>NC_140593.1:889107545-890411545 GCF_964204655.1 Triturus cristatus
AATCCAAATGACATTTTGAATCAAATTTTTCTACAGTCCAAAAAAATCAATTTTCTGATGAAAAACGATGACCCGTGACCTGTCGAAATTTCTCCAGATGGTCAGAAATGGAAATTTTTTAATGTTTAATTTTTTTACTGCAAATGACTATTCCATGTAAATTATCACTTTTGGAAAAAAACAAGTATGTTTAGAGTCACTTTAATGCCTGAAGTTGGTCGAAATAGAAGCTTCTGAATAGGAGAAAAAGTCTGTAATTATGGCAATTTTGGTCACATTGAGGCTTTAAAAAGTAGTTATTCAACATGAGGCGCATTCCAAATGACATTTTGAATCAATTTTTCTACAGTCCAAAAAAATCTATTTTCTGATGAAAAACGATGACCCGTGACCTGTCAAAATTTCTCCAGATCGTCAGAAATGGAAATTTTTTAATGTTTAATTTTTTGACTGCAAATGACTATTCCATGTAAATTATCACTTTTGGAACAAAAATAAGTGTGTTTAGAGTCACTTTAATGCCTGAAATTGGTCGAAAAAGAAGCTTCTGAATAGGAGAAAAAGTCTGTAATAATGGCAATTTTGGTCACATTGAGGCTTTAAAAAGTAGTTATTCAACATGAGGCACATTCCAAATTACATTTTTAATCAATTTTTCTACAGTCCAAAAAATCAATTTTCTGATGAAAAACGATGACCCGTGACCTGTCGAAATTTCTCCAGATGGTCAGAAATGGAAATTTTTTAATGTTTAATTTTTTAACTGCACATGACTATTCCATGTAAATTATCACTTTTGGAACAAAAATAAGTGTGTTTAGAGTCACTTTAATGCCTGAAATTGGTCGAAATAAAAGCTTCTGCATAGGATAAAAAGTCTGTAATAATGGCAATTTTGGTCACATTGAGGCTTTAAAAAGTAGTTATTCAACATGAGGCACATTCCAAATTACATTTTTAATCAATTTTTCTACAGTCCAAAAAATCAATTTTCTGATGAAAAACGATGACCCGTGACCTGTCGAAATTTCTCCAGATGGTCAGAAATGGAAATTTTTTTATGTTTACATTTTTGTTTTCTGTAAATGACTATTCCATGTGAATTATCACTTTTGGAACAAAAATAAGGGTGTTTAGAGTCACTTTAATGCCTGAAATTGGTCGAAATAGAAGCTTCTGAATAGGAGAAAATGTCTTTAAAAATGGCAATTTTCATCACATTGAGGCTTTGAAAAGTAGTTATTCAACATGAGGCACAATTCAAATGACATTTTGAATCAATTTTTCTACAGCCCAAAAACTCAATTTTCTGATGAAAAACGATGACCCGTGACCTGTCGAAATTTCTCCAGATGGTCAGAAATGGAATTTTTTTCATTTTAAATTTTTGTACTCTAAATGACTATTCCATGTGAATTATCACTTTTGGAATTAAAATAAGTGTGTTTAGAGTAAGTTTAATGACTGAAATTGGTCAAAAAAGAAGCCTCTGAGTAGGAGAAAATGTCTGTAAAAATGGCAATTCTGGTCACATTGAGGCTTTAAAAAGTAGTTATTCAACATGAGGCACATTCCAAATGACATTTTGAATCAATTTTTCTACAGTCCAAACAATCAATTTTCTGATGAAAAACGATGACCCGTGACCAGTCAAAATTTCTCCAGATGGTCAGAAATGGAAATTTTTTAATGTTTAATTTTTTGACTGCATATGACTATTACATGTAAATTATCACTTTTGGAACTAAAATAAGTGTGTTTAGAATCACTTTAATGCCTGAAATTGGTCAAAATAGAAGCTTCTGAATAGGAGAAAAAGTCTGTATTAATGGCAATTTTGGCCACATTTAAAAACATTTAAAAAGTAGTTATTCAACATGAGGCACATTCCAAATGACATTTTTAATCAATTTTTCTACAGTCCATAAAATCAATTTTTGTGATGAAAAACGATGACCCGTGACCTGTCGACATTTCTCCAGATGGTCAGAAATGGAAATTTTTTAATGTTTAATTTTTTGACTGCACATGACTATTCCATGTAAATTTTCACTTTTGGAACAAAAACAGGTGTGTTTAGAGTCACTTTAATGCCTGAAATTGGTCGAAATAGAAGCTTCTGAATAGGAGTAAATGTCTGTATTAATGGCAATTTTGGTCACATTGAGGCTTTAAAAAGTAGTTATTCAACATGAGACACATTCCAAATAAAATTTTGAATCAATTTTTCTACGGTCCAAAAAATCAATTTTCTGATGAAAAACGATGACCCGTGACCTGTCGAAATTTCTCCAGATGGTCAGAAATGGAAATTTTTTAATGTTTACATTTTTTTTCTGTAAATGACTATTCCATGTGAATTATCACTTTTGGAACAAAAATAAGGGTGTTTAGAGTCACTTTAATGCCTGAAATTGGTCGAAATAGAAGCTTCTGAATAGGAGAAAATGTCTTTAAAAATGGCAATTTTCATCACATTGAGGCTTTAAAAAGTAGTCATTCAACATGAGGCGCATTCCAAATGACATTTTTAATCAATTTTTCTACAGTCCATAAAATCAATTTTTGTGATGAAAAACGATGACCTGTGACCTGTCGGAATTTCTCCAGATGGTCAGAAATGGAAATTTTTTCATGTTTAATTTTTTGACTGCACATGACTATTCCATGTAAATTATCACTTTTGGAACAAAAACAGGTGTGTTTAGAGTCACTTTAATGCCTGAAATTGGTCGAAATAGAAGCTTCTGAATAGGAGTAAATGTCTGTATTAATGGCAATTTTGGTCACATTGAGGCTTTAAAAAGTAGTTATTCAACATGAGACACATTCAAAATAAAATTTTGAATCAATTTTTCTACGGTCCAAAAAATCAATTTTCTAATGAAAAACGATGACCCGTGACCTGTTGAAATTTCTCCAGATGGTCAGAAATGGAAATTTTTTAATGTTTACATTTTTTTTCTGTAAATGACTATTCCATGTGAATTATCACTTTTGGAACAAAAATAAGGGTGTTTAGAGTCACTTTAATGCCTGAAATTGGTCAAAATAGAAGCTTCTGAATAGGAGAAAATGTCTTTAAAAATGGCAATTTTCGTCACATTGAGGCTTTAAAAAGTAGTCATTCAACATGAGGCGCATTCCAAATGACATTTTTAATCAATTTTTCTACAGTCCATAAAATCTATTTTTGTGATGAAAAACGATGACCCGTGACCTGTCGAAATTTCTCCAGATGGTCAGAAATGGAAATTTTTTCATGTTTAATTTTTTTACTGTAAATGACTATTCCATGTGAATTATCACTTTTGGAACTAAAATAAGTGTGTTTAGAATCACTTTAATGCCTGAAATTGGTCAAAATAGAAGCTTCTGAATAGGAGAAAAAGTCTGTATTAATGGCAATTTTGGCCGCATTTAAAAACATTTAAAAAGTAGTTATTCAACATGAGGCACATTCCAAATGACATTTTTAATCAATTTTTCGACAGTCCATAAAATCACATTTTGTGATGAAAAACGATGACCCGTGACCTGTCGAAATTTCTCCAGATGGTCAGAAATGGAAATTTTTTCATGTTTAATTTTTTGACTGCACATGACTATTCCATGTAAATTATCACTTTTGGAACAAAAACAGGTGTGTTTAGAGTCACTTTAATGCCTGAAATTGGTCGAAATAGAAGCTTCTGAATAGGAGTAAATGTCTGTATTAATGGCAATTTTGGTCACATTGAGGCTTTAAAAAGTAGTTATTCAACATGAGACACATTCCAAATAAAATTTTGAATCAATTTTACTACGGTCCAAAAAATCAATTTTCTGATGAAAAACGATGACCCGTGACCTGTCGAAATTTCTCCAGATGGTCAGAAATGGAAATTTTTTAATGTTTAAAGTTTTTTTACTGTCAATGACTATTCCATGTGAATTATCACTTTTGGAACAAAAATAAGTGTGTTTAGAGTCACTTTAATGCCTGAAATTGGTCGAAATAGAAGCTTCTGAATAGGAGAAAATGTCTGTATTAATGGCAATTTTGGTCACATTGAGGCTTCAAAAAGTAGTTATTCAACATGAGGCACAATCCAAATGACATTTTGAATTAATTTTTCTACAGTCCAAAAAAATCAATTTTTTATTGAAAAACTATGACCCGTGACCTGTCGAAATTTCTCCAGATGGCCAGAAAAGGAAATTTTTTAATGTTTCATTTTTTGACTGCAAACGACTATTCCATGTAAATTATCACTTTTGGAACAAAAAAAAGTGTGTTTATAGTCACTTTAATGCTTGAAATTAGTCGAAATAGAAGCTTCTGAATAGGAGAAAATGTCTGTATTAATGGCAATTTTGGTCACATTGAGGCTTTAAAAAGTAGTTATTCAACATGAGGCACAATCCAAATGACATTGTGAATCAATTTTTCTACAGTCCAAAAAAATCAATTTTCTAATGAAAAATGATGACCCGTGACCTGTCGAAATTTCTCCAGATGGTCAGAAATGGAAATTATTTAATGTTTAATTTTTTGACTGCAAATGACTATTCCATGTAAATTATCACTTTTGGAACAAAAATAAGTGTGTTTAGAGTCACTTTAATGCCTGAAATTGGCCGAAATAGAAGCTTCTGAATTGAAGAAAAAGTCTGTAATTATGGCAATTTTGGTCACATTGAGGCTTTAAAAAGTAGTTATTCAACATGAGGCGCATTCCAAATGACATTTTGAATCAATTTTTCTACAGTCCAAAAAAATCTATTTTCTGATGAAAAACGATGACCCGTGACCTGTCAAAATTTCTCCAGATCGTCAGAAATGGAAATTTTTTAATGTTTAATTTTTTGACTGCAAATGACTATTCCATGTAAATTATCACTTTTGGAACAAAAAGAAGTGTGTTTAGAGTCACTTTAATGCCTGAAATTGGTCGAAAAAGAAGCTTCTGAATAGGAGAAAAAGTCTGTAATAATGGCAATTTTGGTCACATTGAGGCTTTAAAAAGTAGTTATTCAACATGAGGCACATTCCAAATTACATTTTTAATCAATTTTTCTACAGTCCAAAAAATCAATTTTCTGATGAAAAACGATGACCCGTGACCTGTCGAAATTTCTCCAGATGGTCAGAAATGGAAATTTTTTAATGTTTAATTTTTTGACTGCACATGACTATTCCATGTAAATTATCACTTTTGGAACAAAAATAAGTGTGTTTAGAGTCACTTTAATGCCTGAAATTTGTCGAAATAAAAGCTTCTGCATAGGATAAAAAGTCTGTAATAATGGCAATTTTGTTCACATTGAGGCTTTAAAAAGTAGTTATTCAACATGAGGCACATTCCAAATTACATTTTTAATCAATTTTTCTACAGTCCAAAAAATCCATTTTCTGATGAAAAACGATGACCCGTGACCTGTCGAAATTTCTCCAGATGGTCAGAAATGGAAATTTTTTAATTTAAATTTTTTTTACTCTAAATGACTATTCCATGTGAATTATCACTTTTGGAATTAAAATAAGTGTGTTTAGAGTAAGTTTAATGACTGAAATTGGTCGAAAAAGAAGCCTCTGAGTAGGAGAAAACGTCTGTAAAAATGGCAATTCTGGTCACATTGAGGCTTTAAAAAGTAGTTATTCAACATGAGGCGCATTCCAAATTACATTTTGAATCAATTTTTCTACAGTCCAAAAAAACTATTTTCTGATGAAAAACGATGCCCCGTGACCTGTCGAAATTTCTCCAGATGGTCAGAAATGGAAATTTTTTCATGTTTAATTTTTTTACTGTAAATGACCATTCCATGTGAATTGTCACTTTTGCACTTAAAATAAGTGTGTTTAGAGTAAGTTTAATGACTGAAATTGGTCGAAAAAGAAGCTTCTGAGTAGGAGAAAATGTCTGTATTAATGGCAATTTTGGTCACATTGAGGCTTCAAAAAGTAGTTATTCAACATGAGGCACAATCCAAATGACATTTTGAATTAATTTTTCTACAGTCCAAAAAAATCAATTTTCTATTGAAAAACGATGACCCGTGACCTGTCGAAATTTCTCCAGATGGTCAGAAATGGAAATTTTTTAATGTTTCATTTTTTGACTGCAAACGACTATTCCATGTAAATTATCACTTTTGGAACAAAAAAAAGTGTGTTTATAGTCACTTTAATGCTTGAAATTAGTCGAAATAGAAGCTTCTGAATAGGAGAAAATGTCTGTATTAATGGCAATTTTGGTCACATTGAGGCTTTAAAAAGTAGTTATTAAACATGAGGCACAATCCAAATGACATTTTGAATCAAATTTTTCTACAGTCCAAAATCATCAATTTTCTGATGAAAAACGATGACCCGTGACCTGTCGAAATTTCTCCAGATGGTCAGAAATGGAAATTTTTCAATGTTTAATTTTTTTACTGCAAATGACTATTCCATGTAAATTATCACTTTTGGAACAAAAACAGGTGTGTTTAGAGTCACTTTAATACCTGAAATTGGTCGAAATAGAAGCTTCTGAATTGGAGAAAATGTCTGTATTAATGGCTATTTTGGTCACTTTGAGGCTTTAAAAAGTAGTTATTCAACATGAGGCACATTCCAAATGACATTTTGAATCAATTTTTCTACAGTCCAAAAAATCAATTTTCTGATGAAAAACGATGACCCGTGACCTGTCGAAATTTCTCCAGATGGTCAGAAATGGAAATTTTTTCATGTTTAATTTTTTTACTGTAAATGACCATTCCATGTGAATTGTCACTTTTGCACTTAAAATAAGTGTGTTTAGAGTAAGTTTAATGACTGAAATTGGTCGAAAAAGATGCTTCTGAGTAGGAGAAAAAGTCTGTAAAAATGGCAATTTTGGTCACATTGAGGCTTCAAAAAGTAGTTATTCAACATGAGGCACAATCCAAATGACATTTTGAATCAATTTTTCTACAGTCTAAAAAAATCAATTTTCTGATGAAAAATGATGACCCGTGACCTGTTGAAATTTCTCCAGATAGTCAGAAATGGAAATTATTTCATGTTTAATTTTTTGACTGCAAATGACTATTCCATGTAAATTATCACTTTTGGAACAAAAATAAGTGTGTTTAGAGTCACTTTAATGCCTGGAATTGGTCGAAATAGAAGCTTCTGAATAGGAGAAAATGTCTTTAAAAATGGCAATTTTCGTCACATTGAGGATTTAAAAAGTAGTTATTCAACATGAGGCACAATCCAAATGACATTTTGAATCAATTTTTCTACAGTCCAAAAAATCAATTTTCTGATGAAAAACGATGACCTGTGACCTGTCGAAATTTCTCCAGATGGTCAGAAATGGAAATTTTTTCATGTTTAATTTTTTTACTGTAAATGACTATTCCATGTGAATTATCACTTTTGGAACTAAAATAAGTGTGTTTAGAATCACTTTAATGCCTGAAATTGGTCAAAATAGAAGCTTCTGAATAGGAGAAAAAGTCTGTATTAATGGCAATTTTGGCCGCATTTAAAAACATTTAAAAAGTAGTTATTCAACATGAGGCACATTCCAAATGACATTTTTAATCAATTTTTCTACAGTCCATAAAATCACATTTTGTGATGAAAAACGATGACCCGTGACCTGTCGAAATTTCTCCAGATGGTCAGAAATGGAAATTTTTTCATGTTTAATTTTTTGACTGCACATGACTATTCCATGTAAATTATCACTTTTGGAACAAAAACAGGTGTGTTTAGAGTCACTTTAATGCCTGAAATTGGTCGAAATAGAAGCTTCTGAATAGGAGTAAATGTCTGTATTAATGGCAATTTTGGTCACATTGAGGCTTTAAAAAGTAGTTATTCAACATGAGACACATTCCAAATAAAATTTTGAATCAATTTTACTACGTTCCAAAAAATCAATTTTCTGATGAAAAACGATGACCCGTGACCTGTCGAAATTTCTCCAGATGGTCAGAAATGGAAATTTTTTAATGTTTAAAGTTTTTTTACTGTCAATGACTATTCCATGTGAATTATCACTTTTGGAACAAAAATAAGTGTGTTTAGAGTCACTTTAATGCCTGAAATTGGTCGAAATAGAAGCTTCTGAATAGGAGAAAATGTCTGTATTAATGGCAATTTTGGTCACATTGAGGCTTCAAAAAGTAGTTATTCAACATGAGGCACAATCCAAATGACATTTTGAATTAATTTTTCTACAGTCCAAAAAAATCAATTTTCTATTGAAAAACGATGACCCGTGACCTGTCGAAATTTCTCCAGATGGCCAGAAATGGAAATTTTTTAATGTTTCATTTTTTGACTGCAAACGACTATTCCATGTAAATTATCACTTTTGGAACAAAAAAAAGTGTGTTTATAGTCACTTTAATGCTTGAAATTAGTCGAAATAGAAGCTTCTGAATAGGAGAAAATGTCTTTAAAAATGGCAATTTTCGTCACATTGAGGCTTTAAAAAGTAGTTTTTCAACATGAGGCACAATCCAAATGACATTTTGAATCAATTTTTCTACAGTCCAAAAAATCAATTTTCTGATGAAAAACGATGACCTGTGACCTGTTGAAATTTCTCCAGATGGTCAGAAATGGACATTTTTTAATGTTTCATTTTTTGACTGCAAATGACTATTCCATGTAAATTATCACTTTTGGAAAAAAACAAGTATGTTTAGAGTCACTTTAATGCCTGAAGTTGGTCGAAATAGAAGCTTCTGAATAGGAGAAAAAGTCTGTAATTATGGCAATTTTGGTCACATTGAGGCTTTAAAAAGTAGTTATTCAACATGAGGCGCATTCCAAATGACATTTTGAATCAATTTTTCTACAGTCCAAAAAAATCTATTTTCTGATGAAAAACGATGACCCGTGACCTGTCAAAATTTCTCCAGATCGTCAGAAATGGAAATTTTTTAATGTTTAATTTTTTGACTGCAAATGACTATTCCATGTAAATTATCACTTTTGGAACAAAAATAAGTGTGTTTAGAGTCACTTTAATGCCTGAAATTGGTCGAAAAAGAAGCTTCTGAATAGGAGAAAAAGTCTGTAATAATGGCAATTTTGGTCACATTGAGGCTTTAAAAAGTAGTTATTCAACATGAGGCACATTCCAAATTACATTTTTAATCAATTTTTCTACAGTCCAAAAAATCAATTTTCTGATGAAAAACGATGACCCGTGACCTGTCGAAATTTCTCCAGATGGTCAGAAATGGAAATTTTTTTATGTTTACATTTTTGTTTTCTGTAAATGACTATTCCATGTGAATTATCACTTTTGGAACAAAAATAAGGGTGTTTAGAGTCACTTTAATGCCTGAAATTGGTCGAAATAGAAGCTTCTGAATAGGAGAAAATGTCTTTAAAAATGGCAATTTTCATCACATTGAGGCTTTGAAAAGTAGTTATTCAACATGAGGCACAATTCAAATGACATTTTGAATCAATTTTTCTACAGCCCAAAAACTCAATTTTCTGATGAAAAATGATGACCCGTGACCTGTCGAAATTTCTCCAGATGGTCAGAAATGGAATTTTTTTCATTTTAAATTTTTGTACTCTAAATGACTATTCCATGTGAATTATCACTTTTGGAATTAAAATAAGTGTGTTTAGAGTCACTTTAATGCCTGAAATTGGTCGAAATAGAAGCTTCTGAATAGGAGAAAATGTCTGTAAAAATGGCAATTCTGGTCACATTGAGGCTTTAAAAAGTAGTTATTCAACATGAGGCACATTCCAAATGACATTTTGAATCAATTTTTCTACAGTCCAAACAATCAATTTTCTGATGAAAAACGATGACCCGTGACCAGTCAAAATTTCTCCAGATGGTCAGAAATGGAAATTTTTTAATGTTTAATTTTTTGACTGCATATGACTATTACATGTAAATTATCACTTTTGGAACTAAAATAAGTGTGTTTAGAATCACTTTAATGCCTGAAATTGGTCAAAATAGAAGCTTCTGAATAGGAGAAAAAGTCTGTATTAATGGCAATTTTGGCCACATTTAAAAACATTTAAAAAGTAGTTATTCAACATGAGGCACATTCCAAATGACATTTTTAATCAATTTTTCTACAGTCCATAAAATCAATTTTTGTGATGAAAAACGATGACCCGTGACCTGTCGACATTTCTCCAGATGGTCAGAAATGGAAATTTTTTAATGTTTAATTTTTTGACTGCACATGACTATTCCATGTAAATTTTCACTTTTGGAACAAAAACAGGTGTGTTTAGAGTCACTTTAATGCCTGAAATTGGTCGAAATAGAAGCTTCTGAATAGGAGTAAATGTCTGTATTAATGGCAATTTTGGTCACATTGAGGCTTTAAAAAGTAGTTATTCAACATGAGACACATTCCAAATAAAATTTTGAATCAATTTTTCTACGGTCCAAAAAATCAATTTTCTGATGAAAAACGATGACCCGTGACCTGTCGAAATTTCTCCAGATGGTCAGAAATGGAAATTTTTTAATGTTTACATTTTTTTTCTGTAAATGACTATTCCATGTGAATTATCACTTTTGGAACAAAAATAAGGGTGTTTAGAGTCACTTTAATGCCTGAAATTGGTCGAAATAGAAGCTTCTGAATAGGAGAAAATGTCTTTAAAAATGGCAATTTTCATCACATTGAGGCTTTAAAAAGTAGTCATTCAACATGAGGCGCATTCCAAATGACATTTTTAATCAATTTTTCTACAGTCCATAAAATCAATTTTTGTGATGAAAAACGATGACCTGTGACCTGTCGGAATTTCTCCAGATGGTCAGAAATGGAAATTTTTTCATGTTTAATTTTTTGACTGCACATGACTATTCCATGTAAATTATCACTTTTGGAACAAAAACAGGTGTGTTTAGAGTCACTTTAATGCCTGAAATTGGTCGAAATAGAAGCTTCTGAATAGGAGTAAATGTCTGTATTAATGGCAATTTTGGTCACATTGAGGCTTTAAAAAGTAGTTATTCAACATGAGACACATTCCAAATAAAATTTTGAATCAATTTTTCTACGGTCCAAAAAATCAATTTTCTGATGAAAAACGATGACCCGTGACCTGTTGAAATTTCTCCAGATGGTCAGAAATGGAAATTTTTTAATGTTTACATTTTTTTTCTGTAAATGACTATTCCATGTGAATTATCACTTTTGGAACAAAAATAAGGGTGTTTAGAGTCACTTTAATGCCTGAAATTGGTCAAAATAGAAGCTTCTGAATAGGAGAAAATGTCTTTAAAAATGGCAATTTTCGTCACATTGAGGCTTTAAAAAGTAGTCATTCAACATGAGGCGCATTCCAAATGACATTTTTAATCAATTTTTCTACAGTCCATAAAATCAATTTTTGTGATGAAAAACGATGACCCGTGACCTGTCGAAATTTCTCCAGATGGTCAGAAATGGAAATTTTTTCATGTTTAATTTTTTTACTGTAAATGACTATTCCATGTGAATTATCACTTTTGGAACTAAAATAAGTGTGTTTAGAATCACTTTAATGCCTGAAATTGGTCAAAATAGAAGCTTCTGAATAGGAGAAAAAGTCTGTATTAATGGCAATTTTGGCCGCATTTAAAAACATTTAAAAAGTAGTTATTCAACATGAGGCACATTCCAAATGACATTTTTAATCAATTTTTCTACAGTCCATAAAATCACATTTTGTGATGAAAAACGATGACCCGTGACCTGTCGAAATTTCTCCAGATGGTCAGAAATGGAAATTTTTTCATGTTTAATTTTTTGACTCCACATGACTATTCCATGTAAATTATCACTTTTGGAACAAAAACAGGTGTGTTTAGAGTCACTTTAATGCCTGAAATTGGTCGAAATAGAAGCTTCTGAATAGGAGTAAATGTCTGTATTAATGGCAATTTTGGTCACATTGAGGCTTTAAAAAGTAGTTATTCAACATGAGACACATTCCAAATAAAATTTTGAATCAATTTTACTACGGTCCAAAAAATCAATTTTCTGATGAAAAACGATGACCCGTGACCTGTCGAAATTTCTCCAGATGGTCAGAAATGGAAATTTTTTAATGTTTAAAGTTTTTTTACTGTCAATGACTATTCCATGTGAATTATCACTTTTGGAACAAAAATAAGTGTGTTTAGAGTCACTTTAATGCCTGAAATTGGTCGAAATAGAAGCTTCTGAATAGGAGAAAATGTCTGTATTAATGGCAATTTTGGTCACATTGAGGCTTCAAAAAGTAGTTATTCAACATGAGGCACAATCCAAATGACATTTTGAATTAATTTTTCTACAGTCCAAAAAAATCAATTTTCTATTGAAAAACGATGACCCGTGACCTGTCGAAATTTCTCCAGATGGCCAGAAATGGAAATTTTTTAATGTTTCATTTTTTGACTGCAAACGACTATTCCATGTAAATTATCACTTTTGGAACAAAAAAAAGTGTGTTTATAGTCACTTTAATGCTTGAAATTAGTCGAAATAGAAGCTTCTGAATAGGAGAAAATGTCTGTATTAATGGCAATTTTGGTCACATTGAGGCTTTAAAAAGTAGTTATTAAACATGAGGCACAATCCAAATGACATTTTGAATCAAATTTTTCTACAGTCCAAAAAAATCCATTTTCTGATGAAAAACGATGACCCGTGACCTGTCGAAATTTCTCCAGATGGTCAGAAATGGAAATTTTTTAATGTTTAATTTTTTTACTGCAAATGACTATTCCATGTAAATTATCACTTTTGGAAAAAAACAAGTATGTTTAGAGTCACTTTAATGCCTGAAGTTGGTCGAAATAGAAGCTTCTGAATAGGAGAAAAAGTCTGTAATTATGGCAATTTTGGTCACATTGAGGCTTTAAAAAGTAGTTATTCAACATGAGGCGCATTCCAAATGACATTTTGAATCAATTTTTCTACAGTCCAAAAAAATCTATTTTCTGATGAAAAACGATGACCCGTGACCTGTCAAAATTTCTCCAGATCGTCAGAAATGGAAATTTTTTAATGTTTAATTTTTTGACTGCAAATGACTATTCCATGTAAATTATCACTTTTGGAACAAAAATAAGTGTGTTTAGAGTCACTTTAATGCCTGAAATTGGTCGAAAAAGAAGCTTCTGAATAGGAGAAAAAGTCTGTAATAATGGCAATTTTGGTCACATTGAGGCTTTAAAAAGTAGTTATTCAACATGAGGCACATTCCAAATTACATTTTTAATCAATTTTTCTACAGTCCAAAAAATCAATTTTCTGATGAAAAACGATGACCCGTGACCTGTCGAAATTTCTCCAGATGGTCAGAAATGGAAATTTTTTAATGTTTAATTTTTTAACTGCACATGACTATTCCATGTAAATTATCATTTTTGGAACAAAAATAAGTGTGTTTAGAGTCACTTTAATGCCTGAAATTGGTCGAAATAAAAGCTTCTGCATAGGATAAAAAGTCTGTAATAATGGCAATTTTGGTCACATTGAGGCTTTAAAAAGTAGTTATTCAACATGAGGCACATTCCAAATTACATTTTTAATCAATTTTTCTACAGTCCAAAAAATCAATTTTCTGATGAAAAACGATGACCCGTGACCTGTCGAAATTTCTCCAGATGGTCAGAAATGGAAATTTTTTTATGTTTACATTTTTGTTTTCTGTAAATGACTATTCCATGTGAATTATCACTTTTGGAACAAAAATAAGGGTGTTTAGAGTCACTTTAATGCCTGAAATTGGTCGAAATAGAAGCTTCTGAATAGGAGAAAATGTCTTTAAAAATGGCAATTTTCATCACATTGAGGCTTTGAAAAGTAGTTATTCAACATGAGGCACAATTCAAATGACATTTTGAATCAATTTATCTACAGCCCAAAAACTCAATTTTCTGATGAAAAACGATGACCCGTGACCTGTCGAAATTTCTCCAGATGGTAAGAAATGGAATTTTTTTCATTTTAAAATTTTGTTCTCTAAATGACTATTCCATGTGAATTATCACTTTTGGAATTAAAATAAGTGTGTTTAGAGTAAGTTTAATGACTGAAATTGGTCAAAAAAGAAGCCTCTGAGTAGGAGAAAATGTCTGTAAAAATGGCAATTCTGGTCACATTGAGGCTTTAAAAAGTAGTTATTCAACATGAGGCACATTCCAAATGACATTTTGAATCAATTTTTCTACAGTCCAAACAATCAATTTTCTGATGAAAAACGATGACCCGTGACCAGTCAAAATTTCTCCAGATGGTCAGAAATGGAAATTTTTTAATGTTTAATTTTTTGACTGCATATGACTATTACATGTAAATTATCACTTTTGGAACTAAAATAAGTGTGTTTAGAATCACTTTAATGCCTGAAATTGGTCAAAATAGAAGCTTCTGAATAGGAGAAAAAGTCTGTATTAATGGCAATTTTGGCCACATTTAAAAACATTTAAAAAGTAGTTATTCAACATGAGGCACATTCCAAATGACATTTTTAATCAATTTTTCTACAGTCCATAAAATCAATTTTTGTGATGAAAAACGATGACCCGTGACCTGTCTAAATTTCTCTAGATGGTCAGAAATGGAAATTTTTTAATGTTTAATTTTTTGACTGCACATGACTATTCCATGTACATTTTCACTTTTGGAACAAAAACAGGTGTGTTTAGAGTCACTTTAATGCCTGAAATTGGTCGAAATAGAAGCTTCTGAATAGGAGTAAATGTCTGTATTAATGGCAATTTTGGTCACATTGAGGCTTTAAAAAGTAGTTATTCAACATGAGACACATTCCAAATAAAATTTTGAATCAATTTTTCTACGGTCCAAAAAATCAATTTTCTGATGAAAAACGATGACCCGTGACCTGTCGAAATTTCTCCAGATGGTCAGAAATGGAAATTTTTTAATGTTTACATTTTTTTTCTGTAAATGACTATTCCATGTAAATTATCACTTTTGGAACAAACATAAGGGTGTATAGAGTCACTTTAATGCATGAAATTGGTCGAAATAGAAGCTTCTGAATAGGAGAAAATGTCTTTAAAAATGGCAATTTTGGTCACATTGAGGCTTTAAAAAGTAGTTATTCAACATGAGGCGCATTCCAAATGACATTTTCAATCAATTTTTCTACAGTCCAAAAAAACAATTTTCTGATGAAAAACGATGACCCGTGACCTGTCGAAATTTCTCCAGATGGTCAGAAATGGAAATTTTTTAATGTTTAATTTTTTAACTGCACATGACTATTCCATGTAAATTATCATTTTTGGAACAAAAATAAGTGTGTTTAGAGTCACTTTAATGCCTGAAATTGGTCGAAATAAAAGCTTCTGCATAGGATAAAAAGTCTGTAATAATGGCAATTTTGGTCACATTGAGGCTTTAAAAAGTAGTTATTCAACATGAGGCACATTCCAAATTACATTTTTAATCAATTTTTCTACAGTCCAAAAAATCAATTTTCTGATGAAAAACGATGACCCGTGACCTGTCGAAATTTCTCCAGATGGTCAGAAATGGAAATTTTTTTATGTTTACATTTTTGTTTTCTGTAAATGACTATTCCATGTGAATTATCACTTTTGGAACAAAAATAAGGGTGTTTAGAGTCACTTTAATGCCTGAAATTGGTCGAAATAGAAGCTTCTGAATAGGAGAAAATGTCTTTAAAAATGGCAATTTTCATCACATTGAGGCTTTGAAAAGTAGTTATTCAACATGAGGCACAATTCAAATGACATTTTGAATCAATTTATCTACAGCCCAAAAACTCAATTTTCTGATGAAAAACGATGACCCGTGACCTGTCGAAATTTCTCCAGATGGTAAGAAATGGAATTTTTTTCATTTTAAAATTTTGTTCTCTAAATGACTATTCCATGTGAATTATCACTTTTGGAATTAAAATAAGTGTGTTTAGAGTAAGTTTAATGACTGAAATTGGTCAAAAAAGAAGCCTCTGAGTAGGAGAAAATGTCTGTAAAAATGGCAATTCTGGTCACATTGAGGCTTTAAAAAGTAGTTATTCAACATGAGGCACATTCCAAATGACATTTTGAATCAATTTTTCTACAGTCCAAACAATCAATTTTCTGATGAAAAACGATGACCCGTGACCAGTCAAAATTTCTCCAGATGGTCAGAAATGGAAATTTTTTAATGTTTAATTTTTTGACTGCATATGACTATTACATGTAAATTATCACTTTTGGAACTAAAATAAGTGTGTTTAGAATCACTTTAATGCCTGAAATTGGTCAAAATAGAAGCTTCTGAATAGGAGAAAAAGTCTGTATTAATGGCAATTTTGGCCACATTTAAAAACATTTAAAAAGTAGTTATTCAACATGAGGCACATTCCAAATGACATTTTTAATCAATTTTTCTACAGTCCATAAAATCAATTTTTGTGATGAAAAACGATGACCCGTGACCTGTCGACATTTCTCCAGATGGTCAGAAATGGAAATTTTTTAATGTTTAATTTTTTGACTGCACATGACTATTCCATGTAAATTTTCACTTTTGGAACAAAAACAGGTGTGTTTAGAGTCACTTTAATGCCTGAAATTGGTCGAAATAGAAGCTTCTGAATAGGAGTAAATGTCTGTATTAATGGCAATTTTGGTCACATTGAGGCTTTAAAAAGTAGTTATTCAACATGAGACACATTCCAAATAAAATTTTGAATCAATTTTTCTACGGTCCAAAAAATCAATTTTCTGATGAAAAACGATGACCCGTGACCTGTCGAAATTTCTCCAGATGGTCAGAAATGGAAATTTTTTAATGTTTACATTTTTTTTCTGTAAATGACTATTCCATGTGAATTATCACTTTTGGAACAAAAATAAGGGTGTTTAGAGTCACTTTAATGCCTGAAATTGGTCGAAATAGAAGCTTCTGAATAGGAGAAAATGTCTTTAAAAATGGCAATTTTCATCACATTGAGGCTTTAAAAAGTAGTCATTCAACATGAGGCGCATTCCAAATGACATTTTTAATCAATTTTTCTACAGTCCATAAAATCAATTTTTGTGATGAAAAACGATGACCTGTGACCTGTCGGAATTTCTCCAGATGGTCAGAAATGGAAATTTTTTCATGTTTAATTTTTTGACTGCACATGACTATTCCATGTAAATTATCACTTTTGGAACAAAAACAGGTGTGTTTAGAGTCACTTTAATGCCTGAAATTGGTCGAAATAGAAGCTTCTGAATAGGAGTAAATGTCTGTATTAATGGCAATTTTGGTCACATTGAGGCTTTAAAAAGTAGTTATTCAACATGAGACACATTCCAAATAAAATTTTGAATCAATTTTTCTACGGTCCAAAAAATCAATTTTCTGATGAAAAACGATGACCCGTGACCTGTTGAAATTTCTCCAGATGGTCAGAAATGGAAATTTTTTAATGTTTACATTTTTTTTCTGTAAATGACTATTCCATGTGAATTATCACTTTTGGAACAAAAATAAGGGTGTTTAGAGTCACTTTAATGCCTGAAATTGGTCAAAATAGAAGCTTCTGAATAGGAGAAAATGTCTTTAAAAATGGCAATTTTCGTCACATTGAGGCTTTAAAAAGTAGTCATTCAACATGAGGCGCATTCCAAATGACATTTTTAATCAATTTTTCTACAGTCCATAAAATCAATTTTTGTGATGAAAAACGATGACCCGTGACCTGTCGAAATTTCTCCAGATGGTCAGAAATGGAAATTTTTTCATGTTTAATTTTTTTACTGTAAATGACTATTCCATGTGAATTATCACTTTTGGAACTAAAATAAGTGTGTTTAGAATCACTTTAATGCCTGAAATTGGTCAAAATAGAAGCTTCTGAATAGGAGAAAAAGTCTGTATTAATGGCAATTTTGGCCGCATTTAAAAACATTTAAAAAGTAGTTATTCAACATGAGGCACATTCCAAATGACATTTTTAATCAATTTTTCTACAGTCCATAAAATCACATTTTGTGATGAAAAACGATGACCCGTGACCTGTCGAAATTTCTCCAGATGGTCAGAAATGGAAATTTTTTCATGTTTAATTTTTTGACTCCACATGACTATTCCATGTAAAT
This sequence comes from Triturus cristatus, assembly GCF_964204655.1. Lineage (NCBI taxonomy): Eukaryota > Metazoa > Chordata > Amphibia > Caudata > Salamandridae > Triturus > Triturus cristatus. The sequence goes on from NC_140593.1 coordinate 889,125,623, forward strand.
TATCACTTTTGGAACAAAAACAGGTGTGTTTAGAGTCACTTTAATGCCTGAAATTGGTCGAAATAGAAGCTTCTGAATAGGAGTAAATGTCTGTATTAATGGCAATTTTGGTCACATTGAGGCTTTAAAAAGTAGTTATTCAACATGAGACACATTCCAAATAAAATTTTGAATCAATTTTACTACGGTCCAAAAAATCAATTTTCTGATGAAAAACGATGACCCGTGACCTGTCGAAATTTCTCCAGATGGTCAGAAATGGAAATTTTTTAATGTTTAAAGTTTTTTTACTGTCAATGACTATTCCATGTGAATTATCACTTTTGGAACAAAAATAAGTGTGTTTAGAGTCACTTTAATGCCTGAAATTGGTCGAAATAGAAGCTTCTGAATAGGAGAAAATGTCTGTATTAATGGCAATTTTGGTCACATTGAGGCTTCAAAAAGTAGTTATTCAACATGAGGCACAATCCAAATGACATTTTGAATTAATTTTTCTACAGTCCAAAAAAATCAATTTTCTATTGAAAAACGATGACCCGTGACCTGTCGAAATTTCTCCAGATGGCCAGAAATGGAAATTTTTTAATGTTTCATTTTTTGACTGCAAACGACTATTCCATGTAAATTATCACTTTTGGAACAAAAAAAAGTGTGTTTATAGTCACTTTAATGCTTGAAATTAGTCGAAATAGAAGCTTCTGAATAGGAGAAAATGTCTGTATTAATGGCAATTTTGGTCACATTGAGGCTTTAAAAAGTAGTTATTAAACATGAGGCACAATCCAAATGACATTTTGAATCAAATTTTTCTACAGTCCAAAAAAATCCATTTTCTGATGAAAAACGATGACCCGTGACCTGTCGAAATTTCTCCAGATGGTCAGAAATGGAAATTTTTTAATGTTTAATTTTTTTACTGCAAATGACTATTCCATGTAAATTATCACTTTTGGAAAAAAACAAGTATGTTTAGAGTCACTTTAATGCCTGAAGTTGGTCGAAATAGAAGCTTCTGAATAGGAGAAAAAGTCTGTAATTATGGCAATTTTGGTCACATTGAGGCTTTAAAAAGTAGTTATTCAACATGAGGCGCATTCCAAATGACATTTTGAATCAATTTTTCTACAGTCCAAAAAAATCTATTTTCTGATGAAAAACGATGACCCGTGACCTGTCAAAATTTCTCCAGATCGTCAGAAATGGAAATTTTTTAATGTTTAATTTTTTGACTGCAAATGACTATTCCATGTAAATTATCACTTTTGGAACAAAAATAAGTGTGTTTAGAGTCACTTTAATGCCTGAAATTGGTCGAAAAAGAAGCTTCTGAATAGGAGAAAAAGTCTGTAATAATGGCAATTTTGGTCACATTGAGGCTTTAAAAAGTAGTTATTCAACATGAGGCACATTCCAAATTACATTTTTAATCAATTTTTCTACAGTCCAAAAAATCAATTTTCTGATGAAAAACGATGACCCGTGACCTGTCGAAATTTCTCCAGATGGTCAGAAATGGAAATTTTTTAATGTTTAATTTTTTAACTGCACATGACTATTCCATGTAAATTATCATTTTTGGAACAAAAATAAGTGTGTTTAGAGTCACTTTAATGCCTGAAATTGGTCGAAATAAAAGCTTCTGCATAGGATAAAAAGTCTGTAATAATGGCAATTTTGGTCACATTGAGGCTTTAAAAAGTAGTTATTCAACATGAGGCACATTCCAAATTACATTTTTAATCAATTTTTCTACAGTCCAAAAAATCAATTTTCTGATGAAAAACGATGACCCGTGACCTGTCGAAATTTCTCCAGATGGTCAGAAATGGAAATTTTTTTATGTTTACATTTTTGTTTTCTGTAAATGACTATTCCATGTGAATTATCACTTTTGGAACAAAAATAAGGGTGTTTAGAGTCACTTTAATGCCTGAAATTGGTCGAAATAGAAGCTTCTGAATAGGAGAAAATGTCTTTAAAAATGGCAATTTTCATCACATTGAGGCTTTGAAAAGTAGTTATTCAACATGAGGCACAATTCAAATGACATTTTGAATCAATTTATCTACAGCCCAAAAACTCAATTTTCTGATGAAAAACGATGACCCGTGACCTGTCGAAATTTCTCCAGATGGTAAGAAATGGAATTTTTTTCATTTTAAAATTTTGTTCTCTAAATGACTATTCCATGTGAATTATCACTTTTGGAATTAAAATAAGTGTGTTTAGAGTAAGTTTAATGACTGAAATTGGTCAAAAAAGAAGCCTCTGAGTAGGAGAAAATGTCTGTAAAAATGGCAATTCTGGTCACATTGAGGCTTTAAAAAGTAGTTATTCAACATGAGGCACATTCCAAATGACATTTTGAATCAATTTTTCTACAGTCCAAACAATCAATTTTCTGATGAAAAACGATGACCCGTGACCAGTCAAAATTTCTCCAGATGGTCAGAAATGGAAATTTTTTAATGTTTAATTTTTTGACTGCATATGACTATTACATGTAAATTATCACTTTTGGAACTAAAATAAGTGTGTTTAGAATCACTTTAATGCCTGAAATTGGTCAAAATAGAAGCTTCTGAATAGGAGAAAAAGTCTGTATTAATGGCAATTTTGGCCACATTTAAAAACATTTAAAAAGTAGTTATTCAACATGAGGCACATTCCAAATGACATTTTTAATCAATTTTTCTACAGTCCATAAAATCAATTTTTGTGATGAAAAACGATGACCCGTGACCTGTCGAAATTTCTCTAGATGGTCAGAAATGGAAATTTTTTAATGTTTAATTTTTTGACTGCACATGACTATTCCATGTACATTTTCACTTTTGGAACAAAAACAGGTGTGTTTAGAGTCACTTTAATGCCTGAAATTGGTCGAAATAGAAGCTTCTGAATAGGAGTAAATGTCTGTATTAATGGCAATTTTGGTCACATTGAGGCTTTAAAAAGTAGTTATTCAACATGAGACACATTCCAAATAAAATTTTGAATCAATTTTTCTACGGTCCAAAAAATCAATTTTCTGATGAAAAACGATGACCCGTGACCTGTCGAAATTTCTCCAGATGGTCAGAAATGGAAATTTTTTAATGTTTACATTTTTTTTCTGTAAATGACTATTCCATGTAAATTATCACTTTTGGAACAAACATAAGGGTGTATAGAGTCACTTTAATGCATGAAATTGGTCGAAATAGAAGCTTCTGAATAGGAGAAAATGTCTTTAAAAATGGCAATTTTGGTCACATTGAGGCTTTAAAAAGTAGTTATTCAACATGAGGCGCATTCCAAATGACATTTTCAATCAATTTTTCTACAGTCCAAAAAAACAATTTTCTGATGAAAAACGATGACCCGTGACCTGTCGAAATTTCTCCAGATGGTCAGAAATGGAAATTATTTAATGTTTAATTTTTTGACTGCAAATGACTATTCCATGTAAATTATCACTTTTGGAACAAAAATAAGTGTGTTTAGAGTCACTTTAATGCCTGAAATTCGTCGAAATAGAAGCTTCTGAATAGGAGAAAAAGTCTGTAATTATGGCAATTTTGGTCACATTGAGGCTTTAAAATGTAGTTATTCAACATGAGGCGCATTCCAAATGACATTTTGAATCAATTTTTCTACAGTCCAAAAAATCTATTTTCTGATGAAAAACGATGACCCGTGACCTGTCAAAATTTCTCCAGATCGTCAGAAATGGAAATTTTTTAATGTTTAATTTTTTGACTGCAAATGACTATTCCATGTAAATTATCACTTTTGGAACAAAAATAAGTGTGTTTAGAGTCACTTTAATGCCTGAAATTTGTCGAAATAGAAGCTTCTGAATAGGAGAAAAAGTCTGTATTAATGGCAATTTTGGCCACATTTAAAAACATTTAAAAAGTAGTTATTCAACATGAGGCACATTCCAAATGACATTTTTAATCAATTTTTCCACAGTCCATAAAATCAATTTTTGTGATGAAAAACGATGACCCGTGAACTGTCGAAATTTCTCCAGATGGTCAGAAATGGAAATTTTTTAATGTTTAATTTTTTGACTGCACATGACTATTCCATGTAAATTTTGTATTTTGGAACAAAAACAGGTGTGTTTAGAGTCACTTTAATGCCTGAAATTGGTCGAAATAGAAGCTTCTGAATAGGAGTAAATGTCTGTATTAATGGCAATTTTGGTCACATTGAGGCTTTAAAAAGTAGTTATTCAACATGAGACACATTCCAAATAAAATTTTGAATCAACTTTTCTATGGTCCAAAAAATCAATTTTCTGATGAAAAACGATGACCCGTGACCTGTCGAAATTTCTCCAGATGGTCAGAAATGGAAATTATTTAATGTTTAATTTTTTGACTGCAAATGACTATTCCATGTAAATTATCACTTTTGGAACAAAAATAAGTGTGTTTAGAGTCACTTTAATGCCTGAAATTGGTCGAAATAGAAGCTTCTGAATAGGAGAAAAAGTCTGTAATTATGGCAATTTTGGTCACATTGAGGCTTTAAAAAGTAGTTATTCAACATGAGGCGCATTCCAAATGACATTTTGAATCAATTTTTCTACAGTCCAAAAAAATCAATTTTCTGATGAAAAACGATGACCCGTGACCTGTCGAAATTTCTCCAGATGGTCAGAAATGGAAATTATTTAATGTTTAATTTTTTGACTGCAAATGACTATTCCATGTAAATTATCACTTTTGGAACAAAAATAAGTGTGTTTAGAGTCACTTTAATGCCTGAAATTGGTCGAAATAGAAGCTTCTGAATAGGAGAAAAAGTCTGTAATTATGGCAATTTTGGTCACATTGAGGCTTTAAAAAGTAGTTATTCAACATGAGGCGCATTCCAAATGACATTTTGAATCAATTTTTCTACAGTCCAAAAAATCTATTTTCTGATGAAAAACGATGACCCATGACCTGTCAAAATTTCTCCAGATCGTCAGAAATGGAAATTTTTTAATGTTTAATTTTTTGACTGCAAATGACTATTCCATGTAAATTATCACTTTTGGAACAAAAATAAGTGTGTTTAGAGTCACTTTAATGCCTGAAATTGGTCGAAATAGAAGCTTCTGAATAGGAGAAAAAGTCTGTAATAATGGCAATTTTGGTCACATTGAGGCTTTAAAAAGTAGTTATTCAACATGAGGCACATTCCAAATTACATTTTTAATCAATTTTTCTACAGTCCAAAAAATCAATTTTCTGATAAAAAACGATGACCCGTGACCAGTCGAAATTTCTCCAGATGGTCAGAAATGGAAATTTTTTAATGTTTAATTTTTTGACTGCACATGACTATTCCATGTAAATTATCACTTTTGGAACTAAAATAAATGTGTTTAGAATCACTTTAATGCCTGAAATTGGTCAAAATAGAAGCTTCTGAATAGGAGAAAAAGTCTGTATTAATGGCAATTTTGGCCACATTTAAAAACATTTAAAAAGTAGTTATTCAACATGAGGCACATTCCAAATGACATTTTTAATCAATTTTTCTACAGTCCATAAAATCAATTTTTGTGATGAAAAACGATGACCCGTGACCTGTCGAAATTTCTCCAGATGGTCAGAAATGGAAATTTTTTAATGTTTACATTTTTTTTCTGTAAATGACTATTCCATGTGAATTATCACTTTTGGAACAAAAATAAGGGTGTTTAGAGTCACTTTAATGCCTGAAATCGGTCGAAATAGAAGCCTCTGAATAGGAGAAAATGTCTTTAAAAATGGCAATTTTCGTCACATTGAGGCTTTAAAAAGTAGTTATTCAACATGAGGCGCATTCCAAATTACATTTTGAATCAATTTTTCTACAGTCCAAAAAAACTATTTTCTGATAAAAAACGATGCCCCGTGACCTGTCGAAATTTCTCCAGATCGGCAGAAATGGAAATTTTTCAATGTTTAATTTTTTAACTGCAAATGACTATTCCATGTAAATTATCACTTTTGGAACAAAAACAGGTGTGTTTAGAGTCACTTTAATACCTGAAATTGGTCGAAATAGAAGCTTCTGAATTGGAGAAAATGTCTGTATTAATGGCAATTTTGGTCACTTTGAGGCTTTAAAAAGTAGTTATTCAACATGAGGCACATTCCAAATGACATTTTGAATCAATTTTTCTACAGTCCAAAAAATCAATTTTCTGATGAAAAACGATGCCCCGTGACCTGTCGAAATTTCTCCAGATGGTCAGAAATGGAAATTTTTTCATGTTTAATTTTTTTACTGTAAATGACCATTCCATGTGAATTGTCACTTTTGCACTTAAAATAAGTGTGTTTAGAGTAAGTTTAATGACTGAAATTGGTCGAAATAGAAGCTTCTGAATAGGAGAAAAAGTCTGTAATTATGGCAATTTTGGTCACATTGAGGCTTTAAAAAGTAGTTATACAACATGAGGCGTATTCCAAATGACATTTTGAATCAATTTTTCTACAGTCCAAAAAATCAATTTTCTGATGAAAAACGATGCCCCGTGACCTGTCGAAATTTCTCCAGATCGTCAGAAATGGAAATTTTTTAATGTTTAATTTTTTGACTGTAAATGACTATTCCATGTGAATTATCACTTTTGGAACAAAAATAAGGGTGTTTAGAGTCACTTTAATGCCTGAAATTGGTCGAAATAGTAGCTTCTGAATAGGAGAAAAAGTCTGTATTAATGGCAATTTTGTCCGCATTTAAAAACATTTAAAAAGTAGTTATTCAACATGAGGCACATTCCAAATGACATTTTTAATCAATGTTTCCACAGTCCATAAAATCAATTTTTGTGATGAAAAACGATGACCCGTGACCTGTCGAAATTTCTCCAGATGGTCAGAAATGGAAATTTTTTCATGTTTAATTTTTTGACTGCACATGACTATTCCATGTAAATTATCACTTTTGGAACAAAAATAAGTGTGTTTAGAGTCACTTTAATGCCTGAAATTGGTCGAAATAGAAGCTTCTGAATAGGAGAAAAAGTCTGTAATTATGGCAATTTTGGTCACATTGAGGCTTTAAAAAGTAGTTATACAACATGAGGCGTATTCCAAATGACATTTTGAATCAATTTTTGTACAGTCCAAAAAATCAATTTTCTGATGAAAAACGATGCCCCGTGACCTGTCGAAATTTCTCCAGATGGTCAGAAATGGAAATTTTTTAATGTTTAATTTTTTTTACTGTAAATGACTATTCCATGTGAATTATCACTTTTGGAACAAAAATAAGGGTGTTTAGAGTCACTTTAATGCCTGAAATTGGTCGAAATAGTAGCTTCTGAATAGGAGAAAATGTCTTTAAAAATGGCAATTTTCGTCACATTGAGGATTTAAAAAGTAGTTATTCAACATGAGGCACAATCCAAATGACATTTTGAATCAATTTTTCTACAGTCCAAAAAATCAATTTTCTGATGAAAAACGATGCCCCGTGACCTGTCGAAATTTCTCCAGATCGTCAGAAATGGAAATTTTTCAATGTTTAATTTTTTGACTGCAAATGACTATTCCATGTAAATTATCACTTTTGGAACAAAAACAGGTGTGTTTCGAGTCACTTTAATACCTGAAATTGGTCGAAATAGAAGCTTCTGAATTGGAGAAAATGTCTGTATTAATGGCAATTTTGGTCACTTTGAGGCTTTAAAAAGTAGTTATTCAACATGAGGCACATTCCAAATGACATTTTGAATCAATTTTTCTACAGTCCAAAAAATCAATTTTCTGATGAAAAACGATGACCCGTGACTTGTCGAAATTTCTCCAGATGGTCAGAAATGGAAATTTTTTCATGTTTAATTTTTTTACTGTAAATGACTATTCCATGTGAATTGTCACTTTTGCACTTAAAATAAGTGTGTTTAGAGTAAGTTTAATGACTGAAATTGGTCGAAAAAGAAGCTTCTGAGTAGGAGAAAATGTCTGTAAAAATGGCAATTTTGGTCACATTGAGGCTACAAAAAGTAGTTATTCAACATGAGGCACAATCCAAATGACATTTTGAATCAATTTTTCTACAGTCTAAAAAAATCAATTTTCTGATGAAAAATGATGACCCGTGACCTGTTGAAATTTCTCCAGATAGTCAGAAATGGAAATTATTTCATGTTTAATTTTTTGACTGCAAATGACTATTCCATGTAAATTATCACTTTTGGAACAAAAATAAGTGTGTTTAGAGTCACTTTAATGCCTGAAATTGGTCGAAATAGAAGCTTCTGACTAGGAGAAAAAGTCTGTAATTATGGCAATTTTGGTCACATTGAGGCTTTAAAAAGTAGTTATACAACATGAGGCATCTTCCAAATGACATTTTGAATCAATTTTTCTACAGTCCAAAAAACTCAATTTTCTGATGAAAAACGATGCCCCGTGACCTGTCGAAATTTCTCCAGATCGTCAGAAATGGAAATTTTTTAATGTTTAATTTTTTGACTGTAAATGACTATTCCATGTGAATTATCACTTTTGGAACAAAAATAAGGGTGTTTAGAGTCACTTTAATGCCTGAAATTGGTCGAAATAGTAGCTTCTGAATAGGAGAAAATGTCTTTAAAAATGGCAATTTTCGTCACATTGAGGATTTAAAAAGTAGTTATTCAACATGAGGCACAATCCAAATGACATTTTGAATCAATTTTTCTACAGTCCAAAAAATCAATTTTCTGATGAAAAACGATGACCTGTGACCTGTCGAAATTTCTCCAGATGGTCAGGAATGGAAATTATTTCATGTTTAATTTTGTTACTGTAAATGACTATTCCATGTGAATTATCACTTTTGGAACTAAAATAAGTGTGTTTAGAATCACTTTAATGCCTGAAATTGGTCAAAATAGAAGCTTCTGAATAGGAGAAAAAGTCTGTATTAATGGCAATTTTGGCCGCATTTAAAAACATTTAAAAAGTAGTTATTCAACATGAGGCACATTCCAAATGACATTTTTAATCAATTTTTCTACAGTCCATAAAATCAATTTTTGTGATGAAAAACGATGACCCGTGACCTGTCGAAATTTCTCCAGATGGTCAGAAATGGAAATTTTTTCATGTTTAATTTTTTGACTGCACATGACTATTCCATGTAAATTATCACTTTTGGAACAAAAACAGGTGTGTTTAGAGTCACTTTAATGCCTGAAATTGGTCAAAATAGAAGCTTCTGAATAGGAGTAAATGTCTGTATTAATGGCAATTTTGGTCACATTGAGGCTTTAAAAAGTAGTTATTCAACATGAGACACATTCCAAATAAAATTTTGAATCAATTTTTCTACGGTCCAAAAAATCAATTTTCTGATGAAAAACGATGACCCGTGACCTGTGGAAATTTCTCCAGATGGTCAGAAATGGAAATTTTTTAATGTTTACATTTTTTTTCTGTAAATGACTATTCCATGTGAATTATCACTTTTGGAACAAAAATAAGGGTGTTTAGAGTCACTTTAATGCCTGAAATTGGTCAAATAGAAGCTTCTGAATAGGAGAAAATGTCTTTAAAAATGGCAATTTTCGTCACATTGAGGCTTTAAAAAGTAGTTATTCAACATGAGGCACAATTCAAATGACATTTTGAATAAATTTTTCTACAGCCCAAAAACTCAATTTTCTGATGAAAAACGATGACCCGTGACCTGTCGAAATCTCTCCAGATGGTCAGAAATGGAAATTTTTTAATTTTAATTTTTTTTACTGTAAATGACTATTCCATGTGAATTATCACTTTTGGAATTCAAATAAGTGTGTTTAGAGTAAGTTTAATGACTGAAATTGGTCGAAAAAGAAGCCTCTGAGTAGGAGAAAACGTCTGTAAAAATGGCAATTCTGGTCACATTGAGGCTTTAAAAAGTAGTTATTCAACATGAGGCACATTCCAAATGACATTTTGAATCAATTTTTCTACAGTCCAAACAATCAATTTTCTGATAAAAAACGATGACCCGTGACCAGTCGAAATTTCTCCAGATGGTCAGAAATGGAAATTTTTTAATGTTTAATTTTTTGACTGCACATGACTATTCCATGTAAATTATCACTTTTGGAACTAAAATAAATGTGTTTAGAATCACTTTAATGCCTGAAATTGGTCAAAATAGAAGCTTCTGAATACGAGAAAAAGTCTGTATTAATGGCAATTTTGGCCACATTTAAAAACATTTAAAAAGTAGTTATTCAACATGAGGCACATTCCAAATGACATTTTTAATCAATTTTCCTACAGTCCATAAAATCAATTTTTGTGATGAAAAACGATGACCCGTGACCTGTCGAAATTTCTCCAGATGGTCAGAAATGGAAATTTTTTAATGTTTACATTTTTTTTCTGTAAATGACTAGTCCATGTGAATTATCACTTTTGGAACAAAAATAAGGGTGTTTAGAGTCACTTTAATGCCTGAAATTGGTCGAAATAGAAGCCTCTGAATAGGAGAAAATGTCTTTAAAAATGGCAATTTTCGTCACATTGAGGCTTTAAAAAGTAGTTATTCAACATGAGGCGCATTCCAAATTACATTTTGAATCAATTTTTCTACAGTCCAAAAAAACTATTTTCTGATAAAAAACGATGCCCCGTGACCTGTCGAAATTTCTCCAGATCGTCAGAAATGGAAATTTTTCAATGTTTAATTTTTTAACTGCAAATGACTATTCCATGTAAATTATCACTTTTGGAACAAAAACAGGTGTGTTTAGAGTCACTTTAATACCTGAAATTGGTCGAAATAGAAGCTTCTGAATTGGAGAAAATGTCTGTATTAATGGCAATTTTGGTCACTTTGAGGCTTTAAAAAGTAGTTATTCAACATGAGGCACATTCCAAATGACATTTTGAATCAATTTTTCTACAGTCCAAAAAATCAATTTTCTGATGAAAAACGATGACCCGTGACCTGTCGAAATTTCTCCAGATGGTCAGAAATGGAAATTTTTTCATGTTTAATTTTTTTACTGTAAATGACCATTCCATGTGAATTGTCACTTTTGCACTTAAAATAAGTGTGTTTAGAGTAAGTTTAATGACTGAAATTGGTCGAAATAGAAGCTTCTGAATAGGAGAAAAAGTCTGTAATTATGGCAATTTTGGTCACATTGAGGCTTTAAAAAGTAGTTATACAACATGAGGCGTATTCCAAATGACATTTTGAATCAATTTTTCTACAGTCCAAAAAATCAATTTTCTGATGAAAAACGATGCCCCGTGACCTGTCGAAATTTCTCCAGATCGTCAGAAATGGAAATTTTTTAATGTTTAATTTTTTGACTGTAAATGACTATTCCATGTGAATTATCACTTTTGGAACAAAAATAAGGGTGTTTAGAGTCACTTTAATGCCTGAAATTGGTCGAAATAGTAGCTTCTGAATAGGAGAAAAAGTCTGTATTAATGGCAATTTTGTCCGCATTTAAAAACATTTAAAAAGTAGTTATTCAACATGAGGCACATTCCAAATGACATTTTTAATCAATGTTTCCACAGTCCATAAAATCAATTTTTGTGATGAAAAACGATGACCCGTGACCTGTCGAAATTTCTCCAGATGGTCAGAAATGGAAATTTTTTCATGTTTCATTTTTTGACTGCACATGACTATTCCATGTAAATTATCACTTTTGGGACAAAAACAGGTGTGTTTAGAGTCACTTTAATGCCTGAAATTGGTCGAAATAGAAGCTTCTGAATAGGAGTAAATGTCTGTATTAATGGCAATTTTGGTCACATTGAGGCTTTAATAAGTAGTTATTCAACATGAGACACATTCCAAAGAAAATTTTGAATCAATTTTTCTACGGTCCAAAAAATCAATTTTCTGATGAAAAACGATGACCCGTGACCTGTCGAAATTTCTCCAGATGGTCAGAAATGGAAATTTTTTAATGTTTAAATTTTTTTTCTGTAAATGACTATTCCATGTGAATTATCACTTTTGGAACAAAAATAAGGGTGTTTAGAGTCACTTTAATGCCTGAAATTGGTCGAAATAGAAGCTTCTGAATAGGAGAAAATGTCTTTAAAAATGGCAATTTTCGTCACATTGAGGCTTTAAAAAGTAGTCATTCAACATGAGGCGCATTCCAAATGACATTTTTAATCAATTTTTCTACAGTCCAAAAAAACTATTTTCTGATGAAAAACGATGCCCCGTGACCTGTCGAAATTTCTCCAGATCGTCAGAAATGGAAATTTTTTCATGTTCAATTTTTTTACTGCAAATGACTATTCCATGTGAATTGTCACTTTTGCACTTAAAATAAGTGTGTTTAGAGTAAGTTTAATGACTGAAATTGGTCGAAAAAGAAGCTTATGAGTAGGAGAAAATGTCTGTAAAAATGGCAATTTTGGTCACATTGAGGCTACAAAAAGTAGTTATTCGACATGAGGCACAATCCAAATGACATTTTGAATCAATTTTTCTACAGTCTAAAAAAATCAATTTTCTGATGAAAAATGATGACCCGTGACCTGTTGAAATTTCTCCAGATAGTCAGAAATGGAAATTATTTCATGTTTAATTTTTTGACTGCAAATGACTATTCCATGTAAATTATCACTTTTGGAACAAAAATAAGTGTGTTTAGAGTCACTTTAATGCCTGAAATTGGTCGAAATAGAAGCTTCTGAATAGGAGAAAAAGTCTGTAATTATGGCAATTTTGGTCACATTGAGGCTTTAAAAAGTAGTTATTCAACATGAGGCGTATTCCAAATGACATTTTAAATCAATTTTTCTACAGTCCAAAAAAATCAATTTTCTGATGAAAAACGATGCCCCGTGACCTGTCGAAATTTCTCCAGATGGTCAGAAATGGAAATTTTTTAATGTTTAATTTTTTTTACTGTAAATGACTATTCCATGTGAATTATCACTTTTGGAACAAAAATAAGGGTGTTTAGAGTCACTTTAATGCCTGAAATTGGTCGAAATAGTAGCTTCTGAATAGGAGAAAATGTCTTTAAAAATGGCAATTTTCGTCACATTGAGGATTTAAAAAGTAGTTATTCAACATGAGGCACAATCCAAATGACATTTTGAATCAATTTTTCTACAGTCCAAAAAATCAATTTTCTGATGAAAAACGATGCCCCGTGACCTGTCGAAATTTCTCCAGATCGTCAGAAATGGAAATTTTTCAATGTTTAATTTTTTGACTGCAAATGACTATTCCATGTAAATTATCACTTTTGGAACAAAAACAGGTGTGTTTCGAGTCACTTTAATACCTGAAATTGGTCGAAATAGAAGCTTCTGAATTGGAGAAAATGTCTGTATTAATGGCAATTTTGGTCACTTTGAGGCTTTAAAAAGTAGTTATTCAACATGAGGCACATTCCAAATGACATTTTGAATCAATTTTTCTACAGTCCAAAAAATAAATTTTCTGATGAAAAACGATGACCCGTGACTTGTCGAAATTTCTCCAGATGGTCAGAAATGGAAATTTTTTCATGTTTAATTTTTTTACTGTAAATGACTATTCCATGTGAATTGTCACTTTTGCACTTAAAATAAGTGTGTTTAGAGTAAGTTTAATGACTGAAATTGGTCGAAAAAGAAGCTTCTGAGTAGGAGAAAATGTCTGTAAAAATGGCAATTTTGGTCACATTGAGGCTACAAAAAGTAGTTATTCAACATGAGGCACAATCCAAATGACATTTTGAATCAATTTTTCTACAGTCTAAAAAAATCAATTTTCTGATGAAAAATGATGACCCGTGACCTGTTGAAATTTCTCCAGATAGTCAGAAATGGAAATTATTTCATGTTTAATTTTTTGACTGCAAATGACTATTCCATGTAAATTATCACTTTTGGAACAAAAATAAGTGTGTTTAGAGTCACTTTAATGCCTGAAATTGGTCGAAATAGAAGCTTCTGACTAGGAGAAAAAGTCTGTAATTATGGCAATTTTGGTCACATTGAGGCTTTAAAAAGTAGTTATACAACATGAGGCGTATTCCAAATGACATTTTGAATCAATTTTTCTACAATCCAAAAAACTCAATTTTCTGATGAAAAACGATGCCCCGTGACCTGTCGAAATTTCTCCAGATCGTCAGAAATGGAAATTTTTTAATGTTTAATTTTTTGACTGTAAATGACTATTCCATGTGAATTATCACTTTTGGAACAAAAATAAGGGTGTTTAAGTCACTTTAATGCCTGAAATTGGTCGAAATAGTAGCTTCTGAATAGGAGAAAATGTCTTTCAAAATGGCAATTTTCGTCACATTGAGGATTTAAAAAGTAGTCATTCAACATGAGGCGCATTCCAAATGACATTTTTAATCAATTTTTCTACAGTCCATAAAATCAATTTTTGTGATGAAAAACGATGACCCGTGACCTGTCGAAATTTCTCCAGATGGTCAGAAATGGAAATTTTTTAATGTTTAATTTTTTGACTGCAAATAACTATTCCATGCAAATTATCACTTTTGGAACAAAAACAGGTGTGTTTAGAGTCACTTTAAAGCCTGAAATTGGTCGAAATAGAAGCTTCTGAATAGGAAAAAATGTCTGTATTAATGGCTATTTTGGTCACATTGAGGCTTTAAAAAGTAGGTATTCAACATGAGACACATTCCAAATAAAATTTTGAATCAATTTTTCTACGGTCCAAAAAATCAATTTTCTGATGAAAAACGATGACCCGTGACCTGTCGAAATTTCTCCAGATGGTCAGAAATGGAAATTTTTTTATGTTTACATTTTTTTTCTGTAAAGGACTATTCCATGTGAATTATCACTTTTGGAACAAAAATAAGGGTGTTTAGAGTCACTTTAATGCCTGAAATTGGTCAAATAGAAGCTTCTGAATAGGAGAAAATGTCTTTAAAAATGGCAATTTTCATCACTTTGAGGCTTTAAAAAGTAGTTATTCAACATGAGGCACAATTCAAATGACATTTTGAATAAATTTTTCTACAGCCCAAAAACTCAATTTTCTGATGAAAAACGATGACCCGTGACCTGTCGAAATCTCTCCAGATGGTCAGAAATGGAAATTTTTTAATTTTAATTTTTTTTACTGTAAATGACTATTCCATGTGAATTATCACTTTTGGAATTAAAATAAGTGTGTTTAGAGTAAGTTTAATGACTGAAATTGGTCGAAAAAGAAGCCTCTGAGTAGGAGAAAACGTCTGTAAAAATGGCAATTCTGGTCACATTGAGGCTTTAAAAAGTAGTTATTCAACATGAGTCACATTCCAAATGACATTTTGAATCAATTTTTCTACAGTCCAAACAATCAATTTTCTGATAAAAAACGATGACCCGTGACCAGTCAAAATTTCTCCAGATGGTCAGAAATGGAAATTTTGTAATGTTTAATTTTTTGACTGCACATGACTATTCCATGTAAATTATCACTTTTGGAACTAAAATAAATGTGTTTAGAATCACTTTAATGCCTGAAATTGGTCAAAATAGAAGCTTCTGAATAGGAGAAAAAGTCTGTATTAATGGCAATTTTGGCCACATTTAAAAACATTTAAAAAGTAGTTATTCAACATGAGGCACATTCCAAATGACATTTTTAATCAATTTTTCTACAGTCCATAAAATCAATTTTTGTGATGAAAAACGATGACCCGTGACCTGTCGAAATTTCTCCAGATGGTCAGAAATGGAAATTTTTTAATGTTTACATTTTTTTTCTGTAAATGACTATTCCATGTGAATTATCACTTTTGGAACAAAAATAAGGGTGTTTAGAGTCACTTTAATGCCTGAAATTGGTCGAAATAGAAGCCTCTGAATAGGAGAAAATGTCTTTAAAAATGGCAATTTTCGTCACATTGAGTCTTCAAAAAGTAGTTATTCAACATGAGGCACATTCCAAATAACATTTTGAATCAATTTTTCTACAGTCCAAAAAAAATCCATTTTCTGATGAAAAACGATGACCCGTGACCTGTCGAAATTTCTCCAGATGGTCAGAAATGCAGATTTTTTAATGTTTAACTTTTTTGACTGTAAATGACTATTCCATGTAAATTACCACTTTTGGAACAAAAATAAGTGTGTTTAGAGTCACTTTAATGCCTGAAATTGGTTGAAATAGAAGTTTCTGAATAGGAGAAAAAGTCTGTAATAATGGCAATTTTGGTCACATTGAGGCTTTAAAAAAGTAGCTATTCAACATGAGGCACATTCCAAATGACATTTTGAATCAATTTTTCTACAGTCCAAAAAATCAATTTTCTGATGAAAAACGATGACCCGTGACCTGTCGAAATTTCTCCAGATGGTCAGAAATGGAAAATTTGTAATGTTTAATTTTTTGACTGTAAATGACTATTCCATGTAAATTACCACTTTTGGAACAAAAATAAGTGTGTTTAGAGTCACTTTAATGCCTGAAATTGGTCGAAAAAGAAACTTCTGAGTAGGAGAAAATATCTGTAAAAATGGCAATTTTGGTCACATTGAGGCTTCAAAAAGTAGTTATTCAACATGAGGCACAATCCAAATGACATTTTGAATCAATTTTTCTACAGTCCAAAAAATCAATTTTCCGATGAAAAACGATGACCCGTGACCTGTCGAAATTTCTCCAGATGGTCAGAAATGGAAATTTTTTAATGTTTAATTTTTTGACTGCAAATGACTATTCCATGTAAATTATCACTTTTGGAACAAAAATAAGTGTGTTTAGAGTCACTTTAATGCCTGAAATTGGTCGAAATAGAAGCTTCTGAATAGGAGAAAATGTCTGTAAAAATTGAAATTTAGGTCACATTGAGTCTTCAAAAAGTAGTTATTCAACATGAGGCACATTCCAAATAACATTTTGAATCAATTTTTCTACAGTCCAAAAAAAATCCATTTTCTGATGAAAAACGATGACCCGTGACCTGTCGAAATTTCTCCAGATGGTCAGAAATGGAGATTTTTTAATGTTTAACTTTTTTGACTGTAAATGACTATTCCATGTAAATTACCACTTTTGGAACAAAAATAAGTGTGTTTAGAGTCACTTTAATGCCTGAAATTGGTTGAAATAGAAGTTTCTGAATAGGAGAAAAAGTCTGTAATAATGGCAATTTTGGTCACATTGAGGCTTTAAAAAAGTAGCTATTCAACATGAGGCACATTCCAAATGACATTTTGAATCAATTTTTCTACAGTCCAAAAAATCAATTTTCTGATGAAAAACGATGACCCGTTACCTGTCGAAATTTCTCCAGATGGTCAGAAATGGAAAATTTGTAATGTTTAATTTTTTGACTGCAAATGATTACTCCATGTAAATTATCACTTTTGGAACAAAAATAAGTGTGTTTAGAGTCACTTTAATGCCTGAAATTGGTCGAAATAGAAGCCTTAATAGGAGAAAATGCCTGTAAAAATGGCAATTTTGGTCACATTGAGGCTTTAAAAAGTAGTTATTCAACATGAGGCACAATCCAAATGACATTTAGAATGAATTTTTCTACAGTCCAAAAAATAAATTTTCTGATGAAAAACGATGACCCGTGACATGTCGAAATTTCTCCAGATGGTCAGAAATGGAAATTTTTTCATGTTTAATTTTTTGACTGTAAATGACTTTTCCATGTAAATTATCACTTATGGAAGAAAAAAAAGTGTGTTTAGAGTCACTTTAATGCCTGAAATTGGTTGAAACAAAAGCTCTGAATAGGAGAAAAAGTCTGCAATAATGCCAACTTTGGTCACATTGAGGCTTTAAAAAGTAGTCATTCAACATGAGGCACATTCCAAATGACATTTTGAATCAATTTTTCTACAGTCCAAAAAATCAATTTTCTGATGAAAAACGATGACCCGTGACCTGTCGAAATTTCTCCAGATGGTCAGAAATGGAAATTTTTTAATGTTTAATTTTTTGACTGTAAATGACTATTCCATGTAAATTATCACTTATGGAAGAAAAATAAGTGTGTTTAGAGTCACTTTAATGCCTGAAATTGGTTGAAACAAAAGCTCTGAATAGGAGAAAAAGTCTGTAATAATGCCAATTTTGGTCACATTGAGGCTTTAAAAAGTAGTCATTCAACATGAGGCACATTCCAAATGACATTTTGAATCAATTTTTCTACAGTCCAAAACATCAATTTTCTGATGATAAACGATGACCCGTGACTTGTTGAAATTTCTCCAGATGGTCAGAAATGGAGTTTTTTTTTAATGTTTAATTTTTTGACTGCAAATGACTATTCCATGTAAATTATCACTTTTGGAACAAAATAAGTGTGTTTAGAGTCACTTTAATGCCTGAAATTGGTCGAAATAGAAGCTTCTGAATAGGAGAAAATGTCTGTAAAAATGGCAATTTTGGTCACATTGAGGCTTTAAAAAGTAGTTATTCAACATGAGGACCATTCGAAACGACATTTTAAATCCATTTTTCTACAGTCCAAAAAATCACGTGACCTGTCGAAATTTCTCCAGATGGTCAGAAATGGAAATTTTTTAATGTTTAATTTTTTGACTGCAAATGACTATTCCATGTGAATTATCAATTTTGGAACAAAAATAAGTGTGTTAGAGTCACTTTAATGCCTGAAATTGGTCGAAATAGAAGCTTCTGAATAGGAGAAAATGCCTGTAAAAATGGCAATTTTGGTCACATTAATGCTTTAAAAAGTAGTTATTCAACATGAGGCACAATCCAAATGACATTTTGAATCAATTTTTCTACAGTCCAAAAAATCAATTTTCTGATGAAAAACAATGACCCGTGACCTGTCGAAATTTCTCCAGATGGTCAGAAATGGAAATTTTCTAATGTTTAATTTTTTGACTGCAAATGACTATTCCATGTAAATTATCACTTTTGGAAGAAAAATAAGTGTGTTTAGAGTCACTTTAATGCCTGAAATTGGTCGAAATAGAAGCTTCTGAATAGGCAAAAAAGTCTGTAAAAATGGCAATTTTGGTCACATAGAGGCTTTAAAAAGTAGTTATTCAACATGAGGCACAATCCAAATGACATTTTGAATCAATTTTTCTACAGTCCAAAAAATCAATTGTCTGATGAAAAACAATGACCCGTGACCTGTCGAAATTTCTCCAGATGGTCAGAAATGGAAATTTTTTAATGTTTAATTTTTGGGCTTCAAATGACTATTCCATGTAAATTATCACTTTTGGAACAAAAATAAGTGTGTTTAGAGTCACTTTAATGCCTGAAATTAGTCGAAATAGAAGCTTCTGAATAAGAGAAAACGTCTGTAATAATGGCAATTTTGGTCACAGTGAGGCTTTAAAATGTAGTTATTCAACATGAGGAACATTCCAAATGACATTTTAAATCATTTTTTCTACAGTCCAAAAAATCAATTTTCGGATGAAAAACGATGACCCGTGACCTGTCGAAATTTCTCCAGATGGTCAGAAATGGAAATTTTTTAATGTTTAATTTTTTGACTGCAAATGACTATTCCATGTAAATTATCACTTTTGGAACAAAATAAGTGTGTTTAGAGTCACTTTAATGCCTGAAATTGGTCGAAATAGAAGCTTCTTAATAGGAGAAAATGCCTGTAAAAATGGCAATTTTGGTCACATTGAGGCTTTAAAAAGTAGTTATTCAACATGAGGCACAATCCAAATGACATTTTGAATCAATTTTTCTACAGTCCAAAAAATCAATTTTCTGATGAAAAACGATGACCCGTGACCTGTCGAAATTTCTCCAGATGGTCAGCAATCGAAATTTTTTAATGTTTAATTTTTTGACTGCAAATTACTATTCCATGTAAATTATCACTTTTGGAACAAAAATAAGTGTGTTTAGAGTCACTTTAATGCCTGAAATTGGTTGAAACAAAAGCTTCTGAAAAGAAGAAAGAGTCTGTAATAATGGCAATTTTGGTCACATTGAGGCTTTAAAAAGTAGTCATTCAACATGAGGCACATTCCAAATGACATTTTGAATCAATTTTTCTACAGTCCAAAAAATAAATTTTCTGATGAAAAACGATGACCCGTGACATGTCGAAATTTCTCCAGATGGTCAGAAATGGAGTTTTTTTTTAATGTTTCATTTTTTGACTGCAAATGACTATTCCATGTAAATTATCACTTTTGGAACAAAATAAGTGTGTTTAGAGTCACTTTAATGCCTGAAATTGGTCGAAATAGAAGCTTCTGAATAGGAGAAAATGTCTGTAATAATGGCAATTTTGGTCACATTGAGGCTTTAAAAAGTAGTTATTCAACATGAGGACCATTCGAAACGACATTTTAAATCAATTTTTCTACAGTCCAAAAAATCAATTTTCTGATGAAAAACGATGACCCGTGACCTGTCGAAATTTCTCCAGATGGTCAGAAATGGAAATTTTTTAATGTTTAATTTTTTGACTGCAAATGACTATTCCATGTGAATTATCAATTTTGGAACAAAAATAAGTGTGTTTAGAGTCACTTTAATGCCTGAAATTGGTCGAAATAGAAGCTTCTGAATAGGAGAAAATGTTTGTAATAATGGCAATTTTGGTCACATTGAGGCTTTAAAAAGTAGTTATTCAACATGAGGCACAATCCAAATGACATTTTGAATCAATTTTTCTACAGTCCGAAAAATCAATTTTCTGATGAAAAACGATGACCCGTGACCTGTCGAAATTTCTCCAGATGGTCAGAAATGGAAATTTTTTAATGTTTAATTTTTTGACTGCAAATGACTATTCCATGTAAATTATCACTTTTGGAAGAAAAATAAGTGTGTTTAGAGTCACTTTAATGCCTGAAATTGGTCGAAATAGAAGCTTCTGAATAGGCAAAAAAGTCTGTAAAAATGGCAATTTTGGTCACATAGAGGCTTTAAAAAGTAGTTATTCAACATGAGGCACAATCCAAATGACATTTTGAATCAATTTTTCTACAGTCCAAAAAATCAATTGTCTGATGAAAAACGATGACCCGTGACCTGTCGAAATTTCTCCAGATCGTCAGAAGTGGACATTTTTTGATATTTAATTTTTTGACTGCAAATGACTATTCCATGTAAATTATCACTTTTGGAACAAAAATAAGTGTGTTTAGAGTCACTTTCATGCCTGAAATTGGTCGAAATAGAAGCTTCTGAATAGGAGAAAATGCATGTAAAAATGGCAATTTTGGTCACATTGAGGCTTTAAAAAAGAGTTATTCAACATGAGGCACAATCCAAATGACATTTTGAATCAATTTTTCTACAGTCCAAAAAATCAATTTTCTGATGAAAAACGATGACCCGTGACCTGTCGAAGTTTCTCCAGATGGTCAGAAATGGAAATTTTTTAATGTTTAATTTTTTTACTGTAAATGACTTTTCCATGTAAATTATCACTTATGGAAGAAAAATAAGTGTGTTTAGAGTCACTTTAATGCCTGAAATTGGTTGAAACAAAAGCTCTGAATAGGAGAAAAAGTCTGCAATAATGCCAACTTTGGTCACATTGAGGCTTTAAAAAGTAGTCATTCAACATGAGGCACATTCCAAATGACATTTTGAATCAATTTTTCTACAGTCCAAAAAATCAATTTTCTGATGAAAAATGATGACCCGTGACCTGTCGAAATTTCTCCAGATGGTCAGAAATGGAAATTTTTTAATGTTTAATTTTTTGACTGTAAATGACTATTCCATGTAAATTATCACTTATGGAAGAAAAATAAGTGTGTTTAGAGTCACTTTAATGCCTGAAATTGGTTGAAACAAAAGCTCTGAATAGGAGAAAAAGTCTGTCATAATGCCAATTTTGGTCACATTGAGGCTTTAAAAAGTAGTCATTCAACATGAGGCACATTCCAAATGACATTTTGAATCAATTTTTCTACAGTCCAAAAAATCAATTTTCTGATGAAAAACGATGACCCGTGACTTGTCGAAATTTCTCCAGATGGTCAGAAATGGAGTTTTTTTTTAATGTTTCATTTTTTGACTGCAAATGACTATTCCATGTAAATTATCACTTTTGGAACAAAATAATTGTGTTTAGAGTCACTTTAATGCCTGAAATTGGTCGAAATAGAAGCTTCTGAATAGGAGAAAATGTCTGTAATAATGGCAATTTTGGTCACATTGAGGCTTTAAAAAGTAGTTATTCAACATGAGGACCATTCGAAACGACATTTTAAATCAATTTTTCTACAGTCCAAAAAATCGATTTTCTGATGAAAAACGATGACCCGTGACCTGTCGAAATTTCTCCGGATGGTCAGAAATTGAATTTTTTTAATGTTTAAGGTTTTTGACTGCAAATGACTATTCCATGTGAATTATCAATTTTGGAACAAAAATAAGTGTGTTTAGAGTCACTTTAATGCCTGAAATTGGTCGAAATAGAAGCTTCTGAATAGGAGAAAATGTTTGTAATAATGGCAATTTTGGTCACATTGAGGCTTCAAAAAGTAGTTATTCAACATGAGGCAGGCACATTCGAGATGACATTTTGACCTGTCGAAATTTCTCCAGATCGTCAGAAGTGGAAATTTTTTGATATTTAATTTTTTGACTGTAAATGACTATTCCATGTAAATTATCATTTTAGGAACAAAAATAAGTGTGTTTAGAGTAATTTTAATGACTGAAATTGGTCGAAAAAGAAACTTCTGAGTAGGAGAAAATGTCTGTAAAAATGGCAATTTTGGTCACATTGAGGCTTCAAAAAGTAGTTATTCAACATGAGGCACAATCCAAATGACATTTTGAATCAATTTTTCTACAGTCCAAAAAATCAATTTTCCGATGAAAAACGATGACCCGTGACCTGTCGAAATTTCTCCAGATGGTCAGAAATGGAAATTTTTTAATGTTTAATTTTTTGACTGCAAATGACTATTCCATGTAAATTATCACTTTTGGAACAAAAATAAGTGTGTTTAGAGTCACTTTAATGCCTGAAATTGGTCGAAATAGAAGCTTCTGAATAGGAGAAAATGTCTGTAAAAATTGAAATTTAGGTCACATTGAGGCTTTAAAAAGAAGTTATTCAACATGGGGCACAATCCAAATGACATTTTGAATCAATTTTTCTACAGTCCAAAAAATCAATTTTCTGATGAAAAACGATGACCCGTGACCTGTCGAAATTTCTCCAGATGGTCAGAAATGGAAATTTTTTAATGTTTAATTTTTTGACTGCAAATGACTATTCCATGTAAATTATCACTTTTGGAACAAAATAAGTGTGTTTAGAGTCACTTTAATGCCTGAAATTGGTCGAAATAGAAGCTTCTGAATCAGAGAAAATGTCTGTAAAAATGGCAATTTAGGTCACATTGAGTATTCAAAAAGTAGTTATTCAACATGAGGCACATTCCAAATAACATTTTGAATCAATTTTTCTACAGTCCAAAAAAAATCCATTTTCTGATGAAAAACGATGACCCGTGACCTGTCGAAATTTCTCCAGATGGTCAGAAATGGAGATTTTTTAATGTTTAACTTTTTTGACTGTAAATGAATATTCCATGTAAATTACCACTTTTGGAACAAAAATAAGTGTGTTTAGAGTCACTTTAATGCCTGAAATTGGTTGAAATAGAAGTTTCTGAATAGGAGAAAAAGTCTGTAATAATGGCAATTTTGGTCACATTGAGGCTTTAAAAAAGTAGCTATTCAACATGAGGCACATTCCAAATGACATTTTGAATCAATTTTTCTACAGTCCAAAAAATCAATTTTCTGATGAAAAACGATGACCCCGTGACCTGTCGAAATTTCTCCAGATGGTCAGAAATGGAAAATTTGTAATGTTTAATTTTTTGACTGTAAATGACTATTCCATGTAAATTACCACTTTTGGAACAAAAATAAGTGTGTTTAGAGTCACTTTAATGCCTGAAATTGGTCGAAAAAGAAACTTCTGAGTAGGAGAAAATATCTGTAAAAATGGCAATTTTGGTCACATTGAGGCTTCAAAAAGTAGTTATTCAACATGAGGCACAATCCAAATGACATTTTGAATCAATTTTTCTACAGTCCAAAAAATCAATTTTCCGATGAAAAACGATGACCCGTGACCTGTCGAAATTTCTCCAGATGGTCAGAAATGGAAATTTTTTAATGTTTAATTTTTTGACTGCAAATGACTATTCCATGTAAATTATCACTTTTGGAACAAAAATAAGTGTGTTTAGAGTCACTTTAATGCCTGAAATTGGTCGAAATAGAAGCTTCTGAATAGGAGAAAATGTCTGTAAAAATTGAAATTTAGGTCACATTGAGTCTTCAAAAAGTAGTTATTCAACATGAGGCACATTCCAAATAACATTTTGAATCAATTTTTCTACAGTCCAAAAAAAATCCATTTTCTGATGAAAAACGATGACCCGTGACCTGTCGAAATTTCTCCAGATGGTCAGAAATGGAGATTTTTTAATGTTTAACTTTTTTGACTGTAAATGACTATTCCATGTAAATTACCACTTTTGGAACAAAAATAAGTGTGTTTAGAGTCACTTTAATGCCTGAAATTGGTTGAAATAGAAGTTTCTGAATAGGAGAAAAAGTCTGTAATAATGGCAATTTTGGTCACATTGAGGCTTTAAAAAAGTAGCTATTCAACATGAGGCACATTCCAAATGACATTTTGAATCAATTTTTCTACAGTCCAAAAAATCAATTTTCTGATGAAAAACGATGACCCGTGACCTGTCGAAATTTCTCCAGATGGTCAGAAATGGAGATTTTTTAATGTTTAATTTTTTGACTGCAAATGACTATTCCATGTAAATTATCACTTTTGGAACAAAAATAAGTGTGTTTAGAGTCACTTTCATGCCTGAAATTGGTCGAAATAGAAGCTTCTGAATAGGAGAAAATGCATGTAAAAATGGCAATTTTGGTCACATTGAGGCTTTAAAAAAGAGGTATTCAACATGAGGCACAATCCAAATGACATTTTGAATCAATTTTTCTACAGTCCAAAAAATCAATTTTCTGATGAAAAACGATGACCCGTGACCTGTCGAAATTTCTCCAGATGGTCAGAAATGGAAATTTTTTAATGTTTAATTTTTTGACTGTAAATGACTTTTCCATGTAAATTATCACTTATGGAAGAAAAATAAGTGTGTTTAGAGTCACTGTAATGCCTGAAATTGGTTGAAACAAAAGCTCTGAATAGGAGAAAAAGTCTGCAATAATGCCAACTTTGGTCACATTGAGGCTTTAAAAAGTAGTCATTCAACATGAGGCACATTCCAAATGACATTTTGAATCAATTTTTCTACAGTCCAAAAAATCAATTTTCTGATGAAAAATGATGACCCGTGACCTGTCGAAATTTCTCCAGATGGTCAGAAATGGAAATTTTTTAATGTTTCATTTTTTGACTGTAAATGACTATTCCATGTAAATTATCACTTATGGAAGAAAAATAAGTGTGTTTAGAGTCACTTTAATGCCTGAAATTGGTTGAAACAAAAGCTCTGAATAGGAGAAAAAGTCTGTAATAATGCCAATTTTGGTCACATTGAGGCTTTAAAAAGTAGTCATTCAACATGAGGCACATTCCAAATGACATTTTGAATCAATTTTTCTACAGTCCAAAAAATCAATTTTCTGATGAAAAACGATGACCCGTGACTTGTCGAAATTTCTCCAGATGGTCAGAAATGGAGTTTTTTTTTAATGTTTCATTTTTTGACTGCAAATGACTATTCCATGTAAATTATCACTTTTGGAACAAAATAATTGTGTTTAGAGTCACTTTAATGCCTGAAATTGGTCGAAATAGAAGCTTCTGAATAGGAGAAAATGTCTGTAAAAATGGCAATTTTGGTCACATAGAGGCTTTAAAAAGTAGTTATTCAACATGAGGCACAATCCAAATGACATTTTGAATCAATTTTTCTACAGTCCAAAAAATCAATTGTCTGATGAAAAACGATGACCCGTGACCTGTCGAAATTTCTCCAGATCGTCAGAAGTGGAAATTTTTTGATATTTAATTTTTTGACTGTAAATGACTATTCCATGTAAATTATCATTTTAGGAACAAAAATAAGTGTGTTTAGAGTAATTTTAATGACTGAAATTGGTCGAAAAAGAAACTTCTGAGTAGGAGAAAATGTCTGTAAAAATGGCAATTTTGGTCACATTGAGGCTTCAAAAAGTAGTTATTCAACATGAGGCACAATCCAAATGACATTTTGAATCAATTTTTCTACAGTCCAAAAAATCAATTTTCCGATGAAAAACGATGACCCGTGACCTGTCGAAATTTCTCCAGATGGTCAGAAATGGAAATTTTTTAATGTTTAATTTTTTGACTGCAAATGACTATTCCATGTAAATTATCACTTTTGGAACAAAAATAAGTGTGTTTAGAGTCACTTTAATGCCTGAAATTGGTCGAAATAGAAGCTTCTGAATAGGAGAAAATGTCTGTAAAAATTGAAATTTAGGTCACATTGAGGCTTTAAAAAGTAGTTATTCAACATGGGGCACAATCCAAATGACATTTTGAATCAATTTTTCTACAGTCCAAAAAATCAATTTTCTGATGAAAAACGATGACCCGTGACCTGTCGAAATTTCTCCAGATGGTCAGAAATGGAAATTTTTTAATGTTTAATTTTTTGACTGCAAATGACTATTCCATGTAAATTATCACTTTTGGAACAAAATAAGTGTGTTTAGAGTCACTTTAATGCCTGAAATTGGTCGAAATAGAAGCTTCTGAATCAGAGAAAATGTCTGTAAAAATGGCAATTTAGGTCACATTGAGTCTTCAAAAAGTAGTTATTCAACATGAGGCACATTCCAAATAACATTTTGAATCAATTTTTCTACAGTCCAAAAAAAATCCATTTTCTGATGAAAAACGATGACCCGTGACCTGTCGAAATTTCTCCAGATGGTCAGAAATGGAGATTTTTTAATGTTTAACTTTTTTGACTGTAAATGACTATTCCATGTAAATTACCACTTTTGGAACAAAAATAAGTGTGTTTAGAGTCACTTTAATGCCTGAAATTGGTTGAAATAGAAGTTTCTGAATAGGAGAAAAAGTCTGTAATAATGGCAATTTTGGTCACATTGAGGCTTTAAAAAAGTAGCTATTCAACATGAGGCACAATCCAAATGACATTTTGAATCAATTTTTCTACAGTCCAAAAAATCAATTTTCTGATGAAAAACGATGACCCGTGACCTGTCGAAATTTCTCCAGATGGTCAGAAATGGAAAATTTGTAATGTTTAATTTTTTGACTGTAAATGACTATTCCATGTAAATTACCACTTTTGGAACAAAAATAAGTGTGTTTAGAGTCACTTTAATGCCTGAAATTGGTCAAAAAAGAAACTTCTGAGTAGGAGAAAATATCTGTAAAAATGGCAATTTTGGTCACATTGAGGCTTCAAAAAGTAGTTATTCAACATGAGGCACAATCCAAATGACATTTTGAATCAATTTTTCTACAGTCCAAAAAATCAATTTTCCGATGAAAAACGATGACCCGTGACCTGTCGAAATTTCTCCAGATGGTCAGAAATGGAAATTTTTTAATGTTTAATTTTTTGACTGCAAATGACTATTCCATGTACATTATCACTTTTGGAACAAAAATAAGTGTGTTTAGAGTCACTTTAATGCCTGAAATTGGTCGAAATAGAAGCTTCTGAATAGGAGAAAATGTCTGTAAAAATTGAAATTTAGGTCACATTGAGGCTTTAAAAAGTAGTTTTTCAACATGAGGCACAATCCAAATGACATTTTGAATCAATTTTTCTACAGTCCAAAAAATCAATTTTCTGATGAAAAACGATGACCCGTGACCTGTCGAAATTTCTCCAGATGGTCAGAAATGGAAATTTTTTAAAGTTTAATTTTTTGACTGCAAATGACTATTCCATGTAAATTATCACTTTTGGAACAAAATAAGTGTGTTTAGAGTCACTTTAATGCCTGAAATTGGTTGAAATAGAAGTTTCTGAATAGGAGAAAAAGTCTGTAATAATGGCAATTTTGGTCACATTGAGGCTTTAAAAAAGTAGCTATTCAACATGAGGCACATTCCAAATGACATTTTGAATCAATTTTTCTACAGTCCAAAAAATCAATTTTCTGATGAAAAACGATGACCCGTGACCTGTCGAAATTTCTCCAGATGGTCAGAAATGGAAAATTTGTAATGTTTAATTTTTTGACTGTAAATGACTATTCCATGTAAATTATCACTTTTGGAACAAAAATAAGTGTGTTTAGAGTCACTTTAATGCCTGAAATTGGTCGAAATAGAAGCTTCTTAATAGGAGAAAATGCCTGTAAAAATGGCAATTTTGGTCACATTGAGGCTTTAAAAAGTAGTTATTCAACATGAGGCACAATCCAAATGACATTTTGAATACATTTTTCTACAGTCCAAAAAATCAATTTTCTGATGAAAAACGATGACCCGTGACCTGTCGAAATTTCTCCAGATGGTCAGCAATTGAAATTTTTTAATGTTTAATTTTTTGACTGCAAATTACTATTCCATGTAAATTATCACTTTTGCAACAAAAATAAGTGTGTTTAGAGTCACTTTAATGCCTGAAATTGGTTGAAACAAAAGCTTCTGAATAGAAGAAAGAGTCTGTAATAATGGCAATTTTGGTCATATTGAGGCTTTAAAAAGTAGTCATTCAACATGAGGCACATTCCAAATGACATTTTGAATCAATTTTTCTACAGTCCAAAAAATAAATTTTCTGATGAAAAACGATGACCCGTGACATGTCGAAATTTCTCCAGATGGTCAGAAATGGAAATTTTTTCATGTTTAATTTTTTTTACTGTAAATGACTATTCCATGTGAATTATCACTTTTGGAATTCAAATAAGTGTGTTTAGAGTAAGTTTAATGACTGAAATTGGTCGAAAAAGAAGCCTCTGAGTAGGAGAAAACGTCTGTAAAAATGGCAATTCTGGTCACATTGAGGCTTTAAAAAGTAGTTATTCAACATGAGGCACATTCCAAATGACATTTTGAATCAATTTTTCTACAGTCCAAACAATCAATTTTCTGATAAAAAACGATGACCCGTGACCAGTCGAAATTTCTCCAGATGGTCAGAAATGGAAATTTTTTAATGTTTAATTTTTTGATTGCACATGACTATTCCATGTAAATTATCACTTTTGGAACTAAAATAAATGTGTTTAGAATCACTTTAATGCCTGAAATTGGTCAAAATAGAAGCTTCTGAATAGGAGAAAAAGTCTGTATTAATGGCAATTTTGGCCACATTTAAAAACATTTAAAATGTAGTTATTCAACATGAGGCACATTCCAAATGACATTTTTAATCAATTTTTCTACAGTCCATAAAATCAATTTCTGTGATGAAAAACGATGACCCGTGACCTGTCGAAATTTCTCCAGATGGTCAGAAATGGAAATTTTTTAAAGTTTAATTTTTTGACTGCAAATGACTATTCCATGTAAATTATCACTTTTGGAACAAAATAAGTGTGTTTAGAGTCACTTTAATGCCTGAAATTGGTCAAATAGAAGCTTCTGAATAGGAGAAAATGTCTTTAAAAATGGCAATTTTCGTCACATTGAGGCTTTAAAAAGTAGTTATTCAACATGAGGCACAATTCAAATGACATTTTGAATAAATTTTTCTACAGCCCAAAAACTCAATTTTCTGATGAAAAACGATGACCCGTGACCTGTCGAAATCTCTCCAGATGGTCAGAAATGGAAATTTTTTAATTTTAATTTTTTTTACTGTAAATGACTATTCCATGTGAATTATCACTTTTGGAATTCAAATAAGTGTGTTTAGAGTAAGTTTAATGACTGAAATTGGTCGAAAAAGAAGCCTCTGAGTAGGAGAAAACGTCTG
This sequence comes from Triturus cristatus, assembly GCF_964204655.1. Lineage (NCBI taxonomy): Eukaryota > Metazoa > Chordata > Amphibia > Caudata > Salamandridae > Triturus > Triturus cristatus. The sequence continues at coordinate 889,155,445 of NC_140593.1, forward strand.
TAAAAATGGCAATTCTGGTCACATTGAGGCTTTAAAAAGTAGTTATTCAACATGAGGCACATTCCAAATGACATTTTGAATCAATTTTTCTACAGTCCAAACAATCAATTTTCTGATAAAAAACGATGACCCGTGACCAGTCGAAATTTCTCCAGATGGTCAGAAATGGAAATTTTTTAATGTTTAATTTTTTGACTGCACATGACTATTCCATGTAAATTATCACTTTTGGAACTAAAATAAATGTGTTTAGAATCACTTTAATGCCTGAAATTGGTCAAAATAGAAGCTTCTGAATAGGAGAAAAAGTCTGTATTAATGGCAATTTTGGCCACATTTAAAAACATTTAAAAAGTAGTTATTCAACATGAGGCACATTCCAAATGACATTTTTAATCAATTTTTCTACAGTCCATAAAATCAATTTTTGTGATGAAAAACGATGACCCGTGACCTGTCGAAATTTCTCCAGATGGTCAGAAATGGAAATTTTTTAATGTTTACATTTTTTTTCTGTAAATGACTATTCCATGTGAATTATCACTTTTGGAACAAAAATAAGGGTGTTTAGAGTCACTTTAATGCCTGAAATTGGTCGAAATAGAAGCCTCTGAATAGGAGAAAATGTCTTTAAAAATGGCAATTTTCGTCACATTGAGGCTTTAAAAAGTAGTTATTCAACATGAGGCGCATTCCAAATTACATTTTGAATCAATTTTTCTACAGTCCAAAAAAACTATTTTCTGATAAAAAACGATGCCCCGTGACCTGTCGAAATTTCTCCAGATCGGCAGAAATGGAAATTTTTCAATGTTTAATTTTTTAACTGCAAATGACTATTCCATGTAAATTATCACTTTTGGAACAAAAACAGGTGTGTTTAGAGTCACTTTAATACCTGAAATTGGTCGAAATAGAAGCTTCTGAATTGGAGAAAATGTCTGTATTAATGGCAATTTTGGTCACTTTGAGGCTTTAAAAAGTAGTTATTCAACATGAGGCACATTCCAAATGACATTTTGAATCAATTTTTCTACAGTCCAAAAAATCAATTTTCTGATGAAAAACGATGCCCCGTGACCTGTCGAAATTTCTCCAGATGGTCAGAAATGGAAATTTTTTCATGTTTAATTTTTTTACTGTAAATGACCATTCCATGTGAATTGTCACTTTTGCACTTAAAATAAGTGTGTTTAGAGTAAGTTTAATGACTGAAATTGGTCGAAATAGAAGCTTCTGAATAGGAGAAAAAGTCTGTAATTATGGCAATTTTGGTCACATTGAGGCTTTAAAAAGTAGTTATACAACATGAGGCGTATTCCAAATGACATTTTGAATCAATTTTTCTACAGTCCAAAAAATCAATTTTCTGATGAAAAACGATGCCCCGTGACCTGTCGAAATTTCTCCAGATCGTCAGAAATGGAAATTTTTTAATGTTTAATTTTTTGACTGTAAATGACTATTCCATGTGAATTATCACTTTTGGAACAAAAATAAGGGTGTTTAGAGTCACTTTAATGCCTGAAATTGGTCGAAATAGTAGCTTCTGAATAGGAGAAAAAGTCTGTATTAATGGCAATTTTGTCCGCATTTAAAAACATTTAAAAAGTAGTTATTCAACATGAGGCACATTCCAAATGACATTTTTAATCAATGTTTCCACAGTCCATAAAATCAATTTTTGTGATGAAAAACGATGACCCGTGACCTGTCGAAATTTCTCCAGATGGTCAGAAATGGAAATTTTTTCATGTTTAATTTTTTGACTGCACATGACTATTCCATGTAAATTATCACTTTTGGAACAAAAATAAGTGTGTTTAGAGTCACTTTAATGCCTGAAATTGGTCGAAATAGAAGCTTCTGAATAGGAGAAAAAGTCTGTAATTATGGCAATTTTGGTCACATTGAGGCTTTAAAAAGTAGTTATACAACATGAGGCGTATTCCAAATGACATTTTGAATCAATTTTTCTACAGTCCAAAAAATCAATTTTCTGATGAAAAACGATGCCCCGTGACCTGTCGAAATTTCTCCAGATGGTCAGAAATGGAAATTTTTTAATGTTTAATTTTTTTTACTGTAAATGACTATTCCATGTGAATTATCACTTTTGGAACAAAAATAAGGGTGTTTAGAGTCACTTTAATGCCTGAAATTGGTCGAAATAGTAGCTTCTGAATAGGAGAAAATGTCTTTAAAAATGGCAATTTTCGTCACATTGAGGATTTAAAAAGTAGTTATTCAACAAGAGGCACAATCCAAATGACATTTTGAATCAATTTTTCTACAGTCCAAAAAATCAATTTTCTGATGAAAAACGATGCCCCGTGACCTGTCGAAATTTCTCCAGATCGTCAGAAATGGAAATTTTTCAATGTTTAATTTTTTGACTGCAAATGACTATTCCATGTAAATTATCACTTTTGGAACAAAAACAGGTGTGTTTCGAGTCACTTTAATACCTGAAATTGGTCGAAATAGAAGCTTCTGAATTGGAGAAAATGTCTGTATTAATGGCAATTTTGGTCACTTTGAGGCTTTAAAAAGTAGTTATTCAACATGAGGCACATTCCAAATGACATTTTGAATCAATTTTTCTACAGTCCAAAAAATAAATTTTCTGATGAAAAACGATGACCCGTGACTTGTCGAAATTTCTCCAGATGGTCAGAAATGGAAATTTTTTCATGTTTAATTTTTTTACTGTAAATGACTATTCCATGTGAATTGTCACTTTTGCACTTAAAATAAGTGTGTTTAGAGTAAGTTTAATGACTGAAATTGGTCGAAAAAGAAGCTTCTGAGTAGGAGAAAATGTCTGTAAAAATGGCAATTTTGGTCACATTGAGGCTACAAAAAGTAGTTATTCAACATGAGGCACAATCCAAATGACATTTTGAATCAATTTTTCTACAGTCTAAAAAAATCAATTTTCTGATGAAAAATGATGACCCGTGACCTGTTGAAATTTCTCCAGATAGTCAGAAATGGAAATTATTTCATGTTTAATTTTTTGACTGCAAATGACTATTCCATGTAAATTATCACTTTTGGAACAAAAATAAGTGTGTTTAGAGTCACTTTAATGCCTGAAATTGGTCGAAATAGAAGCTTCTGACTAGGAGAAAAAGTCTGTAATTATGGCAATTTTGGTCACATTGAGGCTTTAAAAAGTAGTTATACAACATGAGGCATCTTCCAAATGACATTTTGAATCAATTTTTCTACAGTCCAAAAAACTCAATTTTCTGATGAAAAACGATGCCCCGTGACCTGTCGAAATTTCTCCAGATCGTCAGAAATGGAAATTTTTTAATGTTTAATTTTTTGACTGTAAATGACTATTCCATGTGAATTATCACTTTTGGAACAAAAATAAGGGTGTTTAGAGTCACTTTAATGCCTGAAATTGGTCGAAATAGTAGCTTCTGAATAGGAGAAAATGTCTTTAAAAATGGCAATTTTCGTCACATTGAGGATTTAAAAAGTAGTTATTCAACATGAGGCACAATCCAAATGACATTTTGAATCAATTTTTCTACAGTCCAAAAAATCAATTTTCTGATGAAAAACGATGACCTGTGACCTGTCGAAATTTCTCCAGATGGTCAGGAATGGAAATTATTTCATGTTTAATTTTGTTACTGTAAATGACTATTCCATGTGAATTATCACTTTTGGAACTAAAATAAGTGTGTTTAGAATCACTTTAATGCCTGAAATTGGTCAAAATAGAAGCTTCTGAATAGGAGAAAAAGTCTGTATTAATGGCAATTTTGGCCGCATTTAAAAACATTTAAAAAGTAGTTATTCAACATGAGGCACATTCCAAATGACATATTTAATCAATTTTTCTACAGTCCATAAAATCAATTTTTGTGATGAAAAACGATGACCCGTGACCTGTCGAAATTTCTCCAGATGGTCAGAAATGGAAATTTTTTCATGTTTAATTTTTTGACTGCACATGACTATTCCATGTAAATTATCACTTTTGGAACAAAAACAGGTGTGTTTAGAGTCACTTTAATGCCTGAAATTGGTCAAAATAGAAGCTTCTGAATAGGAGTAAATGTCTGTATTAATGGCAATTTTGGTCACATTGAGGCTTTAAAAAGTAGTTATTCAACATGAGACACATTCCAAATAAAATTTTGAATCAATTTTTCTACGGTCCAAAAAATCAATTTTCTGATGAAAAACGATGACCCGTGACCTGTGGAAATTTCTCCAGATGGTCAGAAATGGAAATTTTTTAATGTTTACATTTTTTTCTGTAAATGACTATTCCATGTGAATTATCACTTTTGGAACAAAAATAAGGGTGTTTAGAGTCACTTTAATGCCTGAAATTGGTCAAATAGAAGCTTCTGAATAGGAGAAAATGTCTTTAAAAATGGCAATTTTCGTCACATTGAGGCTTTAAAAAGTAGTTATTCAACATGAGGCACAATTCAAATGACATTTTGAATAAATTTTTCTACAGCCCAAAAACTCAATTTTCTGATGAAAAACGATGACCCGTGACCTGTCGAAATCTCTCCAGATGGTCAGAAATGGAAATTTTTTAATTTTAATTTTTTTTACTGTAAATGACTATTCCATGTGAATTATCACTTTTGGAATTCAAATAAGTGTGCTTAGAGTAAGTTTAATGACTGAAATTGGTCGAAAAAGAAGCCTCTGAGTAGGAGAAAACGTCTGTAAAAATGGCAATTCTGGTCACATTGAGGCTTTAAAAAGTAGTTATTCAACATGAGGCACATTCCAAATGACATTTTGAATCAATTTTTCTACAGTCCAAACAATCAATTTTCTGATAAAAAACGATGACCCGTGACCAGTCGAAATTTCTCCAGATGGTCAGAAATGGAAATTTTTTAATGTTTAATTTTTTGACTGCACATGACTATTCCATGTAAATTATCACTTTTGGAACTAAAATAAATGTGTTTAGAATCACTTTAATGCCTGAAATTGGTCAAAATAGAAGCTTCTGAATAGGAGAAAAAGTCTGTATTAATGGCAATTTTGGCCACGTTTAAAAACATTTAAAAAGTAGTTATTCAACATGAGGCACATTCCAAATGACATTTTTAATCAATTTTTCTACAGTCCATAAAATCAATTTTTGTGATGAAAAACGATGACCCGTGACCTGTCGAAATTTCTCCAGATGGTCAGAAATGGAAATTTTTTAATGTTTACATTTTTTTTCTGTAAATGACTATTCCATGTGAATTATCACTTTTGGAACAAAAATAAGGGTGTTTAGAGTCACTTTAATGCCTGAAATTGGTCGAAATAGAAGCCTCTGAATAGGAGAAAATGTCTTTAAAAATGGCAATTTTCGTCACATTGAGGCTTTAAAAAGTAGTTATTCAACATGAGGCGCATTCCAAATTACATTTTGAATCAATTTTTCTACAGTCCAAAAAAACTATTTTCTGATAAAAAACGATGCCCCGTGACCTGTCGAAATTTCTCCAGATCGTCAGAAATGGAAATTTTTCAATGTTTAATTTTTTAACTGCAAATGACTATTCCATGTAAATTATCACTTTTGGAACAAAAACAGGTGTGTTTAGAGTCACTTTAATACCTGAAATTGGTCGAAATAGAAGCTTCTGAATTGGAGAAAATGTCTGTATTAATGGCAATTTTGGTCACTTTGAGGCTTTAAAAAGTAGTTATTCAACATGAGGCACATTCCAAATGACATTTTGAATCAATTTTTCTACAGTCCAAAAAATCAATTTTCTGATGAAAAACGATGACCCGTGACCTGTCGAAATTTCTCCAGATGGTCAGAAATGGAAATTTTTTCATGTTTAATTTTTTTACTGTAAATGACCATTCCATGTGAATTGTCACTTTTGCACTTAAAATAAGTGTGTTTAGAGTAAGTTTAATGACTGAAATTGGTCGAAATAGAAGCTTCTGAATAGGAGAAAAAGTCTGTAATTATGGCAATTTTGGTCACATTGAGGCTTTAAAAAGTAGTTATACAACATGAGGCGTATTCCAAATGACATTTTGAATCAATTTTTCTACAGTCCAAAAAATCAATTTTCTGATGAAAAACGATGCCCCGTGACCTGTCGAAATTTCTCCAGATTGTCAGAAATGGAAATTTTTTAATGTTTAATTTTTTGACTGTAAATGACTATTCCATGTAAATTATCACTTTTGGGACAAAAACAGGTGTGTTTAGAGTCACTTTAATGCCTGAAATTGGTCGAAATAGAAGCTTCTGAATAGGAGTAAATGTCTGTATTAATGGCAATTTTGGTCACATTGAGGCTTTAATAAGTAGTTATTCAACATGAGACACATTCCAAAGAAAATTTTGAATCAATTTTTCTACGGTCCAAAAAATCAATTTTCTGATGAAAAACGATGACCCGTGACCTGTCGAAATTTCTCCAGATGGTCAGAAATGGAAATGTTTTAATGTTTAAATTTTTTTTCTGTAAATGACTATTCCATGTGAATTATCACTTTTGGAACAAAAATAAGGGTGTTTAGAGTCACTTTAATGCCTGAAATTGGTCGAAATAGAAGCTTCTGAATAGGAGAAAATGTCTTTAAAAATGGCAATTTTCGTCACATTGAGGCTTTAAAAAGTAGTCATTCAACATGAGGCGCATTCCAAATGACATTTTTAATCAATTTTTCTACAGTCCAAAAAAACTATTTTCTGATGAAAAACGATGCCCCGTGACCTGTCGAAATTTCTCCAGATCGTCAGAAATGGAAATTTTTTCATGTTCAATTTTTTTACTGTAAATGACTATTCCATGTGAATTGTCACTTTTGCACTTAAAATAAGTGTGTTTAGAGTAAGTTTAATGACTGAAATTGGTCGAAAAAGAAGCTTATGAGTAGGAGAAAATGTCTGTAAAAATGGCAATTTTGGTCACATTGAGGCTACAAAAAGTAGTTATTCGACATGAGGCACAATCCAAATGACATTTTGAATCAATTTTTCTACAGTCTAAAAAAATCAATTTTCTGATGAAAAATGATGACCCGTGACCTGTTGAAATTTCTCCAGATAGTCAGAAATGGAAATTATTTCATGTTTAATTTTTTGACTGCAAATGACTATTCCATGTAAATTATCACTTTTGGAACAAAAATAAGTGTGTTTAGAGTCACTTTAATGCCTGAAATTGGTCGAAATAGAAGCTTCTGAATAGGAGAAAAAGTCTGTAATTATGGCAATTTTGGTCACATTGAGGCTTTAAAAAGTAGTTATTCAACATGAGGCGTATTCCAAATGACATTTTGAATCAATTTTTCTACAGTCCAAAAAAATCAATTTTCTGATGAAAAACGATGCCCCGTGACCTGTCGAAATTTCTCCAGATGGTCAGAAATGGAAATTTTTTAATGTTTAATTTTTTTTACTGTAAATGACTATTCCATGTGAATTATCACTTTTGGAACAAAAATAAGGGTGTTTAGAGTCACTTTAATGCCTGAAATTGGTCGAAATAGTAGCTTCTGAATAGGAGAAAATGTCTTTAAAAATGGCAATTTTCGTCACATTGAGGATTTAAAAAGTAGTTATTCAACATGAGGCACAATCCAAATGACATTTTGAATCAATTTTTCTACAGTCCAAAAAATCAATTTTCTGATGAAAAACGATGCCCCGTGACCTGTCGAAATTTCTCCAGATCGTCAGAAATGGAAATTTTTCAATGTTTAATTTTTTGACTGCAAATGACTATTCCATGTAAATTATCACTTTTGGAACAAAAACAGGTGTGTTTCGAGTCACTTTAATACCTGAAATTGGTCGAAATAGAAGCTTCTGAATTGGAGAAAATGTCTGTATTAATGGCAATTTTGGTCACTTTGAGGCTTTAAAAAGTAGTTATTCAACATGAGGCACATTCCAAATGACATTTTGAATCAATTTTTCTACAGTCCAAAAAATAAATTTTCTGATGAAAAACGATGACCCGTGACTTGTCGAAATTTCTCCAGATGGTCAGAAATGGAAATTTTTTCATGTTTAAATTTTTTTACTGTAAATGACTATTCCATGTGAATTGTCACTTTTGCACTTAAAATAAGTGTGTTTAGAGTAAGTTTAATGACTGAAATTGGTCGAAAAAGAAGCTTCTGAGTAGGAGAAAATGTCTGTAAAAATGGCAATTTTGGTCACATTGAGGCTACAAAAAGTAGTTATTCAACATGAGGCACAATCCAAATGACATTTTGAATCAATTTTTCTACAGTCTAAAAAAATCAATTTTCTGATGAAAAATGATGACCCGTGACCTGTTGAAATTTCTCCAGATAGTCAGAAATGGAAATTATTTCATGTTTAATTTTTTGACTGCAAATGACTATTCCATGTAAATTATCACTTTTGGAACAAAAATAAGTGTGTTTAGAGTCACTTTAATGCCTGAAATTGGTCGAAATAGAAGCTTCTGACTAGGAGAAAAAGTCTGTAATTATGGCAATTTTGGTCACATTGAGGCTTTAAAAAGTAGTTATACAACATGAGGCGTATTCCAAATGACATTTTGAATCAATTTTTCTACAGTCCAAAAAACTCAATTTTCTGATGAAAAACGATGCCCCGTGACCTGTCGAAATTTCTCCAGATCGTCAGAAATGGAAATTTTTTAATGTTTAATTTTTTGACTGTAAATGACTATTCCATGTGAATTATCACTTTTGGAACAAAAATAAGGGTGTTTAAGTCACTTTAATGCCTGAAATTGGTCGAAATAGTAGCTTCTGAATAGGAGAAAATGTCTTTCAAAATGGCAATTTTCGTCACATTGAGGATTTAAAAAGTAGTCATTCAACATGAGGCGCATTCCAAATGACATTTTTAATCAATTTTTCTACAGTCCATAAAATCAATTTTTGTGATGAAAAACGATGACCCGTGACCTGTCGAAATTTCTCCAGATGGTCAGAAATGGAAATTTTTTAATGTTTAATTTTTTGACTGCAAATAACTATTCCATGCAAATTATCACTTTTGGAACAAAAACAGGTGTGTTTAGAGTCACTTTAAAGCCTGAAATTGGTCGAAATAGAAGCTTCTGAATAGGAAAAAATGTCTGTATTAATGGCTATTTTGGTCACATTGAGGCTTTAAAAAGTAGGTATTCAACATGAGACACATTCCAAATAAAATTTTGAATCAATTTTTCTACGGTCCAAAAAATCAATTTTCTGATGAAAAACGATGACCCGTGACCTGTCGAAATTTCTCCAGATGGTCAGAAATGGAAATTTTTTTATGTTTACATTTTTTTTCTGTAAAGGACTATTCCATGTGAATTATCACTTTTGGAACAAAAATAAGGGTGTTTAGAGTCACTTTAATGCCTGAAATTGGTCAAATAGAAGCTTCTGAATAGGAGAAAATGTCTTTAAAAATGGCAATTTTCATCACTTTGAGGCTTTAAAAAGTAGTTATTCAACATGAGGCACAATTCAAATGACATTTTGAATAAATTTTTCTACAGCCCAAAAACTCAATTTTCTGATGAAAAACGATGACCCGTGACCTGTCGAAATCTCTCCAGATGGTCAGAAATGGAAATTTTTTAATTTTAATTTTTTTTACTGTAAATGACTATTCCATGTGAATTATCACTTTTGGAATTAAAATAAGTGTGTTTAGAGTAAGTTTAATGACTGAAATTGGTCGAAAAAGAAGCCTCTGAGTAGGAGAAAACGTCTGTAAAAATGGCAATTCTGGTCACATTGAGGCTTTAAAAAGTAGTTATTCAACATGAGTCACATTCCAAATGACATTTTGAATCAATTTTTCTACAGTCCAAACAATCAATTTTCTGATAAAAAACGATGACCCGTGACCAGTCGAAATTTCTCCAGATGGTCAGAAATGGAAATTTTTTAATGTTTAATTTTTTGACTGCACATGACTATTCCATGTAAATTATCACTTTTGGAACTAAAATAAATGTGTTTAGAATCACTTTAATGCCTGAAATTGGTCAAAATAGAAGCTTCTGAATAGGAGAAAAAGTCTGTATTAATGGCAATTTTGGCCACATTTAAAAACATTTAAAAAGTAGTTATTCAACATGAGGCACATTCCAAATGACATTTTTAATCAATTTTTCTACAGTCCATAAAATCAATTTTTGTGATGAAAAACGATGACCCGTGACCTGTCGAAATTTCTCCAGATGGTCAGAAATGGAAATTTTTTAATGTTTACATTTTTTTTCTGTAAATGACTATTCCATGTGAATTATCACTTTTGGAACAAAAATAAGGGTGTTTAGAGTCACTTTAATGCCTGAAATTGGTCGAAATAGAAGCCTCTGAATAGGAGAAAATGTCTTTAAAAATGGCAATTTTCGTCACATTGAGGCTTTAAAAAGTAGTTATTCAACATGAGGCGCATTCCAAATTACATTTTGAATCAATTTTTCTACAGTCCAAAAAAACTATTTTCTGATAAAAAACGATACCCCGTGACCTGTCGAAATTTCTCCAGATCGGCAGAAATGGAAATTTTTCAATGTTTAATTTTTTAACTGCAAATGACTATTCCATGTAAATTATCACTTTTGGAACAAAAACAGGTGTGTTTAGAGTCACTTTAATACCTGAAATTGGTCGAAATAGAAGCTTCTGAATTGGAGAAAATGTCTGTATTAATGGCAATTTTGGTCACTTTGAGGCTTTAAAAAGTAGTTATTCAACATGAGGCACATTCCAAATGACATTTTGAATCAATTTTTCTACAGTCCAAAAAATCAATTTTCTGATGAAAAACGATGCCCCGTGACCTGTCGAAATTTCTCCAGATGGTCAGAAATGGAAATTTTTTCATGTTTAATTTTTTTACTGTAAATGACCATTCCATGTGAATTGTCACTTTTGCACTTAAAATAAGTGTGTTTAGAGTAAGTTTAATGACTGAAATTGGTCGAAATAGAAGCTTCTGAATAGGAGAAAAAGTCTGTAATTATGGCAATTTTGGTCACATTGAGGCTTTAAAAAGTAGTTATACAACATGAGGCGTATTCCAAATGACATTTTGAATCAATTTTTCTACAGTCCAAAAAATCAATTTTCTGATGAAAAACGATGCCCCGTGACCTGTCGAAATTTCTCCAGATCGTCAGAAATGGAAATTTTTTAATGTTTAATTTTTTGACTGTAAATGACTATTCCATGTGAATTATCACTTTTGGAACAAAAATAAGGGTGTTTAGAGTCACTTTAATGCCTGAAATTGGTCGAAATAGTAGCTTCTGAATAGGAGAAAAAGTCTGTATTAATGGCAATTTTGTCCGCATTTAAAAACATTTAAAAAGTAGTTATTCAAAATGAGGCACATTCCAAATGACATTTTTAATCAATGTTTCCACAGTCCATAAAATCAATTTTTGTGATGAAAAACGATGACCCGTGACCTGTCGAAATTTCTCCAGATGGTCAGAAATGGAAATTTTTTCATGTTTAATTTTTTGACTGCACATGACTATTCCATGTAAATTATCACTTTTGGAACAAAAATAAGTGTGTTTAGAGTCACTTTAATGCCTGAAATTGGTCGAAATAGAAGCTTCTGAATAGGAGAAAAAGTCTGTAATTATGGCAATTTTGGTCACATTGAGGCTTTAAAAAGTAGTTATACAACATGAGGCGTATTCCAAATGACATTTTGAATCAATTTTTCTACAGTCCAAAAAATCAATTTTCTGATGAAAAACGATGCCCCGTGACCTGTCGAAATTTCTCCAGATGGTCAGAAATGGAAATTTTTTAATGTTTAATTTTTTTTACTGTAAATGACTATTCCATGTGAATTATCACTTTTGGAACAAAAATAAGGGTGTTTAGAGTCACTTTAATGCCTGAAATTGGTCGAAATAGTAGCTTCTGAATAGGAGAAAATGTCTTTAAAAATGGCAATTTTCGTCACATTGAGGATTTAAAAAGTAGTTATTCAACATGAGGCACAATCCAAATGACATTTTGAATCAATTTTTCTACAGTCCAAAAAATCAATTTTCTGATGAAAAACGATGCCCCGTGACCTGTCGAAATTTCTCCAGATCGTCAGAAATGGAAATTTTTCAATGTTTAATTTTTTGACTGCAAATGACTATTCCATGTAAATTATCACTTTTGGAACAAAAACAGGTGTGTTTCGAGTCACTTTAATACCTGAAATTGGTCGAAATAGAAGCTTCTGAATTGGAGAAAATGTCTGTATTAATGGCAATTTTGGTCACTTTGAGGCTTTAAAAAGTAGTTATTCAACATGAGGCACATTCCAAATGACATTTTGAATCAATTTTTCTACAGTCCAAAAAATCAATTTTCTGATGAAAAACGATGACCCGTGACTTGTCGAAATTTCTCCAGATGGTCAGAAATGGAAATTTTTTCATGTTTAATTTTTTTACTGTAAATGACTATTCCATGTGAATTGTCACTTTTGCACTTAAAATAAGTGTGTTTAGAGTAAGTTTAATGACTGAAATTGGTCGAAAAAGAAGCTTCTGAGTAGGAGAAAATGTCTGTAAAAATGGCAATTTTGGTCACATTGAGGCTACAAAAAGTAGTTATTCAACATGAGGCACAATCCAAATGACATTTTGAATCAATTTTTCTACAGTCTAAAAAAATCAATTTTCTGATGAAAAATGATGACCCGTGACCTGTTGAAATTTCTCCAGATAGTCAGAAATGGAAATTATTTCATGTTTAATTTTTTGACTGCAAATGACTATTCCATGTAAATTATCACTTTTGGAACAAAAATAAGTGTGTTTAGAGTCACTTTAATGCCTGAAATTGGTCGAAATAGAAGCTTCTGACTAGGAGAAAAAGTCTGTAATTATGGCAATTTTGGTCACATTGAGGCTTTAAAAAGTAGTTATACAACATGAGGCATCTTCCAAATGACATTTTGAATCAATTTTTCTACAGTCCAAAAAACTCAATTTTCTGATGAAAAACGATGCCCCGTGACCTGTCGAAATTTCTCCAGATCGTCAGAAATGGAAATTTTTTAATGTTTAATTTTTTGACTGTAAATGACTATTCCATGTGAATTATCACTTTTGGAACAAAAATAAGGGTGTTTAGAGTCACTTTAATGCCTGAAATTGGTCGAAATAGTAGCTTCTGAATAGGAGAAAATGTCTTTAAAAATGGCAATTTTCGTCACATTGAGGATTTAAAAAGTAGTTATTCAACATGAGGCACAATCCAAATGACATTTTGAATCAATTTTTCTACAGTCCAAAAAATCAATTTTCTGATGAAAAACGATGACCTGTGACCTGTCGAAATTTCTCCAGATGGTCAGGAATGGAAATTATTTCATGTTTAATTTTGTTACTGTAAATGACTATTCCATGTGAATTATCACTTTTGGAACTAAAATAAGTGTGTTTAGAATCACTTTAAATGCCTGAAATTGGTCAAAATAGAAGCTTCTGAATAGGAGAAAAAGTCTGTATTAATGGCAATTTTGGCCGCATTTAAAAACATTTAAAAAGTAGTTATTCAACATGAGGCACATTCCAAATGACATTTTTAATCAATTTTTCTACAGTCCATAAAATCAATTTTTGTGATGAAAAACGATGACCCGTGACCTGTCGAAATTTCTCCAGATGGTCAGAAATGGAAATTTTTTCATGTTTAATTTTTTGACTGCACATGACTATTCCATGTAAATTATCACTTTTGGAACAAAAACAGGTGTGTTTAGAGTCACTTTAATGCCTGAAATTGGTCAAAATAGAAGCTTCTGAATAGGAGTAAATGTCTGTATTAATGGCAATTTTGGTCACATTGAGGCTTTAAAAAGTAGTTATTCAACATGAGACACATTCCAAATAAAATTTTGAATCAATTTTTCTACGGTCCAAAAAATCAATTTTCTGATGAAAAACGATGACCCGTGACCTGTGGAAATTTCTCCAGATGGTCAGAAATGGAAATTTTTTAATGTTTACATTTTTTTTCTGTAAATGACTATTCCATGTGAATTATCACTTTTGGAACAAAAATAAGGGTGTTTAGAGTCACTTTAATGCCTGAAATTGGTCAAATAGAAGCTTCTGAATAGGAGAAAATGTCTTTAAAAATGGCAATTTTCGTCACATTGAGGCTTTAAAAAGTAGTTATTCAACATGAGGCACAATTCAAATGACATTTTGAATAAATTTTTCTACAGCCCAAAAACTCAATTTTCTGATGAAAAACGATGACCCGTGACCTGTCGAAATCTCTCCAGATGGTCAGAAATGGAAATTTTTTAATTTTAATTTTTTTTACTGTAAATGACTATTCCATGTGAATTATCACTTTTGGAATTCAAATAAGTGTGTTTAGAGTAAGTTTAATGACTGAAATTGGTCGAAAAAGAAGCCTCTGAGTAGGAGAAAACGTCTGTAAAAATGGCAATTCTGGTCACATTGAGGCTTTAAAAAGTAGTTATTCAACATGAGGCACATTCCAAATGACAATTTGAATCAATTTTTCTACAGTCCAAACAATCAATTTTCTGATAAAAAACGATGACCCGTGACCAGTCGAAATTTCTCCAGATGGTCAGAAATGGAAATTTTTTAATGTTTAATTTTTTGACTGCACATGACTATTCCATGTAAATTATCACTTTTGGAACTAAAATAAATGTGTTTAGAATCACTTTAATGCCTGAAATTGGTCAAAATAGAAGCTTCTGAATAGGAGAAAAAGTCTGTATTAATGGCAATTTTGGCCACATTTAAAAACATTTAAAAAGTAGTTATTCAACATGAGGCACATTCCAAATGACATTTTTAATCAATTTTTCTACAGTCCATAAAATCAATTTTTGTGATGAAAAACGATGACCCGTGACCTGTCGAAATTTCTCCAGATGGTCAGAAATGGAAATTTTTTAATGTTTACATTTTTTTTCTGTAAATGACTATTCCATGTGAATTATCACTTTTGGAACAAAAATAAGGGTGTTTAGAGTCACTTTAATGCCTGAAATTGGTCGAAATAGAAGCCTCTGAATAGGAGAAAATGTCTTTAAAAATGGCAATTTTCGTCACATTGAGGCTTTAAAAAGTAGTTATTCAACATGAGGCGCATTCCAAATTACATTTTGAATCAATTTTTCTACAGTCCAAAAAAACTATTTTCTGATAAAAAACGATGCCCCGTGACCTGTCGAAATTTCTCCAGATCGTCAGAAATGGAAATTTTTCAATGTTTAATTTTTTAACTGCAAATGACTATTCCATGTAAATTATCACTTTTGGAACAAAAACAGGTGTGTTTAGAGTCACTTTAATACCTGAAATTGGTCGAAATAGAAGCTTCTGAATTGGAGAAAATGTCTGTATTAATGGCAATTTTGGTCACTTTGAGGCTTTAAAAAGTAGTTATTCAACATGAGGCACATTCCAAATGACATTTTGAATCAATTTTTCTACAGTCCAAAAAATCAATTTTCTGATGAAAAACGATGACCCGTGACCTGTCGAAATTTCTCCAGATGGTCAGAAATGGAAATTTTTTCATGTTTAATTTTTTTACTGTAAATGACCATTCCATGTGAATTGTCACTTTTGCACTTAAAATAAGTGTGTTTAGAGTAAGTTTAATGACTGAAATTGGTCGAAATAGAAGCTTCTGAATAGGAGAAAAAGTCTGTAATTATGGCAATTTTGGTCACATTGAGGCTTTAAAAAGTAGTTATACAACATGAGGCGTATTCCAAATGACATTTTGAATCAATTTTTCTACAGTCCAAAAAATCAATTTTCTGATGAAAAACGATGCCCCGTGACCTGTCGAAATTTCTCCAGATCGTCAGAAATGGAAATTTTTTAATGTTTAATTTTTTGACTGTAAATGACTATTCCATGTGAATTATCACTTTTGGAACAAAAATAAGGGTGTTTAGAGTCACTTTAATGCCTGAAATTGGTCGAAATAGTAGCTTCTGAATAGGAGAAAAAGTCTGTATTAATGGCAATTTTGTCCGCATTTAAAAACATTTAAAAAGTAGTTATTCAACATGAGGCACATTCCAAATGACATTTTTAATCAATGTTTCCACAGTCCATAAAATCAATTTTTGTGATGAAAAACGATGACCCGTGACCTGTCGAAATTTCTCCAGATGGTCAGAAATGGAAATTTTTTCATGTTTCATTTTTTGACTGCACATGACTATTCCATGTAAATTATCACTTTTGGGACAAAAACAGGTGTGTTTAGAGTCACTTTAATGCCTGAAATTGGTCGAAATAGAAGCTTCTGAATAGGAGTAAATGTCTGTATTAATGGCAATTTTGGTCACATTGAGGCTTTAATAAGTAGTTATTCAACATGAGACACATTCCAAAGAAAATTTTGAATCAATTTTTCTACGGTCCAAAAAATCAATTTTCTGATGAAAAACGATGACCCGTGACCTGTCGAAATTTCTCCAGATGGTCAGAAATGGAAATTTTTTAATGTTTAAATTTTTTTTCTGTAAATGACTATTCCATGTGAATTATCACTTTTGGAACAAAAATAAGGGTGTTTAGAGTCACTTTAATGCCTGAAATTGGTCGAAATAGAAGCTTCTGAATAGGAGAAAATGTCTTTAAAAATGGCAATTTTCGTCACATTGAGGCTTTAAAAAGTAGTCATTCAACATGAGGCGCATTCCAAATGACATTTTTAATCAATTTTTCTACAGTCCAAAAAAACTATTTTCTGATGAAAAACGATGCCCCGTGACCTGTCGAAATTTCTCCAGATCGTCAGAAATGGAAATTTTTTCATGTTCAATTTTTTTACTGTAAATGACTATTCCATGTGAATTGTCACTTTTGCACTTAAAATAAGTGTGTTTAGAGTAAGTTTAATGACTGAAATTGGTCGAAAAAGAAGCTTATGAGTAGGAGAAAATGTCTGTAAAAATGGCAATTTTGGTCACATTGAGGCTACAAAAAGTAGTTATTCGACATGAGGCACAATCCAAATGACATTTTGAATCAATTTTTCTACAGTCTAAAAAAATCAATTTTCTGATGAAAAATGATGACCCGTGACCTGTTGAAATTTCTCCAGATAGTCAGAAATGGAAATTATTTCATGTTTAATTTTTTGACTGCAAATGACTATTCCATGTAAATTATCACTTTTGGAACAAAAATAAGTGTGTTTAGAGTCACTTTAATGCCTGAAATTGGTCGAAATAGAAGCTTCTGAATAGGAGAAAAAGTCTGTAATTATGGCAATTTTGGTCACATTGAGGCTTTAAAAAGTAGTTATTCAACATGAGGCGTATTCCAAATGACATTTTGAATCAATTTTTCTACAGTCCAAAAAAATCAATTTTCTGATGAAAAACGATGCCCCGTGACCTGTCGAAATTTCTCCAGATGGTCAGAAATGGAAATTTTTTAATGTTTAATTTTTTTTACTGTAAATGACTATTCCATGTGAATTATCACTTTTGGAACAAAAATAAGGGTGTTTAGAGTCACTTTAATGCCTGAAATTGGTCGAAATAGTAGCTTCTGAATAGGAGAAAATGTCTTTAAAAATGGCAATTTTCGTCACATTGAGGATTTAAAAAGTAGTTATTCAACATGAGGCACAATCCAAATGACATTTTGAATCAATTTTTCTACAGTCCAAAAAATCAATTTTCTGATGAAAAACGATGCCCCGTGACCTGTCGAAATTTCTCCAGATCGTCAGAAATGGAAATTTTTCAATGTTTAATTTTTTGACTGCAAATGACTATTCCATGTAAATTATCACTTTTGGAACAAAAACAGGTGTGTTTCGAGTCACTTTAATACCTGAAATTGGTCGAAATAGAAGCTTCTGAATTGGAGAAAATGTCTGTATTAATGGCAATTTTGGTCACTTTGAGGCTTTAAAAAGTAGTTATTCAACATGAGGCACATTCCAAATGACATTTTGAATCAATTTTTCTACAGTCCAAAAAATAAATTTTCTGATGAAAAACGATGACCCGTGACTTGTCGAAATTTCTCCAGATGGTCAGAAATGGAAATTTTTTCATGTTTAATTTTTTTACTGTAAATGACTATTCCATGTGAATTGTCACTTTTGCACTTAAAATAAGTGTGTTTAGAGTAAGTTTAATGACTGAAATTGGTCGAAAAAGAAGCTTCTGAGTAGGAGAAAATGTCTGTAAAAATGGCAATTTTGGTCACATTGAGGCTACAAAAAGTAGTTATTCAACATGAGGCACAATCCAAATGACATTTTGAATCAATTTTTCTACAGTCTAAAAAAATCAATTTTCTGATGAAAAATGATGACCCGTGACCTGTTGAAATTTCTCCAGATAGTCAGAAATGGAAATTATTTCATGTTTAATTTTTTGACTGCAAATGACTATTCCATGTAAATTATCACTTTTGGAACAAAAATAAGTGTGTTTAGAGTCACTTTAATGCCTGAAATTGGTCGAAATAGAAGCTTCTGACTAGGAGAAAAAGTCTGTAATTATGGCAATTTTGGTCACATTGAGGCTTTAAAAAGTAGTTATACAACATGAGGCGTATTCCAAATGACATTTTGAATCAATTTTTCTACAGTCCAAAAAACTCAATTTTCTGATGAAAAACGATGCCCCGTGACCTGTCGAAATTTCTCCAGATCGTCAGAAATGGAAATTTTTTAATGTTTAATTTTTTGACTGTAAATGACTATTCCATGTGAATTATCACTTTTGGAACAAAAATAAGGGTGTTTAAGTCACTTTAATGCCTGAAATTGGTCGAAATAGTAGCTTCTGAATAGGAGAAAATGTCTTTCAAAATGGCAATTTTCGTCACATTGAGGATTTAAAAAGTAGTCATTCAACATGAGGCGCATTCCAAATGACATTTTTAATCAATTTTTCTACAGTCCATAAAATCAATTTTTGTGATGAAAAACGATGACCCGTGACCTGTCGAAATTTCTCCAGATGGTCAGAAATGGAAATTTTTTAATGTTTAATTTTTTGACTGCAAATAACTATTCCATGCAAATTATCACTTTTGGAACAAAAACAGGTGTGTTTAGAGTCACTTTAAAGCCTGAAATTGGTCGAAATAGAAGCTTCTGAATAGGAAAAAATGTCTGTATTAATGGCTATTTTGGTCACATTGAGGCTTTAAAAAGTAGGTATTCAACATGAGACACATTCCAAATAAAATTTTGAATCAATTTTTCTACGGTCCAAAAAATCAATTTTCTGATGAAAAACGATGACCCGTGACCTGTCGAAATTTCTCCAGATGGTCAGAAATGGAAATTTTTTTATGTTTACATTTTTTTTCTGTAAAGGACTATTCCATGTGAATTATCACTTTTGGAACAAAAATAAGGGTGTTTAGAGTCACTTTAATGCCTGAAATTGGTCAAATAGAAGCTTCTGAATAGGAGAAAATGTCTTTAAAAATGGCAATTTTCATCACTTTGAGGCTTTAAAAAGTAGTTATTCAACATGAGGCACAATTCAAATGACATTTTGAATAAATTTTTCTACAGCCCAAAAACTCAATTTTCTGATGAAAAACGATGACCCGTGACCTGTCGAAATCTCTCCAGATGGTCAGAAATGGAAATTTTTTAATTTTAATTTTTTTTACTGTAAATGACTATTCCATGTGAATTATCACTTTTGGAATTAAAATAAGTGTGTTTAGAGTAAGTTTAATGACTGAAATTGGTCGAAAAAGAAGCCTCTGAGTAGGAGAAAACGTCTGTAAAAATGGCAATTCTGGTCACATTGAGGCTTTAAAAAGTAGTTATTCAACATGAGTCACATTCCAAATGACATTTTGAATCAATTTTTCTACAGTCCAAACAATCAATTTTCTGATAAAAAACGATGACCCGTGACCAGTCGAAATTTCTCCAGATGGTCAGAAATGGAAATTTTTTAATGTTTAATTTTTTGACTGCACATGACTATTCCATGTAAATTATCACTTTTGGAACTAAAATAAATGTGTTTAGAATCACTTTAATGCCTGAAATTGGTCAAAATAGAAGCTTCTGAATAGGAGAAAAAGTCTGTATTAATGGCAATTTTGGCCACATTTAAAAACATTTAAAAAGTAGTTATTCAACATGAGGCACATTCCAAATGACATTTTTAATCAATTTTTCTACAGTCCATAAAATCAATTTTTGTGATGAAAAACGATGACCCGTGACCTGTCGAAATTTCTCCAGATGGTCAGAAATGGAAATTTTTTAATGTTTACATTTTTTTTCTGTAAATGACTATTCCATGTGAATTATCACTTTTGGAACAAAAATAAGGGTGTTTAGAGTCACTTTAATGCCTGAAATTGGTCGAAATAGAAGCCTCTGAATAGGAGAAAATGTCTTTAAAAATGGCAATTTTCGTCACATTGAGGCTTTAAAAAGTAGTTATTCAACATGAGGCGCATTCCAAATTACATTTTGAATCAATTTTTCTACAGTCCTAAAAAACTATTTTCTGATGAAAAACGATGCCCCATGACCTGTCGAAATTTCTCCAGATGGTCAGAAATGGAAATTTTTTAATGTTTAATTTTTTGACTGCAAATGACTATTCCATGTAAATTATCACTTTTGGAACAAAAATAAGTGTGTTTAGAGTCACTTTAATGCCTGAAATTGGTCGAAATAGAAGCTTCTGAATAGGAGAAAAAGTCTGTAATTATGGCAATTTTGGTCACATTGAGGCTTTAAAAAGTAGTTATTCAACATGAGGCGCATTCCAAATGACATTTTGAATCAATTTTTCTACAGTCCAAAAAAATCAATTTTCTGATGAAAAACGATGACCCGTGACCTGTCGAAATTTCTCCAGATCGTCAGAAATGGAAATTTTTTAATGTTTAATTTTTTGACTGCAAATGACTATTCCATGTAAATTATCACTTTTGGAACAAAAATAAGTGTGTTTAGAGTCACTTTAATGCCTGAAATTTGTCGAAATAGAAGCTTCTGAATAGGAGAAAAAGTCTGTATTAATGGCAATTTTGGCCACATTTAAAAACATTTAAAAAGTAGTTATTCAACATGAGGCACATTCCAAATGACATTTTTAATCAATTTTTCCACAGTCCATAAAATCAATTTTTGTGATGAAAAACGATGACCCGTGAACTGTCGAAATTTCTCCAGATGGTCAGAAATGGAAATTTTTTAATGTTTAATTTTTTGACTGCACATGACTATTCCATGTAAATTTTGTATTTTGGAACAAAAACAGGTGTGTTTAGAGTCACTTTAATGCCTGAAATTGGTCGAAATAGAAGCTTCTGAATAGGAGTAAATGTCTGTATTAATGGCAATTTTGGTCACATTGAGGCTTTAAAAAGTAGTTATTCAACATGAGACACATTCCAAATAAAATTTTGAATCAACTTTTCTATGGTCCAAAAAATCAATTTTCTGATGAAAAACGATGACCCGTGACCTGTCGAAATTTCTCCAGATGGTCAGAAATGGAAATTATTTAATGTTTAATTTTTTGACTGCAAATGACTATTCCATGTAAATTATCACTTTTGGAACAAAAATAAGTGTGTTTAGAGTCACTTTAATGCCTGAAATTGGTCGAAATAGAAGCTTCTGAATAGGAGAAAAAGTCTGTAATTATGGCAATTTTGGTCACATTGAGGCTTTAAAAAGTAGTTATTCAACATGAGGCGCATTCCAAATGACATTTTGAATCAATTTTTCTACAGTCCAAAAAAATCAATTTTCTGATGAAAAACGATGACCCGTGACCTGTCGAAATTTCTCCAGATGGTCAGAAATGGAAATTATTTAATGTTTAATTTTTTGACTGCAAATGACTATTCCATGTAAATTATCACTTTTGGAACAAAAATAAGTGTGTTTAGAGTCACTTTAATGCCTGAAATTGGTCGAAATAGAAGCTTCTGAATAGGAGAAAAAGTCTGTAATTATGGCAATTTTGGTCACATTGAGGCTTTAAAAAGTAGTTATTCAACATGAGGCGCATTCCAAATGACATTTTGAATCAATTTTTCTACAGTCCAAAAAATCTATTTTCTGATGAAAAACGATTTAACCTGTCGACCTGTCGAAATTTCTCCAGATGGTCAGAAATGGAAATTTTTTAATGTTTAATTTTTTGACTGCACATGACTATTCCGTGCAAATTATCACTTTTGGAACAAAAACAGGTGTGTTTAGAGTCACTTTAAAGCCTGAAATTGGTCGAAATAGAAGCTTCTGAATAGGAAAAAATGTCTGTATTAATGGCTATTTTGGTCACATTGAGGCTTTAAAAAGTAGGTATTCAACATGAGACACATTCCAAATAAAATTTTGAATCAATTTTTCTACGGTCCAAAAAATCAATTTTCTGATGAAAAACGATGACCCGTGACCTGTCGAAATTTCTCCAGATGGTCAGGAATGGAAATTTTTTTATGTTTACATTTTTTTTCTGTAAATGACTATTCCATGTGAATTATCACTTTTGGAACAAAAATAAGGGTGTTTAGAGTCATTTTAATGCCTGAAATTGGTCAAAATAGAAGCTTCTGAATAGGAGAAAATGTCTTTAAAAATGGCAATTTTCGTCACATTGAGGCTTTAAAAAGTAGTTATTCAACATGAGGCACAATTCAAATGACATTTTGAATAAATTTTTCTACAGCCCAAAAACTCAATTTTCTGATGAAAAACGATGACCCGTGACCTGTCGAAATCTCTCCAGATGGTCAGAAATGGAAATTTTTTAATTTTAATTTTTTTTACTGTAAATGACTATTCCATGTGAATTATCACTTTTGGAATTCAAATAAGTGTGTTTAGAGTAAGTTTAATGACTGAAATTGGTCGAAAAAGAAGCCTCTGAGTAGGAGAAAACGTCTGTAAAAATGGCAATTCTGGTCACATTGAGGCTTTAAAAAGTAGTTATTCAACATGAGGCACATTCCAAATGACATTTTGAATCAATTTTTCTACAGTCCAAACAATCAATTTTCTGATAAAAAACGATGACCCGTGACCAGTCGAAATTTCTCCAGATGGTCAGAAATGGAAATTTTTTAATGTTTAATTTTTTGATTGCACATGACTATTCCATGTAAATTATCACTTTTGGAACTAAAATAAATGTGTTTAGAATCACTTTAATGCCTGAAATTGGTCAAAATAGAAGCTTCTGAATAGGAGAAAAAGTCTGTATTAATGGCAATTTTGGCCACATTTAAAAACATTTAAAATGTAGTTATTCAACATGAGGCACATTCCAAATGACATTTTTAATCAATTTTTCTACAGTCCATAAAATCAATTTCTGTGATGAAAAACGATGACCCGTGACCTGTCGAAATTTCTCCAGATGGTCAGAAATGGAAATTTTTTAAAGTTTAATTTTTTGACTGCAAATGACTATTCCATGTAAATTATCACTTTTGGAACAAAATAAGTGTGTTTAGAGTCACTTTAATGCCTGAAATTGGTCAAATAGAAGCTTCTGAATAGGAGAAAATGTCTTTAAAAATGGCAATTTTCGTCACATTGAGGCTTTAAAAAGTAGTTATTCAACATGAGGCACAATTCAAATGACATTTTGAATAAATTTTTCTACAGCCCAAAAACTCAATTTTCTGATGAAAAACGATGACCCGTGACCTGTCGAAATCTCTCCAGATGGTCAGAAATGGAAATTTTTTAATTTTAATTTTTTTTACTGTAAATGACTATTCCATGTGAATTATCACTTTTGGAATTCAAATAAGTGTGTTTAGAGTAAGTTTAATGACTGAAATTGGTCGAAAAAGAAGCCTCTGAGTAGGAGAAAACGTCTGTAAAAATGGCAATTCTGGTCACATTGAGGCTTTAAAAAGTAGTTATTCAACATGAGGCACATTCCAAATGACATTTTGAATCAATTTTTCTACAGTCCAAACAATCAATTTTCTGATAAAAAACGATGACCCGTGACCAGTCGAAATTTCTCCAGATGGTCAGAAATGGAAATTTTTTAATGTTTAATTTTTTGACTGCACATGACTATTCCATGTAAATTATCACTTTTGGAACTAAAATAAATGTGTTTAGAATCACTTTAATGCCTGAAATTGGTCAAAATAGAAGCTTCTGAATAGGAGAAAAAGTCTGTATTAATGGCAATTTTGGCCACATTTAAAAACATTTAAAAAGTAGTTATTCAACATGAGGCACATTCCAAATGACATTTTTAATCAATTTTTCTACAGTCCATAAAATCAATTTTTGTGATGAAAAACGATGACCCGTGACCTGTCGAAATTTCTCCAGATGGTCAGAAATGGAAATTTTTTAATGTTTACATTTTTTTTCTGTAAATGACTATTCCATGTGAATTATCACTTTTGGAACAAAAATAAGGGTGTTTAGAGTCACTTTAATGCCTGAAATTGGTCGAAATAGAAGCCTCTGAATAGGAGAAAATGTCTTTAAAAATGGCAATTTTCGTCACATTGAGGCTTTAAAAAGTAGTTATTCAACATGAGGCGCATTCCAAATTACATTTTGAATCAATTTTTCTACAGTCCAAAAAAACTATTTTCTGATAAAAAACGATGCCCTGTGACCTGTCGAAATTTCTCCAGATCGGCAGAAATGGAAATTTTTCAATGTTTAATTTTTTAACTGCAAATGACTATTCCATGTAAATTATCACTTTTGGAACAAAAACAGGTGTGTTTAGAGTCACTTTAATACCTGAAATTGGTCGAAATAGAAGCTTCTGAATTGGAGAAAATGTCTGTATTAATGGCAATTTTGGTCACTTTGAGGCTTTAAAAAGTAGTTATTCAACATGAGGCACATTCCAAATGACATTTTGAATCAATTTTTCTACAGTCCAAAAAATCAATTTTCTGATGAAAAACGATGCCCCGTGACCTGTCGAAATTTCTCCAGATGGTCAGAAATGGAAATTTTTTCATGTTTAATTTTTTTACTGTAAATGACCATTCCATGTGAATTGTCACTTTTGCACTTAAAATAAGTGTGTTTAGAGTAAGTTTAATGACTGAAATTGGTCGAAATAGAAGCTTCTGAATAGGAGAAAAAGTCTGTAATTATGGCAATTTTGGTCACATTGAGGCTTTAAAAAGTAGTTATACAACATGAGGCGTATTCCAAATGACATTTTGAATCAATTTTTCTACAGTCCAAAAAATCAATTTTCTGATGAAAAACGATGCCCCGTGACCTGTCGAAATTTCTCCAGATCGTCAGAAATGGAAATTTTTTAATGTTTAATTTTTTGACTGTAAATGACTATTCCATGTGAATTATCACTTTTGGAACAAAAATAAGGGTGTTTAGAGTCACTTTAATGCCTGAAATTGGTCGAAATAGTAGCTTCTGAATAGGAGAAAAAGTCTGTATTAATGGCAATTTTGTCCGCATTTAAAAACATTTAAAAAGTAGTTATTCAACATGAGGCACATTCCAAATGACATTTTTAATCAATGTTTCCACAGTCCATAAAATCAATTTTTGTGATGAAAAACGATGACCCGTGACCTGTCGAAATTTCTCCAGATGGTCAGAAATGGAAATTTTTTCATGTTTAATTTTTTGACTGCACATGACTATTCCATGTAAATTATCACTTTTGGAACAAAAATAAGTGTGTTTAGAGTCACTTTAATGCCTGAAATTGGTCGAAATAGAAGCTTCTGAATAGGAGAAAAAGTCTGTAATTATGGCAATTTTGGTCACATTGAGGCTTTAAAAAGTAGTTATACAACATGAGGCGTATTCCAAATGACATTTTGAATCAATTTTTCTACAGTCCAAAAAATCAATTTTCTGATGAAAAACGATGCCCCGTGACCTGTCGTAATTTCTCCAGATGGTCAGAAATGGAAATTTTTTAATGTTTAATTTTTTTTACTGTAAATGACTATTCCATGTGAATTATCACTTTTGGAACAAAAATAAGGGTGTTTAGAGTCACTTTAATGCCTGAAATTGGTCGAAATAGTAGCTTCTGAATAGGAGAAAATGTCTTTAAAAATGGCAATTTTCGTCACATTGAGGATTTAAAAAGTAGTTATTCAACATGAGGCACAATCCAAATGACATTTTGAATCAATTTTTCTACAGTCCAAAAAATCAATTTTCTGATGAAAAACGATGCCCCGTGACCTGTCGAAATTTCTCCAGATCGTCAGAAATGGAAATTTTTCAATGTTTAATTTTTTGACTGCAAATGACTATTCCATGTAAATTATCACTTTTGGAACAAAAACAGGTGTGTTTCGAGTCACTTTAATACCTGAAATTGGTCGAAATAGAAGCTTCTGAATTGGAGAAAATGTCTGTATTAATGGCAATTTTGGTCACTTTGAGGCTTTAAAAAGTAGTTATTCAACATGAGGCACATTCCAAATGACATTTTGAATCAATTTTTCTACAGTCCAAAAAATAAATTTTCTGATGAAAAACGATGACCCGTGACTTGTCGAAATTTCTCCAGATGGTCAGAAATGGAAATTTTTTCATGTTTAATTTTTTTACTGTAAATGACTATTCCATGTGAATTGTCACTTTTGCACTTAAAATAAGTGTGTTTAGAGTAAGTTTAATGACTGAAATTGGTCGAAAAAGAAGCTTCTGAGTAGGAGAAAATGTCTGTAAAAATGGCAATTTTGGTCACATTGAGGCTACAAAAAGTAGTTATTCAACATGAGGCACAATCCAAATGACATTTTGAATCAATTTTTCTACAGTCTAAAAAAATCAATTTTCTGATGAAAAATGATGACCCGTGACCTGTTGAAATTTCTCCAGATAGTCAGAAATGGAAATTATTTCATGTTTAATTTTTTGACTGCAAATGACTATTCCATGTAAATTATCACTTTTGGAACAAAAATAAGTGTGTTTAGAGTCACTTTAATGCCTGAAATTGGTCGAAATAGAAGCTTCTGACTAGGAGAAAAAGTCTGTAATTATGGCAATTTTGGTCACATTGAGGCTTTAAAAAGTAGTTATACAACATGAGGCATCTTCCAAATGACATTTTGAATCAATTTTTCTACAGTCCAAAAAACTCAATTTTCTGATGAAAAACGATGCCCCGTGACCTGTCGAAATTTCTCCAGATCGTCAGAAATGGAAATTTTTTAATGTTTAATTTTTTGACTGTAAATGACTATTCCATGTGAATTATCACTTTTGGAACAAAAATAAGGGTGTTTAGAGTCACTTTAATGCCTGAAATTGGTCGAAATAGTAGCTTCTGAATAGGAGAAAATGTCTTTAAAAATGGCAATTTTCGTCACATTGAGGATTTAAAAAGTAGTTATTCAACATGAGGCACAATCCAAATGACATTTTGAATCAATTTTTCTACAGTCCAAAAAATCAATTTTCTGATGAAAAACGATGACCTGTGACCTGTCGAAATTTCTCCAGATGGTCAGGAATGGAAATTATTTCATGTTTAATTTTGTTACTGTAAATGACTATTCCATGTGAATTATCACTTTTGGAACTAAAATAAGTGTGTTTAGAATCACTTTAATGCCTGAAATTGGTCAAAATAGAAGCTTCTGAATAGGAGAAAAAGTCTGTATTAATGGCAATTTTGGCCGCATTTAAAAACATTTAAAAAGTAGTTATTCAACATGAGGCACATTCCAAATGACATTTTTAATCAATTTTTCTACAGTCCATAAAATCAATTTTTGTGATGAAAAACGATGACCCGTGACCTGTCGAAATTTCTCCAGATGGTCAGAAATGGAAATTTTTTCATGTTTAATTTTTTGACTGCACATGACTATTCCATGTAAATTATCACTTTTGGAACAAAAACAGGTGTGTTTAGAGTCACTTTAATGCCTGAAATTGGTCAAAATAGAAGCTTCTGAATAGGAGTAAATGTCTGTATTAATGGCAATTTTGGTCACATTGAGGCTTTAAAAAGTAGTTATTCAACATGAGACACATTCCAAATAAAATTTTGAATCAATTTTTCTACGGTCCAAAAAATCAATTTTCTGATGAAAAACGATGACCCGTGACCTGTGGAAATTTCTCCAGATGGTCAGAAATGGAAATTTTTTAATGTTTACATTTTTTTTCTGTAAATGACTATTCCATGTGAATTATCACTTTTGGAACAAAAATAAGGGTGTTTAGAGTCACTTTAATGCCTGAAATTGGTCAAATAGAAGCTTCTGAATAGGAGAAAATGTCTTTAAAAATGGCAATTTTCGTCACATTGAGGCTTTAAAAAGTAGTTATTCAACATGAGGCACAATTCAAATGACATTTTGAATAAATTTTTCTACAGCCCAAAAACTCAATTTTCTGATGAAAAACGATGACCCGTGACCTGTCGAAATCTCTCCAGATGGTCAGAAATGGAAATTTTTTAATTTTAATTTTTTTTACTGTAAATGACTATTCCATGTGAATTATCACTTTTGGAATTCAAATAAGTGTGTTTAGAGTAAGTTTAATGACTGAAATTGGTCGAAAAAGAAGCCTCTGAGTAGGAGAAAACGTCTGTAAAAATGGCAATTCTGGTCACATTGAGGCTTTAAAAAGTAGTTATTCAACATGAGGCACATTCCAAATGACATTTTGAATCAATTTTTCTACAGTCCAAACAATCAATTTTCTGATAAAAAACGATGACCCGTGACCAGTCGAAATTTCTCCAGATGGTCAGAAATGGAAATTTTTTAATGTTTAATTTTTTGACTGCACATGACTATTCCATGTAAATTATCACTTTTGGAACTAAAATAAATGTGTTTAGAATCACTTTAATGCCTGAAATTGGTCAAAATAGAAGCTTCTGAATAGGAGAAAAAGTCTGTATTAATGGCAATTTTGGCCACATTTAAAAACATTTAAAAAGTAGTTATTCAACATGAGGCACATTCCAAATGACATTTTTAATCAATTTTTCTACAGTCCATAAAATCAATTTTTGTGATGAAAAACGATGACCCGTGACCTGTCGAAATTTCTCCAGATGGTCAGAAATGGAAATTTTTTAATGTTTACATTTTTTTTCTGTAAATGACTATTCCATGTGAATTATCACTTTTGGAACAAAAATAAGGGTGTTTAGAGTCACTTTAATGCCTGAAATTGGTCGAAATAGAAGCCTCTGAATAGGAGAAAATGTCTTTAAAAATGGCAATTTTCGTCACATTGAGGCTTTAAAAAGTAGTTATTCAACATGAGGCGCATTCCAAATTACATTTTGAATCAATTTTTCTACAGTCCAAAAAAACTATTTTCTGATAAAAAACGATGCCCCGTGACCTGTCGAAATTTCTCCAGATCGTCAGAAATGGAAATTTTTCAATGTTTAATTTTTTAACTGCAAATGACTATTCCATGTAAATTATCACTTTTGGAACAAAAACAGGTGTGTTTAGAGTCACTTTAATACCTGAAATTGGTCGAAATAGAAGCTTCTGAATTGGAGAAAATGTCTGTATTAATGGCAATTTTGGTCACTTTGAGGCTTTAAAAAGTAGTTATTCAACATGAGGCACATTCCAAATGACATTTTGAATCAATTTTTCTACAGTCCAAAAAATCAATTTTCTGATGAAAAACGATGACCCGTGACCTGTCGAAATTTCTCCAGATGGTCAGAAATGGAAATTTTTTCATGTTTAATTTTTTTACTGTAAATGACCATTCCATGTGAATTGTCACTTTTGCACTTAAAATAAGTGTGTTTAGAGTAAGTTTAATGACTGAAATTGGTCGAAATAGAAGCTTCTGAATAGGAGAAAAAGTCTGTAATTATGGCAATTTTGGTCACATTGAGGCTTTAAAAAGTAGTTATACAACATGAGGCGTATTCCAAATGACATTTTGAATCAATTTTTCTACAGTCCAAAAAATCAATTTTCTGATGAAAAACGATGCCCCGTGACCTGTCGAAATTTCTCCAGATCGTCAGAAATGGAAATTTTTTAATGTTTAATTTTTTGACTGTAAATGACTATTCCATGTGAATTATCACTTTTGGAACAAAAATAAGGGTGTTTAGAGTCACTTTAATGCCTGAAATTGGTCGAAATAGTAGCTTCTGAATAGGAGAAAAAGTCTGTATTAATGGCAATTTTGTCCGCATTTAAAAACATTTAAAAAGTAGTTATTCAACATGAGGCACATTCCAAATGACATTTTTAATCAATGTTTCCACAGTCCATAAAATCAATTTTTGTGATGAAAAACGATGACCCGTGACCTGTCGAAATTTCTCCAGATGGTCAGAAATGGAAATTTTTTCATGTTTCATTTTTTGACTGCACATGACTATTCCATGTAAATTATCACTTTGGGGACAAAAACAGGTGTGTTTAGAGTCACTTTAATGCCTGAAATTGGTCGAAATAGAAGCTTCTGAATAGGAGTAAATGTCTGTATTAATGGCAATTTTGGTCACATTGAGGCTTAATAAGTAGTTATTCAACATGAGACACATTCCAAAGAAAATTTTGAATCAATTTTTCTACGGTCCAAAAAATCAATTTTCTGATGAAAAACGATGACCCGTGACCTGTCGAAATTTCTCCAGATGGTCAGAAATGGAAATTTTTTAATGTTTAAATTTTTTTTCTGTAAATGACTATTCCATGTGAATTATCACTTTTGGAACAAAAATAAGGGTGTTTAGAGTCACTTTAATGCCTGAAATTGGTCGAAATAGAAGCTTCTGAATAGGAGAAAATGTCTTTAAAAATGGCAATTTTCGTCACATTGAGGCTTTAAAAAGTAGTCATTCAACATGAGGCGCATTCCAAATGACATTTTTAATCAATTTTTCTACAGTCCAAAAAAACTATTTTCTGATGAAAAACGATGCCCCGTGACCTGTCGAAATTTCTCCAGATCGTCAGAAATGGAAATTTTTTCATGTTCAATTTTTTTACTGTAAATGACTATTCCATGTGAATTGTCACTTTTGCACTTAAAATAAGTGTGTTTAGAGTAAGTTTAATGACTGAAATTGGTCGAAAAAGAAGCTTATGAGTAGGAGAAAATGTCTGTAAAAATGGCAATTTTGGTCACATTGAGGCTACAAAAAGTAGTTATTCGACATGAGGCACAATCCAAATGACATTTTGAATCAATTTTTCTACAGTCTAAAAAAATCAATTTTCTGATGAAAAATGATGACCCGTGACCTGTTGAAATTTCTCCAGATAGTCAGAAATGGAAATTATTTCATGTTTAATTTTTTGACTGCAAATGACTATTCCATGTAAATTATCACTTTTGGAACAAAAATAAGTGTGTTTAGAGTCACTTTAATGCCTGAAATTGGTCGAAATAGAAGCTTCTGAATAGGAGAAAAAGTCTGTAATTATGGCAATTTTGGTCACATTGAGGCTTTAAAAAGTAGTTATTCAACATGAGGCGTATTCCAAATGACATTTTAAATCAATTTTTCTACAGTCCAAAAAAATCAATTTTCTGATGAAAAACGATGCCCCGTGACCTGTCGAAATTTCTCCAGATGGTCAGAAATGGAAATTTTTTAATGTTTAATTTTTTTTACTGTAAATGACTATTCCATGTGAATTATCACTTTTGGAACAAAAATAAGGGTGTTTAGAGTCACTTTAATGCCTGAAATTGGTCGAAATAGTAGCTTCTGAATAGGAGAAAATGTCTTTAAAAATGGCAATTTTCGTCACATTGAGGATTTAAAAAGTAGTTATTCAACATGAGGCACAATCCAAATGACATTTTGAATCAATTTTTCTACAGTCCAAAAAATCAATTTTCTGATGAAAAACGATGCCCCGTGACCTGTCGAAATTTCTCCAGATCGTCAGAAATGGAAATTTTTCAATGTTTAATTTTTTGACTGCAAATGACTATTCCATGTAAATTATCACTTTTGGAACAAAAACAGGTGTGTTTCGAGTCACTTTAATACCTGAAATTGGTCGAAATAGAAGCTTCTGAATTGGAGAAAATGTCTGTATTAATGGCAATTTTGGTCACTTTGAGGCTTTAAAAAGTAGTTATTCAACATGAGGCACATTCCAAATGACATTTTGAATCAATTTTTCTACAGTCCAAAAAATAAATTTTCTGATGAAAAACGATGACCCGTGACTTGTCGAAATTTCTCCAGATGGTCAGAAATGGAAATTTTTTCATGTTTAATTTTTTTACTGTAAATGACTATTCCATGTGAATTGTCACTTTTGCACTTAAAATAAGTGTGTTTAGAGTAAGTTTAATGACTGAAATTGGTCGAAAAAGAAGCTTCTGAGTAGGAGAAAATGTCTGTAAAAATGGCAATTTTGGTCACATTGAGGCTACAAAAAGTAGTTATTCAACATGAGGCACAATCCAAATGACATTTTGAATCAATTTTTCTACAGTCTAAAAAAATCAATTTTCTGATGAAAAATGATGACCCGTGACCTGTTGAAATTTCTCCAGATAGTCAGAAATGGAAATTATTTCATGTTTAATTTTTTGACTGCAAATGACTATTCCATGTAAATTATCACTTTTGGAACAAAAATAAGTGTGTTTAGAGTCACTTTAATGCCTGAAATTGGTCGAAATAGAAGCTTCTGACTAGGAGAAAAAGTCTGTAATTATGGCAATTTTGGTCACATTGAGGCTTTAAAAAGTAGTTATACAACATGAGGCGTATTCCAAATGACATTTTGAATCAATTTTTCTACAGTCCAAAAAACTCAATTTTCTGATGAAAAACGATGCCCCGTGACCTGTCGAAATTTCTCCAGATCGTCAGAAATGGAAATTTTTTAATGTTTAATTTTTTGACTGTAAATGACTATTCCATGTGAATTATCACTTTTGGAACAAAAATAAGGGTGTTTAAGTCACTTTAATGCCTGAAATTGGTCGAAATAGTAGCTTCTGAATAGGAGAAAATGTCTTTCAAAATGGCAATTTTCGTCACATTGAGGATTTAAAAAGTAGTCATTCAACATGAGGCGCATTCCAAATGACATTTTTAATCAATTTTTCTACAGTCCATAAAATCAATTTTTGTGATGAAAAACGATGACCCGTGACCTGTCGAAATTTCTCCAGATGGTCAGAAAAGGAAATTTTTTAATGTTTAATTTTTTGACTGCAAATAACTATTCCATGCAAATTATCACTTTTGGAACAAAAACAGGTGTGTTTAGAGTCACTTTAAAGGCTGAATTTGGTCGAAATAGAAGCTTCTGAATAGGAAAAAATGTCTGTATTAATGGCTATTTTGGTCACATTGAGGCTTTAAAAAGTAGGTATTCAACATGAGACACATTCCAAATAAAATTTTGAATCAATTTTTCTACGGTCCAAAAAATCAATTTTCTGATGAAAAACGATGACCCGTGACCTGTCGAAATTTCTCCAGATGGTCAGAAATGGAAATTTTTTTATGTTTACATTTTTTTTCTGTAAAGGACTATTCCATGTGAATTATCACTTTTGGAACAAAAATAAGGGTGTTTAGAGTCACTTTAATGCCTGAAATTGGTCAAATAGAAGCTTCTGAATAGGAGAAAATGTCTTTAAAAATGGCAATTTTCATCACTTTGAGGCTTTAAAAAGTAGTTATTCAACATGAGGCACAATTCAAATGACATTTTGAATAAATTTTTCTACAGCCCAAAAACTCAATTTTCTGATGAAAAACGATGACCCGTGACCTGTCGAAATCTCTCCAGATGGTCAGAAATGGAAATTTTTTAATTGTAATTTTTTTTACTGTAAATGACTATTCCATGTGAATTATCACTTTTGGAATTAAAATAAGTGTGTTTAGAGTAAGTTTAATGACTGAAATTGGTCGAAAAAGAAGCCTCTGAGTAGGAGAAAACGTCTGTAAAAATGGCAATTCTGGTCACATTGAGGCTTTAAAAAGTAGTTATTCAACATGAGTCACATTCCAAATGACATTTTGAATCAATTTTTCTACAGTCCAAACAATCAATTTTCTGATAAAAAACGATGACCCGTGACCAGTCAAAATTTCTCCAGATGGTCAGAAATGGAAATTTTGTAATGTTTAATTTTTTGACTGCACATGACTATTCCATGTAAATTATCACTTTTGGAACTAAAATAAATGTGTTTAGAATCACTTTAATGCCTGAAATTGGTCAAAATAGAAGCTTCTGAATAGGAGAAAAAGTCTGTATTAATGGCAATTTTGGCCACATTTAAAAACATTTAAAAAGTAGTTATTCAACATGAGGCACATTCCAAATGACATTTTTAATCAATTTTTCTACAGTCCATAAAATCAATTTTTGTGATGAAAAACGATGACCCGTGACCTGTCGAAATTTCTCCAGATGGTCAGAAATGGAAATTTTTTAATGTTTACATTTTTTTTCTGTAAATGACTATTCCATGTGAATTATCACTTTTGGAACAAAAATAAGGGTGTTTAGAGTCACTTTAATGCCTGAAATTGGTCGAAATAGAAGCCTCTGAATAGGAGAAAATGTCTTTAAAAATGGCAATTTTCGTCACATTGAGTCTTCAAAAAGTAGTTATTCAACATGAGGCACATTCCAAATAACATTTTGAATCAATTTTTCTACAGTCCAAAAAAAATCCATTTTCTGATGAAAAACGATGACCCGTGACCTGTCGAAATTTCTCCAGATGGTCAGAAATGCAGATTTTTTAATGTTTAACTTTTTTGACTGTAAATGACTATTCCATGTAAATTACCACTTTTGGAACAAAAATAAGTGTGTTTAGAGTCACTTTAATGCCTGAAATTGGTTGAAATAGAAGTTTCTGAATAGGAGAAAAAGTCTGTAATAATGGCAATTTTGGTCACATTGAGGCTTTAAAAAAGTAGCTATTCAACATGAGGCACATTCCAAATGACATTTTGAATCAATTTTTCTACAGTCCAAAAAATCAATTTTCTGATGAAAAACGATGACCCGTGACCTGTCGAAATTTCTCCAGATGGTCAGAAATGGAAAATTTGTAATGTTTAATTTTTTGACTGTAAATGACTATTCCATGTAAATTACCACTTTTGGAACAAAAATAAGTGTGTTTAGAGTCACTTTAATGCCTGAAATTGGTCGAAAAAGAAACTTCTGAGTAGGAGAAAATATCTGTAAAAATGGCAATTTTGGTCACATTGAGGCTTCAAAAAGTAGTTATTCAACATGAGGCACAATCCAAATGACATTTTGAATCAATTTTTCTACAGTCCAAAAAATCAATTTTCCGATGAAAAACGATGACCCGTGACCTGTCGAAATTTCTCCAGATGGTCAGAAATGGAAATTTTTTAATGTTTAATTTTTTGACTGCAAATGACTATTCCATGTAAATTATCACTTTTGGAACAAAAATAAGTGTGTTTAGAGTCACTTTAATGCCTGAAATTGGTCGAAATAGAAGCTTCTGAATAGGAGAAAATGTCTGTAAAAATTGAAATTTAGGTCACATTGAGTCTTCAAAAAGTAGTTATTCAACATGAGGCACATTCCAAATAACATTTTGAATCAATTTTTCTACAGTCCAAAAAAAATCCATTTTCTGATGAAAAACGATGACCCGTGACCTGTCGAAATTTCTCCAGATGGTCAGAAATGGAGATTTTTTAATGTTTAACTTTTTTGACTGTAAATGACTATTCCATGTAAATTACCACTTTTGGAACAAAAATAAGTGTGTTTAGAGTCACTTTAATGCCTGAAATTGGTTGAAATAGAAGTTTCTGAATAGGAGAAAAAGTCTGTAATAATGGCAATTTTGGTCACATTGAGGCTTTAAAAAAGTAGCTATTCAACATGAGGCACATTCCAAATGACATTTTGAATCAATTTTTCTACAGTCCAAAAAATCAATTTTCTGATGAAAAACGATGACCCGTTACCTGTCGAAATTTCTCCAGATGGTCAGAAATGGAAAATTTGTAATGTTTAATTTTTTGACTGCAAATGATTACTCCATGTAAATTATCACTTTTGGAACAAAAATAAGTGTGTTTAGAGTCACTTTAATGCCTGAAATTGGTCGAAATAGAAGCCTTAATAGGAGAAAATGCCTGTAAAAATGGCAATTTTGGTCACATTGAGGCTTTAAAAAGTAGTTATTCAACATGAGGCACAATCCAAATGACATTTAGAATGAATTTTTCTACAGTCCAAAAAATAAATTTTCTGATGAAAAACGATGACCCGTGACATGTCGAAATTTCTCCAGATGGTCAGAAATGGAAATTTTTTCATGTTTAATTTTTTGACTGTAAATGACTTTTCCATGTAAATTATCACTTATGGAAGAAAAAAAAGTGTGTTTAGAGTCACTTTAATGCCTGAAATTGGTTGAAACAAAAGCTCTGAATAGGAGAAAAAGTCTGCAATAATGCCAACTTTGGTCACATTGAGGCTTTAAAAAGTAGTCATTCAACATGAGGCACATTCCAAATGACATTTTGAATCAATTTTTCTACAGTCCAAAAAATCAATTTTCTGATGAAAAACGATGACCCGTGACCTGTCGAAATTTCTCCAGATGGTCAGAAATGGAAATTTTTTAATGTTTAATTTTGAGACTGTAAATGACTATTCCATGTAAATTATCACTTATGGAAGAAAAATAAGTGTGTTTAGAGTCACTTTAATGCCTGAAATTGGTTGAAACAAAAGCTCTGAATAGGAGAAAAAGTCTGTAATAATGCCAATTTTGGTCACATTGAGGCTTTAAAAAGTAGTCATTCAACATGAGGCACATTCCAAATGACATTTTGAATCAATT
Source organism: Triturus cristatus (assembly GCF_964204655.1). Taxonomy (NCBI): domain Eukaryota; kingdom Metazoa; phylum Chordata; class Amphibia; order Caudata; family Salamandridae; genus Triturus; species Triturus cristatus. The sequence continues at coordinate 889,192,267 of NC_140593.1, forward strand.
TTTCTACAGTCCAAAACATCAATTTTCTGATGATAAACGATGACCCGTGACTTGTTGAAATTTCTCCAGATGGTCAGAAATGGAGTTTTTTTTTAATGTTTAATTTTTTGACTGCAAATGACTATTCCATGTAAATTATCACTTTTGGAACAAAATAAGTGTGTTTAGAGTCACTTTAATGCCTGAAATTGGTCGAAATAGAAGCTTCTGAATAGGAGAAAATGTCTGTAAAAATGGCAATTTTGGTCACATTGAGGCTTTAAAAAGTAGTTATTCAACATGAGGACCATTCGAAACGACATTTTAAATCAATTTTTCTACAGTCCAAAAAATCACGTGACCTGTCGAAATTTCTCCAGATGGTCAGAAATGGAAATTTTTTAATGTTTAATTTTTTGACTGCAAATGACTATTCCATGTGAATTATCAATTTTGGAACAAAAATAAGTGTGTTAGAGTCACTTTAATGCCTGAAATTGGTCGAAATAGAAGCTTCTGAATAGGAGAAAATGCCTGTAAAAATGGCAATTTTGGTCACATTAATGCTTTAAAAAGTAGTTATTCAACATGAGGCACAATCCAAATGACATTTTGAATCAATTTTTCTACAGTCCAAAAAATCAATTTTCTGATGAAAAACAATGACCCGTGACCTGTCGAAATTTCTCCAGATGGTCAGAAATGGAAATTTTTTAATGTTTAATTTTTTGACTGCAAATGACTATTCCATGTAAATTATCACTTTTGGAAGAAAAATAAGTGTGTTTAGAGTCACTTTAATGCCTGAAATTGGTCGAAATAGAAGCTTCTGAATAGGCAAAAAAGTCTGTAAAAATGGCAATTTTGGTCACATAGAGGCTTTAAAAAGTAGTTATTCAACATGAGGCACAATCCAAATGACATTTTGAATCAATTTTTCTACAGTCCAAAAAATCAATTGTCTGATGAAAAACAATGACCCGTGACCTGTCGAAATTTCTCCAGATGGTCAGAAATGGAAATTTTTTAATGTTTAATTTTTGGGCTTCAAATGACTATTCCATGTAAATTATCACTTTTGGAACAAAAATAAGTGTGTTTAGAGTCACTTTAATGCCTGAAATTAGTCGAAATAGAAGCTTCTGAATAAGAGAAAACGTCTGTAATAATGGCAATTTTGGTCACAGTGAGGCTTTAAAATGTAGTTATTCAACATGAGGAACATTCCAAATGACATTTTAAATCAATTTTTCTACAGTCCAAAAAATCAATTTTCGGATGAAAAACGATGACCCGTGACCTGTCGAAATTTCTCCAGATGGTCAGAAATGGAAATTTTTTAATGTTTAATTTTTTGACTGCAAATGACTATTCCATGTAAATTATCACTTTTGGAACAAAATAAGTGTGTTTAGAGTCACTTTAATGCCTGAAATTGGTCGAAATAGAAGCTTCTTAATAGGAGAAAATGCCTGTAAAAATGGCAATTTTGGTCACATTGAGGCTTTAAAAAGTAGTTATTCAACATGAGGCACAATCCAAATGACATTTTGAATCAATTTTTCTACAGTCCAAAAAATCAATTTTCTGATGAAAAACGATGACCCGTGACCTGTCGAAATTTCTCCAGATGGTCAGCAATCGAAATTTTTTAATGTTTAATTTTTTGACTGCAAATTACTATTCCATGTAAATTATCACTTTTGGAACAAAAATAAGTGTGTTTAGAGTCACTTTAATGCCTGAAATTGGTTGAAACAAAAGCTTCTGAAAAGAAGAAAGAGTCTGTAATAATGGCAATTTTGGTCACATTGAGGCTTTAAAAAGTAGTCATTCAACATGAGGCACATTCCAAATGACATTTTGAATCAATTTTTCTACAGTCCAAAAAATAAATTTTCTGATGAAAAACGATGACCCGTGACATGTCGAAATTTCTCCAGATGGTCAGAAATGGAGTTTTTTTTTAATGTTTCATTTTTTGACTGCAAATGACTATTCCATGTAAATTATCACTTTTGGAACAAAATAAGTGTGTTTAGAGTCACTTTAATGCCTGAAATTGGTCGAAATAGAAGCTTCTGAATAGGAGAAAATGTCTGTAATAATGGCAATTTTGGTCACATTGAGGCTTTAAAAAGTAGTTATTCAACATGAGGACCATTCGAAACGACATTTTAAATCAATTTTTCTACAGTCCAAAAAATCAATTTTCTGATGAAAAACGATGACCCGTGACCTGTCGAAATTTCTCCAGATGGTCAGAAATGGAAATTTTTTAATGTTTAATTTTTTGACTGCAAATGACTATTCCATGTGAATTATCAATTTTGGAACAAAAATAAGTGTGTTTAGAGTCACTTTAATGCCTGAAATTGGTTGAAATAGAAGCTTCTGAATAGGAGAAAATGTTTGTAATAATGGCAATTTTGGTCACATTGAGGCTTTAAAAAGTAGTTATTCAACATGAGGCACAATCCAAATGACATTTTGAATCAATTTTTCTACAGTCCGAAAAATCAATTTTCTGATGAAAAACGATGACCCGTGACCTGTCGAAATTTCTCCAGATGGTCAGAAATGGAAATTTTTTAATGTTTAATTTTTTGACTGCAAATGACTATTCCATGTAAATTATCACTTTTGGAAGAAAAATAAGTGTGTTTAGAGTCACTTTAATGCCTGAAATTGGTCGAAATAGAAGCTTCTGAATAGGCAAAAAAGTCTGTAAAAATGGCAATTTTGGTCACATAGAGGCTTTAAAAAGTAGTTATTCAACATGAGGCACAATCCAAATGACATTTTGAATCAATTTTTCTACAGTCCAAAAAATCAATTGTCTGATGAAAAACGATGACCCGTGACCTGTCGAAATTTCTCCAGATCGTCAGAAGTGGACATTTTTTGATATTTAATTTTTTGACTGCAAATGACTATTCCATGTAAATTATCACTTTTGGAACAAAAATAAGTGTGTTTAGAGTCACTTTCATGCCTGAAATTGGTCGAAATAGAAGCTTCTGAATAGGAGAAAATGCATGTAAAAATGGCAATTTTGGTCACATTGAGGCTTTAAAAAAGAGTTATTCAACATGAGGCACAATCCAAATGACATTTTGAATCAATTTTTCTACAGTCCAAAAAATCAATTTTCTGATGAAAAACGATGACCCGTGACCTGTCGAAATTTCTCCAGATGGTCAGAAATGGAAATTTTTTAATGTTTAATTTTTTGACTGTAAATGACTTTTCCATGTAAATTATCACTTATGGAAGAAAAATAAGTGTGTTTAGAGTCACTTTAATGCCTGAAATTGGTTGAAACAAAAGCTCTGAATAGGAGAAAAAGTCTGCAATAATGCCAACTTTGGTCACATTGAGGCTTTAAAAAGTAGTCATTCAACATGAGGCACATTCCAAATGACATTTTGAATCAATTTTTCTACAGTCCAAAAAATCAATTTTCTGATGAAAAATGATGACCCGTGACCTGTCGAAATTTCTCCAGATGGTCAGAAATGGAAATTTTTTAATGTTTAATTTTTTGACTGTAAATGACTATTCCATGTAAATTATCACTTATGGAAGAAAAATAAGTGTGTTTAGAGTCACTTTAATGCCTGAAATTGGTTGAAACAAAAGCTCTGAATAGGAGAAAAAGTCTGTCATAATGCCAATTTTGGTCACATTGAGGCTTTAAAAAGTAGTCATTCAACATGAGGCACATTCCAAATGACATTTTGAATCAATTTTTCTACAGTCCAAAAAATCAATTTTCTGATGAAAAACGATGACCCGTGACTTGTCGAAATTTCTCCAGATGGTCAGAAATGGAGTTTTTTTTTAATGTTTCATTTTTTGACTGCAAATGACTATTCCATGTAAATGATCACTTTTGGAACAAAATAATTGTGTTTAGAGTCACTTTAATGCCTGAAATTGGTCGAAATAGAAGCTTCTGAATAGGAGAAAATGTCTGTAATAATGGCAATTTTGGTCACATTGAGGCTTTAAAAAGTAGTTATTCAACATGAGGACCATTCGAAACGACATTTTAAATCAATTTTTCTACAGTCCAAAAAATCGATTTTCTGATGAAAAACGATGACCCGTGACCTGTCGAAATTTCTCCGGATGGTCAGAAATTGAATTTTTTTAATGTTTAAGGTTTTTGACTGCAAATGACTATTCCATGTGAATTATCAATTTTGGAACAAAAATAAGTGTGTTTAGAGTCACTTTAATGCCTGAAATTGGTCGAAATAGAAGCTTCTGAATAGGAGAAAATGTTTGTAATAATGGCAATTTTGGTCACATTGAGGCTTCAAAAAGTAGTTATTCAACATGAGGCAGGCACATTCGAGATGACATTTTGACCTGTCGAAATTTCTCCAGATCGTCAGAAGTGGAAATTTTTTGATATTTAATTTTTTGACTGTAAATGACTATTCCATGTAAATTATCATTTTAGGAACAAAAATAAGTGTGTTTAGAGTAATTTTAATGACTGAAATTGGTCGAAAAAGAAACTTCTGAGTAGGAGAAAATGTCTGTAAAAATGGCAATTTTGGTCACATTGAGGCTTCAAAAAGTAGTTATTCAACATGAGGCACAATCCAAATGACATTTTGAATCAATTTTTCTACAGTCCAAAAAATCAATTTTCCGATGAAAAACGATGACCCGTGACCTGTCGAAATTTCTCCAGATGGTCAGAAATGGAAATTTTTTAATGTTTAATTTTTTGACTGCAAATGACTATTCCATGTAAATTATCACTTTTGGAACAAAAATAAGTGTGTTTAGAGTCACTTTAATGCCTGAAATTGGTCGAAATAGAAGCTTCTGAATAGGAGAAAATGTCTGTAAAAATTGAAATTTAGGTCACATTGAGGCTTTAAAAAGAAGTTATTCAACATGGGGCACAATCCAAATGACATTTTGAATCAATTTTTCTACAGTCCAAAAAATCAATTTTCTGATGAAAAACGATGACCCGTGACCTGTCGAAATTTCTCCAGATGGTCAGAAATGGAAATTTTTTAATGTTTAATTTTTTGACTGCAAATGACTATTCCATGTAAATTATCACTTTTGGAACAAAATAAGTGTGTTTAGAGTCACTTTAATGCCTGAAATTGGTCGAAATAGAAGCTTCTGAATCAGAGAAAATGTCTGTAAAAATGGCAATTTAGGTCACATTGAGTATTCAAAAAGTAGTTATTCAACATGAGGCACATTCCAAATAACATTTTGAATCAATTTTTCTACAGTCCAAAAAAAATCCATTTTCTGATGAAAAACGATGACCCGTGACCTGTCGAAATTTCTCCAGATGGTCAGAAATGGAGATTTTTTAATGTTTAACTTTTTTGACTGTAAATGAATATTCCATGTAAATTACCACTTTTGGAACAAAAATAAGTGTGTTTAGAGTCACTTTAATGCCTGAAATTGGTTGAAATAGAAGTTTCTGAATAGGAGAAAAAGTCTGTAATAATGGCAATTTTGGTCACATTGAGGCTTTAAAAAAGTAGCTATTCAACATGAGGCACATTCCAAATGACATTTTGAATCAATTTTTCTACAGTCCAAAAAATCAATTTTCTGATGAAAAACGATGACCCCGTGACCTGTCGAAATTTCTCCAGATGGTCAGAAATGGAAAATTTGTAATGTTTAATTTTTTGACTGTAAATGACTATTCCATGTAAATTACCACTTTTGGAACAAAAATAAGTGTGTTTAGAGTCACTTTAATGCCTGAAATTGGTCGAAAAAGAAACTTCTGAGTAGGAGAAAATATCTGTAAAAATGGCAATTTTGGTCACATTGAGGCTTCAAAAAGTAGTTATTCAACATGAGGCACAATCCAAATGACATTTTGAATCAATTTTTCTACAGTCCAAAAAATCAATTTTCCGATGAAAAACGATGACCCGTGACCTGTCGAAATTTCTCCAGATGGTCAGAAATGGAAATTTTTTAATGTTTAATTTTTTGACTGCAAATGACTATTCCATGTAAATTATCACTTTTGGAACAAAAATAAGTGTGTTTAGAGTCACTTTAATGCCTGAAATTGGTCGAAATAGAAGCTTCTGAATAGGAGAAAATGTCTGTAAAAATTGAAATTTAGGTCACATTGAGTCTTCAAAAAGTAGTTATTCAACATGAGGCACATTCCAAATAACATTTTGAATCAATTTTTCTACAGTCCAAAAAAAATCCATTTTCTGATGAAAAACGATGACCCGTGACCTGTCGAAATTTCTCCAGATGGTCAGAAATGGAGATTTTTTAATGTTTAACTTTTTTGACTGTAAATGACTATTCCATGTAAATTACCACTTTTGGAACAAAAATAAGTGTGTTTAGAGTCACTTTAATGCCTGAAATTGGTTGAAATAGAAGTTTCTGAATAGGAGAAAAAGTCTGTAATAATGGCAATTTTGGTCACATTGAGGCTTTAAAAAAGTAGCTATTCAACATGAGGCACATTCCAAATGACATTTTGAATCAATTTTTCTACAGTCCAAAAAATCAATTTTCTGATGAAAAACGATGACCCGTGACCTGTCGAAATTTCTCCAGATGGTCAGAAATGGAGATTTTTTAATGTTTAATTTTTTGACTGCAAATGACTATTCCATGTAAATTATCACTTTTGGAACAAAAATAAGTGTGTTTAGAGTCACTTTCATGCCTGAAATTGGTCGAAATAGAAGCTTCTGAATAGGAGAAAATGCATGTAAAAATGGCAATTTTGGTCACATTGAGGCTTTAAAAAAGAGTTATTCAACATGAGGCACAATCCAAATGACATTTTGAATCAATTTTTCTACAGTCCAAAAAATCAATTTTCTGATGAAAAACGATGACCCGTGACCTGTCGAAATTTCTCCAGATGGTCAGAAATGGAAATTTTTTAATGTTTAATTTTTTGACTGTAAATGACTTTTCCATGTAAATTATCACTTATGGAAGAAAAATAAGTGTGTTTAGAGTCACTGTAATGCCTGAAATTGGTTGAAACAAAAGCTCTAAATAGGAGAAAAAGTCTGCAATAATGCCAACTTTGGTCACATTGAGGCTTTAAAAAGTAGTCATTCAACATGAGGCACATTCCAAATGACATTTTGAATCAATTTTTCTACAGTCCAAAAAATCAATTTTCTGATGAAAAATGATGACCCGTGACCTGTCGAAATTTCTCCAGATGGTCAGAAATGGAAATTTTTTAATGTTTCATTTTTTGACTGTAAATGACTATTCCATGTAAATTATCACTTATGGAAGAAAAATAAGTGTGTTTAGAGTCACTTTAATGCCTGAAATTGGTTGAAACAAAAGCTCTGAATAGGAGAAAAAGTCTGTAATAATGCCAATTTTGGTCACATTGAGGCTTTAAAAAGTAGTCATTCAACATGAGGCACATTCCAAATGACATTTTGAATCAATTTTTCTACAGTCCAAAAAATCAATTTTCTGATGAAAAACGATGACCCGTGACTTGTCGAAATTTCTCCAGATGGTCAGAAATGGAGTTTTTTTTTAATGTTTCATTTTTTGACTGCAAATGACTATTCCATGTAAATTATCACTTTTGGAACAAAATAATTGTGTTTAGAGTCACTTTAATGCCTGAAATTGGTCGAAATAGAAGCTTCTGAATAGGAGAAAATGTCTGTAAAAATGGCAATTTTGGTCACATAGAGGCTTTAAAAAGTAGTTATTCAACATGAGGCACAATCCAAATGACATTTTGAATCAATTTTTCTACAGTCCAAAAAATCAATTGTCTGATGAAAAACGATGACCCGTGACCTGTCGAAATTTCTCCAGATCGTCAGAAGTGGAAATTTTTTGATATTTAATTTTTTGACTGTAAATGACTATTCCATGTAAATTATCATTTTAGGAACAAAAATAAGTGTGTTTAGAGTAATTTTAATGACTGAAATTGGTCGAAAAAGAAACTTCTGAGTAGGAGAAAATGTCTGTAAAAATGGCAATTTTGGTCACATTGAGGCTTCAAAAAGTAGTTATTCAACATGAGGCACAATCCAAATGACATTTTGAATCAATTTTTCTACAGTCCAAAAAATCAATTTTCCGATGAAAAACGATGACCCGTGACCTGTCGAAATTTCTCCAGATGGTCAGAAATGGAAATTTTTTAATGTTTAATTTTTTGACTGCAAATGACTATTCCATGTAAATTATCACTTTTGGAACAAAAATAAGTGTGTTTAGAGTCACTTTAATGCCTGAAATTGGTCGAAATAGAAGCTTCTGAATAGGAGAAAATGTCTGTAAAAATTGAAATTTAGGTCACATTGAGGCTTTAAAAAGTAGTTATTCAACATGGGGCACAATCCAAATGACATTTTGAATCAATTTTTCTACAGTCCAAAAAATCAATTTTCTGATGAAAAACGATGACCCGTGACCTGTCGAAATTTCTCCAGATGGTCAGAAATGGAAATTTTTTAATGTTTAATTTTTTGACTGCAAATGACTATTCCATGTAAATTATCACTTTTGGAACAAAATAAGTGTGTTTAGAGTCACTTTAATGCCTGAAATTGGTCGAAATAGAAGCTTCTGAATCAGAGAAAATGTCTGTAAAAATGGCAATTTAGGTCACATTGAGTCTTCAAAAAGTAGTTATTCAACATGAGGCACATTCCAAATAACATTTTGAATCAATTTTTCTACAGTCCAAAAAAAATCCATTTTCTGATGAAAAACGATGACCCGTGACCTGTCGAAATTTCTCCAGATGGTCAGAAATGGAGATTTTTTAATGTTTAACTTTTTTGACTGTAAATGACTATTCCATGTAAATTACCACTTTTGGAACAAAAATAAGTGTGTTTAGAGTCACTTTAATGCCTGAAATTGGTTGAAATAGAAGTTTCTGAATAGGAGAAAAAGTCTGTAATAATGGCAATTTTGGTCACATTGAGGCTTTAAAAAAGTAGCTATTCAACATGAGGCACAATCCAAATGACATTTTGAATCAATTTTTCTACAGTCCAAAAAATCAATTTTCTGATGAAAAACGATGACCCGTGACCTGTCGAAATTTCTCCAGATGGTCAGAAATGGAAAATTTGTAATGTTTAATTTTTTGACTGTAAATGACTATTCCATGTAAATTACCACTTTTGGAACAAAAATAAGTGTGTTTAGAGTCACTTTAATGCCTGAAATTGGTCAAAAAAGAAACTTCTGAGTAGGAGAAAATATCTGTAAAAATGGCAATTTTGGTCACATTGAGGCTTCAAAAAGTAGTTATTCAACATGAGGCACAATCCAAATGACATTTTGAATCAATTTTTCTACAGTCCAAAAAATCAATTTTCCGATGAAAAACGATGACCCGTGACCTGTCGAAATTTCTCCAGATGGTCAGAAATGGAAATTTTTTAATGTTTAATTTTTTGACTGCAAATGACTATTCCATGTACATTATCACTTTTGGAACAAAAATAAGTGTGTTTAGAGTCACTTTAATGCCTGAAATTGGTCGAAATAGAAGCTTCTGAATAGGAGAAAATGTCTGTAAAAATTGAAATTTAGGTCACATTGAGGCTTTAAAAAGTAGTTTTTCAACATGAGGCACAATCCAAATGACATTTTGAATCAATTTTTCTACAGTCCAAAAAATCAATTTTCTGATGAAAAACGATGACCCGTGACCTGTCGAAATTTCTCCAGATGGTCAGAAATGGAAATTTTTTAAAGTTTAATTTTTTGACTGCAAATGACTATTCCATGTAAATTATCACTTTTGGAACAAAATAAGTGTGTTTAGAGTCACTTTAATGCCTGAAATTGGTTGAAATAGAAGTTTCTGAATAGGAGAAAAAGTCTGTAATAATGGCAATTTTGGTCACATTGAGGCTTTAAAAAAGTAGCTATTCAACATGAGGCACATTCCAAATGACATTTTGAATCAATTTTTCTACAGTCCAAAAAATCAATTTTCTGATGAAAAACGATGACCCGTGACCTGTCGAAATTTCTCCAGATGGTCAGAAATGGAAAATTTGTAATGTTTAATTTTTTGACTGTAAATGACTATTCCATGTAAATTATCACTTTTGGAACAAAAATAAGTGTGTTTAGAGTCACTTTAATGCCTGAAATTGGTCGAAATAGAAGCTTCTTAATAGGAGAAAATGCCTGTAAAAATGGCAATTTTGGTCACATTGAGGCTTTAAAAAGTAGTTATTCAACATGAGGCACAATCCAAATGACATTTTGAATACATTTTTCTACAGTCCAAAAAATCAATTTTCTGATGAAAAACGATGACCCGTGACCTGTCGAAATTTCTCCAGATGGTCAGCAATTGAAATTTTTTAATGTTTAATTTTTTGACTGCAAATTACTATTCCATGTAAATTATCACTTTTGCAACAAAAATAAGTGTGTTTAGAGTCACTTTAATGCCTGAAATTGGTTGAAACAAAAGCTTCTGAATAGAAGAAAGAGTCTGTAATAATGGCAATTTTGGTCATATTGAGGCTTTAAAAAGTAGTCATTCAACATGAGGCACATTCCAAATGACATTTTGAATCAATTTTTCTACAGTCCAAAAAATAAATTTTCTGATGAAAAACGATGACCCGTGACATGTCGAAATTTCTCCAGATGGTCAGAAATGGAAATTTTTTCATGTTTAATTTTTTGACTGTAAATGACTATTCCATGTAAATTATCACTTTTGGAACAAAAATAAGTGTGTTTAGATTCACTTTAATGCCTGAAATTGGTCGAAATAGAAGCTTCTGAATAGGAGAAAAAGTCTGTAATAATGGCAATTTTGGTCACATTGAGGCTTTAAAATGTAGTTATTCAACAAGAGGCACAATCTTAATGACATTTTGAATCAATTTTTCTACAGTCCTAAAAATCAATTTTCTGATGAAAAACGATGACCCGTGACCTGTCGAAATTTCTCCAGATGGTCAGAAATGGAAATTTTTTAATGTTTAATTTTTTGACTGCAAATGACTATTCCATGTAAATTATCACTTTTGGAACAAAAATAAGTGCGTTTAGAGTCACTTTAATGCCTGAAATTGGTCGAAATAGGAGCTTCTGAATAGGCAAAAAAGTCTGTAAAAATGGCAATTTTGGTCACATAGAGGCTTTAAAAAGTAGTTATTCAACATGAGGCACAATCCAAATGACATTTTGAATCAATTTTTCTACAGTCCAAAAAATCAATTGTCTGATGAAAAACGATGACCCGTGACCTGTCGAAATTTCTCCAGATCGTCAGAAGTGGAAATTTTTTAATATTTAATTTTTTGACTGTAAATGACTATTCCATGTAAATTATCATTTTAGGAACAAAAATAAGTGTGTTGAGAGTCACTTTAATGCCTGAAATTGGTCGAAATAAAAGCTTCTGAATTGGGTAAAAAGTCTGTAATAATGGCAATTTAGGTCACATTGAGGCTTTAAAGACTAGTTATTCAACATGAGGCACATTCCAAATCACATTTTGAATCAATTTTTCTACAGTCCAAAAAATCAATTTTCTGATGAAAAACGATGGCCCGTGACCTGTCGAAGTTTCTCCAGATGGTCAGAAATGGAAATTTTTTAATGTTTACGTTTTTTTACTGTAAATGACTATTCAATGTGAATTATCACTTTTGGAACTAAAATAAGTGTGTTTAGAGTAATTTTAATGACTGAAATTGGTCGAAAAAGAAACTTCTGAGTAGGAGAAAATGTCTGTAAAAATGGCAATTTTGGTCACGTTGAGGCTTCAAAAATTAGTTACTCAACATGAGGCACAATCCAAATGACATTTTGAATCAATTTTTCTACAGTCCAAAAAATCAATTTTCTGATGAAAAACGATGACCCGTAACTTGTCGAAATTTCTCCAGATGGTCAGAAATGGAAATTTTTTAATGTTTAATTTTTTGACTGCAAATGACTATTCCATGTAAATTATCACTTTTGGAACAAAATAAGTGTGTTTAGAGTCACTTTAATGCCTGAAATTGGTCGAAATAGAAGCTTCTGAATCAGAGAAAATATCTGTAGAAATGGCAATTTAGGTCACATTGAGTCTTCAAAAAGTAGTTATTCAACATGAGGCACAATCCAAATGACATTTTGAATCAATTTTTCTACAGTCCAAAAAATCAATTTTAAGATGAAAAACGATGACCCGTGACCTGTCGAAATTTCTCCAGATGGTCAGAAATGGAAATTTTTTAATGTTTAATTTTCTGACTGTAAATGACTTTTCCATGTAAATTATCACTTATGGAAGAAAAATAATTGTGTTTAGAGTCACTTTAATGCCTGAAATTGGTTGAAACAAAAGCTCTGAATAGGAGAAAAAGTCTGCAATAATGCCAACTTTGGTCACATTGAGGCTTTAAAAAGTAGTCATTCAACATGAGGCACATTCCAAATGGCATTTTGAATCAATTTTTCTACAGTCCAAAAAATCAATTTTCTGATGAAAAATGATGACCCGTGACCTGTCGAAATTTCTCCAGATGGTCAGAAATGGAAATTTTTTAATGTTTAATTTTTTGACTGTAAATGACTATTCCATGTAAATTATCACTTATGGAAGAAAAATAAGTGTGTTTAGAGTCACTTTAATGCCTGAAATTGGTTGAAACAAAAGCTCTGAATAGGAGAAAAAGTCTGTAATAATGCCAATTTTGGTCACATTGAGGCTTTAAAAAGTAGTCATTCAACATGAGGCACATTCCAAATGACATTTTGAATCAATTTTTCTACAGTCCAAAAAATCAATTTTCTGATGAAAAACGATGACCCGTGACTTGTCGAAATTTCTCCAGATGGTCAGAAATAGAGTTTTTTTTTAATGTTTCATTTTTTGACTGCAAATGACTATTCCATGTAAATTATCACTTTTGGAACAAAATAATTGTGTTTAGAGTCACTTTAATGCCTGAAATTGGTCGAAATAGAAGCTTCTGAATAGGAGAAAATGTCTGTAATAATGGCAATTTTGGTCACATTGAGGCTTTAAAAAGTAGTTATTCAACATGAGGACCATTCGAAACGACATTTTGAATCAATTTTTCTACAGTCCAAAAAATCAATTTTCTGATGAAAAACGATGACCCGTGTTCCTGTCGAAATTTCTCCAGATGGTCAAAAATGGAAATTATTTAATGTTTAATTTCTTGACTGTAAATGACTATTCCATGTAAATTAACACTTTTGGAACAAAAATAAGTGTGTTTAGAGTCACTTTAATGCCTGAAATTGGTCGAAATAGAAGCTTCTGAATAGGCAAAAAAGTCTGTAAAAATGGCAATTTTGGTCACATAGAGGCTTTAAAAAGTAGTTATTCAACATGAGGCACAATCCAAATGACATTTTGAATCAATTTTTCTACAGTCCAAAAAATCAATTGTCTGATGAAAAACGATGACCCGTGACCTGTCGAAATTTCTCCAGATCGTCAGAAGTGGAAATTTTTTGATATTTAATTTTTTGACTGTAAATGACTATTCCATGTAAATTATCATTTTAGGAACAAAAATAATTGTGTTTAGAGTAATTTTAATGACTGAAATTGGTCGAAAAAGAAACTTCTGAGTAGGAGAAAATGTCTGTAAAAATGGCAATTTTGGTCACATTGAGGCTTCAAAAAGTAGTTATTCAACATGAGGCACAATCCAAATGACATTTTGAATCAATTTTTCTACAGTCCAAAAAATCAATTTTCCGCTGAAAAACGATGACCCGTGACCTGTCGAAATTTCTCCAGATGGTCAGAAATGGAAATTTTTTAATGTTTAATTTTTTGACTGCAAAAAACTATTCCATGTAAATTATCACTTTTGGAACAAAAATAAGTGTGTTTAGAGTCACTTTAATGCCTGAAATTGGTCGAAATAGAAGCTTCTGAATCAGAGAAAATGTCTGTAAAAATGGCAATTTAGGTCACATTGAGTCTTCAAAAAGTAGTTATTCAACATGAGGCACATTCCAAATAACATTTTGAATCAATTTTTCTACAGTCCAAAAAAAATCCATTTTCTGATGAAAAACGATGACCCGTGACCTGTCGAAATTTCTCCAGATGGTCAGAAATGGAGATTTTTTAATGTTTAACTTTTTTGACTGTAAATGACTATTCCATGTAAATTACCACTTTTGGAACAAAAATAAGTGTGTTTAGAGTCACTTTAATGCCTGAAATTGGTTGAAATAGAAGTTTCTGAATAGGAGAAAAAGTCTGTAATAATGGCAATTTTGGTCACATTGAGGCTTTAAAAAAGTAGCTATTCAACATGAGGCACATTCCAAATGACATTTTGAATCAATTTTTCTACAGTCCAAAAAATCAATTTTCTGATGAAAAACGATGACCCGTGACCTGTCGAAATTTCTCCAGATGGTCAGAAATGGAAAATTTGTAATGTTTAATTTTTTGACTGCAAATGATTACTCCATGTAAATTATCACTTTTGGAACAAAAATAAGTGTGTTTAGAGTCACTTTAATGCCTGAAATTGGTCGAAATAGAAGCCGTAATAGGAGAAAATGCCTGTAAAAATGGCAATTTTGGTCACATTGAGGCTTTAAAAAGTAGTTATTCAACATGAGGCACAATCCAAATGACATTTTGAATCAATTTTTCTACAGTCCAAAAAATCAATTTTCTGATGAAAAACGATGACCCGTGACCTGTCGAAATTTCTCCAGATGGTCAGCAATTGAAATTTTTTAATGTTTAATTTTTTGACTGCAAATTACTATTCCATGTAAATTATCACTTTTGGAACAAAAATAAGTGTGTTTAGAGTCACTTTAATGCCTGAAATTGGTTGAAACAAAAGCTTCTGAATAGAGGAAAGGGTCTGTAATAATGGCAATTTTGGTCACATTGAGGCTTTAAAAAGTAGTCATTCAACATGAGGCACATTCCAAATGACATTTAGAATGAATTTTTCTACAGTCCAAAAAATAAATTTTCTGATGAAAAACGATGACCCGTGACATGTCGAAATTTCTCCAGATGGTCAGAAATGGAAATTTTTTCATGTTTAATTTTTTGACTGTAAATGACTATTCCATGTAAATTATCACTTTTGGAACAAAAATAAGTGTGTTTAGATTCACTTTAATGCCTGAAATTGGTCGAAATAGAAGCTTCTGAATAGGAGAAAAAGTCTGTAATAATGGCAATTTTGGTCACATTGAGGCTTTAAAATGTAGTTATTCAACAAGAGGCACAATCTTAATGACATTTTGAATCAATTTTTCTACAGTCCTAAAAATCAATTTTCTGATGAAAAACGATGACCCGTGACCTGTCGAAGTTTCTCCAGATGGTCAGAAATGGAAATTTTTTAATATTTAATTTTTTGACTGTAAATGACTATTCCATGTAAATTATCACTTTGGGAACAAAAATAAGTGTGTTTAGAGTCACTTTCATGCCTGAAATTGGTCGAAATAGAAGCTTCTGAATAGGAGAAAATGCATGTAAAAATGGCAATTTTGGTCACATTGAGGCTTTAAAAAAGAGTTATTCAACATGAGGCACAATCCAAATGACATTTTGAATCAATTTTTCTACAGTCCAAAACATCAATTTTCTGATGATAAATGATGACCCGTGACCTGTCGAAATTTCTCCAGATGGTCAGAAATGGAAATTTTTTAATGTTTAATTTTTTGACTGTAAATGACTTTTCCATGTAAATTATCACTTATGGAAGAAAAATAAGTGTGTTTAGAGTCCCTTTAATGCCTGAAATTGGTTGAAACAAAAGCTCTGAATAGGAGAAAAAGTCTGCAATAATGCCAACTTTGGTCACATTGAGGCTTTAAAAAGTAGTCATTCAACATGAGGCACATTCCAAATGACATTTTGAATCAATTTTTCTACAGTCCAAAAAATCAATTTTCTGATGAAAAACGATGACCCGTGACCTGTCGAAATTTCTCCAGATGGTCAGAAATGGAAATTTTTTAATGTTTAATTTTTTGACTGTAAATGACTATTCCATGTAAATTATCACTTATGGAAGAAAAATAAGTGTGTTTAGAGTCCCTTTAATGCCTGAAATTGGTTGAAACAAAAGCTCTGAATAGGAGAAAAAGTCTGTAATAATGCCAATTTTGGTCACATTGAGGCTTTAAAAAGTAGTCATTCAACATGAGGCACATTCCAAATGACATTTTGAATCAATTTTTCTACAGTCCAAAAAATCAATTTTCTGATGAAAAACGATGACCCGTGACTTGTTGAAATTTCTCCAGATGGTCAGAAATGGAGTTTTTTTTTAATGTTTCACTTTTTTGACTGCAAATGACTATTCCATGTAAATTATCACTTTTGGAACAAAATAAGTGTGTTTAGAGTCACTTTAATGCCTGAAATTGGTCGAAATAGAAGCTTCTGAATAGGAGAAAAAGTCTGTAATAATGGCAATTTTGGTCACATTGAGGCTTTAAAAAGTAGTTATTCAACATGAGGACCATTCGAAACGACATTTTAAATCAATTTTTCTACAGTCCAAAAAATCAATTTTCTGATGAAAAACGATGACCCGTGACCTGTCGAAATTTCTCCAGATGGTCAGAAATGGAAATTTTTTAATGTTTAATTTTTTGACTGCAAATGACTATTCCATGTAAATTATCACTTTTGGAACAAAAATAAGTGCGTTTAGAGTCACTTTAATGCCTGAAATTGGTCGAAATAGGAGCTTCTGAATAGGCAAAAAAGTCTGTAAAAATGGCAATTTTGGTCACATAGAGGCTTTAAAAAGTAGTTATTCAACATGAGGCACAATCCAAATGACATTTTGAATCAATTTTTCTACAGTCCAAAAAATCAATTGTCTGATGAAAAACGATGACCCGTGACCTGTCGAAATTTCTCCAGATCGTCAGAAGTGGAAATTTTTTAATATTTAATTTTTTGACTGTAAATGACTATTCCATGTAAATTATCATTTTAGGAACAAAAATAAGTGTGTTGAGAGTCACTTTAATGCCTGAAATTGGTCGAAATAAAAGCTTCTGAATTGGGTAAAAAGTCTGTAATAATGGCAATTTAGGTCACATTGAGGCTTTAAAGACTAGTTATTCAACATGAGGCACATTCCAAATCACATTTTGAATCAATTTTTCTACAGTCCAAAAAATCAATTTTCTGATGAAAAACGATGGCCCGTGACCTGTCGAAGTTTCTCCAGATGGTCAGAAATGGAAATTTTTTAATGTTTACGTTTTTTTACTGTAAATGACTATTCAATGTGAATTATCACTTTTGGAACTAAAATAAGTGTGTTTAGAGTAATTTTAATGACTGAAATTGGTCGAAAAAGAAACTTCTGAGTAGGAGAAAATGTCTGTAAAAATGGCAATTTTGGTCACGTTGAGGCTTCAAAAATTAGTTACTCAACATGAGGCACAATCCAAATGACATTTTGAATCAATTTTTCTACAGTCCAAAAAATCAATTTTCTGATGAAAAACGATGACCCGTAACTTGTCGAAATTTCTCCAGATGGTCAGAAATGGAAATTTTTTAATGTTTAATTTTTTGACTGCAAATGACTATTCCATGTAAATTATCACTTTTGGAACAAAATAAGTGTGTTTAGAGTCACTTTAATGCCTGAAATTGGTCGAAATAGAAGCTTCTGAATCAGAGAAAATATCTGTAGAAATGGCAATTTAGGTCACATTGAGTCTTCAAAAAGTAGTTATTCAACATGAGGCACAATCCAAATGACATTTTGAATCAATTTTTCTACAGTCCAAAAAATCAATTTTAAGATGAAAAACGATGACCCGTGACCTGTCGAAATTTCTCCAGATGGTCAGAAATGGAAATTTTTTAATGTTTAATTTTCTGACTGTAAATGACTTTTCCATGTAAATTATCACTTATGGAAGAAAAATAATTGTGTTTAGAGTCACTTTAATGCCTGAAATTGGTTGAAACAAAAGCTCTGAATAGGAGAAAAAGTCTGCAATAATGCCAACTTTGGTCACATTGAGGCTTTAAAAAGTAGTCATTCAACATGAGGCACATTCCAAATGGCATTTTGAATCAATTTTTCTACAGTCCAAAAAATCAATTTTCTGATGAAAAATGATGACCCGTGACCTGTCGAAATTTCTCCAGATGGTCAGAAATGGAAATTTTTTAATGTTTAATTTTTTGACTGTAAATGACTATTCCATGTAAATTATCACTTATGGAAGAAAAATAAGTGTGTTTAGAGTCACTTTAATGCCTGAAATTGGTTGAAACAAAAGCTCTGAATAGGAGAAAAAGTCTGTAATAATGCCAATTTTGGTCACATTGAGGCTTTAAAAAGTAGTCATTCAACATGAGGCACATTCCAAATGACATTTTGAATCAATTTTTCTACAGTCCAAAAAATCAATTTTCTGATGAAAAACGATGACCCGTGACTTGTCGAAATTTCTCCAGATGGTCAGAAATAGAGTTTTTTTTAATGTTTCATTTTTTGACTGCAAATGACTATTCCATGTAAATTATCACTTTTGGAACAAAATAATTGTGTTTAGAGTCACTTTAATGCCTGAAATTGGTCGAAATAGAAGCTTCTGAATAGGAGAAAATGTCTGTAATAATGGCAATTTTGGTCACATTGAGGCTTTAAAAAGTAGTTATTCAACATGAGGACCATTCGAAACGACATTTTGAATCAATTTTTCTACAGTCCAAAAAATCAATTTTCTGATGAAAAACGATGACCCGTGTTCCTGTCGAAATTTCTCCAGATGGTCAAAAATGGAAATTATTTAATGTTTAATTTCTTGACTGTAAATGACTATTCCATGTAAATTAACACTTTTGGAACAAAAATAAGTGTGTTTAGAGTCACTTTAATGCCTGAAATTGGTCGAAATAGAAGCTTCTGAATAGGCAAAAAAGTCTGTAAAAATGGCAATTTTGGTCACATAGAGGCTTTAAAAAGTAGTTATTCAACATGAGGCACAATCCAAATGACATTTTGAATCAATTTTTCTACAGTCCAAAAAATCAATTGTCTGATGAAAAACGATGACCCGTGACCTGTCGAAATTTCTCCAGATCGTCAGAAGTGGAAATTTTTTGATATTTAATTTTTTGACTGTAAATGACTATTCCATGTAAATTATCATTTTAGGAACAAAAATAAGTGTGTTTAGAGTAATTTTAATGACTGAAATTGGTCGAAAAAGAAACTTCTGAGTAGGAGAAAATGTCTGTAAAAATGGCAATTTTGGTCACATTGAGGCTTCAAAAAGTAGTTATTCAACATGAGGCACAATCCAAATGACATTTTGAATCAATTTTTCTACAGTCCAAAAAATCAATTTTCCGCTGAAAAACGATGACCCGTGACCTGTCGAAATTTCTCCAGATGGTCAGAAATGGAAATTTTTTAATGTTTAATTTTTTGACTGCAAAAAACTATTCCATGTAAATTATCACTTTTGGAACAAAAATAAGTGTGTTTAGAGTCACTTTAATGCCTGAAATTGGTCGAAATAGAAGCTTCTGAATCAGAGAAAATGTCTGTAAAAATGGCAATTTAGGTCACATTGAGTCTTCAAAAAGTAGTTATTCAACATGAGGCACATTCCAAATAACATTTTGAATCAATTTTTCTACAGTCCAAAAAAATCCATTTTCTGATGAAAAACGATGACCCGTGACCTGTCGAAATTTCTCCAGATGGTCAGAAATGGAGATTTTTTAATGTTTAACTTTTTTGACTGTAAATGACTATTCCATGTAAATTACCACTTTTGGAACAAAAATAAGTGTGTTTAGAGTCACTTTAATGCCTGAAATTGGTTGAAATAGAAGTTTCTGAATAGGAGAAAAAGTCTGTAATAATGGCAATTTTGGTCACATTGAGGCTTTAAAAAAGTAGCTATTCAACATGAGGCACATTCCAAATGACATTTTGAATCAATTTTTCTACAGTCCAAAAAATCAATTTTCTGATGAAAAACGATGACCCGTGACCTGTCGAAATTTCTCCAGATGGTCAGAAATGGAAAATTTGTAATGTTTAATTTTTTGACTGCAAATGATTACTCCATGTAAATTATCACTTTTGGAACAAAAATAAGTGTGTTTAGAGTCACTTTAATGCCTGAAATTGGTCGAAATAGAAGCCGTAATAGGAGAAAATGCCTGTAAAAATGGCAATTTTGGTCACATTGAGGCTTTAAAAAGTAGTTATTCAACATGAGGCACAATCCAAATGACATTTTGAATCAATTTTTCTACAGTCCAAAAAATCAATTTTCTGATGAAAAACGATGACCCGTGACCTGTCGAAATTTCTCCAGATGGTCAGCAATTGAAATTTTTTAATGTTTAATTTTTTGACTGCAAATTACTATTCCATGTAAATTATCACTTTTGGAACAAAAATAAGTGTGTTTAGAGTCACTTTAATGCCTGAAATTGGTTGAAACAAAAGCTTCTGAATAGAGGAAAGGGTCTGTAATAATGGCAATTTTGGTCACATTGAGGCTTTAAAAAGTAGTCATTCAACATGAGGCACATTCCAAATGACATTTAGAATGAATTTTTCTACAGTCCAAAAAATACATTTTCTGATGAAAAACGATGACCCGTGACATGTCGAAATTTCTCCAGATGGTCAGAAATGGAAATTTTTTCATGTTTAATTTTTTGACTGTAAATGACTATTCCATGTAAATTATCACTTTTGGAACAAAAATAAGTGTGTTTAGATTCACTTTAATGCCTGAAATTGGTCGAAATAGAAGCTTCTGAATAGGAGAAAAAGTCTGTAATAATGGCAATTTTGGTCACATTGAGGCTTTAAAATGTAGTTATTCAACAAGAGGCACAATCTTAATGACATTTTGAATCAATTTTTCTACAGTCCTAAAAATCAATTTTCTGATGAAAAACGATGACCCGTGACCTGTCGAAGTTTCTCCAGATGGTCAGAAATGGAAATTTTTTAATATTTAATTTTTTGACTGTAAATGACTATTCCATGTAAATTATCACTTTGGGAACAAAAATAAGTGTGTTTAGAGTCACTTTCATGCCTGAAATTGGTCGAAATAGAAGCTTCTGAATAGGAGAAAATGCATGTAAAAATGGCAATTTTGGTCACATTGAGGCTTTAAAAAAGAGTTATTCAACATGAGGCACAATCCAAATGACATTTTGAATCAATTTTTCTACAGTCCAAAACATCAATTTTCTGATGATAAATGATGACCCGTGACCTGTCGAAATTTCTCCAGATGGTCAGAAATGGAAATTTTTTAATGTTTAATTTTTTGACTGTAAATGACTTTTCCATGTAAATTATCACTTATGGAAGAAAAATAAGTGTGTTTAGAGTCCCTTTAATGCCTGAAATTGGTTGAAACAAAAGCTCTGAATAGGAGAAAAAGTCTGCAATAATGCCAACTTTGGTCACATTGAGGCTTTAAAAAGTAGTCATTCAACATGAGGCACATTCCAAATGACATTTTGAATCAATTTTTCTACAGTCCAAAAAATCAATTTTCTGATGAAAAACGATGACCCGTGACCTGTCGAAATTTCTCCAGATGGTCAGAAATGGAAATTTTTTAATGTTTAATTTTTTGACTGTAAATGACTATTCCATGTAAATTATCACTTATGGAAGAAAAATAAGTGTGTTTAGAGTCCCTTTAATGCCTGAAATTGGTTGAAACAAAAGCTCTGAATAGGAGAAAAAGTCTGTAATAATGCCAATTTTGGTCACATTGAGGCTTTAAAAAGTAGTCATTCAACATGAGGCACATTCCAAATGACATTTTGAATCAATTTTTCTACAGTCCAAAAAATCAATTTTCTGATGAAAAACGATGACCCGTGACTTGTTGAAATTTCTCCAGATGGTCAGAAATGGAGTTTTTTTTTAATGTTTCACTTTTTTGACTGCAAATGACTATTCCATGTAAATTATCACTTTTGGAACAAAATAAGTGTGTTTAGAGTCACTTTAATGCCTGAAATTGGTCGAAATAGAAGCTTCTGAATAGGAGAAAAAGTCTGTAATAATGGCAATTTTGGTCACATTGAGGCTTTAAAAAGTAGTTATTCAACATGAGGACCATTCGAAACGACATTTTAAATCAATTTTTCTACAGTCCAAAAAATCAATTTTCTGATGAAAAACGATGACCCGTGACCTGTCGAAATTTCTCCAGATGGTCAGAAATGGAAATTTTTTAATGTTTAATTTTTTGACTGCAAATGACTATTCCATGTGAATTATCAATTTTGGAACAAAAATAAGTGTGTTTAGAGTCACTTTAATGCCTGAAATTGGTCGAAATAGAAGCTTCTGAATAGGAGAAAATGCCTGTAAAAATGGCAATTTTGGTCACATTGATGCTTTAAAAAGTAGTTATTCAACATGAGGCACAATCCAAATGACATTTTGAATCAATTTTTCTACAGTCCAAAAAATCAATTTTCTGATGAAAAACGATGACCCGTGACCTGTCGAAATTTCTCCAGATGGTCAGAAATGGAAATTTTTTAATGTTTAATTTTTTGACTGCAAATGAATATTCCATATAAATTATCACTTTTGGAAGAAAAATAAGTGTGTTTAGAGTCACTTTAATGCCTGAAATTGGTCGAAATAGAAGCTTCTGAATAGGCAAAAAAGTCTGTAAAAATGGCAATTTTGGTCACATAGAGGCTTTAAAAAGTAGTTATTCAACATGAGGCACAATCCAAATGACATTTTGAATCAATTTTTCTACAGTCCAAAAAATCAATTGTCTGATGAAAAACAATGACCCGTGACCTGTCGAAATTTCTCCAGATGGTCAGAAATGGAAATTTTTTAATGTTTAATTTTTGGGCTTCAAATGACTATTCCATGTAAATTTTCACTTTTGGAACAAAAATAAGTGTGTTTAGAGTCACTTTAATGCCTGAAATTAGTCGAAATAGAAGCTTCTGAATAAGAGAAAACGTCTGTAATAATGGCAATTTTGGTCACAGTGAGGCTTTAAAATGTAGTTATTCAACATGAGGAACATTCCAAATGACATTTTAAATCAATTTTCCTACAGTCCAAAAAATCAATTTTCTGATGAAAAACGATGACCCGTGACCTGTCGAAATTTCTCCAGATGGTCAGAAATGGAAATTTTTTAATGTTTAATTTTTTGACTGCAAATGACTATTCCATGTAAATTATCACTTTTGGAACAAAATAAGTGTGTTTAGAGTCACTTTAATGCCTGAAATTGGTTGAAATAGAAGTTTCTGAATAGGAGAAAAAGTCTGTAATAATGGCAATTTTGGTCACATTGAGTCTTCAAAAAGTAGTTATTCAACATGAGGCACATTCCAAATAACATTTTGAATCAATTTTTCTACAGTCCAAAAAAATTCCTTTTCTGATGAAAAACGATGACCCGTGACCTGTCAAAATTTCTCCAGATGGTCAGAAATGGAGATTTTTTAATGTTTAAGTTTTTTGACTGTAAATGACTATTCCATGTAAATTACCACTTTTGGAACAAAAATAAGTGTGTTTAGAGTCACTTTAATGCCTGAAATTGGTTGAAATAGAAGTTTCTGAATAGGAGAAAAAGTCTGTAATAATGGCAATTTTGGTCACATTGAGGCTTTAAAAAGTAGCTATTCAACATGAGGCACATTCCAAATGACATTTTGAATCAATTTTTCTACAGTCCAAAAAATCAATTTTCTGATGAAAAACGATGACCCGTGACCTGTCGAAATTTCTCCAGATGGTCAGAAATGGAAAATTTGTAATGTTTAATTTTTTGACTGCAAATGATTACTCCATGTAAATTATCACTTTTGGAACAAAAATAAGTGTGTTTAGAGTCACTTTAATGCCTGAAATTGGTCGAAATAGAAGCTTCTTAATAGGAGAAAATGCCTGTAAAAATGGCAATTTTGGTCACATTGAGGCTTTAAAAAGAAGTTATTCAACATGAGGCACAATCCAAATGTCATTTTGAATCAATTTTTCTACAGTCCAAAAAATCAATTTTCTGATGAAAAACTATGACCCGTGACCTGTCGAAATTTCTCCAGATGGTCAGAAATGGAAATTTTTTAATGTTTAATTTTTTGACTGCAAATGACTATTCCATATTATCACTTTTGGAACAAAATAATTGTGTTTAGAGTCACTTTAATGCCTGAAATTGGTCGAAATAGAAGCTTCTGAATCAGAGAAAATGTCTGTAAAAATGGCAATTTAGGTCACATTGAGTCTTCAAAAAGTAGTTATTCAACATGAGGCACATTCCAAATAACATTTTGAATCAATTTTTCTACAGTCCAAATAAAATCTATTTTCTGATGAAAAACGATGACCCGTGACCTGTCGAAATTTCTCCAGATGGTCAGAAATGGAGATTTTTTAATGTTTAACTTTTTTGACTGTAAATGACTATTCCATGTAAATTACCACTTTTGGAACAAAAATAAGTGTGTTTAGTGTCACTTTAATGCCTGAAATTGGTTGAAATAGAAGTTTCTGAATAGGAGAAAAAGTCTGTAATAATGGCAATTTTGGTCACATTGAGGCTTTAAAAAAGTAGCTATTCAACATGAGGCACATTCCAAATGACATTTTGAATCAATTTTTCTACAGTCCAAAAAATCAATTTTCTGATGAAAAACGATGACCCGTGACCTGTCGAAATTTCTCCAGATGGTCAGCAATTGAAATTTTTTAATGTTTAATTTTTTGACTGCAAATGATTACTCCATGTAAATTATCACTTTTGGAACAAAAATAAGTGTGTTTAGAGTCACTTTAATGCCTGAAATTGGTCGAAATAGAAGCCTTAATAGGAGAAAATGCCTGTAAAAATGGCAATTTTGGTCACATTGAGGCTTTAAAAAGTAGTTATTCAACATGAGGCACAATCCAAATGACATTTTGAATCAATTTTTCTACAGTCCAAAAAATCAATTTTCTGATGAAAAACGATGACCCGTGACCTGTCGAAATTTCTCCAGATGGTCAGCAATTGAAATTTTTTAATGTTTAATTTTTTGACTGCAAATTACTATTCCATGTAAATTATCACTTTTGGAACAAAAATAAGTGTGTTTAGAGTCACTTTAATGCCTGAAATTGGTTGAAACAAAAGCTTCTGAATAGAGGAAAGAGTCTGTAATAATGGCAATTTTGGTCACATTGAGGCTTTAAAAAGTAGTCATTCAACATGAGGCACATTCCAAATGACATTTAGAATGAATTTTTCTACAGTCCAAAAAATTAATTTTCTGATGAAAAACGATGACCCGTGACATGTCGAAATTTCTCCAGATGGTCAGAAATGGAAATTTTTTCATGTTTAATTTTTTGACTGTAAATGACTATTCCATGTAAATTATCACTTTTGGAACAAAAATAAGTGTGTTTAGATTCACTTTAATGCCTGAAATTGGTCGAAATAGAAGCTTCTGAATAGGAGAAAAAGTCTGTAATAATGGCAATTTTGGTCACATTGAGGCTTTAAAATGTAGTTATTCAACAAGAGGCACAATCTTAATGACATTTTGAATCAATTTTTCTACAGTCCTAAAAATCAATTTTCTGATGAAAAACGTGACCTGTCGAAGTTTCTCCAGATGGTCAGAAATGGAAATTTTTTAATATTTAATTTTTTGACTGTAAATGACTATTCCATGTAAATTATCACTTTTGGAACAAAAATAAGTGTGTTTAGAGTCACTTTCATGCCTGAAATTGGTCGAAATAGAAGCTTCTGAATAGGAGAAAATGCATGTAAAAATGGCAATTTTGGTCACATTGAGGCTTTAAAAAAGAGTTATTCAACATGAGGCACAATCCAAATGACATTTTGAATCAATTTTTCTACAGTCCAAAACATCAATTTTCTGATGATAAATGATGACCCGTGACCTGTCGAAATTTCTCCAGATGGTCAGAAATGGAAATTTTTTAATGTTTAATTTTTTGACTGTAAATGACTTTTCCATGTAAATTATCACTTATGGAAGAAAAATAAGTGTGTTTAGAGTCACTTTAATGCCTGAAATTGGTTGAAACAAAAGCTCTGAATAGGAGAAAAAGTCTGCAATAATGCCAACTTTGGTCACATTGAGGCTTTAAAAAATAGTCATTCAACATGAGGCACATTCCAAATGACATTTTGAATCAATTTTTCTACAGTCCAAAAAAATCAATTTTCTGATGAAAAATGATGACCCGTGACCTGTCGAAATTTCTCCAGATGGTCAGAAATGGCAATTTTTTAATGTTTAATTTTTTGACTGTAAATGACTATTCCATGTAAATTATCACTTATGGAAGAAAAATAAGTGTGTTTAGAGTCACTTTATGCCTGAAATTGGTTGAAACAAAAGCTCTGAATAGGAGAAAAAGTCTGTAATAATGCCAATTTTGGTCACATTGAGGCTTTAAAAAGTAGTCATTCAACATGAGGCACATTCCAAATGACATTTTGAATCAATTTTTCTACAGTCCAAAAAATCAATTTTCTGATGAAAAACGATGACCCGTGACTTGTCGAAATTTCTCCAGATGGTCAGAAATGGAGTTTTTTTTTAATGTTTCATTTTTTGACTGCAAATGACTATTCCATGTAAATTATCACTTTTGGAACAAAATAATTGTGTTTAGAGTCACTTTAATGCCTGAAATTGGTCGAAATAGAAGCTTCTGAATAGGAGAAAATGTCTGTAATAATGGCAATTTTGGTCACATTGAGGCTTTAAAAAGTAGTTATTCAACATGAGGACCATTCGAAACGACATTTTAAATCAATTTTTCTACAGTCCAAAAAATCAATTTTCTGATGAAAAACGATGACCCGTGACCTGTCGAAATATCTCCGGATGGTCAGAAATGGAATTTTTTTAATGTTTAAGGTTTTTGACTGCAAATGACTATTCCATGTGAATTATCAATTTTGGAACAAAAATAAGTGTGTTTAGAGTCACTTTAATGCCTGAAATTGGTCGAAATAGAAGCTTCTGAATAGGAGAAAATGTTTGTAATAATGGCAATTTTGGTCACATTGAGGCTTTAAAAAGTAGTTATTCAACATGAGGCAGGCACATTCGAGATGACATTTTGAATCAATTTTTCTACAGTCCAAAAAATCAATTTTCTGATGAAAAATGATGACCCGTGACCTGTCGAAATTTCTCCAGATGGTCAGCAATTGAAATTTTTTAATGTTTAATTTTTTGACTGCAAATTACTATTCCATGTAAATTATCACTTTTGGAACAAAAATAAGTGTGTTTAGAGTCACTTTAATGCCTGAAATTGGTTGAAACAAAAGCTTCTGAATAGAGGAAAGAGTCTGTAATAATGGCAATTTTGGTCACATTGAGGCTTTAAAAAGTAGTCATTCAACATGAGGCACATTCCAAATGACATTTAGAATGAATTTTTCTACAGTCCAAAAAATAAATTTTCTGATGAAAAACGATGACCCGTGACATGTCGAAATTTCTCCAGATGGTCAGAAATGGACATTTTTTCATGTTTAATTTTTTGACTGTAAATGACTATTCCATGTAAATTATCACTTTTGGAACAAAAATAAGTGTGTTTAGATTCACTTTAATGCCTGAAATTGGTCGAAATAGAAGCTTCTGAATAGGAGAAAAAGTCTGTAATAATGGCAATTTTGGTCACATTGAGGCTTTAAAATGTAGTTATTCAACAAGAGGCACAATCTTAATGACATTTTGAATCAATTTTTCTACAGTCCAAAAAATCAATTGTCTGATGAAAAACGATGACCCGTGACCTGTCGAAATTTCTCCAGATCGTCAGAAGTGGAAATTTTTTGATATTTAATTTTTTGACTGTAAATGACTATTCCATGTAAATTATCATTTTAGGAACAAAAATAAGTGTGTTTAGAGTAATTTTAATGACTGAAATTGGTCGAAAAAGAAACTTCTGAGTAGGAGAAAATGTCTGTAAAAATGGCAATTTTGGTCACATTGAGGCTTCAAAAAGTAGTTATTCAACATGATGCACAATCCAAATGACATTTTGAATCAATTTTTCTACAGTCCAAAAAATCAATTTTCCGATGAAAAACGATGACCCGTGACCTGTCGAAATTTCTCCAGATGGTCAGAAATGGAAATTTTTTAATGTTTAATTTTTTGACTGCAAATGACTATTCCATGTAAATTATCACTTTTGGAACAAAAATAAGTGTGTTTAGAGTCACTTTAATGCCTGAAATTGGTCGAAATAGAAGCTTCTGAATAGGAGAAAATGTCTGTAAAAATTGAAATTTAGGTCACATTGAGGCTTTAAAAAGTAGTTATTCAACATGAGGCACAATCCAAATGACATTTTGAATCAATTTTTCTACAGTCCAAAAAATCTATTTTCTGATGAAAAACGATGACCCGTGACCTGTCGAAATTTCTCCAGATGGTCAGAAATGGAGATTTTTTAATGTTTAACTTTTTTGACTGTAAATGACTATTCCATGTAAATTACCACTTTTGGAACAAAAATAAGTGTGTTTAGAGTCACTTTAATGCCTGAAATTGGTTGAAATAGAAGTTTCTGAATAGGAGAAAAAGTCTGTAATAATGGCAATTTTGGTCACATTGAGGCTTTAAAAAGTAGTCATTCAACATGAGGCACATTCCAAATGACATTTAGAATGAATTTTTCTACAGTCCAAAAAATAAATTTTCTGATGAAAAACGATGACCCGTGACATGTCGAAATTTCTCCAGATGGTCAGAAATGGACATTTTTTCATGTTTAATTTTTTGACTGCAAATGATTACTCCATGTAAATTATCACTTTTGGAACAAAAATAAGTGTGTTTAGAGTCACTTTAATGCCTGAAATTGGTCAAAATAGAAGCCTTAATAGGAGAAAATGCCTGTAAAAATGGCAATTTTGGTCACATTGAGGCTTTAAAAAGTAGTTATTCAACATGAGGCACAATCCAAATGACATTTTGAATGAATTTTTCTACAGTCCAAAAAATCAATTTTCTGATGAAAAACGATGACCCGTGACCTGTCGAAATTTCTCCAGATGGTCAGCAATTGAAATTTTTTAATGTTTAATTTTTTGACTGCAAATTACTATTCCATGTAAATTATCACTTTTGGAACAAAAATAGGTGTGTTTAGAGTCACTTTAATGCCTGAAATTGGTTGAAACAAAAGCTTCTGAATAGAGGAAAGAGTCTGTAATAATGGCAATTTTGGTCACATTGAGGCTTTAAAAAGTAGTCATTCAACATGAGGCACATTCCAAATGACATTTAGAATGAATTTTTCTACAGTCCAAAAAATAAATTTTCTGATGAAAAACGATGACCCGTGACATGTCGAAATTTCTCCAGATGGTCAGAAATGGACATTTTTTCATGTTTCATTTTTTGACTGTAAATGACTATTCCATGTAAATTATCACTTTTGGAACAAAAATAAGTGTGTTTAGATTCACTTTAATGCCTGAAATTGGTCGAAATAGAAGCTTCTGAATAGGAGAAAAAGTCTGTAATAATGGCAATTTTGGTCACATTGAGGCTTTAAAATGTAGTTATTCAACAAGAGGCACAATCTTAATGACATTTTGAATCAATTTTTCTACAGTCCTAAAAATCAATTTTCTGATGAAAAACGATGACCCGTAACTTGTCGAAATTTCTCCAGATGGTCAGAAATGGAAATTTTTTAATATTTAATTTTTTGACTGCAAATGACTATTCCATGTAAATTATCACTTTTGGAACAAAATAAGTGTGTTTAGAGTCACTTTAATGCCTGAAATTGGTCGAAATAGAAGCTTCTGAATCAGAGAAAATA
Source organism: Triturus cristatus (assembly GCF_964204655.1). NCBI lineage: Eukaryota > Metazoa > Chordata > Amphibia > Caudata > Salamandridae > Triturus > Triturus cristatus. Next base: position 889,222,152 of record NC_140593.1, read on the forward strand.
TCTGTAGAAATGGCAATTTAGGTCACATTGAGTCTTCAAAAAGTAGTTATTCAACATGAGGCACAATCCAAATGACATTTTGAATCAATTTTTCTACAGTCCAAAAAATCAATTTTAAGATGAAAAACGATGACCCGTGACCTGTCGAAATTTCTCCAGATGGTCAGAAATGGAAATTTTTTAATGTTTAATTTTTTGACTGCAAATGACTATTCCATGTAAATTATCACTTTTGGAACAAAAATAAGTGTGTTTAGAGTCACTTTCATGCCTGAAATTGGTCGAAATAGAAGCTTCTGAATAGGAGAAAATGCATGTAAAAATGGCAATTTTGGTCACATTGAGGCTTTAAAAAAGAGTTATTCAACATGAGGCACAATCCAAATGACATTTTGAATCAATTTTTCTACAGTCCAAAAAATCAATTTTCTGATGAAAAACGATGACCCGTGACCTGTCGAAATTTCTCCAGATGGTCAGAAATGGAAATTTTTTAATGTTTAATTTTTTGACTGTAAATGACTTTTCCATGTAAATTATCACTTATGGAAGAAAAATAAGTGTGTTTAGAGTCACTTTAATGCCTGAAATTGGTTGAAACAAAAGCTCTGAATAGGAGAAAAAGTCTGCAATAATGCCAACTTTGGTCACATTGAGGCTTTAAAAAATAGTCATTCAACATGAGGCACATTCCAAATGACATTTTGAATCAATTTTTCTACAGTCCAAAAAATCAATTTTCTGAAGAAAAATGATGACCCGTGACCTGTCGAAATTTCTCCAGATGGTCAGAAATGGAAATTTTTTAATGTTTAATTTTTTGACTGTAAATGACTATTCCATGTAAATTATCACTTATGGAAGAAAAATAAGTGTGTTTAGAGTCACTTTAATGCCTGAAATTGGTTGAAACAAAAGCTCTGAATAGGAGAAAAAGTCTGTAATAATGCCAATTTTGGTCACATTGAGGCTTTTAAAAGTAGTCATTCAACATGAGGCACATTCCAAATGACATTTTGAATCAATTTTTCTACAGTCCAAAAAATCAATTTTCTGATGAAAAACGATGACCCGTGACTTGTCGAAATTTCTCCAGATGGTCAGAAATGGAGTTTTTTTTTAATGTTTCATTTTTTGACTGCAAATGACTATTCCATGTGAATTATCAATTTTGGAACAAAAATAAGTGTGTTTAGAGTCACTTTAATGCCTGAAATTGGTCGAAATAGAAGCTTCTGAATAGGAGAAAATGTTTGTAATAATGGCAATTTTGGTCACATTGAGGCTTTAAAAAGTAGTTATTCAACATGAGGCAGGCACATTCGAGATGACATTTTGAATCAATTTTTCTACAGTCCAAAAAATCAATTTTCTGATGAAAAACGATGACCCGTGGCCTGTCGAAATTTCTCCAGATGGTCAAAAATGGAAATTATTTAATGTTTAATTTCTTGACTGTAAATGACTATTCCATGTAAATTATCACTTTTGGAACAAAAATAAGTGTGTTTAGAGTCACTTTAATGCCTGAAATTGGTCGAAATAGAAGCTTCTGAATAGGAGAAAATGCCTGTAAAAATGGCAATTTAGGTCACATTGAGTCTTCAAAAAGTAGTTATTCAACATGAGGCACATTCCAAATAACATTTTGAATCAATTTTTCTACAGTCCAAAAAAAATCCATTTTCTGATGAAAAACGATGACCCGTGACCTGTCGAAATTTCTCCAGATGGTCAGAAATGGAGATTTTTTAATGTTTAACTTTTTTGACTGTAAATGACTATTCCATGTAAATTACCACTTTTGGAACAAAAATAAGTGTGTTTAGAGTCACTTTAATGCCTGAAATTGGTTGAAATAGAAGTTTCTGAATAGGAGAAAAAGTCTGTAATAATGGCAATTTTGGTCACATTGAGGCTTTAAAAAGTAGCTATTCAACATGAGGCACATTCCAAATGACATTTTGAATCAATTTTTCTACAGTCCAAAAAATCAATTTTCTGATGAAAAACGATGACCCGTGACCTGTCGAAATTTCTCCAGATGGTCAGAAATGGAAAATTTGTAATGTTTAATTTTTTGACTGCAAATGATTACTCCATGTAAATTATCACTTTTGGAACAAAAATAAGTGTGTTTAGAGTCACTTTAATGCCTGAAATTGGTCAAAATAGAAGCCTTAATAGGAGAAAATGCCTGTAAAAATGGAAATTTTGGTCACATTGAGGCTTTAAAAAGTAGTTATTCAACATGAGGCACAATCCAAATGACATTTTGAATCAATTTTTCTACAGTCCAAAAAATCAATTTTCTGATGAAAAACGATGACCCGTGACCTGTCGAAATTTCTCCAGATGGTCAGCAATTGAAATTTTTTAATGTTTAATTTTTTGACTGCAAATTACTATTCCATGTAAATTATCACTTTTGGAACAAAAATAAGTGTGTTTAGAGTCACTTTAATGCCTGAAATTGGTTGAAACAAAAGCTTCTGAATAGAGGAAAGAGTCTGTAATAATGGCAATTTTGGTCACATTGAGGCTTTAAAAAGTAGTCATTCAACATGAGGCACATTCCAAATGACATTTAGAATGAATTTTTCTACAGTCCAAAAAATAAATTTTCTGATGAAAAACGATGACCCGTGACATGTCGAAATTTCTCCAGATGGTCAGAAATGGAAATTTTTTCATGTTTAATTTTTTGACTGTAAATGACTATTCCATGTAAATTATCACTTTTGGAACAAAAATAAGTGTGTTTAGATTCACTTTAATGCCTGAAATTGGTCGAAATAGAAGCTTCTGAATAGGAGAAAAAGTCTGTAATAATGGCAATTTTGGTCACATTGAGGCTTTAAAATGTAGTTATTCAACAAGAGGCACAATCTTAATGACATTTTGAATCAATTTTTCTACAGTCCTAAAAATCAATTTTCTGATGAAAAACGATGACCCGTGACCTGTCGAAGTTTCTCCAGATGGTCAGAAATGGAAATTTTTTAATATTTAATTTTTTGACTGTAAATGACTATTCCATGTAAATTATCACTTTTGGAACAAAAATAAGTGTGTTTAGAGTCACTTTCATGCCTGAAATTGGTCGAAATAGAAGCTTCTGAATAGGAGAAAATGCATGTAAAAATGGCAATTTTGGTCACATTGAGGCTTTAAAAAAGAGTTATTCAACATGAGGCACAATCCAAATGACATTTTGAATCAATTTTTCTACAGTCCAAAAAATCAATTTTCTGATGAAAAATGATGACCCGTGACCTGTCGAAATTTCTCCAGATGGTCAGAAATGGAAATTTTTTAATGTTTAATTTTTTGACTGTAAATGACTATTCCATGTAAATTATCACTTATGGAAGAAAAATAAGTGTGTTTAGAGTCACTTTAATGCCTGAAATTGGTTGAAACAAAAGCTCTGAATAGGAGAAAAAGTCTGTAATAATGCCAATTTTGGTCACATTGAGGCTTTAAAAAGTAGTCATTCAACATGAGGCACATTCCAAATGACATTTTGAATCAATTTTTCTACAGTCCAAAAAATCAATTTTCTGATGAAAAACGATGACCCGTGACTTGTCGAAATTTCTCCAGATGGTCAGAAATGGAGGTTTTTTTTAATGTTTCATTTTTTGACTGCAAATGACTATTCCATGTAAATTATCACTTTTGGAACAAAATAATTGTGTTTAGAGTCACTTTAATGCCTGAAATTGGTCGAAATAGAAGCTTCTGAATAGGAGAAAATGTCTGTAATAATGGCAATTTTGGTCACATTGAGGCTTTAAAAAGTAGTTATTCAACATGAGGACCATTCGAAACGACATTTTAAATCAATTTTTCTACAGTCCAAAAAATCAATTTTCTGATGAAAAACGATGACCCGTGACCTGTCGAAATTTCTCCGGATGGTCAGAAATGGAATTTTTTTAATGTTTAAGGTTTTTGACTGCAAATGACTATTCCATGTGAATTATCAATTTTGGAACAAAAATAAGTGTGTTTAGAGTCACTTTAATGCCTGAAATTGGTCGAAATAGAAGCTTCTGAATAGGAGAAAATGTTTGTAATAATGGCAATTTTGGTCACATTGAGGCTTTAAAAAGTAGTTATTCAACATGAGGCAGGCACATTCGAGATGATATTTTGAATCAATTTTTCTACAGTCCAAAAAATCAATTTTCTGATGAAAAATGATGACCCGTGACCTGTCGAAATTTCTCCAGATGGTCAGCAATAGAAATTTTTTAATGTTTAATTTTTTGACTGCAAATTACTATTCCATGTAAATTATCACTTTTGGAACAAAAATAAGTGTGTTTAGAGTCACTTTAATGCCTGAAATTGGTTGAAACAAAAGCTTCTGAATAGAGGAAAGAGTCTGTAATAATGGCAATTTTGGTCACATTGAGGCTTTAAAAAGTAGTCATTCAACATGAGGCACATTCCAAATGACATTTAGAATGAATTTTTCTACAGTCCACAAAATAAATTTTCTGATGAAAAACGATGACCCGTGACATGTCGAAATTTCTCCAGATGGTCAGAAATGGACATTTTTTCATGTTTAATTTTTTGACTGTAAATGACTATTCCATGTAAATTATCACTTTTGGAACAAAAATAAGTGTGTTTAGATTCACTTTAATGCCTGAAATTGGTCGAAATAGAAGCTTCTGAATAGGAGAAAAAGTCTGTAATAATGGCAATTTTGGTCACATTGAGGCTTTAAAATGTAGTTATTCAACAAGAGGCACAATCTTAATGACATTTTGAATCAATTTTTCTACAGTCCAAAAAATCAATTGTCTGATGAAAAACGATGACCCGTGACCTGTCGAAATTTCTCCAGATCGTCAGAAGTGGAAATTTTTTGATATTTAAGTTTTTTGACTGTAAATGACTATTCCATGTAAATTATCATTTTAGGAACAAAAATAAGTGTGTTTAGAGTAATTTTAATGACTGAAATTGGTCGAAAAAGAAACTTCTGAGTAGGAGAAAATGTCTGTAAAAATGGCAATTTTGGTCACATTGAGGCTTCAAAAAGTAGTTATTCAACATGATGCACAATCCAAATGACATTTTGAATCAATTTTTCTACAGTCCAAAAAAATCAATTTTCCGATGAAAAACGATGACCCGTGACCTGTCGAAATTTCTCCAGATAGTCAGAAATGGAAATTTTTTAATGTTTAATTTTTTGACTGCAAATGACTATTCCATGTAAATTATCACTTTTGGAACAAAAATAAGTGTGTTTAGAGTCACTTTAATGCCTGAAATTGGTCGAAATAGAAGCTTCTGAATAGGAGAAAATGTCTGTAAAAATTGAAATTTAGGTCACATTGAGGCTTTAAAAAGTAGTTATTCAACATGAGGCACAATCCAAATGACATTTTGAATCAATTTTTCTACAGTCCAAAAAATCAATTTTCTGATGAAAAACGATGACCCGTGACCTGTCGAAATTTCTCCAGATGGTCAGAAATGGAAATTTTTTAATGTTTAATTTTTTGACTGCAAATGACTATTCCATGTAAATTATCACTTTTGGAACAAAATAAGTGTGTTTAGAGTCACTTTAATGCCTGAAATTGGTCGAAATAGAAGCTTCTGAATCAGAGAAAATGTCTGTAAAAATGGCAATTTAGGTCACATTGAGTCTTCAAAAAGTAGTTATTCAACATGAGGCACATTCCAAATAACATTTTGAATCAATTTTTCTACAGTCCAAAAAAAATCCATTTTCTGATGAAAAACGATGACCCGTGACCTGTCGAAATTTCTCCAGATGGTCAGAAATGGAGATTTTTTAATGTTTAACTTTTTTGACTGTAAATGACTATTCCATGTAAATTACCACTTTTGGAACAAAAATAAGTGTGTTTAGAGTCACTTTAATGCCTGAAATTGGTTGAAATAGAAGTTTCTGAATAGGAGAAAAAGTCTGTAATAATGGCAATTTTGGTCACATTGAGGCTTTAAAAAGTAGTCATTCAACATGAGGCACATTCCAAATGACATTTAGAATGAATTTTTCTACAGTCCAAAAAATGAATTTTCTGATGAAAAACGATGACCCGTGACATGTCGAAATTTCTCCAGATGGTCAGAAATGGACATTTTTTCATGTTTAATTTTTTGACTGTAAATGATTACTCCATGTAAATTATCACTTTTGGAACAAAAATAAGTGTGTTTAGAGTCACTTTAATGCCTGAAATTGGTCAAAATAGAAGCCTTAATAGGAGAAAATGCCTGTAAAAATGGCAATTTTGGTCACATTGAGGCTTTAAAAAGTAGTTATTCAACATGAGGCACAATCCAAATGACATTTTGAATCAATTTTTCTACAGTCCAAAAAATCAATTTTCTGATGAAAAACGATGACCCGTGACCTGTCGAAATTTCTCCAGATGGTCAGCAATTGAAATTTTTTAATGTTTAATTTTTTGACTGCAAATTACTATTCCATGTAAATTATCACTTTTGGAACATAAATAAGTGTGTTTAGAGTCACTTTAATGCCTGAAATTGGTTGAAACAAAAGCTTCTGAATAGAGGAAAGAGTCTGTAATAATGGCAATTTTGGTCACATTGAGGCTTTAAAAAGTAGTCATTCAACATGAGGCACATTCCAAATGACATTTAGAATGAATTTTTCTACAGTCCAAAAAATAAATTTTCTGATGAAAAACGATGACCCGTGACATGTCGAAATTTCTCCAGATGGTCAGAAATGGACATTTTTTCATGTTTAATTTTTTGACTGTAAATGACTATTCCATGTAAATTATCACTTTTGGAACAAAAATAAGTGTGTTTAGATTCACTTTAATGCCTGAAATTGGTCGAAATAGAAGCTTCTGAATAGGAGAAAAAGTCTCTAATAATGGCAATTTTGGTCACATTGAGGCTTTAAAATGTAGTTATTCAACAAGAGGCACAATCTTAATGACATTTTGAATCAATTTTTCTACAGTCCTAAAAATCAATTTTCTGATGAAAAACGATGACCCGTAACTTGTCGAAATTTCTCCAGATGGTCAGAAATGGAAATTTTTTAATATTTAATTTTTTGACTGCAAATGACTATTCCATGTAAATTATCACTTTTGGAACAAAATAAGTGTGTTTAGAGTCACTTTCATGCCTGAAATTGGTCGAAATAGAAGCTTCTGAATCAGAGAAAATATCTGTAGAAATGGCAATTTAGGTCACATTGAGTCTTCAAAAAGTAGTTATTCAACATGAGGCACAATCCAAATGACATTTTGAATCAATTTTTCTACAGTCCAAAAAATCAATTTTAAGATGAAAAACGATGACCCGTGACCTGTCGAAATTTCTCCAGATGGTCAGAAATGGAAATTTTTTAATGTTTAATTTTTTGACTGCAAATGACTATTCCATGTAAATTATCACTTTTGGAACAAAAATAAGTGTGTTTAGAGTCACTTTCATGCCTGAAATTGGTCGAAATAGAAGCTTCTGAATAGGAGAAAATGCATGTAAAAATGGCAATTTTGGTCACATTGAGGCTTTAAAAAAGAGTTATTCAACATGAGGCACAATCCAAATGACATTTTGAATCAATTTTTCTACAGTCCAAAAAATCAATTTTCCGATGAAAAACGATGACCCGTGACCTGTCGAAATTTCTCCAGATGGTCAGAAATGGAAATTTTTTAATGTTTAATTTTTTGACTGTAAATGACTTTTCCATGTAAATTATCACTTATGGAAGAAAAATAAGTGTGTTTAGAGTCACTTTAATGCCTGAAATTGGTTGAAACAAAAGCTCTGAATAGGAGAAAAAGTCTGCAATAATGCCAACTTTGGTCACATTGAGGCTTTAAAAAATAGTCATTCAACATGAGGCACATTCCAAATGACATTTTGAATCAATTTTTCTACAGTCCAAAAAATCAATTTTCTGATGAAAAATGATGACCCGTGACCTGTCGAAATTTCTCCAGATGGTCAGAAATGGAAATTTTTTAATGTTTAATTTTTTGACTGTAAATGACTATTCCATGTAAATTATCACTTATGGAAGAAAAATAAGTGTGTTTAGAGTCACTTTAATGCCTGAAATTGGTTGAAACAAAAGCTCTGAATAGGAGAAAAAGTCTGTAATAATGCCAATTTTGGTCACATTGAGGCTTTAAAAAGTAGTCATTCAACATGAGGCACATTCCAAATGACATTTTGAATCAATTTTTCTACAGTCCAAAAAATCAATTTTCTGATGAAAAACGATGACCCGTGACTTGTCGAAATTTCTCCAGATGGTCAGAAATGGAGTTTTTTTTTAATGTTTCATTTTTTGACTGCAAATGACTATTCCATGTGAATTATCAATTTTGGAACAAAAATAAGTGTGTTTAGAGTCACTTTAATGCCTGAAATTGGTCGAAATAGAAGCTTCTGAATAGGAGAAAATGTTTGTAATAATGGCAATTTTGGTCACATTGAGGCTTTAAAAAGTAGTTATTCAACATGAGGCAGGCACATTCGAGATGACATTTTGAATCAATTTTTCTACAGTCCAAAAAATCAATTTTCTGATGAAAAACGATGACCCGTGGCCTGTCGAAATTTCTCCAGATGGTCAAAAATGGAAATTATTTAATGTTTAATTTCTTGACTGTAAATGACTATTCCATGTAAATTATCACTTTTGGAACAAAAATAAGTGTGTTTAGAGTCACTTTAATGCCTGAAATTGGTCGAAATAGAAGCTTCTGAATAGGAGAAAATGCCTGTAAAAATGGCAATTTAGGTCACATTGAGTCTTCAAAAAGTAGTTATTCAACATGAGGCACATTCCAAATAACATTTTGAATCAATTTTTCTACAGTCCAAAAAAAATCCATTTTCTGATGAAAAACGATGACCCGTGACCTGTCGAAATTTCTCCAGATGGTCAGGAATGGAGATTTTTTAATGTTTAACTTTTTTGACTGTAAATGACTATTCCATGTAAATTACCACTTTTGGAACAAAAATAAGTGTGTTTAGAGTCACTTTAATGCCTGAAATTGGTTGAAATAGAAGTTTCTGAATAGGAGAAAAAGTCTGTAATAATGGCAATTTTGGTCACATTGAGGCTTTAAAAAGTAGCTATTCAACATGAGGCACATTCCAAATGACATTTTGAATCAATTTTTCTACAGTCCAAAAAATCAATTTTCTGATGAAAAACGATGACCCGTGACCTGTCGAAATTTCTCCAGATGGTCAGAAATGGAAAATTTGTAATGTTTAATTTTTTGACTGCAAATGATTACTCCATGTAAATTATCACTTTTGGAACAAAAATAAGTGTGTTTAGAGTCACTTTAATGCCTGAAATTGGTCAAAATAGAAGCCTTAATAGGAGAAAATGCCTGTAAAAATGGAAATTTTGGTCACATTGAGGCTTTAAAAAGTAGTTATTCAACATGAGGCACAATCCAAATGACATTTTGAATCAATTTTTCTACAGTCCAAAAAATCAATTTTCTGATGAAAAACGATGACCCGTGACCTGTCGAAATTTCTCCAGATGGTCAGAAATGGAAAATTTGTAATGTTTAATTTTTTGACTGCAAATGATTACTCCATGTAAATTATCACTTTTGGAACAAAAATAAGTGTGTTTAGAGTCACTTTAATGCCTGAAATTGGTCAAAATAGAAGCCTTAATAGGAGAAAATGCCTGTAAAAATGGAAATTTTGGTCACATTGAGGCTTTAAAAAGTAGTTATTCAACATGAGGCACAATCCAAATGACATTTTGAATCAATTTTTCTACAGTCCAAAAAATCAATTTTCTGATGAAAAACGATGACCCGTGACCTGTCGAAATTTCTCCAGATGGTCAGCAATTGAAATTTTTTAATGTTTAATTTTTTGACTGCAAATTACTATTCCATGTAAATTATCACTTTTGGAACAAAAATAAGTGTGTTTAGAGTCACTTTAATGCCTGAAATTGGTTGAAACAAAAGCTTCTGAATAGAGGAAAGAGTCTGTAATAATGGCAATTTTGGTCACATTGAGGCTTTAAAAAGTAGTCATTCAAGATGAGGCACATTCCAAATGACATTTAGAATGAATTTTTCTACAGTCCAAAAAATCAATTTTCTGATGAAAAACGATGACCCGTGACCTGTCGAAATTTCTCCAGATGGTCAGAAATGGAAAATTTGTAATGTTTAATTTTTTGACTGCAAATGATTACTCCATGTAAATTATCACTTTTGGAACAAAAATAAGTGTGTTTAGAGTCACTTTAATGCCTGAAATTGGTCAAAATAGAAGCCTTAATAGGAGAAAATGCCTGTAAAAATGGAAATTTTGGTCACATTGAGGCTTTAAAAAGTAGTTATTCAACATGAGGCACAATCCAAATGACATTTTGAATCAATTTTTCTACAGTCCAAAAAATCAATTTTCTGATGAAAAACGATGACCCGTGACCTGTCGAAATTTCTCCAGATGGTCAGAAATGGAAAATTTGTAATGTTTAATTTTTTGACTGCAAATGATTACTCCATGTAAATTATCACTTTTGGAACAAAAATAAGTGTGTTTAGAGTCACTTTAATGCCTGAAATTGGTCAAAATAGAAGCCTTAATAGGAGAAAATGCCTGTAAAAATGGAAATTTTGGTCACATTGAGGCTTTAAAAAGTAGTTATTCAACATGAGGCACAATCCAAATGACATTTTGAATCAATTTTTCTACAGTCCAAAAAATCAATTTTCTGATGAAAAACGATGACCCGTGACCTGTCGAAATTTCTCCAGATGGTCAGCAATTGAAATTTTTTAATGTTTAATTTTTTGACTGCAAATTACTATTCCATGTAAATTATCACTTTTGGAACAAAAATAAGTGTGTTTAGAGTCACTTTAATGCCTGAAATTGGTTGAAACAAAAGCTTCTGAATAGAGGAAAGAGTCTGTAATAATGGCAATTTTGGTCACATTGAGGCTTTAAAAAGTAGTCATTCAAGATGAGGCACATTCCAAATGACATTTAGAATGAATTTTTCTACAGTCCAAAAAATAAATTTTCTGATGAAAAACGATGACCCGTGACATGTCGAAATTTCTCCAGATGGTCAGAAATGGAAATTTTTTCATGTTTAATTTTTTGACTGTAAATGACTATTCCATGTAAATTATCACTTTTGGAACAAAAATAAGTGTGTTTAGATTCACTTTAATGCCTGAAATTGGTCGAAATAGAAGCTTCTGAATAGGAGAAAAAGTCTGTAAAAATGGCAATTTTGGTCACATTGAGGCTTTAAAAAAGAGTTATTCAACATGAGGCACAATCCAAATGACATTTTGAATCAATTTTTCTACAGTCCAAAAAATCAATTTTCTGATGAAAAATGATGACCCGTGACCTGTCGAAATTTCTCCAGATGGTCAGAAATGGAAATTTTTTAATGTTTAATTTTTTGACTGTAAATGACTATTCCATGTAAATTATCACTTATGGAAGAAAAATAAGTGTGTTTAGAGTCACTTTAATGCCTGAAATTGGTTGAAACAAAAGCTCTGAATAGGAGAAAAAGTCTGTAATAATGCCAATTTTGGTCACATTGAGGCTTTAAAAAGTAGTCATTCAACATGAGGCACATTCCAAATGACATTTTGAATCAATTTTTCTACAGTCCAAAAAATCAATTTTCTGATGAAAAACGATGACCCGTGACTTGTCGAAATTTCTCCAGATGGTCAGAAATGGAGTTTTTTTTTAATGTTTCATTTTTTGACTGCAAATGACTATTCCATGTAAATTATCACTTTTGGAACAAAATAATTGTGTTTAGAGTCACTTTAATGCCTGAAATTGGTCGAAATAGAAGCTTCTGAATAGGAGAAAATGTCTGTAATAATGGCAATTTTGGTCACATTGAGGCTTTAAAAAGTAGTTATTCAACATGAGGACCATTCGAAACGACATTTTAAATCAATTTTTCTACAGTCCAAAAAATCAATTTTCTGATGAAAAACGATGACCCGTGACCTGTCGAAATTTCTCCGGATGGTCAGAAATGGAATTTTTTTAATGTTTAAGGTTTTTGACTGCAAATGACTATTCCATGTGAATTATCAATTTTGGAACAAAAATAAGTGTGTTTAGAGTCACTTTAATGCCTGAAATTGGTCGAAATAGAAGCTTCTGAATAGGAGAAAATGTTTGTAATAATGGCAATTTTGGTCACATTGAGGCTTTAAAAAGTAGTTATTCAACATGAGGCAGGCACATTCGAGATGACATTTTGAATCAATTTTTCTACAGTCCAAAAAATCAATTTTCTGATGAAAAACGATGACCCGTGACCTGTCGAAATTTCTCCAGATGGTCAGCAATTGAAATTTTTTAATGTTTAATTTTTTGACTGCAAATTACTATTCCATGTAAATTATCACTTTTGGAACAAAAATAAGTGTGTTTAGAGTCACTTTAATGCCTGAAATTGGTTGAAACAAAAGCTTCTGAATAGAGGAAAGAGTCTGTAATAATGGCAATTTTGGTCACATTGAGGCTTTAAAAAGTAGTCATTCAACATGAGGCACATTCCAAATGACATTTAGAATGAATTTTTCTACAGTCCAAAAAATAAATTTTCTGATGAAAAACGATGACCCGTGACATGTCGAAATTTCTCCAGATGGTCAGAAATGGACATTTTTTCATGTTTAATTTTTTGACTGTAAATGACTATTCCATGTAAATTATCACTTTTGGAACAAAAATAAGTGTGTTTAGATTCACCTTAATGCCTGAAATTGGTCGAAATAGAAGCTTCTGAATAGGAGAAAAAGTCTGTAATAATGGCAATTTTGGTCACATTGAGGCTTTAAAATGTAGTTATTCAACAAGAGGCACAATCTTAATGACATTTTGAATCAATTTTTCTACAGTCCAAAAAATCAATTGTCTGATGAAAAACGATGACCCGTGACCTGTCGAAATTTCTCCAGATCGTCAGAAGTGGAAATTTTTTGATATTTAATTTTTTGACTGTAAATGACTATTCCATGTAAATTATCATTTTAGGAACAAAAATAAGTGTGTTTAGAGTAATTTTAATGACTGAAATTGGTCGAAAAAGAAACTTCTGAGTAGGAGAAAATGTCTGTAAAAATGGCAATTTTGGTCACTTTGAGGCTTCAAAAAGTAGTTATTCAACATGATGCACAATCCAAATGACATTTTGAATCAATTTTTCTACAGTCCAAAAAATCAATTTTCCGATGAAAAACGATGACCCGTGACCTGTCGAAATTTCTCCAGATGGTCAGAAATGGAAATTTTTTAATGTTTAATTTTTTGACTGCAAATGACTATTCCATGTAAATTATCACTTTTGGAACAAAAATAAGTGTGTTTAGAGTCACTTTAATGCCTGAAATTGGTCGAAATAGAAGCTTCTGAATAGGAGAAAATGTCTGTAAAAATTGAAATTTAGGTCACATTGAGGCTTTAAAAAGTAGTTATTCAACATGAGGCACAATCCAAATGACATTTTGAATCAATTTTTCTACAGTCCAAAAAATCAATTTTCTGATGAAAAACGATGACCCGTGACCTGTCGAAATTTCTCCAGATGGTCAGAAATGGAAATTTTTTAATGTTTAATTTTTTGACTGCAAATGACTATTCCATGTAAATTACCACTTTTGGAACAAAAATAAGTGTGTTTAGAGTCACTTTAATGCCTGAAATTGGTTGAAATAGAAGTTTCTGAATAGGAGAAAAAGTCTGTAATAATGGCAATTTTGGTCACATTGAGGCTTTAAAAAGTAGTCATTCAACATGAGGCACATTCCAAATGACATTTAGAATGAATTTTTCTACAGTCCAAAAAATAAATTTCCTGATGAAAAACGATGACCCGTGACATGTCGAAATTTCTCCAGATGGTCAGAAATGGACATTTTTTCATGTTTAATTTTTTGACTGTAAATGATTACTCCATGTAAATTATCACTTTTGGAACAAAAATAAGTGTGTTTAGAGTCACTTTAATGCCTGAAATTGGTCAAAATAGAAGCCTTAATAGGAGAAAATGCCTGTAAAAATGGCAATTTTGGTCACATTGAGGCTTTAAAAAGTAGTTATTCAACATGAGGCACAATCCAAATGACATTTTGAATCAATTTTTCTACAGTCCAAAAAATCAATTTTCTGATGAAAAACGATGACCCGTGACCTGTCGAAATTTCTCCAGATGGTCAGCAATTGAAATTTTTTAATGTTTAATTTTTTGACTGCAAATTACTATTCCATGTAAATTATCACTTTTGGAACAAAAATAAGTGTGTTTAGAGTTACTTTAATGCCTGAAATTGGTTGAAACAAAAGCTTCTGAATAGAGGAAAGAGTCTGTAATAATGGCAATTTTGGTCACATTGAGGCTTTAAAAAGTAGTCATTCAACATGAGGCACATTCCAAATGACATTTAGAATGAATTTTTCTACAGTCCAAAAAATAAATTTTCTGATGAAAAACGATGACCCGTGACATGTCGAAATTTCTCCAGATGGTCAGAAATGGACATTTTTTCATGTTTAATTTTTTGACTGTAAATGACTATTCCATGTAAATTATCACTTTTGGAACAAAAATAAGTGTGTTTAGATTCACTTTAATGCCTGAAATTGGTCGAAATAGAAGCTTCTGAATAGGAGAAAAAGTCTGTAATAATGGCAATTTTGGTCACATTGAGGCTTTAAAATGTAGTTATTCAACAAGAGGCACAATCTTAATGACATTTTGAATCAATTTTTCTACAGTCCTAAAAATCAATTTTCTGATGAAAAACGATGACCCGTAACTTGTCAAAATTTCTCCAGATGGTCAGAAATGGAAATTTTTTAATATTTAATTTTTTGACTGCAAATGACTATTCCATGTAAATTATCACTTTTGGAACAAAATAAGTGTGTTTAGAGTCACTTTAATGCCTGAAATTGGTCGAAATAGAAGCTTCTGAATCAGAGAAAATATCTGTAGAAATGGCAATTTAGGTCACATTGAGTCTTCAAAAAGTAGTTATTCAACATGAGGCACAATCCAAATGACATTTTGAATCAATTTTTCTACAGTCCAAAAAATCAATTTTAAGATGAAAAACGATGACCCGTGACCTGTCGAAATTTCTCCAGATGGTCAGAAATGGAAATTTTTTAATGTTTAATTTTTTGACTGCAAATGACTATTCCATGTAAATTATCACTTTTGGAACAAAAATAAGTGTGTTTAGAGTCACTTTCATGCCTGAAATTGGTCGAAATAGAAGCTTCTGAATAGGAGAAAATGCATGTAAAAATGGCAATTTTGGTCACATTGAGGCTTTAAAAAAGAGTTATTCAACATGAGGCACAATCCAAATGACATTTTGAATCAATTTTTCTACAGTCCAAAAAAAATCCATTTTCTGATGAAAAACGATGACCCGTGACCTGTCGAAATTTCTCCAGATGGTCAGAAATGGAGATTTTTTAATGTTTAACTTTTTTGACTGTAAATGACTATTCCATGTAAATTATCACTTATGGAAGAAAAATAAGTGTGTTTAGAGTCACTTTAATGCCTGAAATTGGTTGAAATAGAAGTTTCTGAATAGGAGAAAAAGTCTGTAATAATGGCAATTTTGGTCACATTGAGGCTTTAAAAAGTAGCTATTCAACATGAGGCACATTCCAAATGACATTTTGAATCAATTTTTCTACAGTCCAAAAAATCAATTTTCTGATGAAAAACGATGACCCGTGACCTGTCGAAATTTCTCCAGATGGTCAGAAATGGAAAATTTGTAATGTTTAATTTTTTGACTGCAAATGATTACTCCATGTAAATTATCACTTTTGGAACAAAAATAAGTGTGTTTAGAGTCACTTTAATGCCAGAAATTGGTCAAAATAGAAGCCTTAATAGGAGAAAATGCCTGTAAAAATGGAAATTTTGGTCACATTGAGGCTTTAAAAAGTAGTTATTCAACATGAGGCACAATCCAAATGACATTTTGAATCAATTTTTCTACAGTCCAAAAAATCAATTTTCTGATGAAAAACGATGACCCGTGACCTGTCGAAATTTCTCCAGATGGTCAGCAATTGAAATTTTTTAATGTTTAATTTTTTGACTGCAAATTACTATTCCATGTAAATTATCACTTTTGGAACAAAAATAAGTGTGTTTAGAGTCACTTTAATGCCTGAAATTGGTTGAAACAAAAGCTTCTGAATAGAGGAAAGAGTCTGTAATAATGGCAATTTTGGTCACATTGAGGCTTTAAAAAAGAGTTATTCAACATGAGGCACAATCCAAATGACATTTTGAATCAATTTTTCTACAGTCCAAAAAATCAATTTTCTGATGAAAAATGATGACCCGTGACCTGTCGAAATTTCTCCAGATGGTCAGAAATGGAAATTTTTTAATGTTTAATTTTTTGACTGCAAATGACTATTCCATGTAAATTATCACTTTTGGAACAAAATAATTGTGTTTAGAGTCACTTTAATGCCTGAAATTGGTCGAAATAGAAGCTTCTGAATAGGAGAAAATGTCTGTAATAATGGCAATTTTGGTCACATTGAGGCTTTAAAAAGTAGTTATTCAACATGAGGACCATTCGAAACGACATTTTAAATCAATTTTTCTACAGTCCAAAAAATCAATTTTCTGATGAAAAACGATGACCCGTGACCTGTCGAAATTTCTCCAGATGGTCAGCAATTGAAATTTTTTAATGTTTAATTTTTTGACTGCAAATTACTATTCCATGTAAATTATCAATTTTGGAACAAAAATAAGTGTGTTTAGAGTCACTTTAATGCCTGAAATTGGTTGAAACAAAAGCTTCTGAATAGAGGAAAGAGTCTGTAATAATGGCAATTTTGGTCACATTGAGGCTTTAAAAAGTAGTCATTCAACATGAGGCACATTCCAAATGACATTTAGAATGAATTTTTCTACAGTCCAAAAAATAAATTTTCTGATGAAAAACGATGACCCGTGACATGTCGAAATTTCTCCAGATGGTCAGAAATGGACATTTTTTCATGTTTAATTTTTTGACTGTAAATGACTATTCCATGTAAATTATCACTTTTGGAACAAAAATAAGTGTGTTTAGATTCACCTTAATGCCTGAAATTGGTCGAAATAGAAGCTTCTGAATAGGAGAAAAAGTCTGTAATAATGGCAATTTTGGTCACATTGAGGCTTTAAAATGTAGTTATTCAACAAGAGGCACAATCTTAATGACATTTTGAATCAATTTTTCTACAGTCCAAAAAATCAATTGTCTGATGAAAAACGATGACCCGTCGAAATTTCTCCAGATCGTCAGAAGTGGAAATTTTTTGATATTTAATTTTTTGACTGTAAATGACTATTCCATGTAAATTATCATTTTAGGAACAAAAATAAGTGTGTTTAGAGTAATTTTAATGACTGAAATTGGTCGAAAAAGAAACTTCTGAGTAGGAGAAAATGTCTGTAAAAATGGCAATTTTGGTCACATTGAGGCTTCAAAAAGTAGTTATTCAACATGATGCACAATCCAAATGACATTTTGAATCAATTTTTCTACAGTCCAAAAAATCAATTTTCCGATGAAAAACGATGACCCGTGACCTGTCGAAATTTCTCCAGATGGTCAGAAATGGAAATTTTTTAATGTTTAATTTTTTGACTGCAAATGACTATTCCATGTAAATTATCACTTATGGAAGAAAAATAAGTGTGTTTAGAGTCACTTTAATGCCTGAAATTGGTCGAAATAGAAGCTTCTGAATAGGAGAAAATGTCTGTAAAAATTGAAATTTAGGTCACATTGAGGCTTTAAAAAGTAGTTATTCAACATGAGGCACAATCCAAATGACATTTTGAATCAATTTTTCTACAGTCCAAAAAATCAATTTTCTGATGAAAAACGATGACCCGTGACCTGTCGAAATTTCTCCAGATGGTCAGAAATGGAAATTTTTTAATGTTTAATTTTTTGACTGCAAATGACTATTCCATGTAAATTACCACTTTTGGAACAAAAATAAGTGTGTTTAGAGTCACTTTAATGCCTGAAATTGGTTGAAATAGAAGTTTCTGAATAGGAGAAAAAGTCTGTAATAATGGCAATTTTGGTCACATTGAGGCTTTAAAAAGTAGTCATTCAACATGAGGCACATTCCAAATGACATTTAGAATGAATTTTTCTTCAGTCCAAAAAATAAATTTTCTGATGAAAAACGATGACCCGTGACATGTCGAAATTTCTCCAGATGGTCAGAAATGGACATTTTTTCATGTTTAATTTTTTGACTGTAAATGATTACTCCATGTAAATTATCACTTTTGGAACAAAAATAAGTGTGTTTAGAGTCACTTTAATGCCTGAAATTGGTCAAAATAGAAGCCTTAATAGGAGAAAATGCCTGTAAAAATGGCAATTTTGGTCACATTGAGGCTTTAAAAAGTAGTTATTCAACATGAGGCACAATCCAAATGACATTTTGAATCAATTTTTCTACAGTCCAAAAAATCAATTTTCTGATGAAAAACGATGACCCGTGACCTGTCGAAATTTCTCCAGATGGTCAGCAATTGAAATTTTTTAATGTTTAATTTTTTGACTGCAAATTACTATTCCATGTAAATTATCACTTTTGGAACAAAAATAAGTGTGTTTAGAGTCACTTTAATGCCTGAAATTGGTTGAAACAAAAGCTTCTGAATAGAGGAAAGAGTCTGTAATAATGGCAATTTTGGTCACATTGAGGCTTTAAAAAGTAGTCATTCAACATGAGGCACATTCCAAATGACATTTAGAATGAATTTTTCTACAGTCCAAAAAATAAATTTTCTGATGAAAAACGATGACCCGTGACATGTCGAAATTTCTCCAGATGGTCAGAAATGGACATTTTTTCATGTTTAATTTTTTGACTGTAAATGACTATTCCATGTAAATTATCACTTTTGGAACAAAAATAAGTGTGTTTAGATTCACTTTAATGCCTGAAATTGGTCGAAATAGAAGCTTCTGAATAGGAGAAAAAGTCTGTAATAATGGCAATTTTGGTCACATTGAGGCTTTAAAATGTAGTTATTCAACAAGAGGCACAATCTTAATGACATTTTGAATCAATTTTTCTACAGTCCTAAAAATCAATTTTCTGATGAAAAACGATGACCCGTAACTTGTCGAAATTTCTCCAGATGGTCAGAAATGGAAATTTTTTAATATTTAATTTTTTGACTGCAAATGACTATTCCATGTAAATTATCACTTTTGGAACAAAATAAGTGTGTTTAGAGTCACTTTAATGCCTGAAATTGGTCGAAATAGAAGCTTCTGAATCAGAGAAAATATCTGTAGAAATGGCAATTTAGGTCACATTGAATCTTCAAAAAGTAGTTATTCAACATGAGGCACAATCCAAATGACATTTTGAATCAATTTTTCTACAGTCCAAAAAATCAATTTTAAGATGAAAAACGATGACCCGTGACCTGTCGAAATTTCTCCAGATGGTCAGAAATGGAAATTTTTTAATGCTTAATTTTTTGACTGCAAATGACTATTCCATGTAAATTATCACTTTTGGAACAAAAATAAGTGTGTTTAGAGTCACTTTCATGCCTGAAATTGGTCGAAATAGAAGCTTCTGAATAGGAGAAAATGCATGTAAAAATGGCAATTTTGGTCACATTGAGGCTTTAAAAAAGAGTTATTCAACATGAGGCACAATCCAAATGACATTTTGAATCAATTTTTCTACAGTCCAAAAAAAATCCATTTTCTGATGAAAAACGATGACCCGTGACCTGTCGAAATTTCTCCAGATGGTCAGAAATGGAGATTTTTTAATGTTTAACTTTTTTGACTGTAAATGACTATTCCATGTAAATTACCACTTTTGGAACAAAAATAAGTGTGTTTAGAGTCACTTTAATGCCTGAAATTGGTTGAAATAGAAGTTTCTGAATAGGAGAAAAAGTCTGTAATAATGGCAATTTTGGTCACATTGAGGCTTTAAAAAGTAGCTATTCAACATGAGGCACATTCCAAATGACATTTTGAATCAATTTTTCTACAGTCCAAAAAATCAATTTTCTGATGAAAAACGATGACCTGTCGAAATTTCTCCAGATGGTCAGAAATGGAAAATTTGTAATGTTTAATTTTTTGACTGCAAATGATTACTCCATGTAAATTATCACTTTTGGAACAAAAATAAGTGTGTTTAGAGTCACTTTAATGCCTGAAATTGGTCAAAATAGAAGCCTTAATAGGAGAAAATGCCTGTAAAAATGGAAATTTTGGTCACATTGAGGCTTTAAAAAGTAGTTATTCAACATGAGGCACAATCCAAATGACATTTTGAATCAATTTTTCTACAGTCCAAAAAATCAATTTTCTGATGAAAAACGATGACCCGTGACCTGTCGAAATTTCTCCAGATGGTCAGCAATTGAAATTTTTTAATGTTTAATTTTTTGACTGCAAATTACTATTCCATGTAAATTATCACTTTTGGAACAAAAATAAGTGTGTTTAGAGTCACTTTAATGCCTGAAATTGGTTGAAACAAAAGCTTCTGAATAGAGGAAAGAGTCTGTAATAATGGCAATTTTGGTCACATTGAGGCTTTAAAAAGTAGTCATTCAACATGAGGCACATTCCAAATGACATTTAGAATGAATTTTTCTACAGTCCAAAAAATAAATTTTCTGATGAAAAACGATGACCCGTGACATGTCGAAATTTCTCCAGATGGTCGGAAATGGAAATTTTTTCATGTTTAATTTTTTGACTGTAAATGACTATTCCATGTAAATTATCACTTTTGGAACAAAAATAAGTGTGTTTAGATTCACTTTAATGCCTGAAATTGGTCGAAATAGAAGCTTCTGAATAGGAGAAAAAGTCTGTAATAATGGCAATTTTGGTCACATTGAGGCTTTAAAATGTAGTTATTCAACAAGAGGCACAATCTTAATGACATTTTGAATCAATTTTTCTACAGTCCTAAAAATCAATTTTCTGATGAAAAACGATGACCCGTGACCTGTCGAAGTTTCTCCAGATGGTCAGAAATGGAAATTTTTTAATATTTAATTTTTTGACTGTAAATGACTATTCCATGTAAATTATCACTTTTGGAACAAAAATAAGTGTGTTTAGAGTCACTTTCATGCCTGAAATTGGTCGAAATAGAAGCTTCTGAATAGGAGAAAATGCATGTAAAAATGGCAATTTTGGTCACATTGAGGCTTTAAAAAAGAGTTATTCAACATGAGGCACAATCCAAATGACATTTTGAATCAATTTTTCTACAGTCCAAAAAATCAATTTTCTGATGAAAAATGATGACCCGTGACCTGTCGAAATTTCTCCACATGGTCAGAAATGGAAATTTTTTAATGTTTAATTTTTTGACTGTAAATGACTATTCCATGTAAATTATCACTTATGGAAGAAAAATAAGTGTGTTTAGAGTCACTTTAATGCCTGAAATTGGTTGAAACAAAAGCTCTGAATAGGAGAAAAAGTCTGTAATAATGCCAATTTTGGTCACATTGAGGCTTTAAAAAGTAGTCATTCAACATGAGGCACATTCCAAATGACATTTTGAATCAATTTTTCTACAGTCCAAAAAATCAATTTTCTGATGAAAAACGATGACCCGTGACTTGTCGAAATTTCTCCAGATGGTCAGAAATGGAGTTTTTTTTTAATGTTTCATTTTTTGACTGCAAATGACTATTCCATGTAAATTATCACTTTTGGAACAAAATAATTGTGTTTAGAGTCACTTTAATGCCTGAAATTGGTCGAAATAGAAGCTTCTGAATAGGAGAAAATGTCTGTAATAATGGCAATTTTGGTCACATTGAGGCTTTAAAAAGTAGTTATTCAACATGAGGACCATTCGAAACGACATTTTAAATCAATTTTTCTACAGTCCAAAAAATCAATTTTCTGATGAAAAACGATGACCCGTGACCTGTCGAAATTTCTCCGGATGGTCAGAAATGGAATTTTTTTAATGTTTAAGGTTTTTGACTGCAAATGACTATTCCATGTGAATTATCAATTTTGGAACAAAAATAAGTGTGTTTAGAGTCACTTTAATGCCTGAAATTGGTCGAAATAGAAGCTTCTGAATAGGAGAAAATGTTTGTAATAATGGCAATTTTGGTCACATTGAGGCTTTAAAAAGTAGTTATTCAACATGAGGCAGGCACATTCGAGATGACATTTTGAATCAATTTTTCTACAGTCCAAAAAATCCATTTTCTGATGAAAAACGATGACCCGTGGCCTGTCGAAATTTCTCCAGATGGTCAAAAATGGAAATTATTTAATGTTTAATTTTTTGACTGCAAATGACTATTCCATGTAAATTATCACTTTTGGAAGAAAAATAAGTGTGTTTAGAGTCACTTTAATGCCTGAAATTGGTCGAAATAGAAGCTTCTGAATAGGCAAAAAAGTCTGTAAAAATGGCAATTTTGGTCACATAGAGGCTTTAAAAAGTAGTTATTCAACATGAGGCACAATCCAAATGACATTTTGAATCAATTTTTCTACAGTCCAAAAAATCAATTGTCTGATGAAAAACGATGACCCGTGACCTGTCGAAATTTCTCCAGATCGTCAGAAGTGGAAATTTTTTGATATTTAATTTTTTGACTGTAAATGACTATTCCATGTAAATTATCATTTTAGGAACAAAAATAAGTGTGTTTAGAGTAATTTTAATGACTGAAATTGGTCGAAAAAGAAACTTCTGAGTAGGAGAAAATGTCTGTAAAAATGGCAATTTTGGTCACATTGAGGCTTTAAAAAGTAGTTATTCAACATGAGGCACAATCCAAATGACATTTTGAATCAATTTTTCTACAGTCCAAAAAATCAATTTTCTGATGAAAAACGATGACCCGTGACCTGTCGAAATTTCTCCAGATGGTCAGCAATTGAAATTTTTTAATGTTTAATTTTTTGACTGCAAATTACTATTCCATGTAAATTATCACTTTTGGAACAAAAATAAGTGTGTTTAGAGTCACTTTAATGTATGAAATTGGTTGAAACAAAAGCTTCTGAATAGAGGAAAGAGTCTGTAATAATGTCAATTTTGGTCACATTGAGGCTTTAAAAAGTAGTCATTCAACATGAGGCACATTCCAAATGACATTTAGAATGAATTTTTCTACAGTCCAAAAAATAAATTTTCTGATGAAAAACGATGACCCGTGACATGTCGAAATTTCTCCAGATGGTCAGAAATGGACATTTTTTCATGTTTAATTTTTTGACTGTAAATGACTATTCCATGTAAATTATCACTTTTGGAACAAAAATAAGTGTGTTTAGATTCACTTTAATGCCTGAAATTGGTCGAAATAGAAGCTTCTGAATAGGAGAAAAAGTCTGTAATAATGGCAATTTTGGTCACATTGAGGCTTTAAAATGTAGTTATTCAACAAGAGGCACAATCTTAATGACATTTTGAATCAATTTTTCTACAGTCCAAAAAATCAATTGTCTGATGAAAAACGATGACCCGTGACCTGTCGAAATTTCTCCAGATCGTCAGAAGTGGAAATTTTTTGATATTTAATTTTTTGACTGTAAATGACTATTCCATGTAAATTATCATTTTAGGAACAAAAATAAGTGTGTTTAGAGTAATTTTAATGACTGAAATTGGTCGAAAAAGAAACTTCGGAGTAGGAGAAAATGTCTGTAAAAATGGCAATTTTGGTCACATTGAGGCTTCAAAAAGTAGTTATTCAACATGATGCACAATCCAAATGACAGTTTGAATCAATTTTTCTACAGTCCAAAAAATCAATTTTCCGATGAAAAACGATGACCCGTGACCTGTCGAAATTTCTCCAGATGGTCAGAAATGGAAATTTTTTAATGTTTAATTTTTTGACTGCAAATGACTATTCCATGTAAATTATCACTTTTGGAACAAAAATAAGTGTGTTTAGAGTCACTTTAATGCCTGAAATTGGTCGAAATAGAAGCTTCTGAATAGGAGAAAATGTCTGTAAAAATTGAAATTTAGGTCACATTGAGGCTTTAAAAAGTAGTTATTCAACATGAGGCACAATCTAAATGACATTTTGAATCAATTTTTCTACAGTCCAAAAAATCAATTTTCTGATGAAAAACGATGACCCGTGACCTGTCGAAATTTCTCCAGATGGTCAGAAATGGAAATTTTTTAATGTTTAATTTTTTGACTGCAAATGACTATTCCATGTAAATTACCACTTTTGGAACAAAAATAAGTGTGTTTAGAGTCACTTTAATGCCTGAAATTGGTTGAAATAGAAGTTTCTGAATAGGAGAAAAAGTCTGTAATAATGGCAATTTTGGTCACATTGAGGCTTTAAAAAGTAGTCATTCAACATGAGGCACATTCCAAATGACATTTAGAATGAATTTTTCTACAGTCCAAAAAATAAATTTTCTGATGAAAAACGATGACCCGTGACATGTCGAAATTTCTCCAGATGGTCAGAAATGGACATTTTTTCATGTTTAATTTTTTGACTGTAAATGATTACTCCATGTAAATTATCACTTTTGGAACAAAAATAAGTGTGTTTAGAGTCACTTTAATGCCTGAAATTGGTCAAAATAGAAGCCTTAATAGGAGAAAATGCCTGTAAAAATGGCAATTTTGGTCACATTGAGGCTTTAAAAAGTAGTTATTCAACATGAGGCACAATCCAAATGACATTTTGAATCAATTTTTCTACAGTCCAAAAAATCAATTTTCTGATGAAAAACGATGACCCGTGACCTGTCGAAATTTCTCCAGATGGTCAGCAATTGAAATTTTTTAATGTTTAATTTTTTGACTGCAAATTACTATTCCATGTAAATTATCACTTTTGGAACAAAAATAAGTGTGTTTAGAGTCACTTTAATGCCTGAAATTGGTTGAAACAAAAGCTTCTGAATAGAGGAAAGAGTCTGTAATAATGGCAATTTTGGTCACATTGAGGCTTTAAAAAGTAGTCATTCAACATGAGGCACATTCCAAATGACATTTAGAATGAATTTTTCTACAGTCCAAAAAATAAATTTTCTGATGAAAAACGATGACCCGTGACATGTCGAAATTTCTCCAGATGGTCAGAAATGGACATTTTTTCATGTTTAATTTTTTGACTGTAAATGACTATTCCATGTAAATTATCACTTTTGGAACAAAAATAAGTGTGTTTAGATTCACTTTAATGCCTGAAATTGGTCGAAATAGAAGCTTCTGAATAGGAGAAAAAGTCTGTAATAATGGCAATTTTGGTCACATTGAGGCTTTAAAATGTAGTTATTCAACAAGAGGCACAATCTTAATGACATTTTGAATCAATTTTTCTACAGTCCAAAAAATCAATTGTCTGATGAAAAACGATGACCCGTGACCTGTCGAAATTTCTCCAGATCGTCAGAAGTGGAAATTTTTTGATATTTAATTTTTTGACTGTAAATGACTATTCCATGTAAATTATCATTTTAGGAACAAAAATAAGTGTGTTTAGAGTAATTTTAATGACTGAAATTGGTCGAAAAAGAAACTTCTGAGTAGGAGAAAATGTCTGTAAAAATGGCAATTTTGGTCACATTGAGGCTTCAAAAAGTAGTTATTCAACATGATGCACAATCCAAATGACATTTTGAATCAATTTTTCTACAGTCCAAAAAATCAATTTTCCGATGAAAAACGATGACCCGTGACCTGTCGAAATTTCTCCAGATGGTCAGAAATGGAAATTTTTTAATGTTTAATTTTTTGACTGCAAATGACTATTCCATGTAAATTATCACTTTTGGAACAAAAATAAGTGTGTTTAGATTCACTTTAATGCCTGAAATTGGTCGAAATAGAAGCTTCTGAATAGGAGAAAAAGTCTGTAATAATGGCAATTTTGGTCACATTGAGGCTTTAAAATGTAGTTATTCAACAAGAGGCACAATCTTAATGACATTTTGAATCAATTTTTCTACAGTCCAAAAAATCAATTGTCTGATGAAAAACGATGACCCGTGACCTGTCGAAATTTCTCCAGATCGTCAGAAGTGGAAATTTTTTGATATTTAATTTTTTGACTGTAAATGACTATTCCATGTAAATTATCATTTTAGGAACAAAAATAAGTGTGTTTAGAGTAATTTTAATGACTGAAATTGGTCGAAAAAGAAACTTCTGAGTAGGAGAAAATGTCTGTAAAAATGGCAATTTTGGTCACATTGAGGCTTCAAAAAGTAGTTATTAAACATGATGCACAATCCAAATGACATTTTGAATCAATTTTTCTACAGTCCAAAAAATCAATTTTCCGATGAAAAACGATGACCCGTGACCTGTCGAAATTTCTCCAGATGGTCAGAAATGGAAATTTTTTAATGTTTAATTTTTTGACTGCAAATGACTATTCCATGTAAATTATCACTTTTGGAACAAAAATAAGTGTGTTTAGAGTCACTTTAATGCCTGAAATTGGTCGAAATAGAAGCTTCTGAATAGGAGAAAATGTCTGTAAAAATTGAAATTTAGGTCACATTGAGGCTTTAAAAAGTAGTTATTCAACATGAGGCACAATCCAAATGACATTTTGAATCAATTTTTCTACAGTCCAAAAAATCAATTTTCTGATGAAAAACGATGACCCGTGACCTGTCGAAATTTCTCCAGATGGTCAGCAATTGAAATTTTTTAATGTTTAATTTTTTGACTGCAAATTACTATTCCATGTAAATTATCACTTTTGGAACAAAAATAAGTGTGTTTAGAGTTACTTTAATGCCTGAAATTGGTTGAAACAAAAGCTTCTGAATAGAGGAAAGAGTCTGTAATAATGGCAATTTTGGTCACATTGAGGCTTTAAAAAGTAGTCATTCAACATGAGGCACATTCCAAATGACATTTAGAATGAATTTTTCTACAGTCCAAAAAATAAATTTTCTGATGAAAAACGATGACCCGTGACATGTCGAAATTTCTCCAGATGGTCAGAAATGGACATTTTTTCATGTTTAATTTTTTGACTGTAAATGACTATTCCATGTAAATTATCACTTTTGGAACAAAAATAAGTGTGTTTAGATTCACTTTAATGCCTGAAATTGGTCGAAATAGAAGCTTCTGAATAGGAGAAAAAGTCTGTAATAATGGCAATTTTGGTCACATTGAGGCTTTAAAATGTAGTTATTCAACAAGAGGCACAATCTTAATGACATTTTGAATCAATTTTTCTACAGTCCTAAAAATCAATTTTCTGATGAAAAACGATGACCCGTAACTTGTCGAAATTTCTCCAGATGGTCAGAAATGGAAATTTTTTAATATTTAATTTTTTGACTGCAAATGACTATTCCATGTAAATTATCACTTTTGGAACAAAATAAGTGTGTTTAGAGTCACTTTAATGCCTGAAATTGGTCGAAATAGAAGCTTCTGAATCAGAGAAAATATCTGTAGAAATGGCAATTTAGGTCACATTGAGTCTTCAAAAAGTAGTTATTCAACATGAGGCACAATCCAAATGACATTTTGAATCAATTTTTCTACAGTCCAAAAAATCAATTTTAAGATGAAAAACGATGACCCGTGACCTGTCGAAATTTCTCCAGATGGTCAGAAATGGAAATTTTTTAATGTTTAATTTTTTGACTGCAAATGACTATTCCATGTAAATTATCACTTTTGGAACAAAAATAAGTGTGTTTAGAGTCACTTTCATGCCTGAAATTGGTCGAAATAGAAGCTTCTGAATAGGAGAAAATGCATGTAAAAATGGCAATTTTGGTCACATTGAGGCTTTAAAAAAGAGTTATTCAACATGAGGCACAATCCAAATGACATTTTGAATCAATTTTTCTACAGTCCAAAAAAAATCCATTTTCTGATGAAAAACGATGACCCGTGACCTGTCGAAATTTCTCCAGATAGTCAGAAATGGAGATTTTTTAATGTTTAACTTTTTTGACTGTAAATGACTATTCCATGTAAATTATCACTTATGGAAGAAAAATAAGTGTGTTTAGAGTCACTTTAATGCCTGAAATTGGTTGAAATAGAAGTTTCTGAATAGGAGAAAAAGTCTGTAATAATGGCAATTTTGGTCACATTGAGGCTTTAAAAAGTAGCTATTCAACATGAGGCACATTCCAAATGACATTTTGAATCAATTTTTCTACAGTCCAAAAAATCAATTTTCTGATGAAAAACGATGACCCGTGACCTGTCGAAATTTCTCCAGATGGTCAGAAATGGAAAATTTGTAATGTTTAATTTTTTGACTGCAAATGATTACTCCATGTAAATTATCACTTTTGGAACAAAAATAAGTGTGTTTAGAGTCACTTTAATGCCAGAAATTGGTCAAAATAGAAGCCTTAATAGGAGAAAATGCCTGTAAAAATGGAAATTTTGGTCACATTGAGGCTTTAAAAAGTAGTTATTCAACATGAGGCACAATCCAAATGACATTTTGAATCAATTTTTCTACAGTCCAAAAAATCAATTTTCTGATGAAAAACGATGACCCGTGACCTGTCGAAATTTCTCCAGATGGTCAGCAATTGAAATTTTTTAATGTTTAATTTTTTGACTGCAAATTACTATTCCATGTAAATTATCACTTTTGGAACAAAAATAAGTGTGTTTAGAGTCACTTTAATGCCTGAAATTGGTTGAAACAAAAGCTTCTGAATAGAGGAAAGAGTCTGTAATAATGGCAATTTTGGTCACATTGAGGCTTTAAAAAGTAGTCATTCAACATGAGGCACATTCCAAATGACATTTAGAATGAATTTTTCTACAGTCCAAAAAATCAATTTTCTGATGAAAAACGATGACCCGTGACATGTCGAAATTTCTCCAGATGGTCAGAAATGGACATTTTTTCATGTTTAATTTTTTGACTGTAAATGACTATTCCATGTAAATTATCACTTTTGGAACAAAAATAAGTGTGTTTAGATTCACTTTAATGCCTGAAATTGGTCGAAATAGAAGCTTCTGAATAGGAGAAAAAGTCTGTAATAATGGCAATTTTGGTCACATTGAGGCTTTAAAATGTAGTTATTCAACAAGAGGCACAATCTTAATGACATTTTGAATCAATTTTTCTACAGTCCAAAAAATCAATTGTCTGATGAAAAACGATGACCCGTGACCTGTCGAAATTTCTCCAGATCGTCAGAAGTGGAAATTTTTTGATATTTAATTTTTTGACTGTAAATGACTATTCCATGTAAATTATCATTTTAGGAACAAAAATAAGTGTGTTTAGAGTCACTTTCATGCCTGAAATTGGTCGAAATAGAAGCTTCTGAATAGGAGAAAATGCATGTAAAAATGGCAATTTTGGTCACATTGAGGCTTTAAAAAAGAGTTATTCAACATGAGGCACAATCCAAATGACATTTTGAATCAATTTTTCTACAGTCCAAAAAATCAATTTTCTGATGAAAAATGATGACCCGTGACCTGTCGAAATTTCTCCAGATGGTCAGAAATGGAAATTTTTTAATGTTTAATTTTTTGACTGCAAATGACTATTCCATGTAAATTATCACTTTTGGAACAAAATAATTGTGTTTAGAGTCACTTTAATGCCTGAAATTGGTCGAAATAGAAGCTTCTGAATAGGAGAAAATGTCTGTAATAATGGCAATTTTGGTCACATTGAGGCTTTAAAAAGTAGTTATTCAACATGAGGACCATTCGAAACGACATTTTAAATCAATTTTTCTACAGTCCAAAAAATCAATTTTCTGATGAAAAACGATGACCCGTGACCTGTCGAAATTTCTCCAGATGGTCAGCAATTGAAATTTTTTAATGTTTAATTTTTTGACTGCAAATTACTATTCCATGTAAATTATCAATTTTGGAACAAAAATAAGTGTGTTTAGAGTCACTTTAAAGCCTGAAATTGGTTGAAACAAAAGCTTCTGAATAGAGGAAAGAGTCTGTAATAATGGCAATTTTGGTCACATTGAGGCTTTAAAAAGTAGTCATTCAACATGAGGCACATTCCAAATGACATTTAGAATGAATTTTTCTACAGTCCAAAAAATAAATTTTCTGATGAAAAACGATGACCCGTGACATGTCGAAATTTCTCCAGATGGTCAGAAATGGACATTTTTTCATGTTTAATTTTTTGACTGTAAATGACTATTCCATGTAAATTATCACTTTTGGAACAAAAATAAGTGTGTTTAGATTCACCTTAATGCCTGAAATTGGTCGAAATAGAAGCTTCTGAATAGGAGAAAAAGTCTGTAATAATGGCAATTTTGGTCACATTGAGGCTTTAAAATGTAGTTATTCAACAAGAGGCACAATCTTAATGACATTTTGAATCAATTTTTCTACAGTCCAAAAAATCAATTGTCTGATGAAAAACGATGACCCGTCGAAATTTCTCCAGATCGTCAGAAGTGGAAATTTTTTGATATTTAATTTTTTGACTGTAAATGACTATTCCATGTAAATTATCATTTTAGGAACAAAAATAAGTGTGTTTAGAGTAATTTTAATGACTGAAATTGGTCGAAAAAGAAACTTCTGAGTAGGAGAAAATGTCTGTAAAAATGGCAATTTTGGTCACATTGAGGCTTCAAAAAGTAGTTATTCAACATGATGCACAATCCAAATGACATTTTGAATCAATTTTTCTACAGTCCAAAAAATCAATTTTCCGATGAAAAACGATGACCCGTGACCTGTCGAAATTTCTCCAGATGGTCAGAAATGGAAATTTTTTAATGTTTAATTTTTTGACTGCAAATGACTATTCCATGTAAATTATCACTTATGGAAGAAAAATAAGTGTGTTTAGAGTCACTTTAATGCCTGAAATTGGTCGAAATAGAAGCTTCTGAATAGGAGAAAATGTCTGTAAAAATTGAAATTTAGGTCACATTGAGGCTTTAAAAAGTAGTTATTCAACATGAGGCACAATCCAAATGACATTTTGAATCAATTTTTCTACAGTCCAAAAAATCAATTTTCTGATGAAAAACGATGACCCGTGACCTGTCGAAATTTCTCCAGATGGTCAGAAATGGAAATTTTTTAATGTTTAATTTTTTGACTGCAAATGACTATTCCATGTAAATTACCACTTTTGGAACAAAAATAAGTGTGTTTAGAGTCACTTTAATGCCTGAAATTGGTTGAAATAGAAGTTTCTGAATAGGAGAAAAAGTCTGTAATAATGGCAATTTTGGTCACATTGAGGCTTTAAAAAGTAGTCATTCAACATGAGGCACATTCCAAATGACATTTAGAATGAATTTTTCTTCAGTCCAAAAAATAAATTTTCTGATGAAAAACGATGACCCGTGACATGTCGAAATTTCTCCAGATGGTCAGAAATGGACATTTTTTCATGTTTAATTTTTTGACTGTAAATGATTACTCCATGTAAATTATCACTTTTGGAACAAAAATAAGTGTGTTTAGAGTCACTTTAATGCCTGAAATTGGTCAAAATAGAAGCCTTAATAGGAGAAAATGCCTGTAAAAATGGCAATTTTGGTCACATTGAGGCTTTAAAAAGTAGTTATTCAACATGAGGCACAATCCAAATGACATTTTGAATCAATTTTTCTACAGTCCAAAAAATCAATTTTCTGATGAAAAACGATGACCCGTGACCTGTCGAAATTTCTCCAGATGGTCAGCAATTGAAATTTTTTAATGTTTAATTTTTTGACTGCAAATTACTATTCCATGTAAATTATCACTTTTGGAACAAAAATAAGTGTGTTTAGAGTCACTTTAATGCCTGAAATTGGTTGAAACAAAAGCTTCTGAATAGAGGAAAGAGTCTGTAATAATGGCAATTTTGGTCACATTGAGGCTTTAAAAAGTAGTCATTCAACATGAGGCACATTCCAAATGACATTTAGAATGAATTTTTCTACAGTCCAAAAAATAAATTTTCTGATGAAAAACGATGACCCGTGACATGTCGAAATTTCTCCAGATGGTCAGAAATGGACATTTTTTCATGTTTAATTTTTTGACTGTAAATGACTATTCCATGTAAATTATCACTTTTGGAACAAAAATAAGTGTGTTTAGATTCACTTTAATGCCTGAAATTGGTCGAAATAGAAGCTTCTGAATAGGAGAAAAAGTCTGTAATAATGGCAATTTTGGTCACATTGAGGCTTTAAAATGTAGTTATTCAACAAGAGGCACAATCTTAATGACATTTTGAATCAATTTTTCTACAGTCCTAAAAATCAATTTTCTGATGAAAAACGATGACCCGTAACTTGTCGAAATTTCTCCAGATGGTCAGAAATGGAAATTTTTTAATATTTAATTTTTTGACTGCAAATGACTATTCCATGTAAATTATCACTTTTGGAACAAAATAAGTGTGTTTAGAGTCACTTTAATGCCTGAAATTGGTCGAAATAGAAGCTTCTGAATCAGAGAAAATATCTGTAGAAATGGCAATTTAGGTCACATTGAATCTTCAAAAAGTAGTTATTCAACATGAGGCACAATCCAAATGACATTTTGAATCAATTTTTCTACAGTCCAAAAAATCAATTTTAAGATGAAAAACGATGACCCGTGACCTGTCGAAATTTCTCCAGATGGTCAGAAATGGAAATTTTTTAATGCTTAATTTTTTGACTGCAAATGACTATTCCATGTAAATTATCACTTTTGGAACAAAAATAAGTGTGTTTAGAGTCACTTTCATGCCTGAAATTGGTCGAAATAGAAGCTTCTGAATAGGAGAAAATGCATGTAAAAATGGCAATTTTGGTCACATTGAGGCTTTAAAAAAGAGTTATTCAACATGAGGCACAATCCAAATGACATTTTGAATCAATTTTTCTACAGTCCAAAAAAAATCCATTTTCTGATGAAAAACGATGACCCGTGACCTGTCGAAATTTCTCCAGATGGTCAGAAATGGAGATTTTTTAATGTTTAACTTTTTTGACTGTAAATGACTATTCCATGTAAATTACCACTTTTGGAACAAAAATAAGTGTGTTTAGAGTCACTTTAATGCCTGAAATTGGTTGAAATAGAAGTTTCTGAATAGGAGAAAAAGTCTGTAATAATGGCAATTTTGGTCACATTGAGGCTTTAAAAAGTAGCTATTCAACATGAGGCACATTCCAAATGACATTTTGAATCAATTTTTCTACAGTCCAAAAAATCAATTTTCTGATTAAAAACGATGACCTGTCGAAATTTCTCCAGATGGTCAGAAATGGAAAATTTGTAATGTTTAATTTTTTGACTGCAAATGATTACTCCATGTAAATTATCACTTTTGGAACAAAAATAAGTGTGTTTAGAGTCACTTTAATGCCTGAAATTGGTCAAAATAGAAGCCTTAATAGGAGAAAATGCCTGTAAAAATGGAAATTTTGGTCACATTGAGGCTTTAAAAAGTAGTTATTCAACATGAGGCACAATCCAAATGACATTTTGAATCAATTTTTCTACAGTCCAAAAAATCAATTTTCTGATGAAAAACGATGACCCGTGACCTGTCGAAATTTCTCCAGATGGTCAGCAATTGAAATTTTTTAATGTTTAATTTTTTGACTGCAAATTACTATTCCATGTAAATTATCACTTTTGGAACAAAAATAAGTGTGTTTAGAGTCACTTTAATGCCTGAAATTGGTTGAAACAAAAGCTTCTGAATAGAGGAAAGAGTCTGTAATAATGGCAATTTTGGTCACATTGAGGCTTTAAAAAGTAGTCATTCAACATGAGGCACATTCCAAATGACATTTAGAATGAATTTTTCTACAGTCCAAAAAATAAATTTTCTGATGAAAAACGATGACCCGTGACATGTCGAAATTTCTCCAGATGGTCGGAAATGGAAATTTTTTCATGTTTAATTTTTTGACTGTAAATGACTATTCCATGTAAATTATCACTTTTGGAACAAAAATAAGTGTGTTTAGATTCACTTTAATGCCTGAAATTGGTCGAAATAGAAGCTTCTGAATAGGAGAAAAAGTCTGTAATAATGGCAATTTTGGTCACATTGAGGCTTTAAAATGTAGTTATTCAACAAGAGGCACAATCTTAATGACATTTTGAATCAATTTTTCTACAGTCCTAAAAATCAATTTTCTGATGAAAAACGATGACCCGTGACCTGTCGAAGTTTCTCCAGATGGTCAGAAATGGAAATTTTTTAATATTTAATTTTTTGACTGTAAATGACTATTCCATGTAAATTATCACTTTTGGAACAAAAATAAGTGTGTTTAGAGTCACTTTCATGCCTGAAATTGGTCGAAATAGAAGCTTCTGAATAGGAGAAAATGCATGTAAAAATGGCAATTTTGGTCACATTGAGGCTTTAAAAAAGAGTTATTCAACATGAGGCACAATCCAAATGACATTTTGAATCAATTTTTCTACAGTCCAAAAAATCAATTTTCTGATGAAAAATGATGACCCGTGACCTGTCGAAATTTCTCCACATGGTCAGAAATGGAAATTTTTTAATGTTTAATTTTTTGACTGTAAATGACTATTCCATGTAAATTATCACTTATGGAAGAAAAATAAGTGTGTTTAGAGTCACTTTAATGCCTGAAATTGGTTGAAACAAAAGCTCTGAATAGGAGAAAAAGTCTGTAATAATGCCAATTTTGGTCACATTGAGGCTTTAAAAAGTAGTCATTCAACATGAGGCACATTCCAAATGACATTTTGAATCAATTTTTCTACAGTCCAAAAAATCAATTTTCTGATGAAAAACGATGACCCGTGACTTGTCGAAATTTCTCCAGATGGTCAGAAATGGAGTTTTTTTTTAATGTTTCATTTTTTGACTGCAAATGACTATTCCATGTAAATTATCACTTTTGGAACAAAATAATTGTGTTTAGAGTCACTTTAATGCCTGAAATTGGTCGAAATAGAAGCTTCTGAATAGGAGAAAATGTCTGTAATAATGGCAATTTTGGTCACATTGAGGCTTTAAAAAGTAGTTATTCAACATGAGGACCATTCGAAACGACATTTTAAATCAATTTTTCTACAGTCCAAAAAATCAATTTTCTGATGAAAAACGATGACCCGTGACCTGTCGAAATTTCTCCGGATGGTCAGAAATGGAATTTTTTTAATGTTTAAGGTTTTTGACTGCAAATGACTATTCCATGTGAATTATCAATTTTGGAACAAAAATAAGTGTGTTTAGAGTCACTTTAATGCCTGAAATTGGTCGAAATAGAAGCTTCTGAATAGGAGAAAATGTTTGTAATAATGGCAATTTTGGTCACATTGAGGCTTTAAAAAGTAGTTATTCAACATGAGGCAGGCACATTCGAGATGACATTTTGAATCAATTTTTCTACAGTCCCAAAAATCCATTTTCTGATGAAAAACGATGACCCGTGGCCTGTCGAAATTTCTCCAGATGGTCAAAAATGGAAATTATTTAATGTTTAATTTTTTGACTGCAAATGACTATTCCATGTAAATTATCACTTTTGGAAGAAAAATAAGTGTGTTTAGAGTCACTTTA
Source organism: Triturus cristatus (assembly GCF_964204655.1). Classification (NCBI taxonomy): domain Eukaryota; kingdom Metazoa; phylum Chordata; class Amphibia; order Caudata; family Salamandridae; genus Triturus; species Triturus cristatus. The sequence goes on from NC_140593.1 coordinate 889,257,775, forward strand.
ATGCCTGAAATTGGTCGAAATAGAAGCTTCTGAATAGGCAAAAAAGTCTGTAAAAATGGCAATTTTGGTCACATAGAGGCTTTAAAAAGTAGTTATTCAACATGAGGCACAATCCAAATGACATTTTGAATCAATTTTTCTACAGTCCAAAAAATCAATTGTCTGATGAAAAACGATGACCCGTGACCTGTCGAAATTTCTCCAGATCGTCAGAAGTGGAAATTTTTTGATATTTAATTTTTTGACTGTAAATGACTATTCCATGTAAATTATCATTTTAGGAACAAAAATAAGTGTGTTTAGAGTAATTTTAATGACTGAAATTGGTCGAAAAAGAAACTTCTGAGTAGGAGAAAATGTCTGTAAAAATGGCAATTTTGGTCACATTGAGGCTTTAAAAAGTAGTTATTCAACATGAGGCACAATCCAAATGACATTTTGAATCAATTTTTCTACAGTCCAAAAAATCAATTTTCTGATGAAAAACGATGACCCGTGACCTGTCGAAATTTCTCCAGATGGTCAGCAATTGAAATTTTTTAATGTTTAATTTTTTGACTGCAAATTACTATTCCATGTAAATTATCACTTTTGGAACAAAAATAAGTGTGTTTAGAGTCACTTTAATGTATGAAATTGGTTGAAACAAAAGCTTCTGAATAGAGGAAAGAGTCTGTAATAATGTCAATTTTGGTCACATTGAGGCTTTAAAAAGTAGTCATTCAACATGAGGCACATTCCAAATGACATTTAGAATGAATTTTTCTACAGTCCAAAAAATAAATTTTCTGATGAAAAACGATGACCCGTGACATGTCGAAATTTCTCCAGATGGTCAGAAATGGACATTTTTTCATGTTTAATTTTTTGACTGTAAATGACTATTCCATGTAAATTATCACTTTTGGAACAAAAATAAGTGTGTTTAGATTCACTTTAATGCCTGAAATTGGTCGAAATAGAAGCTTCTGAATAGGAGAAAAAGTCTGTAATAATGGCAATTTTGGTCACATTGAGGCTTTAAAATGTAGTTATTCAACAAGAGGCACAATCTTAATGACATTTTGAATCAATTTTTCTACAGTCCAAAAAATCAATTGTCTGATGAAAAACGATGACCCGTGACCTGTCGAAATTTCTCCAGATCGTCAGAAGTGGAAATTTTTTGATATTTAATTTTTTGACTGTAAATGACTATTCCATGTAAATTATCATTTTAGGAACAAAAATAAGTGTGTTTAGAGTAATTTTAATGACTGAAATTGGTCGAAAAAGAAACTTCTGAGTAGGAGAAAATGTCTGTAAAAATGGCAATTTTGGTCACATTGAGGCTTCAAAAAGTAGTTATTCAACATGATGCACAATCCAAATGACAGTTTGAATCAATTTTTCTACAGTCCAAAAAATCAATTTTCCGATGAAAAACGATGACCCGTGACCTGTCGAAATTTCTCCAGATGGTCAGAAATGGAAATTTTTTAATGTTTAATTTTTTGACTGCAAATGACTATTCCATGTAAATTATCACTTTTGGAACAAAAATAAGTGTGTTTAGAGTCACTTTAATGCCTGAAATTGGTCGAAATAGAAGCTTCTGAATAGGAGAAAATGTCTGTAAAAATTGAAATTTAGGTCACATTGAGGCTTTAAAAAGTAGTTATTCAACATGAGGCACAATCTAAATGACATTTTGAATCAATTTTTCTACAGTCCAAAAAATCAATTTTCTGATGAAAAACGATGACCCGTGACCTGTCGAAATTTCTCCAGATGGTCAGAAATGGAAATTTTTTAATGTTTAATTTTTTGACTGCAAATGACTATTCCATGTAAATTACCACTTTTGGAACAAAAATAAGTGTGTTTAGAGTCACTTTAATGCCTGAAATTGGTTGAAATAGAAGTTTCTGAATAGGAGAAAAAGTCTGTAATAATGGCAATTTTGGTCACATTGAGGCTTTAAAAAGTAGTCATTCAACATGAGGCACATTCCAAATGACATTTAGAATGAATTTTTCTACAGTCCAAAAAATAAATTTTCTGATGAAAAACGATGACCCGTGACATGTCGAAATTTCTCCAGATGGTCAGAAATGGACATTTTTTCATGTTTAATTTTTTGACTGTAAATGATTACTCCATGTAAATTATCACTTTTGGAACAAAAATAAGTGTGTTTAGAGTCACTTTAATGCCTGAAATTGGTCAAAATAGAAGCCTTAATAGGAGAAAATGCCTGTAAAAATGGCAATTTTGGTCACATTGAGGCTTTAAAAAGTAGTTATTCAACATGAGGCACAATCCAAATGACATTTTGAATCAATTTTTCTACAGTCCAAAAAATCAATTTTCTGATGAAAAACGATGACCCGTGACCTGTCGAAATTTCTCCAGATGGTCAGCAATTGAAATTTTTTAATGTTTAATTTTTTGACTGCAAATTACTATTCCATGTAAATTATCACTTTTGGAACAAAAATAAGTGTGTTTAGAGTCACTTTAATGCCTGAAATTGGTTGAAACAAAAGCTTCTGAATAGAGGAAAGAGTCTGTAATAATGGCAATTTTGGTCACATTGAGGCTTTAAAAAGTAGTCATTCAACATGAGGCACATTCCAAATGACATTTAGAATGAATTTTTCTACAGTCCAAAAAATAAATTTTCTGATGAAAAACGATGACCCGTGACCTGTCGAAATTTCTCCAGATGGTCAGAAATGGAAATTTTTTAATGTTTAATTTTTTGACTGCAAATTACTATTCCATGTAAATTATCACTTTTGGAACAAAAATAAGTGTGTTTAGAGTCACTTTAATGTATGAAATTGGTTGAAACAAAAGCTTCTGAATAGAGGAAAGAGTCTGTAATAATGTCAATTTTGGTCACATTGAGGCTTTAAAAAGTAGTCATTCAACATGAGGCACATTCCAAATGACATTTTGAATCAATTTTTCTACAGTCCAAAAAATCAATTTTCTGATGAAAAACGATGACCCGTGACTTGTCGAAATTTCTCCAGATGGTCAGAAATGGAGTTTTTTTTTAATGTTTCATTTTTTGACTGCAAATGACTATTCCATGTAAATTATCACTTTTGGAACAAAATAATTGTGTTTAGAGTCACTTTAATGCCTGAAATTGGTCGAAATAGAAGCTTCTGAATAGGAGAAAATGTCTGTAATAATGGCAATTTTGGTCACATTGAGGCTTTAAAAAGTAGTTATTCAACATGAGGACCATTCGAAACGACATTTTAAATCAATTTTTCTACAGTCCAAAAAATCAATTTTCTGATGAAAAACGATGACCCGTGACCTGTCGAAATTTCTCCGGATGGTCAGAAATGGAATTTTTTTAATGTTTAAGGTTTTTGACTGCAAATGACTATTCCATGTGAATTATCAATTTTGGAACAAAAATAAGTGTGTTTAGAGTCACTTTAATGCCTGAAATTGGTCGAAATAGAAGCTTCTGAATAGGAGAAAATGTTTGTAATAATGGCAATTTTGGTCACATTGAGGCTTTAAAAAGTAGTTATTCAACATGAGGCAGGCACATTCGAGATGACATTTTGAATCAATTTTTCTACAGTCCCAAAAATCCATTTTCTGATGAAAAACGATGACCCGTGGCCTGTCGAAATTTCTCCAGATGGTCAAAAATGGAAATTATTTAATGTTTAATTTTTTGACTGCAAATGACTATTCCATGTAAATTATCACTTTTGGAAGAAAAATAAGTGTGTTTAGAGTCACTTTAATGCCTGAAATTGGTCGAAATAGAAGCTTCTGAATAGGCAAAAAAGTCTGTAAAAATGGCAATTTTGGTCACATAGAGGCTTTAAAAAGTAGTTATTCAACATGAGGCACAATCCAAATGACATTTTGAATCAATTTTTCTACAGTCCAAAAAATCAATTGTCTGATGAAAAACGATGACCCGTGACCTGTCGAAATTTCTCCAGATCGTCAGAAGTGGAAATTTTTTGATATTTAATTTTTTGACTGTAAATGACTATTCCATGTAAATTATCATTTTAGGAACAAAAATAAGTGTGTTTAGAGTAATTTTAATGACTGAAATTGGTCGAAAAAGAAACTTCTGAGTAGGAGAAAATGTCTGTAAAAATGGCAATTTTGGTCACATTGAGGCTTTAAAAAGTAGTTATTCAACATGAGGCACAATCCAAATGACATTTTGAATCAATTTTTCTACAGTCCAAAAAATCAATTTTCTGATGAAAAACGATGACCCGTGACCTGTCGAAATTTCTCCAGATGGTCAGCAATTGAAATTTTTTAATGTTTAATTTTTTGACTGCAAATTACTATTCCATGTAAATTATCACTTTTGGAACAAAAATAAGTGTGTTTAGAGTCACTTTAATGTATGAAATTGGTTGAAACAAAAGCTTCTGAATAGAGGAAAGAGTCTGTAATAATGTCAATTTTGGTCACATTGAGGCTTTAAAAAGTAGTCATTCAACATGAGGCACATTCCAAATGACATTTAGAATGAATTTTTCTACAGTCCAAAAAATAAATTTTCTGATGAAAAACGATGACCCGTGACATGTCGAAATTTCTCCAGATGGTCAGAAATGGACATTTTTTCATGTTTAATTTTTTGACTGTAAATGACTATTCCATGTAAATTATCACTTTTGGAACAAAAATAAGTGTGTTTAGATTCACTTTAATGCCTGAAATTGGTCGAAATAGAAGCTTCTGAATAGGAGAAAAAGTCTGTAATAATGGCAATTTTGGTCACATTGAGGCTTTAAAATGTAGTTATTCAACAAGAGGCACAATCTTAATGACATTTTGAATCAATTTTTCTACAGTCCAAAAAATCAATTGTCTGATGAAAAACGATGACCCGTGACCTGTCGAAATTTCTCCAGATCGTCAGAAGTGGAAATTTTTTGATATTTAATTTTTTGACTGTAAATGACTATTCCATGTAAATTATCATTTTAGGAACAAAAATAAGTGTGTTTAGAGTAATTTTAATGACTGAAATTGGTCGAAAAAGAAACTTCTGAGTAGGAGAAAATGTCTGTAAAAATGGCAATTTTGGTCACATTGAGGCTTCAAAAAGTAGTTATTCAACATGATGCACAATCCAAATGACAGTTTGAATCAATTTTTCTACAGTCCAAAAAATCAATTTTCCGATGAAAAACGATGACCCGTGACCTGTCGAAATTTCTCCAGATGGTCAGAAATGGAAATTTTTTAATGTTTAATTTTTTGACTGCAAATGACTATTCCATGTAAATTATCACTTTTAGAACAAAAATAAGTGTGTTTAGAGTCACTTTAATGCCTGAAATTGGTCGAAATAGAAGCTTCTGAATAGGAGAAAATGTCTGTAAAAATTGAAATTTAGGTCACATTGAGGCTTTAAAAAGTAGTTATTCAACATGAGGCACAATCTAAATGACATTTTGAATCAATTTTTCTACAGTCCAAAAAATCAATTTTCTGATGAAAAACGATGACCCGTGACCTGTCGAAATTTCTCCAGATGGTCAGAAATGGAAATTTTTTAATGTTTAATTTTTTGACTGCAAATGACTATTCCATGTAAATTACCACTTTTGGAACAAAAATAAGTGTGTTTAGAGTCACTTTAATGCCTGAAATTGGTTGAAATAGAAGTTTCTGAATAGGAGAAAAAGTCTGTAATAATGGCAATTTTGGTCACATTGAGGCTTTAAAAAGTAGTCATTCAACATGAGGCACATTCCAAATGACATTTAGAATGAATTTTTCTACAGTCCAAAAAATAAATTTTCTGATGAAAAACGATGACCCGTGACATGTCGAAATTTCTCCAGATGGTCAGAAATGGACATTTTTTCATGTTTAATTTTTTGACTGTAAATGATTACTCCATGTAAATTATCACTTTTGGAACAAAAATAAGTGTGTTTAGAGTCACTTTAATGCCTGAAATTGGTCAAAATAGAAGCCTTAATAGGAGAAAATGCCTGTAAAAATGGCAATTTTGGTCACATTGAGGCTTTAAAAAGTAGTTATTCAACATGAGGCACAATCCAAATGACATTTTGAATCAATTTTTCTACAGTCCAAAAAATCAATTTTCTGATGAAAAACGATGACCCGTGACCTGTCGAAATTTCTCCAGATGGTCAGCAATTGAAATTTTTTAATGTTTAATTTTTTGACTGCAAATTACTATTCCATGTAAATTATCACTTTTGGAACAAAAATAAGTGTGTTTAGAGTCACTTTAATGCCTGAAATTGGTTGAAACAAAAGCTTCTGAATAGAGGAAAGAGTCTGTAATAATGGCAATTTTGGTCACATTGAGGCTTTAAAAAGTAGTCATTCAACATGAGGCACATTCCAAATGACATTTAGAATGAATTTTTCTACAGTCCAAAAAATCAATTTTCTGATGAAAAACGATGACCCGTGACATGTCGAAATTTCTCCAGATGGTCAGAAATGGACATTTTTTCATGTTTAATTTTTTGACTGTAAATGACTATTCCATGTAAATTATCACTTTTGGAACAAAAATAAGTGTGTTTAGATTCACTTTAATGCCTGAAATTGGTCGAAATAGAAGCTTCTGAATAGGAGAAAAAGTCTGTAATAATGGCAATTTTGGTCACATTGAGGCTTTAAAATGTAGTTATTCAACAAGAGGCACAATCTTAATGACATTTTGAATCAATTTTTCTACAGTCCAAAAAATCAATTGTCTGATGAAAAACGATGACCCGTGACCTGTCGAAATTTCTCCAGATCGTCAGAAGTGGAAATTTTTTGATATTTAATTTTTTGACTGTAAATGACTATTCCATGTAAATTATCATTTTAGGAACAAAAATAAGTGTGTTTAGAGTAATTTTAATGACTGAAATTGGTCGAAAAAGAAACTTCTGAGTAGGAGAAAATGTCTGTAAAAATGGCAATTTTGGTCACATTGAGGCTTCAAAAAGTAGTTATTCAACATGATGCACAATCCAAATGACATTTTGAATCAATTTTTCTACAGTCCAAAAAATCAATTTTCCGATGAAAAACGATGACCCGTGACCTGTCGAAATTTCTCCAGATGGTCAGAAATGGAAATTTTTTAATGTTTAATTTTTTGACTGCAAATGACTATTCCATGTAAATTATCACTTTTGGAACAAAAATAAGTGTGTTTAGAGTCACTTTAATGCCTGAAATTGGTCGAAATAGAAGCTTCTGAATAGGAGAAAATGTCTGTAAAAATTGAAATTTAGGTCACATTGAGGCTTTAAAAAGTAGTTATTCAACATGAGGCACAATCTAAATGACATTTTGAATCAATTTTTCTACAGTCCAAAAAATCAATTTTCTGATGAAAAACGATGACCCGTGACCTGTCGAAATTTCTCCAGATGGTCAGAAATGGAAATTTTTTAATGTTTAATTTTTTGACTGCAAATGACTATTCCATGTAATTTACCACTTTTGGAACAAAAATAAGTGTGTTTAGAGTCACTTTAATGCCTGAAATTGGTTGAAATAGAAGTTTCTGAATAGGAGAAAAAGTCTGTAATAATTGCAATTTTGGTCACATTGAGGCTTTAAAAAGTAGTCATTCAACATGAGGCACATTCCAAATGACATTTAGAATGAATTTTTCTACAGTCCAAAAAATAAATTTTCTGATGAAAAACGATGACCCGTGACATGTCGAAATTTCTCCAGATGGTCAGAAATGGACATTTTTTCATGTTTAATTTTTTGACTGTAAATGATTACTCCATGTAAATTATCACTTTTGGAACAAAAATAAGTGTGTTTAGAGTCACTTTAATGCCTGAAATTGGTCAAAATAGAAGCCTTAATAGGAGAAAATGCCTGTAAAAATGGCAATTTTGGTCACATTGAGGCTTTAAAAAGTAGTTATTCAACATGAGGCACAATCCAAATGACATTTTGAATCAATTTTTCTACAGTCCAAAAAATCAATTTTCTGATGAAAAACGATGACCCGTGACCTGTCGAAATTTCTCCAGATGGTCAGCAATTGAAATTTTTTAATGTTTAATTTTTTGACTGCAAATTACTATTCCATGTAAATTATCACTTTTGGAACAAAAATAAGTGTGTTTAGAGTCACTTTAATGCCTGAAATTGGTTGAAACAAAAGCTTCTGAATAGAGGAAAGAGTCTGTAATAATGGCAATTTTGGTCACATTGAGGCTTTAAAAAGTAGTCATTCAACATGAGGCACATTCCAAATGACATTTAGAATGAATTTTTCTACAGTCCAAAAAATAAATTTTCTGATGAAAAACGATGACCCGTGACATGTCGAAATTTCTCCAGATGGTCAGAAATGGACATTTTTTCATGTTTAATTTTTTGACTGTAAATGACTATTCCATGTAAATTATCACTTTTGGAACAAAAATAAGTGTGTTTAGATTCACTTTAATGCCTGAAATTGGTCGAAATAGAAGCTTCTGAATAGGAGAAAAAGTCTGTAATAATGGCAATTTTGGTCACATTGAGGCTTTAAAATGTAGTTATTCAACAAGAGGCACAATCTTAATGACATTTTGAATCAATTATTCTACAGTCCTAAAAATCAATTTTCTGATGAAAAACGATGACCCGTAACTTGTCGAAATTTCTCCAGATGGTCAGAAATGGAAATTTTTTAATATTAAATTTTTTGACTGCAAATGACTATTCCATGTAAATTATCACTTTTGGAACAAAATAAGTGTGTTTAGAGTCACTTTAATGCCTGAAATTGGTCGAAATAGAAGCTTCTGAATCAGAGAAAATATCTGTAGAAATGGCAATTTAGGTCACATTGAGTCTTCAAAAAGTAGTTATTCAACATGAGGCACAATCCAAATGACATTTTGAATCAATTTTTCTACAGTCCAAAAAATCAATTTTAAGATGAAAAACGATGACCCGTGACCTGTCGAAATTTCTCCAGATGGTCAGAAATGGAAATTTTTTAATGTTTAATTTTTTGACTGCAAATGACTATTCCATGTAAATTATCACTTTTGGAACAAAAATAAGTGTGTTTAGAGTCACTTTCATGCCTGAAATTGGTCGAAATAGAAGCTTCTGAATAGGAGAAAATGCATGTAAAAATGGCAATTTTGGTCACATTGAGGCTTTAAAAAAGAGTTATTCAACATGAGGCACAATCCAAATGACATTTTGAATCAATTTTTCTACAGTCCAAAAAATCAATTTTCTGATGAAAAACGATGACCCGTGACCTGTCGAAATTTCTCCAGATGGTCAGAAATGGAAATTTTTTAATGTTTAATTTTTTGACTGTAAATGACTTTTCCATGTAAATTATCACTTATGGAAGAAAAATAAGTGTGTTTAGAGTCACTTTAATGCCTGAAATTGGTTGAAACAAAGGCTCTGAATAGGAGAAAAAGTCTGCAATAATGCCAACTTTGGTCACATTGAGGCTTTAAAAAATAGTCATTCAACATGAGGCACATTCCAAATGACATTTTGAATCAATTTTTCTACAGTCCAAAAAATCAATTTTCTGATGAAAAATGATGACCCGTGACCTGTCGAAATTTCTCCAGATGGTCAGAAATGGAAATTTTTTAATGTTTAATTTTTTGACTGTAAATGACTATTCCATGTAAATTATCACTTATGGAAGAAAAATAAGTGTGTTTAGAGTCACTTTAATGCCTGAAATTGGTTGAAACAAAAGCTCTGAATAGGAGAAAAAGTCTGTAATAATGCCAATTTTGGTCACATTGAGGCTTTAAAAAGTAGTCATTCAACATGAGGCACATTCCAAATGACATTTTGAATCAATTTTTCTACAGTCCAAAAAATCAATTTTCTGATGAAAAACGATGACCCGTGACTTGTCGAAATTTCTCCAGATGGTCAGAAATGGAGTTTTTTTTTAATGTTTCATTTTTTGACTGCAAATGACTATTCCATGTGAATTATCAATTTTGGAACAAAAATAAGTGTGTTTAGAGTCACTTTAATGCCTGAAATTGGTCGAAATAGAAGCTTCTGAATAGGAGAAAATGTTTGTAATAATGGCAATTTTGGTCACATTGAGGCTTTAAAAAGTAGTTATTCAACATGAGGCAGGCACATTCGAAATGACATTTTGAATCAATTTTTCTACAGTCCAAAAAATCAATTTTCTGATGAAAAACGATGACCCGTGGCCTGTCGAAATTTCTCCAGATGGTCAAAAATGGAAATTATTTAATGTTTAATTTCTTGACTGTAAATGACTATTCCATGTAAATTATCACTTTTGGAACAAAAATAAGTGTGTTTAGAGTCACTTTAATGCCTGAAATTGGTCGAAATAGAAGCTTCTGAATAGGAGAAAATGCCTGTAAAAATGGCAATTTAGGTCACATTGAGTCTTCAAAAAGTAGTTATTCAACATGAGGCACATTCCAAATAACATTTTGAATGAATTTTTCTACAGTCCAAAAAAAATCCATTTTCTGATGAAAAACGATGACCCGTGACCTGTCGAAATTTCTCCAGATGGTCAGAAATGGAGATTCTTTAATGTTTAACTTTTTTGACTGTAAATGACTATTCCATGTAAATTACCACTTTTGGAACAAAAATAAGTGTGTTTAGAGTCACTTTAATGCCTGAAATTGGTTGAAATAGAAGTTTCTGAATAGGAGAAAAAGTCTGTAATAATGGCAATTTTGGTCACATTGAGGCTTTAAAAAGTAGCTATTCAACATGAGGCACATTCCAAATGACATTTTGAATCAATTTTTCTACAGTCCAAAAAATCAATTTTCTGATGAAAAACGATGACCCGTGACCTGTCGAAATTTCTCCAGATGGTCAGAAATGGAAAATTTGTAATGTTTAATTTTTTGACTGCAAATGATTACTCCATGTAAATTATCACTTTTGGAACAAAAATAAGTGTGTTTAGAGTCACTTTAATGCCTGAAATTGGTCAAAATAGAAGCCTTAATAGGAGAAAATGCCTGTAAAAATGGAAATTTTGGTCACATTGAGGCTTTAAAAAGTAGTTATTCAACATGAGGCACAATCCAAATGACATTTTGAATCAATTTTTCTACAGTCCAAAAAATCAATTTTCTGATGAAAAACGATGACCCGTGACCTGTCGAAATTTCTCCAGATGGTCAGCAATTGAAATTTTTTAATGTTTAATTTTTTGACTGCAAATTACTATTCCATGTAAATTATCACTTTTGGAACAAAAATAAGTGTGTTTAGAGTCACTTTAATGCCTGAAATTGGTTGAAACAAAAGCTTCTGAATAGAGGAAAGAGTCTGTAATAATGGCAATTTTGGTCACATTGAGGCTTTAAAAAGTAGTCATTCAACATGAGGCACATTCCAAATGACATTTAGAATGAATTTTTCTACAGTCCAAAAAATAAATTTTCTGATGAAAAACGATGACCCGTGACATGTCGAAATTTCTCCAGATGGTCAGAAATGGAAATTTTTTCATGTTTAATTTTTTGACTGTAAATGACTATTCCATGTAAATTATCACTTTTGGAACAAAAATAAGTGTGTTTAGATTCACTTTAATGCCTGAAATTGGTCGAAATAGAAGCTTCTGAATAGGAGAAAAAGTCTGTAATAATGGCAATTTTGGTCACATTGAGGCTTTAAAATGTAGTTATTCAACAAGAGGCACAATCTTAATGACATTTTGAATCAATTTTTCTACAGTCCTAAAAATCAATTTTCTGATGAAAAACGATGACTCGTGACCTGTCGAAGTTTCTCCAGATGGTCAGAAATGGAAATTTTTTAATATTTAACTTTTTTGACTGTAAATGACTATTCCATGTAAATTATCACTTTTGGAACAAAAATAAGTGTGTTTAGAGTCACTTTCATGCCTGAAATTGGTCGAAATAGAAGCTTCTGAATAGGAGAAAATGCATGTAAAAATGGCAATTTTGGTCACATTGAGGCTTTAAAAAAGAGTTATTCAACATGAGGCACAATCCAAATGACATTTTGAATCAATTTTTCTACAGTCCAAAAAATCCATTTTCTGATGAAAAATGATGACCCGTGACCTGTCGAAATTTCTCCAGATGGTCAGAAATGGAAATTTTTTAATGTTTAATTTTTTGACTGTAAATGACTATTCCATGTAAATTATCACTTATGGAAGAAAAATAAGTGTGTTTAGAGTCACTTTAATGCCTGAAATTGGTTGAAACAAAAGCTCTGAATAGGAGAAAAAGTCTGTAATAATGGCAATTTTGGTCACATTGAGGCTTTAAAAAGTAGTTATTCAACATGAGGACCATTCGAAACGACATTTTAAATCAATTTTTCTACAGTCCAAAAAATCAATTTTCTGATGAAAAACGATGACCCGTGACCTGTCGAAATTTCTCCAGATGGTCAGGAATGGAAATTTTTTAATGTTTAATTTTTTGACTGCAAATGACTATTCCATGTGAATTATCAATTTTGGAACAAAAATAAGTGTGTTTAGAGTCACTTTAATGCCTGAAATTGGTCGAAATAGAAGCTTCTGAATAGGAGAAAATGTTTGTAATAATGGCAATTTTGGTCACATTGAGGCTTTAAAAAGTAGTTATTCAACATGAGGCAGGCACATTCGAGATGACATTTTGTATCAATTTTTCTACAGTCCAAAAAATCAATTTTCTGATGAAAAACGATGACCCGTGGCCTGTCGAAATTTCTCCAGATGGTCAAAAATGGAAATTATTTAATGTTTAATTTCTTGACTGTAAATGACTATTCCATGTAAATTATCACTTTTGGAACAAAAATAAGTGTGTTTAGAGTCACTTTAATGCCTGAAATTGGTCGAAATAGAAGCTTCTGAATAGGAGAAAATGCCTGTAAAAATGGCAATTTTGGTCACATTGATGCTTTAAAAAGTAGTTATTCAACATGAGGCACAATCCAAATGACATTTTGAATCAATTTTTCTACAGTCCAAAAAATCAATTTTCTGATGAAAAACGATGACCCGTGACCTGTCGAAATTTCTCCAGATGGTCAGAAATGGAAATTTTTTAATGTTTAATTTTTTGACTGCAAATGACTATTCCATGTAAATTATCACTTTTGGAAGAAAAATAAGTGTGTTTAGAGTCACTTTAATGCCTGAAATTGGTCGAAATAGAAGCTTCTGAATAGGCAAAAAAGTCTATAAAAATGGCAATTTTGGTCACATAGAGGCTTTAAAAAGTAGTTATTCAACATGAGGCACAATCCAAATGACATTTTGAATGAATTTTTCTACAGTCCAAAAAATCAATTGTCTGATGAAAAACGATGACCCGTGACCTGTCGAAATTTCTCCAGATCGTCAGAAGTGGAAATTTTTTGATATTTAATTTTTTGACTGTAAATGACTATTCCATGTAAATTATCATTTTAGGAACAAAAATAAGTGTGTTTAGAGTAATTTTAATGACTGAAATTGGTCGAAAAAGAAACTTCTGAGTAGGAGAAAATGTCTGTAAAAATGGCAATTTTGGTCACATTGAGGCTTCAAAAAGTAGTTATTCAACATGATGCACAATCCAAATGACATTTTGAATCAATTTTTCTACAGTCCAAAAAATCAATTTTCCGATGAAAAACGATGACCCGTGACCTGTCGAAATTTCTCCAGATGGTCAGAAATGGAAAATTTGTAATGTTTAATTTTTTGACTGCAAATGATTACTCCATGTAAATTATCACTTTTGGAACAAAAATAAGTGTGTTTAGAGTCACTTTAATGCCTGAAATTGGTCAAAATAGAAGCCTTAATAGGAGAAAATGCCTGTAAAAATGGCAATTTTGGTCACATTGAGGCTTTAAAAAGTAGTTATTCAACATGAGGCACAATCCAAATGACATTTTGAATCAATTTTTCTACAGTCCAAAAAATCAATTTTCTGATGAAAAACGATGACCCGTGACCTGTCGAAATTTCTCTAGATGGTCAGCAATTGAAATTTTTTAATGTTTAATTTTTTGACTGCAAATTACTATTCCATGTAAATTATCACTTTTGGAACAAAAATAAGTGTGTTTAGAGTCACTTTAATGCCTGAAATTGGTTGAAACAAAAGCTTCTGAATAGAGGAAAGAGTCTGTAATAATGGCAATTTTGGTCACATTGAGGCTTTAAAAAGTAGTCATTCAACATGAGGCACATTCCAAATGACATTTAGAATGAATTTTTCTACAGTCCAAAAAATAAATTTTCTGATGAAAAACGATGACCCGTGACATGTCGAAATTTCTCCAGATGGTCAGAAATGGAAATTTTTTCATGTTTAATTTTTTGACTGTAAATGACTATTCCATGTAAATTATCACTTTTGGAACAAAAATAAGTGTGTTTAGATTCACTTTAATGCCTGAAATTGGTCGAAATAGAAGCTTCTGAATAGGAGAAAAAGTCTGTAATAATGGCAATTTTGGTCACATTGAGGCTTTAAAATGTAGTTATTCAACAAGAGGCACAATCTTAATGACATTTTGAATCAATTTTTCTACAGTCCTAAAAATCAATTTTCTGATGAAAAACGATGACCCGTGACCTGTCGAAGTTTCTCCAGATGGTCAGAAATGGAAATTTTTTAATATTTAATTTTTTGACTGTAAATGACTATTCCATGTAAATTATCACTTTTGGAACAAAAATAAGTGTGTTTAGAGTCACTTTCATGCCTGAAATTGGTCGAAATAGAAGCTTCTGAATAGGAGAAAATGCATGTAAAAATGGCAATTTTGGTCACATTGAGGCTTTAAAAAAGAGTTATTCAACATGAGGCACAATCCAAATGACATTTTGAATCAATTTTTCTACAGTCCAAAACATTAATTTTCTGATGATAAATGATGACCCGTGACCTGTCGAAATTTCTCCAGATGGTCAGAAATGGAAATTTTTTAATGTTTAATTTTTTGACTGTAAATGACTTTTCCATGTAAATTATCACTTATGGAAGAAAAATAAGTGTGTTTAGAGTCACTTTAATGCCTGAAATTGGTTGAAACAAAAGCTCTGAATAGGAGAAAAAGTCTGCAATAATGCCAACTTTGGTCACATTGAGGCTTTAAAAAGTAGTCATTCAACATGAGGCACATTCCAAATGACATTTTGAATCAATTTTTCTACAGTCCAAAAAATCAATTTTCTGATGAAAAACGATGACCCGTGACCTGTCGAAATTTCTCCAGATGGTCAGAAATGGAAATTTTTTAATGTTTAATTTTTTGACTGTAAATGACTATTCCATGTAAATTATCACTTATGGAAGAAAAATAAGTGTGTTTAGAGTCCCTTTAATGCCTGAAATTGGTTGAAACAAAAGCTCTGAATAGGAGAAAAAGTCTGTAATAATGCCAATTTTGGTCACATTGAGGCTTTAAAAAGTAGTCATTCAACATGAGGCACATTCCAAATGACATTTTGAATCAATTTTTCTACAGTCCAAAAAATCAATTTTCTGATGAAAAACGATGATCCGTGACTTGTTGAAATTTCTCCAGATGGTCAGAAATGGAGTTTTTTTTTAATGTTTCATTTTTTGACTGCAAATGACTATTCCATGTAAATTATCACTTTTGGAACAAAATAAGTGTGTTTAGAGTCACTTTAATGCCTGAAATTGGTCGAAATAGAAGCTTCTGAATAGGAGAAAATGTCTGTAATAATGGCAATTTTGGTCACATTGAGGCTTTAAAAAGTAGTTATTCAACATGAGGACCATTCGAAACGACATTTTAAATTAATTTTTCTACAGTCCAAAAAATCAATTTTCTGATGAAAAACGATGATCCGTGACCTGTCGAAATTTCTCCAGATGGTCAGAAATGGAAATTTTTTAATGTTTAATTTTTTGACTGCAAATGACTATTCCATGTGAATTATCAATTTTGGAACAAAAATAAGTGTGTTTAGAGTCACTTTAATGCCTGAAATTGGTCGAAATAGAAGCTTCTGAATAGGAGAAAATGTTTGTAATAATGGCAATTTTGGTCACATTGAGGCTTTAAAAAGTAGTTATTCAACATGAGGCAGGCACATTCGAGATGACATTTTGAATCAATTTTTCTACAGTCCAAAAAATCAATTTTCTGATGAAAAACGATGACCCGTGGCCTGTCGAAATTTCTCCAGATGGTCAAAAATGGAAATTATTTAATGTTTAATTTCTTGACTGTAAATGACTATTCCATGTAAATTATCACTTTTGGAACAAAAATAAGTGTGTTTAGAGTCACTTTAATGCCTGAAATTGGTCGAAATAGAAGCTTCTGAATAGGAGAAAATGCCTGTAAAAATGGCAATTTTGGTCACATTGATGCTTTAAAAAGTAGTTATTCAACATGAGGCACAATCCAAATGACATTTTGAATCAATTTTTCTACAGTCCAAAAAATCAATTTTCTGATGAAAAACGATGACCCGTGACCTGTCGAAATTTCTCCAGATGGTCAGAAATGGAAATTTTTTAATGTTTAATTTTTTGACTGCAAATGACTATTCCATGTAAATTATCACTTTTGGAAGAAAAATAAGTGTGTTTAGAGTCACTTTAATGCCTGAAATTGGTCGAAATAGAAGCTTCTGAATAGGCAAAAAAGTCTGTAAAAATGGCAATTTTGGTCACATAGAGGCTTTAAAAAGTAGTTATTCAACATGAGGCACAATCCAAATGACATTTTGAATCAATTTTTCTACAGTCCAAAAAATCAATTGTCTGATGAAAAACGATGACCCGTGACCTGTCGAAATTTCTCCAGATCGTCAGAAGTGGAAATTTTTTGATATTTAATTTTTTGACTGTAAATGACTATTCCATGTAAATTATCATTTTAGGAACAAAAATAAGTGTGTTTAGAGTAATTTTAATGACTGAAATTGGTCGAAAAAGAAACTTCTGAGTAGGAGAAAATGTCTGTAAAAATGGCAATTTTGGTCACATTGAGGCTTCAAAAAGTAGTTATTCAACATGATGCACAATCCAAATGACATTTTGAATCAATTTTTCTACAGTCCAAAAAATCAATTTTCCGATGAAAAACGATGACCCGTGACCTGTCGAAATTTCTCCAGATGGTCAGAAATGGAGTTTTTTTTTAATGTTTCATTTTTTGACTGCAAATGACTATTCCATGTAAATTATCACTTTTGGAACAAAATAAGTGTGTTTAGAGTCACTTTAATGCCTGAAATTGGTCGAAATAGAAGCTTCTGAATAGGAGAAAATGTCTGTAATAATGGCAATTTTGGTCACATTGAGGCTTTAAAAAGTAGTTATTCAACATGAGGACCATTCGAAACGACATTTTAAATTAATTTTTCTACAGTCCAAAAAATCAATTTTCTGATGAAAAACGATGATCCGTGACCTGTCGAAATTTCTCCAGATGGTCAGAAATGGAAATTTTTTAATGTTTAATTTTTTGACTGCAAATGACTATTCCATGTGAATTATCAATTTTGGAACAAAAATAAGTGTGTTTAGAGTCACTTTAATGCCTGAAATTGGTCGAAATAGAAGCTTCTGAATAGGAGAAAATGTTTGTAATAATGGCAATTTTGGTCACATTGAGGCTTTAAAAAGTAGTTATTCAACATGAGGCAGGCACATTCGAGATGACATTTTGAATCAATTTTTCTACAGTCCAAAAAATCAATTTTCTGATGAAAAACGATGACCCGTGGCCTGTCGAAATTTCTCCAGATGGTCAAAAATGGAAATTATTTAATGTTTAATTTCTTGACTGTAAATGACTATTCCATGTAAATTATCACTTTTGGAACAAAAATAAGTGTGTTTAGAGTCACTTTAATGCCTGAAATTGGTCGAAATAGAAGCTTCTGAATAGGAGAAAATGCCTGTAAAAATGGCAATTTTGGTCACATTGATGCTTTAAAAAGTAGTTATTCAACATGAGGCACAATCCAAATGACATTTTGAATCAATTTTTCTACAGTCCAAAAAATCAATTTTCTGATGAAAAACGATGACCCGTGACCTGTCGAAATTTCTCCAGATGGTCAGAAATGGAAATTTTTTAATGTTTAATTTTTTGACTGCAAATGACTATTCCATGTAAATTATCACTTTTGGAAGAAAAATAAGTGTGTTTAGAGTCACTTTAATGCCTGAAATTGGTCGAAATAGAAGCTTCTGAATAGGCAAAAAAGTCTGTAAAAATGGCAATTTTGGTCACATAGAGGCTTTAAAAAGTAGTTATTCAACATGAGGCACAATCCAAATGACATTTTGAATCAATTTTTCTACAGTCCAAAAAATCAATTGTCTGATGAAAAACGATGACCCGTGACCTGTCGAAATTTCTCCAGATCGTCAGAAGTGGAAATTTTTTGATATTTAATTTTTTGACTGTAAATGACTATTCCATGTAAATTATCATTTTAGGAACAAAAATAAGTGTGTTTAGAGTAATTTTAATGACTGAAATTGGTCGAAAAAGAAACTTCTGAGTAGGAGAAAATGTCTGTAAAAATGGCAATTTTGGTCACATTGAGGCTTCAAAAAGTAGTTATTCAACATGATGCACAATCCAAATGACATTTTGAATCAATTTTTCTACAGTCCAAAAAATCAATTTTCCGATGAAAAACGATGACCCGTGACCTGTCGAAATTTCTCCAGATGGTCAGAAATGGAAATTTTTTAATGTTTAATTTTTTGACTGCAAATGACTATTCCATGTAAATTATCACTTTTGGAACAAAAATAAGTGTGTTTAGAGTCACTTTAATGCCTGAAATTGGTCGAAATAGAAGCTTCTGAATAGGAGAAAATGTCTGTAAAAATTGAAATTTAGGTCACATTGAGGCTTTAAAAAGTAGTTATTCAACATGAGGCACAATCCAAATGACATTTTGAATCAATTTTTATACAGTCCAAAAAATCAATTTTCTGATGAAAAACGATGACCCGTGACCTGTCGAAATTTCTCCAGATGGTCAGAAATGGAAATTTTTTAATGTTTAAATTTTTTGACTGCAAATGACTATTCCATGTAAATTATCACTTTTGGAACAAAATAAGTGTGTTTAGAGTCACTTTAATGCCTGAAATTGGTCGAAATAGAAGCTTCTGAATCAGAGAAAATGTCTGTAAAAATGGCAATTTAGGTCACATTGAGTCTTCAAAAAGTAGTTATTCAACATGAGGCACATTCCAAATAACATTTTGAATCAATTTTTCTACAGTCCAAAAAAAATCCATTTTCTGATGAAAAACGATGACCCGTGACCTGTCGAAATTTCTCCAGATGGTCAGAAATGGAGATTTTTTAATGTTTAACTTTTTTGACTGTAAATGACTATTCCATGTAAATTACCACTTTTGGAACAAAAATAAGTGTGTTTAGAGTCACTTTAATGCCTGAAATTGGTTGAAACAAAAGCTTCTGAATAGAGGAAAGAGTCTGTAATAATGGCAATTTTGGTCACATTTTGGCTTTAAAAAGTAGTCATTCAACATGAGGCACATTCCAAATGACATTTAGAATGAATTTTTCTACAGTCCAAAAAATAAATTTTCTGATGAAAAACGATGACCCGTGACATGTCGAAATTTCTCCAGATGGTCAGAAATGGAAATTTTTTCATGTTTAATTTTTTGACTGTAAATGACTATTCCATGTAAATTATCACTTTTGGAACGAAAATAAGTGTGTTTAGATTCACTTTAATGCCTGAAATTGGTCGAAATAGAAGCTTCTGAATAGGAGAAAAAGTCTGTAATAATGGCAATTTTGGTCACATTGAGGCTTTAAAATGTAGTTATTCAACAAGAGGCACAATCTTAATGACATTTTGAATCAATTTTTCTACAGTCCTAAAAATCAATTTTCTGATGAAAAACGATGACCCGTGACCTGTCGAAGTTTCTCCAGATGGTCAGAAATGGAAATTTTTTAATATTTAATTTTTTGACTGTAAATGACTATTCCATGTAAATTATCACTTTTGGAACAAAAATAAGTGTGTTTAGAGTCACTTTCATGCCTGAAATTGGTCGAAATAGAAGCTTCTGAATAGGAGAAAATGCATGTAAAAATGGCAATTTTGGTCACATTGAGGCTTTAAAAAAGAGTTATTCAACATGAGGCACAATCCAAATGACATTTTGAATCAATTTTTCTACAGTCCAAAACATCAATTTTCTGATGATAAATGATGACCCGTGACCTGTCGAAATTTCTCCAGATGGTCAGAAATGGAAATTTTTTAATGTTTAATTTTTTGACTGTAAATGACTTTTCCATGTAAATTATCACTTATGGAAGAAAAATAAGTGTGTTTAGAGTCACTTTAATGCCTGAAATTGGTTGAAACAAAAGCTCTGAATAGGAGAAAAAGTCTGCAATAATGCCAACTTTGGTCACATTGAGGCTTTAAAAAGTAGTCATTCAACATGAGGCACATTCCAAATGACATTTTGAATCAATTTTTCTACAGTCCAAAAAATCAATTTTCTGATGAAAAACGATGACCCGTGACCTGTCGAAATTTCTCCAGATGGTCAGAAATGGAAATTTTTTAATGTTTAATTTTTTGACTGTAAATGACTATTCCATGTAAATTATCACTTATGGAAGAAAAATAAGTGTGTTTAGAGTCCCTTTAATGCCTGAAATTGGTTGAAACAAAAGCTCTGAATAGGAGAAAAAGTCTGTAATAATGCCAATTTTGGTCACATTGAGGCTTTAAAAAGTAGTCATTCAACATGAGGCACATTCCAAATGACATTTTGAATCAATTTTTCTACAGTCCAAAAAATCAATTTTCTGATGAAAAACGATGACCCGTGACTTGTTGAAATTTCTCCAGATGGTCAGAAATGGAGTTTTTTTTTAATGTTTCATTTTTTTACTGCAAATGACTATTCCATGTAAATTATCACTTTTGGAACAAAATAAGTGTGTTTAGAGTCACTTTAATGCCTGAAATTGGTCGAAATAGAAGCTTCTGAATAGGAGAAAATGTCTGTAATAATGGCAATTTTGGTCACATTGAGGCTTTAAAAAGTAGTTATTCAACATGAGGACCATTCGAAACGACATTTTAAATCAATTTTTCTACAGTCCAAAAAATCAATTTTCTGATGAAAAACGATGACCCGTGACCTGTCGAAATTTCTCCAGATGGTCAGAAATGGAAATTTTTTAATGTTTAATTTTTTGACTGCAAATGACTATTCCATGTGAATTATCAATTTTGGAGCAAAAATAAGTGTGTTTAGAGTCACTTTAATGCCTGAAATTGGTCGAAATAGAAGCTTCTGAATGGGAGAAAATGTTTGTAATAATGGCAATTTTGGTCACATTGAGGCTTTAAAAAGTAGTTATTCAACATGAGGCAGGCACATTCGAGATGACATTTTGAATCAATTTTTCTACAGTCCAAAAAATCAATTTTCTGATGAAAAACGATGACCCGTGGCCTGTCGAAATTTCTCCAGATGGTCAAAAATGGAAATTATTTAATGTTTAATTTCTTGACTGTAAATGACTATTCCATGTAAATTATCACTTTTGGAACAAAAATAAGTGTGTTTAGAGTCACTTTAATGCCTGAAATTGGTCGAAATAGAAGCTTCTGAATAGGAGAAAATGCCTGTAAAAATGGCAATTTTGGTCACATTGATGCTTTAAAAAGTAGTTATTCAACATGAGGCACAATCCAAATGACATTTTGAATCAATTTTTCTACAGTCCAAAAAATCAATTTTCTGATGAAAAACGATGACCCGTGACCTGTCGAAATTTCTCCAGATGGTCAGAAATGGAAATTTTTTAATGTTTAATTTTTTGACTGCAAATGACTATTCCATGTAAATTATCACTTTTGGAAGAAAAATAAGTGTGTTTAGAGTCACTTTAATGCCTGAAATTGGTCGAAATAGAAGCTTCTGAATAGGCAAAAAAGTCTGTAAAAATGGCAATTTTGGTCACATAGAGGCTTTAAAAAGTAGTTATTCAACATGAGGCACAATCCAAATGACATTTTGAATCAATTTTTCTACAGTCCAAAAAATCAATTGTCTGATGAAAAACGATGACCCGTGACCTGTCGAAATTTCTCCAGATCGTCAGAAGTGGAAATTTTTTGATATTTAATTTTTTGACTGTAAATGACTATTCCATGTAAATTATCATTTTAGGAACAAAAATAAGTGTGTTTAGAGTAATTTTAATGACTGAAATTGGTCGAAAAAGAAACTTCTGAGTAGGAGAAAATGTCTGTAAAAATGGCAATTTTGGTCACATTGAGGCTTCAAAAAGTAGTTATTCAACATGATGCACAATCCAAATGACATTTTGAATCAATTTTTCTACAGTCCAAAAAATCAATTTTCCGATGAAAAACGATGACCCGTGACCTGTCGAAATTTCTCCAGATGGTCAGAAATGGAAATTTTTTAATGTTTAATTTTTTGACTGCAAATGACTATTCCATGTAAATTATCACTTTTGGAACAAAAATAAGTGTGTTTAGAGTCACTTTAATGCCTGAAATTGGTCGAAATAGAAGCTTCTGAATAGGAGAAAATGTCTGTAAAAATTGAAATTTAGGTCACATTGAGGCTTTAAAAAGTAGTTATTCAACATGAGGCACAATCCAAATGACATTTTGAATCAATTTTTCTACAGTCCAAAAAATCAATTTTCTGATGAAAAACGATGACCCGTGACCTGTCGAAATTTCTCCAGATGGTCAGAAATGGAAATTTTTTAATGTTTAAATTTTTTGACTGCAAATGACTATTCCATGTAAATTATCACTTTTGGAACAAAATAAGTGTGTTTAGAGTCACTTTAATGCCTGAAATTGGTCGAAATAGAAGCTTCTGAATCAGAGAAAATGTCTGTAAAAATGGCAATTTAGGTCACATTGAGTCTTCAAAAAGTAGTTATTCAACATGAGGCACATTCCAAATAACATTTTGAATCAATTTTTCTACAGTCCAAAAAAAATCCATTTTCTGATGAAAAACGATGACCCGTGACCTGTCGAAATTTCTCCAGATGGTCAGAAATGGAGATTTTTTAATGTTTAACTTTTTTGACTGTAAATGACTATTCCATGTAAATTACCACTTTTGGAACAAAAATAAGTGTGTTTAGAGTCACTTTAATGCCTGAAATTGGTTGAAATAGAAGTTTCTGAATAGGAGAAAAAGTCTGTAATAATGGCAATTTTGGTCATATTGAGGCTTTAAAAAGTAGCTATTCAACATGAGGCACATTCCAAATGACATTTTGAATCAATTTTTCTACAGTCCAAAAAATCAATTTTCTGATGAAAAACGATGACCCGTGACCTGTCGAAATTTCTCCAGATGGTCAGAAATGGAAAATTTGTAATGTTTAATTTTTTGACTGCAAATGATTACTCCATGTAAATTATCACTTTTGGAACAAAAATAAGTGTGTTTAGAGTCACTTTAATGCCTGAAATTGGTCAAAATAGAAGCCTTAATAGGAGAAAATGCCTGTAAAAATGGCAATTTTGGTCACATTGAGGCTTTAAAAAGTAGTTATTCAACATGAGGCACAATCCAAATGACATTTTGAATCAATTTTTCTACAGTCCAAAAAATCAATTTTCTGATGAAAAACGATGACCCGTGACCTGTCGAAATTTCTCCAGATGGTCAGCAATTGAAATTTTTTAATGTTTAATTTTTTGACTGCAAATTACTATTCCATGTAAATTATCACTTTTGGAACAAAAATAAGTGTGTTTAGAGTCACTTTAATGCCTGAAATTGGTTGAAACAAAAGCTTCTGAATAGAGGAAAGAGTCTGTAATAATGGCAATTTTGGTCACATTGAGGCTTTAAAAAGTAGTCATTCAACATGAGGCACATTCCAAATGACATTTAGAATGAATTTTTCTACAGTCCAAAAAATAAATTTTCTGATGAAAAATGATGACCCGTGACATGTCGAAATTTCTCCAGATGTTCAGAAATGGAAATTTTTTCATGTTTAATTTTTTGACTGTAAATGACTATTCCATGTAAATTATCACTTTTGGAACAAAAATAAGTGTGTTTAGATTCACTTTAATGCCTGAAATTGGTCGAAATAGAAGCTTCTGAATAGGAGAAAAAGTCTGTAATAATGGCAATTTTGGTCACATTGAGGCTTTAAAATGTAGTTATTCAACAAGAGGCACAATCTTAATGACATTTTGAATCAATTTTTCTACAGTCCTAAAAATCAATTTTCTGATGAAAAACGATGACCCGTGACCTGTCGAAGTTTCTCCAGATGGTCAGAAATGGAAATTTTTTAATATTTAATTTTTTGACTGTAAATGACTATTCCATGTAAATTATCACTTTTGGAACAAAAATAAGTGTGTTTAGAGTCACTTTCATGCCTGAAATTGGTCGAAATAGAAGCTTCTGAATAGGAGAAAATGCATGTAAAAATGGCAATTTTGGTCACATTGAGGCTTTAAAAAAGAGTTATTCAACATGAGGCACAATCCAAATGACATTTTGAATCAATTTTTCTACAGTCCAAAACATCAATTTTCTGATGATAAATGATGACCCGTGACCTGTCGAAATTTCTCCAGATGGTCAGAAATGGAAATTTTTTAATGTTTAATTTTTTGACTGTAAATGACTTTTCCATGTAAATTATCACTTATGGAAGAAAAATAAGTGTGTTTAGAGTCACTTTAATGCATGAAATTGGTCGAAATAGAAGCTTCTGAATAGGAGAAAATGCCTGTAAAAATGGCAATTTTGGTCACATTGATGCTTTAAAAAGTAGTTATTCAACATGAGGCACAATCCAAATGACATTTTGAATCAATTTTTCTACAGTCCAAAAAATCAATTGTCTGATGAAAAACGATGACCCGTGACCTGTCGAAATTTCTCCAGATCGTCAGAAGTGGAAATTTTTTGATATTTAATTTTTTGACTGTAAATGACTATTCCATGTAAATTATCATTTTAGGAACAAAAATAAGTGTGTTTAGAGTAATTTTAATGACTGAAATTGGTCGAAAAAGAAACTTCTGAGTAGGAGAAAATGTCTGTAAAAATGGCAATTTTGGTCACATTGAGGCTTCAAAAAGTAGTTATTCAACATGATGCACAATCCAAATGACATTTTGAATCAATTTTTCTACAGTCCAAAAAATCAATTTTCCGATGAAAAACGATGACCCGTGACCTGTCGAAATTTCTCCAGATGGTCAGAAATGGAAATTTTTTAATGTTTAATTTTTTGACTGCAAATGACTATTCCATGTAAATTATCACTTTTGGAACAAAAATAAGTGTGTTTAGAGTCACTTTAATGCCTGAAATTGGTCGAAATAGAAGCTTCTGAATAGGAGAAAATGTCTGTAAAAATTGAAATTTAGGTCACATTGAGGCTTTAAAAAGTAGTTATTCAACATGAGGCACAATCCAAATGACATTTTGAATCAATTTTTCTACAGTCCAAAAAATCAATTTTCTGATGAAAAACGATGACCCGTGACCTGTCGAAATTTCTCCAGATGGTCAGAAATGGAAATTTTTTAATGTTTAATTTTTTGACTGTAAATGACTATTCCATGTAAATTATCACTTATGGAAGAAAAATAAGTGTGTTTAGAGTCCCTTTAATGCCTGAAATTGGTTGAAACAAAAGCTCTGAATAGGAGAAAAAGTCTGTAATAATGCCAATTTTGGTCACATTGAGGCTTTAAAAAGTAGTCATTCAACATGAGGCACATTCCAAATGACATTTTGAATCAATTTTTCTACAGTCCAAAAAATCAATTTTCTGATGAAAAACGATGATCCGTGACTTGTTGAAATTTCTCCAGATGGTCAGAAATGGAGTTTTTTTTTAATGTTTCATTTTTTGACTGCAAATGACTATTCCATGTAAATTATCACTTTTGGAACAAAATAAGTGTGTTTAGAGTCACTTTAATGCCTGAAATTGGTCGAAATAGAAGCTTCTGAATAGGAGAAAATGTCTGTAATAATGGCAATTTTGGTCACATTGAGGCTTTAAAAAGTAGTTATTCAACATGAGGACCATTCGAAACGACATTTTAAATTAATTTTTCTACAGTCCAAAAAATCAATTTCCTGATGAAAAACGATGATCCGTGACCTGTCGAAATTTCTCCAGATGGTCAGAAATGGAAATTTTTTAATGTTTAATTTTTTGACTGCAAATGACTATTCCATGTGAATTATCAATTTTGGAACAAAAATAAGTGTGTTTAGAGTCACTTTAATGCCTGAAATTGGTCGAAATAGAAGCTTCTGAATAGGAGAAAATGTTTGTAATAATGGCAATTTTGGTCACATTGAGGCTTTAAAAAGTAGTTATTCAACATGAGGCAGGCACATTCGAGATGACATTTTGAATCAATTTTTCTACAGTCCAAAAAATCAATTTTCTGATGAAAAACGATGACCCGTGGCCTGTCGAAATTTCTCCAGATGGTCAAAAATGGAAATTATTTAATGTTTAATTTCTTGACTGTAAATGACTATTCCATGTAAATTATCACTTTTGGAACAAAAATAAGTGTGTTTAGAGTCACTTTAATGCCTGAAATTGGTCGAAATAGAAGCTTCTGAATAGGAGAAAATGCCTGTAAAAATGGCAATTTTGGTCACATTGATGCTTTAAAAAGTAGTTATTCAACATGAGGCACAATCCAAATGACATTTTGAATCAATTTTTCTACAGTCCAAAAAATCAATTTTCTGATGAAAAACGATGACCCGTGACCTGTCGAAATTTCTCCAGATGGTCAGAAATGGAAATTTTTTAATGTTTAATTTTTTGACTGCAAATGACTATTCCATGTAAATTATCACTTTTGGAAGAAAAATAAGTGTGTTTAGAGTCACTTTAATGCCTGAAATTGGTCGAAATAGAAGCTTCTGAATAGGCAAAAAAGTCTGTAAAAATGGCAATTTTGGTCACATAGAGGCTTTAAAAAGTAGTTATTCAACATGAGGCACAATCCAAATGACATTTTGAATCAATTTTTCTACAGTCCAAAAAATCAATTGTCTGATGAAAAACGATGACCCGTGACCTGTCGAAATTTCTCCAGATCGTCAGAAGTGGAAATTTTTTGATATTTAATTTTTTGACTGTAAATGACTATTCCATGTAAATTATCATTTTAGGAACAAAAATAAGTGTGTTTAGAGTAATTTTAATGACTGAAATTGGTCGAAAAAGAAACTTCTGAGTAGGAGAAAATGTCTATAAAAATGGCAATTTTGGTCACATTGAGGCTTCAAAAAGTAGTTATTCAACATGATGCACAATCCAAATGACATTTTGAATCAATTTTTCTACAGTCCAAAAAATCAATTTTTCGATGAAAAACGATGACCCGTGACCTGTCGAAATTTCTCCAGATGGTCAGAAATGGAAATTTTTTAATGTTTAATTTTTTGACTGCAAATGACTATTCCATGTAAATTATCACTTTTGGAACAAAAATAAGTGTGTTTAGAGTCACTTTAATGCCTGAAATTGGTCGAAATAGAAGCTTCTGAATAGGAGAAAATGTCTGTAAAAATTGAAATTTAGGTCACATTGAGGCTTTAAAAAGTAGTTATTCAACATGAGGCACAATCCAAATGACATTTTGAATCAATTTTTCTACAGTCCAAAAAATCAATTTTCTGATGAAAAACGATGACCCGTGACCTGTCGAAATTTCTCCAGATGGTCAGAAATGGAAATTTTTTAATGTTTAAATTTTATGACTGCAAATGACTATTCCATGTAAATTATCACTTTTGGAACAAAATAAGTGTGTTTAGAGTCACTTTAATGCCTGAAATTGGTCGAAATAGAAGCTTCTGAATCAGAGAAAATGTCTGTAAAAATGGCAATTTAGGTCACATTGAGTCTTCAAAAAGTAGTTATTCAACATGAGGCACATTCCAAATAACATTTTGAATCAATTTTTCTACAGTCCAAAAAAAATCCATTTTCTGATGAAAAACGATGACCCGTGACCTGTCGAAATTTCTCCAGATGGTCAGAAATGGAGATTTTTTAATGTTTAACTTTTTTGACTGTAAATGACTATTCCATGTAAATTACCACTTTTGGAACAAAATAAGTGTGTTTAGAGTCACTTTAATGCCTGAAATTGGTTGAAACAAAAGCTTCTGAATAGAGGAAAGAGTCTGTAATAATGGCAATTTTGGTCACATTGAGGCTTTAAAAAGTAGTCATTCAACATGAGGCACATTCCAAATGACATTTAGAATGAATTTTTCTACAGTCCAAAAAATAAATTTTCTGATGAAAAACGATGACCCGTGACATGTCGAAATTTCTCCAGATGGTCAGAAATGGAAATTTTTTCATGTTTAATTTTTTGACTGTAAATGACTATTCCATGTAAATTATCACTTTTGGAACAAAAATAAGTGTGTTTAGATTCACTTTAATGCCTGAAATTGGTCGAAATAGAAGCTTCTGAATAGGAGAAAAAGTCTGTAATAATGGCAATTTTGGTCACATTGAGGCTTTAAAATGTAGTTATTCAACAAGAGGCACAATCTTAATGACATTTTGAATCAATTTTTCTACAGTCCTAAAAATCAATTTTCTGATGAAAAACGATGACCCGTGACCTGTCGAAGTTTCTCCAGATGGTCAGAAATGGAAATTTTTTAATATTTAATTTTTTGACTGTAAATGACTATTCCATGTAAATTATCACTTTTGGAACAAAAATAAGTGTGTTTAGAGTCACTTTCATGCCTGAAATTGGTCGAAATAGAAGCTTCTGAATAGGAGAAAATGCATGTAAAAATGGCAATTTTGGTCACATTGAGGCTTTAAAAAAGAGTTATTCAACATGAGGCACAATCCAAATGACATTTTGAATCAATTTTTCTACAGTCCAAAACATCAATTTTCTGATGATAAATGATGACCCGTGACCTGTCGAAATTTCTCCAGATGGTCAGAAATGGAAATTTTTTAATGTTTAATTTTTTGACTGTAAATGACTTTTCCATGTAAATTATCACTTATGGAAGAAAAATAAGTGTGTTTAGAGTCACTTTAATGCCTGAAATTGGTTGAAACAAAAGCTCTGAATAGGAGAAAAAGTCTGCAATAATGCCAACTTTGGTCACATTGAGGCTTTAAAAAGTAGTCATTCAACATGAGGCACATTCCAAATGACATTTTGAATCAATTTTTCTACAGTCCAAAAAATCAATTTTCTGATGAAAAACGATGACCCGTGACCTGTCGAAATTTCTCCAGATGGTCAGAAATGGAAATTTTTTAATGTTTAATTTTTTGACTGTAAATGACTATTCCATGTAAATTATCACTTATGGAAGAAAAATAAGTGTGTTTAGAGTCCCTTTAATGCCTGAAATTGGTTGAAACAAAAGCTCTGAATAGGAGAAAAAGTCTGTAATAATGCCAATTTTGGTCACATTGAGGCTTTAAAAAGTAGTCATTCAACATGAGGCACATTCCAAATGACATTTTGAATCAATTTTTCTACAGTCCAAAAAATCAATTTTCTGATGAAAAACGATGACCCGTGACTTGTTGAAATTTCTCCAGATGGTCAGAAATGGAGTTTTTTTTTAATGTTTCATTTTTTGACTGCAAATGACTATTCCATGTAAATTATCACTTTTGGAACAAAATAAGTGTGTTTAGAGTCACTTTAATGCCTGAAATTGGTCGAAATAGAAGCTTCTGAATAGGAGAAAATGTCTGTAATAATGGCAATTTTGGTCACATTGAGGCTTTAAAAAGTAGTTATTCAACATGAGTACCATTCGAAACGACATTTTAAATCAATTTTTCTACAGTCCAAAAAATCAATTTTCTGATGAAAAACGATGACCCGTGACCTGTCGAAATTTCTCCAGATGGTCAGAAATGGAAATTTTTTAATGTTTAACTTTTTGACTGCAAATGACTATTCCATGTGAATTATCAATTTTGGAGCAAAAATAAGTGTGTTTAGAGTCACTTTAATGCCTGAAATTGGTCGAAATAGAAGCTTCTGAATAGGAGAAAATGTTTGTAATAATGGCAATTTTGGTCACATTGAGACTTTAAAAAGTAGTTATTCAACATGAGGCAGGCACATTCGAGATGACATTTTGAATCAATTTTTCTACAGTCCAAAAAATCAATTTTCTGATGAAAAACGATGACCCGTGGCCTGTCGAAATTTCTCCAGATGGTCAAAAATGGAAATTATTTAATGTTTAATTTCTTGACTGTAAATGACTATTCCATGTAAATTATCACTTTTGGAACAAAAATAAGTGTGTTTAGAGTCACTTTAATGCATGAAATTGGTCGAAATAGAAGCTTCTGAATAGGAGAAAATGCCTGTAAAAATGGCAATTTTGGTCACATTGATGCTTTAAAAAGTAGTTATTCAACATGAGGCACAATCCAAATGACATTTTGAATCAATTTTTCTACAGTCCAAAAAATCAATTGTCTGATGAAAAACGATGACCCGTGACCTGTCGAAATTTCTCCAGATCGTCAGAAGTGGAAATTTTTTGATATTTAATTTTTTGACTGTAAATGACTATTCCATGTAAATTATCATTTTAGGAACAAAAATAAGTGTGTTTAGAGTAATTTTAATGACTGAAATTGGTCGAAAAAGAAACTTCTGAGTAGGAGAAAATGTCTGTAAAAATGGCAATTTTGGTCACATTGAGGCTTCAAAAAGTAGTTATTCAACATGATGCACAATCCAAATGACATTTTGAATCAATTTTTCTACAGTCCAAAAAATCAATTTTCCGATGAAAAACGATGACCCGTGACCTGTCGAAATTTCTCCAGATGGTCAGAAATGGAAATTTTTTAATGTTTAATTTTTTGACTGCAAATGACTATTCCATGTAAATTATCACTTTTGGAACAAAAATAAGTGTGTTTAGAGTCACTTTAATGCCTGAAATTGGTCGAAATAGAAGCTTCTGAATAGGAGAAAATGTCTGTAAAAATTGAAATTTAGGTCACATTGAGGCTTTAAAAAGTAGTTATTCAACATGAGGCACAATCCAAATGACATTTTGAATCAATTTTTCTACAGTCCAAAAAATCAATTTTCTGATGAAAAACGATGACCCGTGACCTGTCGAAATTTCTCCAGATGGTCAGAAATGGAAATTTTTTAATGTTTAAATTTTTTGACTGCAAATGACTATTCCATGTAAATTATCACTTTTGGAACAAAATAAGTGTGTTTAGAGTCACTTTAATGCCTGAAATTGGTCGAAATAGAAGCTTCTGAATCCGAGAAAATGTCTGTAAAAATGGCAATTTAGGTCACATTGAGTCTTCAAAAAGTAGTTATTCAACATGAGGCACATTCCAAATAACATTTTGAATCAATTTTTCTACAGTCCAAAAAAAATTCATTTTCTGATGAAAAACGATGACCCGTGACCTGTCGAAATTTCTCCAGATGGTCAGAAATGGAAATTTTTTAATGTTTAATTTTTTGACTGTAAATGACTATTCCATGTAAATTATCACTTATGGAAGAAAAATAAGTGTGTTTAGAGTCCCTTTAATGCCTGAAATTGGTTGAAACAAAAGCTCTGAATAGGAGAAAAAGTCTGTAATAATGCCAATTTTGGTCACATTGAGGCTTTAAAAAGTAGTCATTCAACATGAGGCACATTCCAAATGACATTTTGAATCAATTTTTCTACAGTCCAAAAAATCAATTTTCTGATGAAAAACGATGACCCGTGACCTGTCGAAATTTCTCCAGATGGTCAGCAATTGAAATTTTTTAATGTTTAATTTTTTGACTGCAAATTACTATTCCATGTAAATTATCACTTTTGGAACAAAAATAAGTGTGTTTAGAGTCACTTTAATGCCTGAAATTGGTTGAAACAAAAGCTTCTGAATAGAAGAAAGAGTCTGTAATAATGGCAATTTTGGTCACATTGAGGCTTTAAAAAGTAGTCATTCAGCATGAGGCACATTCCAAATGACATTTTGAATCAATTTTTCTACAGTCCAAAAAATAAATTTTCTGATGAAAAACGATGACCCGTGACATGTCGAAATTTCTCCAGATGGTCAGAAATGGAAATTTTTTCATGTTTAATTTTTTGACTGTAAATGACTATTCCATGTAAATTATCACTTTTGGAACAAAAATAAGTGTGTTTAGATTCACTTTAATGCCTGAAATTGGTCGAAATAGAAGCTTCTGAATAGGAGAAAAAGTCTGTAATAATGGCAATTTTGGTCACATTGAGGCTTTAAAATGTAGTTATTCAACAAGAGGCACAATCTTAATGACATTTTGAATCAATTTTTCTACAGTCCTAAAAATCAATTTTCTGATGAAAAACGATGACCCGTAACTTGTCGAAATTTCTCCAGATGGTCAGAAATGGAAATTTTTTAATATTTAATTTTTTGACTGCAAATGACTATTCCATGTAAATTATCACTTTTGGAACAAAATAAGTGTGTTTAGAGTCACTTTAATGCCTGAAATTGGTCGAAATAGAAGCTTCTGAATCAGAGAAAATATCTGTAGAAATGGCAATTTAGGTCACATTGAGTCTTCAAAAAGTAGTTATTCAACATGAGGCACAATCCAAATGACATTTTGAATCAATTTATCTACAGTCCAAAAAATCAATTTTAAGATGAAAAACGATGACCCGTGACCTGTCGAAATTTCTCCAGATGGTCAGAAATGGAAATTTTTTAATGTTTAATTTTTTGACTGCAAATGACTATTCCATGTAAATTATCACTTTTGGAACAAAAATAAGTGTGTTTAGAGTCACTTTCATGCCTGAAATTGGTCGAAATAGAAGCTTCTGAATAGGAGAAAATGCATGTAAAAATGGCAATTTTGGTCACATTGAGGCTTTAAAAAAGAGTTATTCAACATGAGGCACAATCCAAATGACATTTTGAATCAATTTTTCTACAGTCCAAAAAATCAATTTTCTGATGAAAAACGATGACGAAATTTCTCCAGATGGTCAGAAATGGAAATTTTTTAATGTTTAATTTTTTGACTGTAAATGACTATTCCATGTAAATTATCACTTATGGAAGAAAAATAAGTGTGTTTAGAGTCACTTTAATGCCTGAAATTGGTTGAAACAAAAGCTCTGAATAGGAGAAAAAGTCTGTAATAATGCCAATTTTGGTCACATTGAGGCTTTAAAAAGTAGTCATTCAACATGAGGCACATTCCAAATGACATTTTGAATCAATTTTTCTACAGTCCAAAAAATCAATTTTCTGATGAAAAACGATGACCCGTGACTTGTCGAAATTTCTCCAGATGGTCAGAAATGGAGTTTTTTTTTAATGTTTCATTTTTTGACTGCAAATGACTATTCCATGTAAATTATCACTTTTGGAACAAAATAATTGTGTTTAGAGTCACTTTAATGCCTGAAATTGGTCGAAATAGAAGCTTCTGAATAGGAGAAAATGTCTGTAATAATGGCAATTTTGGTCACATTGAGGCTTTAAAAAGTAGTTATTCAACATGAGGACCATTCGAAACGACATTTTAAATCAATTTTTCTACAGTCCAAAAAATCAATTTTCTGATGAAAAACGATGACCCGTGACCTGTAGAAATTTCTCCGGATGGTCAGAAATGGAATTTTTTTAATGTTTAAGGTTTTTGACTGCAAATGACTATTCCATGTGAATTATCAATTTTGGAACAAAAATAAGTGTGTTTAGAGTCACTTTAATGCCTGAAATTGGTCGAAATAGAAGCTTCTGAATAGGAGAAAATGTTTGTAATAATGGCAATTTTGGTCACATTGAGGCTTTAAAAAGTAGTTATTCAACATGAGGCAGGCACATTCGAGATGACATTTTGAATCAATTTTTCTACAGTCCAAATAATCAATTTTCTGATGAAATACGATGACCCGTGGCCTGTCGAAATTTCTCCAGATGGTCAAAAATGGAAATTATTTAATGTTTAATTTCTTGACTGTAAATGACTATTCCATGTAAATTATCACTTTTGGAACAAAAATAAGTGTATTTAGAGTCACTTTAATGCCTGAAATTGGTCGAAATAGAAGCTTCTGAATAGGAGAAAATGCCTGTAAAAATGGCAATTTTGGTCACATTGATGCTTTAAAAAGTAGTTATTCAACATGAGGCACAATCCAAATGACATTTTGAATCAATTTTTCTACAGTCCAAAAAATCAATTTTCTGATGAAAAACGATGACCCGTGACCTGTCGAAATTTCTCCAGATGGTCAGAAATGGAAATTTTTTAATGTTTAATTTTTTGACTGCAAATGACTATTCCATGTAAATTATCACTTTTGGAAGAAAAATAAGTGTGTTTAGAGTCACTTTAATGCCTGAAATTGGTCGAAATAGAAGCTTCTGAATAGGCAAAAAAGTCTGTAAAAATGGCAATTTTGGTCACATAGAGGCTTTAAAAAGTAGTTATTCAACATGAGGCACAATCCAAATGACATTTTGAATCAATTTTTCTACAGTCCAAAAAAATCAATTGTCTGATGAAAAACGATGACCCCTGACCTGTCAAAATTTCTCCAGATCGTCAGAAGTGGAAATTTTTTGATATTTAATTTTTTGACTGTAAATGACTATTCCATGTAAATTATCATTTTAGGAACAAAAATAAGTGTGTTTAGAGTAATTTTAATGACTGAAATTGGTCGAAAAAGAAACTTCTGAGTAGGAGAAAATGTCTGTAAAAATGGCAATTTTGGTCACATTGAGGCTTCAAAAAGTAGTTATTCAACATGAGGCACAATCCAAATGACATTTTGAATCAATTTTTCTACAGTCCAAAAAATCATTTTTCCGATGAAAAACGATGACCCGTGCCGTGACCTGTCGAAATTTCTCCAGATGGTCAGAAATGGAAATTTTTTAATGTTTAATTTTTTGACTGCAAATGACTATTCCATGTAAATTATCACTTTTGGAACAAAAATAAGTGTGTTTAGAGTCACTTTAATGCCTGAAATTGGTCGAAATAGAAGCTTCTGAATAGGAGAAAATATCTGTAAAAATTGAAATTTAGGTCACATTGAGGCTTTAAAA
Source organism: Triturus cristatus (assembly GCF_964204655.1). NCBI lineage: Eukaryota > Metazoa > Chordata > Amphibia > Caudata > Salamandridae > Triturus > Triturus cristatus. The sequence continues at coordinate 889,292,947 of NC_140593.1, forward strand.
AGTAGTTATTCAACATGAGGCACAATCCAAATGACATTTTGAATCAATTTTTCTACAGTCCAAAAAATCAATTTTCTGATGAAAAACGATGACCCGTGACCTGTCGAAATTTCTCCAGATGGTCAGAAATGGAAATTTTTTAATGTTTAATTTTTTGACTGCAAATGACTATTCCATGTAAATTATCACTTTTGGAAGAAAAATAAGTGTGTTTAGAGTCACTTTAATGCCTGAAATTGGTCGAAATAGAAGCTTCTGAATAGGCAAAAAAGTCTGTAAAAATGGCAATTTTGGTCACATAGAGGCTTTAAAAAGTAGTTATTCAACATGAGGCACAATCCAAATGACATTTTGAATCAATTTTTCTACAGTCCAAAAAATCAATTGTCTGATGAAAAACGATGACCCGTGACCTGTCGAAATTTCTCCAGATCGTCAGAAGTGGAAATTTTTTGATATTTAATTTTTTGACTGTAAATGACTATTCCATGTAAATTATCATTTTAGGAACAAAAATAAGTGTGTTTAGAGTAATTTTAATGACTGAAATTGGTCGAAAAAGAAACTTCTGAGTAGGAGAAAATGTCTGTAAAAATGGCAATTTTGGTCACATTGAGGCTTCAAAAAGTAGTTATTCAACATGAGGCACAATCCAAATGACATTTTGAATCAATTTTTCTACAGTCCAAAAAATCAATTTTCCGATGAAAAACGATGACCCGTGACCTGTCGAAATTTCTCCAGATGGTCAGAAATGGAAATTTTTTAATGTTTAATTTTTTTACTGCAAATGACTATTCCATGTAAATTATCACTTTTGGAACAAAAATAAGTGTGTTTAGAGTCACTTTAATGCCTGAAATTGGTCGAAATAGAAGCTTCTGAATAGGAGAAAATGTCTGTAAAAATTGAAATTTAGGTCACATTGAGGCTTTAAAAAGTAGTTATTCAACATGAGGCACAATCCAAATGACATTTTGAATCAATTTTTCTACAGTCCAAAAAATCAATTTTCTGGTGAAAAACGATGACCCGTGACCTGTCGAAATTTCTCCAGATGGTCAGAAATGGAAATTTTTTAATGTTTAATTTTTTGACTGCAAATGACTATTCCATGTAAATTATCACTTTTGGAACAAAATAAGTGTGTTTAGAGTCACTTTAATGCCTGAAATTGGTCGAAATAGAAGCTTCTGAGTAGGAGAAAATGTCTGTAAAAATTGAAATTTAGGTCACATTGAGGCTTTAAAAAGTAGTTATTCAACATGAGGCACAATCCAAATGACATTTTGAATCAATTTTTCTACAGTCCAAAAAATCAATTGTTTGATGAAAAACGATGACCCGTGACCTGTCGAAATTTCTCCAGATCGTCAGAAGTGGAAATTTTTTGATATTTAATTTTTTGACTGTAAATGACTATTCCATGTAAATTATCATTTTAGGAACAAAAATAAGTGTGTTTAGAGTAATTTTAATGACTGAAATTGGTCGAAAAAGAAACTTCTGAGTAGGAGAAAATGTCTGTAAAAATGGCAATTTTGGTCACATTGAGGCTTCAAAAAGTAGTTATTCAACATGAGGCACAATCCAAATGACATTTTGAATCAATTTTTCTACAGTCCAAAAAATCAATTTTCCGATGAAAAACGATGACCCGTGACCTGTCGAAATTTCTCCAGATGGTCAGAAATGGAAATTTTTTAATGTTTAATTTTTTTACTGCAAATGACTATTCCATGTAAATTATCACTTTTAGAACAAAAATAAGTGTGTTTAGAGTCACTTTAATGCCTGAAATTGGTCGAAATAGAAGCTTCTGAATAGGAGAAAATGTCTGTAAAAATTGAAATTTAGGTCACATTGAGGCTTTAAAAAGTAGTTATTCAACATGAGGCACAATCCAAATGACATTTTGAATCAATTTTTCTACAGTCCAAAAAATCAATTTTCTGATGAAAAACGATGACCCGTGACCTGTCGAAATTTCTCCAGATGGTCAGAAATGGAAATTTTTTAATGTTTAATTTTTTGACTGCAAATGACTATTCCATGTAAATTATCACTTTTGGAACAAAATAAGTGTGTTTAGAGTCACTTTAATGCCTGAAATTGGTCGAAATAGAAGCTTCTGAATCAGAGAAAATGTCTGTAAAAATGGCAATTTAGGTCACATTGAGTCTTCAAAAAGTAGTTATTCAACATGAGGCACATTCCAAATAACATTTTGAATCAATTTTTCTACAGTCCAAAAAAAATCCATTTTCTGATGAAAAACGATGACCCGTGACCTGTCGAAATTTCTCCAGATGGTCAGAAATGGAGATTTTTTAATGTTTAACTTTTTTGACTGTAAATTACTATTCCATGTAAATTACCACTTTTGGAACAAAAATAAGTGTGTTTAGAGTCACTTTAATGCCTGAAATTGGTTGAAATAGAAGTTTCTGAATAGGAGAAAAAGTCTGTAATAATGGCAATTTTGGTCACATTGAGGCTTTAAAAAGTAGCTATTCAACATGAGGCACATTCCAAATGACATTTTGAATCAATTTTTCTACAGTCCAAAAAATCAATTTTCTGATGAAAAACGATGACCCGTGACCTGTCGAAATTTCTCCAGATGGTCAGAAATGGAAAATTTGTAATGTTTAATTTTTTGACTGCAAATGATTACTCCATGTAAATTATCACTTTTGGAACAAAAATAAGTGTGTTTAGAGTCACTTTAATGCCTGAAATTGGTCGAAATAGAAGCCTTAATAGGAGAAAATGCCTGTAAAAATGGCAATTTTGGTCACATTGAGGCTTTAAAAAGTAGTTATTCAACATGAGGCACAATCCAAATGACATTTTGAATCAATTTTTCTACAGTCCAAAAAATCAATTTTCTGATGAAAAACGATGACCCGTGACCTGTCGAAATTTCTCCAGATGGTCAGCAATTGAAATTTTTTAATGTTTAATTTTTTGACTGCAAATTACTATTCCATGTAAATTATCACTTTTGGAACAAAAATAAGTGTGTTTAGAGTCACTTTAATGCCTGAAATTGGTTGAAACAAAAGCTTCTGAATAGAGGAAAGAGTCTGTAATAATGGCAATTTTGGTCACATTGAGGCTTTAAAAAGTAGTCATTCAACATGAGGCACATTCCAAATGACATTTAGAATGAATTTTTCTACAGTCCAAAAAATAAATTTTCTGATGAAAAACGATGACCCGTGACATGTCGAAATTTCTCCAGATGGTCAGAAATGGAAATTTTTTCATGTTTAATTTTTTGACTGTAAATGACTATTCCATGTAAATTATCACTTTTGGAACAAAAATAAGTGTGTTTAGATTCACTTTAATGCCTGAAATTGGTCGAAATAGAAGCTTCTGAATAGGAGAAAAAGTCTGTAATAATGGCAATTTTGGTCACATTGAGGCTTTAAAATGTAGTTATTCAACAAGAGGCACAATCTTAATGACATTTTGAATCAATTTTTCTACAGTCCTAAAAATCAATTTTCTGATGAAAAACGATGACCCGTGACCTGTCGAAGTTTCACCAGATGGTCAGAAATGGAAATTTTTTAATATTTAATTTTTTGACTGTAAATGACTATTCCATGTAAATTATCACTTTTGGAACAAAAATAAGTGTGTTTAGAGTCACTTTCATGCCTGAAATTGGTCGAAATAGAAGCTTCTGAATAGGAGAAAATGCATGTAAAACTGGCAATTTTGGTCACATTGAGGCTTTAAAAAAGAGTTATTCAACATGAGGCACAATCCAAATGACATTTTGAATCAATTTTTCTACAGTCCAAAACATCAATTTTCTGATGATAAATGATGACCCGTGACCTGTCGAAATTTCTCCAGATGGTCAGAAATGGAAATTTTTTAATGTTTAATTTTTTGACTGTAAATGACTTTTCCATGTAAATTATCACTTATGGAAGAAAAATAAGTGTGTTTAGAGTCACTTTAATGCCTGAAATTGGTTGAAACAAAAGCTCTGAATAGGAGAAAAAGTCTGCAATAATGCCAACTTTGGTCACATTGAGGCTTTAAAAAGTAGTCATTCAACATGAGGCACATTACAAATGACATTTTGAATCAATTTTTCTACAGTCCAAAAAATCAATTTTCTGATGAAAAACGATGACCCGTGACCTGTCGAAATTTCTCCAGATGGTCAGAAATGGAAATTTTTTAATGTTTAATTTTTTGACTGTAAATGACTATTCCATGTAAATTATCACTTATGGAAGAAAAATAAGTGTGTTTAGAGTCACTTTAATGCCTGAAATTGGTTGAAACAAAAGCTCTGAATAGGAGAAAAAGTCTGTAATAATGCCAATTTTGGTCACATTGAGGCTTTAAAAAGTAGTCATTCAACATGAGGCACATTCCAAATGACATTTTGAATCAATTTTTCTACAGTCCAAAAAATCAATTTTCTGATGAAAAACGATGACCCGTGACCTGTCGAAATTTCTCCAGATGGTCAGAAATGGAAATTTTTTAATGTTTAATTTTTTGACTGTAAATGACTATTCCATGTAAATTATCACTTATGGAAGAAAAATAAGTGTGTTTAGAGTCACTTTAATGCCTGAAATTGGTTGAAAAAAAAACTCTGAATAGGAGAAAAAGTCTGTAATAATGCCAATTTTGGTCACATTGAGGCTTTAAAAAGTAGTCATTCAACATGAGGCACATTCCAAATGACATTTGAATCAATTTTTCTACAGTCCAAAAAATCAATTTTCTGATGAAAAACGATGACCCGTGACCTGTCGAAATTTCTCCAGATGGTCAGCAATTGAAATTTTTTAATGTTTAATTTTTTGACTGCAAATTACTATTCCATGTAAATTATCACTTTTGGAACAAAAATAAGTGTGTTTAGAGTCACTTTAATGCCTGAAATTGGTTGAAACAAAAGCTTCTGAATAGAAGAAAGAGTCTGTAATAATGGCAATTTTGGTCACATTGAGGCTTTAAAAAGTAGTCATTCAACATGAGGCACATTCCAAATGACATTTTGAATCAATTTTTCTACAGTCCAAAAAATAAATTTTCTGATGAAAAACGATGACCCGTGACATGTCGAAATTTCTCCAGATGGTCAGAAATGGAAATTTTTTCATGTTTAATTTTTTGACTGTAAATGACTATTCCATGTAAATTATCACTTTTGGAACAAAAATAAGTGTGTTTAGATTCACTTTAATGCCTGAAATTGGTCGAAATAGAAGCTTCTGAATAGGAGAAAAAGTCTGTAATAATGGCAATTTTGGTCACATTGAGGCTTTAAAATGTAGTTATTCAACAAGAGGCACAATCTTAATGACATTTTGAATCAATTTTTCTACAGTCCTAAAAATCAATTTTCTGATGAAAAACGATGACCCGTAACTTGTCGAAATTTCTCCAGATGGTCAGAAATGGAAATTTTTTAATATTTAATTTTTTGACTGCAAATGACTATTCCATGTAAATTATCACTTTTGGAACAAAATAAGTGTGTTTAGAGTCACTTTAATGCCTGAAATTGGTCGAAATAGAAGCTTCTGAATCAGAGAAAATATCTGTAGAAATGGCAATTTAGGTCACATTGAGTCTTCAAAAAGTAGTTATTCAACATGAGGCACAATCCAAATGACATTTTGAATCAATTTATCTACAGTCCAAAAAATCAATTTTAAGATGAAAAACGATGACCCGTGACCTGTCGAAATTTCTCCAGATGGTCAGAAATGGAAATTTTTTAATGTTTAATTTTTTGACTGCAAATGACTATTCCATGTAAATTATCACTTTTGGAACAAAAATAAGTGTGTTTAGAGTCACTTTCATGCCTGAAATTGGTCGAAATAGAAGCTTCTGAATAGGAGAAAATGCATGTAAAAATGGCAATTTTGGTCACATTGAGGCTTTAAAAAAGAGTTATTCAACATGAGGCACAATCCAAATGACATTTTGAATCAATTTTTCTACAGTCCAAAAAATCAATTTTCTGATGAAAAACGATGACCCGTGACCTGTCGAAATTTCTCCAGATGGTCAGAAATGGAAATTTTTTAATGTTTAATTTTTTGACTGTAAATGACTATTCCATGTAAATTATCACTTATGGAAGAAAAATAAGTGTGTTTAGAGTCACTTTAATGCCTGAAATTGGTTGAAACAAAAGCTCTGAATAGGAGAAAAAGTCTGTAATAATGCCAATTTTGGTCACATTGAGGCTTTAAAAAGTAGTCATTCAACATGAGGCACATTCCAAATGACATTTTGAATCAATTTTTCTACAGTCCAAAAAATCAATTTTCTGATGAAAAACGATGACCCGTGACTTGTCGAAATTTCTCCAGATGGTCAGAAATGGAGTTTTTTTTTAATGTTTCATTTTTTGACTGCAAATGACTATTCCATGTAAATTATCACTTTTGGAACAAAATAATTGTGTTTAGAGTCACTTTAATGCCTGAAATTGGTCGAAATAGAAGCTTCTGAATAGGAGAAAATGTCTGTAATAATGGCAATTTTGGTCACATTGAGGCTTTAAAAAGTAGTTATTCAACATGAGGACCATTCGAAACGACATTTTAAATCAATTTTTCTACAGTCCAAAAAATCAATTTTCTGATGAAAAACGATGACCCGTGACCTGTAGAAATTTCTCCGGATGGTCAGAAATGGAATTTTTTTAATGTTTAAGGTTTTTGACTGCAAATGACTATTCCATGTGAATTATCAATTTTGGAACAAAAATAAGTGTGTTTAGAGTCACTTTAATGCCTGAAATTGGTCGAAATAGAAGCTTCTGAATAGGAGAAAATGTTTGTAATAATGGCAATTTTGGTCACATTGAGGCTTTAAAAAGTAGGTATTCAACATGAGGCAGGCACATTCGAGATGACATTTTGAATCAATTTTTCTACAGTCCAAAAAATCAATTTTCTGATGAAAAACGATGACCCGTGGCCTGTCGAAATTTCTCCAGATGGTCAAAAATGGAAATTATTTAATGTTTAATTTCTTGACTGTAAATGACTATTCCATGTAAATTATCACTTTTGGAACAAAAATAAGTGTGTTTAGAGTCACTTTAATGCCTGAAATTGGTCGAAATAGAAGCTTCTGAATAGGAGAAAATGCCTGTAAAAATGGCAATTTTGGTCACATTGATGCTTTAAAAAGTAGTTATTCAACATGAGGCACAATCCAAATGACATTTTGAATCAATTTTTCTACAGTCCAAAAAATCAATTTTCTGATGAAAAACGATGACCCGTGACCTGTCGAAATTTCTCCAGATGGTCAGAAATGGAAATTTTTTAATGTTTAATTTTTTGACTGCAAATGACTATTCCATGTAAATTATCACTTTTGGAAGAAAAATAAGTGTGTTTAGAGTCACTTTAATGCCTGAAATTGGTCGAAATAGAAGCTTCTGAATAGGCAAAAAAGTCTGTAAAAATGGCAATTTTGGTCACATAGAGGCTTTAAAAAGTAGTTATTCAACATGAGGCACAATCCAAATGACATTTTGAATCAATTTTTCTACAGTCCAAAAAATCAATTGTCTGATGAAAAACGATGACCCGTGACCTGTCGAAATTTCTCCAGATCGTCAGAAGTGGAAATTTTTTGATATTTAATTTTTTGACTGTAAATGACTATTCCATGTAAATTATCATTTTAGGAACAAAAATAAGTGTGTTTAGAGTAATTTTAATGACTGAAATTGGTCGAAAAAGAAACTTCTGAGTAGGAGAAAATGTCTGTAAAAATGGCAATTTTGGTCACATTGAGGCTTCAAAAAGTAGTTATTCAACATGAGGCACAATCCAAATGACATTTTGAATCAATTTTTCTACAGTCCAAAAAATCAATTTTCCGATGAAAAACGATGACCCGTGACCTGTCGAAATTTCTCCAGATGGTCAGAAATGGAAATTTTTTAATGTTTAATTTTTTGACTGCAAATGACTATTCCATGTAAATTATCACTTTTGGAACAAAAATAAGTGTGTTTAGAGTCACTTTAATGCCTGAAATTGGTCGAAATAGAAGCTTCTGAATAGGAGAAAATGTCTGTAAAAATTGAAATTTAGGTCACATTGAGGCTTTAAAAAGTAGTTATTCAACATGAGGCACAATCCAAATGACATTTTGAATCAATTTTTCTACAGTCCAAAAAATCAATTTTCTGATGAAAAACGATGACCCGTGACCTGTCGAAATTTCTCCAGATGGTCAGAAATGGAAATTTTTTAATGTTTAATTTTTTGACTGCAAATGACTATTCCATGTAAATTATCACTTTTGGAACAAAATAAGTGTGTTTAGAGTCACTTTAATGCCTGAAATTGGTCGAAATAGAAGCTTCTGAATCAGAGAAAATGTCTGTAAAAATGGCAATTTAGGTCACATTGAGTCTTCAAAAAGTAGTTATTCAACATGAGGCACATTCCAAATAACATTTTGAATCAATTTTTCTACAGTCCAAAAAAAATCCATTTTCTGATGAAAAACGATGACCCGTGACCTGTCGAAATTTCTCCAGGTGGTCAGAAATGGAGATTTTTTAATGTTTAACTTTTTTGACTGTAAATGACTATTCCATGTAAATTACCACTTTTGGAACAAAAATAAGTGTGTTTAGAGTCACTTTAATGCCTGAAATTGGTTGAAATAGAAGTTTCTGAATAGGAGAAAAAGTCTGTAATAATGGCAATTTTGGTCACATTGAGGCTTTAAAAAGTAGCTATTCAACATGAGGCACATTCCAAATGACATTTTGAATCAATTTTTCTACAGTCCAAAAAATCAATTTTCTGATGAAAAACGATGACCCGTGACCTGTTGAAATTTCTCCAGATGGTCCGAAATGGAAAATTTGTAATGTTTAATTTTTTGACTGCAAATGATTACTCCATGTAAATTATCACTTTTGGAACAAAAATAAGTGTGTTTAGATTCACTTTAATGCCTGAAATTGGTCGAAATAGAAGCTTCTGAATAGGAGAAAAAGTCTGTAATAATGGCAATTTTGGTCACATTGAGGCTTTAAAATGTAGTTATTCAACAAGAGGCACAATCTTAATGACATTTTGAATCAATTTTTCTACAGTCCTAAAAATTAATTTTCTGATGAAAAACGATGACCCGTGACCTGTCGAAGTTTCTCCAGATGGTCAGAAATGGAAATTTTTTAATATTTAATTTTTTGACTGTAAATGACTATTCCATGTAAATTATCACTTTTGGAAAAAAAATAAGTGTGTTTAGAGTCACTTTCATGCCTGAAATTGGTCGAAATAGAAGCTTCTGAATAGGAGAAAATGCATGTAAAAATGGCAATTTTGGTCACATTGAGGCTTTAAAAAAGAGTTATTCAACATGAGGCACAATCCAAATGACATTTTGAATCAATTTTTCTACAGTCCAAAAAATCAATTTTCTGATGAAAAACGATGACCCGTGACCTGTCGAAATTTCTCCAGATGGTCAGAAATGGAAAATTTGTAATGTTTAATTTTTTGACTGCAAATGATTACTCCATGTAAATTATCACTTTTGGAACAAAAATAAGTGTGTTTTGAGTCACTTTAATGCCTGAAATTGGTCGAAATAGAAGCTTCTTAATAGGAGAAAATGCCTGTAAAAATGGCAATTTTGGTCACATTGAGGCTTTAAAAAGTAGTTATTCAACATGAGGCACAATCCAAATGACATTTTGAATCAATTTTTCTACAGTCCAAAAAATCAATTTTCTGATGAAAAACGATGACCCGTGACCTGTAGAAATTTCTCCAGATGGTCAGCAATTGAAATTTTTTAATGTTTAATTTTTTGACTGCAAATTACTATTCCATGTAAATTATCACTTTTGGAACAAAAATAAGTGTGTTTAGAGTCACTTTAATGCCTGAAATTGGTTGAAACAAAAGCTTCTGAATAGAAGAAAGAGTCTGTAATAATGGCAATTTTGGTCACATTGAGGCTTTAAAAAGTAGTCATTCAAGATGAGGCACATTCCAAATGACATTTTGAATCAATTTTTCTACAGTCCAAAAAATAAATTTTCTGATGAAAAACGATGACCCGTGACATGTCGAAATTTCTCCAGATGGTCAGAAATGGAAATTTTTTAATGTTTAATTTTTTGACTGCAAATGACTATTCCATGTAAATTATCACTTTTGGAACAAAATAAGTGTGTTTAGAGTCACTTTAATGCCTGAAATTGGTCGAAATAGAAGCTTCTGAATCAGAGAAAATGTCTGTAAAAATGGCAATTTAGGTCACATTGAGTCTTCAAAAAGTAGTTATTCAACATGAGGCACATTCCAAATAACATTTTGAATCAATTTTTCTACAGTCCAAAAAAATCCATTTTCTGATGAAAAACGATGACCCGTGACCTGTCAAAATTTCTCCAGATGGTCAGAAATGGAAATTTTTTAATGTTTAATTTTTCGACTGTAAATGACTTTTCCATGTAAATTATCACTTATGGAAGAAAAATAAGTGTGTTTAGAGTCACTTTAATGCCTGAAATTGGTTGAAACAAAAGCTCTGAATAGGAGAAAAAGTCTGCAATAATGCCAACTTTGGTCACATTGAGGCTTTAAAAAGTAGTCATTCAACATGAGGCACATTCCAAATGACATTTTGAATCAATTTTTCTACAGTCCAAAAAATCAATTTTATTATGAAAAACGATGACCCGTGACCTGTCGAAATTTCTCCAGATGGTCAGAAATGGAAATTTTTTAATGTTTAATTTTTTGACTGTAAATGACTATTCCATGTAAATTATCACTTATGGAAGAAAAATAAGTGTGTTTAGAGTCACTTTAATGCCTGAAATTGGTTGAAACAAAAGCTCTGAATAGGAGAAAAAGTCTGTAATAATGCCAATTTTGGTCACATTGAGGCTTTAAAAAGTAGTCATGAGGCACATTCCAAATGACATTTTGAAACAATTTTTCTACAGTCCAAAAAATCAATTTTCTGATGAAAAACGATGACCCGTGACTTGTTGAAATTTCTCCAGATGGTCAGAAATGGAGTTTTTTTTAATGTTTCATTTTTTGACTGCAAATGACTATTCCATGTAAATTATCACTTTTGGAACAAAATAAGTGTGTTTAGAGTCACTTTAATGCCTGAAATTGGTCGAAATAGAAGCTTCTGAATAGGAGAAAATGTCTGTAATAATGGCAATTTTGGTCACATTGAGGCTTTAAAAAGTAGTTATTCAACATGAGGACCATTCGAAACAACATTTTAAATCAATTTTTCTACAGTCCAAAAAATCAATTTTCTGATGAAAAACGATGACCCGTGACCTGTCGAAATTTCTCCAGATGGTCAGAAATGGAAATTTTTTAATGTTTAATTTTTTGACTGCAAATGACTATTCCATGTAAATTATCACTTTTGGAACAAAATAAGTGTGTTTAGAGTCACTTTAATGCCTGAAATTGGTCGAAATAGAAGCTTCTGAATCAGAGAAAATGTCTGTAAAAATGGCAATTTAGGTCACATTGAGTCTTCAAAAAGTAGTTATTCAACATGAGGCACATTCCAAATAACATTTTGAATCAATTTTTCTACAGTCCAAAAAAATCCATTTTCTGATGAAAAACGATGACCCGTGACCTGTCGAAATTTCTCCAGATGGTCAGAAATGGAGATTTTTTAATGTTTAACTTTTTTGACTGTAAATGACTATTCCATGTAAATTACCACTTTTGGAACAAAAATAAGTTTGTTTAGAGTCACTTTAATGCCTGAAATTGGTTGAAATAGAAGTTTCTGAATAGGAGAAAAAGTCTGTAATAATGGCAATTTTGGTCACATTGAGGCTTTAAAAAGTAGCTATTCAACATGAGGCACATTCCAAATGACATTTTGAATCAATTTTTCTACAGTCCAAAAAATCAATTTTCTGATGAAAAACGATGACCCGTGACCTGTCGAAATTTCTCCAGATGGTCAGAAATGGAAAATTTGTAATGTTTAATTTTGTGACTGCAAATGATTACTCCATGTAAATTATCACTTTTGGAACAAAAATAAGTGTGTTTAGAGTCACTTTAATGCCTGAAATTGGTCGAAATAGAAGCTTCTTAATAGGAGAAAATGCCTGTAAAAATGGCAATTTTGGTCACATTGAGGCTTTAAAAAGTAGTTATTCAACATGAGGCACAATCCAAATGACATTTTGAATCAATTTTTCTACAGTCCAAAAAATCAATTTTCTGATGAAAAACGATGACCCGTGACATGTCGAAATTTCTCCAGATGGTCAGCAATTGAAATTTTTTAATGTTTAATTTTTAGAGTGCAAATTACTATTCCATGTAAATTATCACTTTTGGAACAAAAATAAGTGTGTTTAGAGTCACTTTAATGCCTGAAATTGGTTGAAACAAAAGCTTCTGAATAGAAGAAAGAGTCTGTAATAATGGCAATTTTGGTCACATTGAGGCTTTAAAAAGTAGTCATTCAACATGAGGCACATTCCAAATGACATTTTGAATCAATTTTTCTACAGTCCAAAAAATAAATTTTCTGATGAAAAACGATGACATGTCGAAATTTCTCCAGATGGTCAGAAATGGAATTTTTTTCATGTTTAATTTTTTGACTGTAAATGACTATTCCATGTAAATTATCACTTTTGGAACAAAAATAAGTGTGTTTAGATTCACTTTAATGCCTGAAATTGGTCGAAATAGAAGCTTCTGAATAGGAGAAAAAGTCTGTAATAATGGCAATTTTGGTCACATTGAGGCTTTAAAATGTAGTTATTCAACAAGAGGCACAATCTTAATGACATTTTGAATCAATTTTTCTACAGTCCTAAAAATCAATTTTCTGATGAAAAACGATGACCCGTGACCTGTCGAAGTTTCTCCAGATGGTCAGAAATGGAAATTTTTTAATATTTAATTTTTTGACTGTAAATGACTATTCCATGTAAATTATCACTTTTGGAACAAAAATAAGTGTGTTTAGAGTCACTTTCATGCCTGAAATTGGTCGAAATAGAAGCTTCTGAATAGGAGAAAATGCATGTAAAAATGGCAATTTTGGTCACATTGAGGCTTTAAAAAAGAGTTATTCAACATGAGGCACAATCCAAATGACATTTTGAATCAATTTTTCTACAGTCCAAAACATCAATTTTCTGATGATAAATGATGACCCGTGACCTGTCGAAATTTCTCCAGATGGTCAGAAATGGAAATTTTTTAATGTTTAATTTTTTGACTGTAAATGACTTTTCCATGTAAATTATCACTTATGGAAGAAAAATAAGTGTGTTTAGAGTCACTTTAATGCCTGAAATTGGTTGAAACAAAAGCTCTGAATAGGAGAAAAAGTCTGCAATAATGCCAACTTTGGTCACATTGAGGCTTTAAAAAGTAGTTATTCAACATGAGGCACATTCCAAATAACATTTTGAATCAATTTTTCTACAGTCCAAAAAAATCCATTTTCTGATGAAAAACGATGACCCGTGACCTGTCAAAATTTCTCCAGATGGTCAGAAATGGAAATTTTTTAATGTTTAATTTTTTGACTGTAAATGACTTTTCCATGTAAATTATCACTTATGGAAGAAAAATAAGTGTGTTTAGAGTCACTTTAATGCCTGAAATTGGTTGAAACAAAAGCTCTGAATAGGAGAAAAAGTCTGCAATAATGCCAACTTTGGTCACATTGAGGCTTTAAAAAGTAGTCATTCAACATGAGGCACATTCCAAATGACATTTTGAATCAATTTTTCTACAGTCCAAAAAATCAATTTTATTATGAAAAACGATGACCCGTGACCTGTCGAAATTTCTCCAGATGGTCAGAAATGGAAATTTTTTAATGTTTAATTTTTTGACTGTAAATGACTATTCCATGTAAATTATCACTTATGGAAGAAAAATAAGTGTGTTTAGAGTCACTTTAATGCCTGAAATTGGTTGAAACAAAAGCTCTGAATAGGAGAAAAAGTCTGTAATAATGCCAATTTTGGTCACATTGAGGCTTTAAAAAGTAGTCATTCAACATGAGGCACATTCCAAATGACATTTTGAAACAATTTTTCTACAGTCCAAAAAATCAATTTTCTGATGAAAAACGATGACCCGTGACTTGTTGAAATTTCTCCAGATGGTCAGAAATGGAGTTTTTTTTAATGTTTCATTTTTTGACTGCAAATGACTATTCCATGTAAATTATCACTTTTGGAACAAAATAAGTGTGTTTAGAGTCACTTTAATGCCTGAAATTGGTCGAAATAGAAGCTTCTGAATAGGAGAAAATGTCTGTAATAATGGCAATTTTGGTCACATTGAGGCTTTAAAAAGTAGTTATTCAACATGAGGACCATTCGAAACGACATTTTAAATCAATTTTTCTACAGTCCAAAAAATCAATTTTCTGATGAAAAACGATGACCCGTGACCTGTCGAAATTTCTCCAGATGGTCAGAAATGGAAATTTTTTAATGTTTAATTTTTTGACTGCAAATGACTATTCCATGTAAATTATCACTTTTGGAACAAAATAAGTGTGTTTAGAGTCACTTTAATGCCTGAAATTGGTCGAAATAGAAGCTTCTGAATCAGAGAAAATGTCTGTAAAAATGGCAATTTAGGTCACATTGAGTCTTCAAAAAGTAGTTATTCAACATGAGGCACATTCCAAATAACATTTTGAATCAATTTTTCTACAGTCCAAAAAAATCCATTTTCTGATGAAAAACGATGACCCGTGACCTGTCGAAATTTCTCCAGATGGTCAGAAATGGAGATTTTTTAATGTTTAACTTTTTTGACTGTAAATGACTATTCCATGTAAATTACCACTTTTGGAACAAAAATAAGTTTGTTTAGAGTCACTTTAATGCCTGAAATTGGTTGAAATAGAAGTTTCTGAATAGGAGAAAAAGTCTGTAATAATGGCAATTTTGGTCACATTGAGGCTTTAAAAAGTAGCTATTCAACATGAGGCACATTCCAAATGACATTTTGAATCAATTTTTCTACAGTCCAAAAAATCAATTTTCTGATGAAAAACGATGACCCGTGACCTGTCGAAATTTCTCCAGATGGTCAGAAATGGAAAATTTGTAATGTTTAATTTTGTGACTGCAAATGATTACTCCATGTAAATTATCACTTTTGGAACAAAAATAAGTGTGTTTAGAGTCACTTTAATGCCTGAAATTGGTCGAAATAGAAGCTTCTTAATAGGAGAAAATGCCTGTAAAAATGGCAATTTTGGTCACATTGAGGCTTTAAAAAGTAGTTATTCAACATGAGGCACAATCCAAATGACATTTTGAATCAATTTTTCTACAGTCCAAAAAATCAATTTTCTGATGAAAAACGATGACCCGTGACATGTCGAAATTTCTCCAGATGGTCAGCAATTGAAATTTTTTAATGTTTAATTTTTTGACTGCAAATTACTATTCCATGTAAATTATCACTTTTGGAACAAAAATAAGTGTGTTTAGAGTCACTTTAATGCCTGAAATTGGTTGAAACAAAAGCTTCTGAATAGAAGAAAGAGTCTGTAATAATGGCAATTTTGGTCACATTGAGGCTTTAAAAAGTAGTCATTCAACATGAGGCACATTCCAAATGACATTTTGAATCAATTTTTCTACAGTCCAAAAAATAAATTTTCTGATGAAAAACGATGACCCGTGACATGTCGAAATTTCTCCAGATGCTCAGAAATGGAAATTTTTTAATGTTTAATTTTTTGACTGCAAATGACTATTCCATGTAAATTATCACTTTTGGAAGAAAAATAAGTGTGTTTAGAGTCACTTTAATGCCTGAAATTGGTCGAAATAGAAGCTTCTGAATAGGCAAAAAAGTCTGTAAAAATGGCAATTTTGGTCACATAGAGGCTTTAAAAAGTAGTTATTCAACATGAGGCACAATCCAAATGACATTTTGAATCAATTTTTCTACAGTTCAAAAAATCAATTGTCTGATGAAAAACAATGACCCGTGACCTGTCGAAATTTCTCCAGATCGTCAGAAGTGGACATTTTTTGATATTTAATTTTTTGACTGTAAATGACTATTCCATGTAAATTATCATTTTAGGAACAAAAATAAGTGTGTTTAGAGTAATTTTAATGACTGAAATTGGTCGAAAAAGAAACTTCTGAGTAGGAGAAAATGTCTGTAAAAATTGAAATTTAGGTCACATTGAGGCTTTAAAAAGTAGTTATTCAACATGAGGCACAATCCAAATGACATTTTGAATCAATTTTTCTACAGTCCAAAAAATCAATTTTCTGATGAAAAACGATGACCCGTGACCTGTCGAAATTTCTCCAGATGGTCAGAAATGGAAATTTTTTAATGTTTAATTTTTTGACTGCAAATGACTATTCCATGTAAATTATCACTTTTGGAACAAAATAAGTGTGTTTAGAGTCACTTTAATGCCTGAAATTGGTCGAAATAGAAGCTTCTGAATCAGAGAAAATGTCTGTAAAAATGGCAATTTAGGTCACATTGAGTCTTCAAAAAGTAGTTATTCAACATGAGGCACATTCCAAATAACATTTTGAATCAATTTTTCTACAGTCCAAAAAAATCCATTTTCTGATGAAAAACGATGACCCGTGACCTGTCAAAATTTCTCCAGATGGTCAGAAATGGAGATTTTTTAATGTTTAACTTTTTTGACTGTAAATGACTATTCCATGTAAATTACCACTTTTGGAACAAAAATAAGTGTGTTTAGAGTCACTTTAATGCCTGAAATTGGTTGAAATAGAAGTTTCTGAATAGGAGAAAAAGTCTGTAATAATGGCAATTTTGGTCACATTGAGGCTTTAAAAAGTAGCTATTCAACATGAGGCACATTCCAAATGACATTTTGAATCAATTTTTCTACAGTCCAAAAAATCAATTTTCTGATGAAAAACGATGACCCGTGACCTGTCGAAATTTCTCCAGATGGTCAGAAATGGATAATTTGTAATGTTTAATTTTTTGACTGCAAATGATTACTCCATGTAAATTATCACTTTTGGAACAAAAATAAGTGTGTTTAGAGTCACTTTAATGCCTGAAATTGGTCGAAATAGAAGCTTCTTAATAGGAGAAAATGCCTGTAAAAATGGCAATTTTGGTCACATTGAGGCTTTAAAAAGTAGTTATTCAACATGAGGCACAATCCAAATGACATTTTGAATCAATTTTTCTACAGTCCAAAAAATCAATTTTCTGATGAAAAACGATGACCCGTGACCTGTCGAAATTTCTCCAGATGGTCAGCAATTGAAATTTTTTAATGTTTAATTTTTTGACTGCAAATTACTATTCCATGTAAATTATCACTTTTGGAACAAAAATAAGTGTGTTTAGAGTCACTTTAATGCCTGAAATCGGTTGAAACAAAAGCTTCTGAATAGAAGAAAGAGTCTGTAATAATGGCAATTTTGGTCACATTGAGGCTTTAAAAAGTAGTCATTCAACATGAGGCACATTCCAAATGACATTTTGAATCAATTTTTCTACAGTCCAAAAAATAAATTTTCTGATGAAAAACGATGACCCGTGACATGTCGAAATTTCTCCAGATGGTCAGAAATGGAAATTTTTTCATGTTTAATTTTTTGACTGTAAATGACTATTCCATGTAAATTATCACTTTTGGAACAAAAATAAGTGTGTTTAGATTCACTTTAATGCCTGAAATTGGTCGAAATAGAAGCTTCTGAATAGGAGAAAAAGTCTGTAATAATGGCAATTTTGGTCACATTGAGGCTTTAAAATGTAGTTATTCAACAAGAGGCACAATCTTAATGACATTTTGAATCAATTTTTCTACAGTCCAAAAAATAAATTTTCTGATGAAAAACGATGACCCGTGACATGTCGAAATTTCTCCAGATGGTCAGAAATGGAAATTTTTTCATGTTTAATTTTTTGACTGTAAATGACTATTCCATGTAAATTATCACTTTTGGAACAAAAATAAGTGTGTTTAGATTCACTTTAATGCCTGAAATTGGTCGAAATAGAAGCTTCTGAATAGGAGAAAAAGTCTGTAATAATGCCAATTTTGGTCACATTGAGGCTTTAAAAAGTAGTCATTCAACATGAGGCACATTCCAAATGACATTTTGAAACAATTTTTCTACAGTCCAAAAAATCAATTTTCTGATGAAAAACGATGACCCGTGACTTGTTGAAATTTCTCCAGATGGTCAGAAATGGAGTTTTTTTTTAATTTTTCATTTTTTGACTGCAAATGACTATTCCATGTAAATTATCACTTTTGGAACAAAATAAGTGTGTTTAGAGTCACTTTAATGCCTGAAATTGGTCGAAATAGAAGCTTCTGAATAGGAGAAAATGTCTGTAATAATGGCAATTTTGGTCACATTGAGGCTTTAAAAAGTAGTTATTCAACATGAGGACCATTCGAAACGACATTTTAAATCAATTTTTCTACAGTCCAAAAAATCAATTTTCTGATGAAAAACGATGACACGTGACCTGTCGAAATTTCTCCAGATGGTCAGAAATGGAAATTTTTTAATGTTTAATTTTTTGACTGCAAATGACTATTCCATGTGAATTATCAATTTTGGAACAAAAATAAGTGTGTTTAGAGTCACTTTAATGCCTGAAATTGGTCGAAATAGAAGCTTCTGAATAGGAGAAAATGCCTGTAAAAATTGAAATTTAGGTCACATTGAGGCTTTAAAAAGTAGTTATTCAACATGAGGCACAATCCAAATGACATTTTGAATCAATTTTTCTACAGTCCAAAAAATCAATTTTCTGATGAAAAACGATGACCCGTGACCTGTCAAAATTTCTCCAGATGGTCAGAAATGGAGATTTTTTAATGTTTAATTTTTTGACTGCAAATGATTACTCCATGTAAATTATCACTTTTGGAACAAAAATAAGTGTGTTTAGAGTCACTTTAATGCCTGAAATTGGTCGAAATAGAAGCTTCTTAATAGGAGAAAATGCCTGTAAAAATGGCAATTTTGGTCACATTGAGGCTTTAAAAAGTAGTTATTCAACATGAGGCACAATCCAAATGACATTTTGAATCAATTTTTCTACAGTCCAAAAAATCAATTTTCTGATGAAAAACGATGACCCGTGACCTGTCGAAATTTCTCCAGATGGTCAGCAATTGAAATTTTTTAATGTTTAATTTTTTGACTGCAAATTACTATTCCATGTAAATTATCACTTTTGGAACAAAAATAAGTGTGTTTAGAGTCACTTTAATGCCTGAAATTGGTTGAAACAAAAGCTTCTGAATAGAAGAAAGAGTCTGTAATAATGGCAATTTTGGTCACATTGAGGCTTTAAAAAGTAGTCATTCAACATGAGGCACATTCCAAATGACATTTTGAATCAATTTTTCTACAGTCCAAAAAATAAATTTTCTGATGAAAAACGATGACCCGTGACCTGTCGAAATTTCTCCAGATGGTCAGAAATGGAGATTTTTTAATGTTTAACTTTTTTGACTGTAAATGACTATTCCATGTAAATTACCACTTTTGGAACAAAAATAAGTTTGTTTAGAGTCACTTTAATGCCTGAAATTGGTTGAAATAGAAGTTTCTGAATAGGAGAAAAAGTCTGTAATAATGGCAATTTTGGTCACATTGAGGCTTTAAAAAGTAGCTATTCAACATGAGGCACATTCCAAATGACATTTTGAATCAATTTTTCTACAGTCCAAAAAATCAATTTTCTGATGAAAAACGATGACCCGTGACCTGTCGAAATTTCTCCAGATGGTCAGAAATGGAAAATTTGTAATGTTTAATTTTGTGACTGCAAATGATTACTCCATGTAAATTATCACTTTTGGAACAAAAATAAGTGTGTTTAGAGTCACTTTAATGCCTGAAATTGGTCGAAATAGAAGCTTCTTAATAGGAGAAAATGCCTGTAAAAATGGCAATTTTGGTCACATTGAGGCTTTAAAAAGTAGTTATTCAACATGAGGCACAATCCAAATGACATTTTGAATCAATTTTTCTACAGTCCAAAAAATCAATTTTCTGATGAAAAACGATGACCCGTGACATGTCGAAATTTCTCCAGATGGTCAGCAATTGAAATTTTTTAATGTTTAATTTTTTGACTGCAAATTACTATTCCATGTAAATTATCACTTTTGGAACAAAAATAAGTGTGTTTAGAGTCACTTTAATGCCTGAAATTGGTTGAAACAAAAGCTTCTGAATAGAAGAAAGAGTCTGTAATAATGGCAATTTTGGTCACATTGAGGCTTTAAAAAAGAGTTATTCAACATGAGGCACAATCCAAATGACATTTTGAATCAATTTTTCTACAGTCCAAAAAATCAATTTTCTGATGAAAAACGATGACCCGTGACCTGTCGAAATTTCTCCAGATGGTCAGAAATGGAAAATTTGTAATGTTTAATTTTTTGACTGCAAATGATTACTCCATGTAAATTATCACTTTTGGAACAAAAATAAGTGTGTTTAGAGTCACTTTAATGCCTGAAATTGGTCGAAATAGAAGCTTCTTAATAGGAGAAAATGCCTGTAAAAATGGCAATTTTGGTCACATTGAGGCTTTAAAAAGTAGTTATTCAACATGAGGCACAATCCAAATGACATTTTGAATCAATTTTTCTACAGTCCAAAAAATCAATTTTCTGATGAAAAACGATGACCCGTGACCTGTCGAAATTTCTCCAGATGGTCAGCAATTGAAATTTTTTAATGTTTAATTTTTTGACTGCAAATTACTATTCCATGTAAATTATCACTTTTGGAACAAAAATAAGTGTGTTTAGAGTCACTTTAATGCCTGAAATCGGTTGAAACAAAAGCTTCTGAATAGAAGAAAGAGTCTGTAATAATGGCAATTTTGGTCACATTGAGGCTTTAAAAAGTAGTCATTCAACATGAGGCACATTCCAAATGACATTTTGAATCAATTTTTCTACAGTCCAAAAAATAAATTTTCTGATGAAAAACGATGACCCGTGACATGTCGAAATTTCTCCAGATGGTCAGAAATGGAAATTTTTTCATGTTTAATTTTTTGACTGTAAATGACTATTCCATGTAAATTATCACTTTTGGAACAAAAATAAGTGTGTTTAGATTCACTTTAATGCCTGAAATTGGTCGAAATAGAAGCTTCTGAATAGGAGAAAAAGTCTGTAATAATGGCAATTTTGGTCACATTGAGGCTTTAAAATGTAGTTATTCAACAAGAGGCACAATCTTAATGACATTTTGAATCAATTTTTCTACAGTCCTAAAAATCAATTTTCTGATGAAAAACGATGACCCGTGACCTGTCGAAGTTTCTCCAGATGGTCAGAAATGGAAATTTTTTAATGTTTAATTTTTTGACTGTAAATGACTTTTCCATGTAAATTATCACTTATGGAAGAAAAATAAGTGTGTTTAGAGTCACTTTAATGCCTGAAATTGGTTGAAACAAAAGCTCTGAATAGGAGAAAAAGTCTGTAATAATGCCAATTTTGGTCACATTGAGGCTTTAAAAAGTAGTCATTCAACATGAGGCACATTCCAAATGACATTTTGAAACAATTTTTCTACAGTCCAAAAAATCAATTTTCTGATGAAAAACGATGTCCCGTGACTTGTTGAAATTTCTCCAGATGGTCAGAAATGGAGTTTTTTTTTAATTTTTCATTTTTTGACTGCAAATGACTATTCCATGTAAATTATCACTTTTGGAACAAAATAAGTGTGTTTAGAGTCACTTTAATGCCTGAAATTGGTCGAAATAGAAGCTTCTGAATAGGAGAAAATGTCTGTAATAATGGCAATTTTGGTCACATTGAGGCTTTAAAAAGTAGTTATTCAACATGAGGACCATTCGAAACGACATTTTAAATCAATTTTTCTACAGTCCAAAAAATCAATTTTCTGATGAAAAACGATGACACGTGACCTGTCGAAATTTCTCCAGATGGTCAGAAATGGAAATTTTTTAATGTTTAATTTTTTGACTGCAAATGACTATTCCATGTGAATTATCAATTTTGGAACAAAAATAAGTGTGTTTAGAGTCACTTTAATGCCTGAAATTGGTCGAAATAGAAGCTTCTGAATAGGAGAAAATGCCTGTAAAAATTGAAATTTAGGTCACATTGAGGCTTTAAAAAGTAGTTATTCAACATGAGGCACAATTCAAATGACATTTTGAATAAATTTTTCTACAGCCCAAAAACTCAATTTTCTGATGAAAAACGATGACCCGTGACCTGTCGAAATTTCTCCAGATGGTCAGAAATGGAAATTTTTTTTAATTTTTTTTTTTTTTTACTGTAAATGACTATTCCATGTGAATTATCACTTTTGGAATTAAAATAAGTGAGTTTAGAGTAAGTTTAATGACTGAAATTGGTCGAAAAAGAAGCCTCTGAGTAGGAGAAAACGTCTGTAAAAATGGCAATTCTGGTCACATTGAGGCTTTAAAAAGTAGTTATTCAACATGAGGCACATTCCAAATGACATTTTGAATCAATTTTTCTACAGTCCAAACAATCAATTTTCTGATAAAAAACGATGACCCGTGACCAGTCGAAATTTCTCCAGATGGTCAGAAATGGAAATTTTTTAATGTTTAATTTTTTGACTGCACATGACTATTCCATGTAAATTATCACTTTTGGAACTAAAATAAGTGTGTTTAGAATCACTTTGACGCCTGAAATTTTTCAAAATAGAAGCGTCTGAATAGGAGAAAAAGTCTGTATTAATGGCAATTTTGGCCACATTTAAAACATTTAAAAAGTAGTTATTCAACATGAGGCACATTCCAAATGACATTTTTAATCAATTTTTCTACAGTCCATAAAATCAATTTTTGTGATGAAAAACGATGACCCGTGACTTGTCGAAATTTCTCCAGATGGTCAATAATGGAAATTTTTTAATGTTTAATTTTTTGACTGCACATGACTATTCCATGTAAATTATCACTTTTGGAACAAAAACAGGTGTGTTTAGAGTCACTTTAATGCCTGAAATTGGTCGAAATAGAAGCTTCTGAATTGGAGAAAATGTCTGTATTAATGGCAATTTTGGTCACTTTGAGGCTTTAAAAAGTAGTTATTCAACATGAGGCACATTCCAAATGACATTTTGAATCAATTTTTCTACAGTCCAAAAAATCAATTTTCTGATGAAAAACGATGACCTGTGACCTGTTGAAATTTCTCCAGATAGTCAGAAATGGAAATTATTTCATGTTTAATTTTTTGACTGCAAATGACTATTCCATGTAAATTATCACTTTTGGAACAAAAATAAGTGTGTTTAGAGTCACTTTAATGCCTGAAATTGGTCGAAATAGTAGCTTCTGAATAGGAGAAAATGTCTTTAAAAATGGCAATTTTCGTCACATTGAGGATTTAAAAAGTAGTTATTCAACATGAGGGACAATCCAAATGACATTTTGAATCAATTTTTCTACAGTCCAAAAAATCAATTTTCTGATGAAAAAACGATGACCCGTGACCTCTCGAAATTTCTCCAGATGGTCAGAAATGGAAATTTTTTAATGTTTAATTTTTTGACTGCACAGGACTATTCCATGTAAATTACCACTTTTGGAACAAAAATAAGTGTGTTTAGAGTCACTTTAATGCTTGAAATTGGTCGAAATAAAAGCTTCTGCATAGGATAAAAAGTCTGTAATAATGGCAATTTTGGTCACATTGAGGCTTTAAAAAGTAGTTATTCAACATGAGGCACATTTCAAATTACATTTTTAATCAATTTTTCTACAGTCCAAAAAATCAATTTTCTGATGAAAAACGATGACCCGTGACCTGTCGAAATTTCTCCAGATGGTCAGAAATGGAAATTTTTTTATGTTTACATTTTTTTTCTGTAAATGACTATTCCATGTGAATTATCACTTTTGGAACAAAAATAAGGGTGTTTAGAGTCACTTTAATGCCTGAAATTGGTCGAAATAGAAGCTTCTGAATAGGAGAAAAAGTCTGTAATTATGGCAATTTTGGTCACATTGAGGCTTTAAAATGTAGTTATTCAACATGAGGCGCATTCCAAATGACATTTTGAATCAATTTTTCTACAGTCCAAAAAATCTATTTTCTGATGAAAAACGATGACCCGTGACCTGTCAAAATTTCTCCAGATCGTCAGAAATGGAAATTTTTTAATGTTTAATTGTTTGACTGCAAATGACTATTCCATGTAAATTATCACTTTTGGAACACAAATAAGTGTGTTTAGAGTCACTTTAATGCCTGAAATTGGTCGAAATAGAAGCTTCTGAATAGGAGAAAAAGTCTGTATTAATGGCAATTTTGGCCACATTTAAAAACATTTAAAAAGTAGTTATTCAACATGAGGCGCATTCCAAATGACATTTTGAATCAATTTTTCTACAGTCCAAAAAATCAATTTTCTGATGAAAAACGATGACCTGTGACCTGTCGAAATTTCTTCAGATGGTCAGAAATGGAAATTTTTTCATGTTTAATTTTTTTACTGTAAATGACTATTCCATGTGAATTATCACTTTTGGAACTAAAATAAGTGTGTTTAGAATCACTTTAATGCCTGAAATTGGTCAAAATAGAAGCTTCTGAATAGGAGAAAAAGTCTGTATTAATGGCAATTTTGGCCGCATTTAAAAACATTTAAAAAGTAGTTATTCAACATGAGGCACATTCCAAATGACATTTTTAATCAATTTTTCTACAGTCCATAAAATCAATTTTTGTGATGAAAAACGATGACCCGTGACCTGTCGAAATTTCTCCAGATGGTCAGAAATGGAAATTTTTTCATGTTTAATTTTTTGACTGCACATGACTATTCCATGTACATTATCACTTTTGGAACAAAAACAGGTGTGTTTAGAGTCACTTTAATGCCTGAAATTGGTCGAAATAGAAGCTTCTGAATAGGAGTAAATGTCTGTATTAATGGCAATTTTGGTCACATTGAGGCTTTAAAAAGTAGTTATTCAACATGAAACACATTCCAAATAAAATTTTGAATCAATTTTACTACGGTCCAAAAAATCAATTTTCTGATGAAAAACGATGACCCGTGACCTGTCGAAATTTCTCCAGATGGTCAGAAATGGAAATTTTTTAATGTTTAAAGTTTTTTTACTGTCAATGACTATTCCATGTGAATTATCACTTTTGGAACAAAAATAAGTGTGTTTAGAGTCACTTTAATGCCTGAAATTGGTCGAAATAGAAGCTTCTGAATAGGAGAAAATGTCTGTATTAATGGCAATTTTGGTCACATTGAGGCTTCAAAAAGTAGTTATTCAACATGAGGCACAATCCAAATGACATTTTGAATTAATTTTTCTACAGTCCAAAAAAATCAATTTTCTATTGAAAAACGATGACCCGTGACCTGTCGAAATTTCTCCAGATGGTCAGAAATGGAAATTTTTTAATGTTTCATTTTTTGACTGCAAACGACTATTCCATGTAAATTATCACTTTTGGAACAAAAAAAAGTGTGTTTATAGTCACTTTAATGCTTGAAATTAGTCGAAATAGAAGCTTCTGAATAGGAGAAAATGTCTGTATTAATGGCAATTTTGGTCACATTGAGGCTTTAAAAAGTAGTTATTAAACATGAGGCACAATCCAAATGACATTTTGAATCAAATTTTTCTACAGTCCAAAAAAATCAATTTTCTGATGAAAAACGATGACCCGTGACCTGTCGAAATTTCTCCAGATGGTCAGAAATGGAAATTTTTTAATGTTTAATTTTTTTACTGCAAATGACTATTCCATGTAAATTATCACTTTTGGAAAAAAACAAGTATGTTTAGAGTCACTTTAATGCCTGAAGTTGGTCGAAATAGAAGCTTCTGAATAGGAGAAAATGTCTGTATTAATGGCAATTTTGGTCACATTGAGGCTTTAAAAAGTAGTTATTCAACATGAGGCACAATCCAAATGACATTTTGAATCAATTTTTCTACAGTCCAAAAAAATCAATTTTCTAATGAAAAATGATGACCCGTGACCTGTCGAAATTTCTCCAGATGGTCAGAAATGGAAATTATTTAATGTTTAATTTTTTGACTGCAAATGACTATTCCATGTAAATTATCACTTTTGGAACAAAAATAAGTGTGTTTAGAGTCACTTTAATGCCTGAAATTGGTCGAAATAGAAGCTTCTGAATAGGAGAAAAAGTCTGTAATTATGGCAATTTTGTTCACATTGAGGCTTTAAAAAGTAGTTATTCAACATGAGGCGCATTCCAAATGACATTTTGAATCAATTTTTCTACAGTCCAAAAAATCTATTTTCTGATGAAAAACGATGACCCGTGACCTGTCAAAATTTCTCCAGATCGTCAGAAATGGAAATTTTTTAATGTTTAATTTTTTGACTGCAAATGACTATTCCATGTAAATTATCACTTTTGGAACAAAAATAAGTGTGTTTAGAGTCACTTTAATGCCTGAAATTGGTCGAAAAAGAAGCTTCTGAATAGGAGAAAAAGTCTGTAATAATGGCAATTTTGGTCACATTGAGGCTTTAAAAAGTAGTTATTCAACATGAGGCACATTCCAAATTACATTTTTAATCAATTTTTCTACAGTCCAAAAAATCAATTTTCTGATGAAAAACGATGACCCGTGACCTGTCGAAATTTCTCCAGATGGTCAGAAATGGAAATTTTTTAATGTTTAATTTTTTGACTGCACATGACTATTCCATGTAAATTATCACTTTTGGAACAAAAATAAGTGTGTTTAGAGTCACTTTAATGCCTGAAATTGGTCGAAATAAAAGCTTCTGCATAGGATAAAAAGTCTGTAATAATGGCAATTTTGGTCACATTGAGGCTTTAAAAAGTAGTTATTCAACATGAGGCACATTCCAAATTACATTTTTAATCAATTTTTCTACAGTCCAAAAAATCAATTTTCTAATGAAAAACGATGACCCGTGACCTGTCGAAATTTCTCCAGATGGTCAGAAATGGAAATTTTTTTATGTTTAAATTCTTTTTTCTGTAAATGACTATTCCATGTGAATTATCACTTTTGGAACAAAAATAAGGGTGTTTAGAGTCACTTTAATGCCTGAAATTGGTCGAAATAGAAGCTTCTGAATAGGAGTAAATGTCTGTATTAATGGCAATTTTGGTCACATTGAGGCTTTAAAAAGTAGTTATTCAACATGAGACACATTCCAAATAAAATTTTGAATCAATTTTACTACGGTCCAAAAAATCAATTTTCTGATGAAAAACGATGACCCGTGACCTGTCGAAATTTCTCCAGATGGTCAGAAATGGAAATTTTTTAATGTTTACATTTTTTTTCTGTAAATGACTATTCCATGTGAATTATCACTTTTGGAACAAAAATAAGGGTGTTTAGAGTCACTTTAATGACTGAAATTGGTCGAAAAAGAAGCTTATGAGTAGGAGAAAATGTCTGTAAAAATGGCAATTTTGGTCACATTGAGGCTACAAAAAGTAGTTATTCGACATGAGGCACAATCCAAATGACATTTTGAATCAATTTTTCTACAGTCTAAAAAAATCAATTTTCTGATGAAAAATGATGACCCGTGACCTGTTGAAATTTCTCCAGATAGTCAGAAATGGAAATTATTTCATGTTTAATTTTTTGACTGCAAATGACTATTCCATGTAAATTATCACTTTTGGAACAAAAATAAGTGTGTTTAGAGTCACTTTAATGCCTGAAATTGGTCGAAATAGTAGCTTCTGAATAGGAGAAAATGTCTTTAAAAATGGCAATTTTCGTCACATTGAGGATTTAAAAAGTAGTTATTCAACATGAGGGACAATCCAAATGACATTTTGAATCAATTTTTCTACAGTCCAAAAAATCAATTTTCTGATGAAAAACGATGACCTGTGACCTGTCGAAATTTCTCCAGATGGTCAGAAATGGAAATTTTTTCATGTTTAATTTTTTTACTGTAAATGACTATTCCATGTGAATTATCACTTTTGGAACTAAAATAAGTGTGTTTAGAATCACTTTAATGCCTGAAATTGGTCAAAATAGAAGCTTCTGAATAGGAGAAAAAGTCTGTATTAATGGCAATTTTGGCCGCATTTAAAAACATTTAAAAAGTAGTTATTCAACATGAGGCACATTCCAAATGACATTTTTAATCAATTTTTCTACAGTCCATAAAATCAATTTTTGTGATGAAAAACGATGACCCGTGACCTGTCGAAATTTCTCCAGATGGTCAGAAATGGAAATTTTTTCATGTTTAATTTTTTGACTGCACATGACTATTCCATGTACATTATCACTTTTGAAACAAAAACAGGTGTGTTTAGAGTCACTTTAATGCCTGAAATTGGTCGAAATAGAAGCTTCTGAATAGGAGTAAATGTCTGTATTAATGGCAATTTTGGTCACATTGAGGCTTTAAAAAGTAGTTATTCAACATGAGACACATTCCGAATAAAATTTTGAATCAATTTTACTACGGTCCAAAAAATCAATTTTCTGATGAAAAACGATGACCCGTGACCTGTCGAAATTTCTCCAGATGGTCAGAAATGGAAATTTTTTAATGTTTAAAGTTTTTTTACTGTCAATGACTATTCCATGTGAATTATCACTTTTGGAACAAAAATAAGTGTGTTTAGAGTCACTTTAATGCCTGAAATTGGTCGAAATAGAAGCTTCTGAATAGGAGAAAATGTCTGTATTAATGGCAATTTTGGTCACATTGAGGCTTCAAAAAGTAGTTATTCAACATGAGGCACAATCCAAATGACATTTTGAATTAATTTTTCTACAGTCCAAAAAAATCAATTTTCTATTGAAAAACGATGACCCGTGACCTGTCGAAATTTCTCCAGATGGTCAGAAATGGAAATTTTTTAATGTTTCATTTTTTGACTGCAAACGACTATTCCATGTAAATTATCACTTTTGGAACAAAAAAAAGTGTGTTTATAGTCACTTTAATGCTTGAAATTAGTCGAAATAGAAGCTTCTGAATAGGAGAAAATGTCTGTATTAATGGCAATTTTGGTCACATTGAGGCTTTAAAAAGTAGTTATTAAACATGAGGCACAATCCAAATGACATTTTGAATCAAATTTTTCTACAGTCCAAAAAAATCAATTTTCTGATGAAAAACGATGACCCGTGACCTGTCGAAATTTCTCCAGATGGTCAGAAATGGACATTTTTTAATGTTTAATTTTTTTACTGCAAATGACTATTCCATGTAAATTATCACTTTTGGAACAAAAATAAGTGTGTTTAGAGTCACTTTAATGCCTGAAATTGGTCGAAATAGAAGCTTCTGAATAGGAGAAAAAGTCTGTAATTATGGCAATTTTGGTCACATTGAGGCTTTAAAAAGTAGTTATTCAACATGAGGCGCATTCCAAATGACATTTTGAATCAATTTTTCTACAGTCCAAAAAATCTATTTTCTGATGAAAAACGATGACCCGTGACCTGTCAAAATTTCTCCAGATCGTCAGAAATGGAAATTTTTTAATGTTTAATTTTTTGACTGCAAATGACTATTCCATGTAAATTATCACTTTTGGAACAAAAATAAGTGTGTTTAGAGTCACTTTAATGCCTGAAATTGGTCGAAAAAGAAGCTTCTGAATAGGAGAAAAAGTCTGTAATAATGGCAATTTTGGTCACATTGAGGCTTTAAAAAGTAGTTATTCAACATGAGGCACATTCCAAATTACATTTTTAATCAATTTTTCTACAGTCCAAAAAATCAATTTTCTGATGAAAAACGATGACCCGTGACCTGTCGAAATTTCTCCAGATGGTCAGAAATGGAAATTTTTTAATGTTTAATTTTTTGACTGCACATGACTATTCCATGTAAATTATCACTTTTGGAACAAAAATAAGTGTGTTTAGAGTCACTTTAATGCCTGAAATTGGTCGAAATAAAAGCTTCTGCATAGGATAAAAAGTCTTTAATAATGGCAATTTTGGTCACATTGAGGCTTTAAAAAGTAGTTATTCAACATGAGGCACATTCCAAATTACATTTTTAATCAATTTTTCTACAGTCCAAAAAATCAATTTTCTAATGAAAAACGATGACCCGTGACCTGTCGAAATTTCTCCAGATGGTCAGAAATGGAATTTTTTTTATGTTTAAATTCTTTTTTCTGTAAATGACTATTCCATGTGAATTATCACTTTTGGAACAAAAATAAGGGTGTTTAGAGTCACTTTAATGCCTGAAATTGGTCGAAATAGAAGCTTCTGAATAGGAGAAAATGTCTTTAAAAATGGCCATTTTCATCACATTGAGGCTTTAAAAAGTAGTTATTCAACATGAGGCACAATTCAAATGACATTTTGAATCAATTTTTCTACAGCCCAAAAACTCAATTTTCTGATGAAAAACGATGACCCGTGACCTGTCGAAATTTCTCCAGATGGTCAGAAATGGAAATTTTTTAATTTTAAATTTTTTTACTCTAAATGACTATTCCATGTGAATTATCACTTTTGTAATTAAAATAAGTGTGTTTAGAGTAAGTTTAATGACTGAAATTGGTCGAAAAAGAAGCCTCTGAGTAGGAGAAAACGTCTGTAAAAATGGCAATTCTGGTCACATTGAGGCTTTAAAAAGTAGTTATTCAACATGAGGCGCATTCCAAATTACATTTTGAATCAATTTTTCTACAGTCCAAAAAAACTATTTTCTGATGAAAAACGATGCCCCGTGAGCTGTCAAAATTTCTCCAGATCGTCAGAAATGGAAATTTTTCAATGTTTAATTTTTTGACTGCGAATGACTATTCCATGTAAATTATCACTTTTGGAACAAAAACAGGTGTGTTTAGAGTCACTTTAATACCTGAAATTGGTCGAAATAGAAGCTTCTGAATTGGAGAAAATGTCTGTATTAATTGCAATTCTGGTCACTTTGAGGCTTTAAAAAGTAGTTATTCAACATGAGGCACATTCCAAATGACATTTTGAATCAATTTTTCTACAGTCCAAAAAATCAATTTTCTGATGAAAAACGATGACCCGTGACCTGTCGAAATTTCTCCAGATGGTCAGAAATGGAAATTTTTTCATGTTTAATTTTTTTACTGTAAATGACCATTCCATGTGAATTGTCACTTTTGCACTTAAAATAAGTGTGTTTAGAGTAAGTTTAATGACTGAAATTGGTCGAAAAAGAAGCTTCTGAGTAGGAGAAAATGTCTGTAAAAATGGCAATTTTGGTCACATTGAGGCTTCAAAAAGTAGTTATTCAACATGAGGCACAATCCAAATGACATTTTGAATCAATTTTTCTACAGTCTAAAAAACTCAATTTTCTGATGAAAAATGATGACCCGTGACCTGTTGAAATTTCTCCAGATAGTCAGAAATGGAAATTATTTCATGTTTAATTTTTTGACTGCAAATGACTATTCCATGTAAATTATCACTTTTGGAACAAAAATAAGTGTGTTTAGAGTCACTTTAATGCCTGAAATTGGTCGAAATAGAAGCTTCTGAATAGGAGAAAAAGTCTGTAATTATGGCAATTTTGGTCACATTGAGGCTTTAAAAAGTAGTTATACAACATGAGGCGTGTTCCAAATGACATTTTGAATCAATTTTTCTACAGTCCAAAAAATCAATTTTCTGATGAAAAATGATGCCCCGTGACCTGTCGAAATTTCTCCAGATCGTCAGAAATGGAAATTTTTTAATGTTTAATTTTTTGACTGTAAATGACTATTCCATGTGAATTATCACTTTTGGAACAAAAATAAGGGTGTTTAGAGTCACTTTAATGCCTGAAATTGGTCGAAATAGTAGCTTCTGAATAGGAGAAAATGTCTTTAAAAATGGCAATTTTCGTCACATTGAGGATTTAAAAAGTAGTTATTCAACATGAGGCACAATCCAAATGACATTTTGAATCAATTTTTCTACAGTCCAAAAAATCAATTTTCTGATGAAAAACGATGACCTGTGACCTGTCGAAATTTGTCCAGATGGTCAGAAATGGAAATTTTTTCATGTTTAATTTTTTTACTGTAAATGACTATTCCATGTGAATTATCACTTTTGGAACTAAAATAAGTGTGTTTAGAATCACTTTAATGCCTGAAATTGGTCAAAGTAGAAGCTTCTGAATAGGAGAAAAAGTCTGTATTAATGGCAATTTTGGCCGCATTTAAAAACATTTAAAAAGTAGTTATTCAACATGAGGCACATTCCAAATGACATTTTTAATCAATTTTTCTACAGTCCATAAAATCAATTTTTGTGATGAAAAACGATGACCCGTGACCTGTCGAAATTTCTCCAGATGGTCAGAAATGGAAATTTTTTCATGTTTAAGTTTTTTGACTGCACATGACTATTCCATGTAAATTATCACTTTTGGAACAAAAACAGGTGTGTTTAGAGTCACTTTAATGCTTGAAATTGGTCGAAATAGAAGCTTCTGAATAGGAGTAAATGTCTGTATTAATGGCAATTTTGGTCACATTGAGGCTTTAAAAAGTAGTTATTCAACATGAGACACATTCCAAATAAAATTTTGAATCAATTTTACTACGGTCCAAAACATCAAATTTTTCTGATGAAAAACGATGACCCGTGACCTGTCGAAATTTCTCCAGATGGTCAGAAATGGAAATTTTTTAATGTTTAAAGTTTTTTTACTGTCAATGACTATTCCATGTGAATTATCACTTTTGGAACAAAAATAAGTGTGTTTAGAGTCACTTTAATGCCTGAAATTGGTCGAAATAGAAGCTTCTGAATAGGAGAAAATGTCTGTATTAATGGCAATTTTGGTCACATTGAGGCTTCAAAAAGTAGTTATTCAACATGAGGCACAATCCAAATGACATTTTGAATTAATTTTTCTACAGTCCAAAAAAATCAATTTTCTATTGAAAAACGATGACCCGTGACCTGTCGAAATTTCTCCAGATGGTCAGAAATGGAAATTTTTTAATGTTTCATTTTTTGACTGCAAACGACTATTCCATGTAAATTATCACTTTTGGAACAAAAAAAAGTGTGTTTATAGTCACTTTAATGCTTGAAATTAGTCGAAATAGAAGCTTCTGTATAGGAGAAAATGTCTGTATTAATGGCAATTTTGGTCACATTGAGGCTTTAAAAAGTAGTTATTAAACATGAGGCACAATCCAAATGACATTTTGAATCAAATTTTTCTACAGTCCAAAAAAATCAATTTTCTGATGAAAAACGATGACCCGTGACCTGTCGAAATTTCTCCAGATGGTCAGAAATGGAAATTTTTTAATGTTTAAGTTTTTTTACTGCAAATGACTATTCCATGTAAATTATCACATTTGGAAAAAAACAAGTATGTTTAGAGTCACTTTAATGCCTGAAGTTGGTCGAAATAGAAGTTCTGAATAGGAGAAAATGTCTTTAAAAATGGCCATTTTCATCACATTGAGGCTTTAAAAAGTAGTTATTCAACATGAGGCACAATTCAAATGACATTTTGAATCAATTTTTCTACAGCTCAAAAACTCAATTTTCTGATGAAAAACGATGACCCGTGACCTGTCGAAATTTCTCCAGATGGTCAGAAATGGAAATTTTTTAATTTTAAATTTTTTTACTCTAAATGACTATTCCATGTGAATTATCACTTTTGGAATTAAAATAAGTGTGTTTAGAGTAAGTTTAATGACTGAAATTGGTCGAAAAAGAAGCCTCTGAGTAGGAGAAAACGTCTGTAAAAATGGCAATTCTGGTCACATTGAGGCTTTAAAAAGTAGTTATTCAACATGAGGCGCATTCCAAATTACATTTTGAATCAATTTTTCTACAGTCCAAAAAAACTATTTTCTGATGAAAAACGATGCCCCGTGAGCTGTCGAAATTTCTCCAGATCGTCAGAAATGGAAATTTTTCAATGTTTAATTTTTTGACTGCAAATGACTATTCCATGTAAATTATCACTTTTGGAACAAAAACAGGTGTGTTTAGAGTCACTTTAATACCTGAAATTGGTCGAAATAGAAGCTTCTGAATTGGAGAAAATGTCTGTATTAATTGCAATTCTGGTCACTTTGAGGCTTTAAAAAGTAGTTATTCAACATGAGGCACATTCCAAATGACATTTTGAATCAATTTTTCTACAGTCCAAAAAATCAATTTTCTGATGAAAAACGATGACCCGTGACCTGTCGAAATTTCTCCAGATGGTCAGAAATGGAAATTTTTTCATGTTTAATTTTTTTACTGTAAATGACCATTCCATGTGAATTGTCACTTTTGCACTTAAAATAAGTGTGTTTAGAGTAAGTTTAATGACTGAAATTGGTCGAAAAAGAAGCTTCTGAGTAGGAGAAAATGTCTGTAAAAATGGCAATTTTGGTCACATTGAGGCTTCAAAAAGTAGTTATTCAACATGAGGCACAATCCAAATGACATTTTGAATCAATTTTTCTACAGTCTAAAAAAATCAATTTTCTGATGAAAAATGATGACCCGTGACCTGTTGAAATTTCTCCAGATAGTCAGAAATAGAAATTATTTCATGTTTAATTTTTTGACTGCAAATGACTATTCCATGTAAATTATCACTTTTGGAACAAAAATAAGTGTGTTTCGAGTCACTTTAATGCCTGAAATTGGTCGAAATAGAAGCTTCTGAATAGGAGAAAAAGTCTGTAATTATGGCAATTTTGGTCACATTGAGGCTTTAAAAAGTAGTTATACAACATGAGGCGTGTTCCAAATGACATTTTGAATCAATTTTTCTACAGTCCAAAAAATCAATTTTCTGATGAAAAACGATGCCCCGTGACCTGTCGAAATTTCTCCAGATCGTCAGAAATGGAAATTTTTTAATGTTTAATTTTTTGACTGTAAATGACTATTCCATGTGAATTATCACTTTTGGAACAAAAATAAGGGTGTTTAGAGTCACTTTAATGCCTGAAATTGGTCGAAATAGTAGCTTCTGAATAGGAGAAAATGTCTTTAAAAATGGCAATTTTCGTCACATTGAGGATTTAAAAAGTAGTTATTCAACATGAGGCACAATCCAAATGACATTTTGAATCAATTTTTCTACAGTCCAAAAAATCAATTTTCTGATGAAAAACGATGACCTGTGACCTGTTGAAATTTCTCCAGATAGTCAGAAATGGAAATTATTTCATGTTTAATTTTTTGACTGCAAATGACTATTCCATGTAAATTATCACTTTTGGAACAAAAATAAGTGTGTTTAGAGTCACTTTAATGCCTGAAATTGGTCGAAATAGAAGCTTCTGAATAGGAGAAAAAGTCTGTAATTATGGCAATTTTGGTCACATTGAGGCTTTAAAAAGTAGTTATACAACATGAGGCGTGTTCCAAATGACATTTTGAATCAATTTTTCTACAGGCCAAAAAATCAATTTTCTGATGAAAAACGATGCCCCGTGACCTGTCGAAATTTCTCCAGATCGTCAGAAATGGAAATTTTTTAATGTTTAATTTTTTGACTGTAAATGACTATTCCATGTGAATTATCACTTTTGGAACAAAAATAAGGGTGTTTAGAGTCACTTTAATGCCTGAAATTGGTCGAAATAGTAGCTTCTGAATAGGAGAAAATGTCTTTAAAAATGGCAATTTTCGTCACATTGAGGATTTAAAAAGTAGTTATTCAACATGAGGCACAATCCAAATGACATTTTGAATCAATTTTTCTACAGTCCAAAAAATCAATTTTCTGATGAAAAACGATGACCTGTGACCTGTCGAAATTTCTCCAGTTGGTCAGAAATGGAAATTTTTTCATGTTTAATTTTTTTACTGTAAATGACTATTCCATGTGAATTATCACTTTTGGAACTAAAATAAGTGTGTTTAGAATCACTTTAATGCCTGAAATTGGTCAAAATAGAAGCTTCTGAATAGGAGAAAAAGTCTGTATTAATGGCAATTTTGGCCGCATTTAAAAACATTTAAAAAGTAGTTATTCAACATGAGGCACATTCCAAATGACATTTTTAATCAATTTTTCTACAGTCCATAAAATCAATTTTTGTGATGAAAAACGATGACCCGTGACCTGTCGAAATTTCTCCAGATGGTCAGAAATGGAAATTTTTTCATGTTTAATTTTTTGACTGCACATGACTATTCCATGTAAATTATCACTTTTGGAACAAAAACAGGTGTGTTTAGAGTCACTTTAATGCCTGAAATTGGTCGAAATAGAAGCTTCTGAATAGGAGTAAATGTCTGTATTAATGGCAATTTTGGTCACATTGAGGCTTTAAAAAGTAGTTATTCAACATGAGGCGCAATTCCAAATGATATTTTGAATCAATTTTTCTACAGTCCAAAAAATAAATTTTCTGATGAAAAACGATGACCCGTGTGACCTGTCGAAATTTCTCCAGATGGTCAGAAATGGAAATTTTTTAATGTTTCATTTTTTGACTGCAAACGACTATTCCATGTAAATTATCACTTTTGGAACAAAAAAAAGTGTGTTTATAGTCACTTTAATGCTTGAAATTAGTCGAAATAGAAGCTTCTGAATAGGAGAAAATGTCTGTATTAATGGCAATTTTGGTCACATTGAGGCTTTAAAAAGTAGTTATTAAACATGAGGCACAATCCAAATGACATTTTGAATCAAATTTTTCTACAGTCCAAAAAAATCAATTTTCTGATGAAAAACGATGACCCGTGACCTGTCGAAATTTCTCCAGATGGTCAGAAATGGAAATTTTTTAATGTTTAATTTTTTGACTGCACATGACTATTCCATGTAAATTATCACTTTTGGAACAAAAATAAGTGTGTTTAGAGTCACTTTAATGCCTGAAATTGGTCGAAATAAAAGCTTCTGCATAGGAGAAAATGTCTTTAAAAATGGCAATTTTCATCACATTGAGGCTTTAAAAAGTAGTTATTCAACATGAGGCACAATTCAAATGACATTTTGAATCAATTTTTCTACAGCCCAAAAACTCAATTTTCTGATGAAAAACGATGACCCGTGACCTGTCAAAATTTCTCCAGATGGTCAGAAATGGAAATTTTTTAATTTTAAATTTTTTTACTCTAAATGACTATTCCATGTGAATTATCACTTTTGGAATTAAAATAAGTGTGTTCAGAGTAAGTTTAATGACTGAAATTGGTCAAAAAAGAAGCCTCTGAGTAGGAGAAAACGTCTGTAAAAATGGCAATTCTGGTCACATTGAGGCTTTAAAAAGTAGTTATTCAACATGAGACACATTCCAAATAAAATTTTGAATCAATTTTTCTACGGTCCAAAAAAACAATTTTCTGATGAAAAACGATGACCCGTGACCTGTCGAAATTTCTCCAGATGGTCAGAAATGGAAATTATTTAATGTTTAATTTTTTGACTGCAAATGACTATTCCATGTAAATTATCACTTTTGGAACAAAAATAAGTGTGTTTAGAGTCACTTTAATGCCTGAAATTGGTCGAAATAGAAGCTTCTGAATAGGAGAAAAAGTCTGTAATTATGGCAATTTTGGTCACATTGAGGCTTTAAAATGTAGTTATTCAACATGAGGCGCATTCCAAATGACATTTTGAATCAATTTTTCTACAGTCCAAAAAATCTATTTTCTGATGAAAAACGATGACCCGTGACCTGTCAAAATTTCTCCAGATCGTCAGAAATGGAAATTTTTTAATGTTTAATTTTTTGACTGCAAATGACTATTCCATGTAAATTATCAATTTTGGAACAAAAATAAGTGTGTTTAGAGTCACTTTAATGCCTGAAATTGGTCGAAATAGAAGCTTCTGAATAGGAGAAAAAGTCTGTATTAATGGCAATTTTGGCCACATTTAAAAACATTTAAAAAGTAGTTATTCAACATGAGGCACATTCCAAATGACATTTTTAATCAATTTTTCTACAGTCCATAAAATCAATTTTTGTGATGAAAAACGATGACCCGTGACCTGTCGAAATTTCTCCAGATGGTCAGAAATGGAAATTTTTTAATGTTTAATTTTTTGACTGCACATGACTATTCCATGTAAATTTTCACTTTTGGAACAAAAACAGGTGTGTTTAGAGTCACTTTAATGCCTGAAATTGGTCGAAATAGAAGCTTCTGAATAGGAGTAAATGTCTGTATTAATGGCAATTTTGGTCACATTGAGGCTTTAAAAAGTAGTTATTCAACATGAGACACATTCCAAATAAAATTTTGAATCAATTTTTCTACGGTCCAAAAAATCAATTTTCTGATGAAAAACGATGACCCGTGACCTGTCGAAATTTCTCCAGATCGTCAGAAATGGAAATTTTTCAATGTTTAATTGTTTGACTGCAAATGACTATTCCATGTGAATTATCACTTTTGGAACAAAAATAAGGGTGTTTAGAGTCACTTTAATGCATGAAATTGGTCGAAATAGAAGCTTCTGAATAGGAGAAAATGTCTTTAAAAATGGCAATTTTCGTCACATTGAGGCTTTAAAAAGTAGTCATTCAACATGAGGCGCATTCCAAATGACATTTTTAATCAATTTTTCTACAGTCCAAAAAAACTATATTCTGATGAAAAACGATGCCCCGTGACCTGTCGAAATTTCTCCAGATCGTCAGAAATGGAAATTTTTCAATGTTTAATTTTTTGACTGCAAATGACTATTCCATGTAAATTATCACTTTTGGAACAAAAATAAGTGTGTTTAGAGTCACTTTAATGCCTGAAATTGGTCGAAATAGAAGCTTCTGAATAGGAGAAAAAGTCTGTAATTATGGCAATTTTGGTCACATTGAGGCTTTAAAAAGTAGTTAGTCAACATGAGGCACAATCCAAATGACATTTTGAATCAATTTTTCTACAGTCCAAAAAAATCAATTTTCTGATGAAAAATGATGCCCCGTGACCTGTCGAAATTTCTCCAGATCGTCAGAAATGGAAATTTTTCAATGTTTAATTTTTTGACTGCAAATGACTATTCCATGTAAATTATCACTTTTGGAACAAAAATAAGTGTGTTTAGAGTCACTTTAATGCCTGAAATTGGTCGAAATAGAAGCTTCTGAATAGGAGAAAAAGTCTGTAATTATGGCAATTTTGGTCACATTGAGGCTTTAAAAAGTAGTTATTCAACATGAGGCGCATTCCAAATGACATTTTGAATCAATTTTTCTACAGTCCAAAAAATCTATTTTCTGATGAAAAATGATGACCCGTGACCTGTCAAAATTTCTCCAGATCGTCAGAAATGGAAATTTTTTAATGTTTAATGTTTTGACTGCAAATGACTATTCCATGTAAATTATCACTTTTGGAACAAAAATAAGTGTGTTTAGAGTCACTTTAATGCCTGAAATTGGTCGAAATAGAAGCTTCTGAATAGGAGAAAAAGTCTGTAATAATGGCAATTTTGGTCACATTGAGGCTTTAAAAAGTAGTTATTCAACATGAGGCACATTCCAAATTACATTTTTAATCAATTTTTCTACAGTCCAAAAAATCAATTTTCTGATGAAAAACGATTTAACCTGTCGACCTGTCGAAATTTCTCCAGATGGTCAGAAATGGAAATTTTTTAATGTTTAATTTTTTGACTGCACATGACTATTCCATGCAAATTATCACTTTTGGAACAAAAACAGGTGTGTTTAGAGTCACTTTAAAGCCTGAAATTGGTCGAAATAGAAGCTTCTGAATACGAAAAAATGTCTGTATTAATGGCTATTTTGGTCACATTGAGGCTTTAAAAAGTAGGTATTCAACATGAGACACATTCCAAATAAAATTTTGAATCAATTTTTCTACGGTCCAAAAAATCAATTTTCTGATGAAAAACGATGACCCGTGACCTGTCGAAATTTCTCCAGATGGTCAGAAATGGAAATTTTTTTATGTTTACATTTCTTTCTGTAAATGACTATTCCATGTGAATTATCACTTTTGGAACAAAAATAAGGGTGTTTAGAGTCACTTTAATGCCTGAAATTGGTCGAAATAGAAGCTTCTGAATAGGAGAAAATGTCTTTAAAAATGGCAATTTTCGTCACATTGAGGCTTTAAAAAGTAGTTATTCAACATGAGGCACAATTCAAATGACATTTTGAATAAATTTTTCTACAGCCCAAAAACTCAATTTTCTGATGAAAAACGATGACCCGTGACCCTTCGAAATCTCTCCAGATGGTCAGAAATGGAAATTTTTTAATTTTAATTTTTTTTACTGTAAATGACTATTCCATGTGAATTATCACTTTTGGAACTAAAATAAGTGTGTTTAGAATCACTTTAATGCCTGAAATTGGTCAAAATAGAAGCTTCTGAATAGGAGAAAAAGTCTGTATTAATGACAATTTTGTCCGCATTTAAAAACATTTAAAAAGTAGTCATTCAACATGAGGCGCATTCCAAATGACATTTTTAATCAATTTTTCTACAGTCCAAAAAAACTATTTTCTGATGAAAAACGATGCCCCGTGACCTGTCGAAATTTCTCCAGATCGTCAGAAATGGAAATTTTTCAATGTTTAATTTTTTGACTGCAAATGACTATTCCATGTAAATTATCACTTTTGGAACAAAAATAAGTGTGTTTAGAGTCACTTTAATGCCTGAAATTGGTCGAAATAGAAGCTTCTGAATAGGAGAAAAAGTCTGTAATTATGGCAATTTTGGTCACATTGAGGCTTTAAAAAGTAGTTAGTCAACATGAGGCACAATCCAAATGACATTTTGAATAAATTTTTCTACAGTCCAAAAAAATCAATTTTCTGATGAAAAATGATGCCCCGTGACCTGTCGAAATTTCTCCAGATCGTCAGAAATGGAAATTTTTCAATGTTTAATTTTTTGACTGCAAATGACTATTCCATGTAAATTATCACTTTTGGAACAAAAATAAGTGTGTTTAGAGTCACTTTAATGCCTGAAATTGGTCGAAATAGAAGCTTCTGAATATGAGAAAAAGTCTGTAATTATGGCAATTTTGGTCACATTGAGGCTTTAAAAAGTAGTTATTCAACATGAGGCGCATTCCAAATGACATTTTGAATCAATTTTTCTACAGTCCAAAAAATCTATTTTCTGATGAAAAATGATGACCCGTGACCTGTCAAAATTTCTCCAGATCGTCAGAAATGGAAATTTTTTAATGTTTAATGTTTTGACTGCAAATGACTATTCCATGTAAATTATCACTTTTGGAACAAAAATAAGTGTGTTTAGAGTCACTTTAATGCCTGAAATTGGTCGAAATAGAAGCTTCTGAATAGGAGAAAAAGTCTGTAATAATGGCAATTTTGGTCACATTGAGGCTTTAAAAAGTAGTTATTCAACATGAGGCACATTCCAAATTACATTTTTAATCAATTTTTCTACAGTCCAAAAAATCAATTTTCTGATGAAAAACGATTTAACCTGTCGACCTGTCGAAATTTCTCCAGATGGTCAGAAATGGAAATTTTTTAATGTTTAATTTTTTGACTGCACATGACTATTCCATGCAAATTATCACTTTTGGAACAAAAACAGGTGTGTTTAGAGTCACTTTAAAGCCTGAAATTGGTCGAAATAGAAGCTTCCGAATACGAAAAAATGTCTGTATTAATGGCTATTTTGGTCACATTGAGGCTTTAAAAAGTAGGTATTCAACATGAGACACATTCCAAATAAAATTTTGAATCAATTTTTCTACGGTCCAAAAAATCAATTTTCTGATGAAAAACGATGACCCGTGACCTGTCGAAATTTCTCCAGATGGTCAGAAATGGAAATTTTTTTATGTTTACATTTTTTTTCTGTAAATGACTATTCCATGTGAATTATCACTTTTGGAACAAAAATAAGGGTGTTTAGAGTCACTTTAATGCCTGAAATTGGTCGAAATAGAAGCTTCTGAATAGGAGAAAATGTCTTTAAAAATGGCAATTTTCATCACATTGAGGCATTAAAAAGTAGTTATTCAACATGAGGCACAATTCAAATGACATTTTGAATAAATTTTTCTACAGCCCAAAAACTCAATTTTCTGATGAAAAACGATGACCCGTGACCCTTCGAAATCTCTCCAGATGGTCAGAAATGGAAATTTTTTAATTTTAATTTTTTTTACTGTAAATGACTATTCCATGTGAATTATCACTTTTGGAACTAAAATAAGTGTGTTTAGAATCACTTTAATGCCTGAAATTGGTCAAAATAGAAGCTTCTGAATAGGAGAAAAAGTCTGTATTAATGACAATTTTGTCCGCATTTAAAAACATTTAAAAAGTAGTCATTCAACATGAGGCGCATTCCAAATGACATTTTTAATCAATTTTTCTACAGTCCAAAAAAACTATTTTCTGATGAAAAACGATGCCCCGTGACCTGTCGAAATTTCTCCAGATCGTCAGAAATGGAAATTTTTCAATGTTTAATTTTTTGACTGCAAATGACTATTCCATGTAAATTATCACTTTTGGAACAAAAATAAGTGTGTTTAGAGTCACTTTAATGCCTGAAATTGGTCGAAATAGAAGCTTCTGAATAGGAGAAAAAGTCTGTAATTATGGCAATTTTGGTCACATTGAGGCTTTAAAAAGTAGTTAGTCAACATGAGGCACAATCCAAATGACATTTTGAATCAATTTTTCTACAGTCCAAAAAAATCAATTTTCTGATGAAAAATGATGCCCCGTGACCTGTCGAAATTTCTCCAGATCGTCAGAAATGGAAATTTTTCAATGTTTAATTTTTTGACTGCAAATGACTATTCCATGTAAATTATCACTTTTG
Source organism: Triturus cristatus (assembly GCF_964204655.1). Lineage (NCBI taxonomy): Eukaryota > Metazoa > Chordata > Amphibia > Caudata > Salamandridae > Triturus > Triturus cristatus. Next base: position 889,335,774 of record NC_140593.1, read on the forward strand.
GAACAAAAATAAGTGTGTTTAGAGTCACTTTAATGCCTGAAATTGGTCGAAATAGAAGCTTCTGAATATGAGAAAAAGTCTGTAATTATGGCAATTTTGGTCACATTGAGGCTTTAAAAAGTAGTTATTCAACATGAGGCGCATTCCAAATGACATTTTGAATCAATTTTTCTACAGTCCAAAAAATCTATTTTCTGATGAAAAATGATGACCCGTGACCTGTCAAAATTTCTCCAGATCGTCAGAAATGGAAATTTTTTAATGTTTAATGTTTTGACTGCAAATGACTATTCCATGTAAATTATCACTTTTGGAACAAAAATAAGTGTGTTTAGAGTCACTTTAATGCCTGAAATTGGTCGAAATAGAAGCTTCTGAATAGGAGAAAAAGTCTGTAATAATGGCAATTTTGGTCACATTGAGGCTTTAAAAAGTAGTTATTCAACATGAGGCACATTCCAAATTACATTTTTAATCAATTTTTCTACAGTCCAAAAAATCAATTTTCTGATGAAAAACGATTTAACCTGTCGACCTGTCGAAATTTCTCCAGATGGTCAGAAATGGAAATTTTTTAATGTTTAATTTTTTGACTGCACATGACTATTCCATGCAAATTATCACTTTTGGAACAAAAACAGGTGTGTTTAGAGTCACTTTAAAGCCTGAAATTGGTCGAAATAGAAGCTTCCGAATACGAAAAAATGTCTGTATTAATGGCTATTTTGGTCACATTGAGGCTTTAAAAAGTAGGTATTCAACATGAGACACATTCCAAATAAAATTTTGAATCAATTTTTCTACGGTCCAAAAAATCAATTTTCTGATGAAAAACGATGACCCGTGACCTGTCGAAATTTCTCCAGATGGTCAGAAATGGAAATTTTTTTATGTTTACATTTTTTTTCTGTAAATGACTATTCCATGTGAATTATCACTTTTGGAACAAAAATAAGGGTGTTTAGAGTCACTTTAATGCCTGAAATTGGTCGAAATAGAAGCTTCTGAATAGGAGAAAATGTCTTTAAAAATGGCAATTTTCATCACATTGAGGCATTAAAAAGTAGTTATTCAACATGAGGCACAATTCAAATGACATTTTGAATACATTTTTCTACAGCCCAAAAACTCAATTTTCTGATGAAAAACGATGACCCGTGACCCTTCGAAATCTCTCCAGATGGTCAGAAATGGAAATTTTTTAATTTTAATTTTTTTTACTGTAAATGACTATTCCATGTGAATTATCACTTTTGGAACTAAAATAAGTGTGTTTAGAATCACTTTAATGCCTGAAATTGGTCAAAATAGAAGCTTCTGAATAGGAGAAAAAGTCTGTATTAATGACAATTTTGTCCGCATTTAAAAACATTTAAAAAGTAGTTATTCAACATGAGGCACATTCCAAATGACATTTTTAATCAATTTTTCTACAGTCCATAAAATCAATTTTTGTGATGAAAAACGATGACCCGTGACCTGTCGAAATTTCTCCAGATGGTCAGAAATGGACATTTTTTCATGTTTAATTTTTTGACTGCACATGACTATTCCATGTAAATTATCACTTTTGGAACAAAAACAGGTGTGTTTAGAGTCACTTTAATGCCTGAAATTGGTCGAAATAGAAGCTTCTGAATAGGAGTAAATGTCTGTATTAATGGCAATTTTGGTCACATTGAGGCATTAAAAAGTAGTTATTCAACATGAGACACATTCCAAATAAAATTTTGAATCAATTTTTCTATGGTCCAAAAAATCAATTTTCTGATGAAAAACGATGACCCGTGACCTGTCGAAATTTCTCCAGATGGTCAGAAATGGAAATTTTTTAAATGACTATTCCATGTGAAATATCACTTTTGGAACAAAAATAAGGGTGTTTAGAGTCACTTTAATGCCTGAAAATGGTCGAAATAGAAGATTCTGAATAGGAGAAAATGTCTTTAAAAAGGGCAATTTTCGTCACATTGAGGCTTTAAAAAGTAGTCATTCAACATGAGGCGCATTCCAAATGACATTTTTAATCAATTTTTCTACAGTCCAAAAAAACTATTTTCTGATGAAAAACGATGCCCCGTGACCTGTCGAAATTTCTCCAGATCGTCAGAAATGGAAATTTTTCAATGTTTAATTTTTTGACTGCAAATGACTATTCCATGTAAATTATCACTTTTGGAACAAAAATAAGTGTGTTTAGAGTCACTTTAATGCCTGAAATTGGTCGAAATAGAAGCTTCTGAATAGGAGAAAAAGTCTGTAATTATGGCAATTTTGGTCACATTGAGGCTTTAAAAAGTAGTTATACAACATGAGGCGTGTTCCAAATGACATTTTGAATCAATTTTTCTACAGTCCAAAAAATCAATTTTCTGATGAAAAACGATGACCCGTGACCTGTCGAAATTTCTCCAGATGGTCAGAAATGGAAATTTTTTCATGTTCAATTTTTTTACTGTAAATGACTATTCCATGTGAATTGTCACTTTTGCACTTAAAATAAGTGTGTTTAGAGTAAGTTTAATGACTGACATTAGTCGAAAAAGAAGCTTATGAGTAGGAGAAAATGTCTGTAAAAATGGCAATTTTGGTCACATTGAGGCTACAAAAAGTAGTTATTCGACATGAGGCACAATCCAAATGACATTTTGAATCAATTTTTCTACAGTCTAAAAAAATCAATTTTCTGATGAAAAATGATGACCCGTGACCTGTTGAAATTTCTCCAGATAGTCAGAAATGGAAATTATTTCATGTTTAATTTTTTGACTGCACATGACTATTCCATGTAAATTATCACTTTTGGAACAAAAACAGGTGTGTTTAGAGTCACTTTAATGCCTGAAATTGGTCGAAATAGAAGCTTCTGAATAGGAGAAAATGTCTGTATTAATGGCAATTTTGGTCACATTGAGGCTTCAAAAAGTAGTTATTCAACATGAGGCACAATCCAAATGACATTTTGAATTAATTTTTCTACAGTCCAAAAAAATCAATTTTCTATTGAAAAACGATGACCCGTGACCTGTCGAAATTTCTCCAGATGGTCAGAAATGGAAATTTTTTAATGTTTCATTTTTTGACTGCAAACGACTATTCCATGTAAATTATCACTTTTGGAACAAAAAAAAGTGTGTTTATAGTCACTTTAATGCCTGAAATTGGTCGAAATAGAAGCTTCTGAATAGGAGAAAAAGTCTGTAATTATGGCAATTTTGGTCACATTGAGGCTTTAAAAAGTAGTTATACAACATGAGGCGCATTCCAAATGACATTTTGAATCAATTTTTCTACAGTCCAAAAAATCAATTTTCTGATGAAAAACGATGCCCCGTGACCTGTCGAAATTTCTCCAGATCGTCAGAAATGGAAATTTTTTAATGTTTAATTTTTTGACTGTAAATGACTATTCCATGTGAATTATCACTTTTGGAACAAAAATAAGGGTGTTTAGAGTCACTTTAATGCCTGAAATTGGTCGAAATAGTAGCTTCTGAATAGGAGAAAATGTCTTTAAAAATGGCAATTTTCGTCACATTGAGGATTTAAAAAGTAGTTATTCAACATGAGGCACAATCCAAATGACATTTTGAATCAATTTTTCTACAGTCCAAAAAATCAGTTTTCTGATGAAAAACGATGACCTGTGACCTGTCGAAATTTCTCCAGATGGTCAGAAATGGAAATTTTTTCATGTTTAATTTTTTTACTGTAAATGACTATTCCATGTGAATTATCACTTTTGGAACTAAAATAAGTGTGTTTAGAATCACTTTAATGCCTGAAATTGGTCAAAATAGAAGCTTCTGAATAGGAGAAAAAGTCTGTATTAATGACAATTTTGTCCGCATTTAAAAACATTTAAAAAGTAGTTATTCAACATGAGGCACATTCCAAATGACATTTTTAATCAATTTTTCTACAGTCCATAAAATCAATTTTTGTGATGAAAAACGATGACCCGTGACCTGTCGAAATTTCTCCAGATGGTCAGAAATGGACATTTTCTCATGTTTAATTTTTTGACTGCACATGACTATTCCATGTAAATTATCACTTTTGGAACAAAAACAGGTGTGTTTAGAGTCACTTTAATGCCTGAAATTGGTCGAAATAGAAGCTTCTGAATAGGAGTAAATGTCTGTATTAATGGCAATTTTGGTCACATTGAGGCTTTAAAAAGTAGTTATTCAACATGAGACACATTCCAAATAAAATTTTGAATCAATTTTTCTACGGTCCAAAAAATCAATTTTCTGATGAAAAACGATGACCCGTGACCTGTCGAAATTTCTCCAGATGGTCAGAAATGGAAATTTTTTAATGTTTACATTTTTTTTCTGTAAATGACTATTCCATGTGAATTATCACTTTTGGAACAAAAATAAGGGTGTTTAGAGTCACTTTAATGCCTGAAATTGGTCGAAATAGAAGATTCTGAATAGGAGAAAATGTCTTTAAAAATGGCAATTTTCGTCACATTGATGCTTTAAAAAGTAGTCATTCAACATGAGGCGCATTCCAAATGACATTTTTAATCAATTTTTCTACAGTCCAAAAAAACTATTTTCTGATGAAAAACGATGCCCCGTGACCTGTCGAAATTTCTCCAGATCGTCAGAAATGGAAATTTTTCAATGTTTAATTTTTTGACTGCTAATGACTATTCCATGTAAATTATCACTTTTGGAACAAAAACAGGTGTGTTTAGAGTCACTTTAATACCTGAAATTGGTCGAAATAGAAGCTTCTGAATTGGAGAAAATGTCTGTATTAATGGCAATTTTGGTCACTTTGAGGCTTTAAAAAGTAGTTATTCAACATGAGGCACATTCCAAATAAAATTTTGAATCAATTTTTCTACGGTCCAAAAAATCAATTTTCTGATGAAAAACGATGACCCGTGACCTGTCGAAATTTCTCCAGATGGTCAGAAATGGAAATTTTTTCATGTTCAATTTTTTTACTGTAAATGACTATTCCATGTGAATTGTCACTTTTGCACTTAAAATAAGTGTGTTTAGAGTAAGTTTAATGACTGACATTGGTCGAAAAAGAAGCTTATGAGTAGGAGAAAATGTCTGTAAAAATGGCAATTTTGGTCACATTGAGGCTACAAAAAGTAGTTATTCGACATGAGGCACAATCCAAATGACATTTTGAATCAATTTTTCTACAGTCTAAAAAAATCAATTTTCTGATGAAAAATGATGACCCGTGACCTGTTGAAATTTCTCCAGATAGTCAGAAATGGAAATTATTTCATGTTTAATTTTTTGACTGCAAATGACTATTCCATGTAAATTATCACTTTTGGAACAAAAATAAGTGTGTTTAGAGTCACTTTAATGCCTGAAATTGGTCGAAATAGAAGCTTCTGAATAGGAGAAAAAGTCTGTAATTATGGCAATTTTGGTCACATTGAGGCTTTAAAAAGTAGTTATACAACATGAGGCGTGTTCCAAATGACATTTTGAATCAATTTTTCTACAGTCCAAAAAATCAATTTTCTGATGAAAAACGATGCCCCGTGACCTGTCGAAATTTCTCCAGATCGTCAGAAATGGAAATTTTTTAATGTTTAATTTTTTGACTGTAAATGACTATTCCATGTGAATTATCACTTTTGGAACAAAAATAAGGGTGTTTAGAGTCACTTTAATGCCTGAAATTGGTCGAAATAGTAGCTTCTGAATAGGAGAAAATGTCTTTAAAAATGGCAATTTTCGTCACATTGAGGATTTAAAAAGTAGTTATTCAACATGAGGCACAATCCAAATGACATTTTGAATCAATTTTTCTACAGTCCAAAAAATCAATTTTCTGATGAAAAACGATGACCTGTGACCTGTCGAAATTTCTCCAGATGGTCAGAAATGGAAATGTTTTCATGTTTAATTTTTTTACTGTAAATGACTATTCAATGTGAATTATCACTTTTGGAACTAAAATAAGTGTGTTTAGAATCACTTTAATGCCTGAAATTGGTCAAAATAGAAGCTTCTGAATAGGAGAAAAAGTCTGTATTAATGGCAATTTTGGCCGCATTTAAAAACATTTAAAAAGTAGTTATTCAACATGAGGCACATTCCAAATGACATTTTTAATCAATTTTTCTACAGTCCATAAAATCAATTTTTGTGATGAAAAACGATGACCCGTGACCTGTCGAAATTTCTCCAGATGGTCAGAAATGGATAATTTTTCATGTTTAATTTTTTGACTGCACATGACTATTCCATGTAAATTATCACTTTTGGAACAAAAACAGGTGTGTTTAGAGTCACTTTAATGCCTGAAATTGGTCGAAATAGAAGCTTCTGAATAGGAGTAAATGTCTGTATTAATGGCAATTTTGGTCACATTGAGGCTTTAAAAAGTAGTTATTCAACATGAGACACATTCCAAATAAAATTTTGAATCAATTTTACTACGGTCCAAAAAATCAAATTTTTCTGATGAAAAACGATGACCCGTGACCTGTCGAAATTTCTCCAGATGGTCAGAAATGGAAATTTTTTAATGTTTAAAGTTTTTTTACTGTCAATGACTATTCCATGTGAATTATCACTTTTGGAACAAAAATAAGTGTGTTTAGAGTCACTTTAATGCCTGAAATTGGTCGAAATAGAAGCTTCTGAATAGGAGAAAATGTCTGTATTAATGGCAATTTTGGTCACATTGAGGCTTCAAAAAGTAGTTATTCAACATGAGGCACAATCCAAATGACATTTTGAATTAATTTTTCTACAGTCCAAAAAAATCAATTTTCTATTGAAAAATGATGACCCGTGACCTGTCGAAATTTCTCCAGATGGTCAGAAATGGAAATTTTTTAATGTTTCATTTTTTGACTGCAAACGACTATTCCTTGTAAATTATCACTTTTGGAACAAAAAAAAGTGTGTTTATAGTCACTTTAATGCTTGAAATTAGTCGAAATAGAAGCTTCTGAATAGGAGAAAATGTCTGTATTAATGGCAATTTTGGTCACATTGAGGCTTTAAAAAGTAGTTATTAAACATGAGGCACAATCCAAATGACATTTTGAATCAAATTTTTCTACAGTCCAAAAAAACAAATTTTCTGATGAAAAACGATGACCCGTGACCTGTCGAAATTTCTCCAGATGGTCAGAAATGGAAATTTTTTAATGTTTAATTTTTTTACTGCAAATGACTATTCCATGTAAATTATCACTTTTGGAAAAAAACAAGTATGTTTAGAGTCACTTTAATGCCTGAAGTTGGTCGAAATAGAAGCTTCTGAATAGGAGAAAATGTCTGTATTAATGGCAATTTTGGTCACATTGAGGCTTTAAAAAGTAGTTATTCAACATGAGGCGCATTCCAAATGACATTTTGAATCAATTTTTCTACAGTCCAAAAAATCTTTTTTCTGATGAAAAACGATGACCCGTGACCTGTCAAAATTTCTCCAGATCGTCAGAAATGGAAATTTTTTAATGTTTAATTTTTTGACTGCAAATGACTATTCCATGTAAATTATCACTTTTGGAACAAAAATAAGTGTGTTTAGAGTCACTTTAATGCCTGAAATTGGTCCAAAAAGAAGCTTCTGAATAGGAGAAAAAGTCTGTAATAATGGCAATTTTGGTCACATTGAGGCTTTAAAAAGTAGTTATACAACATGAGGCACATTCCAAATTACATTTTTAATCAATTTTTCTACAGTCCAAAAAATCAATTTTCTGATGAAAAACGATGACCCGTGACCTGTCGAAATTTCTCCAGATGGTCAGAAATGGAAATTTTTTAATGTTTAATTTTTTGACTGCACATGACTATTCCATGTAAATTATCACTTTTGGAACAAAAATAAGTGTGTTTAGAGTCACTTTAATGCCTGAAATTGGTCGAAATAAAAGCTTCTGCATAGGATAAAAAGTCTGTAATAATGGCAATTTTGGTCACATTGAGGCTTTAAAAAGTAGTTATTCAACATGAGGCACATTTCAAATTACATTTTTAATCAATTTTTCTACAGTCCAAAAAATCAATTTTCTGATGAAAAACGATGACCCGTGACCTGTCAAAATTTCTCCAGATGGTCAGAAATGGAAATTTTTTAATTTAAAATTTTTTTACTCTAAATGACTATTCCATGTGAATTATCACTTTTGGAATTAAAATAAGTGTGTTTAGAGTAAGTTTAATGACTGAAATTGGTCAAAAAAGAAGCCTCTGAGTAGGAGAAAACGTCTGTAAAAATGGCAATTCTGGTCACATTGAGGCTTTAAAAAGTAGTTATTCAACATGAGACACATTCCAAATAAAATTTTGAATCAATTTTTCTACGGTCCAAAAAAACAATTTTCTGATGAAAAACGATGACCCGTGACCTGTCGAAATTTCTCCAGATGGTCAGAAATGGAAATTATTTAATGTTTAATTTTTTGACTGCAAATGACTATTCCATGTAAATTATCACTTTTGGAACACAAATAAGTGTGTTTAGAGTCACTTTAATGCCTGAAATTGGTCGAAATAGAAGCTTCTGAATAGGAGAAAAAGTCTGTATTAATGGCAATTTTGGCCACATTTAAAAACGTTTAAAAAGTAGTTATTCAACATGAGGCACATTCCAAATGACATTTTTAATCAATTTTTCTACAGTCCATAAAATCAATTTTTGTGATGAAAAACGATTACCCGTGACCTGTCGAAATTTCTCCAGATGGTCAGAAATGGAAATTTTTTAATGTTTAATTTTTTGACTGCACATGACTATTCCATGCAAATTATCACTTTTGGAACAAAAACAGGTGTGTTTAGAGTCACTTTAAAGCCTGAAATTGGTAAAAATAGAAGCTTCTGAATAGGAAAAAATGTCTGTATTAATGGCTATTTTGGTCACATTGAGGCTTTAAAAAGTAGGTATTCAACATGAGACACATTCCAAATAAAATTTTGAATCAATTTTTCTACGGTCCAAAAAATCAATTTTCTGATGAAAAACGATGACCCGTGACCTGTCGAAATTTCTCCAGATGGTCAGAAATGGACATTTTTTGATGTTTACATTTTTTTTCTGTAAATGACTATTCCATGTGAATTATCACTTTTGGAACTAAAATAAGTGTGTTTAGAGTAAGTTTAATGACTGAAATTGGTCGAAAAAGAAGCTTCTGAGTAGGAGAAAATGTCTGTAAAAATGGCAATTTTGGTCACATTGAGGCTTCAAAAAGTAGTTATTCCACATGAGGCACAATCCAAATGACATTTTGAATCAATTTTTCTACAGTCTAAAAAAATCAATTTTCTGATGAAAAATGATGACCCGTGACCTGTTGAAATTTCTCCAGATAGTCAGAAATGGAAATTATTTCATGTTTAATTTTTTGACTGCAAATGACTATTCCATGTAAATTATCACTTTTGGAACAAAAATAAGTGTGTTTAGAGTCACTTTAATGCCTGAAATTGGTCGAAATAGAAGCTTCTGAATAGGAGAAAAAGTCAGTAATTATGGCAATTTTGGTCACATTGAGGCTTTAAAAAGTAGTTATACAACATGAGGCGTATTCCAAATGACATTTTGAATCAATTTTTCTACAGTCCAAAAAATCAATTTTCTGATGAAAAACGATGCCCCGTGACCTGTCGAAATTTCTCCAGATCGTCAGAAATGGAAATTTTTTAATGTTTAATTTTTTGACTGTAAATGGCTATTCCATGTGAATTATCACTTTTGGAACAAAAATACGGGTGTTTAGAGTCACTTTAATGCCTGAAATTGGTCGAAATAGTAGCTTCTGAATAGGAGAAAATGTCTTTAAAAATGGCAATTTTCGTCACATTGAGGATTTAAAAAGTAGTTATTCAACATGAGGCACAATCCAAATGACATTTTGAATCAATTTTTCTACAGTCCAAAAAATCAGTTTTCTGATGAAAAACGATGACCTGTGACCTGTCGAAATTTCTCCAGATGGTCAGAAATGGAAATTTTTTCATGTTTAATTTTTTTACTGTAAATGACTATTCCATGTGAATTATCACTTTTGGAACTAAAATAAGTGTGTTTAGAATCACTTTAATGCCCGAAATTGGTCAAAATAGAAGCTTCTGAATAGGAGAAAAAGTCTGTATTAATGACAATTTTGTCCGCATTTAAAAACATTTAAAAAGTAGTTATTCAACATGAGGCACATTCCAAATGACATTTTTAATAAATTTTTCCACAGTCCATAAAATCAATTTTTGTGATGAAAAACGATGACCCGTGACCTGTCGACATTTGTCCAGATGGTCAGAAATGGAAATTTTTTCATGTTTAATTTTTTGACTGCACATAACTATTCCATGTAAATTATCACTTTTGGAACAAAAACAGGTGTGTTTAGAGTCACTTTAATGCCTGAAATTGGTCGAAATAGAAGCTTCTGAATAGGAGTAAATGTCTGTATTAATGGCAATTTTGGTCACATTGAGGCTTTAAAAAGTAGTTATTCAACATGAGACACATTCCAAATAAAATTTTGAATACATTTTTCTACGGTCCAAAAAATCAATTTTCTGATGAAAAACGATGACCCGTGACCTGTCGAAATTTCTCCAGATGGTCAGAAATGGAAATTTTTTAATGTTTACATTTTTTTTCTGTAAATGACAATTCCATGTGAATTATCACTTTTGGAACAAAAATAAGGGTGTTTAGAGTCACTTTAATGCCTGAAATTGGTCGAAATAGAAGATTCTTAATAGGAGAAAATGTCTTTAAAAATGGCAATTTTCGTCACATTGAGGCTTTAAAAAGTAGTCATTCAACATGAGGCGCATTCCAAATGACATTTTTAATCAATTTTTCTACAGTCCAAAAAAACTATTTTCTGATGAAAAACGATGCCCCGTGACCTGTCGAAATTTCTCCAGATCGTCAGAAATGGAAATTTTTCAATGTTTAATTTTTTGACTGCAAATGACTATTCCATGTAAATTATCACTTTTGGAACAAAAACAGGTGTGTTTAGAGTCACTTTAATACCTGAAATTGGTCGAAATAGAAGCTTCTGAATTGGAGAAAATGTCTGTATTAATGGCAATTTTGGTCACTTTGAGTCTTTAAAAAGTAGTTATTCAACATGAGGCACATTCCAAATGACATTTTTAATCAATTTTTCTACAGTCCAAAAAATCAATTGTCTGATGAAAAACGATGACCCGTGACCTGTCGAAATTTCTCCAGATGGTCAGAAATGGAAATTTTTTCATGTTCAATTATTTTACTGTAAATGACTATTCCATGTGAATTGTCACTTTTGCACTTAAAATAAGTGTGTTTAGAGTAAGTTTAATGACTGAAATTGGTCGAAAAAGAAGCTTATGAGTAGGAGAAAATGTCTGTAAAAATGGCAATTTTGGTCACATTGAGGCTACAAAAAGTAGTTATTCGACATGAGGCACAATCCAAATGACATTTTGAATCAATTTTTCTACAGTCTAAAAAAATCAATTTTCTGATGAAAAATGATGACCCGTGAGGGCCGTGACCTGTTGAAATTTCTCCAGATGGTCAGAAATGGAAATTATTTCATGTTTAATTTTTTGACTGCAAATGACTATTCCATGTAAATTATCACTTTTGGAACAAAAATAAGTGTGTTTAGAGTCACTTTAATGCCTGAAATTGGTCGAAATAGAAGCTTCTGAATAGGAGAAAAAGTCTGTAATTATGGCAATTTTGGCCGCATTTAAAAACATTTAAAAAGTAGTTATTCAACATGAGGCACATTCCAAATGACATTTTTAATCAATTTTTCTACAGTCCATAAAATCAATTTTTGTGATGAAAAACGATTACCCGTGACCTGTCGAAATTTCTCCAGATGGTCAGAAATGGAAATTTTTTAATGTTTAATTTTTTGACTGCACATGACTATTTCATGTAAATTTTCACTTTTGGAACAAAAGCAGGTGTGTTTAGAGTCACTTTAATGCCTGAAATTGGTCGAAATAGAAGCTTCTGAATAGGAGAAAAAGTCTGTAAAAATGGCAATTCTGGTCACATTGAGGCTTTAAAAAGTAGTTATTCAACATGAGACACATTCCAAATAAAACTTTGAATCAATTTTTCTACGGTCCAAAAAAACAATTTTCTGATGAAAAACGATGACCCGTGACCTGTCGAAATTTCTCCAGATGGTCAGAAATGGAAATTATTTAATGTTTAATTTTTTGACTGCAAATGACTATTCCATGTAAATTATCACTTTTGGAACAAAAATAAGTGTGTTTAGAGTCACTTTAATGCCTGAAATTGGTCGAAATAGAAGCTTCTGAATAGGAGAAAAAGTCTGTAATTATGGCAATTTTGGTCACATTGAGGCTTTAAAATGTAGTTATTCAACATGAGGCGCATTCCAAATGACATTTTGAATCAATTTTTCTACAGTCCAAAACATCTATTTTCTGATGAAAAACGATGACCCGTGACCTGTCAAAATTTCTCCAGATCGTCAGAAATGGAATTTTTTTAATGTTTAATTGTTTGACTGCAAATGACTATTCCATGTAAATTATCACTTTTGGAACACAAATAAGTGTGTTTAGAGTCACTTTAATGCCTGAAATTGGTCGAAATAGAAGCTTCTGAATAGGAGAAAAAGTCTGTATTAATGGCAATTTTGGCCACATTTAAAAACATTTAAAAAGTAGTTATTCAACATGAGGCACATTCCAAATGACATTTTTAATCAATTTTTCTACAGTCCATAAAATCAATTTTTGTGATGAAAAACGATTACCCGTGACCTGTCGAAATTTCTCCAGATGGTCAGAAATGGAAATTTTTTAATGTTTAATTTTTTGACTGCACATGACTATTCCATGTAAATTTTCACTTTTGGAACAAAAACAGGTGTGTTTAGAGTCACTTTAATGCCTGAAATTGGTCGAAATAGAAGCTTCTGAATAGGAGTAAATGTCTGTATTAATGGCAATTTTGGTCACATTGAGGCTTTAAAAAGTAGTTATTCAACATGAGACACATTCCAAATAAAATTTTGAATCAATTTTTCTACGGTCCAAAAAATCAATTTTCTGATGAAAAACGATGACCCGTGACCTGTCGAAATTTCTCCAGATGGTCAGAAATGGAAATTTTTTAATGTTTACATTTTTTTTCTGTAAATGACTATTCCATGTGAATTATCACTTTTGGAACAAAAATAAGGGTGTTTAGAGTCACTTTAATGCATGAAATTGGTCGAAATAGAAGATTCTGAATAGGAGAAAATGTCTTTAAAAATGGCAATTTTCGTCACATTGAGGATTTAAAAAGTAGTTATTCAACATGAGGCGCATTCCAAATGACATTTTGAATCAATTTTTCTACAGCCTAAAAAAACAATTTTCTGATGAAAAACGATGCCCCGTGACCTGTCGAAATGTCTCCAGATCGTCAGAAATGGAAATTTTTCAATGTTTAATTTTTTGACTGCAAATGACTATTCCATGTAAATTATCACTTTTGGAACAAAAATAAGTGTGTTTAGAGTCACTTTAATGCCTGAAATTGGTCGAAATAGAAGCTTCTGAATAGGAGAAAAAGTCTGTAATTATGGCAATTTTGGTCACATTGAGGCTTTAAAAAGTAGTTAGTCAACATGAGGCACAATCCAAATGACATTTTGTATCAATTTTTCTACAGTCCAAAAAAATCAATTTTCTGATGAAAAATGATGACCCGTGACCTGTCGAAATTTCTCCAGATGGTCAGAAATGGAAATTATTTAATGTTTAATTTTTTGACTGCAAATGACTATTCCATGTAAATTATCACTTTTGGAATTAAAATAAGTGTGTTTAGAGTAAGTTTAATGACTGAAATTGGTCAAAAAAGAAGCCTCTGAGTAGGAGAAAACGTCTGTAAAAATGGCAATTCTGGTCACATTGAGGCTTTAAAAAGTAGTTATTCAACATGAGGCACATTCCAAATGACATTTTGAATCAATTTTTCTACAGTCCAAACAATCAATTTTCTGATTAAAAACGATGACCCGTGACCAGTCGAAATTTCTCCAGATAGTCAGAAATGGAAATTTTTTAATGTTTAATTTTTTGACTGCACATGACTATTCCATGTAAATTATCACTTTTGGAACTAAAATAAGTGTGTTTAGAATCACTTTAATGCCTGAAATTGGTCAAAGTAGAAGCTTCTGAATAGGAGAAAAAGTCTGTATTAATGGCAATTTTGGCCACATTTAAAAACATTTAAAAAGTAGTTATTCAACATGAGGCACATTCCAAATGACATTTTTAATCAATTTTTCTACAGTCCATAAAATCAATTTTTGTGATGAAAAACGATGACCCGTGACCTGTCGAAATTTCTCCAGATGGTCAGAAATGGAATTTTTTTAATGTTTACATTTTTTTTCTGTAAATGACTATTCTATGTGAAATATCACTTTTGGAACAAAAATAAGGGTGTTTAGAGTCACTTTAATGCCTGAAATTGGTCGAAATAGAAGCCTCTGAATAGGAGAAAATGTCTTTAAAATGGCAATTTTCGTCACATTGAGGCTTTAAAAAGTAGTTATTCAACATGAGGCGCATTGCAAATTACATTTTGAATCAATTTTTCTACAGTCCAAAAAAACTATTTTCTGATGAAAAACGATGCCCCGTGACCTGTCGAAATTTCTCCAGATCGTCAGAAATGGAAATTTTTCAATGTTTAATTTTTTGACTGCAAATGACTATTCCATGTAAATTATCACTTTTGGAACAAAAACAGGTGTGTTTAGAGTCTCTTTAATACCTGAAATTGGTCGAAATAGAAGCTTCTGAATTGGAGAAAATGTCTGTATTAATGGCAATTTTGGTCACTTTGAGGCTTTAAAAAGTAGTTATTCAACATGAGGCACATTCCAAATGACATTTTGAATCAATTTTTCTACAGTCCAAAAAATCAATTTTCTGATGAAAAACGATGACCCGTGACCTGTCGAAATTTCTCCAGATGGTCAGAAATGGAAATTTTTTCATGTTTAATTTTTTTACTGTAAATGACCATTCCATGTGAATTGTCACTTTTGCACTTAAAATAAGTGTGTTTAGAGTAAGTTTAATGACTGAAATTGGTCGAAAAAGAAGCTTCTGAGTAGGAGAAAATGTCTGTAAAAATGGCAATTTTGGTCACATTGAGGCTTCAAAAAGTAGTTATTCCACATGAGGCACAATCCAAATGACATTTTGAATCAATTTTTCTACAGTCTAAAAAAATCAATTTTCTGATGAAAAATGATGACCCGTCACCTGTTGAAATTTCTCCAGATAGTCAGAAATGGAAATTATTTCATGTTTAATTTTTTGACTGCAAATGACTATTCCATGTAAATTATCACTTTTGGAACAAAAATAAGTGTGTTTAGAGTCACTTTAATGCCTGAAATTGGTCGAAATAGAAGCTTCTGAATAGGAGAAAAAGTCTGTAATTATGGCAATTTTGGTCACATTGAGGCTTTAAAAAGTAGTTATACAACATGAGGCGTATTCCAAATGACATTTTGAATCAATTTTTCTACAGTCCAAAAAATCAATTTTCTGATGAAAAACGATGCCCCGTGACGTGTCGAAATTTCTCCAGATGGTCAGAAATGGAAATTTTTTCATGTTTAATTTTTTACTGTAAATGACTATTCCATGTGAATTATCACTTTTGGAACTAAAATAAGTGTGTTTAGAATCACTTTAATGCCCGAAATTGGTCAAAATAGAAGCTTCTGAATAGGAGAAAAAGTCTGTATTAATGACAATTTTGTCCGCATTTAAAAACATTTAAAAAGTAGTTATTCAACATGAGGCACATTCCAAATGACATTTTTAATCAATTTTTCTACAGTCCATAAAATCAATTTTTGTGATGAAAAACGATGACCCGTGACCTGTCGAAATTTGTCCAGATGGTCAGAAATGGAAATTTTTTCATGTTTAATTTTTTGACTGCACATGACTATTCCATGTAAATTATCACTTTTGGAACAAAAACAGGTGTGTTTAGAGTCACTTTAATGCCTGAAATTGGTCGAAATAGAAGCTTCTGAATAGGAGTAAATGTCTGTATTAATGGCAATTTTGGTCACATTGAGGCTTTAAAAAGTAGTTATTCAACATGAGACACATTCCAAATAAAATTTTGAATCAATTTTTCTACGGTCCAAAAAAACTATTTTCTGATGAAAAACGATGCCCCGTGACCTGTCGAAATTTCTCCAGATCGTCAGAAATGGAAATTTTTCAATGTTTAATTTTTTGACTGCAAATGACTATTCCATGTAAATTATCACTTTTGGAACAAAAACAGGTGTGTTTAGAGTCTCTTTAATACCTGAAATTGGTCGAAATAGAAGCTTCTGAATTGGAGAAAATGTCTGTATTAATGGCAATTTTGGTCACTTTGAGGCTTTAAAAAGTAGTTATTCAACATGAGGCACATTCCAAATGACATTTTGAATCAATTTTTCTACAGTCCAAAAAATCAATTTTCTGATGAAAAACGATGACCCGTGACCTGTCGAAATTTCTCCAGATGGTCAGAAATGGAAATTTTTTCATGTTTAATTTTTTTACTGTAAATGACCATTCCATGTGAATTGTCACTTTTGCACTTAAAATAAGTGTGTTTAGAGTAAGTTTAATGACTGAAATTGGTCGAAAAAGAAGCTTCTGAGTAGGAGAAAATGTCTGTAAAAATGGCAATTTTGGTCACATTGAGGCTTCAAAAAGTAGTTATTCCACATGAGGCACAATCCAAATGACATTTTGAATCAATTTTTCTACAGTCTAAAAAAATCAATTTTCTGATGAAAAATGATGACCCGTCACCTGTTGAAATTTCTCCAGATAGTCAGAAATGGAAATTATTTCATGTTTAATTTTTTGACTGCAAATGACTATTCCATGTAAATTATCACTTTTGGAACAAAAATAAGTGTGTTTAGAGTCACTTTAATGCCTGAAATTGGTCGAAATAGAAGCTTCTGAATAGGAGAAAAAGTCTGTAATTATGGCAATTTTGGTCACATTGAGGCTTTAAAAAGTAGTTATACAACATGAGGCGTATTCCAAATGACATTTTGAATCAATTTTTCTACAGTCCAAAAAATCAATTTTCTGATGAAAAACGATGCCCCGTGACCTGTCGAAATTTCTCCAGATGGTCAGAAATGGAAATTTTTTCATGTTTAATTTTTTTACTGTAAATGACTATTCCATGTGAATTATCACTTTTGGAACTAAAATAAGTGTGTTTAGAATCACTTTAATGCCCGAAATTGGTCAAAATAGAAGCTTCTGAATAGGAGAAAAAGTCTGTATTAATGACAATTTTGTCCGCATTTAAAAACATTTAAAAAGTAGTTATTCAACATGAGGCACATTCCAAATGACATTTTTAATCAATTTTTCTACAGTCCATAAAATCAATTTTTGTGATGAAAAACGATGACCCGTGACCTGTCGAAATTTGTCCAGATGGTCAGAAATGGAAATTTTTTCATGTTTAATTTTTTGACTGCACATGACTATTCCATGTAAATTATCACTTTTGGAACAAAAACAGGTGTGTTTAGAGTCACTTTAATGCCTGAAATTGGTCGAAATAGAAGCTTCTGAATAGGAGTAAATGTCTGTATTAATGGCAATTTTGGTCACATTGAGGCTTTAAAAAGTAGTTATTCAACATGAGACACATTCCAAATAAAATTTTGAATCAATTTTTCTACGGTCCAAAAAATCAATTTTCTGATGAAAAACGATGACCCGTGACCTGTTGAAATTTCTCCAGATGGTCAGAAATGGAAATTTTTTCATGTTCAATTTTTTTACTGTAAATGACTATTCCATGTGAATTGTCACTTTTGCACTTAAAATAAGTGTGTTTAGAGTAAGTTTAATGACTGAAATTGGTCGAAAAAGAAGCTTATGAGTAGGAGAAAATGTCTGTAAAAATGGCAATTTTGGTCACATTGAGGCTACAAAAAGTAGTTATTCAACATGAGACACATTCCAAATAAAATTTTGAATCAATTTTTCTACGGTCCAAAAAATCAATTTTCTGATGAAAAACGATGACCCGTGACCTGTTGAAATTTCTCCAGATAGTCAGAAATGGAAATTATTTCATGTTTAATTTTTTGACTGCAAATGACTATTCCATGTAAATTATCACTTTTGGAACAAAAATAAGTGTGTTTAGAGTCACTTTAATGCCTGAAATTGGTCGAAATAGAAGCTTCTGAATAGGAGAAAAAGTCTGTAATTATGGCAATTTTGGTCACATTGAGGCTTTAAAAAATAGTTATACAACATGAGGCGTATTCCAAATGACATTTTGAATCAATTTTTCTACAGTCCAAAAAATCAATTTTCTGATGAAAAACGATGCCCCGTGACCTGTCGAAATTTCTCCAGATGGTCAGAAATGGAAATTTTTTAATGTTTAATTTTTTTTACTGTAAATGACTATTCCATGTGAATTATCACTTTTGGAACAAAAATAAGGGTGTTTAGAGTCACTTTAATGCCTGAAATTGGTCGAAATAGTAGCTTCTGAATAGGAGAAAATGTCTTTAAAAATGGCAATTTTCGTCACATTGAGGATTTAAAAAGTAGTTATTCAACATGAGGCACAATCCAAATGACATTTTGAATCAATTTTTCTACAGTCCAAAAAATCAATTTTCTGATGAAAAACGATGCCCCGTGACCTGTGGAAATTTCTCCAGATCGTCAGAAATGGAAATTTTGCAATGTTTAATTTTTTGACTGCAAATGACTATTCCATGTAAATTATCACTTTTGGAACAAAAACAGGTGTGTTTCGAGTCACTTTAATACCTGAAATTGGTCGAAATAGAAGCTTCTGAATTGGAGAAAATGTCTGTATTAATGGCAATTTTGGTCACTTTGAGGCTTTAAAAAGTAGTTATTCAACATGAGGCACATTCCAAATGACATTTTTAATCAATTTTTCTACAGTCCAAAAAATCAATTTTCTGATGAAAAACGATGACCCGTGACCTGTCGAAATTTCTCCAGATGGTCAGAAATGGAAATTTTTTCATGTTTAATTTTTTTACTGTAAATGACCATTCCATGTGAATTGTCACTTTTGCACTTAAAATAAATGTGTTTAGAGTAAGTTTAATGACTGAAATTGGTCGAAAAAGAAGCTTCTGAGTAGGAGAAAATGTCTGTAAAAATGGCAATTTTGGTCACATTGAGGCTTCAAAAAGTAGTTATTCAACATGAGGCACAATCAAAATGACATTTTGAATCAATTTTTCTACAGCCTAAAAAAATCAATTTTCTGATGAAAAATGATGACCCGTGACCTGTTGAAATTTCTCCAGATAGTCAGAAATGGAAATTATTTCATGTTTAATTTTTTGACTGTAAATGACTATTCCATGTGAATTATCACTTTTGGAACAAAAATAAGGGTGTTTAGAGTCACTTTAATGCCTGAAATTGGTCGAAATAGTAGCTTCTGAATAGGAGAAAATGTCTTTAAAAATGGCAATTTTCGTCACATTGAGGATTTAAAAAGTAGTTATTCAACATGAGGCACATTCCAAATGACATTTTGAATCAATTTTTCTACAGTCCAAAAAATCAATTTTCTGATGAAAAACGATGACCTGTGACCTGTCGAAATTTCTTCAGATGGTCAGAAATGGAAATTTTTTCATGTTTAATTTTTTTACTGTAAATGACTATTCCATGTGAATTATCACTTTTGGAACTAAAATAAGTGTGTTTAGAATCACTTTAATGCCTGAAATTGGTCAAAATAGAAGCTTCTGAATAGGAGAAAAAGTCTGTATTAATCGCAATTTTGGCCGCATTTAAAAACATTTAAAAAGTAGTTATTCAACATGAGGCACATTCCAAATGACATTTTTAATCAATTTTTCTACAGTCCATAAAATCAATTTATGTGATGAAAAACGACCCGTGACCTGTCGAAATTTCTCCAGATGGTCAGAAATGGAAATTTTTTCATGTTTAATTTTTTGACTGCACATGACTATTCCATGTAAATTATCACTTTTGGAACAAAAACAGGTGTGTTTAGAGTCACTTTAATGCCTGAAATTGGTCGAAATAGAAGCTTCTGAATAGGAGAAAATGTCTGTATTAATGGCAATTTTGGTCACATTGAGGCTTCAAAAAGTAGTTATTCAACATGAGGCACAATCCAAATGACATTTTGAATTAATTTTTCTACAGTCCAAAAAAATCAATTTTCTGATGAAAAACGATGACCCGTGACCTGTCGAAATTTCTCCAGATGGTCAGAAATGGAAATTTTTTAATGTTTAATTTTTTTACTGCAAATGACTATTCCATGTAAATTATCACTTTTGGAACAAAAATAAGTGTGTTTAGAGTCACTTTAATGCCTGAAATTGGTCCAAAAAGAAGCTTCTGAATAGGAGAAAAAGTCTGTAATAATGGCAATTTTGGTCACATTGAGGCTTTAAAAAGTAGTTATTCAACATGAGGGCCATTCCAAATTACATTTTTAATCAATTTTTCTACAGTCCAAAAAATCAATTTTCTGATGAAAAACGATGACCCGTGACCTGTCGAAATTTCTCCAGATGGTCAGAAATGGAAATTTTTTAATGTTTAATTTTTTGACTGCACATGACTATTCCATGTAAATTATCACTTTTGGAACAAAAATAAGTGTGTTTAGAGTCACTTTAATGCCTGAAATTGGTCGAAAAAAAAGCTTCTGCATAGGATAAAAAGTCTGTAATAATGGCAATTTTGGTAACATTGAGGCTTTAAAAAGTAGTTATTCAACATGAGGCACATTTCAAATTACATTTTTAATCAATTTTTCTACAGTCCAAAAAATCAATTTTCTGATGAAAAACGATGACCCGTGACCTGTCGAAATTTCTCCAGATGGTCAGATATGGAAATTTTTTTATGTTTACATTTTTTTTCTGTAAATGACTATTCCATGTGAATTATCACTTTTGGAACAAAAATAAGGGTGTTTAGAGTCACTTTAATGCCTGAAATTGGTCGAAATAGAAGCTTCTGAATAGGAGAAAAAGTCTGTAATTATGGCAATTTTGGTCACATTGAGGCTTTAAAATGTAGTTATTCAACATGAGGCGCATTCCAAATGACATTTTGAATCAATTTTTCTACAGTCCAAAAAATCTATTTTCTGATGAAAAACGATGACCCGTGACCTGTCAAAATTTCTCCAGATCGTCAGAAATGGAAATTTTTTAATGTTTAATTGTTTGACTGCAAATGACTATTCCATGTAAATTATCACTTTTGGAACACAAATAAGTGTGTTTAGAGTCACTTTAATGCCTGAAATTGGTCGAAATAGAAGCTTCTGAATAGGAGAAAAAGTCTGTATTAATGGCAATTTTGGCCACATTTAAAAACATTTAAAAAGTAGTTATTCAACATGAGGCACATTCCAAATGACATTTTTAATCAATTTTTCTACAGTCCATAAAATCAATTTTTGTGATGAAAAACGATTACCCGTGACCTGTCGAAATTTCTCCAGATGGTCAGAAATGGAAATTTTTTAATGTTTAATTTTTTGACTGCACATGACTATTCCATGTAAATTTTCACTTTTGGAACAAAAACAGGTGTGTTTAGAGTCACTTTAATGCCTGAAATTGGTCGAAATAGAAGCTTCTGAATAGGAGTAAATGTCTGTATTAATGGCAATTTTGGTCACATTGAGGCTTTAAAAAGTAGTTATTCAACATGAGACACATTCCAAATAAAATTTTGAATCAATTTTTCTACGGTCCAAAAAATCAATTTTCTGATGAAAAACGATGACCCGTGACCTGTCGAAATTTCTCCAGATGGTCAGAAATGGAAATTTTTTAATGTTTACATTTTTTTTCTGTAAATGACTATTCCATGTGAATTATCACTTTTGGAACAAAAATAAGGGTGTTTAGAGTCACTTTAATGCATGAAATTGGTCGAAATAGAAGATTCTGAATAGGAGAAAATGTCTTTAAAAATGGCAATTTTCGTCACATTGAGGATTTAAAAAGTAGTTATTCAACATGAGGCGCATTCCAAATGACATTTTGAATCAATTTTTCTACAGCCTAAAAAAACAATTTTCTGATGAAAAACGATGCCCCGTGACCTGTCGAAATTTCTCCAGATCGTCAGAAATGGAAATTTTTCAATGTTTAATTTTTTGACTGCAAATGACTATTCCATGTAAATTATCACTTTTGGAACAAAAATAAGTGTGTTTAGAGTCACTTTAATGCCTGAAATTGGTCGAAATAGAAGCTTCTGAATAGGAGAAAAAGTCTGTAATTATGGCAATTTTGGTCACATTGAGGCTTTAAAAAGTAGTTAGTCAACATGAGGCACAATCCAAATGACATTTTGAATCAATTTTTCTACAGTCCAAAAAAATCAATTTTCTGATGAAAAATGATGACCCGTGACCTGTCGAAATTTCTCCAGATGGTCAGAAATGGAAATTATTTAATGTTTAATTTTTTGACTGCAAATGACTATTCCATGTAAATTATCACTTTTGGAATTAAAATAAGTGTGTTTAGAGTAAGTTTAATGACTGAAATTGGTCAAAAAAGAAGCCTCTGAGTAGGAGAAAACGTCTGTAAAAATGGCAATTCTGGTCACATTGAGGCTTTAAAAAGTAGTTATTCAACATGAGGCACATTCCAAATGACATTTTGAATCAATTTTTCTACAGTCCAAACAATCAATTTTCTGATTAAAAACGATGACCCGTGACCAGTCGAAATTTCTCCAGATAGTCAGAAATGGAAATTTTTTAATGTTTAATTTTTTGACTGCACATGACTATTCCATGTAAATTATCACTTTTGGAACTAAAATAAGTGTGTTTAGAATCACTTTAATGCCTGAAATTGGTCAAAGTAGAAGCTTCTGAATAGGAGAAAAAGTCTGTATTAATGGCAATTTTGGCCACATTTAAAAACATTTAAAAAGTAGTTATTCAACATGAGGCACATTCCAAATGACATTTTTAATCAATTTTTCTACAGTCCATAAAATCAATTTTTGTGATGAAAAACGATGACCCGTGACCTGTCGAAATTTCTCCAGATGGTCAGAAATGGAAATTTTTTAATGTTTACATTTTTTTTCTGTAAATGACTATTCTATGTGAAATATCACTTTTGGAACAAAAATAAGGGTGTTTAGAGTCACTTTAATGCCTGAAATTGGTCGAAATAGAAGCCTCTGAATAGGAGAAAATGTCTTTAAAATGGCAATTTTCGTCACATTGAGGCTTTAAAAAGTAGTTATTCAACATGAGGCGCATTGCAAATTACATTTTGAATCAATTTTTCTACAGTCCAAAAAAACTATTTTCTGATGAAAAACGATGCCCCGTGACCTGTCGAAATTTCTCCAGATCGTCAGAAATGGAAATTTTTCAATGTTTAATTTTTTGACTGCAAATGACTATTCCATGTAAATTATCACTTTTGGAACAAAAACAGGTGTGTTTAGAGTCTCTTTAATACCTGAAATTGGTCGAAATAGAAGCTTCTGAATTGGAGAAAATGTCTGTATTAATGGCAATTTTGGTCACTTTGAGGCTTTAAAAAGTAGTTATTCAACATGAGGCACATTCCAAATGACATTTTGAATCAATTTTTCTACAGTCCAAAAAATCAATTTTCTGATGAAAAACGATGACCCGTGACCTGTCGAAATTTCTCCAGATGGTCAGAAATGGAAATTTTTTCATGTTTAATTTTTTTACTGTAAATGACCATTCCATGTGAATTGTCACTTTTGCACTTAAAATAAGTGTGTTTAGAGTAAGTTTAATGACTGAAATTGGTCGAAAAAGAAGCTTCTGAGTAGGAGAAAATGTCTGTAAAAATGGCAATTTTGGTCACATTGAGGCTTCAAAAAGTAGTTATTCCACATGAGGCACAATCCAAATGACATTTTGAATCAATTTTTCTACAGTCTAAAAAAATCAATTTTCTGATGAAAAATGATGACCCGTCACCTGTTGAAATTTCTCCAGATAGTCAGAAATGGAAATTATTTCATGTTTAATTTTTTGACTGCAAATGACTATTCCATGTAAATTATCACTTTTGGAACAAAAATAAGTGTGTTTAGAGTCACTTTAATGCCTGAAATTGGTCGAAATAGAAGCTTCTGAATAGGAGAAAAAGTCTGTAATTATGGCAATTTTGGTCACATTGAGGCTTTAAAAAGTAGTTATACAACATGAGGCGTATTCCAAATGACATTTTGAATCAATTTTTCTACAGTCCAAAAAATCAATTTTCTGATGAAAAACGATGCCCCGTGACCTGTCGAAATTTCTCCAGATGGTCAGAAATGGAAATTTTTTCATGTTTAATTTTTTTACTGTAAATGACTATTCCATGTAAATTATCACTTTTGGAACTAAAATAAGTGTGTTTAGAATCACTTTAATGCCTGAAATTGGTCAAAGTAGAAGCTTCTGAATAGGAGAAAAAGTCTGTATTAATGGCAATTTTGGCCACATTTAAAAACATTTAAAAAGTAGTTATTCAACATGAGGCACATTCCAAATGACATTTTTAATCAATTTTTCTACAGTCCATAAAATCAATTTTTGTGATGAAAAACGATGACCCGTGACCTGTCGAAATTTCTCCAGATGGTCAGAAATGGAAATTTTTTAATGTTTACATTTTTTTTCTGTAAATGACTATTCTATGTGAAATATCACTTTTGGAACAAAAATAAGGGTGTTTAGAGTCACTTTAATGCCTGAAATTGGTCGAAATAGAAGCCTCTGAATAGGAGAAAATGTCTTTAAAATGGCAATTTTCGTCACATTGAGGCTTTAAAAAGTAGTTATTCAACATGAGGCGCATTGCAAATTACATTTTGAATCAATTTTTCTACAGTCCAAAAAAACTATTTTCTGATGAAAAACGATGCCCCGTGACCTGTCGAAATTTCTCCAGATCGTCAGAAATGGAAATTTTTCAATGTTTAATTTTTTGACTGCAAATGACTATTCCATGTAAATTATCACTTTTGGAACAAAAACAGGTGTGTTTAGAGTCTCTTTAATACCTGAAATTGGTCGAAATAGAAGCTTCTGAATTGGAGAAAATGTCTGTATTAATGGCAATTTTGGTCACTTTGAGGCTTTAAAAAGTAGTTATTCAACATGAGGCACATTCCAAATGACATTTTGAATCAATTTTTCTACAGTCCAAAAAATCAATTTTCTGATGAAAAACGATGACCCGTGACCTGTCGAAATTTCTCCAGATGGTCAGAAATGGAAATTTTTTCATGTTTAATTTTTTTACTGTAAATGACCATTCCATGTGAATTGTCACTTTTGCACTTAAAATAAGTGTGTTTAGAGTAAGTTTAATGACTGAAATTGGTCGAAAAAGAAGCTTCTGAGTAGGAGAAAATGTCTGTAAAAATGGCAATTTTGGTCACATTGAGGCTTCAAAAAGTAGTTATTCCACATGAGGCACAATCCAAATGACATTTTGAATCAATTTTTCTACAGTCTAAAAAAATCAATTTTCTGATGAAAAATGATGACCCGTCACCTGTTGAAATTTCTCCAGATAGTCAGAAATGGAAATTATTTCATGTTTAATTTTTTGACTGCAAATGACTATTCCATGTAAATTATCACTTTTGGAACAAAAATAAGTGTGTTTAGAGTCACTTTAATGCCTGAAATTGGTCGAAATAGAAGCTTCTGAATAGGAGAAAAAGTCTGTAATTATGGCAATTTTGGTCACATTGAGGCTTTAAAAAGTAGTTATACAACATGAGGCGTATTCCAAATGACATTTTGAATCAATTTTTCTACAGTCCAAAAAATCAATTTTCTGATGAAAAACGATGCCCCGTGACCTGTCGAAATTTCTCCAGATGGTCAGAAATGGAAATTTTTTCATGTTTAATTTTTTTACTGTAAATGACTATTCCATGTGAATTATCACTTTTGGAACTAAAATAAGTGTGTTTAGAATCACTTTAATGCCCGAAATTGGTCAAAATAGAAGCTTCTGAATAGGAGAAAAAGTCTGTATTAATGACAATTTTGTCCGCATTTAAAAACATTTAAAAAGTAGTTATTCAACATGAGGCACATTCCAAATGACATTTTTAATCAATTTTTCTACAGTCCATAAAATCAATTTTTGTGATGAAAAACGATGACCCGTGACCTGTCGAAATTTGTCCAGATGGTCAGAAATGGAAATTTTTTCATGTTTAATTTTTTGACTGCACATGACTATTCCATGTAAATTATCACTTTTGGAACAAAAACAGGTGTGTTTAGAGTCACTTTAATGCCTGAAATTGGTCGAAATAGAAGCTTCTGAACAGAAGAAAAAGTCTGTAATAATGGCAATTTTGGTCACATTTAGGCTTTAAAAAGTAGTTATTCAACATGAGGCACATTCTAAATGACATTTTGAATCAATTTTTCTACAGTCCAAAAAATCTATTTTCTGATGAAAAACGATGACCCGTGACCTGTCGAAATTTCTCCAGATGTTCAGAAATGGAAATTTTAATTGTTTAATATTTTGACTGCAAATGACTATTAAATGTAAATTATAACTTTTGGAACAAAATTAAGTGTGTTTAGAGTCACTTTAATGCCTGAAATCGGTCTAAATAGAAGCTTCTGAATAGGAGAAAAAGTCTGTAATAATGGCAATTTTGGTCACATTGAGGCTTTAAAAAGTAGTTATTCAACATGAGGCGCATTCCAAATGACATTTTTAATCAATTTTTCTACAGTCCAAAAAAACTATTTTCTGATGAAAAACGATGACCCGTGACCTGTCGAAATTTCTCCAGATGGTCAGAAATGGAAATTTTTTCATGTTCAATTTTTTTACTGTAAATGACTATTCCATGTGAATTGTCACTTTTGCACTTAAAATAAGTGTGTTTAGAGTAAGTTTAATGACTGAAATTGGTCGAAAAAGAAGCTTATGAGTAGGAGAAAATGTCTGTAAAAATGGCAATTTTGGTCACATTGAGGCTACAAAAAGTAGTTATTCAACATGAGACACATTCCAAATAAAATTTTGAATCAATTTTTCTACAGTCTAAAAAAATCAATTTTCTGATGAAAAATGATGACCCGTGACCTGTTGAAATTTCTCCAGATAGTCAGAAATGGAAATTATTTCATGTTTAATTTTTTGACTGTAAATGACTATTCCATGTGAATTATCACTTTTGGAACAAAAATAAGGGTGTTTAGAGTCACTTTAATGCCTGAAATTGGTCGAAATAGTAGCTTCTGAATAGGAGAAAATGTCTTTAAAAATGGCAATTTTCGTCACATTGAGGATTTAAAAAGTAGTTATTCAACATGAGGCACAATCCAAATGACATTTTGAATCAATTTTTCTACAGTCCAAAAAATCAATTTTCTGATGAAAAACGATGCCCCGTGACCTGTGGAAATTTCTCCAGATCGTCAGAAATGGAAATTTTTCAATGTTTAATTTTTTGACTGCAAATGACTATTCCATCTAAATTATCACTTTTGGAACAAAAACAGGTGTGTTTCGAGTCACTTTAATACCTGAAATTGGTCGAAATAGAAGCTTCTGAATTGGAGAAAATGTCTGTATTAATGGCAATTTTGGTCACTTTGAGGCTTTAAAAAGTAGTTATTCAACATGAGGCACATTCCAAATGACATTTTGAATCAATTTTTCTACAGTCCAAAAAAAAAATTTTCTGATGAAAAACGATGACCCGTGACTTGTCGAAATTTCTCCAGATGGTCAGAAATGGACATTTTTTCATGTTTAATTTTTTTACTGTAAATGACTATTCCATGTGAATTGTCACTTTTGCACTTAAAATAAGTGTGTTTAGAGTAAGTTTAATGACTGAAATTGGTCGAAAAAGAAGCTTCTGAGTAGGAGAAAATGTCTGTAAAAATGGCAATTTTGGTCACATTGAGGCTACAAAAAGTAGTTATTCAACATGAGGCACAATCCAAATGACATTTTGAATCAATTTTTCTACAGTCTAAAAAAATCAATTTTCTGATGAAAAATGATGACCCGTGACCTGTTGAAATTTCTCCAGATAGTCAGAAATGGAAATTATTTCATGTTTAATTTTTTGACTGCAAATGACTATTCCATGTAAATTATCACTTTTGGAACAAAAATAAGTGTGTTTAGAGTCACTTTAATGCCTGAAATTGGTCGAAATAGAAGCTTCTGACTAGGAGAAAAAGTCTGTAATTATGGCAATTTTGGTCACATTGAGGCTTTAAAAAGTAGTTATACAACATGAGGCGTATTCCAAATGACATTTTGAATCAATTTCTCTACAGTCCAAAAAATCAATTTTCTGATGAAAAACGATGCCCCGTGACCTGTCGAAATTTCTCCAGATCGTCAGAAATGGACAATTTTTAATGTTTAATTTTTTGACTGCAAATGACTATTCCATGTAAATTATCACTTTTGGAACAAAAATAAGTGTGTTTAGAGTCACTTTAATGCCTGAAATTAGTCGAAATAGAAGCTTCTGAATAGGAGAAAAAGTCTGTAATAATGGCAATTTTGGTCACATTGAGGCTTTAAAAAGTAGTTATTCAACATGAGGCACATTCCAAATGGCATTTTTTTTTTTTTTTGAAAACCTTTATTGACAGTTCAAGAAGAACAAGTATGGGCCTACAACCCCCCAGGGCCGGCCGCTAAGCAATCAGAGCAAGAACGACAAGTATAAACACAGGCAGCACTCCGGGGAGCAAAATCGTACTGCTTATACTGTGGACAGCGTAAGTAGGGCACCAGGAGAAAGAGGTTTTCATTTTATGATGAAACAAGGCAGAAGGATCAGGTGACAAGCAATTTTAAAACAACGATCACGGATATGCAGAGTAATGAATGTTAGCGATTTACAGCAATCTATTCGGTCAATGGCGCAAATACAAGAACATCAGGATGGAGAAAAACATAGTCTACAGCTGCGCCCGCAGTCCCCCGCCAGAACTCCCCAAGAACACCCCGGAAGTTGTGAACACATGGAACGGCAACAAGGCATAGCAAAAGGAGGTGTATCACGCTGATCCCAGAAAAAGAAAGACAAAAAGAATCAGAGAAGAAAAAGGAGGCCATGGAAAAAGATGAAGGAATACAGAGTCCCCTCCCCCAACCCCCCACCCTGCACCTCTGCAGATGAGTACGGCCCCCCCCCCCAGCAGTGTGCCTGTCGCCCTGGAACCAGACCCGAAATGTAGGAGAATAGGGAAAAAGAAGTAGGAAAGGACCCCCACCAGACGGGGGGGTTGAGAAAGCATTTATAAACTGGAGGAGGGCCTTCATAACAGACCCCCGGCTTCTCCCTCCCGCACGGTAAGGTTCCCCTAAAGTGAACAAGGAACAGCACAAAAACAATCTTCTCAAACCACAATGGGGAGCATTATGCACCTATTGTGCCAGTAGCCATGTCAGGAGAGCACACCACCCCAAGCCCGCCCGTCCACTAGGCGACCACCCCCGAGGGGCCAGCCTCATCCCTGACCACTCTGTGGAATTCTGCCCATGCCAACCCCTCGACCCAGCACCATACCCAATGTTCCTAGGCAGAGGAATGTCCAACAATGACAGAGAAGCGACGCACACAGGTGGGGTGGAAGTCTCTGAGCATCAACACAGTCCGCCGCGTGAGGAAACAGGCTTCCCAGTGCTGCCCTAGGGTCTGCACTGCACGCAAGGCTCAGGAAGGCAGAAGCAGCCAAAACAGACATTAGTTGCTGGAGTTGTCTCTGGGTCGCAGGAGGGCGTGCACGGGATGAGGCCACCACATCCCACTCAGGTCCAACGCCTCCGGGACAGATCGGGCCCTCAGAAGGTCGAACACACTGTAGCATACTGGCCGGGGCGTCCAGTCGTGTACTAACCTCAGGGGGGCCGCCACAGCGTCCTCCTGCGCGCAGTGTGGGTAGACTCTGTGTTCGTGCGGACAGGCGGGCCGCCACTGCCCCAACTCCGACGCCACACCATCGAGCTTACTCCCCAAGATCACGAAACCATGAACCAAGGAGGAGTGAAGAGTACCAAGAGCCTCGAGGAGGTCGCCGTACCCCAGCTCAGCTCTCTGTGATCTCGCCGCCACACTCCCAAGAATCGTACGCTCACAGGCCCGCTGCGGCCCAGCGGACAGGATGGTAGGCTTCATCGACCCAAGATGGCCGCCAAGTATGCCCGACCCTCACCGGGGCCGGGACCCCGGGACAAGCGTCGCGATGTCCACGTCGCGGGTGACCGGGTTCCGGGGGCAGGCAAAAAACTATCCGTGGTCACGGGCAACAGTCGTCCCCACCACGGACCAGCTCCCGTAGAAATCCGGGGGCGGCCCGCAATGATCGGGGCAGGATACGGACGGCGGCCGGGCAGCTCACCAGCAAGGCAGGGGCAGTCACCGGAGGATCTAAGATTTGCACCCCCGGTCATGCACTCGGTCAGCTACACTGGGCAGTAGAAGTGACCTCGCCGAAATGTAGGCCGAGTTTAACACCGCTTCGGTGGGCCGACTCCACCCAGTCACCACCGGCCGCTGTTGTCGCACTGCCACCCGGCCACGGCGCCCGCTCGATGTCCCGGCTCCAGGGCCGCACAGGCCGCAAAGTTCAGATGCAGTTTTCTCCGGCGATAGCACGGCTAGAAACCTCGGAGTCACACAGTCGGGAGCCCCTCTCCTTCAGAAACACGACCACGTAGCACAAGTTGAGGATCTCAGGCAGGATATCCGTGCGGGGTGCGGAGGTTCACAGAGCCGGGAGTCTACGCTGCCGTCCCGGTCGCCATCTTGGCTCCTCCCCCAAATGGCATTTTTAATCAATTTTTCTACAGTCCAAAAAATCAATTTTCTGATGAAAAACGATGACCCGTGACCTGTCGAAATTTCTCCAGATGGTCAGAAATGGAAATTTTTTCATGTTTAATTTTTTTACTGTAAATGACCATTCCATGTGAATTGTCACTTTTGCACTTAAAATAAATGTGTTTAGAGTAAGTTTAATGACTGAAATTGGTCGAAAAAGAAGCTTCTGAGTAGGAGAAAATGTCTGTAAAAATGGCAATTTTGGTCACATTGAGGCTTCAAAAAGTAGTTATTCAACATGAGGCACAATCCAAATGACATTTTGAATCAATTTTTCTACAGTCTAAAAAAATCAATTTTCTGATGAAAAATGATGACCCGTGACCTGTTGAAATTTCTCCAGATAGTCAGAAATGGAAATTATTTCATGTTTAATTTTTTGACTGTAAATGACTATTCCATGTGAATTATCACTTTTGGAACAAAAATAAGGGTGTTTAGAGTCACTTTAATGCCTGAAATTGGTCGAAATAGTAGCTTCTGAATAGGAGAAAATGTCTTTAAAAATGGCAATTTTCGTCACATTGAGGATTTAAAAAGTAGTTATTCAACATGAGGCACAATCCAAATGACATTTTGAATCAATTTTTCTACAGTCCAAAAAATCAATTTTCTGATGAAAAACGATGACCTGTGACCTGTCGAAATTTCTTCAGATGGTCAGAAATGGAAATTTTTTCATGTTTAATTTTTTTACTGTAAATGACTATTCCATGTGAATTATCACTTTTGGAACTAAAATAAGTGTGTTTAGAATCACTTTAATGCCTGAAATTGGTCAAAATAGAAGCTTCTGAATAGGAGAAAAAGTCTGTATTAATCGCAATTTTGGCCGCATTTAAAAACATTTAAAAAGTAGTTATTCAACATGAGGCACATTCCAAATGACATTTTTAATCAATTTTTCTACAGTTCATAAAATCAATTTATGTGATGAAAAACGACCCGTGACCTGTCGAAATTTCTCCAGATGGTCAGAAATGGAAATTTTTTCATGTTTAATTTTTTGACTGCACATGACTATTCCATGTAAATTATCACTTTTGGAACAAAAACAGGTGTGTTTAGAGTCACTTTAATGCCTGAAATTGGTCGAAATAGAAGCTTCTGAATAGGAGTAAATGTCTGTATTAATGGCAATTTTGGTCACTTTGAGGCTTTAAAAAGTAGTTATTCAACATGAGACACATTCCAAATAAAATTTTGAATCAATTTTTCTACGGTCCAAAAAATCAATTTTCTGATGAAAAACGATGACCCGTGACCTGTCGAAATTTCTCCAGATGGTCAGAAATGGAAATTTTTTAATGTTTAATTTTTTGACTGCACATGACTATTCCATGTAAATTTTCACTTTTGGAACAAAAACAGGTGTGTTTAGAGTCACTTTAATGCCTGAAATTGGTCGAAATAGAAGCTTCTGAATAGGAGTAAATGTCTGTATTAATGGCAATTTTGGTCACATTGAGGCTTTAAAAAGTAGTTATTCAACATGAGACACATTCCAAATAAAATTTTGAATCAATTTTTCTACGGTCCAAAAAATCAATTTTCTGATGAAAAACGATGACCCGTGACCTGTCGAAATTTCTCCAGATGGTCAGAAATGGAAATTTTTTAATGTTTACATTTTTTTTCTGTAAATGACTATTCCATGTGAATTATCACTTTTGGAACAAAAATAAGGGTGTTTAGAGTCACTTTAATGCATGAAATTGGTCGAAATAGAAGATTCTGAATAGGAGAAAATGTCTTTAAAAATGGCAATTTTCGTCACATTGAGGATTTAAAAAGTAGTTATTCAACATGAGGCGCATTCCAAATGACATTTTGAATCAATTTTTCTACAGCCTAAAAAAACAATTTTCTGATGAAAAACGATGCCCCGTGACCTGTCGAAATTTCTCCAGATCGTCAGAAATGGAAATTTTTCAATGTTTAATTTTTTGACTGCAAATGACTATTCCATGTAAATTATCAATTTTGCAACAAAAATAAGTGTGTTTAGAGTCACTTTAATGCCTGAAATTGGTCGAAATAGAAGCTTCTGAATAGGAGAAAAAGTCTGTAATTATGGCAATTTTGGTCACATTGAGGCTTTAAAAAGTAGTTAGTCAACATGAGGCACAATCCAAATGACATTTTGAATCAATTTTTCTACAGTCCAAAAAAATCAATTTTCTGATGAAAAATGATGACCCGTGACCTGTCGAAATTTCTCCAGATGGTCAGAAATGGAAATTATTTAATGTTTAATTTTTTGACTGCAAATGACTATTCCATGTAAATTATCACTTTTGGAATTAAAATAAGTGTGTTTAGAGTAAGTTTAATGACTGAAATTGGTCAAAAAAGAAGCCTCTGAGTAGGAGAAAACGTCTGTAAAAATGGCAATTCTGGTCACATTGAGGCTTTAAAAAGTAGTTATTCAACATGAGGCACATTCCAAATGACATTTTGAATCAATTTTTCTACAGTCCAAACAATCAATTTTCTGATTAAAAACGATGACCCGTGACCAGTCGAAATTTCTCCAGATAGTCAGAAATGGAAATTTTTTAATGTTTAATTTTTTGACTGCACATGACTATTCCATGTAAATTATCACTTTTGGAACTAAAATAAGTGTGTTTAGAATCACTTTAATGCCTGAAATTGGTCAAAGTAGAAGCTTCTGAATAGGAGAAAAAGTCTGTATTAATGGCAATTTTGGCCACATTTAAAAACATTTAAAAAGTAGTTATTCAACATGAGGCACATTCCAAATGACATTTTTAATCAATTTTTCTACAGTCCATAAAATCAATTTTTGTGATGAAAAACGATGACCCGTGACCTGTCGAAATTTCTCCAGATGGTCAGAAATGGAAATTTTTTAATGTTTACATTTTTTTTCTGTAAATGACTATTCTATGTGAAATATCACTTTTGGAACAAAAATAAGGGTGTTTAGAGTCACTTTAATGCCTGAAATTGGTCGAAATAGAAGCCTCTGAATAGGAGAAAATGTCTTTAAAATGGCAATTTTCGTCACATTGAGGCTTTAAAAAGTAGTTATTCAACATGAGGCGCATTGCAAATTACATTTTGAATCAATTTTTCTACAGTCCAAAAAAACTATTTTCTGATGAAAAACGATGCCCCGTGACCTGTCGAAATTTCTCCAGATCGTCAGAAAT
Organism: Triturus cristatus; assembly: GCF_964204655.1. Taxonomy (NCBI): domain Eukaryota; kingdom Metazoa; phylum Chordata; class Amphibia; order Caudata; family Salamandridae; genus Triturus; species Triturus cristatus. The sequence continues at coordinate 889,369,936 of NC_140593.1, forward strand.
GGAAATTTTTCAATGTTTAATTTTTTGACTGCAAATGACTATTCCATGTAAATTATCACTTTTGGAACAAAAACAGGTGTGTTTAGAGTCTCTTTAATACCTGAAATTGGTCGAAATAGAAGCTTCTGAATTGGAGAAAATGTCTGTATTAATGGCAATTTTGGTCACTTTGAGGCTTTAAAAAGTAGTTATTCAACATGAGGCACATTCCAAATGACATTTTGAATCAATTTTTCTACAGTCCAAAAAATCAATTTTCTGATGAAAAACGATGACCCGTGACCTGTCGAAATTTCTCCAGATGGTCAGAAATGGAAATTTTTTCATGTTTAATTTTTTTACTGTAAATGACCATTCCATGTGAATTGTCACTTTTGCACTTAAAATAAGTGTGTTTAGAGTAAGTTTAATGACTGAAATTGGTCGAAAAAGAAGCTTCTGAGTAGGAGAAAATGTCTGTAAAAATGGCAATTTTGGTCACATTGAGGCTTCAAAAAGTAGTTATTCCACATGAGGCACAATCCAAATGACATTTTGAATCAATTTTTCTACAGTCTAAAAAAATCAATTTTCTGATGAAAAATGATGACCCGTCACCTGTTGAAATTTCTCCAGATAGTCAGAAATGGAAATTATTTCATGTTTAATTTTTTGACTGCAAATGACTATTCCATGTAAATTATCACTTTTGGAACAAAAATAAGTGTGTTTAGAGTCACTTTAATGGCTGAAATTGGTCGAAATAGAAGCTTCTGAATAGGAGAAAAAGTCTGTAATTATGGCAATTTTGGTCACATTGAGGCTTTAAAAAGTAGTTATACAACATGAGGCGTATTCCAAATGACATTTTGAATCAATTTTTCTACAGTCCAAAAAATCAATTTTCTGATGAAAAACGATGCCCCGTGACCTGTCGAAATTTCTCCAGATGGTCAGAAATGGAAATTTTTTGATGTTTAATTTTTTTACTGTAAATGACTATTCCATGTGAATTATCACTTTTGGAACTAAAATAAGTGTGTTTAGAATCACTTTAATGCCCGAAATTGGTCAAAATAGAAGCTTCTGAATAGGAGAAAAAGTCTGTATTAATGACAATTTTGTCCGCATTTAAAAACATTTAAAAAGTAGTTATTCAACATGAGGCGCATTCCAAATGACATTTTTAATCAATTTTTCTACAGTCCAAAAAAACTATTTTCTGATGAAAAACGATGCCCCGTGACCTGTCGTAATTTCTCCAGATCGTCAGAAATGGAAATTTTTCAATGTTTAATTTTTTGACTGCAAATGACTATTCCATGTAAATTATCACTTTTGGAACAAAAACAGGTGTGTTTAGAGTCACTTTAATACCTGAAATTGGTCGAAATAGAAGCTTCTGAATTGGAGAAAATGTCTGTATTAATGGCAATTTTGGTCACTTTGAGGCTTTAAAAAGTAGTTATTAAACATGAGGCACATTCCAAATGACATTTTTAATCAATTTTTCTACAGTCCAAAAAATCAATTTTCTGATGAAAAACGATGACCCGTGACCTGTCGAAATTTCTCCAGATGGTCAGAAATGGAAATTTTTTCATGTTCAATTTTTTTACTGTAAATGACTATTCCATGTGAATTGTCACTTTTGCACTTAAAATGAGTGTGTTTAGAGTAAGTTTAATGACTGAAATTGGTCGAAAAAGAAGCTTATGAGTAGGAGAAAATGTCTGTAAAAATGGCAATTTTGGTCACATTGAGGCTACAAAAAGTAGTTATTCAACATGAGACACATTCCAAATAAAATTTTGAATCAATTTTTCTACGGTCCAAAAAATCAATTTTCTGATGAAAAACGATGACCCGTGACCTGTTGAAATTTCTCCAGATAGTCATAAATGGAAATTATTTCATGTTTAATTTTTTGACTGCAAATGACTATTCCATGTAAATTATCACTTTTGGAACAAAAATAAGTGTGTTTAGAGTCACTTTAATGCCTGAAATTGGTCGAAATAGAAGCTTCTGAATAGGAGAAAAAGTCTGTAATTATGGCAATTTTGGTCACATTGAGGCTTTAAAAAATAGTTATACAACATGAGGCGTATTCCAAATGACATTTTGAATCAATTTTTCTACAGTCCAAAAAATCAATTTTCTGATGAAAAACGATGCCCCGTGACCTGTCGAAATTTCTCCAGATGGTCAGAAATGGAAATTTTTTAATGTTTAATTTTTTTTACTGTAAATGACTATTCCATGTGAATTATCACTTTTGGAACAAAAATAAGGGTGTTTAGAGTCACTTTAATGCCTGAAATTGGTCGAAATAGTAGCTTCTGAATAGGAGAAAATGTCTTTAAAAATGGCAATTTTCGTCACATTGAGGATTTAAAAAGTAGTTATTCAACATGAGGCACAATCCAAATGACATTTTGAATCAATTTTTCTACAGTCCAAAAAATCAATTTTCTGATGAAAAACGATGCCCCGTGACCTGTGGAAATTTCTCCAGATCGTCAGAAATGGAAATTTTTCAATGTTTAATTTTTTGACTGCAAATGACTATTCCATGTAAATTATCACTTTTGGAACAAAAACAGGTGTGTTTCGAGTCACTTTAATACCTGAAATTGGTCGAAATAGAAGCTTCTGAATTGGAGAAAATGTCTGTATTAATGGCAATTTTGGTCACTTTGAGGCTTTAAAAAGTAGTTATTCAACATGAGGCACATTCCAAATGACATTTTGAATCAATTTTTCTACAGTCCAAAAAAAAAAGTTTTCTGATGAAAAACGATGACCCGTGACTTGTCGAAATTTCTCCAGATGGTCAGAAATGGACATTTTTTCATGTTTAATTTTTTTACTGTAAATGACTATTCCATGTGAATTGTCACTTTTGCACTTAAAATAAGTGTGTTTAGAGTAAGTTTAATGACTGAAATTGGTCGAAAAAGAAGCTTCTGAGTAGGAGAAAATGTCTGTAAAAATGGCAATTTTGGTCACATTGAGGCTACAAAAAGTAGTTATTCAACATGAGGCACAATCCAAATGACATTTTGAATCAATTTTTCTACAGTCTAAAAAAATCAATTTTCTGATGAAAAATGATGACCCGTGACCTGTTGAAATTTCTCCAGATAGTCAGAAATGGAAATTATTTCATGTTTAATTTTTTGACTGCAAATGACTATTCCATGTAAATTATCACTTTTGGAACAAAAATAAGTGTGTTTAGAGTCACTTTAATGCCTGAAATTGGTCGAAATAGAAGCTTCTGACTAGGAGAAAAAGTCTGTAATTATGGCAATTTTGGTCACATTGAGGCTTTAAAAAGTAGTTATACAACATGAGGCGTATTCCAAATGACATTTTGAATCAATTTCTCTACAGTCCAAAAAATCAATTTTCTGATGAAAAACGATGCCCCGTGACCTGTCGAAATTTCTCCAGATCGTCAGAAATGGAAATTTTTCAATGTTTAATTTTTTGACTGCAAATGACTATTCCATGTAAATTATCACTTTTGGAACAAAAACAGGTGTGTTTAGAGTCACTTTAATACCTGAAATTAGTCGAAATAGAAGCTTCTGAATAGGAGAAAAAGTCTGTAATAATGGCAATTTTGGTCACTTTGAGGCTTTAAAAAGTAGTTATTCAACATGAGGCACATTCCAAATGACATTTTGAATCAATTTTTCTACAGTCCAAAAAAAAAAGTTTTCTGATGAAAAACGATGACCCGTGACTTGTCGAAATTTCTCCAGATGGTCAGAAATGGACATTTTTTCATGTTTAATTTTTTTACTGTAAATGACTATTCCATGTGAATTGTCACTTTTGCACTTAAAATAAGTGTGTTTAGAGTAAGTTTAATGACTGAAATTGGTCGAAAAAGAAGCTTCTGAGTAGGAGAAAATGTCTGTAAAAATGGCAATTTTGGTCACATTGAGGCTACAAAAAGTAGTTATTCAACATGAGGCACAATCCAAATGACATTTTGAATCAATTTTTCTACAGTCTAAAAAAATCAATTTTCTGATGAAAAATGATGACCCGTGACCTGTTGAAATTTCTCCAGATAGTCAGAAATGGAAATTATTTCATGTTTAATTTTTTGACTGCAAATGACTATTCCATGTAAATTATCACTTTTGGAACAAAAATAAGTGTGTTTAGAGTCACTTTAATGCCTGAAATTGGTCGAAATAGAAGCTTCTGACTAGGAGAAAAAGTCTGTAATTATGGCAATTTTGGTCACATTGAGGCTTTAAAAAGTAGTTATACAACATGAGGCGTATTCCAAATGACATTTTGAATCAATTTCTCTACAGTCCAAAAAATCAATTTTCTGATGAAAAACGATGCCCCGTGACCTGTCGAAATTTCTCCAGATCGTCAGAAATGGACATTTTTTAATGTTTAATTTTTTGACTGCAAATGACTATTCCATGTAAATTATCACTTTTGGAACAAAAATAAGTGTGTTTAGAGTCACTTTAATGCCTGAAATTAGTCGAAATAGAAGCTTCTGAATAGGAGAAAAAGTCTGTAATAATGGCAATTTTGGTCACATTGAGGCTTTAAAAAGTAGTTATTCAACATGAGGCACATTCCAAATGGCATTTTTTTTTTATTTTTTTTTATTTTTTTTGAAAACCTTTATTGACAGTTCAAGAAGAACAAGTATGGGCCTACAACCCCCCAGGGCCGGCCGCTAAGCAATCAGAGCAAGAACGACAAGTATAAACACAGGCAGCACTCCGGGGAGCAAAATCGTACTGCTTATACTGTGGACAGCGTAAGTAGGGCACCAGGAGAAAGAGGTTTTCATTTTATGATGAAACAAGGCAGAAGGATCAGGTGACAAGCAATTTTAAAACAATGATCACGGATATGCAGAGTAATGAACGTTAGCGATTTACAGCAATCTATTCGGTCAATGGCGCAAATACAAGAACATCAGGATGGAGAAAAACATAGTCTACAGCTGCGCCCGCAGTCCCCCGCCAGAACTCCCCAAGAACACCCCGGAAGTTGTGAACACATGGAACGGCAACAAGGCATAGCAAAAGGAGGTGTATCACGCTGATCCCAGAAAAAGAAAGACAAAAAGAATCAGAGAAGAAAAAGGAGGCCATGGAAAAAGATGAAGGAATACAGAGTCCCCTCCCCCAACCCCCCACCCTGCACCTCTGCAGATGAGTACGGCCCCCCCCCCAGCAGTGTGCCTGTCGCCCTGGAACCAGACCCGAAATGTAGGAGAATAGGGAAAAAGAAGTAGGAAAGGACCCCCACCAGACGGGGGGGTTGAGAAAGCATTTATAAACTGGAGGAGGGCCTTCATAACAGACCCCCGGCTTCTCCCTCCCGCACGGTAAGGTTCCCCTAAAGTGAACAAGGAACAGCACAAAAACAATCTTCTCAAACCACAATGGGGAGCATTATGCACCTATTGTGCCAGTAGCCATGTCAGGAGAGCACACCACCCCAAGCCCGCCCGTCCACTAGGCGACCACCCCCGAGGGGCCAGCCTCATCCCTGACCACTCTGTGGAATTCTGCCCATGCCAACCCCTCGACCCAGCACCATACCCAATGTTCCTAGGCAGAGGAATGTCCAACAATGACAGAGAAGCGACGCACACAGGTGGGGTGGAAGTCTCTGAGCATCAACACAGTCCGCCGCGTGAGGAAACAGGCTTCCCAGTGCTGCCCTAGGGTCTGCACTGCACGCAAGGCTCAGGAAGGCAGAAGCAGCCAAAACAGACATTAGTTGCTGGAGTTGTCTCTGGGTCGCAGGAGGGCGTGCACGGGATGAGGCCACCACATCCCACTCAGGTCCAACGCCTCCGGGACAGATCGGGCCCTCAGAAGGTCGAACACACTGTAGCATACTGGCCGGGGCGTCCAGTCGTGTACTAACCTCAGGGGGGGCCGCCACAGCGTCCTCCTGCGCGCAGTGTGGGTAGACTCTGTGTTCGTGCGGACAGGCGGGCCGCCACTGCCCCAACTCCGACGCCACACCATCGAGCTTACTCCCCAAGATCACGAAACCATGAACCAAGGAGGAGTGAAGAGTACCAAGAGCCTCGAGGAGGTCGCCGTACCCCAGCTCAGCTCTCTGTGATCTCGCCGCCACACTCCCAAGAATCGTACGCTCACAGGCCCGCTGCGGCCCAGCGGACAGGATGGTAGGCTTCATCGACCCAAGATGGCCGCCAAGTATGCCCGACCCTCACCGGGGCCGGGACCCCGGGACAAGCGTCGCGATGTCCACGTCGCGGGTGACCGGGTTCCGGGGGCAGGCAAAAAACTATCCGTGGTCACGGGCAACAGTCGTCCCCACCACGGACCAGCTCCCGTAGAAATCCGGGGGCGGCCCGCAATGATCGGGGCAGGATACGGACGGCGGCCGGGCAGCTCACCAGCAAGGCAGGGGCAGTCACCGGAGGATCTAAGATTTGCACCCCCGGTCATGCACTCGGTCAGCTACACTGGGCAGTAGAAGTGACCACGCCGAAATGTAGGCCGAGTTTAACACCGCTTCGGTGGGCCGACTCCACCCAGTCACCACCGGCCGCTGTTGTCGCACTGCCACCCGGCCACGGCGCCCGCTCGATGTCCCGGCTCCAGGGCCGCACAGGCCGCAAAGTTCAGATGCAGTTTTCTCCGGCGATAGCACGGCTAGAAACCTCGGAGTCACACAGTCGGGAGCCCCTCTCCTTCAGAAACACGACCACGTAGCACAAGTTGAGGATCTCAGGCAGGATATCCGTGCGGGGTGCGGAGGTTCACAGAGCCGGGAGTCTACGCTGCCGTCCCGGTCGCCATCTTGGCTCCTCCCCCAAATGGCATTTTTAATCAATTTTTCTACAGTCCAAAAAATCAATTTTCTGATGAAAAACGATGACCCGTGACCTGTCGAAATTTCTCCAGATGGTCAGAAATGGAAATTTTTTCATGTTTCATTTTTTGACTGTAAATGACTATTCCATGTAAATTATCACTTTTGGAACAAAAATAAGGGTGTTTAGAGTCACTTTAATGCCTGAAATTGGTCGAAATAGAAGCTTCTGAATAGGAGAAAAAGTCTGTAATTATGGCAATTTTGGTCACATTGAGGCTTTAAAATGTAGTTATTCAACATGAGGCGCATTCCAAATGACATTTTGAATCAATTTTTCTACAGTCCAAAAAATCTATTTTCTGATGAAAAACGATGACCCGTGACCTGTCAAAATTTCTCCAGATCGTCAGAAATGGAAATTTTTTAATGTTTAATTGTTTGACTGCAAATGACTATTCCATGTAAATTATCACTTTTGGAACACAAATAAGTGTGTTTAGAGTCACTTTAATGCCTGAAATTGGTCGAAATAGAAGCTTCTGAATAGGAGAAAAAGTCTGTATTAATGGCAATTTTGGCCACATTTAAAAACATTTAAAAAGTAGTTATTCAACATGAGGCACATTCCAAATGACATTTTTAATCAATTTTTCTACAGTCCATAAAATCAATTTTTGTGATGAAAAACGATTACCCGTGACCTGTCGAAATTTCTCCAGATGGTCAGAAATGGAAATTTTTTAATGTTTAATTTTTTGACTGCACATGACTATTCCATGTAAATTTTCACTTTTGGAACAAAAACAGGTGTGTTTAGAGTCACTTTAATGCCTGAAATTGGTCGAAATAGAAGCTTCTGAATAGGAGTAAATGTCTGTATTAATGGCAATTTTGGTCACTTTGAGGCTTTAAAAAGTAGTTATTCAACATGAGACACATTCCAAATAAAATTTTGAATCAATTTTTCTACGGTCCAAAAAATCAATTTTCTGATGAAAAACGATGACCCGTGACCTGTCGAAATTTCTCCAGATGGTCAGAAATGGAAATTTTTTAATGTTTACATTTTTTTTCTGTAAATGACTATTCCATGTGAATTATCACTTTTGGAACAAAAATAAGGGTGTTTAGAGTCACTTTAATGCATGAAATTGGTCGAAATAGAAGATTCTGAATAGGAGAAAATGTCTTTAAAAATGGCAATTTTCGTCACATTGAGGATTTAAAAAGTAGTTATTCAACATGAGGCGCATTCCAAATGACATTTTGAATCAATTTTTCTACAGCCTAAAAAAACAATTTTCTGATGAAAAACGATGCCCCGTGACCTGTCGAAATTTCTCCAGATCGTCAGAAATGGAAATTTTTCAATGTTTAATTTTTTGACTGCAAATGACTATTCCATGTAAATTATCACTTTTGGAACAAAAATAAGTGTGTTTAGAGTCACTTTAATGCCTGAAATTGGTCGAAATAGAAGCTTCTGAATAGGAGAAAAAGTCTGTAATTATGGCAATTTTGGTCACATTGAGGCTTTAAAAAGTAGTTAGTCAACATGAGGCACAATCCAAATGACATTTTGAATCAATTTTTCTACAGTCCAAAAAAATCAATTTTCTGATGAAAAATGATGACCCGTGACCTGTCGAAATTTCTCCAGATGGTCAGAAATGGAAATTATTTAATGTTTAATTTTTTGACTGCAAATGACTATTCCATGTAAATTATCACTTTTGGAATTAAAATAAGTGTGTTTAGAGTAAGTTTAATGACTGAAATTGGTCAAAAAAGAAGCCTCTGAGTAGGAGAAAACGTCTGTAAAAATGGCAATTCTGGTCACATTGAGGCTTTAAAAAGTAGTTATTCAACATGAGGCACATTCCAAATGACATTTTGAATCAATTTTTCTACAGTCCAAACAATCAATCTTCTGATTAAAAACGATGACCCGTGACCAGTCGAAATTTCTCCAGATAGTCAGAAATGGAAATTTTTTAATGTTTAATTTTTTGACTGCACATGACTATTCCATGTAAATTATCACTTTTGGAACTAAAATAAGTGTGTTTAGAATCACTTTAATGCCTGAAATTGGTCAAAGTAGAAGCTTCTGAATAGGAGAAAAAGTCTGTATTAATGGCAATTTTGGCCACATTTAAAAACATTTAAAAAGTAGTTATTCAACATGAGGCACATTCCAAATGACATTTTTAATCAATTTTTCTACAGTCCATAAAATCAATTTTTGTGATGAAAAACGATGACCCGTGACCTGTCGAAATTTCTCCAGATGGTCAGAAATGGAAATTTTTTAATGTTTACATTTTTTTTCTGTAAATGACTATTCTATGTGAAATATCACTTTTGGAACAAAAATAAGGGTGTTTAGAGTCACTTTAATGCCTGAAATTGGTCGAAATAGAAGCCTCTGAATAGGAGAAAATGTCTTTAAAATGGCAATTTTCGTCACATTGAGGCTTTAAAAAGTAGTTATTCAACATGAGGCGCATTGCAAATTACATTTTGAATCAATTTTTCTACAGTCCAAAAAAACTATTTTCTGATGAAAAACGATGCCCCGTGACCTGTCGAAATTTCTCCAGATTGTCAGAAATGGAAATTTTTCAATGTTTAATTTTTTGACTGCAAATGACTATTCCATGTAAATTATCACTTTTGGAACAAAAACAGGTGTGTTTAGAGTCTCTTTAATACCTGAAATTGGTCGAAATAGAAGCTTCTGAATTGGAGAAAATGTCTGTATTAATGGCAATTTTGGTCACTTTGAGGCTTTAAAAAGTAGTTATTCAACATGAGGCACATTCCAAATGACATTTTGAATCAATTTTTCTACAGTCCAAAAAATCAATTTTCTGATGAAAAACGATGACCCGTGACCTGTCGAAATTTCTCCAGATGGTCAGAAATGGAAATTTTTTCATGTTTAATTTTTTTACTGTAAATGACCATTCCATGTGAATTGTCACTTTTGCACTTAAAATAAGTGTGTTTAGAGTAAGTTTAATGACTGAAATTGGTCGAAAAAGAAGCTTCTGAGTAGGAGAAAATGTCTGTAAAAATGGCAATTTTGGTCACATTGAGGCTTCAAAAAGTAGTTATTCCACATGAGGCACAATCCAAATGACATTTTGAATCAATTTTTCTACAGTCTAAAAAAATCAATTTTCTGATGAAAAATGATGACCCGTCACCTGTTGAAATTTCTCCAGATAGTCAGAAATGGAAATTATTTCATGTTTAATTTTTTGACTGCAAATGACTATTCCATGTAAATTATCACTTTTGGAACAAAAATAAGTGTGTTTAGAGTCACTTTAATACCTGAAATTGGTCGAAATAGAAGCTTCTGAATTGGAGAAAATGTCTGTATTAATGGCAATTTTGGTCACTTTGAGGCTTTAAAAAGTAGTTATTAAACATGAGGCACATTCCAAATGACATTTTTAATCAATTTTTCTACAGTCCAAAAAATCAATTTTCTGATGAAAAACGATGACCCGTGACCTGTCGAAATTTCTCCAGATGGTCAGAAATGGAAATTTTTTCATGTTCAATTTTTTTACTGTAAATGACTATTCCATGTGAATTGTCACTTTTGCACTTAAAATAAGTGTGTTTAGAGTAAGTTTAATGACTGAAATTGGTCGAAAAAGAAGCTTATGAGTAGGAGAAAATGTCTGTAAAAATGGCAATTTTGGTCACATTGAGGCTACAAAAAGTAGTTATTCAACATGAGACACATTCCAAATAAAATTTTGAATCAATTTTTCTACGGTCCAAAAAATCAATTTTCTGATGAAAAACGATGACCCGTGACCTGTTGAAATTTCTCCAGATAGTCATAAATGGAAATTATTTCATGTTTAATTTTTTGACTGCAAATGACTATTCCATGTAAATTATCACTTTTGGAACAAAAATAAGTGTGTTTAGAGTCACTTTAATGCCTGAAATTGGTCGAAATAGAAGCTTCTGAATAGGAGAAAAAGTCTGTAATTATGGCAATTTTGGTCACATTGAGGCTTTAAAAAATAGTTATACAACATGAGGCGTATTCCAAATGACATTTTGAATCAATTTTTCTACAGTCCAAAAAATCAATTTTCTGATGAAAAACGATGCCCCGTGACCTGTCGAAATTTCTCCAGATGGTCAGAAATGGAAATTTTTTAATGTTTAATTTTTTTTACTGTAAATGACTATTCCATGTGAATTATCACTTTTGGAACAAAAATAAGGGTGTTTAGAGTCACTTTAATGCCTGAAATTGGTCGAAATAGTAGCTTCTGAATAGGAGAAAATGTCTTTAAAAATGGCAATTTTCGTCACATTGAGGATTTAAAAAGTAGTTATTCAACATGAGGCACAATCCAAATGACATTTTGAATCAATTTTTCTACAGTCCAAAAAATCAATTTTCTGATGAAAAACGATGCCCCGTGACCTGTGGAAATTTCTCCAGATCGTCAGAAATGGAAATTTTTCAATGTTTAATTTTTTGACTGCAAATGACTATTCCATGTAAATTATCACTTTTGGAACAAAAACAGGTGTGTTTCGAGTCACTTTAATACCTGAAATTGGTCGAAATAGAAGCTTCTGAATTGGAGAAAATGTCTGTATTAATGGCAATTTTGGTCACTTTGAGGCTTTAAAAAGTAGTTATTCAACATGAGGCACATTCCAAATGACATTTTGAATCAATTTTTCTACAGTCCAAAAAAAAAAGTTTTCTGATGAAAAACGATGACCCGTGACTTGTCGAAATTTCTCCAGATGGTCAGAAATGGACATTTTTTCATGTTTAATTTTTTTACTGTAAATGACTATTCCATGTGAATTGTCACTTTTGCACTTAAAATAAGTGTGTTTAGAGTAAGTTTAATGACTGAAATTGGTCGAAAAAGAAGCTTCTGAGTAGGAGAAAATGTCTGTAAAAATGGCAATTTTGGTCACATTGAGGCTACAAAAAGTAGTTATTCAACATGAGGCACAATCCAAATGACATTTTGAATCAATTTTTCTACAGTCTAAAAAAATCAATTTTCTGATGAAAAATGATGACCCGTGACCTGTTGAAATTTCTCCAGATAGTCAGAAATGGAAATTATTTCATGTTTAATTTTTTGACTGCAAATGACTATTCCATGTAAATTATCACTTTTGGAACAAAAATAAGTGTGTTTAGAGTCACTTTAATGCCTGAAATTAGTCGAAATAGAAGCTTCTGAATAGGAGAAAAAGTCTGTAATAATGGCAATTTTGGTCACATTGAGGCTTTAAAAAGTAGTTATTCAACATGAGGCACATTCCAAATGGCATTTTTTTTTTATTTTTTTTTATTTTTTTTGAAAACCTTTATTGACAGTTCAAGAAGAACAAGTATGGGCCTACAACCCCCCAGGGCCGGCCGCTAAGCAATCAGAGCAAGAACGACAAGTATAAACACAGGCAGCACTCCGGGGAGCAAAATCGTACTGCTTATACTGTGGACAGCGTAAGTAGGGCACCAGGAGAAAGAGGTTTTCATTTTATGATGAAACAAGGCAGAAGGATCAGGTGACAAGCAATTTTAAAACAATGATCACGGATATGCAGAGTAATGAACGTTAGCGATTTACAGCAATCTATTCGGTCAATGGCGCAAATACAAGAACATCAGGATGGAGAAAAACATAGTCTACAGCTGCGCCCGCAGTCCCCCGCCAGAACTCCCCAAGAACACCCCGGAAGTTGTGAACACATGGAACGGCAACAAGGCATAGCAAAAGGAGGTGTATCACGCTGATCCCAGAAAAAGAAAGACAAAAAGAATCAGAGAAGAAAAAGGAGGCCATGGAAAAAGATGAAGGAATACAGAGTCCCCTCCCCCAACCCCCCACCCTGCACCTCTGCAGATGAGTACGGCCCCCCCCCCCAGCAGTGTGCCTGTCGCCCTGGAACCAGACCCGAAATGTAGGAGAATAGGGAAAAAGAAGTAGGAAAGGACCCCCACCAGACGGGGGGGTTGAGAAAGCATTTATAAACTGGAGGAGGGCCTTCATAACAGACCCCCGGCTTCTCCCTCCCGCACGGTAAGGTTCCCCTAAAGTGAACAAGGAACAGCACAAAAACAATCTTCTCAAACCACAATGGGGAGCATTATGCACCTATTGTGCCAGTAGCCATGTCAGGAGAGCACACCACCCCAAGCCCGCCCGTCCACTAGGCGACCACCCCCGAGGGGCCAGCCTCATCCCTGACCACTCTGTGGAATTCTGCCCATGCCAACCCCTCGACCCAGCACCATACCCAATGTTCCTAGGCAGAGGAATGTCCAACAATGACAGAGAAGCGACGCACACAGGTGGGGTGGAAGTCTCTGAGCATCAACACAGTCCGCCGCGTGAGGAAACAGGCTTCCCAGTGCTGCCCTAGGGTCTGCACTGCACGCAAGGCTCAGGAAGGCAGAAGCAGCCAAAACAGACATTAGTTGCTGGAGTTGTCTCTGGGTCGCAGGAGGGCGTGCACGGGATGAGGCCACCACATCCCACTCAGGTCCAACGCCTCCGGGACAGATCGGGCCCTCAGAAGGTCGAACACACTGTAGCATACTGGCCGGGGCGTCCAGTCGTGTACTAACCTCAGGGGGGGCCGCCACAGCGTCCTCCTGCGCGCAGTGTGGGTAGACTCTGTGTTCGTGCGGACAGGCGGGCCGCCACTGCCCCAACTCCGACGCCACACCATCGAGCTTACTCCCCAAGATCACGAAACCATGAACCAAGGAGGAGTGAAGAGTACCAAGAGCCTCGAGGAGGTCGCCGTACCCCAGCTCAGCTCTCTGTGATCTCGCCGCCACACTCCCAAGAATCGTACGCTCACAGGCCCGCTGCGGCCCAGCGGACAGGATGGTAGGCTTCATCGACCCAAGATGGCCGCCAAGTATGCCCGACCCTCACCGGGGCCGGGACCCCGGGACAAGCGTCGCGATGTCCACGTCGCGGGTGACCGGGTTCCGGGGGCAGGCAAAAAACTATCCGTGGTCACGGGCAACAGTCGTCCCCACCACGGACCAGCTCCCGTAGAAATCCGGGGGCGGCCCGCAATGATCGGGGCAGGATACGGACGGCGGCCGGGCAGCTCACCAGCAAGGCAGGGGCAGTCACCGGAGGATCTAAGATTTGCACCCCCGGTCATGCACTCGGTCAGCTACACTGGGCAGTAGAAGTGACCACGCCGAAATGTAGGCCGAGTTTAACACCGCTTCGGTGGGCCGACTCCACCCAGTCACCACCGGCCGCTGTTGTCGCACTGCCACCCGGCCACGGCGCCCGCTCGATGTCCCGGCTCCAGGGCCGCACAGGCCGCAAAGTTCAGATGCAGTTTTCTCCGGCGATAGCACGGCTAGAAACCTCGGAGTCACACAGTCGGGAGCCCCTCTCCTTCAGAAACACGACCACGTAGCACAAGTTGAGGATCTCAGGCAGGATATCCGTGCGGGGTGCGGAGGTTCACAGAGCCGGGAGTCTACGCTGCCGTCCCGGTCGCCATCTTGGCTCCTCCCCCAAATGGCATTTTTAATCAATTTTTCTACAGTCCAAAAAATCAATTTTCTGATGAAAAACGATGACCCGTGACCTGTCGAAATTTCTCCAGATGGTCAGAAATGGAAATTTTTTCATGTTTAATTTTTTTACTGTAAATGACCATTCCATGTGAATTGTCACTTTTGCACTTAAAATAAATGTGTTTAGAGTAAGTTTAATGACTGAAATTGGTCGAAAAAGAAGCTTCTGAGTAGGAGAAAATGTCTGTAAAAATGGCAATTTTGGTCACATTGAGGCTTCAAAAAGTAGTTATTCAACATGAGGCACAATCCAAATGACATTTTGAATCAATTTTTCTACAGTCTAAAAAAATCAATTTTCTGATGAAAAATGATGACCCGTGACCTGTTGAAATTTCTCCAGATAGTCAGAAATGGAAATTATTTCATGTTTAATTTTTTGACTGTAAATGACTATTCCATGTGAATTATCACTTTTGGAACAAAAATAAGGGTGTTTAGAGTCACTTTAATGCCTGAAATTGGTCGAAATAGTAGCTTCTGAATAGGAGAAAATGTCTTTAAAAATGGCAATTTTCGTCACATTGAGGATTTAAAAAGTAGTTATTCAACATGAGGCACAATCCAAATGACATTTTGAATCAATTTTTCTACAGTCCAAAAAATCAATTTTCTGATGAAAAACGATGACCTGTGACCTGTCGAAATTTGTCCAGATGGTCAGAAATGGAAATTTTTTCATGTTTAATTTTTTTACTGTAAATGACTATTCCATGTGAATTATCACTTTTGGAACTAAAATAAGTGTGTTTAGAATCACTTTAATGCCTGAAATTGGTCAAAATAGAAGCTTCTGAATAGGAGAAAAAGTCTGTATTAATCGCAATTTTGGCCGCATTTAAAAACATTTAAAAAGTAGTTATTCAACATGAGGCACATTCCAAATGACATTTTTAATCAATTTTTCTACAGTCCATAAAATCAATTTATGTGATGAAAAACGACCCGTGACCTGTCGAAATTTCTCCAGATGGTCAGAAATGGAAATTTTTTCATGTTTAATTTTTTGACTGCACATGACTATTCCATGTAAATTATCACTTTTGGAACAAAAACAGGTGTGTTTAGAGTCACTTTAATGCCTGAAATTGGTCGAAATAGAAGCTTCTGAATAGGAGTAAATGTCTGTATTAATGGCAATTTTGGTCACATTGAGGCTTTAAAAAGTAGTTCAACATGAGACACATTCCAAATAAAATTTTGAATCAATTTTTCTACGGTCCAAAAAATCAATTTTCTGATGAAAAACGATGACCCGTGACCTGTTGAAATTTCTCCAGATGGTCAGAAATGGAAATTTTTTAATGTTTACATTTTTTTTCTGTAAATGACTATTCCATGTGAATTATCACTTTTGGAACAAAAATAAGGGTGTTTAGAGTCACTTTAATGCCTGAAATTGGTCGAAATAGAAGATTCTGAATAGGAGAAAATGTCTTTAAAAATGGCAATTTTCGTCACATTGAGGCTTTAAAAAGTAGTCATTCAACATGAGGCGCATTCCAAATGACATTTTTAATCAATTTTTCTACAGTCCAAAAAAACTATTTTCTGATGAAAAACGATGCCCCGTGACCTGTCGTAATTTCTCCAGATCGTCAGAAATGGAAATTTTTCAATGTTTAATTTTTTGACTGCAAATGACTATTCCATGTAAATTATCACTTTTGGAACAAAAACAGGTGTGTTTAGAGTCACTTTAATACCTGAAATTGGTCGAAATAGAAGCTTCTGAATTGGAGAAAATGTCTGTATTAATGGCAATTTTGGTCACTTTGAGGCTTTAAAAAGTAGTTATTAAACATGAGGCACATTCCAAATGACATTTTTAATCAATTTTTCTACAGTCCAAAAAATCAATTTTCTGATGAAAAACGATGACCCGTGACCTGTCGAAATTTCTCCAGATGGTCAGAAATGGAAATTTTTTCATGTTCAATTTTTTTACTGTAAATGACTATTCCATGTGAATTGTCACTTTTGCACTTAAAATAAGTGTGTTTAGAGTAAGTTTAATGACTGAAATTGGTCGAAAAAGAAGCTTATGAGTAGGAGAAAATGTCTGTAAAAATGGCAATTTTGGTCACATTGAGGCTACAAAAAGTAGTTATTCAACATGAGACACATTCCAAATAAAATTTTGAATCAATTTTTCTACGGTCCAAAAAATCAATTTTCTGATGAAAAACGATGACCCGTGACCTGTTGAAATTTCTCCAGATAGTCATAAATGGAAATTATTTCATGTTTAATTTTTTGACTGCAAATGACTATTCCATGTAAATTATCACTTTTGGAACAAAAATAAGTGTGTTTAGAGTCACTTTAATGCCTGAAATTGGTCGAAATAGAAGCTTCTGAATAGGAGAAAAAGTCTGTAATTATGGCAATTTTGGTCACATTGAGGCTTTAAAAAATAGTTATACAACATGAGGCGTATTCCAAATGACATTTTGAATCAATTTTTCTACAGTCCAAAAAATCAATTTTCTGATGAAAAACGATGCCCCGTGACCTGTCGAAATTTCTCCAGATGGTCAGAAATGGAAATTTTTTAATGTTTAATTTTTTTTACTGTAAATGACTATTCCATGTGAATTATCACTTTTGGAACAAAAATAAGGGTGTTTAGAGTCACTTTAATGCCTGAAATTGGTCGAAATAGTAGCTTCTGAATAGGAGAAAATGTCTTTAAAAATGGCAATTTTCGTCACATTGAGGATTTAAAAAGTAGTTATTCAACATGAGGCACAATCCAAATGACATTTTGAATCAATTTTTCTACAGTCCAAAAAATCAATTTTCTGATGAAAAACGATGCCCCGTGACCTGTGGAAATTTCTCCAGATCGTCAGAAATGGAAATTTTTCAATGTTTAATTTTTTGACTGCAAATGACTATTCCATGTAAATTATCACTTTTGGAACAAAAACAGGTGTGTTTCGAGTCACTTTAATACCTGAAATTGGTCGAAATAGAAGCTTCTGAATTGGAGAAAATGTCTGTATTAATGGCAATTTTGGTCACTTTGAGGCTTTAAAAAGTAGTTATTCAACATGAGGCACATTCCAAATGACATTTTGAATCAATTTTTCTACAGTCCAAAAAAAAAAGTTTTCTGATGAAAAACGATGACCCGTGACTTGTCGAAATTTCTCCAGATGGTCAGAAATGGACATTTTTTCATGTTTAATTTTTTTACTGTAAATGACTATTCCATGTGAATTGTCACTTTTGCACTTAAAATAAGTGTGTTTAGAGTAAGTTTAATGACTGAAATTGGTCGAAAAAGAAGCTTCTGAGTAGGAGAAAATGTCTGTAAAAATGGCAATTTTGGTCACATTGAGGCTACAAAAAGTAGTTATTCAACATGAGGCACAATCCAAATGACATTTTGAATCAATTTTTCTACAGTCTAAAAAAATCAATTTTCTGATGAAAAATGATGACCCGTGACCTGTTGAAATTTCTCCAGATAGTCAGAAATGGAAATTATTTCATGTTTAATTTTTTGACTGCAAATGACTATTCCATGTAAATTATCACTTTTGGAACAAAAATAAGTGTGTTTAGAGTCACTTTAATGCCTGAAATTAGTCGAAATAGAAGCTTCTGAATAGGAGAAAAAGTCTGTAATAATGGCAATTTTGGTCACATTGAGGCTTTAAAAAGTAGTTATTCAACATGAGGCACATTCCAAATGGCATTTTTTTTTTATTTTTTTTTATTTTTTTTGAAAACCTTTATTGACAGTTCAAGAAGAACAAGTATGGGCCTACAACCCCCCAGGGCCGGCCGCTAAGCAATCAGAGCAAGAACGACAAGTATAAACACAGGCAGCACTCCGGGGAGCAAAATCGTACTGCTTATACTGTGGACAGCGTAAGTAGGGCACCAGGAGAAAGAGGTTTTCATTTTATGATGAAACAAGGCAGAAGGATCAGGTGACAAGCAATTTTAAAACAATGATCACGGATATGCAGAGTAATGAACGTTAGCGATTTACAGCAATCTATTCGGTCAATGGCGCAAATACAAGAACATCAGGATGGAGAAAAACATAGTCTACAGCTGCGCCCGCAGTCCCCCGCCAGAACTCCCCAAGAACACCCCGGAAGTTGTGAACACATGGAACGGCAACAAGGCATAGCAAAAGGAGGTGTATCACGCTGATCCCAGAAAAAGAAAGACAAAAAGAATCAGAGAAGAAAAAGGAGGCCATGGAAAAAGATGAAGGAATACAGAGTCCCCTCCCCCAACCCCCCACCCTGCACCTCTGCAGATGAGTACGGCCCCCCCCCCCCAGCAGTGTGCCTGTCGCCCTGGAACCAGACCCGAAATGTAGGAGAATAGGGAAAAAGAAGTAGGAAAGGACCCCCACCAGACGGGGGGGTTGAGAAAGCATTTATAAACTGGAGGAGGGCCTTCATAACAGACCCCCGGCTTCTCCCTCCCGCACGGTAAGGTTCCCCTAAAGTGAACAAGGAACAGCACAAAAACAATCTTCTCAAACCACAATGGGGAGCATTATGCACCTATTGTGCCAGTAGCCATGTCAGGAGAGCACACCACCCCAAGCCCGCCCGTCCACTAGGCGACCACCCCCGAGGGGCCAGCCTCATCCCTGACCACTCTGTGGAATTCTGCCCATGCCAACCCCTCGACCCAGCACCATACCCAATGTTCCTAGGCAGAGGAATGTCCAACAATGACAGAGAAGCGACGCACACAGGTGGGGTGGAAGTCTCTGAGCATCAACACAGTCCGCCGCGTGAGGAAACAGGCTTCCCAGTGCTGCCCTAGGGTCTGCACTGCACGCAAGGCTCAGGAAGGCAGAAGCAGCCAAAACAGACATTAGTTGCTGGAGTTGTCTCTGGGTCGCAGGAGGGCGTGCACGGGATGAGGCCACCACATCCCACTCAGGTCCAACGCCTCCGGGACAGATCGGGCCCTCAGAAGGTCGAACACACTGTAGCATACTGGCCGGGGCGTCCAGTCGTGTACTAACCTCAGGGGGGGCCGCCACAGCGTCCTCCTGCGCGCAGTGTGGGTAGACTCTGTGTTCGTGCGGACAGGCGGGCCGCCACTGCCCCAACTCCGACGCCACACCATCGAGCTTACTCCCCAAGATCACGAAACCATGAACCAAGGAGGAGTGAAGAGTACCAAGAGCCTCGAGGAGGTCGCCGTACCCCAGCTCAGCTCTCTGTGATCTCGCCGCCACACTCCCAAGAATCGTACGCTCACAGGCCCGCTGCGGCCCAGCGGACAGGATGGTAGGCTTCATCGACCCAAGATGGCCGCCAAGTATGCCCGACCCTCACCGGGGCCGGGACCCCGGGACAAGCGTCGCGATGTCCACGTCGCGGGTGACCGGGTTCCGGGGGCAGGCAAAAAACTATCCGTGGTCACGGGCAACAGTCGTCCCCACCACGGACCAGCTCCCGTAGAAATCCGGGGGCGGCCCGCAATGATCGGGGCAGGATACGGACGGCGGCCGGGCAGCTCACCAGCAAGGCAGGGGCAGTCACCGGAGGATCTAAGATTTGCACCCCCGGTCATGCACTCGGTCAGCTACACTGGGCAGTAGAAGTGACCACGCCGAAATGTAGGCCGAGTTTAACACCGCTTCGGTGGGCCGACTCCACCCAGTCACCACCGGCCGCTGTTGTCGCACTGCCACCCGGCCACGGCGCCCGCTCGATGTCCCGGCTCCAGGGCCGCACAGGCCACAAAGTTCAGATGCAGTTTTCTCCGGCGATAGCACGGCTAGAAACCTCGGAGTCACACAGTCGGGAGCCCCTCTCCTTCAGAAACACGACCACGTAGCACAAGTTGAGGATCTCAGGCAGGATATCCGTGCGGGGTGCGGAGGTTCACAGAGCCGGGAGTCTACGCTGCCGTCCCGGTCGCCATCTTGGCTCCTCCCCCAAATGGCATTTTTAATCAATTTTTCTACAGTCCAAAAAATCAATTTTCTGATGAAAAACGATGACCCGTGACCTGTCGAAATTTCTCCAGATGGTCAGAAATGGAAATTTTTTCATGTTTAATTTTTTTACTGTAAATGACCATTCCATGTGAATTGTCACTTTTGCACTTAAAATAAATGTGTTTAGAGTAAGTTTAATGACTGAAATTGGTCGAAAAAGAAGCTTCTGAGTAGGAGAAAATGTCTGTAAAAATGGCAATTTTGGTCACATTGAGGCTTCAAAAAGTAGTTATTCAACATGAGGCACAATCCAAATGACATTTTGAATCAATTTTTCTACAGTCTAAAAAAATCAATTTTCTGATGAAAAATGATGACCCGTGACCTGTTGAAATTTCTCCAGATAGTCAAAAATGGAAATTATTTCATGTTTAATTTTTTGACTGTAAATGACTATTCCATGTGAATTATCACTTTTGGAACAAAAATAAGGGTGTTTAGAGTCACTTTAATGCCTGAAATTGGTCGAAATAGTAGCTTCTGAATAGGAGAAAATGTCTTTAAAAATGGCAATTTTCGTCACATTGAGGATTTAAAAAGTAGTTATTCAACATGAGGCACAATCCAAATGACATTTTGAATCAATTTTTCTACAGTCCAAAAAATCAATTTTCTGATGAAAAACGATGACCTGTGACCTGTCGAAATTTGTCCAGATGGTCAGAAATGGAAATTTTTTCATGTTTAATTTTTTTACTGTAAATGACTATTCCATGTGAATTATCACTTTTGGAACTAAAATAAGTGTGTTTAGAATCACTTTAATGCCTGAAATTGGTCAAAATAGAAGCTTCTGAATAGGAGAAAAAGTCTGTATTAATCGCAATTTTGGCCGCATTTAAAAACATTTAAAAAGTAGTTATTCAACATGAGGCACATTCCAAATGACATTTTTAATCAATTTTTCTACAGTCCATAAAATCAATTTATGTGATGAAAAACGACCCGTGACCTGTCGAAATTTCTCCAGATGGTCAGAAATGGAAATTTTTTCATGTTTAATTTTTTGACTGCACATGACTATTCCATGTAAATTATCACTTTTGGAACAAAAACAGGTGTGTTTAGAGTCACTTTAATGCCTGAAATTGGTCGAAATAGGAGCTTCTGAATAGGAGAAAATGTCTGTATTCATGGCAATTTTGGTCACATTGAGGCTTCAAAAAGTAGTTATTCAACATGAGGCACAATCCAAATGACATTTTGAATTAATTTTTCTACAGTCAAAAAAAATAAATTTTCTGATGAAAAACGATGACCCGTGACCTGTCGAAATTTCTCCAGATGGTCAGAAACGGAAATTTTTTAATGTTTAATTTTTTTACTGCAAATGACTATTCCATGTAAATTATCACTTTTGGAACAAAAATAAGTGTGTTTAGAGTCACTTTAATGCCTGAAATTGGTCCAAAAAGAAGCTTCTGAATAGGAGAAAAAGTCTGAAATAATGGCAATTTTGGACACATTGAGGCTTTAAAAAGTAGTTATTCAACATGAGGGCCATTCCAAATTACATTTTTAATCAATTTTTCTACAGTCCAAAAAATCAATTTTCTGATGAAAAACGATGACCCGTGACCTGTCGAAATTTCTCCAGATGGTCAGAAATGGAAATTTTTTAATGTTTAATTTTTTGACTGCACATGACTATTCCATGTAAATTATCACTTTTGGAACAAAAATAAGTGTGTTTAGAGTCACTTTAATGCCTGAAATTGGTCGAAAAAAAAGCTTCTGCATAGGATAAAAAGTCTGTAATAATGGCAATTTTGGTCACATTGAGGCTTTAAAAAGTAGTTATTCAACATGAGGCACATTTCAAATTACATTTTTAATCAATTTTTCTACAGTCCAAAAAATCAATTTTCTGATGAAAAACGATGACCCGTGACCTGTCGAAATTTCTCCAGATGGTCAGAAATGGAAATTTTTTTATGTTTACATTTTTTTTCTGTAAATGACTATTCCATGTGAATTATCACTTTTGGAACAAAAATAAGGGTGTTTAGAGTCACTTTAATGCCTGAAATTGGTCGAAATAGAAGCTTCTGAATAGGAGAAAAAGTCTGTAATTATGGCAATTTTGGTCACATTGAGGCTTTAAAATGTAGTTATTCAACATGAGGCGCATTCCAAATGACATTTTGAATCAATTTTTCTACAGTCCAAAAAATCTATTTTCTGATGAAAAACGATGACCCGTGACCTGTCAAAATTTCTCCAGATCGTCAGAAATGGAAATTTTTTAATGTTTAATTGTTTGACTGCAAATGACTATTCCATGTAAATTATCACTTTTGGAACACAAATAAGTGTGTTTAGAGTCACTTTAATGCCTGAAATTGGTCGAAATAGAAGCTTCTGAATAGGAGAAAAAGTCTGTATTAATGGCAATTTTGGCCACATTTAAAAACATTTAAAAAGTAGTTATTCAACATGAGGCACATTCCAAATGACATTTTTAATCAATTTTTCTACAGTCCATAAAATCAATTTTTGTGATGAAAAACGATTACCACCTGTCGAAATTTCTCCAGATGGTCAGAAATGGAATTTTTTTAATGTTTAATTTTTTGACTGCACATGACTATTCCATGTAAATTTTCACTTTTGGAACAAAAACAGGTGTGTTTAGAGTCACTTTAATGCCTGAAATTGGTCGAAATAGAAGCTTCTGAATAGGAGTAAATGTCTGTATTAATGGCAATTTTGGTCACATTGAGGCTTTAAAAAGTAGTTATTCAACATGAGACACATTCCAAATAAAATTTTGAATCAATTTTTCTACGGTCCAAAAAATCAATTTTCTGATGAAAAACGATGACCCGTGACCTGTCGAAATTTCTCCAGATGGTCAGAAATGGACATTTTTTAATGTTTACATTTTTTTTCTGTAAATGACTATTCCATGTGAATTATCACTTTTGGAACAAAAATAAGGGTGTTTAGAGTCACTTTAATGCATGAAATTGGTCGAAATAGAAGATTCTGAATAGGAGAAAATGTCTTTAAAAATGGCAATTTTCGTCACATTGAGGATTTAAAAAGTAGTTATTCAACATGAGGCGCATTCCAAATGACATTTTGAATCAATTTTTCTACAGCCTAAAAAAACAATTTTCTGATGAAAAACGATGCCCCGTGACCTGTCGAAATTTCTCCAGATCGTCAGAAATGGAAATTTTTCAATGTTTAATTTTTTGACTGCAAATGACTATTCCATGTAAATTATCACTTTTGGAACAAAAATAAGTGTGTTTAGAGTCACTTTAATGCCTGAAATTGGTCGAAATAGAAGCTTCTGAATAGGAGAAAAAGTCTGTAATTATGGCAATTTTGGTCACATTGAGGCTTTAAAAAGTAGTTAGTCAACATGAGGCACAATCCAAATGACATTTTGAATCAATTTTTCTACAGTCCAAAAAAATCAATTTTCTGATGAAAAATGATGACCCGTGACCTGTCGAAATTTCTCCAGATGGTCAGAAATGGAAATTATTTAATGTTTAATTTTTTGACTGCAAATGACTATTCCATGTAAATTATCACTTTTGGAATTAAAATAAGTGTGTTTAGAGTAAGTTTAATGACTGAAATTGGTCAAAAAAGAAGCCTCTGAGTAGGAGAAAACGTCTGTAAAAATGGCAATTCTGGTCACATTGAGGCTTTAAAAAGTAGTTATTCAACATGAGGCACATTCCAAATGACATTTTGAATCAATTTTTCTACAGTCCAAACAATCAATTTTCTGATTAAAAACGATGACCCGTGACCAGTCGAAATTTCTCCAGATAGTCAGAAATGGAAATTTTTTAATGTTTAATTTTTTGACTGCACATGACTATTCCATGTAAATTATCACTTTTGGAACTAAAATAAGTGTGTTTAGAATCACTTTAATGCCTGAAATTGGTCAAAGTAGAAGCTTCTGAATAGGAGAAAAAGTCTGTATTAATGGCAATTTTGGCCACATTTAAAAACATTTAAAAAGTAGTTATTCAACATGAGGCACATTCCAAATGACATTTTTAATCAATTTTTCTACAGTCCATAAAATCAATTTTTGTGATGAAAAACGATGACCCGTGACCTGTCGAAATTTCTCCAGATGGTCAGAAATGGAAATTTTTTAATGTTTACATTTTTTTTCTGTAAATGACTATTCTATGTGAAATATCACTTTTGGAACAAAAATAAGGGTGTTTAGAGTCACTTTAATGCCTGAAATTGGTCGAAATAGAAGCTTCTGAATAGGAGTAAATGTCTGTATTAATGGCAATTTTGGTCACATTGAGGCTTTAAAAAGTAGTTATTCAACATGAGACACATTCCAAATAAAATTTTGAATCAATTTCTCTACGGTCCAAAAAATCAATTTTCTGATGAAAAACGATGACCCGTGACCTGTTGAAATTTCTCCAGATGGTCAGAAATGGAAATTTTTTAATGTTTACATTTTGTTTCTGTAAATGACTATTCCATGTGAATTATCACTTTTGGAACAAAAATAAGGGTGTTTAGAGTCACTTTAATGCCTGAAATTGGTCTAAATAGAAGCCTCTGAATAGGAGAAAATGTCTTTAAAAATGGCAATTTTCGTCACATTGAGGCTTTAAAAAGTAGTTATTCAACATGAGGCGCATTCCAAATTACATTTTGAATCAATTTTTCTACAGTCCAAAAAAACTATTTTCTGATGAAAAACGATGCCCCGTGACCTGTCGAAATTTCTCCAGATCGTCAGAAATGGAAATTTTTCAATGTTTAATTTTTTGACTGCAAATGACTATTCCATGTAAATTATCACTTTTGGAACAAAAACAGGTGTGTTTAGAGTCTCTTTAATACCTGAAATTGGTCGAAATAGAAGCTTCTGAATTGGAGAAAATGTCTGTATTAATGGCAATTTTGGTCACATTGAGGCTTCAAAAAGTAGTTATTCCACATGAGGCACAATCCAAATGACATTTTGAATCAATTTTTCTACAGTCTAAAAAAATCAATTATCTGATGAAAAATGATGACCCGTCACCTGTTGAAATTTCTCCAGATAGTCAGAAATGGAAATTATTTCATGTTTAATTTTTTGACTGCAAATGACTATTCCATGTAAATTATCACTTTTGGAACAAAAATAAGTGTGTTTAGCGTCACTTTAATGCCTGAAATTGGTCGAAATAGAAGCTTCTGAATAGGAGAAAAAGTCTGTAATTATGGCAATTTTGGTCACATTGAGGCTTTAAAAAGTAGTTATACAACATGAGGCGTATTCCAAATGACATTTTGAATCAATTTTTCTACAGTCCAAAAAATCAATTTTCTGATGAAAAACGATGCCCCGTGACCTGTCGAAATTTCTCCAGATGGTCAGAAATGGAAATTTTTTCATGTTTAATTTTTTTACTGTAAATGACTATTCCATGTGAATTATCACTTTTGGAACTAAAATAAGTGTGTTTAGAATCACTTTAATGCCCGAAATTGGTCAAAATAGAAGCTTCTGAATAGGAGAAAAAGTCTGTATTAATGACAATTTTGTCCGCATTTAAAGACATTTAAAAAGTAGTTATTCAACATGAGGCACATTCCAAATGACATTTTTAATCAATTTTTCTACAGTCCATAAATCAATTTTTGTGATGAAAAACGATGACCCGTGACCTGTCGAAATTTGTCCAGATGGTCAGAAATGGAAATTTTTTCATGTTTAATTTTTTTTCTGTAAATGACTATTCCATGTGAATTATCACTTTTGGAACAAAAATAAGGGTGTTTAGAGTCACTTTAATGCCTGAAATTGGTCGAAATAGAAGATTCTGAATAGGAGAAAATGTCTTTAAAAATGGCAATTTTCGTCACATTGAGGCTTTAAAAAGTAGTCATTCAACATGAGGCGCATTCCAAATGACATTTTTAATCAATTTTTCTACAGTCCAAAAAAACTATTTTCTGATGAAAAACGATGCCCCGTGACCTGTCGAAATTTCTCCAGATCGTCAGAAATGGAAATTTTTCAATGTTTAATTTTTTGACTGCAAATGACTATTCCATGTAAATTATCACTTTTGGAACAAAAACAGGTGTGTTTAGAGTCACTTTAATACCTGAAATTGGTCGAAATAGAAGCTTCTGAATTGGAGAAAATGTCTGTATTAATGGCAATTTTGGTCACTTTGAGGCTTTAAAAAGTAGTTATTCAACATGAGGCACATTCCAAATGACATTTTTAATCAATTTTTCTACAGTCCAAAAAATCAATTTTCTGATGAAAAACGATGACCCGTGACCTGTCGAAATTTCTCCAGATGGTCAGAAATGGAAATTTTTTCATGTTCAATTTTTTTACTGTAAATGACTATTCCATGTGAATTGTAACTTTTGCACTTAAAATAAGTGTGTTTAGAGTAAGTTTAATGACTGAAATTGGTCGAAAAAGAAGCTTATGAGTAGGAGAAAATGTCTGTAAAAATGGCAATTTTGGTCACATTGAGGCTACAAAAGGTAGTTATTCAACATGAGACACATTCCAAATAAAATTTTGAATCAATTTTTCTACGGTCCAAAAAATCAATTTTCTGATGAAAAACGATGACCCGTGACCTGTTGAAATTTCTCCAGATAGTCAGAAATGGAAATTATTTCATGTTTAATTTTTTGACTGCAAATGACAATTCCATGTAAATTATCACTTTTGGAACAAAAATAAGTGTGTTTAGAGTCACTTTAATGCCTGAAATTGGTCGAAATAGAAGCTTCTGAATAGGAGAAAAAGTCTGTAATTATGGCAATTTTGGTCACATTGAGGCTTTAAAAAGTAGTTATACAACATGAGGCGTATTCCAAATGACATTTTGAATCAATTTTTCTACAGTCCAAAAAATCAATTTTCTGATGAAAAACGATGCCCCGTGACCTGTCGAAATTTCTCCAGATGGTCAGAAATGGAAATTTTTTGATGTTTAATTTTTTTACTGTAAATGACTATTCCATGTGAATTATCACTTTTGGAACTAAAATAAGTGTGTTTAGAATCACTTTAATGCCCGAAATTGGTCAAAATAGAAGCTTCTGAATAGGAGAAAAAGTCTGTATTAATGACAATTTTGTCCGCATTTAAAAACATTTAAAAAGTAGTTATTCAACATGAGGCACATTCCAAATGACATTTTTAATCAATTTTTCTACAGTCCATAAAATCAATTTTTGTGATGAAAAACGATGACCCGTGACCTGTGGAAATTTGTCCAGATGGTCAGAAATGGAAATTTTTTCATGTTTAATTTTTTGACTGCACATGACTATTCCATGTAAATTATCACTTTTGGAACAAAAACAGGTGTGTTTAGAGTCACTTTAATGCCTGAAATTGGTCGAAATAGAAGCTTCTGAATAGGAGTAAATGTCTGTATTAATGGCAATTTTGGTCACATTGAGGCTTTAAAAAGTAGTTCAACATGAGACACATTCCAAATAAAATTTTGAATCAATTTTTCTACGGTCCAAAAAATCAATTTTCTGATGAAAAACGATGACCCGTGACCTGTTGAAATTTCTCCAGATGGTCAGAAATGGAAATTTTTTAATGTTTACATTTTTTTTCTGTAAATGACTATTCCATGTGAATTATCACT
This sequence comes from Triturus cristatus, assembly GCF_964204655.1. Taxonomy (NCBI): domain Eukaryota; kingdom Metazoa; phylum Chordata; class Amphibia; order Caudata; family Salamandridae; genus Triturus; species Triturus cristatus. The sequence goes on from NC_140593.1 coordinate 889,398,020, forward strand.
TTTGGAACAAAAATAAGGGTGTTTAGAGTCACTTTAATGCCTGAAATTGGTCGAAATAGAAGATTCTGAATAGGAGAAAATGTCTTTAAAAATGGCAATTTTCGTCACATTGAGGCTTTAAAAAGTAGTCATTCAACATGAGGCGCATTCCAAATGACATTTTTAATCAATTTTTCTACAGTCCAAAAAAACTATTTTCTGATGAAAAACGATGCCCCGTGACCTGTCGTAATTTCTCCAGATCGTCAGAAATGGAAATTTTTCAATGTTTAATTTTTTGACTGCAAATGACTATTCCATGTAAATTATCACTTTTGGAACAAAAACAGGTGTGTTTAGAGTCACTTTAATACCTGAAATTGGTCGAAATAGAAGCTTCTGAATTGGAGAAAATGTCTGTATTAATGGCAATTTTGGTCACTTTGAGGCTTTAAAAAGTAGTTATTAAACATGAGGCACATTCCAAATGACATTTTTAATCAATTTTTCTACAGTCCAAAAAATCAATTTTCTGATGAAAAACGATGACCCGTGACCTGTCGAAATTTCTCCAGATGGTCAGAAATGGAAATTTTTTCATGTTCAATTTTTTTACTGTAAATGACTATTCCATGTGAATTGCCACTTTTGCACTTAAAATAAGTGTGTTTAGAGTAAGTTTAATGACTGAAATTGGTCGAAAAAGAAGCTTATGAGTAGGAGAAAATGTCTGTAAAAATGGCAATTTTGGTCACATTGAGGCTACAAAAAGTAGTTATTCAACATGAGACACATTCCAAATAAAATTTTGAATCAATTTTTCTACGGTCCAAAAAATCAATTTTCTGATGAAAAACGATGACCCGTGACCTGTTGAAATTTCTCCAGATAGTCATAAATGGAAATTATTTCATGTTTAATTTTTTGACTGCAAATGACTATTCCATGTAAATTATCACTTTTGGAACAAAAATAAGTGTGTTTAGAGTCACTTTAATGCCTGAAATTGGTCGAAATAGAAGCTTCTGAATAGGAGAAAAAGTCTGTAATTATGGCAATTTTGGTCACATTGAGGCTTTAAAAAATAGTTATACAACATGAGGCGTATTCCAAATGACATTTTGAATCAATTTTTCTACAGTCCAAAAAATCAATTTTCTGATGAAAAACGATGCCCCGTGACCTGTCGAAATTTCTCCAGATGGTCAGAAATGGAAATTTTTTAATGTTTAATTTTTTTTACTGTAAATGACTATTCCATGTGAATTATCACTTTTGGAACAAAAATAAGGGTGTTTAGAGTCACTTTAATGCCTGAAATTGGTCGAAATAGTAGCTTCTGAATAGGAGAAAATGTCTTTAAAAATGGCAATTTTCGTCACATTGAGGATTTAAAAAGTAGTTATTCAACATGAGGCACAATCCAAATGACATTTTGAATCAATTTTTCTACAGTCCAAAAAATCAATTTTCTGATGAAAAACGATGCCCCGTGACCTGTGGAAATTTCTCCAGATCGTCAGAAATGGAAATTTTTCAATGTTTAATTTTTTGACTGCAAATGACTATTCCATGTAAATTATCACTTTTGGAACAAAAACAGGTGTGTTTCGAGTCACTTTAATACCTGAAATTGGTCGAAATAGAAGCTTCTGAATTGGAGAAAATGTCTGTATTAATGGCAATTTTGGTCACTTTGAGGCTTTAAAAAGTAGTTATTCAACATGAGGCACATTCCAAATGACATTTTGAATCAATTTTTCTACAGTCCAAAAAAAAAAGTTTTCTGATGAAAAACGATGACCCGTGACTTGTCGAAATTTCTCCAGATGGTCAGAAATGGACATTTTTTCATGTTTAATTTTTTTACTGTAAATGACTATTCCATGTGAATTGTCACTTTTGCACTTAAAATAAGTGTGTTTAGAGTAAGTTTAATGACTGAAATTGCTCGAAAAAGAAGCTTCTGAGTAGGAGAAAATGTCTGTAAAAATGGCAATTTTGGTCACATTGAGGCTACAAAAAGTAGTTATTCAACATGAGGCACAATCCAAATGACATTTTGAATCAATTTTTCTACAGTCTAAAAAAATCAATTTTCTGATGAAAAATGATGACCCGTGACCTGTTGAAATTTCTCCAGATAGTCAGAAATGGAAATTATTTCATGTTTAATTTTTTGACTGCAAATGACTATTCCATGTAAATTATCACTTTTGGAACAAAAATAAGTGTGTTTAGAGTCACTTTAATGCCTGAAATTGGTCGAAATAGAAGCTTCTGACTAGGAGAAAAAGTCTGTAATTATGGCAATTTTGGTCACATTGAGGCTTTAAAAAGTAGTTATACAACATGAGGCGTATTCCAAATGACATTTTGAATCAATTTCTCTACAGTCCAAAAAATCAATTTTCTGATGAAAAACGATGCCCCGTGACCTGTCGAAATTTCTCCAGATCGTCAGAAATGGACATTTTTTAATGTTTAATTTTTTGACTGCAAATGACTATTCCATGTAAATTATCACTTTTGGAACAAAAATAAGTGTGTTTAGAGTCACTTTAATGCCTGAAATTAGTCGAAATAGAAGCTTCTGAATAGGAGAAAAAGTCTGTAATAATGGCAATTTTGGTCACATTGAGGCTTTAAAAAGTAGTTATTCAACATGAGGCACATTCCAAATGGCATTTTTTTTAAATTTTTTTTTATTTTTTTTGAAAACCTTTATTGACAGTTCAAGAAGAACAAGTATGGGCCTACAACCCCCCAGGGCCGGCCGCTAAGCAATCAGAGCAAGAACGACAAGTATAAACACAGGCAGCACTCCGGGGAGCAAAATCGTACTGCTTATACTGTGGACAGCGTAAGTAGGGCACCAGGAGAAAGAGGTTTTCATTTTATGATGAAACAAGGCAGAAGGATCAGGTGACAAGCAATTTTAAAACAATGATCACGGATATGCAGAGTAATGAACGTTAGCGATTTACAGCAATCTATTCGGTCAATGGCGCAAATACAAGAACATCAGGATGGAGAAAAACATAGTCTACAGCTGCGCCCGCAGTCCCCCGCCAGAACTCCCCAAGAACACCCCGGAAGTTGTGAACACATGGAACGGCAACAAGGCATAGCAAAAGGAGGTGTATCACGCTGATCCCAGAAAAAGAAAGACAAAAAGAATCAGAGAAGAAAAAGGAGGCCATGGAAAAAGATGAAGGAATACAGAGTCCCCTCCCCCAACCCCCCACCCTGCACCTCTGCAGATGAGTACGGCCCCCCCCCCCCAGCAGTGTGCCTGTCGCCCTGGAACCAGACCCGAAATGTAGGAGAATAGGGAAAAAGAAGTAGGAAAGGACCCCCACCAGACGGGGGGGTTGAGAAAGCATTTATAAACTGGAGGAGGGCCTTCATAACAGACCCCCGGCTTCTCCCTCCCGCACGGTAAGGTTCCCCTAAAGTGAACAAGGAACAGCACAAAAACAATCTTCTCAAACCACAATGGGGAGCATTATGCACCTATTGTGCCAGTAGCCATGTCAGGAGAGCACACCACCCCAAGCCCGCCCGTCCACTAGGCGACCACCCCCGAGGGGCCAGCCTCATCCCTGACCACTCTGTGGAATTCTGCCCATGCCAACCCCTCGACCCAGCACCATACCCAATGTTCCTAGGCAGAGGAATGTCCAACAATGACAGAGAAGCGACGCACACAGGTGGGGTGGAAGTCTCTGAGCATCAACACAGTCCGCCGCGTGAGGAAACAGGCTTCCCAGTGCTGCCCTAGGGTCTGCACTGCACGCAAGGCTCAGGAAGGCAGAAGCAGCCAAAACAGACATTAGTTGCTGGAGTTGTCTCTGGGTCGCAGGAGGGCGTGCACGGGATGAGGCCACCACATCCCACTCAGGTCCAACGCCTCCGGGACAGATCGGGCCCTCAGAAGGTCGAACACACTGTAGCATACTGGCCGGGGCGTCCAGTCGTGTACTAACCTCAGGGGGGGCCGCCACAGCGTCCTCCTGCGCGCAGTGTGGGTAGACTCTGTGTTCGTGCGGACAGGCGGGCCGCCACTGCCCCAACTCCGACGCCACACCATCGAGCTTACTCCCCAAGATCACGAAACCATGAACCAAGGAGGAGTGAAGAGTACCAAGAGCCTCGAGGAGGTCGCCGTACCCCAGCTCAGCTCTCTGTGATCTCGCCGCCACACTCCCAAGAATCGTACGCTCACAGGCCCGCTGCGGCCCAGCGGACAGGATGGTAGGCTTCATCGACCCAAGATGGCCGCCAAGTATGCCCGACCCTCACCGGGGCCGGGACCCCGGGACAAGCGTCGCGATGTCCACGTCGCGGGTGACCGGGTTCCGGGGGCAGGCAAAAAACTATCCGTGGTCACGGGCAACAGTCGTCCCCACCACGGACCAGCTCCCGTAGAAATCCGGGGGCGGCCCGCAATGATCGGGGCAGGATACGGACGGCGGCCGGGCAGCTCACCAGCAAGGCAGGGGCAGTCACCGGAGGATCTAAGATTTGCACCCCCGGTCATGCACTCGGTCAGCTACACTGGGCAGTAGAAGTGACCACGCCGAAATGTAGGCCGAGTTTAACACCGCTTCGGTGGGCCGACTCCACCCAGTCACCACCGGCCGCTGTTGTCGCACTGCCACCCGGCCACGGCGCCCGCTCGATGTCCCGGCTCCAGGGCCGCACAGGCCGCAAAGTTCAGATGCAGTTTTCTCCGGCGATAGCACGGCTAGAAACCTCGGAGTCACACAGTCGGGAGCCCCTCTCCTTCAGAAACACGACCACGTAGCACAAGTTGAGGATCTCAGGCAGGATATCCGTGCGGGGTGCGGAGGTTCACAGAGCCGGGAGTCTACGCTGCCGTCCCGGTCGCCATCTTGGCTCCTCCCCCAAATGGCATTTTTAATCAATTTTTCTACAGTCCAAAAAATCAATTTTCTGATGAAAAACGATGACCCGTGACCTGTCGAAATTTCTCCAGATGGTCAGAAATGGAAATTTTTTCATGTTTAATTTTTTTACTGTAAATGACCATTCCATGTGAATTGTCACTTTTGCACTTAAAATAAATGTGTTTAGAGTAAGTTTAATGACTGAAATTGATCGAAAAAGAAGCTTCTGAGTAGGAGAAAATGTCTGTAAAAATGGCAATTTTGGTCACATTGAGGCTTCAAAAAGTAGTTATTCAACATGAGGCACAATCCAAATGACATTTTGAATCAATTTTTCTACAGTCCAAAAAATCAATTTTCTGATGAAAAACGATGACCTGTGACCTGTCGAAATTTGTCCAGATGGTCAGAAATGGAAATTTTTTCATGTTTAATTTTTTTACTGTAAATGACTATTCCATGTGAATTATCACTTTTGGAACTAAAATAAGTGTGTTTAGAATCACTTTAATGCCTGAAATTGGTCAAAATAGAAGCTTCTGAATAGGAGAAAAAGTCTGTATTAATCGCAATTTTGGCCGCATTTAAAAACATTTAAAAAGTAGTTATTCAACATGAGGCACATTCCAAATGACATTTTTAATCAATTTTTCTACAGTCCATAAAATCAATTTATGTGATGAAAAACGACCCGTGACCTGTCGAAATTTCTCCAGATGGTCAGAAATGGAAATTTTTTCATGTTTAATTTTTTGACTGCACATGACTATTCCATGTAAATTATCACTTTTGGAACAAAAACAGGTGTGTTTAGAGTCACTTTAATGCCTGAAATTGGTCGAAATAGAAGCTTCTGAATAGGAGAAAATGTCTGTATTCATGGCAATTTTGGTCACATTGAGGCTTCAAAAAGTAGTTATTCAACATGAGGCACAATCCAAATGACATTTTGAATTAATTTTTCTACAGTCCAAAAAAATCAATTTTCTGATGAAAAACGATGACCCGTGACCTGTCGAAATTTCTCCAGATGGTCAGAAACGGAAATTTTTTAATGTTTAATTTTTTTACTGCAAATGACTATTCCATGTAAATTATCACTTTTGGAACAAAAATAAGTGTGTTTAGAGTCACTTTAATGCCTGAAATTGGTCCAAAAAGAAGCTTCTGAATAGGAGAAAAAGTCTGAAATAATGGCAATTTTGGTCACATTGAGGCTTTAAAAAGTAGTTATTCAACATGAGGGCCATTCCAAATTACATTTTTAATCAATTTTTCTACAGTCCAAAAAATCAATTTTCTGATGAAAAACGATGACCCGTGACCTGTCGAAATTTCTCCAGATGGTCAGAAATGGAAATTTTTTAATGTTTAATTTTTTGACTGCACATGACTATTCCATGTAAATTATCACTTTTGGAACAAAAATAAGTGTGTTTAGAGTCACTTTAATGCCTGAAATTGGTCGAAAAAAAAGCTTCTGCATAGGATAAAAAGTCTGTAATAATGGCAATTTTGGTCACATTGAGGCTTTAAAAAGTAGTTATTCAACATGAGGCACATTTCAAATTACATTTTTAATCAATTTTTCTACAGTCCAAAAAATCAATTTTCTGATGAAAAACGATGACCCGTGACCTGTCGAAATTTCTCCAGATGGTCAGAAATGGAAATTTTTTTATGTTTACATTTTTTTTCTGTAAATGACTATTCCATGTGAATTATCACTTTTGGAACAAAAATAAGGGTGTTTAGAGTCACTTTAATGCCTGAAATTGGTCGAAATAGAAGCTTCTGAATAGGAGAAAAAGTCTGTAATTATGGCAATTTTGGTCACATTGAGGCTTTAAAATGTAGTTATTCAACATGAGGCGCATTCCAAATGACATTTTGAATCAATTTTTCTACAGTCCAAAAAATCTATTTTCTGATGAAAAACGATGACCCGTGACCTGTCAAAATTTCTCCAGATCGTCAGAAATGGAAATTTTTTAATGTTTAATTGTTTGACTGCAAATGACTATTCCATGTAAATTATCACTTTTGGAACACAAATAAGTGTGTTTAGAGTCACTTTAATGCCTGAAATTGGTCGAAATAGAAGCTTCTGAATAGGAGAAAAAGTCTGTATTAATGGCAATTTTGGCCACATTTAAAAACATTTAAAAAGTAGTTATTCAACATGAGGCACATTCCAAATGACATTTTTAATCAATTTTTCTACAGTCCATAAAATCAATTTTTGTGATGAAAAACGATTACCACCTGTCGAAATTTCTCCAGATGGTCAGAAATGGAATTTTTTTAATGTTTAATTTTTTGACTGCACATGACTATTCCATGTAAATTTTCACTTTTGGAACAAAAACAGGTGTGTTTAGAGTCACTTTATGCCTGAAATTGGTCGAAATAGAAGCTTCTGAATAGGAGTAAATGTCTGTATTAATGGCAATTTTGGTCACATTGAGGCTTTAAAAAGTAGTTATTCAACATGAGACACATTCCAAATAAAATTTTGAATCAATTTTTCTACGGTCCAAAAAATCAATTTTCTGATGAAAAACGATGACCCGTGACCTGTCGAAATTTCTCCAGATGGTCAGAAATGGAAATTTTTTAATGTTTACATTTTTTTTCTGTAAATGACTATTCCATGTGAATTATCACTTTTGGAACAAAAATAAGGGTGTTTAGAGTCACTTTAATGCATGAAATTGGTCGAAATAGAAGATTCTGAATAGGAGAAAATGTCTTTAAAAATGGCAATTTTCGTCACATTGAGGATTTAAAAAGTAGTTATTCAACATGAGGCGCATTCCAAATGACATTTTTAATCAATTTTTCTACAGTCCATAAAATCAATTTTTGTGATGAAAAACGATTACCACCTGTCGAAATTTCTCCAGATGGTCAGAAATGGAATTTTTTTAATGTTTAATTTTTTGACTGCACATGACTATTCCATGTAAATTTTCACTTTTGGAACAAAAACAGGTGTGTTTAGAGTCACTTTAATGCCTGAAATTGGTCGAAATAGAAGCTTCTGAATAGGAGTAAATGTCTGTATTAATGGCAATTTTGGTCACATTGAGGCTTTAAAAAGTAGTTATTCAACATGAGACACATTCCAAATAAAATTTTGAATCAATTTTTCTACGGTCCAAAAAATCAATTTTCTGATGAAAAACGATGACCCGTGACCTGTCGAAATTTCTCCAGATGGTCAGAAATGGAAATTTTTTAATGTTTACATTTTTTTTCTGTAAATGACTATTCCATGTGAATTATCACTTTTGGAACAAAAATAAGGGTGTTTAGAGTCACTTTAATGCATGAAATTGGTCGAAATAGAAGATTCTGAATAGGACAAAATGTCTTTAAAAATGGCAATTTTCGTCACATTGAGGATTTAAAAAGTAGTTATTCAACATGAGGCGCATTCCAAATGACATTTTGAATCAATTTTTCTACAGCCTAAAAAAACAATTTTCTGATGAAAAACGATGCCCCGTGACCTGTCGAAATTTCTCCAGATCGTCAGAAATGGAAATTTTTCAATGTTTAATTTTTTGACTGCAAATGACTATTCCATGTAAATTATCACTTTTGGAACAAAAATAAGTGTGTTTAGAGTCACTTTAATGCCTGAAATTGGTCGAAATAGAAGCTTCTGAATAGGAGAAAAAGTCTGTAATTATGGCAATTTTGGTCACATTGAGGCTTTAAAAAGTAGTTAGTCAACATGAGGCACAATCCAAATGACATTTTGAATCAATTTTTCTACAGTCCAAAAAAATCAATTTTCTGATGAAAAATGATGACCCGTGACCTGTCGAAATTTCTCCAGATGGTCAGAAATGGAAATTATTTAATGTTTAATTTTTTGACTGCAAATGACTATTCCATGTAAATTATCACTTTTGGAATTAAAATAAGTGTGTTTAGAGTAAGTTTAATGACTGAAATTGGTCAAAAAAGAAGCCTCTGAGTAGGAGAAAACGTCTGTAAAAATGGCAATTCTGGTCACATTGAGGCTTTAAAAAGTAGTTATTCAACATGAGGCACATTCCAAATGACATTTTGAATCAATTTTTCTACAGTCCAAACAATCAATTTTCTGATTAAAAACGATGACCCGTGACCAGTCGAAATTTCTCCAGATAGTCAGAAATGGAAATTTTTTAATGTTTAATTTTTTGACTGCACATGACTATTCCATGTAAATTATCACTTTTGGAACTAAAATAAGTGTGTTTAGAATCACTTTAATGCCTGAAATTGGTCAAAGTAGAAGCTTCTGAATAGGAGAAAAAGTCTGTATTAATGGCAATTTTGGCCACATTTAAAAACATTTAAAAAGTAGTTATTCAACATGAGGCACATTCCAAATGACATTTTTAATCAATTTTTCTACAGTCCATAAAATCAATTTTTGTGATGAAAAACGATGACCCGTGACCTGTCGAAATTTCTCCAGATGGTCAGAAATGGAAATTTTTTAATGTTTACATTTTTTTTCTGTAAATGACTATTCTATGTGAAATATCACTTTTGGAACAAAAATAAGGGTGTTTAGAGTCACTTTAATGCCTGAAATTGGTCGAAATAGAAGCTTCTGAATAGGAGTAAATGTCTGTATTAATGGCAATTTTGGTCACATTGAGGCTTTAAAAAGTAGTTATTCAACATGAGACACATTCCAAATAAAATTTTGAATCAATTTTTCTACGGTCCAAAAAATCAATTTTCTGATGAAAAACGATGACCCGTGACCTGTTGAAATTTCTCCAGATGGTCAGAAATGGAAATTTTTTAATGTTTACATTTTTTTTCTGTAAATGACTATTCCATGTGAATTATCACTTTTGGAACAAAAATAAGGGTGTTTAGAGTCACTTTAATGCCTGAAATTGGTCTAAATAGAAGCCTCTGAATAGGAGAAAATGTCTTTAAAAATGGCAATTTTCGTCACATTGAGGCTTTAAAAAGTAGTTATTCAACATGAGGCGCATTCCAAATTACATTTTGAATCAATTTTTCTACAGTCCAAAAAAACTATTTTCTGATGAAAAACGATGCCCCGTGACCTGTCGAAATTTCTCCAGATCGTCAGAAATGGAAATTTTTCAATGTTTAATTTTTTGACTGCAAATGACTATTCCATGTAAATTATCACTTTTGGAACAAAAACAGGTGTGTTTAGAGTCTCTTTAATACCTGAAATTGGTCGAAATAGAAGCTTCTGAATTGGAGAAAATGTCTGTATTAATGGCAATTTTGGTCACATTGAGGCTTCAAAAAGTAGTTATTCCACATGAGGCACAATCCAAATGACATTTTGAATCAATTTTTCTACAGTCTAAAAAAATCAATTATCTGATGAAAAATGATGACCCGTCACCTGTTGAAATTTCTCCAGATAGTCAGAAATGGAAATTATTTCATGTTTAATTTTTTGACTGCAAATGACTATTCCATGTAAATTATCACTTTTGGAACAAAAATAAGTGTGTTTAGCGTCACTTTAATGCCTGAAATTGGTCGAAATAGAAGCTTCTGAATAGGAGAAAAAGTCTGTAATTATGGCAATTTTGGTCACATTGAGGCTTTAAAAAGTAGTTACACAACATGAGGCGTATTCCAAATGACATTTTGAATCAATTTTTCTACAGTCCAAAAAATCAATTTTCTGATGAAAAACGATGCCCCGTGACCTGTCGAAATTTCTCCAGATGGTCAGAAATGGAAATTTTTTCATGTTTAATTTTTTTACTGTAAATGACTATTCCATGTGAATTATCACTTTTGGAACTAAAATAAGTGTGTTTAGAATCACTTTAATGCCCGAAATTGGTCAAAATAGAAGCTTCTGAATAGGAGAAAAAGTCTGTATTAATGACAATTTTGTCCGCATTTAAAGACATTTAAAAAGTAGTTATTCAACATGAGGCACATTCCAAATGACATTTTTAATCAATTTTTCTACAGTCCATAAATCAATTTTTGTGATGAAAAACGATGACCCGTGACCTGTCGAAATTTGTCCAGATGGTCAGAAATGGAAATTTTTTCATGTTTAATTTTTTTTCTGTAAATGACTATTCCATGTGAATTATCACTTTTGGAACAAAAATAAGGGTGTTTAGAGTCACTTTAATGCCTGAAATTGGTCGAAATAGAAGATTCTGAATAGGAGAAAATGTCTTTAAAAATGGCAATTTTCGTCACATTGAGGCTTTAAAAAGTAGTCATTCAACATGAGGCGCATTCCAAATGACATTTTTAATCAATTTTTCTACAGTCCAAAAAAACTATTTTCTGATGAAAAACGATGCCCCGTGACCTGTCGAAATTTCTCCAGATCGTCAGAAATGGAAATTTTTCAATGTTTAATTTTTTGACTGCAAATGACTATTCCATGTAAATTATCACTTTTGGAACAAAAACAGGTGTGTTTAGAGTCACTTTAATACCTGAAATTGGTCGAAATAGAAGCTTCTGAATTGGAGAAAATGTCTGTATTAATGGCAATTTTGGTCACTTTGAGGCTTTAAAAAGTAGTTATTCAACATGAGGCACATTCCAAATGACATTTTTAATCAATTTTTCTACAGTCCAAAAAATCAATTTTCTGATGAAAAACGATGACCCGTGACCTGTCGAAATTTCTCCAGATGGTCAGAAATGGAAATTTTTTCATGTTCAATTTTTTTACTGTAAATGACTATTCCATGTGAATTGTAACTTTTGCACTTAAAATAAGTGTGTTTAGAGTAAGTTTAATGACTGAAATTGGTCGAAAAAGAAGCTTATGAGTAGGAGAAAATGTCTGTAAAAATGGCAATTTTGGTCACATTGAGGCTACAAAAGGTAGTTATTCAACATGAGACACATTCCAAATAAAATTTTGAATCAATTTTTCTACGGTCCAAAAAATCAATTTTCTGATGAAAAACGATGACCCGTGACCTGTTGAAATTTCTCCAGATAGTCAGAAATGGAAATTATTTCATGTTTAATTTTTTGACTGCAAATGACAATTCCATGTAAATTATCACTTTTGGAACAAAAATAAGTGTGTTTAGAGTCACTTTAATGCCTGAAATTGGTCGAAATAGAAGCTTCTGAATAGGAGAAAAAGTCTGTAATTATGGCAATTTTGGTCACATTGAGGCTTTAAAAAATAGTTATACAACATGAGGCGTATTCCAAATGACATTTTGAATCAATTTTTCTACAGTCCAAAAAATCAATTTTCTGATGAAAAACGATGCCTTGTGACCTGTCGAAATTTCTCCAGATGGTCAGAAATGGAAATTTTTTAATGTTTAATTTTTTTTACTGTAAATGACTATTCCATGTGAATTATCACTTTTGGAACAAAAATAAGGGTGTTTAGAGTCACTTTAATGCCTGAAATTGGTCGAAATAGTTGCTTCTGAATAGGAGAAAATGTCTTTAAAAATGGCAATTTTCGTCACATTGAGGATTTAAAAAGTAGTTATTCAACATGAGGCACAATCCAAATGACATTTTGAATCAATTTTTCTACAGTCCAAAAAATCAATTTTCTGATGAAAAACGATGCCCCGTGACCTGTGGAAATTTCTCCAGATCGTCAGAAATGGAAATTTTTCAATGTTTAATTTTTTGACTGCAAATGACTATTCCATGTAAATTATCACTTTTGGAACAAAAACAGGTGTGTTTCGAGTCACTTTAATACCTGAAATTGGTCGAAATAGAAGCTTCTGAATTGGAGAAAATGTCTGTATTAATGGCAATTTTGGTCGCTTTGAGGCTTTAAAAAGTAGTTATTCAACATGAGGCACATTCCAAATGACATTTTGAATCAATTTTTCTACAGTCCAAAAAATCAATTTTCTGATGAAAAACGATGACCCGTGACCTGTCGAAATTTCTCCAGATGGTCAGAAATGGAAATTTTTTCAAGTTTAATTTTTTTACTGTAAATGACCATTCCATGTGAATTGTCACTTTTGCACTTAAAATAAGTGTGTTTAGAGTAAGTTTAATGACTGAAATTGGTCGAAAAAGAAGCTTCTGAGTAGGAGAAAATGTCTGTAAAAATGGCAATTTTGGTCACATTGAGGCTTCAAAAAGTAGTTATTCCACATGAGGCACAATCCAAATGACATTTTGAATCAATTTTTCTACAGTCTAAAAAAATCAATTTTCTGATGAAAAATGATGACCCGTCACCTGTTGAAATTTCTCCAGATAGTCAGAAATGGAAATTATTTCATGTTTAATTTTTTGACTGCAAATGACTATTCCATGTAAATTATCACTTTTGGAACAAAAATAAGTGTGTTTAGAGTCACTTTAATGCCTGAAATTGGTCGAAATAAAAGCTTCTGAATAGGAGAAAAAGTCTGTAATTATGGCAATTTTGGTCACATTGAGGCTTTAAAAAGTAGTTATACAACATGAGGCGTATTCCAAATGACATTTTGAATCAATTTTTCTACAGTCCAAAAAATCAATTTTCTGATGAAAAACGATGCCCCGTGACCTGTCGAAATTTCTCCAGATGGTCAGAAATGGAAATTTTTTCATGTTTAATTTTTTTACTGTAAATGACTATTCCATGTGAATTATCACTTTTGGAACTAAAATAAGTGTGTTTAGAATCACTTTAATGCCCGAAATTGGTCAAAATAGAAGCTTCTGAATAGGAGAAAAAGTCTGTATTAATGACAATTTTGTCCGCATTTAAAAACATTTAAAAAGTAGTTATTCAACATGAGGCACATTCCAAATGACATTTTTAATCAATTTTTCTACAGTCCATAAAATCAATTTTTGTGATGAAAAACGATGACCCGTGACCTGTCGAAATTTGTCCAGATGGTCAGAAATGGAAATTTTTTCATGTTTAATTTTTTGACTGCACATGACTATTCCATGTAAATTATCACTTTTGGAACAAAAACAGGTGTGTTTAGAGTCACTTTAATGCCTGAAATTGGTCGAAATAGAAGCTTCTGAATAGGAGTAAATGTCTGTATTAATGGCAATTTTGGTCACATTGAGGCTTTAAAAAGTAGTTATTCAACATGAGACACATTCCAAATAAAATTTTGAATCAATTTTTCTACGGTCCAAAAAATCAATTTTCTGATGAAAAACGATGACCCGTGACCTGTTGAAATTTCTCCAGATGGTCAGAAATGGAAATTTTTTAATGTTTACATTTTTTTTCTGTAAATGACTATTCCATGTGAATTATCACTTTTGGAACAAAAATAAGGGTGTTTAGAGTCACTTTAATGCCTGAAATTGGTCTAAATAGAAGCCTCTGAATAGGAGAAAATGTCTTTAAAAATGGCAATTTTCGTCACATTGAGGCTTTAAAAAGTAGTTATTCAACATGAGGCGCATTCCAAATTACATTTTGAATCAATTTTTCTACAGTCCAAAAAAACTATTTTCTGATGAAAAACGATGCCCCGTGACCTGTCGAAATTTCTCCAGATCGTCAGAAATGGAAATTTTTCAATGTTTAATTTTTTGACTGCAAATGACTATTCCATGTAAATTATCACTTTTGGAACAAAAACAGGTGTGTTTAGAGTCTCTTTAATACCTGAAATTGGTCGAAATAGAAGCTTCTGAATTGGAGAAAATGTCTGTATTAATGGCAATTTTGGTCACATTGAGGCTTCAAAAAGTAGTTATTCCACATGAGGCACAATCCAAATGACATTTTGAATCAATTTTTCTACAGTCTAAAAAAATCAATTATCTGATGAAAAATGATGACCCGTCACCTGTTGAAATTTCTCCAGATAGTCAGAAATGGAAATTATTTCATGTTTAATTTTTTGACTGCAAATGACTATTCCATGTAAATTATCACTTTTGGAACAAAAATAAGTGTGTTTAGCGTCACTTTAATGCCTGAAATTGGTCGAAATAGAAGCTTCTGAATAGGAGAAAAAGTCTGTAATTATGGCAATTTTGGTCACATTGAGGCTTTAAAAAGTAGTTATACAACATGAGGCGTATTCCAAATGACATTTTGAATCAATTTTTCTACAGTCCAAAAAATCAATTTTCTGATGAAAAACGATGCCCCGTGACCTGTCGAAATTTCTCCAGATGGTCAGAAATGGAAATTTTTTCATGTTTAATTTTTTTACTGTAAATGACTATTCCATGTGAATTATCACTTTTGGAACTAAAATAAGTGTGTTTAGAATCACTTTAATGCCCGAAATTGGTCAAAATAGAAGCTTCTGAATAGGAGAAAAAGTCTGTATTAATGACAATTTTGTCCGCATTTAAAGACATTTAAAAAGTAGTTATTCAACATGAAGCACATTCCAAATGACATTTTTAATCAATTTTTCTACAGTCCATAAATCAATTTTTGTGATGAAAAACGATGACCCGTGACCTGTCGAAATTTGTCCAGATGGTCAGAAATGGAAATTTTTTCATGTTTAATTTTTTTTCTGTAAATGACTATTCCATGTGAATTATCACTTTTGGAACAAAAATAAGGGTGTTTAGAGTCACTTTAATGCCTGAAATTGGTCGAAATAGAAGATTCTGAATAGGAGAAAATGTCTTTAAAAATGGCAATTTTCGTCACATTGAGGCTTTAAAAAGTAGTCATTCAACATGAGGCGCATTCCAAATGACATTTTTAATCAATTTTTCTACAGTCCAAAAAAACTATTTTCTGATGAAAAACGATGCCCCGTGACCTGTCGAAATTTCTCCAGATCGTCAGAAATGGAAATTTTTCAATGTTTAATTTTTTGACTGCAAATGACTATTCCATGTAAATTATCACTTTTGGAACAAAAACAGGTGTGTTTAGAGTCACTTTAATACCTGAAATTGGTCGAAATAGAAGCTTCTGAATTGGAGAAAATGTCTGTATTAATGGCAATTTTGGTCACTTTGAGGCTTTAAAAAGTAGTTATTCAACATGAGGCACATTCCAAATGACATTTTTAATCAATTTTTCTACAGTCCAAAAAATCAATTTTCTGATGAAAAACGATGACCCGTGACCTGTCGAAATTTCTCCAGATGGTCAGAAATGGAAATTTTTTCATGTTCAATTTTTTTACTGTAAATGACTATTCCATGTGAATTGTAACTTTTGCACTTAAAATAAGTGTGTTTAGAGTAAGTTTAATGACTGAAATTGGTCGAAAAAGAAGCTTATGAGTAGGAGAAAATGTCTGTAAAAATGGCAATTTTGGTCACATTGAGGCTACAAAAGGTAGTTATTCAACATGAGACACATTCCAAATAAAATTTTGAATCAATTTTTCTATGGTCCAAAAAATCAATTTTCTGATGAAAAACGATGACCCGTGACCTGTTGAAATTTCTCCAGATAGTCAGAAATGGAAATTATTTCATGTTTAATTTTTTGACTGCAAATGACAATTCCATGTAAATTATCACTTTTGGAACAAAAATAAGTGTGTTTAGAGTCACTTTAATGCCTGAAATTGGTCGAAATAGAAGCTTCTGAATAGGAGAAAAAGTCTGTAATTATGGCAATTTTGGTCACATTGAGGCTTTAAAAAATAGTTATACAACATGAGGCGTATTCCAAATGACATTTTGAATCAATTTTTCTACAGTCCAAAAAATCAATTTTCTGATGAAAAACGATGCCCCGTGACCTGTCGAAATTTCTCCAGATGGTCAGAAATGGAAATTTTTTAATGTTTAATTTTTTTTACTGTAAATGACTATTCCATGTGAATTATCACTTTTGGAACAAAAATAGGGGTGTTTAGAGTCACTTTAATGCCTGAAATTGGTCGAAATAGTTGCTTCTGAATAGGAGAAAATGTCTTTAAAAATGGCAATTTTCGTCACATTGAGGATTTAAAAAGTAGTTATTCAACATGAGGCACAATCCAAATGACATTTTGAATCAATTTTTCTACAGTCCAAAAAATCAATTTTCTGATGAAAAACGATGCCCCGTGACCTGTGGAAATTTCTCCAGATCGTCAGAAATGGAAATTTTTCAATGTTTAATTTTTTGACTGCAAATGACTATTCCATGTAAATTATCACTTTTGGAACAAAAACAGGTGTGTTTCGAGTCACTTTAATACCTGAAATTGGTCGAAATAGAAGCTTCTGACTAGGAGAAAAAGTCTGTAATTATGGCAATTTTGGTCACATTGAGGCTTTAAAAAGTAGTTATACAACATGAGGCGTATTCCAAATGACATTTTGAATCAATTTCTCTACAGTCCAAAAAATCAATTTTCTGATGAAAAACGATGCCCCGTGACCTGTCGAAATTTCTCCAGATCGTCAGAAATGGACATTTTTTAATGTTTAATTTTTGGACTGCAAATGACTATTCCATGTAAATTATCACTTTTGGAACAAAAATAAGTGTGTTTAGAGTCACTTTAATGCCTGAAATTAGTCGAAATAGAAGCTTCTGAATAGGAGAAAAAGTCTGTAATAATGGCAATTTTGGTCACATTGAGGCTTTAAAAAGTAGTTATTCAACATGAGGCACATTCCAAATGACATTTTTAATCATTTTTTCTACAGTCCAAAAAATCAATTTTCTGATGAAAAACGATGACCCGTGACCTGTCGAAATTTCTCCAGATGGTCAGAAATGGAAATTTTTTCATGTTTAATTTTTTTACTGTAAATGACCATTCCATGTGAATTGTCACTTTTGCACTTAAAATAAATGTGTTTAGAGTAAGTTTAATGACTGAAATTGGTCGAAAAAGAAGCTTCTGAATAGGAGAAAATGTCTTTAAAAATGGCAATTTTCATCACATTGAGGATTTAAAAAGTAGTTATTCAACATGAGGCACAATACAAATGACATTTTGAATCAATTTTTCTACAGTCCAAAAAATCAATTTTCTGATGAAAAACGATGACCTGTGACCTGTCGAAATTTCTCCAGATGGTCAGAAATGGAAATTTTTTCATGTTTAATTTTTTTACTGTAAATGACTATTCCATGTGAATTATCACTTTTGGAACTAAAATAAGTGTGTTTAGAATCACTTTAATGCCTGAAATTGGTCAAAATAGAAGCTTCTGAATAGGAGAAAAAGTCTGTATTAATGGCAATTTTGGCCGCATTTAAAAACATTTAAAAAGTAGTTATTCAACATGAGGCACATTCCAAATGACATTTTTAATCAATTTTTCTACAGTCCATAAAATCAATTTATGTGATGAAAAACGACCCGTGACCTGTCGAAATTTCTGCAGATGGTCAGAAATGGAAATTTTTTCATGTTTAATTTTTTGACTGCACATGACTATTCCATGTAAATTATCACTTTTGGAACAAAAACAGGTGTGTTTAGAGTCACTTTAATGCCTGAAATTGGTCGAAATAGAAGCTTCTGAATAGGAGTAAATGTCTGTATTAATGGCAATTTTGGTCACATTGAGGCTTTAAAAAGTAGTTATTCAACATGAGACACATTCCAAATAAAATTTTGAATCAATTTTTCTACGGTCCAAAAAATCAATTTTCTGATGAAAAACGATGACCCGTGACCTGTCGAAATTTCTCCAGATGGTCAGAAATGGAAATTTTTTAATGTTTACATTTTTTTTCTGTAAATGACTATTCCATGTGAATTATCACTTTTGGAACACAAATAAGGGTGTTTAGAGTCACTTTAATGCCTGAAATTGGTCGAAATAGAAGCTTCTGAATAGGAGAAAATGTCTTTAAAAATGGCAATTTTCGTCACATTGAGGCTTTAAAAAGTAGTCATTCAACATGAGGCGCATTCCAAATGACATTTTTAATCAATTTTTCTACAGTCCAAAAAAACTATTTTCTGATGAAAAACGATGCCCCGTGACCTGTCGAAATTTCTCCAGATCGTCAGAAATGGAAATTTTTCAATGTTTAATTTTTTGACTGCAAATGACTATTCCATGTAAATTATCACTTTTGGAACAAAAACAGGTGTGTTTAGAGTCACTTTAATACCTGAAATTGGTCGAAATAGAAGCTTCTGAATTGGAGAAAATGTCTGTATTAATGGCAATTTTGGTCACTTTGAGGCTTTAAAAAGTAGTTATTCAACATGAGGCACATTCCAAATGACATTTTGAATCAATTTTTCTACAGTCCAAAAAATCAATTTTCTGATGAAAAACGATGACCCGTGACCTGTCGAAATTTCTCCAGATGGTCAGAAATGGAAATTTTTTCATGTTCAATTTTTTTACTGTAAATGACTATTCCATGTGAATTGTCACTTTTGCACTTAAAATAAGTGTGTTTAGAGTAAGTTTAATGACTGAAATTGGTCGAAAAAGAAGCTTATGAGTAGGAGAAAATGTCTGTAAAAATGGCAATTTTGGTCACATTGAGGCTACAAAAAGTAGTTATTCGACATGAGGCACAATCCAAATGACATTTTTAATCAATTTTTCTACAGTCTAAAAAAATCAATTTTCTGATGAAAAATGATGACCCGTGACCTGTTGAAATTTCTCCAGATAGTCGGAAATGGAAATTATTTCATGTTTAATTTTTTGACTGCAAATGACTATTCCATGTAAATTATCACTTTTGGAACAAAAATAAGTGTGTTTAGAGTCACTTTAATGCCTGAAATTGGTCGAAATAGAAGCTTCTGAATAGGAGAAAAAGTCTGTAATTATGGCAATTTTGGTCACATTGAGGCTTTAAAAAGTAGTTATACAACATGAGGCGTATTCCAAATGACATTTTGAATCAATTTTTCTACAGTCCAAAATATCAATTTTCTGATGAAAAACGATGCCCCGTGACCTGTCGAAATTTCTCCAGATGGTCAGAAATGGAAATTTTTTAATGTTTAATTTTTTTTACTGTAAATGACTATTCCATGTGAATTATCACTTTTGGAACAAAAATAAGGGTGTTTAGAGTCACTTTAATGCCTGAAATTGGTCGAAATAGTAGCTTCTGAATAGGAGAAAATGTCTTTAAAAATGGCAATTTTCGTCACATTGAGGATTTAAAAAGTAGTTATTCAACATGAGGCACAATCCAAATGACATTTTGAATCTATTTTTCTACAGTCCAAAAAATCAATTTTCTGATGAAAAACGATGCCCCGTGACCTGTCGAAATTTCTCCAGATCGTCAGAAATGGAAATTTTTCAATGTTTAATTTTTTGACTGCAAATGACTATTCTATGTAAATTATCACTTTTGGAACAAAAACAGGTGTGTTTAGAGTCACTTTAATACCTGAAATTGGTCGAAATAGAAGCTTCTGAATTGGAGAAAATGTCTGTATTAATGGCAATTTTGGTTACTTTGAGGCTTTAAAAAGTAGTTATTCAACATGAGGCACAATCCAAATGACATTTTGAATCAATTTTTCTACAGTCTAAAAAAATCTATTTTCTGATGAAAAATGATGACCCGTGACCTGTTGAAATTTCTCCAGATAGTCAGAAATGGAAATTATTTCATGTTTAATTTTTTGACTGCAAATGACTATTCCATGTAAATTATCACTTTTGGAACAAAAATAAGTGTGTTTAGAGTCACTTTAATGCCTGAAATTGGTCGAAATAGAAGCTTCTGAATAGGAGAAAAAGTCTGTAATTATGGCAATTTTGGTCACATTGAGGCTTTAAAAAGTAGTTATACAACATGAGGCGTATTCCAAATGACATTTTGAATCAATTTCTCTACAGTCCAAAAAATCAATTTTCTGATGAAAAACGATGCCCCGTGACCTGTCGAAATTTCTCCAGATCGTCAGAAATGGAAATTTTTTAATGTTTAATTTTTTGACTGCAAATGACTATTCCATGTAAATTATCACTTTTGGAACAAAAATAAGTGTGTTTAGAGTCACTTTAATGCCTGAAATTAGTCGAAATAGAAGCTTCTGAATAGGAGAAAAAGTCTGTAATAATGGCAATTTTGGTCACATTGAGGCTTTAAAAAGTAGTTATTCAACATGAGGCACATTCTAAATGATATTTCGAATCAATTTTTCTACAGTCCAAAAAATCAATTTTCTGATGAAAAACGATGACCCGTGACCTGTCGAAATTTCTCCAGATGGTCAGAAATGGAAATTTTTTCATGTTTAATTTTTTTACTGTAAATGACCATTCCATGTGAATTGTCACTTTTGCACTTAAAATAAGTGTGTTTAGAGTAAGTTTAATGACTGAAATTGGTCGAAAAAGAAGCTTCTGAGTAGGAGAAAATGTCTGTAAAAATGGCAATTTTGGTCACATTGAGGCTTCAAAAAGTAGTTATTCAACATGAGGCACAATCCAAATGACATTTTGAATCAATTTTTCTACAGTCTAAAAAAATCAATTTTCCGATGAAAAATGATGACCCGTGACCTGTTGAAATTTCTCCAGATAGTCAGAAATGGAAATTATTTCATGTTTAATTTTTTGACTGCAAATGACTATTCCATGTAAATTATCACTTTTGGAACAAAAATAAGTGTGTTTAGAGTCACTTTAATGCCTGAAATTGGTCGAAATAGAAGCTTCTGAATAGGAGAAAAAGTCTGTAATTATGGCAATTTTGGTCACATTGACGCTCTAAAAAGTAGTTATACAACATGAGGCGTATTCCAAATGACATTTTGAATCAATTTTTCTACAGTCCAAAAAATCAATTTTCTGATGAAAAACGATGCCCCGTGACCTGTCGAAATTTCTCCAGATCGTCAGAAATGGAAATTTTTTAATGTTTAATTTTTTGACTGTAAATGACTATTCCATGTGAATTATCACTTTTGGAACAAAAATAAGGGTGTTTAGAGTCACTTTAATGCCTGAAATTGGTCGAAATAGTAGCTTCTGAATAGGAGAAAATGTCTTTAAAAATGGCAATTTTCGTCACATTGAGGATTTAAAAAGTAGTTATTCAACATGAGGCACAATCCAAATGACATTTTGAATCAATTTTTCTACAGTCCAAAAAATCAATTTTCTGATGAAAAACGATGACCTGTGACCTGTCGAAATTTCTCCAGATGGTCAGAAATGGAAATTTTTTCATGTTTAATTTTTTTACTGTAAATGACTATTCCATGTAAATTATCACTTTTGGAACAAAAACAGGTGTGTTTAGAGTCACTTTAATACCTGAAATTGGTCGAAATAGAAGCTTCTGAATTGGAGAAAATGTCTGTATTAATGGCAATTTTGGTCACTTTGAGGCTTTAAAAAGTAGTTATTCAACATGAGGCACATTCCAAATGACATTTTGAATCAATTTTTCTACAGTCCAAAAAATCAATTTTCTGATGAAAAACGATGACCCGTGACCTGTCGAAATTTCTCCAGATGGTCAGAAATGGAAATTTTTTCATGTTTAATTTTTTTACTGTAAATGACTATTCCATGTGAATTGTCACTTTTGCACTTAAAATACGTGTGTTTAGAGTAAGTTTAATGACTGAAATTGGTCGAAAAAGAAGCTTCTGAGTAGGAGAAAATGTCTGTTAAAATGGCAATTTTGGTCACATTGAGGCTACAAAAAGTAGTTATTCAACATGAGGCACAATCCAAATGACATTTTGAATCAATTTTTCTACAGTCTAAAAAAATCTATTTTCTGATGAAAAATGATGACCCGTGACCTGTTGAAATTTCTCCAGATAGTCAGAAATGGAAATTATTTCATGTTTAATTTTTTGACTGCAAATGACTATTCCATGTAAATTATCACTTTTGGAACAAAAATAAGTGTGTTTAGAGTCACTTTAATGCCTGAAATTGGTCGAAATAGAAGCTTCTGAATAGGAGAAAAAGTCTGTAATTATGGCAATTTTGGTCACATTGAGGCTTTAAAAAGTAGTTATACAACATGAGGCGTATTCCAAATGACATTTTGAATCAATTTCTCTACAGTCCAAAAAATCAATTTTCTGATGAAAAACGATGCCCCGTGACCTGTCGAAATTTCTCCAGATCGTCAGAAATGGAAATTTTTTAATGTTTAATTTTTTGACTGCAAATGACTATTCCATGTAAATTATCACTTTTGGAACAAAAATAAGTGTGTTTAGAGTCACTTTAATGCCTGAAATTAGTCGAAATAGAAGCTTCTGAATAGGAGAAAAAGTCTGTAATAATGGCAATTTTGGTCACATTGAGGCTTTAAAAAGTAGTTATTCAACATGAGGCACATTCTAAATGATATTTCGAATCAATTTTTCTACAGTCCAAAAAATCAATTTTCTGATGAAAAACGATGACCCGTGACCTGTCGAAATTTCTCCAGATGGTCAGAAATGGAAATTTTTTCATGTTTAATTTTTTTACTGTAAATGACCATTCCATGTGAATTGTCACTTTTGCACTTAAAATAAGTGTGTTTAGAGTAAGTTTAATGACTGAAATTGGTCGAAAAAGAAGCTTCTGAGTAGGAGAAAATGTCTGTAAAAATGGCAATTTTGGTCACATTGAGGCTTCAAAAAGTAGTTATTCAACATGAGGCACAATCCAAATGACATTTTGAATCAATTTTTCTACAGTCTAAAAAAATCAATTTTCCGATGAAAAATGATGACCCGTGACCTGTTGAAATTTCTCCAGATAGTCAGAAATGGAAATTATTTCATGTTTAATTTTTTGACTGCAAATGACTATTCCATGTAAATTATCACTTTTGGAACAAAAATAAGTGTGTTTAGAGTCACTTTAATGCCTGAAATTGGTCGAAATAGAAGCTTCTGAATAGGAGAAAAAGTCTGTAATTATGGCAATTTTGGTCACATTGACGCTCTAAAAAGTAGTTATACAACATGAGGCGTATTCCAAATGACATTTTGAATCAATTTTTCTACAGTCCAAAAAATCAATTTTCTGATGAAAAACGATGCCCCGTGACCTGTCGAAATTTCTCCAGATCGTCAGAAATGGAAATTTTTTAATGTTTAATTTTTTGACTGTAAATGACTATTCCATGTGAATTATCACTTTTGGAACAAAAATAAGGGTGTTTAGAGTCACTTTAATGCCTGAAATTGGTCGAAATAGTAGCTTCTGAATAGGAGAAAATGTCTTTAAAAATGGCAATTTTCGTCACATTGAGGATTTAAAAAGTAGTTATTCAACATGAGGCACAATCCAAATGACATTTTGAATCAATTTTTCTACAGTCCAAAAAATCAATTTTCTGATGAAAAACGATGACCTGTGACCTGTCGAAATTTCTCCAGATGGTCAGAAATGGAAATTTTTTCATGTTTAATTTTTTTACTGTAAATGACTATTCCATGTGAATTATCACTTTTGGAACTAAAATAAGTGTGTTTAGAATCACTTTAATGCCTGAAATTGGTCAAAATAGAAGCTTCTGAATAGGAGAAAAAGTCTGTATTAATGGCAATTTTGGCCGCATTTAAAAACATTTAAAAAGTAGTTATTCAACATGAGGCACATTCCAAATGACATTTTTAATCAATTTTTCTACAGTCCATAAAATCAATTTTTGTGATGAAAAACGATGACCCGTGACCTGTCGAAATTTCTCCAGATGGTCAGAAATGGAAACTTTTTCATGTTTAATTTTTTGACTGCACATGACTATTCCATGTAAATTATCACTTTTGGAACAAAAACAGGTGTGTTTAGAGTCACTTTAATGCCTGAAATTGGTCGAAATAGAAGCTTCTGAATAGGAGTAAATGTCTGTATTAATGGCAATTTTGGTCACATTGAGGCTTTAAAAAGTAGTTATTCAACATGAGACACATTCCAAATAAAATTTTGAATCAATTTTACTACGGTCCAAAAAATCAAATTTTTCTGATGAAAAACGATGACCCGTGACCTGTCGAAATTTCTCCAGATGGTCAGAAATGGAAATTTTTTAATGTTTAAAGTTTTTTTACTGTCAATGACTATTCCATGTGAATTATCACTTTTGGAACAAAAATAAGTGTGTTTAGAGTCACTTTAATGCCTGAAATTGGTCGAAATAGAAGCTTCTGAATAGGAGAAAATGTCTGTATTAATGGCAATTTTGGTCACATTGAGGCTTCAAAAAGTAGTTATTCAACATGAGATACAATCCAAATGACATTTTGAATTAATTATTCTACAGTCCAAAAAAATCAATTTTCTATTGAAAAACGATGACCCGTGACCTGTCGAAATTTCTCCAGATGGTCAGAAATTTAAATTTTTTAATGTTTCATTTTTTGACTGCAAACGACTATTCCATGTAAATTATCACTTTTGGAACAAAAAAAAGTGTGTTTATAGTCACTTTAATGCTTGAAATTAGTCGAAATAGAAGCTTCTGAATAGGAGAAAATGTCTGTATTAATGGCAATTTTGGTCAAATTGAGGCTTTAAAAAGTAGTTATTAAACATGAGGCACAATCCAAATGACATTTTGAATCACATTTTTCTACAGTCCAAAAAAATCAATTTTCTGATGAAAAACGATGAAATTTCTCCAGATGGTCAGAAATGGAAATTTTTTAATGTTTAATTTTTTTACTGCAAATGACTATTCCATGTAAATTATCACTTTTGGAAAAAAACAAGTATGTTTAGAGTCACTTTAATGCCTGAAGTTGGTCGAAATAGAAGCTTCTAAATAGGAGAAAATGTCTGTATTAATGGCAATTTTGGTCACATTGAGGCTTTAAAAAGTAGTTATTCAACATGAGGCGCATTCCAAATGACATTTTGAATCAATTTTTCTACAGTCCAAAAAATCTATTTTCTGATGAAAAACGATGACCCGTGACCTGTCAAAATTTCTCCAGATCGTCAGAAATGGAAATTTTTTAATGGTTAATTTTTTGACTGCAAATGACTATTCCATGTAAATTATCACTTTTGGAACAAAAATAAGTGTGTTTAGAGTCACTTTAATGCCTGAAATTGGTCCAAAAAGAAGCTTCTGAATAGGAGAAAAAGTCTGTAATAATGGCAATTTTGGTCACATTAAGGCTTTAAAAAGTAGTTATTCAACATGAGGCACATTCCAAATTACATTTTTAATCAATTTTTCTACAGTCCAAAAAATCAATTTTCTGATGAAAAACGATGACCCGTGACCTGTCGAAATTTCTCCAGATGGTCAGAAATGGAAATTTTTTAATGTTTAATTTTTTCACTGCACATGATTATTCCATGTAAATTATCACTTTTGGAACAAAAATAAGTGTGTTTAGAGTCACTTTAATGCCTGAAATTGGTCGAAATAAAAGCTTCTGCATAGGATAAAAAGTCTGTAATAATGGCAATTTTGGTCACATTGAGGCTTTAAAAAGTAGTTATTCAACATGAGGCACATTTCAAATTACATTTTTAATCAATTTTTCTACAGTCCAAAAAATCAATTTTCTGATGAAAAACGATGACCCGTGACCTGTCGAAATTTCTCCAGATGGTCAGAAATGGAAATTTTTTCATGTTTAATTTTTTTACTGTAAATGACCATTCCATGTGAATTGTCACTTTTGCACTTAAAATAAGTGTGTTTAGAGTAAGTTTAATGACTGAAATTGGTCGAAAAAGAAGCTTCTGAGTAGGAGAAAATGTCTGTAAAAATGGCAATTTTGGTCACATTGAGGCTTCAAAAAGTAGTTATTCAACATGAGGCACAATCCAAATGACATTTTGAATCAATTTTTCTACAGTCTAAAAAAATCAATTTTCCGATGAAAAATGATGACCCGTGACCTGTTGAAATTTCTCCAGATAGTCAGAAATGGAAATTATTTCATGTTTAATTTTTTGACTGCAAATGACTATTCCATGTAAATTATCACTTTTGGAACAAAAATAAGTGTGTTTAGAGTCACTTTAATGCCTGAAATTGGTCGAAATAGAAGCTTCTGAATAGGAGAAAAAGTCTGTAATTATGGCAATTTTGGTCACATTGACGCTCTAAAAAGTAGTTATACAACATGAGGCGTATTCCAAATGACATTTTGAATCAATTTTTCTACAGTCCAAAAAATCAATTTTCTGATGAAAAACAATGCCCCGTGACCTGTCGAAATTTCTCCAGATCGTCAGAAATGGAAATTTTTTAATGTTTAATTTTTTGACTGTAAATGACTATTCCATGTGAATTATCACTTTTGGAACAAAAATAAGGGTGTTTAGAGTCACTTTAATGCCTGAAATTGGTCGAAATAGTAGCTTCTGAATAGGAGAAAATGTCTTTAAAAATGGCAATTTTCGTCACATTGAGGATTTAAAAAGTAGTTATTCAACATGAGGCACAATCCAAATGACATTTTGAATCAATTTTTCTACAGTCCAAAAAATCAATTTTCTGATGAAAAACGATGACCTGTGACCTGTCGAAATTTCTCCAGATGGTCAGAAATGGAAATTTTTTCATGTTTAATTTTTTTACTGTAAATGACTATTCCATGTAAATTATCACTTTTGGAACAAAAACAGGTGTGTTTAGAGTCACTTTAATACCTGAAATTGGTCGAAATAGAAGCTTCTGAATTGGAGAAAATGTCTGTATTAATGGCAATTTTGGTCACTTTGAGGCTTTAAAAAGTAGTTATTCAACATGAGGCACATTCCAAATGACATTTTGAATCAATTTTTCTACAGTCCAAAAAATCAATTTTCTGAT
The DNA here is from genome assembly GCF_964204655.1 of Triturus cristatus. Taxonomy (NCBI): domain Eukaryota; kingdom Metazoa; phylum Chordata; class Amphibia; order Caudata; family Salamandridae; genus Triturus; species Triturus cristatus. The sequence goes on from NC_140593.1 coordinate 889,425,527, forward strand.
GAAAAACGATGACCCGTGACCTGTCGAAATTTCTCCAGATGGTCAGAAATGGAAATTTTTTCATGTTTAATTTTTTTACTGTAAATGACTATTCCATGTGAATTGTCACTTTTGCACTTAAAATACGTGTGTTTAGAGTAAGTTTAATGACTGAAATTGGTCGAAAAAGAAGCTTCTGAGTAGGAGAAAATGTCTGTTAAAATGGCAATTTTGGTCACATTGAGGCTACAAAAAGTAGTTATTCAACATGAGGCACAATCCAAATGACATTTTGAATCAATTTTTCTACAGTCTAAAAAAATCTATTTTCTGATGAAAAATGATGACCCGTGACCTGTTGAAATTTCTCCAGATAGTCAGAAATGGAAATTATTTCATGTTTAATTTTTTGACTGCAAATGACTATTCCATGTAAATTATCACTTTTGGAACAAAAATAAGTGTGTTTAGAGTCACTTTAATGCCTGAAATTGGTCGAAATAGAAGCTTCTGAATAGGAGAAAAAGTCTGTAATTATGGCAATTTTGGTCACATTGAGGCTTTAAAAAGTAGTTATACAACATGAGGCGTATTCCAAATGACATTTTGAATCAATTTCTCTACAGTCCAAAAAATCAATTTTCTGATGAAAAACGATGCCCCGTGACCTGTCGAAATTTCTCCAGATCGTCAGAAATGGAAATTTTTTAATGTTTAATTTTTTGACTGCAAATGACTATTCCATGTAAATTATCACTTTTGGAACAAAAATAAGTGTGTTTAGAGTCACTTTAATGCCTGAAATTAGTTGAAATAGAAGCTTCTGAATAGGAGAAAAAGTCTGTAATAATGGCAATTTTGGTCACATTGAGGCTTTAAAAAGTAGTTATTCAACATGAGGCACATTCTAAATGATATTTCGAATCAATTTTTCTACAGTCCAAAAAATCAATTTTCTGATGAAAAACGATGACCCGTGACCTGTCGAAATTTCTCCAGATGGTCAGAAATGGAAATTTTTTCATGTTTAATTTTTTTACTGTAAATGACCATTCCATGTGAATTGTCACTTTTGCACTTAAAATAAGTGTGTTTAGAGTAAGTTTAATGACTGAAATTGGTCGAAAAAGAAGCTTCTGAGTAGGAGAAAATGTCTGTAAAAATGGCAATTTTGGTCACATTGAGGCTTCAAAAAGTAGTTATTCAACATGAGGCACAATCCAAATGACATTTTGAATCAATTTTTCTACAGTCTAAAAAAATCAATTTTCCGATGAAAAATGATGACCCGTGACCTGTTGAAATTTCTCCAGATAGTCAGAAATGGAAATTATTTCATGTTTAATTTTTTGACTGCAAATGACTATTCCATGTAAATTATCACTTTTGGAACAAAAATAAGTGTGTTTAGAGTCACTTTAATGCCTGAAATTGGTCGAAATAGAAGCTTCTGAATAGGAGAAAAAGTCTGTAATTATGGCAATTTTGGTCACATTGACGCTCTAAAAAGTAGTTATACAACATGAGGCGTATTCCAAATGACATTTTGAATCAATTTTTCTACAGTCCAAAAAATCAATTTTCTGATGAAAAACGATGCCCCGTGACCTGTCGAAATTTCTCCAGATCGTCAGAAATGGAAATTTTTTAATGTTTAATTTTTTGACTGTAAATGACTATTCCATGTGAATTATCACTTTTGGAACAAAAATAAGGGTGTTTAGAGTCACTTTAATGCCTGAAATTGGTCGAAATAGTAGCTTCTGAATAGGAGAAAATGTCTTTAAAAATGGCAATTTTCGTCACATTGAGGATTTAAAAAGTAGTTATTCAACATGAGGCACAATCCAAATGACATTTTGAATCAATTTTTCTACAGTCCAAAAAATCAATTTTCTGATGAAAAACGATGACCTGTGACCTGTCGAAATTTCTCCAGATGGTCAGAAATGGAAATTTTTTCATGTTTAATTTTTTTACTGTAAATGACTATTCCATGTAAATTATCACTTTTGGAACAAAAACAGGTGTGTTTAGAGTCACTTTAATACCTGAAATTGGTCGAAATAGAAGCTTCTGAATTGGAGAAAATGTCTGTATTAATGGCAATTTTGGTCACTTTGAGGCTTTAAAAAGTAGTTATTCAACATGAGGCACATTCCAAATGACATTTTGAATCAATTTTTCTACAGTCCAAAAAATCAATTTTCTGATGAAAAACGATGACCCGTGACCTGTCGAAATTTCTCCAGATGGTCAGAAATGGAAATTTTTTCATGTTTAATTTTTTTACTGTAAATGACTATTCCATGTGAATTGTCACTTTTGCACTTAAAATACGTGTGTTTAGAGTAAGTTTAATGACTGAAATTGGTCGAAAAAGAAGCTTCTGAGTAGGAGAAAATGTCTGTTAAAATGGCAATTTTGGTCACATTGAGGCTACAAAAAGTAGTTATTCAACAAGAGGCACAATCCAAATGACATTTTGAATAAATTTTTCTACAGTCTAAAAAAATCTATTTTCTGATGAAAAATGATGACCCGTGACCTGTTGAAATTTCTCCAGATAGTCAGAAATGGAAATTATTTCATGTTTAATTTTTTGACTGCAAATGACTATTCCATGTAAATTATCACTTTTGGAACAAAAATAAGTGTGTTTAGAGTCACTTTAATGCCTGAAATTGGTCGAAATAGAAGCTTCTGAATAGGAGAAAAAGTCTGTAATTATGGCAATTTTGGTCACATTGAGGCTTTAAAAAGTAGTTATACAACATGAGGCGTATTCCAAATGACATTTTGAATCAATTTCTCTACAGTCCAAAAAATCAATTTTCTGATGAAAAACGATGCCCCGTGACCTGTCGAAATTTCTCCAGATCGTCAGAAATGGAAATTTTTTAATGTTTAATTTTTTGACTGCAAATGACTATTCCATGTAAATTATCACTTTTGGAACAAAAATAAGTGTGTTTAGAGTCACTTTAATGCCTGAAATTAGTTGAAATAGAAGCTTCTGAATAGGAGAAAAAGTCTGTAATAATGGCAATTTTGGTCACATTGAGGCTTTAAAAAGTAGTTATTCAACATGAGGCACATTCTAAATGATATTTCGAATCAATTTTTCTACAGTCCAAAAAATCAATTTTCTGATGAAAAACGATGACCCGTGACCTGTCGAAATTTCTCCAGATGGTCAGAAATGGAAATTTTTTCATGTTTAATTTTTTTACTGTAAATGACCATTCCATGTGAATTGTCACTTTTGCACTTAAAATAAGTGTGTTTAGAGTAAGTTTAATGACTGAAATTGGTCGAAAAAGAAGCTTCTGAGTAGGAGAAAATGTCTGTAAAAATGGCAATTTTGGTCACATTGAGGCTTCAAAAAGTAGTTATTCAACATGAGGCACAATCCAAATGACATTTTGAATCAATTTTTCTACAGTCTAAAAAAATCAATTTTCCGATGAAAAATGATGACCCGTGACCTGTTGAAATTTCTCCAGATAGTCAGAAATGGAAATTATTTCATGTTTAATTTTTTGACTGCAAATGACTATTCCATGTAAATTATCACTTTTGGAACAAAAATAAGTGTGTTTAGAGTCACTTTAATGCCTGAAATTGGTCGAAATAGAAGCTTCTGAATAGGAGAAAAAGTCTGTAATTATGGCAATTTTGGTCACATTGACGCTCTAAAAAGTAGTTATACAACATGAGGCGTATTCCAAATGACATTTTGAATCAATTTTTCTACAGTCCAAAAAATCAATTTTCTGATGAAAAACGATGCCCCGTGACCTGTCGAAATTTCTCCAGATCGTCAGAAATGGAAATTTTTTAATGTTTAATTTTTTGACTGTAAATGACTATTCCATGTGAATTATCACTTTTGGAACAAAAATAAGGGTGTTTAGAGTCACTTTAATGCCTGAAATTGGTCGAAATAGTAGCTTCTGAATAGGAGAAAATGTCTTTAAAAATGGCAATTTTCGTCACATTGAGGATTTAAAAAGTAGTTATTCAACATGAGGCACAATCCAAATGACATTTTGAATCAATTTTTCTACAGTCCAAAAAATCAATTTTCTGATGAAAAACGATGACCTGTGACCTGTCGAAATTTCTCCAGATGGTCAGAAATGGAAATTTTTTCATGTTTAATTTTTTTACTGTAAATGACTATTCCATGTGAATTATCACTTTTGGAACTAAAATAAGTGTGTTTAGAATCACTTTAATGCCTGAAATTGGTCAAAATAGAAGCTTCTGAATAGGAGAAAAAGTCTGTATTAATGGCAATTTTGGCCGCATTTAAAAACATTTAAAAAGTAGTTATTCAACATGAGGCACATTCCAAATGACATTTTTAATCAATTTTTCTACAGTCCATAAAATCAATTTTTGTGATGAAAAACGATGACCCGTGACCTGTCGAAATTTCTCCAGATGGTCAGAAATGGAAACTTTTTCATGTTTAATTTTTTGACTGCACATGACTATTCCATGTAAATTATCACTTTTGGAACAAAAACAGGTGTGTTTAGAGTCACTTTAATGCCTGAAATTGGTCGAAATAGAAGCTTCTGAATAGGAGTAAATGTCTGTATTAATGGCAATTTTGGTCACATTGAGGCTTTAAAAAGTAGTTATTCAACATGAGACACATTCCAAATAAAATTTTGAATCAATTTTACTACGGTCCAAAAAATCAAATTTTTCTGATGAAAAACGATGACCCGTGACCTGTCGAAATTTCTCCAGATGGTCAGAAATGGAAATTTTTTAATGTTTAAAGTTTTTTTACTGTCAATGACTATTCCATGTGAATTATCACTTTTGGAACAAAAATAAGTGTGTTTAGAGTCACTTTAATGCCTGAAATTGGTCGAAATAGAAGCTTCTGAATAGGAGAAAATGTCTGTATTAATGGCAATTTTGGTCACATTGAGGCTTCAAAAAGTAGTTATTCAACATGAGATACAATCCAAATGACATTTTGAATTAATTATTCTACAGTCCAAAAAAATCAATTTTCTATTGAAAAACGATGACCCGTGACCTGTCGAAATTTCTCCAGATGGTCAGAAATTTAAATTTTTTAATGTTTCATTTTTTGACTGCAAACGACTATTCCATGTAAATTATCACTTTTGGAACAAAAAAAAGTGTGTTTATAGTCACTTTAATGCTTGAAATTAGTCGAAATAGAAGCTTCTGAATAGGAGAAAATGTCTGTATTAATGGCAATTTTGGTCAAATTGAGGCTTTAAAAAGTAGTTATTAAACATGAGGCACAATCCAAATGACATTTTGAATCACATTTTTCTACAGTCCAAAAAAATCAATTTTCTGATGAAAAACGATGAAATTTCTCCAGATGGTCAGAAATGGAAATTTTTTAATGTTTAATTTTTTTACTGCAAATGACTATTCCATGTAAATTATCACTTTTGGAAAAAAACAAGTATGTTTAGAGTCACTTTAATGCCTGAAGTTGGTCGAAATAGAAGCTTCTAAATAGGAGAAAATGTCTGTATTAATGGCAATTTTGGTCACATTGAGGCTTTAAAAAGTAGTTATTCAACATGAGGCGCATTCCAAATGACATTTTGAATCAATTTTTCTACAGTCCAAAAAATCTATTTTCTGATGAAAAACGATGACCCGTGACCTGTCAAAATTTCTCCAGATCGTCAGAAATGGAAATTTTTTAATGGTTAATTTTTTGACTGCAAATGACTATTCCATGTAAATTATCACTTTTGGAACAAAAATAAGTGTGTTTAGAGTCACTTTAATGCCTGAAATTGGTCCAAAAAGAAGCTTCTGAATAGGAGAAAAAGTCTGTAATAATGGCAATTTTGGTCACATTAAGGCTTTAAAAAGTAGTTATTCAACATGAGGCACATTCCAAATTACATTTTTAATCAATTTTTCTACAGTCCAAAAAATCAATTTTCTGATGAAAAACGATGACCCGTGACCTGTCGAAATTTCTCCAGATGGTCAGAAATGGAAATTTTTTAATGTTTAATTTTTTCACTGCACATGATTATTCCATGTAAATTATCACTTTTGGAACAAAAATAAGTGTGTTTAGAGTCACTTTAATGCCTGAAATTGGTCGAAATAAAAGCTTCTGCATAGGATAAAAAGTCTGTAATAATGGCAATTTTGGTCACATTGAGGCTTTAAAAAGTAGTTATTCAACATGAGGCACATTTCAAATTACATTTTTAATCAATTTTTCTACAGTCCAAAAAATCAATTTTCTGATGAAAAACGATGACCCGTGACCTGTCGAAATTTCTCCAGATGGTCAGAAATGGAAATTTTTTCATGTTTAATTTTTTTACTGTAAATGACCATTCCATGTGAATTGTCACTTTTGCACTTAAAATAAGTGTGTTTAGAGTAAGTTTAATGACTGAAATTGGTCGAAAAAGAAGCTTCTGAGTAGGAGAAAATGTCTGTAAAAATGGCAATTTTGGTCACATTGAGGCTTCAAAAAGTAGTTATTCAACATGAGGCACAATCCAAATGACATTTTGAATCAATTTTTCTACAGTCTAAAAAAATCAATTTTCCGATGAAAAATGATGACCCGTGACCTGTTGAAATTTCTCCAGATAGTCAGAAATGGAAATTATTTCATGTTTAATTTTTTGACTGCAAATGACTATTCCATGTAAATTATCACTTTTGGAACAAAAATAAGTGTGTTTAGAGTCACTTTAATGCCTGAAATTGGTCGAAATAGAAGCTTCTGAATAGGAGAAAAAGTCTGTAATTATGGCAATTTTGGTCACATTGACGCTCTAAAAAGTAGTTATACAACATGAGGCGTATTCCAAATGACATTTTGAATCAATTTTTCTACAGTCCAAAAAATCAATTTTCTGATGAAAAACAATGCCCCGTGACCTGTCGAAATTTCTCCAGATCGTCAGAAATGGAAATTTTTTAATGTTTAATTTTTTGACTGTAAATGACTATTCCATGTGAATTATCACTTTTGGAACAAAAATAAGGGTGTTTAGAGTCACTTTAATGCCTGAAATTGGTCGAAATAGTAGCTTCTGAATAGGAGAAAATGTCTTTAAAAATGGCAATTTTCGTCACATTGAGGATTTAAAAAGTAGTTATTCAACATGAGGCACAATCCAAATGACATTTTGAATCAATTTTTCTACAGTCCAAAAAATCAATTTTCTGATGAAAAACGATGACCTGTGACCTGTCGAAATTTCTCCAGATGGTCAGAAATGGAAATTTTTTCATGTTTAATTTTTTTACTGTAAATGACTATTCCATGTAAATTATCACTTTTGGAACAAAAACAGGTGTGTTTAGAGTCACTTTAATACCTGAAATTGGTCGAAATAGAAGCTTCTGAATTGGAGAAAATGTCTGTATTAATGGCAATTTTGGTCACTTTGAGGCTTTAAAAAGTAGTTATTCAACATGAGGCACATTCCAAATGACATTTTGAATCAATTTTTCTACAGTCCAAAAAATCAATTTTCTGATGAAAAACGATGACCCGTGACCTGTCGAAATTTCTCCAGATGGTCAGAAATGGAAATTTTTTCATGTTTAATTTTTTTACTGTAAATGACTATTCCATGTGAATTGTCACTTTTGCACTTAAAATACGTGTGTTTAGAGTAAGTTTAATGACTGAAATTGGTCGAAAAAGAAGCTTCTGAGTAGGAGAAAATGTCTGTTAAAATGGCAATTTTGGTCACATTGAGGCTACAAAAAGTAGTTATTCAACATGAGGCACAATCCAAATGACATTTTGAATCAATTTTTCTACAGTCTAAAAAAATCTATTTTCTGATGAAAAATGATGACCCGTGACCTGTTGAAATTTCTCCAGATAGTCAGAAATGGAAATTATTTCATGTTTAATTTTTTGACTGCAAATGACTATTCCATGTAAATTATCACTTTTGGAACAAAAATAAGTGTGTTTAGAGTCACTTTAATGCCTGAAATTGGTCGAAATAGAAGCTTCTGAATAGGAGAAAAAGTCTGTAATTATGGCAATTTTGGTCACATTGAGGCTTTAAAAAGTAGTTATACAACATGAGGCGTATTCCAAATGACATTTTGAATCAATTTCTCTACAGTCCAAAAAATCAATTTTCTGATGAAAAACGATGCCCCGTGACCTGTCGAAATTTCTCCAGATCGTCAGAAATGGAAATTTTTTAATGTTTAATTTTTTGACTGCAAATGACTATTCCATGTAAATTATCACTTTTGGAACAAAAATAAGTGTGTTTAGAGTCACTTTAATGCCTGAAATTAGTTGAAATAGAAGCTTCTGAATAGGAGAAAAAGTCTGTAATAATGGCAATTTTGGTCACATTGAGGCTTTAAAAAGTAGTTATTCAACATGAGGCACATTCTAAATGATATTTCGAATCAATTTTTCTACAGTCCAAAAAATCAATTTTCTGATGAAAAACGATGACCCGTGACCTGTCGAAATTTCTCCAGATGGTCAGAAATGGAAATTTTTTCATGTTTAATTTTTTTACTGTAAATGACCATTCCATGTGAATTGTCACTTTTGCACTTAAAATAAGTGTGTTTAGAGTAAGTTTAATGACTGAAATTGGTCGAAAAAGAAGCTTCTGAGTAGGAGAAAATGTCTGTAAAAATGGCAATTTTGGTCACATTGAGGCTTCAAAAAGTAGTTATTCAACATGAGGCACAATCCAAATGACATTTTGAATCAATTTTTCTACAGTCTAAAAAAATCAATTTTCCGATGAAAAATGATGACCCGTGACCTGTTGAAATTTCTCCAGATAGTCAGAAATGGAAATTATTTCATGTTTAATTTTTTGACTGCAAATGACTATTCCATGTAAATTATCACTTTTGGAACAAAAATAAGTGTGTTTAGAGTCACTTTAATGCCTGAAATTGGTCGAAATAGAAGCTTCTGAATAGGAGAAAAAGTCTGTAATTATGGCAATTTTGGTCACATTGACGCTCTAAAAAGTAGTTATACAACATGAGGCGTATTCCAAATGACATTTTGAATCAATTTTTCTACAGTCCAAAAAATCAATTTTCTGATGAAAAACGATGCCCCGTGACCTGTCGAAATTTCTCCAGATCGTCAGAAATGGAAATTTTTTAATGTTTAATTTTTTGACTGTAAATGACTATTCCATGTGAATTATCACTTTTGGAACAAAAATAAGGGTGTTTAGAGTCACTTTAATGCCTGAAATTGGTCGAAATAGTAGCTTCTGAATAGGAGAAAATGTCTTTAAAAATGGCAATTTTCGTCACATTGAGGATTTAAAAAGTAGTTATTCAACATGAGGCACAATCCAAATGACATTTTGAATCAATTTTTCTACAGTCCAAAAAATCAATTTTCTGATGAAAAACGATGACCTGTGACCTGTCGAAATTTCTCCAGATGGTCAGAAATGGAAATTTTTTCATGTTTAATTTTTTTACTGTAAATGACTATTCCATGTAAATTATCACTTTTGGAACAAAAACAGGTGTGTTTAGAGTCACTTTAATACCTGAAATTGGTCGAAATAGAAGCTTCTGAATTGGAGAAAATGTCTGTATTAATGGCAATTTTGGTCACTTTGAGGCTTTAAAAAGTAGTTATTCAACATGAGGCACATTCCAAATGACATTTTGAATCAATTTTTCTACAGTCCAAAAAATCAATTTTCTGATGAAAAACGATGACCCGTGACCTGTCGAAATTTCTCCAGATGGTCAGAAATGGAAATTTTTTCATGTTTAATTTTTTTACTGTAAATGACTATTCCATGTGAATTGTCACTTTTGCACTTAAAATACGTGTGTTTAGAGTAAGTTTAATGACTGAAATTGGTCGAAAAAGAAGCTTCTGAGTAGGAGAAAATGTCTGTTAAAATGGCAATTTTGGTCACATTGAGGCTACAAAAAGTAGTTATTCAACAAGAGGCACAATCCAAATGACATTTTGAATAAATTTTTCTACAGTCTAAAAAAATCTATTTTCTGATGAAAAATGATGACCCGTGACCTGTTGAAATTTCTCCAGATAGTCAGAAATGGAAATTATTTCATGTTTAATTTTTTGACTGCAAATGACTATTCCATGTAAATTATCACTTTTGGAACAAAAATAAGTGTGTTTAGAGTCACTTTAATGCCTGAAATTGGTCGAAATAGAAGCTTCTGAATAGGAGAAAAAGTCTGTAATTATGGCAATTTTGGTCACATTGAGGCTTTAAAAAGTAGTTATACAACATGAGGCGTATTCCAAATGACATTTTGAATCAATTTCTCTACAGTCCAAAAAATCAATTTTCTGATGAAAAACGATGCCCCGTGACCTGTCGAAATTTCTCCAGATCGTCAGAAATGGAAATTTTTTAATGTTTAATTTTTTGACTGCAAATGACTATTCCATGTAAATTATCACTTTTGGAACAAAAATAAGTGTGTTTAGAGTCACTTTAATGCCTGAAATTAGTTGAAATAGAAGCTTCTGAATAGGAGAAAAAGTCTGTAATAATGGCAATTTTGGTCACATTGAGGCTTTAAAAAGTAGTTATTCAACATGAGGCACATTCTAAATGATATTTCGAATCAATTTTTCTACAGTCCAAAAAATCAATTTTCTGATGAAAAACGATGACCCGTGACCTGTCGAAATTTCTCCAGATGGTCAGAAATGGAAATTTTTTCATGTTTAATTTTTTTACTGTAAATGACCATTCCATGTGAATTGTCACTTTTGCACTTAAAATAAGTGTGTTTAGAGTAAGTTTAATGACTGAAATTGGTCGAAAAAGAAGCTTCTGAGTAGGAGAAAATGTCTGTAAAAATGGCAATTTTGGTCACATTGAGGCTTCAAAAAGTAGTTATTCAACATGAGGCACAATCCAAATGACATTTTGAATCAATTTTTCTACAGTCTAAAAAAATCAATTTTCCGATGAAAAATGATGACCCGTGACCTGTTGAAATTTCTCCAGATAGTCAGAAATGGAAATTATTTCATGTTTAATTTTTTGACTGCAAATGACTATTCCATGTAAATTATCACTTTTGGAACAAAAATAAGTGTGTTTAGAGTCACTTTAATGCCTGAAATTGGTCGAAATAGAAGCTTCTGAATAGGAGAAAAAGTCTGTAATTATGGCAATTTTGGTCACATTGACGCTCTAAAAAGTAGTTATACAACATGAGGCGTATTCCAAATGACATTTTGAATCAATTTTTCTACAGTCCAAAAAATCAATTTTCTGATGAAAAACGATGCCCCGTGACCTGTCGAAATTTCTCCAGATCGTCAGAAATGGAAATTTTTTAATGTTTAATTTTTTGACTGTAAATGACTATTCCATGTGAATTATCACTTTTGGAACAAAAATAAGGGTGTTTAGAGTCACTTTAATGCCTGAAATTGGTCGAAATAGTAGCTTCTGAATAGGAGAAAATGTCTTTAAAAATGGCAATTTTCGTCACATTGAGGATTTAAAAAGTAGTTATTCAACATGAGGCACAATCCAAATGACATTTTGAATCAATTTTTCTACAGTCCAAAAAATCAATTTTCTGATGAAAAACGATGACCTGTGACCTGTCGAAATTTCTCCAGATGGTCAGAAATGGAAATTTTTTCATGTTTAATTTTTTTACTGTAAATGACTATTCCATGTGAATTATCACTTTTGGAACTAAAATAAGTGTGTTTAGAATCACTTTAATGCCTGAAATTGGTCAAAATAGAAGCTTCTGAATAGGAGAAAAAGTCTGTATTAATGGCAATTTTGGCCGCATTTAAAAACATTTAAAAAGTAGTTATTCAACATGAGGCACATTCCAAATGACATTTTTAATCAATTTTTCTACAGTCCATAAAATCAATTTTTGTGATGAAAAACGATGACCCGTGACCTGTCGAAATTTCTCCAGATGGTCAGAAATGGAAACTTTTTCATGTTTAATTTTTTGACTGCACATGACTATTCCATGTAAATTATCACTTTTGGAACAAAAACAGGTGTGTTTAGAGTCACTTTAATGCCTGAAATTGGTCGAAATAGAAGCTTCTGAATAGGAGTAAATGTCTGTATTAATGGCAATTTTGGTCACATTGAGGCTTTAAAAAGTAGTTATTCAACATGAGACACATTCCAAATAAAATTTTGAATCAATTTTACTACGGTCCAAAAAATCAAATTTTTCTGATGAAAAACGATGACCCGTGACCTGTCGAAATTTCTCCAGATGGTCAGAAATGGAAATTTTTTAATGTTTAAAGTTTTTTTACTGTCAATGACTATTCCATGTGAATTATCACTTTTGGAACAAAAATAAGTGTGTTTAGAGTCACTTTAATGCCTGAAATTGGTCGAAATAGAAGCTTCTGAATAGGAGAAAATGTCTGTATTAATGGCAATTTTGGTCACATTGAGGCTTCAAAAAGTAGTTATTCAACATGAGATACAATCCAAATGACATTTTGAATTAATTATTCTACAGTCCAAAAAAATCAATTTTCTATTGAAAAACGATGACCTGTGACCTGTCGAAATTTCTCCAGATGGTCAGAAATTTAAATTTTTTAATGTTTCATTTTTTGACTGCAAACGACTATTCCATGTAAATTATCACTTTTGGAACAAAAAAAAGTGTGTTTATAGTCACTTTAATGCTTGAAATTAGTCGAAATAGAAGCTTCTGAATAGGAGAAAATGTCTGTATTAATGGCAATTTTGGTCAAATTGAGGCTTTAAAAAGTAGTTATTAAACATGAGGCACAATCCAAATGACATTTTGAATCACATTTTTCTACAGTCCAAAAAAATCAATTTTCTGATGAAAAACGATGAAATTTCTCCAGATGGTCAGAAATGGAAATTTTTTAATGTTTAATTTTTTTACTGCAAATGACTATTCCATGTAAATTATCACTTTTGGAAAAAAACAAGTATGTTTAGAGTCACTTTAATGCCTGAAGTTGGTCGAAATAGAAGCTTCTAAATAGGAGAAAATGTCTGTATTAATGGCAATTTTGGTCACATTGAGGCTTTAAAAAGTAGTTATTCAACATGAGGCGCATTCCAAATGACATTTTGAATCAATTTTTCTACAGTCCAAAAAATCTATTTTCTGATGAAAAACGATGACCCGTGACCTGTCAAAATTTCTCCAGATCGTCAGAAATGGAAATTTTTTAATGGTTAATTTTTTGACTGCAAATGACTATTCCATGTAAATTATCACTTTTGGAACAAAAATAAGTGTGTTTAGAGTCACTTTAATGCCTGAAATTGGTCCAAAAAGAAGCTTCTGAATAGGAGAAAAAGTCTGTAATAATGGCAATTTTGGTCACATTAAGGCTTTAAAAAGTAGTTATTCAACATGAGGCACATTCCAAATTACATTTTTAATCAATTTTTCTACAGTCCAAAAAATCAATTTTCTGATGAAAAACGATGACCCGTGACCTGTCGAAATTTCTCCAGATGGTCAGAAATGGAAATTTTTTAATGTTTAATTTTTTGACTGCACATGATTATTCCATGTAAATTATCACTTTTGGAACAAAAATAAGTGTGTTTAGAGTCACTTTAATGCCTGAAATTGGTCGAAATAAAAGCTTCTGCATAGGATAAAAAGTCTGTAATAATGGCAATTTTGGTCACATTGAGGCTTTAAAAAGTAGTTATTCAACATGAGGCACATTTCAAATTACATTTTTAATCAATTTTTCTACAGTCCAAAAAATCAATTTTCTGATGAAAAACGATGACCCGTGACCTGTCGAAATTTCTCCAGATGGTCAGAAATGGAAATTTTTTCATGTTTAATTTTTTTACTGTAAATGACCATTCCATGTGAATTGTCACTTTTGCACTTAAAATAAGTGTGTTTAGAGTAAGTTTAATGACTGAAATTGGTCGAAAAAGAAGCTTCTGAGTAGGAGAAAATGTCTGTAAAAATGGCAATTTTGGTCACATTGAGGCTTCAAAAAGTAGTTATTCAACATGAGGCACAATCCAAATGACATTTTGAATCAATTTTTCTACAGTCTAAAAAAATCAATTTTCCGATGAAAAATGATGACCCGTGACCTGTTGAAATTTCTCCAGATAGTCAGAAATGGAAATTATTTCATGTTTAATTTTTTGACTGCAAATGACTATTCCATGTAAATTATCACTTTTGGAACAAAAATAAGTGTGTTTAGAGTCACTTTAATGCCTGAAATTGGTCGAAATAGAAGCTTCTGAATAGGAGAAAAAGTCTGTAATTATGGCAATTTTGGTCACATTGACGCTCTAAAAAGTAGTTATACAACATGAGGCGTATTCCAAATGACATTTTGAATCAATTTTTCTACAGTCCAAAAAATCAATTTTCTGATGAAAAACGATGCCCCGTGACCTGTCGAAATTTCTCCAGATCGTCAGAAATGGAAATTTTTTAATGTTTAATTTTTTGACTGTAAATGACTATTCCATGTGAATTATCACTTTTGGAACAAAAATAAGGGTGTTTAGAGTCACTTTAATGCCTGAAATTGGTCGAAATAGTAGCTTCTGAATAGGAGAAAATGTCTTTAAAAATGGCAATTTTCGTCACATTGAGGATTTAAAAAGTAGTTATTCAACATGAGGCACAATCCAAATGACATTTTGAATCAATTTTTCTACAGTCCAAAAAATCAATTTTCTGATGAAAAACGATGACCTGTGACCTGTCGAAATTTCTCCAGATGGTCAGAAATGGAAATTTTTTCATGTTTAATTTTTTTACTGTAAATGACTATTCCATGTAAATTATCACTTTTGGAACAAAAACAGGTGTGTTTAGAGTCACTTTAATACCTGAAATTGGTCGAAATAGAAGCTTCTGAATTGGAGAAAATGTCTGTATTAATGGCAATTTTGGTCACTTTGAGGCTTTAAAAAGTAGTTATTCAACATGAGGCACATTCCAAATGACATTTTGAATCAATTTTTCTACAGTCCAAAAAATCAATTTTCTGATGAAAAACGATGACCCGTGACCTGTCGAAATTTCTCCAGATGGTCAGAAATGGAAATTTTTTCATGTTTAATTTTTTTACTGTAAATGACTATTCCATGTGAATTGTCACTTTTGCACTTAAAATACGTGTGTTTAGAGTAAGTTTAATGACTGAAATTGGTCGAAAAAGAAGCTTCTGAGTAGGAGAAAATGTCTGTTAAAATGGCAATTTTGGTCACATTGAGGCTACAAAAAGTAGTTATTCAACAAGAGGCACAATCCAAATGACATTTTGAATAAATTTTTCTACAGTCTAAAAAAATCTATTTTCTGATGAAAAATGATGACCCGTGACCTGTTGAAATTTCTCCAGATAGTCAGAAATGGAAATTATTTCATGTTTAATTTTTTGACTGCAAATGACTATTCCATGTAAATTATCACTTTTGGAACAAAAATAAGTGTGTTTAGAGTCACTTTAATGCCTGAAATTGGTCGAAATAGAAGCTTCTGAATAGGAGAAAAAGTCTGTAATTATGGCAATTTTGGTCACATTGAGGCTTTAAAAAGTAGTTATACAACATGAGGCGTATTCCAAATGACATTTTGAATCAATTTCTCTACAGTCCAAAAAATCAATTTTCTGATGAAAAACGATGCCCCGTGACCTGTCGAAATTTCTCCAGATCGTCAGAAATGGAAATTTTTTAATGTTTAATTTTTTGACTGCAAATGACTATTCCATGTAAATTATCACTTTTGGAACAAAAATAAGTGTGTTTAGAGTCACTTTAATGCCTGAAATTAGTTGAAATAGAAGCTTCTGAATAGGAGAAAAAGTCTGTAATAATGGCAATTTTGGTCACATTGAGGCTTTAAAAAGTAGTTATTCAACATGAGGCACATTCTAAATGATATTTCGAATCAATTTTTCTACAGTCCAAAAAATCAATTTTCTGATGAAAAACGATGACCCGTGACCTGTCGAAATTTCTCCAGATGGTCAGAAATGGAAATTTTTTCATGTTTAATTTTTTTACTGTAAATGACCATTCCATGTGAATTGTCACTTTTGCACTTAAAATAAGTGTGTTTAGAGTAAGTTTAATGACTGAAATTGGTCGAAAAAGAAGCTTCTGAGTAGGAGAAAATGTCTGTAAAAATGGCAATTTTGGTCACATTGAGGCTTCAAAAAGTAGTTATTCAACATGAGGCACAATCCAAATGACATTTTGAATCAATTTTTCTACAGTCTAAAAAAATCAATTTTCCGATGAAAAATGATGACCCGTGACCTGTTGAAATTTCTCCAGATAGTCAGAAATGGAAATTATTTCATGTTTAATTTTTTGACTGCAAATGACTATTCCATGTAAATTATCACTTTTGGAACAAAAATAAGTGTGTTTAGAGTCACTTTAATGCCTGAAATTGGTCGAAATAGAAGCTTCTGAATAGGAGAAAAAGTCTGTAATTATGGCAATTTTGGTCACATTGACGCTCTAAAAAGTAGTTATACAACATGAGGCGTATTCCAAATGACATTTTGAATCAATTTTTCTACAGTCCAAAAAATCAATTTTCTGATGAAAAACGATGCCCCGTGACCTGTCGAAATTTCTCCAGATCGTCAGAAATGGAAATTTTTTAATGTTTAATTTTTTGACTGTAAATGACTATTCCATGTGAATTATCACTTTTGGAACAAAAATAAGGGTGTTTAGAGTCACTTTAATGCCTGAAATTGGTCGAAATAGTAGCTTCTGAATAGGAGAAAATGTCTTTAAAAATGGCAATTTTCGTCACATTGAGGATTTAAAAAGTAGTTATTCAACATGAGGCACAATCCAAATGACATTTTGAATCAATTTTTCTACAGTCCAAAAAATCAATTTTCTGATGAAAAACGATGACCTGTGACCTGTCGAAATTTCTCCAGATGGTCAGAAATGGAAATTTTTTCATGTTTAATTTTTTTACTGTAAATGACTATTCCATGTGAATTATCACTTTTGGAACTAAAATAAGTGTGTTTAGAATCACTTTAATGCCTGAAATTGGTCAAAATAGAAGCTTCTGAATAGGAGAAAAAGTCTGTATTAATGGCAATTTTGGCCGCATTTAAAAACATTTAAAAAGTAGTTATTCAACATGAGGCACATTCCAAATGACATTTTTAATCAATTTTTCTACAGTCCATAAAATCAATTTTTGTGATGAAAAACGATGACCCGTGACCTGTCGAAATTTCTCCAGATGGTCAGAAATGGAAACTTTTTCATGTTTAATTTTTTGACTGCACATGACTATTCCATGTAAATTATCACTTTTGGAACAAAAACAGGTGTGTTTAGAGTCACTTTAATGCCTGAAATTGGTCGAAATAGAAGCTTCTGAATAGGAGTAAATGTCTGTATTAATGGCAATTTTGGTCACATTGAGGCTTTAAAAAGTAGTTATTCAACATGAGACACATTCCAAATAAAATTTTGAATCAATTTTACTACGGTCCAAAAAATCAAATTTTTCTGATGAAAAACGATGACCCGTGACCTGTCGAAATTTCTCCAGATGGTCAGAAATGGAAATTTTTTAATGTTTAAAGTTTTTTTACTGTCAATGACTATTCCATGTGAATTATCACTTTTGGAACAAAAATAAGTGTGTTTAGAGTCACTTTAATGCCTGAAATTGGTCGAAATAGAAGCTTCTGAATAGGAGAAAATGTCTGTATTAATGGCTATTTTGGTCACATTGAGGCTTCAAAAAGTAGTTATTCAACATGAGATACAATCCAAATGACATTTTGAATTAATTATTCTACAGTCCAAAAAAATCAATTTTCTATTGAAAAACGATGACCCGTGACCTGTCGAAATTTCTCCAGATGGTCAGAAATTTAAATTTTTTAATGTTTCATTTTTTGACTGCAAACGACTATTCCATGTAAATTATCACTTTTGGAACAAAAAAAAGTGTGTTTATAGTCACTTTAATGCTTGAAATTAGTCGAAATAGAAGCTTCTGAATAGGAGAAAATGTCTGTATTAATGGCAATTTTGGTCAAATTGAGGCTTTAAAAAGTAGTTATTAAACATGAGGCACAATCCAAATGACATTTTGAATCACATTTTTCTACAGTCCAAAAAAATCAATTTTCTGATGAAAAACGATGAAATTTCTCCAGATGGTCAGAAATGGAAATTTTTTAATGTTTAATTTTTTTACTGCAAATGACTATTCCATGTAAATTATCACTTTTGGAAAAAAACAAGTATGTTTAGAGTCACTTTAATGCCTGAAGTTGGTCGAAATAGAAGCTTCTAAATAGGAGAAAATGTCTGTATTAATGGCAATTTTGGTCACATTGAGGCTTTAAAAAGTAGTTATTCAACATGAGGCGCATTCCAAATGACATTTTGAATCAATTTTTCTACAGTCCAAAAAATCTATTTTCTGATGAAAAACGATGACCCGTGACCTGTCAAAATTTCTCCAGATCGTCAGAAATGGAAATTTTTTAATGGTTAATTTTTTGACTGCAAATGACTATTCCATGTAAATTATCACTTTTGGAACAAAAATAAGTGTGTTTAGAGTCACTTTAATGCCTGAAATTGGTCCAAAAAGAAGCTTCTGAATAGGAGAAAAAGTCTGTAATAATGGCAATTTTGGTCACATTAAGGCTTTAAAAAGTAGTTATTCAACATGAGGCACATTCCAAATTACATTTTTAATCAATTTTTCTACAGTCCAAAAAATCAATTTTCTGATGAAAAACGATGACCCGTGACCTGTCGAAATTTCTCCAGATGGTCAGAAATGGAAATTTTTTAATGTTTAATTTTTTGACTGCACATGATTATTCCATGTAAATTATCACTTTTGGAACAAAAATAAGTGTGTTTAGAGTCACTTTAATGCCTGAAATTGGTCGAAATAAAAGCTTCTGCATAGGATAAAAAGTCTGTAATAATGGCAATTTTGGTCACATTGAGGCTTTAAAAAGTAGTTATTCAACATGAGGCACATTTCAAATTACATTTTTAATCAATTTTTCTACAGTCCAAAAAATCAATTTTCTGATGAAAAACGATGACCCGTGACCTGTCGAAATTTCTCCAGATGGTCAGAAATGGAAATTTTTTCATGTTTAATTTTTTTACTGTAAATGACCATTCCATGTGAATTGTCACTTTTGCACTTAAAATAAGTGTGTTTAGAGTAAGTTTAATGACTGAAATTGGTCGAAAAAGAAGCTTCTGAGTAGGAGAAAATGTCTGTAAAAATGGCAATTTTGGTCACATTGAGGCTTCAAAAAGTAGTTATTCAACATGAGGCACAATCCAAATGACATTTTGAATCAATTTTTCTACAGTCTAAAAAAATCAATTTTCCGATGAAAAATGATGACCCGTGACCTGTTGAAATTTCTCCAGATAGTCAGAAATGGAAATTATTTCATGTTTAATTTTTTGACTGCAAATGACTATTCCATGTAAATTATCACTTTTGGAACAAAAATAAGTGTGTTTAGAGTCACTTTAATGCCTGAAATTGGTCGAAATAGAAGCTTCTGAATAGGAGAAAAAGTCTGTAATTATGGCAATTTTGGTCACATTGACGCTCTAAAAAGTAGTTATACAACATGAGGCGTATTCCAAATGACATTTTGAATCAATTTTTCTACAGTCCAAAAAATCAATTTTCTGATGAAAAACGATGCCCCGTGACCTGTCGAAATTTCTCCAGATCGTCAGAAATGGAAATTTTTTAATGTTTAATTTTTTGACTGTAAATGACTATTCCATGTGAATTATCACTTTTGGAACAAAAATAAGGGTGTTTAGAGTCACTTTAATGCCTGAAATTGGTCGAAATAGTAGCTTCTGAATAGGAGAAAATGTCTTTAAAAATGGCAATTTTCGTCACATTGAGGATTTAAAAAGTAGTTATTCAACATGAGGCACAATCCAAATGACATTTTGAATCAATTTTTCTACAGTCCAAAAAATCAATTTTCTGATGAAAAACGATGACCCGTGACCTGTCGAAATTTCTCCAGATGGTCAGAAATGGAAATTTTTTCATGTTTAATTTTTTTACTGTAAATGACTATTCCATGTGAATTGTCTCTTTTGCACTTAAAATACGTGTGTTTAGAGTAAGTTTAATGACTGAAATTGGTCGAAAAAGAAGCTTCTGAGTAGGAGAAAATGTCTGTTAAAATGGCAATTTTGGTCACATTGAGGCTACAAAAAGTAGTTATTCAACATGAGGCACAATCCAAATGACATTTTGAATCAATTTTTCTACAGTCTAAAAAAATCTATTTTCTGATGAAAAATGATGACCCGTGACCTGTTGAAATTTCTCCAGATAGTCAGAAATGGAAATTATTTCATGTTTAATTTTTTGACTGCAAATGACTATTCCATGTAAATTATCACTTTTGGAACAAAAATAAGTGTGTTTAGAGTCACTTTAATGCCTGAAATTGGTCGAAATAGAAGCTTCTGAATAGGAGAAAAAGTCTGTAATTATGGCAATTTTGGTCACATTGAGGCTTTAAAAAGTAGTTATACAACATGAGGCGTATTCCAAATGACATTTTGAATCAATTTCTCTACAGTCCAAAAAATCAATTTTCTGATGAAAAACGATGCCCCGTGACCTGTCGAAATTTCTCCAGATCGTCAGAAATGGAAATTTTTTAATGTTTAATTTTTTGACTGCAAATGACTATTCCATGTAAATTATCACTTTTGGAACAAAAATAAGTGTGTTTAGAGTCACTTTAATGCCTGAAATTAGTCGAAATAGAAGCTTCTGAATAGGAGAAAAAGTCTGTAATAATGGCAATTTTGGTCACATTGAAGCTTTAAAAAGTAGTTATTCAACATGAGGCACATTCTAAATGATATTTCGAATCAATTTTTCTACAGTCCAAAAAATCAATTTTCTGATGAAAAACGATGACCCGTGACCTGTCGAAATTTCTCCAGATGGTCAGAAATGGAAATTTTTTCATGTTTAGTTTTTTTACTGTAAATGACCATTCCATGTGAATTGTCACTTTTGCACTTAAAATAAGTGTGTTTAGAGTAAGTTTAATGACTGAAATTGGTCGAAAAAGAAGCTTCTGAGTAGGAGAAAATGTCTGTAAAAATGGCAATTTTGGTCACATTGAGGCTTCAAAAAGTAGTTATTCAACATGAGGCACAATCCAAATGACATTTTGAATCAATTTTTCTACAGTCTAAAAAAATCAATTTTCCGATGAAAAATGATGACCCGTGACCTGTTGAAATTTCTCCAGATAGTCAGAAATGGAAATTATTTCATGTTTAATTTTTTGACTGCAAATGACTATTCCATGTAAATTATCACTTTTGGAACAAAAATAAGTGTGTTTAGAGTCACTTTAATGCCTGAAATTGGTCGAAATAGAAGCTTCTGAATAGGAGAAAAAGTCTGTAATTATGGCAATTTTGGTCACATTGACGCTCTAAAAAGTAGTTATACAACATGAGGCGTATTCCAAATGACATTTTGAATCAATTTTTCTACAGTCCAAAAAATCAATTTTCTGATGAAAAACGATGCCCCGTGACCTGTCGAAATTTCTCCAGATCGTCAGAAATGGAAATTTTTTAATGTTTAATTTTTTGACTGTAAATGACTATTCCATGTGAATTATCACTTTTGGAACAAAAATAAGGGTGTTTAGAGTCACTTTAATGCCTGAAATTGGTCGAAATAGTAGCTTCTGAATAGGAGAAAATGTCTTTAAAAATGGCAATTTTCGTCACATTGAGGATTTAAAAAGTAGTTATTCAACATGAGGCACAATCCAAATGACATTTTGAATCAATTTTTCTACAGTCCAAAAAATCAATTTTCTGATGAAAAACGATGACCTGTGACCTGTCGAAATTTCTCCAGATGGTCAGAAATGGAAATTTTTTCATGTTTAATTTTTTTACTGTAAATGACTATTCCATGTGAATTATCACTTTTGGAACTAAAATAAGTGTGTTTAGAATCACTTTAATGCCTGAAATTGGTCAAAATAGAAGCTTCTGAATAGGAGAAAAAGTCTGTATTAATGGCAATTTTGGCCGCATTTAAAAACATTTAAAAAGTAGTTATTCAACATGAGGCACATTCCAAATGACATTTTTAATCAATTTTTCTACAGTCCATAAAATCAATTTTTGTGATGAAAAACGATGACCCGTGACCTGTCGAAATTTCTCCAGATGGTCAGAAATGGAAACTTTTTCATGTTTAATTTTTTGACTGCACATGACTATTCCATGTAAATTATCACTTTTGGAACAAAAACAGGTGTGTTTAGAGTCACTTTAATGCCTGAAATTGGTCGAAATAGAAGCTTCTGAATAGGAGTAAATGTCTGTATTAATGGCAATTTTGGTCACATTGAGGCTTTAAAAAGTAGTTATTCAACATGAGACACATTCCAAATAAAATTTTGAATCAATTTTACTACGGTCCAAAAAATCAAATTTTTCTGATGAAAAACGATGACCCGTGACCTGTCGAAATTTCTCCAGATGGTCAGAAATGGAAATTTTTTAATGTTTAAAGTTTTTTTACTGTCAATGACTATTCCATGTGAATTATCACTTTTGGAACAAAAATAAGTGTGTTTAGAGTCACTTTAATGCCTGAAATTGGTCGAAATAGAAGCTTCTGAATAGGAGAAAATGTCTGTATTAATGGCTATTTTGGTCACATTGAGGCTTCAAAAAGTAGTTATTCAACATGAGATACAATCCAAATGACATTTTGAATTAATTATTCTACAGTCCAAAAAAATCAATTTTCTATTGAAAAACGATGACCCGTGACCTGTCGAAATTTCTCCAGATGGTCAGAAATTTAAATTTTTTAATGTTTCATTTTTTGACTGCAAACGACTATTCCATGTAAATTATCACTTTTGGAACAAAAAAAAGTGTGTTTATAGTCACTTTAATGCTTGAAATTAGTCGAAATAGAAGCTTCTGAATAGGAGAAAATGTCTGTATTAATGGCAATTTTGGTCAAATTGAGGCTTTAAAAAGTAGTTATTAAACATGAGGCACAATCCAAATGACATTTTGAATCACATTTTTCTACAGTCCAAAAAAATCAATTTTCTGATGAAAAACGATGAAATTTCTCCAGATGGTCAGAAATGGAAATTTTTTAATGTTTACTTTTTTTACTGCAAATGACTATTCCATGTAAATTATCACTTTTGGAAAAAAACAAGTATGTTTAGAGTCACTTTAATGCCTGAAGTTGGTCGAAATAGAAGCTTCTAAATAGGAGAAAATGTCTGTATTAATGGCAATTTTGGTCACATTGAGGCTTTAAAAAGTAGTTATTCAACATGAGGCGCATTCCAAATGACATTTTGAATCAATTTTTCTACAGTCCAAAAAATCTATTTTCTGATGAAAAACGATGACCCGTGACCTGTCAAAATTTCTCCAGATCGTCAGAAATGGAAATTTTTTAATGGTTAATTTTTTGACTGCAAATGACTATTCCATGTAAATTATCACTTTTGGAACAAAAATAAGTGTGTTTAGAGTCACTTTAATGCCTGAAATTGGTCCAAAAAGAAGCTTCTGAATAGGAGAAAAAGTCTGTAATAATGGCAATTTTGGTCACATTAAGGCTTTAAAAAGTAGTTATTCAACATGAGGCACATTCCAAATTACATTTTTAATCAATTTTTCTACAGTCCAAAAAATCAATTTTCTGATGAAAAACGATGACCCGTGACCTGTCGAAATTTCTCCAGATGGTCAGAAATGGAAATTTTTTAATGTTTAATTTTTTGACTGCACATGATTATTCCATGTAAATTATCACTTTTGGAACAAAAATAAGTGTGTTTAGAGTCACTTTAATGCCTGAAATTGGTCGAAATAAAAGCTTCTGCATAGGATAAAAAGTCTGTAATAATGGCAATTTTGGTCACATTGAGGCTTTAAAAAGTAGTTATTCAACATGAGGCACATTTCAAATTACATTTTTAATCAATTTTTCTACAGTCCAAAAAATCAATTTTCTGATGAAAAACGATGACCCGTGACCTGTCGAAATTTCTCCAGATGGTCAGAAATGGAAATTTTTTCATGTTTAATTTTTTTACTGTAAATGACCATTCCATGTGAATTGTCACTTTTGCACTTAAAATAAGTGTGTTTAGAGTAAGTTTAATGACTGAAATTGGTCGAAAAAGAAGCTTCTGAGTAGGAGAAAATGTCTGTAAAAATGGCAATTTTGGTCACATTGAGGCTTCAAAAAGTAGTTATTCAACATGAGGCACAATCCAAATGACATTTTGAATCAATTTTTCTACAGTCTAAAAAAATCAATTTTCCGATGAAAAATGATGACCCGTGACCTGTTGAAATTTCTCCAGATAGTCAGAAATGGAAATTATTTCATGTTTAATTTTTTGACTGCAAATGACTATTCCATGTAAATTATCACTTTTGGAACAAAAATAAGTGTGTTTAGAGTCACTTTAATGCCTGAAATTGGTCGAAATAGAAGCTTCTGAATAGGAGAAAAAGTCTGTAATTATGGCAATTTTGGTCACATTGACGCTCTAAAAAGTAGTTATACAACATGAGGCGTATTCCAAATGACATTTTGAATCAATTTTTCTACAGTCCAAAAAATCAATTTTCTGATGAAAAACGATGCCCCGTGACCTGTCGAAATTTCTCCAGATCGTCAGAAATGGAAATTTTTTAATGTTTAATTTTTTGACTGTAAATGACTATTCCATGTGAATTATCACTTTTGGAACAAAAATAAGGGTGTTTAGAGTCACTTTAATGCCTGAAATTGGTCGAAATAGTAGCTTCTGAATAGGAGAAAATGTCTTTAAAAATGGCAATTTTCGTCACATTGAGGATTTAAAAAGTAGTTATTCAACATGAGGCACAATCCAAATGACATTTTGAATCAATTTTTCTACAGTCCAAAAAATCAATTTTCTGATGAAAAACGATGACCCGTGACCTGTCGAAATTTCTCCAGATGGTCAGAAATGGAAATTTTTTCATGTTTAATTTTTTTACTGTAAATGACTATTCCATGTGAATTGTCACTTTTGCACTTAAAATACGTGTGTTTAGAGTAAGTTTAATGACTGAAATTGGTCGAAAAAGAAGCTTCTGAGTAGGAGAAAATGTCTGTTAAAATGGCAATTTTGGTCACATTGAGGCTACAAAAAGTAGTTATTCAACATGAGGCACAATCCAAATGACATTTTGAATCAATTTTTCTACAGTCTAAAAAAATCTATTTTCTGATGAAAAATGATGACCCGTGACCTGTTGAAATTTCTCCAGATAGTCAGAAATGGAAATTATTTCATGTTTAATTTTTTGACTGCAAATGACTATTCCATGTAAATTATCACTTTTGGAACAAAAATAAGTGTGTTTAGAGTCACTTTAATGCCTGAAATTGGTCGAAATAGAAGCTTCTGAATAGGAGAAAAAGTCTGTAATTATGGCAATTTTGGTCACATTGAGGCTTTAAAAAGTAGTTATACAACATGAGGCGTATTCCAAATGACATTTTGAATCAATTTCTCTACAGTCCAAAAAATCAATTTTCTGATGAAAAACGATGCCCCGTGACCTGTCGAAATTTCTCCAGATCGTCAGAAATGGAAATTTTTTAATGTTTAATTTTTTGACTGCAAATGACTATTCCATGTAAATTATCACTTTTGGAACAAAAATAAGTGTGTTTAGAGTCACTTTAATGCCTGAAATTAGTCGAA
The DNA here is from genome assembly GCF_964204655.1 of Triturus cristatus. Lineage (NCBI taxonomy): Eukaryota > Metazoa > Chordata > Amphibia > Caudata > Salamandridae > Triturus > Triturus cristatus. The sequence continues at coordinate 889,451,355 of NC_140593.1, forward strand.
ATAGAAGCTTCTGAATAGGAGAAAAAGTCTGTAATAATGGCAATTTTGGTCACATTGAGGCTTTAAAAAGTAGTTATTCAACATGAGGCACATTCTAAATGATATTTCGAATCAATTTTTCTACAGTCCAAAAAATCAATTTTCTGATGAAAAACGATGACCCGTGACCTGTCGAAATTTCTCCAGATGGTCAGAAATGGAAATTTTTTCATGTTTAATTTTTTTACTGTAAATGACCATTCCATGTGAATTGTCACTTTTGCACTTAAAATAAGTGTGTTTAGAGTAAGTTTAATGACTGAAATTGGTCGAAAAAGAAGCTTCTGAGTAGGAGAAAATGTCTGTAAAAATGGCAATTTTGGTCACATTGAGGCTTCAAAAAGTAGTTATTCAACATGAGGCACAATCCAAATGACATTTTGAATCAATTTTTCTACAGTCTAAAAAAATCAATTTTCCGATGAAAAATGATGACCCGTGACCTGTTGAAATTTCTCCAGATAGTCAGAAATGGAAATTATTTCATGTTTAATTTTTTGACTGCAAATGACTATTCCATGTAAATTATCACTTTTGGAACAAAAATAAGTGTGTTTAGAGTCACTTTAATGCCTGAAATTGGTCGAAATAGAAGCTTCTGAATAGGAGAAAAAGTCTGTAATTATGGCAATTTTGGTCACATTGACGCTCTAAAAAGTAGTTATACAACATGAGGCGTATTCCAAATGACATTTTGAATCAATTTTTCTACAGTCCAAAAAATCAATTTTCTGATGAAAAACGATGCCCCGTGACCTGTCGAAATTTCTCCAGATCGTCAGAAATGGAAATTTTTTAATGTTTAATTTTTTGACTGTAAATGACTATTCCATGTGAATTATCACTTTTGGAACAAAAATAAGGGTGTTTAGAGTCACTTTAATGCCTGAAATTGGTCGAAATAGTAGCTTCTGAATAGGAGAAAATGTCTTTAAAAATGGCAATTTTCGTCACATTGAGGATTTAAAAAGTAGTTATTCAACATGAGGCACAATCCAAATGACATTTTGAATCAATTTTTCTACAGTCCAAAAAATCAATTTTCTGATGAAAAACGATGACCCGTGACCTGTCGAAATTTCTCCAGATGGTCAGAAATGGAAATTTTTTCATGTTTAATTTTTTTACTGTAAATGACTATTCCATGTGAATTGTCACTTTTGCACTTAAAATACGTGTGTTTAGAGTAAGTTTAATGACTGAAATTGGTCGAAAAAGAAGCTTCTGAGTAGGAGAAAATGTCTGTTAAAATGGCAATTTTGGTCACATTGAGGCTACAAAAAGTAGTTATTCAACATGAGGCACAATCCAAATGACATTTTGAATCAATTTTTCTACAGTCTAAAAAAATCTATTTTCTGATGAAAAATGATGACCCGTGACCTGTTGAAATTTCTCCAGATAGTCAGAAATGGAAATTATTTCATGTTTAATTTTTTGACTGCAAATGACTATTCCATGTAAATTATCACTTTTGGAACAAAAATAAGTGTGTTTAGAGTCACTTTAATGCCTGAAATTGGTCGAAATAGAAGCTTCTGAATAGGAGAAAAAGTCTGTAATTATGGCAATTTTGGTCACATTGAGGCTTTAAAAAGTAGTTATACAACATGAGGCGTATTCCAAATGACATTTTGAATCAATTTCTCTACAGTCCAAAAAATCAATTTTCTGATGAAAAACGATGCCCCGTGACCTGTCGAAATTTCTCCAGATCGTCAGAAATGGAAATTTTTTAATGTTTAATTTTTTGACTGCAAATGACTATTCCATGTAAATTATCACTTTTGGAACAAAAATAAGTGTGTTTAGAGTCACTTTAATGCCTGAAATTAGTCGAAATAGAAGCTTCTGAATAGGAGAAAAAGTCTGTAATAATGGCAATTTTGGTCACATTGAGGCTTTAAAAAGTAGTTATTCAACATGAGGCACATTCTAAATGATATTTCGAATCAATTTTTCTACAGTCCAAAAAATCAATTTTCTGATGAAAAACGATGACCCGTGACCTGTCGAAATTTCTCCAGATGGTCAGAAATGGAAATTTTTTCATGTTTAATTTTTTTACTGTAAATGACCATTCCATGTGAATTGTCACTTTTGCACTTAAAATAAGTGTGTTTAGAGTAAGTTTAATGACTGAAATTGGTCGAAAAAGAAGCTTCTGAGTAGGAGAAAATGTCTGTAAAAATGGCAATTTTGGTCACATTGAGGCTTCAAAAAGTAGTTATTCAACATGAGGCACAATCCAAATGACATTTTGAATCAATTTTTCTACAGTCTAAAAAAATCAATTTTCCGATGAAAAATGATGACCCGTGACCTGTTGAAATTTCTCCAGATAGTCAGAAATGGAAATTATTTCATGTTTAATTTTTTGACTGCAAATGACTATTCCATGTAAATTATCACTTTTGGAACAAAAATAAGTGTGTTTAGAGTCACTTTAATGCCTGAAATTGGTCGAAATAGAAGCTTCTGAATAGGAGAAAAAGTCTGTAATTATGGCAATTTTGGTCACATTGACGCTCTAAAAAGTAGTTATACAACATGAGGCGTATTCCAAATGACATTTTGAATCAATTTTTCTACAGTCCAAAAAATCAATTTTCTGATGAAAAACGATGCCCCGTGACCTGTCGAAATTTCTCCAGATCGTCAGAAATGGAAATTTTTTAATGTTTAATTTTTTGACTGCAAATGACTATTCCATGTAAATTATCACTTTTGGAACAAAAATAAGTGTGTTTAGAGTCACTTTAATGCCTGAAATTGGTCGAAATAGAAGCTTCTGAATAGGAGAAAAAGTCTGTAATTATGGCAATTTTGGTCACATTGAGGCTTTAAAAAGTAGTTATACAACATGAGGCGTATTCCAAATGACATTTTGAATCAATTTCTCTACAGTCCAAAAAATCAATTTTCTGATGAAAAACGATGACCCGTGACCTGTCGAAATTTCTCCAGATGGTCAGAAATGGAAATTTTTTCATGTTTAATTTTTTTACTGTAAATGACCATTCCATGTGAATTGTCACTTTTGCACTTAAAATAAGTGTGTTTAGAGTAAGTTTAATGACTGAAATTGGTCGAAAAAGAAGCTTCTGAGTAGGAGAAAATGTCTGTAAAAATGGCAATTTTGGTCACATTGAGGCTTCAAAAAGTAGTTATTCAACATGAGGCACAATCCAAATGACATTTTGAATCAATTTTTCTACAGTCTAAAAAAATCAATTTTTCCGATGAAAAATGATGACCCGTGACCTGTTGAAATTTCTCCAGATAGTCAGAAATGGAAATTATTTCATGTTTAATTTTTTGACTGCAAATGACTATTCCATGTAAATTATCACTTTTGGAACAAAAATAAGGGTGTTTAGAGTCACTTTAATGCCTGAAATTGGTCGAAATAGTAGCTTCTGAATAGGAGAAAATGTCTTTAAAAATGGCAATTTTGGTCACATTGAGGATTTAAAAAGTAGTTATTCAACATGAGGCACAATCCAAATGACATTTTGAATCAATTTTTCTACAGTCCAAAAAATCAATTTTCCGATGAAAAACGATGACCTGTGACCTGTCGAAATTTCTCCAGATGGTCAGAAATGGAAATTTTTTCATGTTTAATTTTTTTACTGTAAATGACTATTCCATGTGAATTATCACTTTTGGAACTAAAATAAGTGTGTTTAGAATCACTTTAATGCCTGAAATTGGTCGAAATAGAAGCTTCTGAATAGGAGAAAAAGTCTATAATTATGGCAATTTTGGTCACATTGACGCTCTAAAAAGTAGTTATACAACATGAGGCGTATTCCAAATGACATTTTGAATCAATTTTTCTACAGTCCAAAAAATCAATTTTCTGATGAAAAACGATGCCCCGTGACCTGTCGAAATTTCTCCAGATCGTCAGAAATGGAAATTTTTTAATGTTTAATTTTTTGACTGTAAATGACTATTCCATGTGAATTATCACTTTTGGAACAAAAATAAGGGTGTTTAGAGTCACTTTAATGCCTGAAATTGGTCGAAATAGTAGCTTCTGAATAGGAGAAAATGTCTTTAAAAATGGCAATTTTCGTCACATTGAGGATTTAAAAAGTAGTTATTCAACATGAGGCACAATCCAAATGACATTTTGAATCAATTTTTCTACAGTCCAAAAAATCAATTTTCTGATGAAAAACGATGACCTGTGACCTGTCGAAATTTCTCCAGATGGTCAGAAATGGAAATTTTTTCATGTTTAATTTTTTTACTGTAAATGACTATTCCATGTGAATTATCACTTTTGGAACTAAAATAAGTGTGTTTAGAATCACTTTAATGCCTGAAATTGGTCAAAATAGAAGCTTCTGAATAGGAGAAAAAGTCTGTATTAATGGCAATTTTGGCCGCATTTAAAAACATTTAAAAAGTAGTTATTCAACATGAGGCACATTCCAAATGACATTTTTAATCAATTTTTCTACAGTCCATAAAATCAATTTTTGTGATGAAAAACGATGACCCGTGACCTGTCGAAATTTCTCCAGATGGTCAGAAATGGAAACTTTTTCATGTTTAATTTTTTGACTGCACATGACTATTCCATGTAAATTATCACTTTTGGAACAAAAACAGGTGTGTTTAGAGTCACTTTAATGCCTGAAATTGGTCGAAATAGAAGCTTCTGAATAGGAGTAAAAGGCTGTATTAATGGCAATTTTGGTCACATTGAGGCTTTAAAAAGTAGTTATTCAACATGAGACACATTCCAAATAAAATTTTGAATCAATTTTACTACGGTCCAAAAAATCAAATATTTCTGATGAAAAACGATGACCCGTGACCTGTCGAAATTTCTCCAGATGGTCAGAAATGGAAATTTTTTAATGTTTAAAGTTTTTTTACTGTCAATGACTATTCCATGTGAATTATCACTTTTGGAACAAAAATAAGTGTGTTTAGAGTCACTTTAATGCCTGAAATTGGTCGAAATAGAAGCTTCTGAATAGGAGAAAATGTCTGTATTAATGGCAATTTTGGTCACATTGAGGCTTCAAAAAGTAGTTATTAAACATGAGATACAATCCAAATGACATTTTGAATTAATTATTCTACAGTCCAAAAAAATCAATTTTCTATTGAAAAACGATGACCCGTGACCTGTCGAAATTTCTCCAGATGGTCAGAAATTTAAATTTTTTAATGTTTCATTTTTTGACTGCAAACGACTATTCCATGTAAATTATCACTTTTGGAACAAAAAAAAGTGTGTTTATAGTCACTTTAATGCTTGAAATTAGTCGAAATAGAAGCTTCTGAATAGGAGAAAATGTCTGTATTAATGGCAATTTTGGTCAAATTGAGGCTTTAAAAAGTAGTTATTAAACATGAGGCACAATCCAAATGACATTTTGAATCACATTTTTCTACAGTCCAAAAAAATCAATTTTCTGATGAAAAACGATGAAATTTCTCCAGATGGTCAGAAATGGAAATTTTTTAATGTTTAATTTTTTTACTGCAAATGACTATTCCATGTAAATTATCACTTTTGGAAAAAAACAAGTATGTTTAGAGTCACTTTAATGCCTGAAGTTGGTCGAAATAGAAGCTTCTAAATAGGAGAAAATGTCTGTATTAATGGCAATTTTGGTCACATTGAGGCTTTAAAAAGTAGTTATTCAACATGAGGCGCATTCCAAATGACATTTTGAATCAATTTTTCTACAGTCCAAAAAATCTATTTTCTGATGAAAAACGATGACCCGTGACCTGTCAAAATTTCTCCAGATCGTCAGAAATGGAAATTTTTTAATGGTTAATTTTTTGACTGCAAATGACTATTCCATGTAAATTATCACTTTTGGAACAAAAATACGTGTGTTTAGAGTCACTTTAATGCCTGAAATTGGTCCAAAAAGAAGCTTCTGAATAGGAGAAAAAGTCTGTAATAATGGCAATTTTGGTCACATTAAGGCTTTAAAAAGTAGTTATTCAACATGAGGCACATTCCAAATTACATTTTTAATCAATTTTTCTACAGTCCAAAAAATCAATTTTCTGATGAAAAACGATGACCCGTGACCTGTCGAAATTTCTCCAGATGGTCAGAAATGGAAATTTTTTAATGTTTAATTTTTTGACTGCACATGATTATTCCATGTAAATTATCACTTTTGGAACAAAAATAAGTGTGTTTAGAGTCACTTTAATGCCTGAAATTGGTCGAAATAAAAGCTTCTGCATAGGATAAAAAGTCTGTAATAATGGCAATTTTGGTCACATTGAGGCTTTAAAAAGTAGTTATTCAACATGAGGCACATTTCAAATTACATTTTTAATCAATTTTTCTACAGTCCAAAAAATCAATTTTCTGATGAAAAACGATGACCCGTGACCTGTCGAAATTTCTCCAGATGGTCAGAAATGGAAATTTTTTCATGTTTAATTTTTTTACTGTAAATGACCATTCCATGTGAATTGTCACTTTTGCACTTAAAATAAGTGTGTTTAGAGTAAGTTTAATGACTGAAATTGGTCGAAAAAGAAGCTTCTGAGTAGGAGAAAATGTCTGTAAAAATGGCAATTTTGGTCACATTGAGGCTTCAAAAAGTAGTTATTCAACATGAGGCACAATCCAAATGACATTTTGAATCAATTTTTCTACAGTCTAAAAAAATCAATTTTCCGATGAAAAATGATGACCCGTGACCTGTTGAAATTTCTCCAGATAGTCAGAAATGGAAATTATTTCATGTTTAATTTTTTGACTGCAAATGACTATTCCATGTAAATTATCACTTTTGGAACAAAAATAAGGGTGTTTAGAGTCACTTTAATGCCTGAAATTGGTCGAAATAGTAGCTTCTGAATAGGAGAAAATGTCTTTAAAAATGGCAATTTTGGTCACATTGAGGATTTAAAAAGTAGTTATTCAACATGAGGCACAATCCAAATGACATTTTGAATCAATTTTTCTACAGTCCAAAAAATCAATTTTCCGATGAAAAACGATGACCTGTGACCTGTCGAAATTTCTCCAGATGGTCAGAAATGGAAATTTTTTCATGTTTAATTTTTTTACTGTAAATGACTATTCCATGTGAATTATCACTTTTGGAACTAAAATAAGTGTGTTTAGAATCACTTTAATGCCTGAAATTGGTCAAAATAGAAGCTTCTGAATAGGAGAAAAAGTCTGTATTAATGGCAATTTTGGCCGCATTTAAAAACATTTAAAAAGTAGTTATTCAACATGAGGCACATTCCAAATGACATTTTTAATCAATTTTTCTACAGTCCATAAAATCAATTTTTGTGATGAAAAACGATGACCCGTGACCTGTCGAAATTTCTCCAGATGGTCAGAAATGGAAATTTTTTAATGTTTACATTTTTTTTCTGTAAATGACTATTCCATGTGAATTATCACTTTTGGAACAAAAAAAAGGGTGTTTAGAGTCACTTTAATGCCTGAAATTGGTCGAAATAGAAGCTTCTGAATAGGAGAAAATGTCTTTAAAAATGGCAATTTTCGTCACATTGAGGCTTTAAAAAGTAGTCATTCAACATGAGGCGCATTCCAAATGACATTTTTAATCAATTTTTCTACAGTCCAAAAAAACAATTTTCTGATGAAAAACGATGCCCCGTGACCTGTCGAAATTTCTCCAGATCGTCAGAAATGGAAATTTTTCAATGTTTAATTTTTTGACTGCAAATGACTATTCCATGTAAATTATCACTTTTGGAACAAAAACAGGTGTGTTTAGAGTCACTTTAATACCTGAAATTGGTCGAAATAGAAGCTTCTGAATTGGAGAAAATGTCTGTATTAATGGCAATTTTGGTCACTTTGAGGCTTTAAAAAGTAGTTATTCAACATGAGGCACATTCCAAATGATATTTTGAATCAATTTTTCTACAGTCCAAACAATCAATTTTCTGATGAAAAACGATGACCCGTGACCTGTCGAAATTTCTCCAGATGGTCAGAAATGGAAATTTTTTCATGTTCAATTTTTTTACTGTAAATGACTATTCCATGTGAATTGTCATTTTTGCACTTAAAATAAGTGTGTTTAGAGTAAGTTTAATGACTGAAATTGGTCGAAAAAGAAGCTTATGAGTAGGAGAAAATGTCTGTAAAAATGGCAATTTTGGTCACATTGAGGCTACAAAAAGTAGTTATTCGACATGAGGCACAATCCAAATGACATTTTGAATCAATTTTTCTACAGTCTAAAAAAATCAATTTTCTGATGAAAAAGGATGACCCGTGACCTGTTGAAATTTCTCCAGATAGTCAGAAATGGAAATTATTTCATGTTTAATTTTTTGACTGCAAATGACTATTCCATGTAAATTATCACTTTTGGAACAAAAATAAGTGTGTTTAGAGTCACTTTAATGCCTGAAATTGGTCGAAATAGAAGCTTCTGAATAGGAGAAAAAGTCTGTAATTATGGCAATTTTGGTCACATTGAGGCTTTAAAAAGTAGTTATTCAACATGAGGCACAATCCAAATGACATTTTGAATCAATTTTTCTACAGTCCAAAAAATCAATTTTCTGATGAAAAACGATGACCTGTGACCTGTCGAAATTTCTCCAGATGGTCAGAAATGGAAATTTTTTCATGTTTAATTTTTTTACTGTAAATGACTATTCCATGTGAATTATCACTTTTGGAACTAAAATAAGTGTGTTTAGAATCACTTTAATGCCTGAAATTGGTCAAAATAGAAGCTTCTGAATGGGAGAAAAAGTCTGTATTAATGGCAATTTTGGCCGCATTTAAAAACATTTAAAAAGTAGTTATTCAACATGAGGCACATTCCAAATGACATTTTTAATCAATTTTTCTACAGTCCATAAAATCAATTTTTGTGATGAAAAACGATGACCCGTGACCTGTCGAAATTTCTCCAGATGGTCAGAAATGGAAACTTTTTCATGTTTAATTTTTTGACTGCACATGATATTCCATGTAAATTATCACTTTTGGAACAAAAACAGGTGTGTTTAGAGTCACTTTAATGCCTGAAATTGGTCGAAATAGAAGCTTCTGAATAGGAGAAAATGTCTGTATTAATGGCAATTTTGGTCACATTGAGGCTTCAAAAAGTAGTTATTCAACATGAGATACAATCCAAATGACATTTTGAATTAATTATTCTACAGTCCAAAAAAATCAATTTTCTATTGAAAAACGATGACCCGTGACCTGTCGAAATTTCTCCAGATGGTCAGAAATTTAAATTTTTTAATGTTTCATTTTTTGACTGCAAACGACTATTCCATGTAAATTATCACTTTTGGAACAAAAAAAAGTGTGTTTATAGTCACTTTAATGCTTGAAATTAGTCGAAATAGAAGCTTCTGAATAGGAGAAAATGTCTGTATTAATGGCAATTTTGGTCAAATTGAGGCTTTAAAAAGTAGTTATTAAACATGAGGCACAATCCAAATGACATTTTGAATCACATTTTTCTACAGTCCAAAAAAATCAATTTTCTGATGAAAAACGATGAAATTTCTCCAGATGGTCAGAAATGGAAATTTTTTAATGTTTAATTTTTTTACTGCAAATGACTATTCCATGTAAATTATCACTTTTGGAAAAAAACAAGTATGTTTAGAGTCACTTTAATGCCTGAAGTTGGTCGAAATAGAAGCTTCTAAATAGGAGAAAATGTCTGTATTAATGGCAATTTTGGTCACATTGAGGCTTTAAAAAGTAGTTATTCAACATGAGGCGCATTCCAAATGACATTTTGAATCAATTTTTCTACAGTCCAAAAAATCTATTTTCTGATGAAAAACGATGACCCGTGACCTGTCAAAATTTCTCCAGATGGTCAGAAATGGAAATTTTTTAATGGTTAATTTTTTGACTGCAAATGACTATTCCATGTAAATTATCACTTTTGGAACAAAAATACGTGTGTTTAGAGTCACTTTAATGCCTGAAATTGGTCCAAAAAGAAGCTTCTGAATAGGAGAAAAAGTCTGTAATAATGGCAATTTTGGTCACATTAAGGCTTTAAAAAGTAGTTATTCAACATGAGGCACATTCCAAATTACATTTTTAATCAATTTTTCTACAGTCCAAAAAATCAATTTTCTGATGAAAAACGATGACCCGTGACCTGTCGAAATTTCTCCAGATGGTCAGAAATGGAAATTTTTTAATGTTTAATTTTTTGACTGCACATGATTATTCCATGTAAATTATCACTTTTGGAACAAAAATAAGTGTGTTTAGAGTCACTTTAATGCCTGAAATTGGTCGAAATAAAAGCTTCTGCATAGGATAAAAAGTCTGTAATAATGGCAATTTTGGTCACATTGAGGCTTTAAAAAGTAGTTATTCAACATGAGGCACATTTCAAATTACATTTTTAATCAATTTTTCTACAGTCCAAAAAATCAATTTTCTGATGAAAAACGATGACCCGTGACCTGTCGAAATTTCTCCAGATGGTCAGAAATGGAAATTTTTTCATGTTTAATTTTTTTACTGTAAATGACCATTCCATGTGAATTGTCACTTTTGCACTTAAAATAAGTGTGTTTAGAGTAAGTTTAATGACTGAAATTGGTCGAAAAAGAAGCTTCTGAGTAGGAGAAAATGTCTGTAAAAATGGCAATTTTGGTCACATTGAGGCTTCAAAAAGTAGTTATTCAACATGAGGCACAATCCAAATGACATTTTGAATCAATTTTTCTACAGTCTAAAAAAATCAATTTTCCGATGAAAAATGATGACCCGTGACCTGTTGAAATTTCTCCAGATAGTCAGAAATGGAAATTATTTCATGTTTAATTTTTTGACTGCAAATGACTATTCCATGTAAATTATCACTTTTGGAACAAAAATAAGGGTGTTTAGAGTCACTTTAATGCCTGAAATTGGTCGAAATAGTAGCTTCTGAATAGGAGAAAATGTCTTTAAAAATGGCAATTTTGGTCACATTGAGGATTTAAAAAGTAGTTATTCAACATGAGGCACAATCCAAATGACATTTTGAATCAATTTTTCTACAGTCCAAAAAATCAATTTTCCGATGAAAAACGATGACCTGTGACCTGTCGAAATTTCTCCAGATGGTCAGAAATGGAAATTTTTTCATGTTTAATTTTTTTACTGTAAATGACTATTCCATGTGAATTATCACTTTTGGAACTAAAATAAGTGTGTTTAGAATCACTTTAATGCCTGAAATTGGTCAAAATAGAAGCTTCTGAATAGGAGAAAAAGTCTGTATTAATGGCAATTTTGGCCGCATTTAAAAACATTTAAAAAGTAGTTATTCAACATGAGGCACATTCCAAATGACATTTTTAATCAATTTTTCTACAGTCCATAAAATCAATTTTTGTGATGAAAAACGATGACCCGTGACCTGTCGAAATTTCTCCAGATGGTCAGAAATGGAAATTTTTTAATGTTTACATTTTTTTTCTGTAAATGACTATTCCATGTGAATTATCACTTTTGGAACAAAAAAAAGGGTGTTTAGAGTCACTTTAATGCCTGAAATTGGTCGAAATAGAAGCTTCTGAATAGGAGAAAATGTCTTTAAAAATGGCAATTTTCGTCACATTGAGGCTTTAAAAAGTAGTCATTCAACATGAGGCGCATTCCAAATGACATTTTTAATCAATTTTTCTACAGTCCAAAAAAACAATTTTCTGATGAAAAACGATGCCCCGTGACCTGTCGAAATTTCTCCAGATCGTCAGAAATGGAAATTTTTCAATGTTTAATTTTTTGACTGCAAATGACTATTCCATGTAAATTATCACTTTTGGAACAAAAACAGGTGTGTTTAGAGTCACTTTAATACCTGAAATTGGTTGAAATAGAAGCTTCTGAATTGGAGAAAATGTCTGTATTAATGGCAATTTTGGTCACTTTGAGGCTTTAAAAAGTAGTTATTCAACATGAGGCACATTCCAAATGATATTTTGAATCAATTTTTCTACAGTCCAAACAATCAATTTTCTGATGAAAAACGATGACCCGTGACCTGTCGAAATTTCTCCAGATGGTCAGAAATGGAAATTTTTTCATGTTCAATTTTTTTACTGTAAATGACTATTCCATGTGAATTGTCATTTTTGCACTTAAAATAAGTGTGTTTAGAGTAAGTTTAATGACTGAAATTGGTCGAAAAAGAAGCTTATGAGTAGGAGAAAATGTCTGTAAAAATGGCAATTTTGGTCACATTGAGGCTACAAAAAGTAGTTATTCGACATGAGGCACAATCCAAATGACATTTTGAATCAATTTTTCTACAGTCTAAAAAAATCAATTTTCTGATGAAAAAGGATGACCCGTGACCTGTTGAAATTTCTCCAGATAGTCAGAAATGGAAATTATTTCATGTTTAATTTTTTGACTGCAAATGACTATTCCATGTAAATTATCACTTTTGGAACAAAAATAAGTGTGTTTAGAGTCACTTTAATGCCTGAAATTGGTCGAAATAGAAGCTTCTGAATAGGAGAAAAAGTCTGTAATTATGGCAATTTTGGTCACATTGAGGCTTTAAAAAGTAGTTATTCAACATGAGGCACAATCCAAATGACATTTTGAATCAATTTTTCTACAGTCCAAAAAATCAATTTTCTGATGAAAAACGATGACCTGTGACCTGTCGAAATTTCTCCAGATGGTCAGAAATGGAAATTTTTTCATGTTTAATTTTTTTACTGTAAATGACTATTCCATGTGAATTATCACTTTTGGAACTAAAATAAGTGTGTTTAGAATCACTTTAATGCCTGAAATTGGTCAAAATAGAAGCTTCTGAATGGGAGAAAAAGTCTGTATTAATGGCAATTTTGGCCGCATTTAAAAACATTTAAAAAGTAGTTATTCAACATGAGGCACATTCCAAATGACATTTTTAATCAATTTTTCTACAGTCCATAAAATCAATTTTTGTGATGAAAAACGATGACCCGTGACCTGTCGAAATTTCTCCAGATGGTCAGAAATGGAAACTTTTTCATGTTTAATTTTTTGACTGCACATGATATTCCATGTAAATTATCACTTTTGGAACAAAAACAGGTGTGTTTAGAGTCACTTTAATGCCTGAAATTGGTCGAAATAGAAGCTTCTGAAAAGGAGAAAATGTCTGTATTAATGGCAATTTTGGTCACATTGAGGCTTCAAAAAGTAGTTATTCAACATGAGATACAATCCAAATGACATTTTGAATTAATTATTCTACAGTCCAAAAAAATCAATTTTCTATTGAAAAACGATGACCCGTGACCTGTCGAAATTTCTCCAGATGGTCAGAAATTTAAATTTTTTAATGTTTCATTTTTTGACTGCAAACGACTATTCCATGTAAATTATCACTTTTGGAACAAAAAAAAGTGTGTTTATAGTCACTTTAATGCTTGAAATTAGTCGAAATAGAAGCTTCTGAATAGGAGAAAATGTCTGTATTAATGGCAATTTTGGTCAAATTGAGGCTTTAAAAAGTAGTTATTAAACATGAGGCACAATCCAAATGACATTTTGAATCACATTTTTCTACAGTCCAAAAAAATCAATTTTCTGATGAAAAACGATGAAATTTCTCCAGATGGTCAGAAATGGAAATTTTTTAATGTTTAATTTTTTTACTGCAAATGACTATTCCATGTAAATTATCACTTTTGGAAAAAAACAAGTATGTTTAGAGTCACTTTAATGCCTGAAGTTGGTCGAAATAGAAGCTTCTAAATAGGAGAAAATGTCTGTATTAATGGCAATTTTGGTCACATTGAGGCTTTAAAAAGTAGTTATTCAACATGAGGCGCATTCCAAATGACATTTTGAATCAATTTTTCTACAGTCCAAAAAATCTATTTTCTGATGAAAAACGATGACCCGTGACCTGTCAAAATTTCTCCAGATCGTCAGAAATGGAAATTTTTTAATGGTTAATTTTTTGACTGCAAATGACTATTCCATGTAAATTATCACTTTTGGAACAAAAATAAGTGTGTTTAGAGTCACTTTAATGCCTGAAATTGGTCCAAAAAGAAGCTTCTGAATAGGAGAAAAAGTCTGTAATAATGGCAATTTTGGTCACATTAAGGCTTTAAAAAGTAGTTATTCAACATGAGGCACATTCCAAATTACATTTTTAATCAATTTTTCTACAGTCCAAAAAATCAATTTTCTGATGAAAAACGATGACCCGTGACCTGTCGAAATTTCTCCAGATGGTCAGAAATGGAAATTTTTTAATGTTTAATTTTTTGACTGCACATGATTATTCCATGTAAATTATCACTTTTGGAACAAAAATAAGTGTGTTTAGAGTCACTTTAATGCCTGAAAGTGGTCGAAATAAAAGCTTCTGCATAGGATAAAAAGTCTGTAATAATGGCAATTTTGGTCACATTGAGGCTTTAAAAAGTAGTTATTCAACATGAGGCACATTTCAAATTACATTTTTAATCAATTTTTCTACAGTCCAAAAAATCAATTTTCTGATGAAAAACGATGACCCGTGACCTGTCGAAATTTCTCCAGATGGTCAGAAATGGAAATTTTTTTATGTTTACATTTTTTTTCTGTAAATGACTATTCCATGTGAATTATCACTTTTGGAACAAAAATAAGGGTGTTTAAAATCGCTTTAATGCCTGAAATTGGTCGAAATAGAAGCTTCTGAATAGGAGAAAATGTCTTTAAAAATGGCAATTTTCATCACATTGAGGCTTTCAAAAGTAGTTATTCAACATGAGGCACAATTCAAATGACATTTTGAATCAATTTTTCTACAGCCCAAAAACTCAATTTTCTGATGAAAAACGATGACCCGTGACCTGTCAAAATTTCTCCAGATGGTCAGAAATGGAAATTTTTTAATTTTAATTTTTTTTACTCTAAATGACTATTCCATGTGAATTATCACTTTTGGAATTAAAATAAGTGTGTTTAGAGTAAGTTTAATGACTGAAATTGGTCAAAAAAGAAGCCTCTGAGTAGGAGAAAACGTCTGTAAAAATGGCAATTCTGGTCACATTGAGGCTTTAAAAAGTAGTTATTCAACATGAGACACATTCCAAATAAAATTTTGAATCAATTTTTCTACGGTCCAAAAAAACAATTTTCTGATGAAAAACGATGACCCGTGACCTGTCGAAATTTCTCCAGATGGTCAGAAATGGAAATTATTTAATGTTTAATTTTTTGACTGCAAATGACTATTCCATGTAAATTATCACTTTTGGAACAAAAATAAGTGTGTATAGAGTCACTTTAATGCCTGAAATTGGTCGAAATAGAAGCTTCTGAATAGGAGAAAAAGTCTGTAATTATGGCAATTTTGGTCACATTGAGGCTTTAAAAAGTAGTTATTCAACATGAGGCAGGCACATTCGAGATGACATTTTGAATCAATGTTTCTACAGTCCAAAAAATCAATTTTCTGATGAAAAACGATGACCCGTGGCCTGTCGAAATTTCTCCAGATGGTCAAAAATGGAAATTATTTAATGTTTAATTTCTTGACTGTAAATGACTATTCCATGTAAATTATCACTTTTGGAACAAAAATAAGTGTGTTTAGAGTCACTTTAATGCCTGAAATTGGTCGAAATAGAAGCTTCTGAATAGGAGAAAATGCCTGTAAAAATGGCAATTTTGGTCACATTGATGCTTTAAAAAGTAGTTATTCAACATGAGGCACAATCCAAATGACATTTTGAATCAATTTTTCTACAGTCCAAAAAATCAATTTTCTGATGAAAAACGATGACCCGTGACCTGTCGAAATTTCTCCGGATGGTCAGAAATGGAATTTTTTTAATGTTTAAGGTTTTTGACTGCAAATGACTATTCCATGTGAATTATCAATTTTGGAACAAAAATAAGTGTGTTTAGAGTCACTTTAATGCCTGAAATTGGTCGAAATAGAAGCTTCTGAATAGGAGAAAAAGTCTGTATTAATGGCAATTTTGGCCACATTTAAAAACATTTAAAAAGTAGTTATTCAACATGAGGCACATTCCAAATGACATTTTTAATCAATTTTTCTACAGTCCATAAAATCAATTTTTGTGATGAAAAACGATGACCCATGACCTGTCGAAATTTCTCCAGATGGTCAGAAATGGAAATTTTTTAATGTTTAATTTTTTGACTGCACATGACTATTCCATGTAAATTTTCACTTTTGGAACAAAAACAGGTGTGTTTAGAGTCACTTTAATGCCTGAAATTGGTCGAAATAGAAGCTTCTGAATAGGAGTAAATGTCTGTATTAATGGCAATTTTGGTCACATTGAGGCTTTAAAAAGTAGTTATTCAACATGAGACACATTCCAAATAAAATTTTGAATCAATTTTTCTACAGCCTAAAAAAACAATTTTCTGATGAAAAACGATGCCCCGTGACCTGTCGAAATTTCTCCAGATCGTCAGAAATGGAAATTTTTCAATGTTTAATTTTTTGACTGCAAATGACTATTCCATGTAAATTTTCACTTTTGGAACAAAAATAAGTGTGTTTAGAGTCACTTTAATGCCTGAAATTGGTCGAAATAGAAGCTTCTGAATAGGAGAAAAAGTCTGTAATTATGGCAATTTTGGTCACATTGAGGCTTTAAAAAGTAGTTAGTCAACATGAGGCACAATCCAAATGACATTTTGAATCAATTTTTCTACAGTCCAAAAAAATCAATTTACTGATGAAAAATGATGACCCGTGACCTGTCGAAATTTCTCCAGATCGTCAGAAATGGAAATTATTTAATGTTTAATTTTTTGACTGCAAATGACTATTCCATGTAAATTATCACTTTTGGAACAAAAATAAGTGTGTTTAGAGTCACATTAATGCCTGAAATTGGTCGAAATAGAAGCTTCTGAATAGGAGAAAAAGTCTGTAATTATGGCAATTTTGGTCACATTGAGGCTTTAAAAAGTAGTTATTCAACATGAGGCGCATTCCAAATGACATTTTGAATCAATTTTTCTACAGTCCAAAAAATCTATTTTCTGATGATAAACGATGACCCGTGACCTGTCAAAATTTCTCCAGATCGTCAGAAATGGAAATTTTGTAATGTTTAATTTTTTGACTGCAAATGACTATTCCATGTAAATTATCACTTTTGGAACAAAAATAAGTGTGTTTAGAGTCACTTTAATGCCTGAAATTGGTCGAAATAGAAGCTTCTGAATAGGAGAAAAAGTCTGTAATAATGGCAATTTTGGACACATTGAGGCTTTAAAAAGTAGTTATTCAACATGAGGCACATTCCAAATTACATTTTTAATCAATTTTTCTACAGTCCAAAAAATCAATTTTCTGATGAAAAACGATTTAACCTGTCGACCTGTCAAAATTTCTCCAGATGGTCAGAAATGGAAATTTTTTAATGTTTAATTTTTTGACTGCACATGACTATTCCATGCAAATTATCACTTTTGGAACAAAAACAGGTGTGTTTAGAGTCACTTTAAAGCCTGAAATTGGTCTTAATAGAAGCTTCTGAATAGGAAAAAATGTCTGTATTAATGGCAATTTTGGTCACTTTGAGGCTTTAAAAAGTAGTTATTCAACATGAGGCACATTCCAAATAAAATTTTGAATCAATTTTTCTACGGTCCAAAAAAATCAATTTTCTGATGAAAAACGATGACCCGTGACCTGTCGAAATTTCTCCAGATGGTCAGAAATGGAAATTTTTTTATGTTTACATTTTTTTTCTGTAAATGACTATTCCATGTGAATTATCACTTTTGGAACAAAAATAAGGGTGTTTAGAGTCACTTTAATGCCTGAAATTGGTCGAAATAGAAGCTTCTGAATAGGAGAAAATGTCTTTAAAAATGGCAATTTTCGTCACATTGAGGCTTTAAAAAGTAGTTATTCAACATGAGGCACAATTCAAATGACATTTTGAATACATTTTTCTACAGCCCAAAAACTCAATTTTCTGATGAAAAACGATGACCCGTGACCTGTCGAAATCTCTCCAGATGGTCAGAAATGGAAATTTTTAAATTTTTTTTTTTTTTACTGTAAATGACTATTCCATATGAATTATCACTTTTGGAATTAAAATAAGTGTGTTTAGAGTAAGTTTAATGACTGAAATTGGTCAAAAAAGAAGCCTCTGAGTAGGAGAAAACGTCTGTAAAAATGGCAATTCTGGTCACATTGAGGCTTTAAAAAGTAGTTATTCAACATGAGGCACATTCCAAATGACATTTTGAATCAATTTTTCTACAGTCCAAACAATCAATTTTCTGATTAAAAACGATGACCCGTGACCAGTCGAAATTTCTCCAGATGGTCAGAAATGGAAATTTTTTAATGTTTAATTTTTTGACTGCACATGACTATTCCATGTAAATTATCACTTTTGGAACTAAAATAAGTGTGTTTAGAATCACTTTAATGCCTGAAATTGGTCAAAATAGAAGCTTCTGAATAGGAGAAAAAGTCTGTATTAATGGCTATTTTGGCCACATTTAAAAACATTTAAAAAGTAGTTATTCAACATGAGGCACATTCCAAATGACATTTTTAATCAATTTTTCTACAGTCCATAAAATCAATTTTTGTGATGAAAAACGATGACCCGTAACCTGTCGAAATTTCTCCAGATGGTCAGAAATGGAAATTTTTTAATGTTTACTTCTTTTTTTCTGTAAATGACTATTCCATGTGAATTATCACTTTTGGAACAAAAATAAGGGTGTTTAGAGTCACTTTAATGCCTGAAATTGGTCGAAATAGAAGCCTCTGAATAGGAGAAAATGTCTTTAAAAATGGCAATTTTCGTCACATTGAGGCTTTAAAAAGTAGTTATTCAACATGAGGCGCATTCCAAATTACATTTTGAATCAATTTTTCTACAGTCCAAAAAAACTAATTTCTGATGAAAAACGATGCCCCGTGACCTGTGGAAATTTCTCCAGATCGTCAGAAATGGAAATTTTTCAATGTTTAATTTTTTGACTGCAAATGACTATTCCATGTAAATTATCACTTTTGGAACATAAACAGGTGTGTTTAGAGTCACTTTAATACCTGAAATTGGTCGAAATAGAAGCTTCTGAATTGGAGAAAATGTCTGTATTAATGGCAATTTTGGTCACTTTGAGGCTTTAAAAAGTAGTTATTCAACATGAGGCACATTCCAAATGACATTTTGAATCAATTTTTCTACAGTCCAAAAAATCAATTTTCTGATGAAAAACGATGACCCGTGACCTGTCGAAATTTCTCCAGATGGTCAGAAATGGAAATTTTTTCATGTTTAATTTTTTTACTGTAAATGACCATTCCATGTGAATTGTCACTTTTGCACTTAAAATAAGTGTGTTTAGAGTAAGTTTAATGACTGAAATTGGTGGAAAAAGAAGCTTCTGAGTAGGAGAAAATGTCTGTAAAAATGGCAATTTTGGTCACATTGAGGCTTCAAAAAGTAGTTATTCAACATGAGGCACAATCCAAATGACATTTTGAATCAATTTTTCTACAGTCTAAAAAAATCAATTTTCTGATGAAAAATGATGACCCGTGACCTGTTGAAATTTCTCCAGATAGTCAGAAATGGAAATGATTTCATGTTTAATTTTTTGACTGCAAATGACTATTCCATGTAAATTATCACTTTTGGAACAAAAATAAGTGTGTTTAGAGTCACTTTAATGCCTGAAATTGGTTGAAATAGAAGCTTCTGAATAGGAGAAAAAGTCTGTAATTATGGCAATTTTGGTCACATTGAGGCTTTAAAAAGTAGTTATACAACATGAGGCGTATTCCAAATGACATTTTGAATCAATTTTTCTACAGTCCAAAAAATCAATTTTCTGATGAAAAACGATGCCCCGTGACCTGTCGAAATTTCTCCAGATCGTCAGAAATGGAAATTTTTTAATGTTTAATTTTTTGACTGTAAATGACTATTCCATGTGAATTATCACTTTTGGAACAAAAATAAGGGTGTTTAGAGTCACTTTAATGCCTGAAATTGGTCGAAATAGTAGCTTCTGAATAGGAGAAAATGTCTTTAAAAATGGCAATTTTCGTCACATTGAGGATTTAAAAAGTAGTTATTCAACATGAGGCACAATCCAAATGACATTTTGAATCAATTTTTCTACAGTCCAAAAAATCAATTTTCTGATGAAAAACGATGACCTGTGACCTGTCGAAATTTCTCCAGATGGTCAGAAATGGAAATTTTTTCATGTTTAATTTTTTTACTGTAAATGACTATTCCATGTAAATTATCACTTTTGGAACAAAAACAGGTGTGTTTAGAGTCACTTTAATACCTGAAATTGGTCGAAATAGAAGCTTCTGAATTGGAGAAAATGTCTGTATTAATGGCAATTTTGGTCACTTTGAGGCTTTAAAAAGTAGTTATTCAACATGAGGCACATTCCAAATGACATTTTGAATCAATTTTTCTACAGTCCAAAAAATCAATTTTCTGATGAAAAACGATGACCCGTGACCTGTCGAAATTTCTCCAGATGGTCAGAAATGGAAATTTTTTCATGTTTAATTTTTTTACTGTAAATGACTATTCCATGTGAATTGTCACTTTTGCACTTAAAATACGTGTGTTTAGAGTAAGTTTAATGACTGAAATTGGTCGAAAAAGAAGCTTCTGAGTAGGAGAAAATTTCTGTTAAAATGGCAATTTTGGTCACATTGAGGCTACAAAAAGTAGTTATTCAACAAGAGGCACAATCCAAATGACATTTTGAATAAATTTTTCTACAGTCTAAAAAAATCTATTTTCTGATGAAAAATGATGACCCGTGACCTGTTGAAATTTCTCCAGATAGTCAGAAATGGAAATTATTTCATGTTTAATTTTTTGACTGCAAATGACTATTCCATGTAAATTATCACTTTTGGAACAAAAATAAGTGTGTTTAGAGTCACTTTAATGCCTGAAATTGGTCGAAATAGAAGCTTCTGAATAGGAGAAAAAGTCTGTAATTATGGCAATTTTGGTCACATTGACGCTCTAAAAAGTAGTTATACAACATGAGGCGTATTCCAAATGACATTTTGAATCAATTTTTCTACAGTCCAAAAAATCAATTTTCTGATGAAAAACGATGCCCCGTGACCTGTCGAAATTTCTCCAGATCGTCAGAAATGGAAATTTTTTAATGTTTAATTTTTTGACTGTAAATGACTATTCCATGTGAATTATCACTTTTGGAACAAAAATAAGGGTGTTTAGAGTCACTTTAATGCCTGAAATTGGTCGAAATAGTAGCTTCTGAATAGGAGAAAATGTCTTTAAAAATGGCAATTTTCGTCACATTGAGGATTTAAAAAGTAGTTATTCAACATGAGGCACAATCCAAATGACATTTTGAATCAATTTTTCTACAGTCCAAAAAATCAATTTTCTGATGAAAAACGATGACCTGTGACCTGTCGAAATTTCTCCAGATGGTCAGAAATGGAAATTTTTTCATGTTTAATTTTTTTACTGTAAATGACTATTCCATGTGAATTATCACTTTTGGAACTAAAATAAGTGTGTTTAGAATCACTTTAATGCCTGAAATTGGTCAAAATAGAAGCTTCTGAATAGGAGAAAAAGTCTGTATTAATGGCAATTTTGGCCGCATTTAAAAACATTTAAAAAGTAGTTATTCAACATGAGGCACATTCCAAATGACATTTTTAATCAATTTTTCTACAGTCCATAAAATCAATTTTTGTGATGAAAAACGATGACCCGTGACCTGTCGAAATTTCTCCAGATGGTCAGAAATGGAAACTTTTTCATGTTTAATTTTTTGACTGCACATGACTATTCCATGTAAATTATCACTTTTGGAACAAAAACAGGTGTGTTTAGAGTCACTTTAATGCCTGAAATTGGTCGAAATAGAAGCTTCTGAATAGGAGTAAATGTCTGTATTAATGGCAATTTTGGTCACATTGAGGCTTTAAAAAGTAGTTATTCAACATGAGACACATTCCAAATAAAATTTTGAATCAATTTTACTACGGTCCAAAAAATCAAATTTTTCTGATGAAAAACGATGACCCGTGACCTGTCGAAATTTCTCCAGATGGTCAGAAATGGAAATTTTTTAATGTTTAAAGTTTTTTTACTGTCAATGACTATTCCATGTGAATTATCACTTTTGGAACAAAAATAAGTGTGTTTAGAGTCACTTTAATGCCTGAAATTGGTCGAAATAGAAGCTTCTGAATAGGAGAAAATGTCTGTATTAATGGCTATTTTGGTCACATTGAGGCTTCAAAAAGTAGTTATTCAACATGAGATACAATCCAAATGACATTTTGAATTAATTATTCTACAGTCCAAAAAAATCAATTTTCTATTGAAAAACGATGACCCGTGACCTGTCGAAATTTCTCCAGATGGTCAGAAATTTAAATTTTTTAATGTTTCATTTTTTGACTGCAAACGACTATTCCATGTAAATTATCACTTTTGGAACAAAAAAAAGTGTGTTTATAGTCACTTTAATGCTTGAAATTAGTCGAAATAGAAGCTTCTGAATAGGAGAAAATGTCTGTATTAATGGCAATTTTGGTCAAATTGAGGCTTTAAAAAGTAGTTATTAAACATGAGGCACAATCCAAATGACATTTTGAATCACATTTTTCTACAGTCCAAAAAAATCAATTTTCTGATGAAAAACGATGAAATTTCTCCAGATGGTCAGAAATGGAAATTTTTTAATGTTTAATTTTTTTACTGCAAATGACTATTCCATGTAAATTATCACTTTTGGAAAAAAACAAGTATGTTTAGAGTCACTTTAATGCCTGAAGTTGGTCGAAATAGAAGCTTCTAAATAGGAGAAAATGTCTGTATTAATGGCAATTTTGGTCACATTGAGGCTTTAAAAAGTAGTTATTCAACATGAGGCGCATTCCAAATGACATTTTGAATCAATTTTTCTACAGTCCAAAAAATCTATTTTCTGATGAAAAACGATGACCCGTGACCTGTCAAAATTTCTCCAGATCGTCAGAAATGGAAATTTTTTAATGGTTAATTTTTTGACTGCAAATGACTATTCCATGTAAATTATCACTTTTGGAACAAAAATAAGTGTGTTTAGAGTCACTTTAATGCCTGAAATTGGTCCAAAAAGAAGCTTCTGAATAGGAGAAAAAGTCTGTAATAATGGCAATTTTGGTCACATTAAGGCTTTAAAAAGTAGTTATTCAACATGAGGCACATTCCAAATTACATTTTTAATCAATTTTTCTACAGTCCAAAAAATCAATTTTCTGATGAAAAACGATGACCCGTGACCTGTCGAAATTTCTCCAGATGGTCAGAAATGGAAATTTTTTAATGTTTAATTTTTTGACTGCACATGATTATTCCATGTAAATTATCACTTTTGGAACAAAAATAAGTGTGTTTAGAGTCACTTTAATGCCTGAAATTGGTCGAAATAAAAGCTTCTGCATAGGATAAAAAGTCTGTAATAATGGCAATTTTGGTCACATTGAGGCTTTAAAAAGTAGTTATTCAACATGAGGCACATTTCAAATTACATTTTTAATCAATTTTTCTACAGTCCAAAAAATCAATTTTCTGATGAAAAACGATGACCCGTGACCTGTCGAAATTTCTCCAGATGGTCAGAAATGGAAATTTTTTCATGTTTAATTTTTTTACTGTAAATGACCATTCCATGTGAATTGTCACTTTTGCACTTAAAATAAGTGTGTTTAGAGTAAGTTTAATGACTGAAATTGGTCGAAAAAGAAGCTTCTGAGTAGGAGAAAATGTCTGTAAAAATGGCAATTTTGGTCACATTGAGGCTTCAAAAAGTAGTTATTCAACATGAGGCACAATCCAAATGACATTTTGAATCAATTTTTCTACAGTCTAAAAAAATCAATTTTCCGATGAAAAATGATGACCCGTGACCTGTTGAAATTTCTCCAGATAGTCAGAAATGGAAATTATTTCATGTTTAATTTTTTGACTGCAAATGACTATTCCATGTAAATTATCACTTTTGGAACAAAAATAAGTGTGTTTAGAGTCACTTTAATGCCTGAAATTGGTCGAAATAGAAGCTTCTGAATAGGAGAAAAAGTCTGTAATTATGGCAATTTTGGTCACATTGACGCTCTAAAAAGTAGTTATACAACATGAGGCGTATTCCAAATGACATTTTGAATCAATTTTTCTACAGTCCAAAAAATCAATTTTCTGATGAAAAACGATGCCCCGTGACCTGTCGAAATTTCTCCAGATCGTCAGAAATGGAAATTTTTTAATGTTTAATTTTTTGACTGTAAATGACTATTCCATGTGAATTATCACTTTTGGAACAAAAATAAGGGTGTTTAGAGTCACTTTAATGCCTGAAATTGGTCGAAATAGTAGCTTCTGAATAGGAGAAAATGTCTTTAAAAATGGCAATTTTCGTCACATTGAGGATTTAAAAAGTAGTTATTCAACATGAGGCACAATCCAAATGACATTTTGAATCAATTTTTCTACAGTCCAAAAAATCAATTTTCTGATGAAAAACGATGACCCGTGACCTGTCGAAATTTCTCCAGATGGTCAGAAATGGAAATTTTTTCATGTTTAATTTTTTTACTGTAAATGACTATTCCATGTGAATTGTCTCTTTTGCACTTAAAATACGTGTGTTTAGAGTAAGTTTAATGACTGAAATTGGTCGAAAAAGAAGCTTCTGAGTAGGAGAAAATGTCTGTTAAAATGGCAATTTTGGTCACATTGAGGCTACAAAAAGTAGTTATTCAACATGAGGCACAATCCAAATGACATTTTGAATCAATTTTTCTACAGTCTAAAAAAATCTATTTTCTGATGAAAAATGATGACCCGTGACCTGTTGAAATTTCTCCAGATAGTCAGAAATGGAAATTATTTCATGTTTAATTTTTTGACTGCAAATGACTATTCCATGTAAATTATCACTTTTGGAACAAAAATAAGTGTGTTTAGAGTCACTTTAATGCCTGAAATTGGTCGAAATAGAAGCTTCTGAATAGGAGAAAAAGTCTGTAATTATGGCAATTTTGGTCACATTGAGGCTTTAAAAAGTAGTTATACAACATGAGGCGTATTCCAAATGACATTTTGAATCAATTTCTCTACAGTCCAAAAAATCAATTTTCTGATGAAAAACGATGCCCCGTGACCTGTCGAAATTTCTCCAGATCGTCAGAAATGGAAATTTTTTAATGTTTAATTTTTTGACTGCAAATGACTATTCCATGTAAATTATCACTTTTGGAACAAAAATAAGTGTGTTTAGAGTCACTTTAATGCCTGAAATTAGTCGAAATAGAAGCTTCTGAATAGGAGAAAAAGTCTGTAATAATGGCAATTTTGGTCACATTGAGGCTTTAAAAAGTAGTTATTCAACATGAGGCACATTCTAAATGATATTTCGAATCAATTTTTCTACAGTCCAAAAAATCAATTTTCTGATGAAAAACGATGACCCGTGACCTGTCGAAATTTCTCCAGATGGTCAGAAATGGAAATTTTTTCATGTTTAGTTTTTTTACTGTAAATGACCATTCCATGTGAATTGTCACTTTTGCACTTAAAATAAGTGTGTTTAGAGTAAGTTTAATGACTGAAATTGGTCGAAAAAGAAGCTTCTGAGTAGGAGAAAATGTCTGTAAAAATGGCAATTTTGGTCACATTGAGGCTTCAAAAAGTAGTTATTCAACATGAGGCACAATCCAAATGACATTTTGAATCAATTTTTCTACAGTCTAAAAAAATCAATTTTCCGATGAAAAATGATGACCCGTGACCTGTTGAAATTTCTCCAGATAGTCAGAAATGGAAATTATTTCATGTTTAATTTTTTGACTGCAAATGACTATTCCATGTAAATTATCACTTTTGGAACAAAAATAAGTGTGTTTAGAGTCACTTTAATGCCTGAAATTGGTCGAAATAGAAGCTTCTGAATAGGAGAAAAAGTCTGTAATTATGGCAATTTTGGTCACATTGACGCTCTAAAAAGTAGTTATACAACATGAGGCGTATTCCAAATGACATTTTGAATCAATTTTTCTACAGTCCAAAAAATCAATTTTCTGATGAAAAACGATGCCCCGTGACCTGTCGAAATTTCTCCAGATCGTCAGAAATGGAAATTTTTTAATGTTTAATTTTTTGACTGTAAATGACTATTCCATGTGAATTATCACTTTTGGAACAAAAATAAGGGTGTTTAGAGTCACTTTAATGCCTGAAATTGGTCGAAATAGTAGCTTCTGAATAGGAGAAAATGTCTTTAAAAATGGCAATTTTCGTCACATTGAGGATTTAAAAAGTAGTTATTCAACATGAGGCACAATCCAAATGACATTTTGAATCAATTTTTCTACAGTCCAAAAAATCAATTTTCTGATGAAAAACGATGACCTGTGACCTGTCGAAATTTCTCCAGATGGTCAGAAATGGAAATTTTTTCATGTTTAATTTTTTTACTGTAAATGACTATTCCATGTGAATTATCACTTTTGGAACTAAAATAAGTGTGTTTAGAATCACTTTAATGCCTGAAATTGGTCAAAATAGAAGCTTCTGAATAGGAGAAAAAGTCTGTATTAATGGCAATTTTGGCCGCATTTAAAAACATTTAAAAAGTAGTTATTCAACATGAGGCACATTCCAAATGACATTTTTAATCAATTTTTCTACAGTCCATAAAATCAATTTTTGTGATGAAAAACGATGACCCGTGACCTGTCGAAATTTCTCCAGATGGTCAGAAATGGAAACTTTTTCATGTTTAATTTTTTGACTGCACATGACTATTCCATGTAAATTATCACTTTTGGAACAAAAACAGGTGTGTTTAGAGTCACTTTAATGCCTGAAATTGGTCGAAATAGAAGCTTCTGAATAGGAGTAAATGTCTGTATTAATGGCAATTTTGGTCACATTGAGGCTTTAAAAAGTAGTTATTCAACATGAGACACATTCCAAATAAAATTTTGAATCAATTTTACTACGGTCCAAAAAATCAAATTTTTCTGATGAAAAACGATGACCCGTGACCTGTCGAAATTTCTCCAGATGGTCAGAAATGGAAATTTTTTAATGTTTAAAGTTTTTTTACTGTCAATGACTATTCCATGTGAATTATCACTTTTGGAACAAAAATAAGTGTGTTTAGAGTCACTTTAATGCCTGAAATTGGTCGAAATAGAAGCTTCTGAATAGGAGAAAATGTCTGTATTAATGGCTATTTTGGTCACATTGAGGCTTCAAAAAGTAGTTATTCAACATGAGATACAATCCAAATGACATTTTGAATTAATTATTCTACAGTCCAAAAAAATCAATTTTCTATTGAAAAACGATGACCCGTGACCTGTCGAAATTTCTCCAGATGGTCAGAAATTTAAATTTTTTAATGTTTCATTTTTTGACTGCAAACGACTATTCCATGTAAATTATCACTTTTGGAACAAAAAAAAGTGTGTTTATAGTCACTTTAATGCTTGAAATTAGTCGAAATAGAAGCTTCTGAATAGGAGAAAATGTCTGTATTAATGGCAATTTTGGTCAAATTGAGGCTTTAAAAAGTAGTTATTAAACATGAGGCACAATCCAAATGACATTTTGAATCACATTTTTCTACAGTCCAAAAAAATCAATTTTCTGATGAAAAACGATGAAATTTCTCCAGATGGTCAGAAATGGAAATTTTTTAATGTTTACTTTTTTTACTGCAAATGACTATTCCATGTAAATTATCACTTTTGGAAAAAAACAAGTATGTTTAGAGTCACTTTAATGCCTGAAGTTGGTCGAAATAGAAGCTTCTAAATAGGAGAAAATGTCTGTATTAATGGCAATTTTGGTCACATTGAGGCTTTAAAAAGTAGTTATTCAACATGAGGCGCATTCCAAATGACATTTTGAATCAATTTTTCTACAGTCCAAAAAATCTATTTTCTGATGAAAAACGATGACCCGTGACCTGTCAAAATTTCTCCAGATCGTCAGAAATGGAAATTTTTTAATGGTTAATTTTTTGACTGCAAATGACTATTCCATGTAAATTATCACTTTTGGAACAAAAATAAGTGTGTTTAGAGTCACTTTAATGCCTGAAATTGGTCCAAAAAGAAGCTTCTGAATAGGAGAAAAAGTCTGTAATAATGGCAATTTTGGTCACATTAAGGCTTTAAAAAGTAGTTATTCAACATGAGGCACATTCCAAATTACATTTTTAATCAATTTTTCTACAGTCCAAAAAATCAATTTTCTGATGAAAAACGATGACCCGTGACCTGTCGAAATTTCTCCAGATGGTCAGAAATGGAAATTTTTTAATGTTTAATTTTTTGACTGCACATGATTATTCCATGTAAATTATCACTTTTGGAACAAAAATAAGTGTGTTTAGAGTCACTTTAATGCCTGAAATTGGTCGAAATAAAAGCTTCTGCATAGGATAAAAAGTCTGTAATAATGGCAATTTTGGTCACATTGAGGCTTTAAAAAGTAGTTATTCAACATGAGGCACATTTCAAATTACATTTTTAATCAATTTTTCTACAGTCCAAAAAATCAATTTTCTGATGAAAAACGATGACCCGTGACCTGTCGAAATTTCTCCAGATGGTCAGAAATGGAAATTTTTTCATGTTTAATTTTTTTACTGTAAATGACCATTCCATGTGAATTGTCACTTTTGCACTTAAAATAAGTGTGTTTAGAGTAAGTTTAATGACTGAAATTGGTCGAAAAAGAAGCTTCTGAGTAGGAGAAAATGTCTGTAAAAATGGCAATTTTGGTCACATTGAGGCTTCAAAAAGTAGTTATTCAACATGAGGCACAATCCAAATGACATTTTGAATCAATTTTTCTACAGTCTAAAAAAATCAATTTTCCGATGAAAAATGATGACCCGTGACCTGTTGAAATTTCTCCAGATAGTCAGAAATGGAAATTATTTCATGTTTAATTTTTTGACTGCAAATGACTATTCCATGTAAATTATCACTTTTGGAACAAAAATAAGTGTGTTTAGAGTCACTTTAATGCCTGAAATTGGTCGAAATAGAAGCTTCTGAATAGGAGAAAAAGTCTGTAATTATGGCAATTTTGGTCACATTGACGCTCTAAAAAGTAGTTATACAACATGAGGCGTATTCCAAATGACATTTTGAATCAATTTTTCTACAGTCCAAAAAATCAATTTTCTGATGAAAAACGATGCCCCGTGACCTGTCGAAATTTCTCCAGATCGTCAGAAATGGAAATTTTTTAATGTTTAATTTTTTGACTGTAAATGACTATTCCATGTGAATTATCACTTTTGGAACAAAAATAAGGGTGTTTAGAGTCACTTTAATGCCTGAAATTGGTCGAAATAGTAGCTTCTGAATAGGAGAAAATGTCTTTAAAAATGGCAATTTTCGTCACATTGAGGATTTAAAAAGTAGTTATTCAACATGAGGCACAATCCAAATGACATTTTGAATCAATTTTTCTACAGTCCAAAAAATCAATTTTCTGATGAAAAACGATGACCCGTGACCTGTCGAAATTTCTCCAGATGGTCAGAAATGGAAATTTTTTCATGTTTAATTTTTTTACTGTAAATGACTATTCCATGTGAATTGTCACTTTTGCACTTAAAATACGTGTGTTTAGAGTAAGTTTAATGACTGAAATTGGTCGAAAAAGAAGCTTCTGAGTAGGAGAAAATGTCTGTTAAAATGGCAATTTTGGTCACATTGAGGCTACAAAAAGTAGTTATTCAACATGAGGCACAATCCAAATGACATTTTGAATCAATTTTTCTACAGTCTAAAAAAATCTATTTTCTGATGAAAAATGATGACCCGTGACCTGTTGAAATTTCTCCAGATAGTCAGAAATGGAAATTATTTCATGTTTAATTTTTTGACTGCAAATGACTATTCCATGTAAATTATCACTTTTGGAACAAAAATAAGTGTGTTTAGAGTCACTTTAATGCCTGAAATTGGTCGAAATAGAAGCTTCTGAATAGGAGAAAAAGTCTGTAATTATGGCAATTTTGGTCACATTGAGGCTTTAAAAAGTAGTTATACAACATGAGGCGTATTCCAAATGACATTTTGAATCAATTTCTCTACAGTCCAAAAAATCAATTTTCTGATGAAAAACGATGCCCCGTGACCTGTCGAAATTTCTCCAGATCGTCAGAAATGGAAATTTTTTAATGTTTAATTTTTTGACTGCAAATGACTATTCCATGTAAATTATCACTTTTGGAACAAAAATAAGTGTGTTTAGAGTCACTTTAATGCCTGAAATTAGTCGAAATAGAAGCTTCTGAATAGGAGAAAAAGTCTGTAATAATGGCAATTTTGGTCACATTGAGGCTTTAAAAAGTAGTTATTCAACATGAGGCACATTCTAAATGATATTTCGAATCAATTTTTCTACAGTCCAAAAAATCAATTTTCTGATGAAAAACGATGACCCGTGACCTGTCGAAATTTCTCCAGATGGTCAGAAATGGAAATTTTTTCATGTTTAATTTTTTTACTGTAAATGACCATTCCATGTGAATTGTCACTTTTGCACTTAAAATAAGTGTGTTTAGAGTAAGTTTAATGACTGAAATTGGTCGAAAAAGAAGCTTCTGAGTAGGAGAAAATGTCTGTAAAAATGGCAATTTTGGTCACATTGAGGCTTCAAAAAGTAGTTATTCAACATGAGGCACAATCCAAATGACATTTTGAATCAATTTTTCTACAGTCTAAAAAAATCAATTTTCCGATGAAAAATGATGACCCGTGACCTGTTGAAATTTCTCCAGATAGTCAGAAATGGAAATTATTTCATGTTTAATTTTTTGACTGCAAATGACTATTCCATGTAAATTATCACTTTTGGAACAAAAATAAGTGTGTTTAGAGTCACTTTAATGCCTGAAATTGGTCGAAATAGAAGCTTCTGAATAGGAGAAAAAGTCTGTAATTATGGCAATTTTGGTCACATTGACGCTCTAAAAAGTAGTTATACAACATGAGGCGTATTCCAAATGACATTTTGAATCAATTTTTCTACAGTCCAAAAAATCAATTTT
The DNA here is from genome assembly GCF_964204655.1 of Triturus cristatus. Classification (NCBI taxonomy): domain Eukaryota; kingdom Metazoa; phylum Chordata; class Amphibia; order Caudata; family Salamandridae; genus Triturus; species Triturus cristatus. Next base: position 889,482,499 of record NC_140593.1, read on the forward strand.
CTGATGAAAAACGATGCCCCGTGACCTGTCGAAATTTCTCCAGATCGTCAGAAATGGAAATTTTTTAATGTTTAATTTTTTGACTGCAAATGACTATTCCATGTAAATTATCACTTTTGGAACAAAAATAAGTGTGTTTAGAGTCACTTTAATGCCTGAAATTGGTCGAAATAGAAGCTTCTGAATAGGAGAAAAAGTCTGTAATTATGGCAATTTTGGTCACATTGAGGCTTTAAAAAGTAGTTATACAACATGAGGCGTATTCCAAATGACATTTTGAATCAATTTCTCTACAGTCCAAAAAATCAATTTTCTGATGAAAAACGATGACCCGTGACCTGTCGAAATTTCTCCAGATGGTCAGAAATGGAAATTTTTTCATGTTTAATTTTTTTACTGTAAATGACCATTCCATGTGAATTGTCACTTTTGCACTTAAAATAAGTGTGTTTAGAGTAAGTTTAATGACTGAAATTGGTCGAAAAAGAAGCTTCTGAGTAGGAGAAAATGTCTGTAAAAATGGCAATTTTGGTCACATTGAGGCTTCAAAAAGTAGTTATTCAACATGAGGCACAATCCAAATGACATTTTGAATCAATTTTTCTACAGTCTAAAAAAATCAATTTTTCCGATGAAAAATGATGACCCGTGACCTGTTGAAATTTCTCCAGATAGTCAGAAATGGAAATTATTTCATGTTTAATTTTTTGACTGCAAATGACTATTCCATGTAAATTATCACTTTTGGAACAAAAATAAGGGTGTTTAGAGTCACTTTAATGCCTGAAATTGGTCGAAATAGTAGCTTCTGAATAGGAGAAAATGTCTTTAAAAATGGCAATTTTGGTCACATTGAGGATTTAAAAAGTAGTTATTCAACATGAGGCACAATCCAAATGACATTTTGAATCAATTTTTCTACAGTCCAAAAAATCAATTTTCCGATGAAAAACGATGACCTGTGACCTGTCGAAATTTCTCCAGATGGTCAGAAATGGAAATTTTTTCATGTTTAATTTTTTTACTGTAAATGACTATTCCATGTGAATTATCACTTTTGGAACTAAAATAAGTGTGTTTAGAATCACTTTAATGCCTGAAATTGGTCGAAATAGAAGCTTCTGAATAGGAGAAAAAGTCTATAATTATGGCAATTTTGGTCACATTGACGCTCTAAAAAGTAGTTATACAACATGAGGCGTATTCCAAATGACATTTTGAATCAATTTTTCTACAGTCCAAAAAATCAATTTTCTGATGAAAAACGATGCCCCGTGACCTGTCGAAATTTCTCCAGATGGTCAGAAATGGAAATTTTTTAATGTTTAATTTTTTGACTGTAAATGACTATTCCATGTGAATTATCACTTTTGGAACAAAAATAAGGGTGTTTAGAGTCACTTTAATGCCTGAAATTGGTCGAAATAGTAGCTTCTGAATAGGAGAAAATGTCTTTAAAAATGGCAATTTTCGTCACATTGAGGATTTAAAAAGTAGTTATTCAACATGAGGCACAATCCAAATGACATTTTGAATCAATTTTTCTACAGTCCAAAAAATCAATTTTCTGATGAAAAACGATGACCTGTGACCTGTCGAAATTTCTCCAGATGGTCAGAAATGGAAATTTTTTCATGTTTAATTTTTTTACTGTAAATGACTATTCCATGTGAATTATCACTTTTGGAACTAAAATAAGTGTGTTTAGAATCACTTTAATGCCTGAAATTGGTCAAAATAGAAGCTTCTGAATAGGAGAAAAAGTCTGTATTAATGGCAATTTTGGCCGCATTTAAAAACATTTAAAAAGTAGTTATTCAACATGAGGCACATTCCAAATGACATTTTTAATCAATTTTTCTACAGTCCATAAAATCAATTTTTGTGATGAAAAACGATGACCCGTGACCTGTCGAAATTTCTCCAGATGGTCAGAAATGGAAACTTTTTCATGTTTAATTTTTTGACTGCACATGACTATTCCATGTAAATTATCACTTTTGGAACAAAAACAGGTGTGTTTAGAGTCACTTTAATGCCTGAAATTGGTCGAAATAGAAGCTTCTGAATAGGAGTAAAAGGCTGTATTAATGGCAATTTTGGTCACATTGAGGCTTTAAAAAGTAGTTATTCAACATGAGACACATTCCAAATAAAATTTTGAATCAATTTTACTACGGTCCAAAAAATCAAATTTTTCTGATGAAAAACGATGACCCGTGACCTGTCGAAATTTCTCCAGATGGTCAGAAATGGAAATTTTTTAATGTTTAAAGTTTTTTTACTGTCAATGACTATTCCATGTGAATTATCACTTTTGGAACAAAAATAAGTGTGTTTAGAGTCACTTTAATGCCTGAAATTGGTCGAAATAGAAGCTTCTGAATAGGAGAAAATGTCTGTATTAATGGCAATTTTGGTCACATTGAGGCTTCAAAAAGTAGTTATTCAACATGAGATACAATCCAAATGACATTTTGAATTAATTATTCTACAGTCCAAAAAAATCAATTTTCTATTGAAAAACGATGACCCGTGACCTGTCGAAATTTCTCCAGATGGTCAGAAATTTAAATTTTTTAATGTTTCATTTTTTGACTGCAAACGACTATTCCATGTAAATTATCACTTTTGGAACAAAAAAAAGTGTGTTTATAGTCACTTTAATGCTTGAAATTAGTCGAAATAGAAGCTTCTGAATAGGAGAAAATGTCTGTATTAATGGCAATTTTGGTCAAATTGAGGCTTTAAAAAGTAGTTATTAAACATGAGGCACAATCCAAATGACATTTTGAATCACATTTTTCTACAGTCCAAAAAAATCAATTTTCTGATGAAAAACGATGAAATTTCTCCAGATGGTCAGAAATGGAAATTTTTTAATGTTTAATTTTTTTACTGCAAATGACTATTCCATGTAAATTATCACTTTTGGAAAAAAACAAGTATGTTTAGAGTCACTTTAATGCCTGAAGTTGGTCGAAATAGAAGCTTCTAAATAGGAGAAAATGTCTGTATTAATGGCAATTTTGGTCACATTGAGGCTTTAAAAAGTAGTTATTCAACATGAGGCGCATTCCAAATGACATTTTGAATCAATTTTTCTACAGTCCAAAAAATCTATTTTCTGATGAAAAACGATGACCCGTGACCTGTCAAAATTTCTCCAGATCGTCAGAAATGGAAATTTTTTAATGGTTAATTTTTTGACTGCAAATGACTATTCCATGTAAATTATCACTTTTGGAACAAAAATACGTGTGTTTAGAGTCACTTTAATGCCTGAAATTGGTCCAAAAAGAAGCTTCTGAATAGGAGAAAAAGTCTGTAATAATGGCAATTTTGGTCACATTAAGGCTTTAAAAAGTAGTTATTCAACATGAGGCACATTCCAAATTACATTTTTAATCAATTTTTCTACAGTCCAAAAAATCAATTTTCTGATGAAAAACGATGACCCGTGACCTGTCGAAATTTCTCCAGATGGTCAGAAATGGAAATTTTTTAATGTTTAATTTTTTGACTGCACATGATTATTCCATGTAAATTATCACTTTTGGAACAAAAATAAGTGTGTTTAGAGTCACTTTAATGCCTGAAATTGGTCGAAATAAAAGCTTCTGCATAGGATAAAAAGTCTGTAATAATGGCAATTTTGGTCACATTGAGGCTTTAAAAAGTAGTTATTCAACATGAGGCACATTTCAAATTACATTTTTAATCAATTTTTCTACAGTCCAAAAAATCAATTTTCTGATGAAAAACGATGACCCGTGACCTGTCGAAATTTCTCCAGATGGTCAGAAATGGAAATTTTTTCATGTTTAATTTTTTTACTGTAAATGACCATTCCATGTGAATTGTCACTTTTGCACTTAAAATAAGTGTGTTTAGAGTAAGTTTAATGACTGAAATTGGTCGAAAAAGAAGCTTCTGAGTAGGAGAAAATGTCTGTAAAAATGGCAATTTTGGTCACATTGAGGCTTCAAAAAGTAGTTATTCAACATGAGGCACAATCCAAATGACATTTTGAATCAATTTTTCTACAGTCTAAAAAAATCAATTTTCCGATGAAAAATGATGACCCGTGACCTGTTGAAATTTCTCCAGATAGTCAGAAATGGAAATTATTTCATGTTTAATTTTTTGACTGCAAATGACTATTCCATGTAAATTATCACTTTTGGAACAAAAATAAGGGTGTTTAGAGTCACTTTAATGCCTGAAATTGGTCGAAATAGTAGCTTCTGAATAGGAGAAAATGTCTTTAAAAATGGCAATTTTGGTCACATTGAGGATTTAAAAAGTAGTTATTCAACATGAGGCACAATCCAAATGACATTTTGAATCAATTTTTCTACAGTCCAAAAAATCAATTTTCCGATGAAAAACGATGACCTGTGACCTGTCGAAATTTCTCCAGATGGTCAGAAATGGAAATTTTTTCATGTTTAATTTTTTTACTGTAAATGACTATTCCATGTGAATTATCACTTTTGGAACTAAAATAAGTGTGTTTAGAATCACTTTAATGCCTGAAATTGGTCAAAATAGAAGCTTCTGAATGGGAGAAAAAGTCTGTATTAATGGCAATTTTGGCCGCATTTAAAAACATTTAAAAAGTAGTTATTCAACATGAGGCACATTCCAAATGACATTTTTAATCAATTTTTCTACAGTCCATAAAATCAATTTTTGTGATGAAAAACGATGACCCGTGACCTGTCGAAATTTCTCCAGATGGTCAGAAATGGAAATTTTTTAATGTTTACATTTTTTTTCTGTAAATGACTATTCCATGTGAATTATCACTTTTGGAACAAAAAAAAGGGTGTTTAGAGTCACTTTAATGCCTGAAATTGGTCGAAATAGAAGCTTCTGAATAGGAGAAAATGTCTTTAAAAATGGCAATTTTCGTCACATTGAGGCTTTAAAAAGTAGTCATTCAACATGAGGCGCATTCCAAATGACATTTTTAATCAATTTTTCTACAGTCCAAAAAAACAATTTTCTGATGAAAAACGATGCCCCGTGACCTGTCGAAATTTCTCCAGATCGTCAGAAATGGAAATTTTTCAATGTTTAATTTTTTGACTGCAAATGACTATTCCATGTAAATTATCACTTTTGGAACAAAAACAGGTGTGTTTAGAGTCACTTTAATACCTGAAATTGGTCGAAATAGAAGCTTCTGAATTGGAGAAAATGTCTGTATTAATGGCAATTTTGGTCACTTTGAGGCTTTAAAAAGTAGTTATTCAACATGAGGCACATTCCAAATGATATTTTGAATCAATTTTTCTACAGTCCAAACAATCAATTTTCTGATGAAAAACGATGACCCGTGACCTGTCGAAATTTCTCCAGATGGTCAGAAATGGAAATTTTTTCATGTTCAATTTTTTTACTGTAAATGACTATTCCATGTGAATTGTCATTTTTGCACTTAAAATAAGTGTGTTTAGAGTAAGTTTAATGACTGAAATTGGTCGAAAAAGAAGCTTATGAGTAGGAGAAAATGTCTGTAAAAATGGCAATTTTGGTCACATTGAGGCTACAAAAAGTAGTTATTCGACATGAGGCACAATCCAAATGACATTTTGAATCAATTTTTCTACAGTCTAAAAAAATCAATTTTCTGATGAAAAAGGATGACCCGTGACCTGTTGAAATTTCTCCAGATAGTCAGAAATGGAAATTATTTCATGTTTAATTTTTTGACTGCAAATGACTATTCCATGTAAATTATCACTTTTGGAACAAAAATAAGTGTGTTTAGAGTCACTTTAATGCCTGAAATTGGTCGAAATAGAAGCTTCTGAATAGGAGAAAAAGTCTGTAATTATGGCAATTTTGGTCACATTGAGGCTTTAAAAAGTAGTTATTCAACATGAGGCACAATCCAAATGACATTTTGAATCAATTTTTCTACAGTCCAAAAAATCAATTTTCTGATGAAAAACGATGACCTGTGACCTGTCGAAATTTCTCCAGATGGTCAGAAATGGAAATTTTTTCATGTTTAATTTTTTTACTGTAAATGACTATTCCATGTGAATTATCACTTTTGGAACTAAAATAAGTGTGTTTAGAATCACTTTAATGCCTGAAATTGGTCAAAATAGAAGCTTCTGAATGGGAGAAAAAGTCTGTATTAATGGCAATTTTGGCCGCATTTAAAAACATTTAAAAAGTAGTTATTCAACATGAGGCACATTCCAAATGACATTTTTAATCAATTTTTCTACAGTCCATAAAATCAATTTTTGTGATGAAAAACGATGACCCGTGACCTGTCGAAATTTCTCCAGATGGTCAGAAATGGAAACTTTTTCATGTTTAATTTTTTGACTGCACATGATATTCCATGTAAATTATCACTTTTGGAACAAAAACAGGTGTGTTTAGAGTCACTTTAATGCCTGAAATTGGTCGAAATAGAAGCTTCTGAATAGGAGAAAATGTCTGTATTAATGGCAATTTTGGTCACATTGAGGCTTCAAAAAGTAGTTATTCAACATGAGATACAATCCAAATGACATTTTGAATTAATTATTCTACAGTCCAAAAAAATCAATTTTCTATTGAAAAACGATGACCCGTGACCTGTCGAAATTTCTCCAGATGGTCAGAAATTTAAATTTTTTAATGTTTCATTTTTTGACTGCAAACGACTATTCCATGTAAATTATCACTTTTGGAACAAAAAAAAGTGTGTTTATAGTCACTTTAATGCTTGAAATTAGTCGAAATAGAAGCTTCTGAATAGGAGAAAATGTCTGTATTAATGGCAATTTTGGTCAAATTGAGGCTTTAAAAAGTAGTTATTAAACATGAGGCACAATCCAAATGACATTTTGAATCACATTTTTCTACAGTCCAAAAAAATCAATTTTCTGATGAAAAACGATGAAATTTCTCCAGATGGTCAGAAATGGAAATTTTTTAATGTTTAATTTTTTTACTGCAAATGACTATTCCATGTAAATTATCACTTTTGGAAAAAAACAAGTATGTTTAGAGTCACTTTAATGCCTGAAGTTGGTCGAAATAGAAGCTTCTAAATAGGAGAAAATGTCTGTATTAATGGCAATTTTGGTCACATTGAGGCTTTAAAAAGTAGTTATTCAACATGAGGCGCATTCCAAATGACATTTTGAATCAATTTTTCTACAGTCCAAAAAATCTATTTTCTGATGAAAAACGATGACCCGTGACCTGTCAAAATTTCTCCAGATCGTCAGAAATGGAAATTTTTTAATGGTTAATTTTTTGACTGCAAATGACTATTCCATGTAAATTATCACTTTTGGAACAAAAATACGTGTGTTTAGAGTCACTTTAATGCCTGAAATTGGTCCAAAAAGAAGCTTCTGAATAGGAGAAAAAGTCTGTAATAATGGCAATTTTGGTCACATTAAGGCTTTAAAAAGTAGTTATTCAACATGAGGCACATTCCAAATTACATTTTTAATCAATTTTTCTACAGTCCAAAAAATCAATTTTCTGATGAAAAACGATGACCCGTGACCTGTCGAAATTTCTCCAGATGGTCAGAAATGGAAATTTTTTAATGTTTAATTTTTTGACTGCACATGATTATTCCATGTAAATTATCACTTTTGGAACAAAAATAAGTGTGTTTAGAGTCACTTTAATGCCTGAAATTGGTCGAAATAAAAGCTTCTGCATAGGATAAAAAGTCTGTAATAATGGCAATTTTGGTCACATTGAGGCTTTAAAAAGTAGTTATTCAACATGAGGCACATTTCAAATTACATTTTTAATCAATTTTTCTACAGTCCAAAAAATCAATTTTCTGATGAAAAACGATGACCCGTGACCTGTCGAAATTTCTCCAGATGGTCAGAAATGGAAATTTTTTCATGTTTAATTTTTTTACTGTAAATGACCATTCCATGTGAATTGTCACTTTTGCACTTAAAATAAGTGTGTTTAGAGTAAGTTTAATGACTGAAATTGGTCGAAAAAGAAGCTTCTGAGTAGGAGAAAATGTCTGTAAAAATGGCAATTTTGGTCACATTGAGGCTTCAAAAAGTAGTTATTCAACATGAGGCACAATCCAAATGACATTTTGAATCAATTTTTCTACAGTCTAAAAAAATCAATTTTCCGATGAAAAATGATGACCCGTGACCTGTTGAAATTTCTCCAGATAGTCAGAAATGGAAATTATTTCATGTTTAATTTTTTGACTGCAAATGACTATTCCATGTAAATTATCACTTTTGGAACAAAAATAAGGGTGTTTAGAGTCACTTTAATGCCTGAAATTGGTCGAAATAGTAGCTTCTGAATAGGAGAAAATGTCTTTAAAAATGGCAATTTTGGTCACATTGAGGATTTAAAAAGTAGTTATTCAACATGAGGCACAATCCAAATGACATTTTGAATCAATTTTTCTACAGTCCAAAAAATCAATTTTCCGATGAAAAACGATGACCTGTGACCTGTCGAAATTTCTCCAGATGGTCAGAAATGGAAATTTTTTCATGTTTAATTTTTTTACTGTAAATGACTATTCCATGTGAATTATCACTTTTGGAACTAAAATAAGTGTGTTTAGAATCACTTTAATGCCTGAAATTGGTCAAAATAGAAGCTTCTGAATAGGAGAAAAAGTCTGTATTAATGGCAATTTTGGCCGCATTTAAAAACATTTAAAAAGTAGTTATTCAACATGAGGCACATTCCAAATGACATTTTTAATCAATTTTTCTACAGTCCATAAAATCAATTTTTGTGATGAAAAACGATGACCCGTGACCTGTCGAAATTTCTCCAGATGGTCAGAAATGGAAATTTTTTAATGTTTACATTTTTTTTCTGTAAATGACTATTCCATGTGAATTATCACTTTTGGAACAAAAAAAAGGGTGTTTAGAGTCACTTTAATGCCTGAAATTGGTCGAAATAGAAGCTTCTGAATAGGAGAAAATGTCTTTAAAAATGGCAATTTTCGTCACATTGAGGCTTTAAAAAGTAGTCATTCAACATGAGGCGCATTCCAAATGACATTTTTAATCAATTTTTCTACAGTCCAAAAAAACAATTTTCTGATGAAAAACGATGCCCCGTGACCTGTCGAAATTTCTCCAGATCGTCAGAAATGGAAATTTTTCAATGTTTAATTTTTTGACTGCAAATGACTATTCCATGTAAATTATCACTTTTGGAACAAAAACAGGTGTGTTTAGAGTCACTTTAATACCTGAAATTGGTCGAAATAGAAGCTTCTGAATTGGAGAAAATGTCTGTATTAATGGCAATTTTGGTCACTTTGAGGCTTTAAAAAGTAGTTATTCAACATGAGGCACATTCCAAATGATATTTTGAATCAATTTTTCTACAGTCCAAACAATCAATTTTCTGATGAAAAACGATGACCCGTGACCTGTCGAAATTTCTCCAGATGGTCAGAAATGGAAATTTTTTCATGTTCAATTTTTTTACTGTAAATGACTATTCCATGTGAATTGTCATTTTTGCACTTAAAATAAGTGTGTTTAGAGTAAGTTTAATGACTGAAATTGGTCGAAAAAGAAGCTTATGAGTAGGAGAAAATGTCTGTAAAAATGGCAATTTTGGTCACATTGAGGCTACAAAAAGTAGTTATTCGACATGAGGCACAATCCAAATGACATTTTGAATCAATTTTTCTACAGTCTAAAAAAATCAATTTTCTGATGAAAAAGGATGACCCGTGACCTGTTGAAATTTCTCCAGATAGTCAGAAATGGAAATTATTTCATGTTTAATTTTTTGACTGCAAATGACTATTCCATGTAAATTATCACTTTTGGAACAAAAATAAGTGTGTTTAGAGTCACTTTAATGCCTGAAATTGGTCGAAATAGAAGCTTCTGAATAGGAGAAAAAGTCTGTAATTATGGCAATTTTGGTCACATTGAGGCTTTAAAAAGTAGTTATTCAACATGAGGCACAATCCAAATGACATTTTGAATCAATTTTTCTACAGTCCAAAAAATCAATTTTCTGATGAAAAACGATGACCTGTGACCTGTCGAAATTTCTCCAGATGGTCAGAAATGGAAATTTTTTCATGTTTAATTTTTTTACTGTAAATGACTATTCCATGTGAATTATCACTTTTGGAACTAAAATAAGTGTGTTTAGAATCACTTTAATGCCTGAAATTGGTCAAAATAGAAGCTTCTGAATGGGAGAAAAAGTCTGTATTAATGGCAATTTTGGCCGCATTTAAAAACATTTAAAAAGTAGTTATTCAACATGAGGCACATTCCAAATGACATTTTTAATCAATTTTTCTACAGTCCATAAAATCAATTTTTGTGATGAAAAACGATGACCCGTGACCTGTCGAAATTTCTCCAGATGGTCAGAAATGGAAACTTTTTCATGTTTAATTTTTTGACTGCACATGATATTCCATGTAAATTATCACTTTTGGAACAAAAACAGGTGTGTTTAGAGTCACTTTAATGCATGAAATTGGTCGAAATAGAAGCTTCTGAAAAGGAGAAAATGTCTGTATTAATGGCAATTTTGGTCACATTGAGGCTTCAAAAAGTAGTTATTCAACATGAGATACAATCCAAATGACATTTTGAATTAATTATTCTACAGTCCAAAAAAATCAATTTTCTATTGAAAAACGATGACCCGTGACCTGTCGAAATTTCTCCAGATGGTCAGAAATTTAAATTTTTTAATGTTTCATTTTTTGACTGCAAACGACTATTCCATGTAAATTATCACTTTTGGAACAAAAAAAAGTGTGTTTATAGTCACTTTAATGCTTGAAATTAGTCGAAATAGAAGCTTCTGAATAGGAGAAAATGTCTGTATTAATGGCAATTTTGGTCAAATTGAGGCTTTAAAAAGTAGTTATTAAACATGAGGCACAATCCAAATGACATTTTGAATCACATTTTTCTACAGTCCAAAAAAATCAATTTTCTGATGAAAAACGATGAAATTTCTCCAGATGGTCAGAAATGGAAATTTTTTAATGTTTAATTTTTTTACTGCAAATGACTATTCCATGTAAATTATCACTTTTGGAAAAAAACAAGTATGTTTAGAGTCACTTTAATGCCTGAAGTTGGTCGAAATAGAAGCTTCTAAATAGGAGAAAATGTCTGTATTAATGGCAATTTTGGTCACATTGAGGCTTTAAAAAGTAGTTATTCAACATGAGGCGCATTCCAAATGACATTTTGAATCAATTTTTCTACAGTCCAAAAAATCTATTTTCTGATGAAAAACGATGACCCGTGACCTGTCAAAATTTCTCCAGATCGTCAGAAATGGAAATTTTTTAATGGTTAATTTTTTGACTGCAAATGACTATTCCATGTAAATTATCACTTTTGGAACAAAAATAAGTGTGTTTAGAGTCACTTTAATGCCTGAAATTGGTCCAAAAAGAAGCTTCTGAATAGGAGAAAAAGTCTGTAATAATGGCAATTTTGGTCACATTAAGGCTTTAAAAAGTAGTTATTCAACATGAGGCACATTCCAAATTACATTTTTAATCAATTTTTCTACAGTCCAAAAAATCAATTTTCTGATGAAAAACGATGACCCGTGACCTGTCGAAATTTCTCCAGATGGTCAGAAATGGAAATTTTTTAATGTTTAATTTTTTGACTGCACATGATTATTCCATGTAAATTATCACTTTTGGATCAAAAATAAGTGTGTTTAGAGTCACTTTAATGCCTGAAAGTGGTCGAAATAAAAGCTTCTGCATAGGATAAAAAGTCTGTAATAATGGCAATTTTGGTCACATTGAGGCTTTAAAAAGTAGTTATTCAACATGAGGCACATTTCAAATTACATTTTTAATCAATTTTTCTACAGTCCAAAAAATCAATTTTCTGATGAAAAACGATGACCCGTGACCTGTCGAAATTTCTCCAGATGGTCAGAAATGGAAATTTTTTTATGTTTACATTTTTTTTCTGTAAATGACTATTCCATGTGAATTATCACTTTTGGAACAAAAATAAGGGTGTTTAAAATCGCTTTAATGCCTGAAATTGGTCGAAATAGAAGCTTCTGAATAGGAGAAAATGTCTTTAAAAATGGCAATTTTCATCACATTGAGGCTTTCAAAAGTAGTTATTCAACATGAGGCACAATTCAAATGACATTTTGAATCAATTTTTCTACAGCCCAAAAACTCAGTTTTCTGATGAAAAACGATGACCCGTGACCTGTCAAAATTTCTCCAGATGGTCAGAAATGGAAATTTTTTAATTTTAATTTTTTTTACTCTAAATGACTATTCCATGTGAATTATCACTTTTGGAATTAAAATAAGTGTGTTTAGAGTAAGTTTAATGACTGAAATTGGTCAAAAAAGAAGCCTCTGAGTAGGAGAAAACGTCTGTAAAAATGGCAATTCTGGTCACATTGAGGCTTTAAAAAGTAGTTATTCAACATGAGACACATTCCAAATAAAATTTTGAATCAATTTTTCTACGGTCCAAAAAAACAATTTTCTGATGAAAAACGATGACCCGTGACCTGTCGAAATTTCTCCAGATGGTCAGAAATGGAAATTATTTAATGTTTAATTTTTTGACTGCAAATGACTATTCCATGTAAATTATCACTTTTGGAACAAAAATAAGTGTGTATAGAGTCACTTTAATGCCTGAAATTGGTCGAAATAGAAGCTTCTGAATAGGAGAAAAAGTCTGTAATTATGGCAATTTTGGTCACATTGAGGCTTTAAAAAGTAGTTATTCAACATGAGGCAGGCACATTCGAGATGACATTTTGAATCAATGTTTCTACAGTCCAAAAAATCAATTTTCTGATGAAAAACGATGACCCGTGGCCTGTCGAAATTTCTCCAGATGGTCAAAAATGGAAATTATTTAATGTTTAATTTCTTGACTGTAAATGACTATTCCATGTAAATTATCACTTTTGGAACAAAAATAAGTGTGTTTAGAGTCACTTTAATGCCTGAAATTGGTCGAAATAGAAGCTTCTGAATAGGAGAAAATGCCTGTAAAAATGGCAATTTTGGTCACATTGATGCTTTAAAAAGTAGTTATTCAACATGAGGCACAATCCAAATGACATTTTGAATCAATTTTTCTACAGTCCAAAAAATCAATTTTCTGATGAAAAACGATGACCCGTGACCTGTCGAAATTTCTCCGGATGGTCAGAAATGGAATTTTTTTAATGTTTAAGGTTTTTGACTGCAAATGACTATTCCATGTGAATTATCAATTTTGGAACAAAAATAAGTGTGTTTAGAGTCACTTTAATGCCTGAAATTGGTCGAAATAGAAGCTTCTGAATAGGAGAAAAAGTCTGTATTAATGGCAATTTTGGCCACATTTAAAAACATTTAAAAAGTAGTTATTCAACATGAGGCACATTCCAAATGACATTTTTAATCAATTTTTCTACAGTCCATAAAATCAATTTTTGTGATGAAAAACGATGACCCATGACCTGTCGAAATTTCTCCAGATGGTCAGAAATGGAAATTTTTTAATGTTTAATTTTTTGACTGCACATGACTATTCCATGTAAATTTTCACTTTTGGAACAAAAACAGGTGTGTTTAGAGTCACTTTAATGCCTGAAATTGGTCGAAATAGAAGCTTCTGAATAGGAGTAAATGTCTGTATTAATGGCAATTTTGGTCACATTGAGGCTTTAAAAAGTAGTTATTCAACATGAGACACATTCCAAATAAAATTTTGAATCAATTTTTCTACAGCCTAAAAAAACAATTTTCTGATGAAAAACGATGCCCCGTGACCTGTCGAAATTTCTCCAGATCGTCAGAAATGGAAATTTTTCAATGTTTAATTTTTTGACTGCAAATGACTATTCCATGTAAATTTTCACTTTTGGAACAAAAATAAGTGTGTTTAGAGTCACTTTAATGCCTGAAATTGGTCGAAATAGAAGCTTCTGAATAGGAGAAAAAGTCTGTAATTATGGCAATTTTGGTCACATTGAGGCTTTAAAAAGTAGTTAGTCAACATGAGGCACAATCCAAATGACATTTTGAATCAATTTTTCTACAGTCCAAAAAAATCAATTTACTGATGAAAAATGATGACCCGTGACCTGTCGAAATTTCTCCAGATCGTCAGAAATGGAAATTATTTAATGTTTAATTTTTTGACTGCAAATGACTATTCCATGTAAATTATCACTTTTGGAACAAAAATAAGTGTGTTTAGAGTCACATTAATGCCTGAAATTGGTCGAAATAGAAGCTTCTGAATAGGAGAAAAAGTCTGTAATTATGGCAATTTTGGTCACATTGAGGCTTTAAAAAGTAGTTATTCAACATGAGGCGCATTCCAAATGACATTTTGAATCAATTTTTCTACAGTCCAAAAAATCTATTTTCTGATGATAAACGATGACCCGTGACCTGTCAAAATTTCTCCAGATCGTCAGAAATGGAAATTTTGTAATGTTTAATTTTTTGACTGCAAATGACTATTCCATGTAAATTATCACTTTTGGAACAAAAATAAGTGTGTTTAGAGTCACTTTAATGCCTGAAATTGGTCGAAATAGAAGCTTCTGAATAGGAGAAAAAGTCTGTAATAATGGCAATTTTGGACACATTGAGGCTTTAAAAAGTAGTTATTCAACATGAGGCACATTCCAAATTACATTTTTAATCAATTTTTCTACAGTCCAAAAAATCAATTTTCTGATGAAAAACGATTTAACCTGTCGACCTGTCAAAATTTCTCCAGATGGTCAGAAATGGAAATTTTTTAATGTTTAATTTTTTGACTGCACATGACTATTCCATGCAAATTATCACTTTTGGAACAAAAACAGGTGTGTTTAGAGTCACTTTAAAGCCTGAAATTGGTCTTAATAGAAGCTTCTGAATAGGAAAAAATGTCTGTATTAATGGCAATTTTGGTCACTTTGAGGCTTTAAAAAGTAGTTATTCAACATGAGGCACATTCCAAATAAAATTTTGAATCAATTTTTCTACGGTCCAAAAAAATCAATTTTCTGATGAAAAACGATGACCCGTGACCTGTCGAAATTTCTCCAGATGGTCAGAAATGGAAATTTTTTTATGTTTACATTTTTTTTCTGTAAATGACTATTCCATGTGAATTATCACTTTTGGAACAAAAATAAGGGTGTTTAGAGTCACTTTAATGCCTGAAATTGGTCGAAATAGAAGCTTCTGAATAGGAGAAAATGTCTTTAAAAATGGCAATTTTCGTCACATTGAGGCTTTAAAAAGTAGTTATTCAACATGAGGCACAATTCAAATGACATTTTGAATACATTTTTCTACAGCCCAAAAACTCAATTTTCTGATGAAAAACGATGACCCGTGACCTGTCGAAATCTCTCCAGATGGTCAGAAATGGAAATTTTTAAATTTTTTTTTTTTTTACTGTAAATGACTATTCCATATGAATTATCACTTTTGGAATTAAAATAAGTGTGTTTAGAGTAAGTTTAATGACTGAAATTGGTCAAAAAAGAAGCCTCTGAGTAGGAGAAAACGTCTGTAAAAATGGCAATTCTGGTCACATTGAGGCTTTAAAAAGTAGTTATTCAACATGAGGCACATTCCAAATGACATTTTGAATCAATTTTTCTACAGTCCAAACAATCAATTTTCTGATTAAAAACGATGACCCGTGACCAGTCGAAATTTCTCCAGATGGTCAGAAATGGAAATTTTTTAATGTTTAATTTTTTGACTGCACATGACTATTCCATGTAAATTATCACTTTTGGAACTAAAATAAGTGTGTTTAGAATCACTTTAATGCCTGAAATTGGTCAAAATAGAAGCTTCTGAATAGGAGAAAAAGTCTGTATTAATGGCTATTTTGGCCACATTTAAAAACATTTAAAAAGTAGTTATTCAACATGAGGCACATTCCAAATGACATTTTTAATCAATTTTTCTACAGTCCATAAAATCAATTTTTGTGATGAAAAACGATGACCCGTAACCTGTCGAAATTTCTCCAGATGGTCAGAAATGGAAATTTTTTAATGTTTACTTCTTTTTTTCTGTAAATGACTATTCCATGTGAATTATCACTTTTGGAACAAAAATAAGGGTGTTTAGAGTCACTTTAATGCCTGAAATTGGTCGAAATAGAAGCCTCTGAATAGGAGAAAATGTCTTTAAAAATGGCAATTTTCGTCACATTGAGGCTTTAAAAAGTAGTTATTCAACATGAGGCGCATTCCAAATTACATTTTGAATCAATTTTTCTACAGTCCAAAAAAACTAATTTCTGATGAAAAACGATGCCCCGTGACCTGTGGAAATTTCTCCAGATCGTCAGAAATGGAAATTTTTCAATGTTTAATTTTTTGACTGCAAATGACTATTCCATGTAAATTATCACTTTTGGAACATAAACAGGTGTGTTTAGAGTCACTTTAATACCTGAAATTGGTCGAAATAGAAGCTTCTGAATTGGAGAAAATGTCTGTATTAATGGCAATTTTGGTCACTTTGAGGCTTTAAAAAGTAGTTATTCAACATGAGGCACATTCCAAATGACATTTTGAATCAATTTTTCTACAGTCCAAAAAATCAATTTTCTGATGAAAAACGATGACCCGTGACCTGTCGAAATTTCTCCAGATGGTCAGAAATGGAAATTTTTTCATGTTTAATTTTTTTACTGTAAATGACCATTCCATGTGAATTGTCACTTTTGCACTTAAAATAAGTGTGTTTAGAGTAAGTTTAATGACTGAAATTGGTGGAAAAAGAAGCTTCTGAGTAGGAGAAAATGTCTGTAAAAATGGCAATTTTGGTCACATTGAGGCTTCAAAAAGTAGTTATTCAACATGAGGCACAATCCAAATGACATTTTGAATCAATTTTTCTACAGTCTAAAAAAATCAATTTTCTGATGAAAAATGATGACCCGTGACCTGTTGAAATTTCTCCAGATAGTCAGAAATGGAAATGATTTCATGTTTAATTTTTTGACTGCAAATGACTATTCCATGTAAATTATCACTTTTGGAACAAAAATAAGTGTGTTTAGAGTCACTTTAATGCCTGAAATTGGTTGAAATAGAAGCTTCTGAATAGGAGAAAAAGTCTGTAATTATGGCAATTTTGGTCACATTGAGGCTTTAAAAAGTAGTTATACAACATGAGGCGTATTCCAAATGACATTTTGAATCAATTTTTCTACAGTCCAAAAAATCAATTTTCTGATGAAAAACGATGCCCCGTGACCTGTCGAAATTTCTCCAGATGGTCAGAAATGGAAATTTTTTAATGTTTACATTTTTTTTCTGTAAATGACTATTCCATGTGAATTATCACTTTTGGAACAAAAATAAGGGTGTTTAGAGTCACTTTAATGCATGAAATTGGTCGAAATAGAAGCTTCTGAATAGGAGAAAATGTCTTTAAAAATGGCAATTTTCGTCACATTGAGGCTTTAAAAAGTAGTTATTCAACATGAGGCGCATTCCAAATGACATTTTGAATCAATTTTTCTACAGCCTAAAAAAACAATTTTCTGATGAAAAACGATGCCCCGTGACCTGTCGAAATTTCTCCAGATCGTCAGAAATGGAAATTTTTCAATGTTTAATTTTTTGACTGCAAATGACTATTCCATGTAAATTTTCACTTTTGGAACAAAAATAAGTGTGTTTAGAGTCACTTTAATGCCTGAAATTGGTCGAAATAGAAGCTTCTGAATAGGAGAAAAAGTCTGTAATTATGGCAATTTTGGTCACATTGAGGCTTTAAAAAGTAGTTAGTCAACATGAGGCACAATCCAAATGACATTTTGAATCAATTTTTCTACAGTCCAAAAAAATCAATTTACTGATGAAAAATGATGACCCGTGACCTGTCGAAATTTCTCCAGATCGTCAGAAATGGAAATTATTGAATGTTTAATTTTTTGACTGCAAATGACTATTCCATGTAAATTATCACTTTTGGAACAAAAATAAGTGTGTTTAGAGTCACATTAATGCCTGAAATTGGTCGAAATAGAAGCTTCTGAATAGGAGAAAAAGTCTGTAATTATGGCAATTTTGGTCACATTGAGGCTTTAAAAAGTAGTTATTCAACATGAGGCGCATTCCAAATGACATTTTGAATCAATTTTTCTACAGTCCAAAAAATCTATTTTCTGATGATAAACGATGACCCGTGACCTGTCAAAATTTCTCCAGATCGTCAGAAATGGAAATTTTTTAATGTTTAATTTTTTGACTGCAAATGACTATTCCATGTAAATTATCACTTTTGGAACAAAAATAAGTGTGTTTAGAGTCACTTTAATGCCTGAAATTGGTCGAAATAGAAGCTTCTGAATAGGAGAAAAAGTCTGTAATAATGGCAATTTTGGACACATTGAGGCTTTAAAAAGTAGTTATTCAACATGAGGCACATTCCAAATTACATTTTTAATCAATTTTTCTACAGTCCAAAAAATCAATTTTCTGATGAAAAACGATTTAACCTGTCGACCTGTCAAAATTTCTCCAGATGGTCAGAAATGGAAATTTTTTAATGTTTAATTTTTAGACTGCACATGACTATTCCATGCAAATTATCACTTTTGGAACAAAAACAGGTGTGTTTAGAGTCACTTTAAAGCCTGAAATTGGTCGAAATAGAAGCTTCTGAATAGGAAAAAATGTCTGTATTAATGGCAATTTTGGTCACTTTGAGGCTTTAAAAAGTAGTTATTCAACATGAGGCACATTCCAAATAAAATTTTGAATCAATTTTTCTACGGTCCAAAAAAATCAATTTTCTGATGAAAAACGATGACCCGTGACCTGTCGAAATTTCTCCAGATGGTCAGAAATGGAAATTTTTTTATGTTTACATTTTTTTTCTGTAAATGACTATTCCATGTGAATTATCACTTTTGGAACAAAAATAAGGGTGTTTAGAGTCACTTTAATGCCTGAAATTGGTCGAAATAGAAGCTTCTGAATAGGAGAAAATGTCTTTAAAAATGGCAATTTTCGTCACATTGAGGCTTTAAAAAGTAGTTATTCAACATGAGGCACAATTCAAATGACATTTTGAATACATTTTTCTACAGCCCAAAAACTCAATTTTCTGATGAAAAACGATGACCCGTGACCTGTCGAAATCTCTCCAGATGGTCAGAAATGGAAATTTTTAAATTTTTTTTTTTTTTACTGTAAATGACTATTCCATATGAATTATCACTTTTGGAATTAAAATAAGTGTGTTTAGAGTAAGTTTAATGACTGAAATTGGTCAAAAAAGAAGCCTCTGAGTAGGAGAAAACGTCTGTAAAAATGGCAATTCTGGTCACATTGAGGCTTTAAAAAGTAGTTATTCAACATGAGGCACATTCCAAATGACATTTTGAATCAATTTTTCTACAGTCCAAACAATCAATTTTCTGATTAAAAACGATGACCCGTGACCAGTCGAAATTTCTCCAGATGGTCAGAAATGGAAATTTTTTAATGTTTAATTTTTTGACTGCACATGACTATTCCATGTAAATTATCACTTTTGGAACTAAAATAAGTGTGTTTAGAATCACTTTAATGCCTGAAATTGGTCAAAATAGAAGCTTCTGAATAGGAGAAAAAGTCTGTATTAATGGCTATTTTGGCCACATTTAAAAACATTTAAAAAGTAGTTATTCAACATGAGGCACATTCCAAATGACATTTTTAATCAATTTTTCTACAGTCCATAAAATCAATTTTTGTGATGAAAAACGATGACCCGTAACCTGTCGAAATTTCTCCAGATGGTCAGAAATGGAAATTTTTTAATGTTTACTTCTTTTTTTCTGTAAATGACTATTCCATGTGAATTATCACTTTTGGAACAAAAATAAGGGTGTTTAGAGTCACTTTAATGCCTGAAATTGGTCGAAATAGAAGCCTCTGAATAGGAGAAAATGTCTTTAAAAATGGCAATTTTCGTCACATTGAGGCTTTAAAAAGTAGTTATTCAACATGAGGCGCATTCCAAATTACATTTTGAATCAATTTTTCTACAGTCCAAAAAAACTAATTTCTGATGAAAAACGATGCCCCGTGACCTGTGGAAATTTCTCCAGATCGTCAGAAATGGAAATTTTTCAATGTTTAATTTTTTGACTGCAAATGACTATTCCATGTAAATTATCACTTTTGGAACATAAACAGGTGTGTTTAGAGTCACTTTAATACCTGAAATTGGTCGAAATAGAAGCTTCTGAATTGGAGAAAATGTCTGTATTAAAGGCAATTTTGGTCACTTTGAGGCTTTAAAAAGTAGTTATTCAACATGAGGCACATTCCAAATGACATTTTGAATCAATTTTTCTACAGTCCAAAAAATCAATTTTCTGATGAAAAACGATGACCCGTGACCTGTCGAAATTTCTCCAGATGGTCAGAAATGGAAATTTTTTCATGTTTAATTTTTTTACTGTAAATGACCATTCCATGTGAATTGTCACTTTTGCACTTAAAATAAGTGTGTTTAGAGTAAGTTTAATGACTGAAATTGGTGGAAAAAGAAGCTTCTGAGTAGGAGAAAATGTCTGTAAAAATGGCAATTTTGGTCACATTGAGGCTTCAAAAAGTAGTTATTCAACATGAGGCACAATCCAAATGACATTTTGAATCAATTTTTCTACAGTCTAAAAAAATCAATTTTCTGATGAAAAATGATGACCCGTGACCTGTTGAAATTTCTCCAGATAGTCAGAAATGGAAATGATTTCATGTTTAATTTTTTGACTGCAAATGACTATTCCATGTAAATTATCACTTTTGGAACAAAAATAAGTGTGTTTAGAGTCACTTTAATGCCTGAAATTGGTTGAAATAGAAGCTTCTGAATAGGAGAAAAAGTCTGTAATTATGGCAATTTTGGTCACATTGAGGCTTTAAAAAGTAGTTATACAACATGAGGCGTATTCCAAATGACATTTTGAATCAATTTTTCTACAGTCCAAAAAATCAATTTTCTGATGAAAAACGATGCCCCGTGACCTGTCGAAATTTCTCCAGATGGTCAGAAATGGAAATTTTTTAATGTTTACATTTTTTTTCTGTAAATGACTATTCCATGTGAATTATCACTTTTGGAACAAAAATAAGGGTGTTTAGAGTCACTTTAATGCATGAAATTGGTCGAAATAGAAGCTTCTGAATAGGAGAAAATGTCTTTAAAAATGGCAATTTTCGTCACATTGAGGCTTTAAAAAGTAGTTATTCAACATGAGGCGCATTCCAAATGACATTTTGAATCAATTTTTCTACAGCCTAAAAAAACAATTTTCTGATGAAAAACGATGCCCCGTGACCTGTCGAAATTTCTCCAGATCGTCAGAAATGGAAATTTTTCAATGTTTAATTTTTTGACTGCAAATGACTATTCCATGTAAATTTTCACTTTTGGAACAAAAATAAGTGTGTTTAGAGTCACTTTAATGCCTGAAATTGGTCGAAATAGAAGCTTCTGAATAGGAGAAAAAGTCTGTAATTATGGCAATTTTGGTCACATTGAGGCTTTAAAAAGTAGTTAGTCAACATGAGGCACAATCCAAATGACATTTTGAATCAATTTTTCTACAGTCCAAAAAAATCAATTTACTGATGAAAAATGATGACCCGTGACCTGTCGAAATTTCTCCAGATCGTCAGAAATGGAAATTATTTAATGTTTAATTTTTTGACTGCAAATGACTATTCCATGTAAATTATCACTTTTGGAACAAAAATAAGTGTGTTTAGAGTCACATTAATGCCTGAAATTGGTCGAAATAGAAGCTTCTGAATAGGAGAAAAAGTCTGTAATTATGGCAATTTTGGTCACATTGAGGCTTTAAAAAGTAGTTATTCAACATGAGGCGCATTCCAAATGACATTTTGAATCAATTTTTCTACAGTCCAAAAAATCTATTTTCTGATGATAAACGATGACCCGTGACCTGTCAAAATTTCTCCAGATCGTCAGAAATGGAAATTTTTTAATGTTTAATTTTTTGACTGCAAATGACTATTCCATGTAAATTATCACTTTTGGAACAAAAATAAGTGTGTTTAGAGTCACTTTAATGCCTGAAATTGGTCGAAATAGAAGCTTCTGAATAGGAGAAAAAGTCTGTAATAATGGCAATTTTGGACACATTGAGGCTTTAAAAAGTAGTTATTCAACATGAGGCACATTCCAAATTACATTTTTAATCAATTTTTCTACAGTCCAAAAAATCAATTTTCTGATGAAAAACGATTTAACCTGTCGACCTGTCAAAATTTCTCCAGATGGTCAGAAATGGAAATTTTTTAATGTTTAATTTTTAGACTGCACATGACTATTCCATGCAAATTATCACTTTTGGAACAAAAACAGGTGTGTTTAGAGTCACTTTAAAGCCTGAAATTGGTCGAAATAGAAGCTTCTGAATAGGAAAAAATGTCTGTATTAATGGCAATTTTGGTCACTTTGAGGCTTTAAAAAGTAGTTATTCAACATGAGGCACATTCCAAATAAAATTTTGAATCAATTTTTCTACGGTCCAAAAAAATCAATTTTCTGATGAAAAACGATGACCCGTGACCTGTCGAAATTTCTCCAGATGGTCAGAAATGGAAATTTTTTTATGTTTACATTTTTTTTCTGTAAATGACTATTCCATGTGAATTATCACTTTTGGAACAAAAATAAGGGTGTTTAGAGTCACTTTAATGCCTGAAATTGGTCGAAATAGAAGCTTCTGAATAGGAGAAAATGTCTTTAAAAATGGCAATTTTCGTCACATTGAGGCTTTAAAAAGTAGTTATTCAACATGAGGCACAATTCAAATGACATTTTGAATACATTTTTCTACAGCCCAAAAACTCAATTTTCTGATGAAAAACGATGACCCGTGACCTGTCGAAATCTCTCCAGATGGTCAGAAATGGAAATTTTTAAATTTTTTTTTTTTTTACTGTAAATGACTATTCCATATGAATTATCACTTTTGGAATTAAAATAAGTGTGTTTAGAGTAAGTTTAATGACTGAAATTGGTCAAAAAAGAAGCCTCTGAGTAGGAGAAAACGTCTGTAAAAATGGCAATTCTGGTCACATTGAGGCTTTAAAAAGTAGTTATTCAACATGAGGCACATTCCAAATGACATTTTGAATCAATTTTTCTACAGTCCAAACAATCAATTTTCTGATTAAAAACGATGACCCGTGACCAGTCGAAATTTCTCCAGATGGTCAGAAATGGAAATTTTTTAATGTTTAATTTTTTGACTGCACATGACTATTCCATGTAAATTATCACTTTTGGAACTAAAATAAGTGTGTTTAGAATCACTTTAATGCCTGAAATTGGTCAAAATAGAAGCTTCTGAATAGGAGAAAAAGTCTGTATTAATGGCTATTTTGGCCACATTTAAAAACATTTAAAAAGTAGTTATTCAACATGAGGCACATTCCAAATGACATTTTTAATCAATTTTTCTACAGTCCATAAAATCAATTTTTGTGATGAAAAACGATGACCCGTAACCTGTCGAAATTTCTCCAGATGGTCAGAAATGGAAATTTTTTAATGTTTACTTCTTTTTTTCTGTAAATGACTATTCCATGTGAATTATCACTTTTGGAACAAAAATAAGGGTGTTTAGAGTCACTTTAATGCCTGAAATTGGTCGAAATAGAAGCCTCTGAATAGGAGAAAATGTCTTTAAAAATGGCAATTTTCGTCACATTGAGGCTTTAAAAAGTAGTTATTCAACATGAGGCGCATTCCAAATTACATTTTGAATCAATTTTTCTACAGTCCAAAAAAACTAATTTCTGATGAAAAACGATGCCCCGTGACCTGTGGAAATTTCTCCAGATCGTCAGAAATGGAAATTTTTCAATGTTTAATTTTTTGACTGCAAATGACTATTCCATGTAAATTATCACTTTTGGAACATAAACAGGTGTGTTTAGAGTCACTTTAATACCTGAAATTGGTCGAAATAGAAGCTTCTGAATTGGAGAAAATGTCTGTATTAAAGGCAATTTTGGTCACTTTGAGGCTTTAAAAAGTAGTTATTCAACATGAGGCACATTCCAAATGACATTTTGAATCAATTTTTCTACAGTCCAAAAAATCAATTTTCTGATGAAAAACGATGACCCGTGACCTGTCGAAATTTCTCCAGATGGTCAGAAATGGAAATTTTTTCATGTTTAATTTTTTTACTGTAAATGACCATTCCATGTGAATTGTCACTTTTGCACTTAAAATAAGTGTGTTTAGAGTAAGTTTAATGACTGAAATTGGTGGAAAAAGAAGCTTCTGAGTAGGAGAAAATGTCTGTAAAAATGGCAATTTTGGTCACATTGAGGCTTCAAAAAGTAGTTATTCAACATGAGGCACAATCCAAATGACATTTTGAATCAATTTTTCTACAGTCTAAAAAAATCAATTTTCTGATGAAAAATGATGACCCGTGACCTGTTGAAATTTCTCCAGATAGTCAGAAATGGAAATGATTTCATGTTTAATTTTTTGACTGCAAATGACTATTCCATGTAAATTATCACTTTTGGAACAAAAATAAGTGTGTTTAGAGTCACTTTAATGCCTGAAATTGGTTGAAATAGAAGCTTCTGAATAGGAGAAAAAGTCTGTAATTATGGCAATTTTGGTCACATTGAGGCTTTAAAAAGTAGTTATACAACATGAGGCGTATTCCAAATGACATTTTGAATCAATTTTTCTACAGTCCAAAAAATCAATTTTCTGATGAAAAACGATGCCCCGTGACCTGTCGAAATTTCTCCAGATCGTCAGAAATGGAAATTTTTTAATGTTTAATTTTTTTACTGTAAATGACTATTCCATGTGAATTATCACTTTTGGAACAAAAATAAGGGTGTTTAGAATCACTTTAATGCCCGAAATTGGTCAAAATAGAAGCTTCTGAATAGGAGAAAAAGTCTGTATTAATGACAATTTTGTCCGCATTTAAAAACATTTAAAAAGTAGTTATTCAACATGAGGCACATTCCAAATGACATTTTTAATCAATTTTTCTACAGTCCATAAAATCAATTTTTGTGATGAAAAACGATGACCCGTGACCTGTTGAAATTTCTCCAGATGGTCAGAAATGGAAATTTTTTCATGTTTAATTTTTTGACTGCACATGACTATTCCATGTAAATTATCACTTTTGGAACAAAAACAGGTGTGTTTAGAGTCACTTTAATGCCTGAAATTGGTCGAAATAGAAGCTTCTGAATAGGAGAAAAAGTCTGTAATTATGGCAATTTTGGTCACATTGAGGCTTTAAAAAGTAGTTATACAACATGAGGCGTATTCCAAATGACATTTTGAATCAATTTTTCTACAGTCCAAAAAATCAATTTTCTGATGAAAAACGATGCCCCGTGACCTGTCGAAATTTCTCCAGATCGTCAGAAATGGAAATTTTTTAATGTTTAATTTTTTGACTGTAAATGACTATTCCATGTGAATTATCACTTTTGGAACAAAAATAAGGGTGTTTAGAGTCACTTTAATGCCTGAAATTGGTCGAAATAGTAGCTTCTGAATAGGAGAAAATGTCTTTAAAAATGGCAATTTTCGTCACATTGAGGATTTAAAAAGTAGTTATTCAACATGAGGCACAATCCAAATGACATTTTGAATCAATTTTTCTACAGTCCAAAAAATCAGTTTTCTGATGAAAAACGATGACCTGTGACCTGTTGAAATTTCTCCAGATGGTCAGAAATGGAAATTTTTCATGTTTAATTTTTGGACTGCACATGACTATTCCATGTAAATTATCACTTTTGGAACAAAAACAGGTGTGTTTAGAGTCACTTTAATGCCTGAAATTGGTCGAAATAGAAGCTTCTGAATAGGAGTAAATGTCTGTATTAATGGCAATTTTGGTCACATTGAGGCTTTAAAAAGTAGTTATTCAACATGAGACACATTCCAAATAAAATTTTGAATCAATTTTTCTACGGTCCAAAAAATCAATTTTCTGATGAAAAACGATGACCCGTGACCTGTCGAAATTTCTCCAGATGGTCAGAAATGGAAATTTTTTAATGTTTACATTTTTTTTCTGTAAATGACTATTCCATGTGAATTATCACTTTTGGAACAAAAATAAGGGTGTTTAGAGTCACTTTAATGCCTGAAATTGGTCGAAATAGAAGATTCTGAATAGGAGAAAATGTCTTTAAAAATGGCAATTTTCGTCACATTGAGGCTTTAAAAAGTAGTCATTCAACATGAGGCGCATTCCAAATGACATTTTTAATCAATTTTTCTACAGTCCCAAAAAACTATTTTCTGATGAAAAACGATGCCCCGTGACCTGTCGAAATTTCTCCAGATCGTCAGAAATGGAAATTTTTCAATGTTTAATTTTTTGACTGCAAATGACTATTCCATGTAAATTATCACTTTTGGAACAAAAACAGGTGTGTTTAGAGTCACTTTAATACCTGAAATTGGTCGAAATAGAAGCTTCTGAATTGGAGAAAATGTCTGTATTAATGGCAATTTTGGTCACTTTGAGGCTTTAAAAAGTAGTTATTCAACATGAGGCACATTCCAAATGACATTTTTAATCAATTTTTCTACAGTCCAAAAAATCAATTTTCTGATGAAAAACGATGACCCGTGACCTGTCGAAATTTCTCCAGATGGTCAGAAATGGAAATTTTTTCATGTTCAATTTTTTTTACTGTAAATGACTATTCCATGTGAATTGTCACTTTTGCACTTAAAATAAGTGTGTTTAGAGTAAGTTTAATGACTGAAATTGGTCGAAAAAGAAGCTTATGAGTAGGAGAAAATGTCTGTAAAAATGGCAATTTTGGTCACATTGAGGCTACAAAAAGTAGTTATTCGACATGAGGCACAATCCAAATGACATTTTGAATCAATTTTTCTACAGTCTAAAAAAATCAATTTTCTGATGAAAAATGATGACCCGTGACCTGTTGAAATTTCTCCAGATAGTCAGAAATGGAAATTATTTCATGTTTAATTTTTTGACTGCAAATGACTATTCCATATAAATTATCACTTTTGGAACAAAAATAAGTGTGTTTAGAGTCACTTTAATGCCTGAAATTGGTCGAAATAGAAGCTTCTGAATAGGAGAAAAAGTCTGTAATTATGGCAATTTTGGTCACATTGAGGCTTTAAAAAATAGTTATACAACATGAGGCGTATTCCAAATGACATTTTGAATCAATTTTTCTACAGTCCAAAAAATCAATTTTCTGATGAAAAACGATGCCCCGTGACCTGTCGAAATTTCTCCAGATGGTCAGAAATGGAAATTTTTTAATGTTTAATTTTTTGACTGCAAATGACTATTCCATGTAAATGATCACTTTTGGAACAAAAACAGGTGTGTTTCGAGTCACTTTAATACCTGAATGTTTCTGTCGAAATTTCTCCAGATCGTCAGAAATGGAAATTTTTCAATGTTTAATTTTTTGACTGCAAATGACTATTCCATGTAAATTATCACTTTTGGAACAAAAACAGGTGTGTTTCGAGTCACTTTAATACCTGAAATTGGTCGAAATAGAAGCTTCTGAATTGGAGAAAATGTCTGTATTAATGGCAATTTTGGTCACTTTGAGGCTTTAAAAAGTAGTTATTCAACATGAGGCACATTCCAAATGACATTTTGAATCAATTTTTCTACAGTCCAAAAAAAAAAATTTCTGATGAAAAACGATGACCCGTGACTTGTCGAAATTTCTCCAGATGGTCAGAAATGGACATTTTTTCATGTTTAATTTTTTTACTGTAAATGACTATTCCATGTGAATTGTCACTTTTGCACTTAAAATAAGTGTGTTTAGAGTAAGTTTAATGACTGAAATTGGTCCAAAAAGAAGCTTCTGAGTAGGAGAAAATGTCTGTAAAAATGGCAATTTTGGTCACATTGAGGCTACAAAAAGTAGTTATTCAACATGAGGCACAATCCAAATGACATTTTGAATCAATTTTTCTACAGTCTAAAAAAATCAATTTTCTGATGAAAAATGATGACCCGTGACCTGTTAAAATTTCTCCAGATAGTCAGAAATGGAAATTATTTCATGTTTCATTTTTTGACTGCAAATGACTATTCCATGGAAATTATCACTTTTGGAACAAAAATAAGTGTGTTTAGAGTCACTTTAATGCCTGAAACTAGTCGAAATAGAAGCTTCTGAATAGGAGAAAAAGTCTGTAATAATTTCAATTTTGGTCACATTGAGGCTTTAAAAAGTAGTTATTCAACATGAGGCACATTCCAAATGACATTTTTAATAAATTTTTCTACAGTCCAAAAAATCAATTTTCTGATGAAAAACGATGACCCGTGACCTGTCGAAATTTCTCCAGATGGTCAGAAATGGAAATTTTTTCATGTTCAATTTTTTTACTGTAAATGACTATTCCATGTGAATTGTCACTTTTGCACTTAAAATAAGTGTGTTTAGAGTAAGTTTAATGACTGAAATTGGTCGAAAAAGAAGCTTATGAGTAGGAGAAAATGTCTGTAAAAATGGCAATTTTGGTCACATTGAGGCTACAAAAAGTAGTTATTCGACATGAGGCACAATCCAAATGACATTTTGAATCAATTTTTCTACAGTCTAAAAAATCAATTTTCTGATGAAAAATGATGACCCGTGACCTGTTGAAATTTCTCCAGATAGTCAGAAATGGAAATTATTTCATGTTTAATTTTTTGACTGCAAATGACTATTCCATGTAAATTATCACTTTTGGAACAAAAATAAGTGTGTTTAGAGTCACTTTAATGCCTGAAATTGGTCGAAATAGAAGCTTCTGAATAGGAGAAAAAGTCTGTAATTATGGCAATTTTGGTCACATTGAGGCTTTAAAAAATAGTTATACAACATGAGGCGTATTCCAAATGACATTTTGAATCAATTTTTCTACAGTCCAAAAAATCAATTTTCTGATGAAAAACGATGCCCCGTGACCTGTCGAAATTTCTCCAGATGGTCAGAAATGGAAAATTTTTAATGTTTAATTTTTTGACTGCAAATGACTATTCCATGTAAATTATCACTTTTGGAACAAAAACAGGTGTGTTTCGAGTCACTTTAATACCTGAATGTTTCTGTCGAAATTTCTCCAGATCGTCAGAAATGGAAATTTTTCAATGTTTAATTTTTTGACTGCAAATGACTATTCCATGTAAATTATCACTTTTGGAACAAAAACAGGTGTGTTTCGAGTCACTTTAATACCTGAAATTGGTCGAAATAGAAGCTTCTGAATTGGAGAAAATGTCTGTATTAATGGCAATTTTGGTCACTTTGAGGCTTTAAAAAGTAGTTATTCAACATGAGGCACATTCCAAATGACATTTTTAATCAATTTTTCTACAGTCCAAAAAATCAATTTTCTGATGAAAAACGATGACCCGTGACCTGTCGAAATTTCTCCAGATGGTCAGAAATGGAAATTTTTTCATGTTTAATTTTTTTTACTGTAAATGACCATTCCATGTGAATTGTCACTTTTGCACTTAAAATAAGTGTGTTTAGAGTAAGTTTAATGACTGAAATTGGTCGAAAAAGAAGCTTCTGAGTAGGAGAAAATGTCTGTAAAAATGGCAATTTTGGTCACATTGAGGCTTCAAAAGTAGTTATTCAACATGAGGCACAATCCAAATTACATTTTGAATCAATTTTTCTACAGTCTAAAAAAATCAATTTTCTGATGAAAAATGATGACCCGTGACCTGTTGAAATTTCTCCAGATAGTCAGAAATGGAAATTATTTCATGCTTAATTTTTTGACTGCAAATGACTATTCCATGTAAATTATCACTTTTGGAACAAAAATAAGTGTGTTTAGAGTCACTTTAATGCCTGAAATTGGTCGAAATAGAAGCTTCTGAATAGGAGAAAAAGTCTGTAATTATGGCAATTTTGGTCACATTGAGGCTTTAAAAAGTAGTTATACAACATGAGGCGTATTCCAAATGACATTTTGAATCAATTTTTCTACAGTCCAAAAAATCAATTTTCTGATGAAAAACGATGCCCCGTGACCTGTCGAAATTTCTCCAGATGGTCAGAAATGGAAATTTTTTAATGTTTAATTTTTTGACTGTAAATGACTATTCCATGTGAATTATCACTTTTGGAACAAAAATAAGGGTGTTTAGAGTCACTTTAATGCCTGAAATTGGTCGAAATAGTAGCTTCTGAATAGGAGAAAATGTCTTTAAAAATGGCAATTTTCGTCACATTGAGAATTTAAAAAGTAGTTATTCAACATGAGGCACAATCCAAATGACATTTTGAATCAATTTTTCTACAGTCCAAAAAATCAGTTTTCTGATGAAAAACGATGACCTGTGACCTGTCGAAATTTCTCCAGATGGTCAGAAATGGAAATTTTTTCATGTTTAATTTTTTTACTGTAAATGACTATTCCATGTGAATTATCACTTTTGGAACTAAAATAAGTGTGTTTAGAATCATTTAATGCCCGAAATTGGTCAAAATAGAAGCTTCTGAATAGGAGAAAAAGTCTGTATTAATGACAATTTTGTCCGCATTTAAAAACATTTAAAAAGTAGTTATTCAACATGAGGCACATTCCAAATGACATTTTTAATCAATTTTTCTACAGTCCATAAAATCAATTTTTGTGATGAAAAACGATGACCCGTGACCTGTTGAAATTTCTCCAGATGGTCAGAAATGGAAATTTTTTCATGTTTAATTTTTTGACTGCACATGACTATTCCATGTAAATTATCACTTTTGGAACAAAAACAGGTGTGTTTAGA
This sequence comes from Triturus cristatus, assembly GCF_964204655.1. Classification (NCBI taxonomy): domain Eukaryota; kingdom Metazoa; phylum Chordata; class Amphibia; order Caudata; family Salamandridae; genus Triturus; species Triturus cristatus. The sequence continues at coordinate 889,513,335 of NC_140593.1, forward strand.
GTCACTTTAATGCCTGAAATTGGTCGAAATAGAAGCTTCTGAATAGGAGTAAATGTCTGTATTAATGGCAATTTTGGTCACATTGAGGCTTTAAAAAGTAGTTATTCAACATGAGACACATTCCACATAAAATTTTGAATCAATTTTTCTACGGTCCAAAAAATCAATTTTCTGATGAAAAACGATGACCCGTGACCTGTCGAAATTTCTCCAGATGGTCAGAAATGGAAATTTTTTAATGTTTAATTTTTTGACTGCAAATGACTATTCCATGTAAATTATCACTTTTGGAACAAAAATAAGTGTGTTTAGAGTCACTTTAATGCCTGAAATTGGTCGAAATAGAAGCTTCTAAATAGGAGAAAAAGTCTGTAATAATGGCAATTTTGGTCACATTGAGGTTTTAAAAAGTAGTTATTCAACATGAGGCACATTCCAAATGACATTTTGAATCAATTTTTCTACAGTCCAAAAAATAAATTTTCTGATGAAAAACGATGACCCGTGACCTGTCGAAATTTCTCCAGATGGTCAGAAATGGAAATTTTTTAATGTTTATTTTTTTTTACTGTAAATGACTATTCCATGTGAATTATCACTTTTGGAACAAAAACAAGTGTACTTAGAGTCACTTTAATGCCTGAAATTGGTCGAAATAGAAGCTTCTGAATAGGAGAAAAAGTCTGTAATAATGGCAATTTTGGTCACATTGAGGCTTTAAAAAGTAGTCATTCAACATAAGGCACATTCCAAATGACATTTTGAATCAATTTTTCTAGAGTCCAAAAAATCAAGTTTCTGATGAAAAACGATGACCCGTGACCTGTCGAAATTTCTCCAGATTGTCAGAAATGGACATTTTTTAATGTTTCATTTTTTGACTGCAAATGACTATTCCATGTAAATTATCACTTTTGGAACAAAAACAAGTGTGCTTAGAGTCACTTTATTGCCTGAAATTGGTCGAAATAGAAGCTTCTGAATAGGAGAAACTGTCTGTATTAATGGCAATTTTGGTCACATTGAGGCTTCAAAAAGTAGTTATTCAACATGAGGCACAATCCAAATGACATTTTGAATACATTTTTCTACAGTCCAAAAAAATCAATTTTCTGATGAAAAACGATGACCCGTGACCTGTCGAAATTTCTCCAGATGGTCAGAAATGGAAATTTTTTTATGTTTAATTTTTTTACTGTAAATGACTATTCCATGTGAATTATCACTTTTGGAACAAAAACAAGTGTGTTTAGAGGCACTTTAATGCCTGAAATTGGTCGAAAAAGAAGCTTCTGAGTAGGAGAAAAAGTCTGTAATTATATCAATTTTGGTCACATTGAGGCTTTAAAAAGTAGTTATTCAACATGAGGCGCATTCTAAATGACATTTTGAATCAATTTTTCTACAGTCCAAAAAATCAATTTTCTGATGAAAAACGATGACCCGTGACCTGTCAAAATTTCTCCAGATCGTGAGAAATGGAAATTTTTTAATGTTTAATTTTTTGACTGCAAATGACTATTCCATGTAAATTATCACTTTTGGAACAAAAACAAGTGTGCTTAGAGTCACTTTAATGCCTGAAATTGGTCGAAATAGAAGCTTCTGAATAGGAGAAAAAGTCTGTAATAATGGCAATTTTGGTCACATTGAGGCTTTAAAAAGTAGTTATTCAACATAAGGCACATTCCAAATGACATTTTGAATCAATTTTTCTAGAGTCCAAAAAATCAATTTTCTGATGAAAAACGATGACCCGTGACCTGTCGAAATTTCTCCAGATTGTCAGAAATGGAAATTTTTTAATGTTTAGTTTTTTGACTGCAAATAACTATTCCATGTAAACTATCACTTTTGGAACTAAAATAAGTGTTTAGAGTCACTTTAATGCCTGAAATTGGTCGAAATAGAAGCTTCGGAATAGGAGCAAAAGTCTGTAATAATGGCAATTTTGGTCACATTGAAGCTTTAAAAAGTAGTTATTCAACATGAGGCACATTCCAAATGACATTTTTAATCAATTTTTCTACAGTCCAAAAAATCAATTTTCTGATGAAAAACGATGACCCGTGACCTCTCGAAATTTCTCCAGATGGTCAGAAATGGAAATATTTTAACGTTTAATTTTTTGACTGCAAATGACTATTCCATGTGAATTATCACTTTTGGAACTAAAATAAGTGTGTTTAGAGTAATTTTAATTACTGAAATTGGTCGAAAAAGAAGCTTCTGAGTAGGAGAAAATGTCTGTTAAAATGGCAATTTTGGTCACGTTGAGGCTTCAAAAAGTAGTTATTCAACATGAGGCACAATCCAAATGACATTTTTAATCAATTTTTCTACAGTCCAAAAAATCAATTTTCTGATGAAAAACGATGACCCGTGACCTGTCGAAATTTCTCCAGATGGTCAGAAATGGAAATTTTTTAATGTTTAATTTTTTGACTGCAAATGACTATTCCATGTAAATTATCACTTTTGGAACAAAAATAAGTGTGTTTAGAGTCACTTTATTGCCTGAAATTGGTCGAAATAGAAGCTTCTAAATAGGAGAAAAAGTCTGTAATAATGGCAATTTTGGTCACATTGAGGTTTTAAAAAGTAGTTATTCAACATGAGGCACATTCCAAATGACATTTTGAATCAATTTTTCTACAGTCCAAAAAATCAATTTTCTGATGAAAAACGATGACCCGTGACCTGTCGAAATTTCTCCAGATGGTCAGAAATGGAAATTTTTTAATGTTTATTTTTTTTTACTGTAAATGACTATTCCATGTGAATTATCACTTTTGGAACAAAAACAAGTGTGCTTAGAGTCACTTTAATGCCTGAAATTGGTCGAAATAGAAGCTTCTGAATAGGAGAAAAAGTCTGTAATAATGGCAATTTTGGTCACATTGAGGCTTTAAAAAGTAGTTATTCAACATAAGGCACATTCAAAATGACATTTTGAATACATTTTTCTACAGTCTAAAAAATCAATTTTCTGATGAAAAAGGATGACCCTTGACCTGTCGAAATTTCTCCAGATTGTCAGAAATGATAATTTTTTAATGTTTAATTTGTATACTGTAAATGACTATTCCATGTGAATTATCACTTTTGGAACAAAGATAAGTGTGTTTAGAGTCACTTTAATGCCTGAAATTGGTCGAAATAGAAGCTTCTGAATTGGAGAAAATGTCTTTAAAAATGGCAATTTTCGTCACATTGAGGCTTTAAAAAGTAGTTATCCAACATGAGGCACAATCCAAATGACATTTTGAATCAATTTTTCTACAGTCCAAAAAATCAATTTTCTGATGAAAAACGATGACCCGTGACCTGTCAAAATTTCTCCAGATCGTCAGAAATGGAAATTTTTTAATGTTTAATTTTTTGACTGCAAATGACTATTCCATGTAAATTATCACTTTTGGAACAAAAACAAGTGTGCTTAGAGTCACTTTAATGCCTGAAATTGGTCGAAATAGAAGCTTCTGAATAGGAGAAAAAGTCTGTAATAATGGCAATTTTGGTCACATTGAGGCTTTAAAAAGTAGTTATTCAACATAAGGCACATTCCAAATGACATTTTGAATCAATTTTTCTAGAGTCCAAAAAATCAATTTTCTGATGAAAAACGATGACCCGTGACCTCTCGAAATTTCTCCAGATGGTCAGAAATGGAAATATTTTAACGTTTAATTTTTTGACTGCAAATGACTATTCCATGTGAATTATCACTTTTGGAACTAAAATAAGTGTGTTTAGAGTAATTTTAATTACTGAAATTGGTCGAAAAAGAAGCTTCTGAGTAGGAGAAAATGTCTGTTAAAATGGCAATTTTGGTCACGTTGAGGCTTCAAAAAGTAGTTATTCAACATGAGGCACAATCCAAATGACATTTTTAATCAATTTTTCTACAGTCCAAAAAATCAATTTTCTGATGAAAAACGATGACCCGTGACCTGTCGAAATTTCTCCAGATGGTCAGAAATGGAAATTTTTTAATGTTTAATTTTTTGACTGCAAATGACTATTCCATGTAAATTATCACTTTTGGAACACAAATAAGTGTGTTTAGAGTCACTTTAATGCCTGAAATTGGTCGAAATAGAAGCTTCTAAATAGGAGAAAAAGTCTGTAATAATGGCAATTTTGGTCACGTTGAGGCTTCAAAAAGTAGTTATTCAACATGAGGCACAATCCAAATGACATTTTTAATCAATTTTTCTACAGTCCAAAAAATCAATTTTCTGATGAAAAACGATGACCCGTGACCTGTCGAAATTTCTCCAGATTGTCAGAAATGGAAATTTTTTAATGTTTAGATTTTTGACTGCAAATAACTATTCCATGTAAACTATCACTTTTGGAACTAAAATAAGTGTTTAGAGTCACTTTAATGCCTGAAATTGGTCGAAATAGAAGCTTCGGAATAGGAGCAAAAGTCTGTAATAATGGCAATTTTGGTCACATTGAAGCTTTAAAAAGTAGTTATTCAACATGAGGCACATTCCAAATGACATTTTTAATCAATTTTTCTACAGTCCAAAAAATCAATTTTCTGATGAAAAACGATGACCCGTGACCTCTCGAAATTTCTCCAGATGGTCAGAAATTGAAATATTTTAACGTTTAATTTTTTGACTGCAAATGACTATTCCATGTGAATTATCACTTTTGGAACTAAAATAAGTGTGTTTAGAGTAATTTTAATTACTGAAATTGGTCGAAAAAGAAGCTTCTGAGTAGGAGAAAATGTCTGTTAAAATGGCAATTTTGGTCACGTTGAGGCTTCAAAAAGTAGTTATTCAACATGAGGCACAATCCAAATGACATTTTTAATCAATTTTTCTACAGTCCAAAAAATCAATTTTCTGATGAAAAACGATGACCCGTGACCTGTCGAAATTTCTCCAGATGGTCAGAAATGGAAATTTTTTAATGTTTAATTTTTTGACTGCAAATGACTATTCCATGTAAATTATCACTTTTGGAACAAAAATAAGTGTGTTTAGAGTCACTTTATTGCCTGAAATTGGTCGAAATAGAAGCTTCTAAATAGGAGAAAAAGTCTGTAATAATGGCAATTTTGGTCACATTGAGGTTTTAAAAAGTAGTTATTCAACATGAGGCACATTCCAAATGACATTTTGAATCAATTTTTCTACAGTCCAAAAAATCAATTTTCTGATGAAAAACGATGACCCGTGACCTGTCGAAATTTCTCCAGATGGTCAGAAATGGAAATTTTTTAATGTTTATTTTTTTTTACTATAAATGACTATTCCATGTGAATTATCACTTTTGGAACAAAAACAAGTGTGCTTAGAGTCACTTTAATGCCTGAAATTGGTCGAAATAGAAGCTTCTGAATAGGAGAAAAAGTCTGTAATAATGGCAATTTTGGTCACATTGAGGCTTTAAAAAGTAGTTATTCAACATAAGGCACATTCAAAATGACATTTTGAATACATTTTTCTAGAGTCCAAAAAATCAATTTTCTGATGAAAAACGATGACCCTTGACCTGTCGAAATTTCTCCAGATTGTCAGAAATGGAAATTTTTTAATGTTTAATTTGTATACTGTAAATGACTATTCCATGTGAATTATCACTTTTGGAACAAAGATAAGTGTGTTTAGAGTCACTTTAATGCCTGAAATTGGTCGAAATAGAAGCTTCTGAATAGGAGAAAAAGTCTGTAATAATGGCAATTTTGGTCACATTGAGGTTTTAAAAAGTAGTTATTCAACATGAGGCACATTCCAAATGACATTTTGAATCAATTTTTCTACAGTCCAAAAAATCAATTTTCTGATGAAAAACGATGACCCGTGACCTGTCGAAATTTCTCCAGATGGTCAGAAATGGAAATTTTTTAATGTTTATTTTTTTTTTACTGTAAATGACTATTCCATGTGAATTATCACTTTTGGAACAAAAATAAGGGTGTTTAGAGTCACTTTAATGCCTGAAATTGGTTGAAATAGAAGCTTCTGAATAGGAGAAAAAGTCTGTAATAATGGCAATTTTGGTCACATTAAGGTTTTAAAAAGTAGTTATTCAACATGAGGCACATTCCCAAGGATATTTTTAATCAATTTTTCTACAGTCCAAAAAATCAATTTTCTGATGAAAAACGATGACCCGTGACCTGTCGAAATTTCTCCAGATTGTCAGAAATGGAAATTTTTTTATGTTTAATTTTTTTACTGTAAATGACTATTCCATGTGAATTATCACTTTTGGAACAAAAACAAGTGTGTTTAGAGGCACTTTAATGCCTGAAATTGGTCGAAAAAGAAGCTTCTGAGTAGGAGAAAAAGTCTGTAATTATATCAATTTTGGTCACATTGAGGCTTTAAAAAGTAGTTATTCAACATGAGGCGCATTCTAAATGACATTTTGAATCAATTTTTCTACAGTCCAAAAAATCAATTTTCTGATGATAAACGATGACCCGTGACCTGTCAAAATTTCTCCAGATCGTCAGAAATGGAAATTTTTTAATGTTTAATTTTTTGACTGCAAATGACTTTTCCATGTAAATTATCACTTTTGGAACAAAAACAAGTGTGCTTAGAGTCACTTTAATGCCTGAAATTGGTCGAAATAGAAGCTTCTGAATAGGAGAAAAAGTCTGTAATAATGGCAATTTTGGTCACATTGAGGCTTTAAAAAGTAGTTATTCAACATAAGGCACATTCAAAATGACATTTTGAATACATTTTTCTAGAGTCTAAAAAAATCAATTTTCTGATGAAAAACGATGACCCGTGACCTGTCGAAATTTCTCCAGATGGTCAGAAATGGAAATTTTTTAATGTTTAATATTTTTACTGTAAATGACTATTCTATGTAAATTATCACTTTTGGAACTAAAATAAGTGTTTAGAGTCACTTTAATGCCTGAAATTGGTCAAAATAGAAGCTTCTGAATAGGAGCAAAAGTCTGTAATAATGGCAATTTTGTCACATTGAAGCTTTAAAAAGTAGTTATTCAACATGAGGCACATTCCAAATGACATTTTTAATCAATTTTTCTACAGTCCAAAAAATCAATTTTCTGATGAAAAATGATGACCCGTGACCTCTCGAAATTTCTCCAGATGGTCAGAAATGGAAATTTTTTAACATTTAATGTTTTGACTGCAAATGACTATTCCATGTGAATTATCACTTTTGGAACTAAAATAAGTGTGTTTAGAATAATTTTAATTACTGAAATTGGTCAAAAAAGAAGCTTCTGAGTAGGAGAAAATGTCTGTAAAAATGGCAATTTTGGTCACGTTGAGGCTTCAAAAAGTAGTTATTCAACATGAGGCACAATCCAAATGACATTTTTAATCAATTTTTCTACAGTCCAAAAAATCAATTTTCTGATGAAAAACGATGACCCTTGACCTGTTGAAATTTCTCCAGATGGTCAGAAATGGACATTTTTTAATGTTTCATTTTTTGACTGCAAATGACTATTCCATGTAAATTATCACTTTTGGAACAAAAACAAGTGTGCTTAGAGTCACTTTAATGCCTGAAATTGGTCGAAATAGAAGCTTCTGAATAGGAGAAACTGTCTGTATTAATGGCAATTTTGGTCACATTGAGGCTTCAAAAAGTAGTTATTCAACATGAGGCACAATCCAAATGACATTTTGAATACATTTTTCTACAGTCCAAAAAAATCAATTTTCTGATGAAAAACGATGACCCGTGACCTGTCGAAATTTCTCCAGATGGTCAGAAATGGAATTTTTTTTATGTTTAATTTTTTTTACTGTAAATGACTATTCCATGTGAATTATCACTTTTGGAACAAAAACAAGTGTGTTTAGAGGCACTTTAATGCCTGAAATTGGTCGAAAAAGAAGCTTCTGAGTAGGAGAAAAAGTCTGTAATAATGGCAATTTTGGTCACATTGAGGTTTTAAAAAGTAGTTATTCAACATGAGGCACATTCCAAATGACATTTTGAATCAATTTTTCTACAGTCCAAAAAATCAATTTTCTGATGAAAAACGATGACCCGTGACCTGTCGAAATTTCTCCAGATGGTCAGAAATGGAAATTTTTTAATGTTTATTTTTTTTTACTGTAAATGACTATTCCATGTGAATTATCACTTTTGGAACAAAAACAAGTGTGCTTAGAGTCACTTTAATGCCTGAAATTGGTCGAAATAGAAGCTTCTGAATAGGAGAAAAAGTCTGTAATAATGGCAATTTTGGTCACATTGAGGCTTTAAAAAGTAGTCATTCAACATAAGGCACATTCCAAATGACATTTTGAATCAATTTTTCTAGAGTCCAAAAAATCAAGTTTCTGATGAAAAACGATGACCCGTGACCTGTCGAAATTTCTCCAGATTGTCAGAAATGGACATTTTTTAATGTTTCATTTTTTGACTGCAAATGACTATTCCATGTAAATTATCACTTTTGGAACAAAAACAAGTGTGCTTAGAGTCACTTTATTGCCTGAAATTGGTCGAAATAGAAGCTTCTGAATAGGAGAAACTGTCTGTATTATTGGCAATTTTGGTCACATTGAGGCTTCAAAAAGTAGTTATTCAACATGAGGCACAATCCAAATGACATTTTGAATACATTTTTCTACAGTCCAAAAAAATCAATTTTCTGATGAAAAACGATGACCCGTGACCTGTCGAAATTTCTCCAGATGGTCAGAAATGGAAATTTTTTTATGTTTAATTTTTTTACTGTAAATGACTATTCCATGTGAATTATCACTTTTGGAACAAAAACAAGTGTGTTTAGAGGCACTTTAATGCCTGAAATTGGTCGAAAAAGAAGCTTCTGAGTAGGAGAAAAAGTCTGTAATTATATCAATTTTGGTCACATTGAGGCTTTAAAAAGTAGTTATTCATCATGAGGCGCATTCTAAATGACATTTTGAATCAATTTTTCTACAGTCCAAAAAATCAATTTTCTGATGAAAAACGATGACCCGTGACCTGTCAAAATTTCTCCAGATCGTGAGAAATGGAAATTTTTTAATGTTTAATTTTTTGACTGCAAATGACTATTCCATGTAAATTATCACTTTTGGAACAAAAACAAGTGTGCTTAGAGTCACTTTAATGCCTGAAATTGGTCGAAATAGAAGCTTCTGAATAGGAGAAAAAGTCTGTAATAATGGCAATTTTGTTCACATTGAGGCTTTAAAAAGTAGTTATTCAACATAAGGCACATTCCAAATGACATTTTGAATCAATTTTTCTAGAGTCCAAAAAATCAATTTTCTGATGAAAAACGATGACCCGTGACCTGTCGAAATTTCTCCAGATTGTCAGAAATGGAAATTTTGTAATGTTTAATTTTTTGACTGCAAATGACTATTCCATGTGAATTATCACTTTTGGAACAAAGATAAGTGTGTTTAGAGTCACTTTAATGCCTGAAATTGGTCGAAATAGAAGCTTCTAAATAGGAGAAAAAGTCTGTAATAATGGCAATTTTGGTCACATTGAGGTTTTAAAAAGTAGTTATTCAACATGAGGCACATTCCAAATGACATTTTGAATCAATTTTTCTACAGTCCAAAAAATCAATTTTCTGATGAAAAACGATGACCCGTGACCTGTCGAAATTTCTCCAGATGGTCAGAAATGGAAATTTTTTAATGTTTATTTTTTTTTACTGTAAATGACTATTCCATGTGAATTATCACTTTTGGAACAAAAATAAGGGTGTTTAGAGTCACTTTAATGCCTGAAATTGGTTGAAATAGAAGCTTCTGAATAGGAGAAAAAGTCTGTAATAATGGCAATTTTGGTCACATTAAGGTTTTAAAAAGTAGCTATTCAACATGAGGCACATTCCAAAGGATATTTTTAATCAATTTTTCTACAGTCCAAAAAATCAATTTTCTGATGAAAAACGATGACCCGTGACCTGTCGAAATTTCTCCAGATTGTCAGAAATGGAAAATTTTTTATGTTTAATTTTTTTACTGTAAATGACTATTCCATGTGAATTATCACTTTTGGAACAAAAACAAGTGTGTTTAGAGGCACTTTAATGCCTGAAATTGGTCGAAAAAGAAGCTTCTGAGTAGGAGAAAAAGTCTGTAATTATATCAATTTTGGTCACATTGAGGCTTTAAAAAGTAGTTATTCAACATGAGGCGCATTCTAAATGACATTTTGAATCAATTTTTCTACAGTCCAAAAAATCAATTTTCTGATGATAAACGATGACCCGTGACCTGTCAAAATTTCTCCAGATCGTCAGAAATGGAAATTTTTTAATGTTTAATTTTTTGACTGCAAATGACTTTTCCATGTAAATTATCACTTTTGGAACAAAAACAAGTGTGCTTAGAGTCACTTTAATGCCTGAAATTGGTCGAAATAGAAGCTTCTGAATAGGAGAAAAAGTCTGTAATAATGGCAATTTTGGTCACATTGAGGCTTTAAAAAGTAGTTATTCAACATAAGGCACATTCAAAATGACATTTTGAATACATTTTTCTAGAGTCTAAAAAAATCAATTTTCTGATGAAAAACGATGACCCGTGACCTGTCGAAATTTCTCCAGATGGTCAGAAATGGAAATTTTTTAATGTTTAATATTTTTACTGTAAATGACTATTCCATGTAAATTATCACTTTTGGAACTAAAATAAGTGTTTAGAGTCACTTTAATGCCTGAAATTGGTCAAAATAGAAGCTTCTGAATAGGAGCAAAAGTCTGTAATAATGGCAATTTTGTCACATTGAAGCTTTAAAAAGTAGTTATTCAACATGAGGCACATTCCAAATGACATTTTTAATCAATTTTTCTACAGTCCAAAAAATCAATTTTCTGATGAAAAATGATGACCCGTGACATCTCGAAATTTCTCCAGATGGTCAGAAATGGAAATTTTTTAACGTTTAATGTTTTGACTGCAAATGACTATTCCATGTCAATTATCACTTTTGGAACTAAAATAAGTGTGTTTAGAATAATTTTAATTACTGAAATTGGTCAAAAAAGAAGCTTCTGAGTAGGAGAAAATGTCTGTAAAAATGGCAATTTTGGTCACGTTGAGGCTTCAAAAAGTAGTTATTCAACATGAGGCACAATCCAAATGACATTTTTAATCAATTTTTCTACAGTCCAAAAAATCAATTTTCTGATGAAAAACGATGACCCTTGACCTGTCGAAATTTCTCCAGATGGTCAGAAATGGAAATTTTTTAATGTTTAATTTTTTGACTGCAAATGACTATTCCATGTGAATTATCACTTTTGGAACAAAGATAAGTGTGTTTAGAGTCACTTTAATGCCTGAAATTGGTCGAAATAGAAGCTTCTGAATAGGAGAAAATGTCTTTAAAAATGGCAATTTTTGTCACATTGAGGCTTTAAAAAGTAGTTATTCAACATGAGGCACAATCCAAATGACATTTTGAATCAATTTTTCTACAGTCCCAAAAAATCAATTTTCTGATGAAAAACGATGACCTGTGACCTGTTGAAATTTCTCCAGATGGTCAGTAATGGACATTTTTTAATGTTTCATTTTTTGACTGCAAATGACTATTCCATGTAAATTATCACTTTTGGAACAAAAACAAGTGTGCTTAGAGTCACTTTAATGCCTGAAATTGGTCGAAATAGAAGCTTCTGAATAGGAGAAACTGTCTGTATTAATGGCAATTTTGGTCACATTGAGGCTTCAAAAAGTAGTTATTCAACATGAGGCACAATCCAAATGACATTTTGAATAAATTTTTCTACAGTCCAAAAAAATCAATTTTCTGATGAAAAACGATGACCCGTGACCTGTCGAAATTTCTCCAGATGGTCAGAAATGGAATTTTTTTTATGTTTAATTTTTTTTACTGTAAATGACTATTCCATGTGAATTATCACTTTTGGAACAAAAACAAGTGTGTTTAGAGGCACTTTAATGCCTGAAATTGGTCGAAAAAGAAGCTTCTGAGTAGGAGAAAAAGTCTGTAATAATGGCAATTTTGGTCACATTGAGGTTTTAAAAAGTAGTTATTCAACATGAGGCACATTCCAAATGACATTTTGAATCAATTTTTCTACAGTCCAAAAAATAAATTTTCTGATGAAAAACGATGACCCGTGACCTGTCGAAATTTCTCCAGATGGTCAGAAATGGAAATTTTTTAATGTTTATTTTTTTTTACTGTAAATGACTATTCCATGTGAATTATCACTTTTGGAACAAAAACAAGTGTGCTTAGAGTCACTTTAATGCCTGAAATTGGTCGAAATAGAAGCTTCTGAATAGGAGAAAAAGTCTGTAATAATGGCAATTTTGGTCACATTGAGGCTTTAAAAAGTAGTCATTCAACATAAGGCACATTCCAAATGACATTTTGAATCAATTTTTCTAGAGTCCAAAAAATCAAGTTTCTGATGAAAAACGATGACCCGTGACCTGTCGAAATTTCTCCAGATTGTCAGAAATGGACATTTTTTAATGTTTCATTTTTTGACTGCAAATGACTATTCCATGTAAATTATCACTTTTGGAACAAAAACAAGTGTGCTTAGAGTCACTTTATTGCCTGAAATTGGTCGAAATAGAAGCTTCTGAATAGGAGAAACTGTCTGTATTAATGGCAATTTTGGTCACATTGAGGCTTCAAAAAGTAGTTATTCAACATGAGGCACAATCCAAATGACATTTTGAATACATTTTTCTACAGTCCAAAAAAATCAATTTTCTGATGAAAAACGATGACCCGTGACCTGTCGAAATTTCTCCAGATGGTCAGAAATGGAAATTTTTTTATGTTTAATTTTTTTACTGTAAATGACTATTCCATGTGAATTATCACTTTTGGAACAAAAACAAGTGTGTTTAGAGGCACTTTAATGCCTGAAATTGGTCGAAAAAGAAGCTTCTGAGTAGGAGAAAAAGTCTGTAATTATATCAATTTTGGTCACATTGAGGCTTTAAAAAGTAGTTATTCAACATGAGGCGCATTCTAAATGACATTTTGAATCAATTTTTCTACAGTCCAAAAAATCAATTTTCTGATGAAAAACGATGACCCGTGACCTGTCAAAATTTCTCCAGATCGTGAGAAATGGAAATTTTTTAATGTTTAATTTTTTGACTGCAAATGACTATTCCATGTAAATTATCACTTTTGGAACAAAAACAAGTGTGCTTAGAGTCACTTTAATGCCTGAAATTGGTCGAAATAGAAGCTTCTGAATAGGAGAAAAAGTCTGTAATAATGGCAATTTTGGTCACATTGAGGCTTTAAAAAGTAGTTATTCAACATAAGGCACATTCCAAATGACATTTTGAATCAATTTTTCTAGAGTCCAAAAAATCAATTTTCTGATGAAAAACGATGACCCGTGACCTGTCGAAATTTCTCCAGATTGTCAGAAATGGAAATTTTTTAATGTTTAGTTTTTTGACTGCAAATAACTATTCCATGTAAACTATCACTTTTGGAACTAAAATAAGTGTTTAGAGTCACTTTAATGCCTGAAATTGGTCGAAATAGAAGCTTCGGAATAGGAGCAAAAGTCTGTAATAATGGCAATTTTGGTCACATTGAAGCTTTAAAAAGTAGTTATTCAACATGAGGCACATTCCAAATGACATTTTTAATCAATTTTTCTACAGTCCAAAAAATCAATTTTCTGATGAAAAACGATGACCCGTGACCTCTCGAAATTTCTCCAGATGGTCAGAAATGGAAATATTTTAACGTTTAATTTTTTGACTGCAAATGACTATTCCATGTGAATTATCACTTTTGGAACTAAAATAAGTGTGTTTAGAGTAATTTTAATTACTGAAATTGGTCGAAAAAGAAGCTTCTGAGTAGGAGAAAATGTCTGTTAAAATGGCAATTTTGGTCACGTTGAGGCTTCAAAAAGTAGTTATTCAACATGAGGCACAATCCAAATGACATTTTTAATCAATTTTTCTACAGTCCAAAAAATCAATTTTCTGATGAAAAACGATGACCCGTGACCTGTCGAAATTTCTCCAGATGGTCAGAAATGGAAATTTTTTAATGTTTAATTTTTTGACTGCAAATGACTATTCCATGTAAATTATCACTTTTGGAACAAAAATAAGTGTGTTTAGAGTCACTTTATTGCCTGAAATTGGTCGAAATAGAAGCTTCTAAATAGGAGAAAAAGTCTGTAATAATGGCAATTTTGGTCACATTGAGGTTTTAAAAAGTAGTTATTCAACATGAGGCACATTCCAAATGACATTTTGAATCAATTTTTCTACAGTCCAAAAAATCAATTTTCTGATGAAAAACGATGACCCGTGACCTGTCGAAATTTCTCCAGATGGTCAGAAATGGAAATTTTTTAATGTTTATTTTTTTTTACTGTAAATGACTATTCCATGTGAATTATCACTTTTGGAACAAAAACAAGTGTGCTTAGAGTCACTTTAATGCCTGAAATTGGTCGAAATAGAAGCTTCTGAATAGGAGAAAAAGTCTGTAATAATGGCAATTTTGGTCACATTGAGGGTTTAAAAAGTAGTTATTCAACATAAGGCACATTCAAAATGACATTTTGAATACATTTTTCTAGAGTCCAAAAAATCAATTTTCTGATGAAAAACGATGACCCTTGACCTGTCGAAATTTCTCCAGATTGTCAGAAATGATAATTTTTTAATGTTTAATTTGTATACTGTAAATGACTATTCCATGTGAATTATCACTTTTGGAACAAAGATAAGTGTGTTTAGAGTCACTTTAATGCCTGAAATTGGTCGAAATAGAAGCTTCTGAATTGGAGAAAATGTCTTTAAAAATGGCAATTTTCGTCACATTGAGGCTTTAAAAAGTAGTTATCCAACATGAGGCACAATCCAAATGACATTTTGAATCAATTTTTCTACAGTCCAAAAAATCAATTTTCTGATGAAAAACGATGACCCGTGACCTGTCAAAATTTCTCCAGATCGTCAGAAATGGAAATTTTTTAATGTTTAATTTTTTGACTGCAAATGACTATTCCATGTAAATTATCACTTTTGGAACAAAAACAAGTGTGCTTAGAGTCACTTTAATGCCTGAAATTGGTCGAAATAGAAGCTTCTGAATAGGAGAAAAAGTCTGTAATAATGGCAATTTTGGTCACATTGAGGCTTTAAAAAGTAGTTATTCAACATAAGGCACATTCCAAATGACATTTTGAATCAATTTTTCTAGAGTCCAAAAAATCAATTTTCTGATGAAAAACGATGACCCGTGACCTCTCGAAATTTCTCCAGATGGTCAGAAATGGAAATATTTTAACGTTTAATTTTTTGACTGCAAATGACTATTCCATGTGAATTATCACTTTTGGAACTAAAATAAGTGTGTTTAGAGTAATTTTAATTACTGAAATTGGTCGAAAAAGAAGCTTCTGAGTAGGAGAAAATGTCTGTTAAAATGGCAATTTTGGTCACGTTGAGGCTTCAAAAAGTAGTTATTCAACATGAGGCACAATCCAAATGACATTTTTAATCAATTTTTCTACAGTCCAAAAAATCTATTTTCTGATGAAAAACGATGACCCGTGACCTCTCGAAATTTCTCCAGATGGTCAGAAATTGAAATATTTTAACGTTTAATTTTTTGACTGCAAATGACTATTCCATGTGAATTATCACTTTTGGAACTAAAATAAGTGTGTTTAGAGTAATTTTAATTACTGAAATTGGTCGAAAAAGAAGCTTCTGAGTAGGAGAAAATGTCTGTTAAAATGGCAATTTTGGTCACGTTGAGGCTTCAAAAAGTAGTTATTCAACATGAGGCACAATCCAAATGACATTTTTAATCAATTTTTCTACAGTCCAAAAAATCAATTTTCTGATGAAAAACGATGACCCGTGACCTGTCGAAATTTCTCCAGATGGTCAGAAATGGAAATTTTTTAATGTTTAATTTTTTGACTGCAAATGACTATTCCATGTAAATTATCACTTTTGGAACAAAAATAAGTGTGTTTAGAGTCACTTTATTGCCTGAAATTGGTCGAAATAGAAGCTTCTAAATAGGAGAAAAAGTCTGTAATAATGGCAATTTTGGTCACATTGAGGTTTTAAAAAGTAGTTATTCAACATGAGGCACATTCCAAATGACATTTTGAATCAATTTTTCTACAGTCCAAAAAATCAATTTTCTGATGAAAAACGATGACCTGTGACCTGTTGAAATTTCTCCAGATGGTCAGTAATGGAAATTTTTTAATGTTTATTTTTTTTTTACTGTAAATGACTATTCCATGTGAATTATCACTTTTGGAACAAAAATAAGGGTGTTTAGAGTCACTTTAATGCCTGAAATTGGTTGAAATAGAAGCTTCTGAATAGGAGAAAAAGTCTGTAATAATGGCAATTTTGGTCACATTAAGGTTTTAAAAAGTAGTTATTCAACATGAGGCACATTCCAAAGGATATTTTTAATCAATTTTTCTACAGTCCAAAAAATCAATTTTCTGATGAAAAACGATGACCCGTGACCTGTCGAAATTTCTCCAGATTGTCAGAAATGGAAATTTTTTTATGTTTAATTTTTTTACTGTAAATGAATATTCCATGTGAATTATCACTTTTGGAACAAAAACAAGTGTGTTTAGAGGCACTTTAATGCCTGAAATTGGTCGAAAAAGAAGCTTCTGAGTAGGAGAAAAAGTCTGTAATTATATCAATTTTGGTCACATTGAGGCTTTAAAAAGTAGTTATTCAACATGAGGCGCATTCTAAATGACATTTTGAATCAATTTTTCTACAGTCCAAAAAATCAATTTTCTGATGATAAACGATGACCCGTGACCTGTCAAAATTTCTCCAGATCGTCAGAAATGGAAATTTTTTAATGTTTAATTTTTTGACTGCAAATGACTTTTCCATGTAAATTATCACTTTTGGAACAAAAACAAGTGTGCTTAGAGTCACTTTAATGCCTGAAATTGGTCGAAATAGAAGCTTCTGAATAGGAGAAAAAGTCTGTAATAATGGCAATTTTGGTCACATTGAGGCTTTAAAAAGTAGTTATTCAACATAAGGCACATTCAAAATGACATTTTGAATACATTTTTCTAGAGTCTAAAAAAATCAATTTTCTGATGAAAAACGATGACCCGTGACCTGTCGAAATTTCTCCAGATGGTCAGAAATGGAAATTTTTTAATGTTTAATATTTTTACTGTAAATGACTATTCCATGTAAATTATCACTTTTGGAACTAAAATAAGTGTTTAGAGTCACTTTAATGCCTGAAATTGGTCAAAATAGAAGCTTCTGAATAGGAGCAAAAGTCTGTAATAATGGCAATTTTGTCACATTGAAGCTTTAAAAAGTAGTTATTCAACATGAGGCACATTCCAAATGACATTTTTAATCAATTTTTCTACAGTCCAAAAAATCAATTTTCTGATGAAAAATGATGACCCGTGACCTCTCGAAATTTCTCCAGATGGTCAGAAATGGAAATTTTTTAACATTTAATGTTTTGACTGCAAATGACTATTCCATGTGAATTATCACTTTTGGAACTAAAATAAGTGTGTTTAGAATAATTTTAATTACTGAAATTGGTCAAAAAAGAAGCTTCTGTGTAGGAGAAAATGTCTGTAAAAATGGCAATTTTGGTCACGTTGAGGCTTCAAAAAGTAGTTATTCAACATGAGGCACATTCCAAATGACATTTTGAATCAATTTTTCTACAGTCCAAAAAATCAATTTTCTGATGAAAAACGATGACCCTTGACCTGTTGAAATTTCTCCAGATGGTCAGAAATGGACATTTTTTAATGTTTCATTTTTTGACTGCAAATGACTATTCCATGTAAATTATCACTTTTGGAACAAAAACAAGTGTGCTTAGAGTCACTTTAATGCCTGAAATTGGTCGAAATAGAAGCTTCTGAATAGGAGAAACTGTCTGTATTAATGGCAATTTTGGTCACATTGAGGCTTCAAAAAGTAGTTATTCAACATGAGGCACAATCCAAATGACATTTTGAATACATTTTTCTACAGTCCAAAAAAATCAATTTTCTGATGAAAAACGATGACCCGTGACCTGTCGAAATTTCTCCAGATGGTCAGAAATGGAATTTTTTTTATGTTTAATTTTTTTTACTGTAAATGACTATTCCATGTGAATTATCACTTTTGGAACAAAAACAAGTGTGTTTAGAGGCACTTTAATGCCTGAAATTGGTCGAAAAAGAAGCTTCTGAGTAGGAGAAAAAGTCTGTAATAATGGCAATTTTGGTCACATTGAGGTTTTAAAAAGTAGTTATTCAACATGAGGCACATTCCAAATGACATTTTGAATCAATTTTTCTACAGTCCAAAAAATCAATTTTCTGATGAAAAACGATGACCCGTGACCTGTCGAAATTTCTCCAGATGGTCAGAAATGGAAATTTTTTAATGTTTATTTTTTTTTACTGTAAATGACTATTCCATGTGAATTATCACTTTTGGAACAAAAACAAGTGTGCTTAGAGTCACTTTAATGCCTGAAATTGGTCGAAATAGAAGCTTCTGAATAGGAGAAAAAGTCTGTAATAATGGCAATTTTGGTCACATTGAGGCTTTAAAAAGTAGTCATTCAACATAAGGCACATTCCAAATGACATTTTGAATCAATTTTTCTAGAGTCCAAAAAATCAAGTTTCTGATGAAAAACGATGACCCGTGACCTGTCGAAATTTCTCCAGATTGTCAGAAATGGACATTTTTTAATGTTTCATTTTTTGACTGCAAATGACTATTCCATGTAAATTATCACTTTTGGAACAAAAACAAGTGTGCTTAGAGTCACTTTATTGCCTGAAATTGGTCGAAATAGAAGCTTCTGAATAGGAGAAACTGTCTGTATTATTGGCAATTTTGGTCACATTGAGGCTTCAAAAAGTAGTTATTCAACATGAGGCACAATCCAAATGACATTTTGAATACATTTTTCTACAGTCCAAAAAAATCAATTTTCTGATGAAAAACGATGACCCGTGACCTGTCGAAATTTCTCCAGATGGTCAGAAATGGAAATTTTTTTATGTTTAATTTTTTTACTGTAAATGACTATTCCATGTGAATTATCACTTTTGGAACAAAAACAAGTGTGTTTAGAGGCACTTTAATGCCTGAAATTGGTCGAAAAAGAAGCTTCTGAGTAGGAGAAAAAGTCTGTAATTATATCAATTTTGGTCACATTGAGGCTTTAAAAAGTAGTTATTCATCATGAGGCGCATTCTAAATGACATTTTGAATCAATTTTTCTACAGTCCAAAAAATCAATTTTCTGATGAAAAACGATGACCCGTGACCTGTCAAAATTTCTCCAGATCGTGAGAAATGGAAATTTTTTAATGTTTAATTTTTTGACTGCAAATGACTATTCCATGTAAATTATCACTTTTGGAACAAAAACAAGTGTGCTTAGAGTCACTTTAATGCCTGAAATTGGTCGAAATAGAAGCTTCTAAATAGGAGAAAAAGTCTGTAATAATGGCAATTTTGTTCACATTGAGGCTTTAAAAAGTAGTTATTCAACATAAGGCACATTCCAAATGACATTTTGAATCAATTTTTCTAGAGTCCAAAAAATCAATTTTCTGATGAAAAACGATGACCCGTGACCTGTCGAAATTTCTCCAGATTGTCAGAAATGGAAATTTTGTAATGTTTAGTTTTTTGACTGCAAATAACTATTCCATGTAAACTATCACTTTTGGAACTAAAATAAGTGTTTAGAGTCACTTTAATGCCTGAAATTGGTCGAAATAGAAGCTTCGGAATAGGAGCAAAAGTCTGTAATAATGGCAATTTTGGTCACATTGAAGCTTTAAAAAGTAGTTATTCAACATGAGGCACATTCCAAATGACATTTTGAATCAATTTTTCTACAGTCCAAAAAATCAATTTTCTGATGAAAAACGATGACCCGTGACCTCTCGAAATTTCTCCAGATGGTCAGAAATGGAAATATTTTAACGTTTAATTTTTTGACTGCAAATGACTATTCCATGTGAATTATCACTTTTGGAACTAAAATAAGTGTGTTTAGAGTAATTTTAATTACTGAAATTGGTCGAAAAAGAAGCTTCTGAGTAGGAGAAAATGTCTGTTAAAATGGCAATTTTGGTCACGTTGAGGCTTCAAAAAGTAGTTATTCAACATGAGGCACAATCCAAATGACATTTTTAATCAATTTTTCTACAGTCCAAAAAATCTATTTTCTGATGAAAAACGATGACCCGTGACCTCTCGAAATTTCTCCAGATGGTCAGAAATTGAAATATTTTAACGTTTAATTTTTTGACTGCAAATGACTATTCCATGTGAATTATCACTTTTGGAACTAAAATAAGTGTGTTTAGAGTAATTTTAATTACTGAAATTGGTCGAAAAAGAAGCTTCTGAGTAGGAGAAAATGTCTGTTAAAATGGCAATTTTGGTCACGTTGAGGCTTCAAAAAGTAGTTATTCAACATGAGGCACAATCCAAATGACATTTTGAATCAATTTTTCTACAGTCCAAAAAATCAATTTTCTGATGAAAAACGATGACCCGTGACCTGTCGAAATTTCTCCAGATGGTCAGAAATGGAAATTTTTTAATGTTTAATTTTTTGACTGCAAATGACTATTCCATGTAAATTATCACTTTTGGAACAAAAATAAGTGTTTAGAGTCACTTTAATGCCTGAAATTGGTCGAAATAGAAGCTTCTGAATAGGAGAAACTGTCTGTATTAATGGCAATTTTGGTCACATTGAGGCTTTAAAAAGTAGTTATTCAACATAAGGCACATTCCAAATGACATTTTGAATCAATTTTTCTAGAGTCCAAAAAATCAATTTTCTGATGAAAAACGATGACCCGTGACCTGTCGAAATTTCTCCAGATTGTCAGAAATGGAAATTTTTTAATGTTTAGTTTTTTGACTGCAAATAACTATTCCATGTAAACTATCACTTTTGGAACTAAGATAAGTGTTTAGAGTCACTTTAATGCCTGAAATTGGTCAAAATAGAAGCTTCTGAATGGGAGCAAAAGTCTGTAATAATGGCAATTTTGGTCACATTGAAGCTTTAAAAAGTAGTTATTCAACATGAGGCACATTCCAAATGACATTTTTAATCAATTTTTCTACAGTCCAAAAAATCAATTTTCTGATGAAAAACGATGACCCGTGACCTCTCGAAATTTCTCCAGATGGTCAGAAATGGAAATATTTTAACGTTTAATTTTTTGACTGCAAATGACTATTCCATGTGAATTATCACTTTTGGAACTAAAATAAGTGTGTTTAGAGTAATTTTAATTACTGAAATTGGTCGAAAAAGAAGCTTCTGAGTAGGAGAAAATGTCTGTTAAAATGGCAATTTTGGTCACGTTGAGGCTTCAAAAAGTAGTTATTCAACATGAGGCACAATCCAAATGACATTTTTAATCAATTTTTCTACAGTCCAAAAAATCAATTTTCTGATGAAAAACGATGACCCGTGACCTGTCGAAATTTCTCCAGATGGTCAGAAATGGAAATTTTTTAATGTTTAATTTTTTGACTGCAAATGACTATTCCATGTAAATTATCACTTTTGGAACAAAAATAAGTGTGTTTAGAGTCACTTTATTGCCTGAAATTGGTCGAAATAGAAGCTTCTAAATAGGAGAAAAAGTCTGTAATAATGGCAATTTTGGTCACATTGAGGTTTTAAAAAGTAGTTATTCAACATGAGGCACATTCCAAATGACATTTTGAATCAATTTTTCTACAGTCCAAAAAATCAATTTTCTGATGAAAAACGATGACCCGTGACCTGTCGAAATTTCTCCAGATGGTCAGAAATGGAAATTTTTTAATGTTTATTTTTTTTTACTGTAAATGACTATTCCATGTGAATTATCACTTTTGGAACAAAAACAAGTGTGCTTAGAGTCACTTTAATGCCTGAAATTGGTCGAAATAGAAGCTTCTGAATTGGAGAAAATGTCTTTAAAAATGGCAATTTTCGTCACATTGAGGCTTTAAAAAGTAGTTATCCAACATGAGGCACAATCCAAATGACATTTTGAATCAATTTTTCTACAGTCCAAAAAATCAATTTTCTGATGAAAAACGATGACCCGTGACCTGTCAAAATTTCTCCAGATCGTCAGAAATGGAAATTTTTTAATGTTTAATTTTTTGACTGCAAATGACTATTCCATGTAAATTATCACTTTTGGAACAAAAACAAGTGTGCTTAGAGTCACTTTAATGCCTGAAATTGGTCGAAATAGAAGCTTCTGAATAGGAGAAAAAGTCTGTAATAATGGCAATTTTGGTCACATTGAGGCTTTAAAAAGTAGTTATTCAACATAAGGCACATTCCAAATGACATTTTGAATCAATTTTTCTAGAGTCCAAAAAATCAATTTTCTGATGAAAAACGATGACCCGTGACCTGTCGAAATTTCTCCAGATTGTCAGAAATGGAAATTTTTTAATGTTTAGTTTTTTGACTGCAAATAACTATTCCATGTAAACTATCACTTTTGGAACTAAAATAAGTGTTTAGAGTCACTTTAATGCCTGAAATTGGTCGAAATAGAAGCTTCAGAATAGGAGCAAAAGTCTGTAATAATGGCAATTTTGGTCACATTGAAGCTTTAAAAAGTAGTTATTCAACATGAGGCACATTCCAAATGACATTTTTAATCAATTTTTCTACAGTCCAAAAAATCAATTTTCTGATGAAAAACGATGACCCGTGACCTCTCGAAATTTCTCCAGATGGTCAGAAATGGAAATATTTTAACGTTTAATTTTTTGACTGCAAATGACTATTCCATGTGAATTATCACTTTTGGAACTAAAATAAGTGTGTTTAGAGTAATTTTAATTACTGAAATTGGTCGAAAAAGAAGCTTCTGAGTAGGAGAAAATGTCTGTTAAAATGGCAATTTTGGTCACGTTGAGGCTTCAAAAAGTAGTTATTCAACATGAGGCACAATCCAAATGACATTTTTAATCAATTTTTCTACAGTCCAAAAAATCAATTTTCTGATGAAAAACGATGACCCGTGACCTGTCGAAATTTCTCCAGATGGTCAGAAATGGAAATTTTTTAATGTTTAATTTTTTGACTGCAAATGACTATTCCATGTAAATTATCACTTTTGGAACAAAAATAAGTGTGTTTAGAGTCACTTTAATGCCTGAAATTGGTCGAAATAGAAGCTTCTAAATAGGAGAAAAAGTCTGTAATAATGGCAATTTTGGTCACATTGAGGTTTTAAAAAGTAGTTATCCAACATGAGGCACAATCCAAATGACATTTTGAATCAATTTTTCTACAGTCCAAAAAATCAATTTTCTGATGAAAAACGATGACCCGTGACCTGTCAAAATTTCTCCAGATCGTCAGAAATGGAAATTTTTTAATGTTTAATTTTTTGACTGCAAATGACTATTCCATGTAAATTATCACTTTTGGAACAAAAACAAGTGTGCTTAGAGTCACTTTAATGCCTGAAATTGGTCGAAATAGAAGCTTCTGAATAGGAGAAAAAGTCTGTAATAATGGCAATTTTGGTCACATTGAGGCTTTAAAAAGTAGTTATTCAACATAAGGCACATTCCAAATGACATTTTGAATCAATTTTTCTAGAGTCCAAAAAATCAATTTTCTGATGAAAAACGATGACCCGTGACCTCTCGAAATTTCTCCAGATGGTCAGAAATGGAAATATTTTAACGTTTAATTTTTTGACTGCAAATGACTATTCCATGTGAATTATCACTTTTGGAACTAAAATAAGTGTGTTTAGAGTAATTTTAATTACTGAAATTGGTCGAAAAAGAAGCTTCTGAGTAGGAGAAAATGTCTGTTAAAATGGCAATTTTGGTCACGTTGAGGCTTCAAAAAGTAGTTATTCAACATGAGGCACAATCCAAATGACATTTTTAATCAATTTTTCTACAGTCCAAAAAATCAATTTTCTGATGAAAAGCGATGACCCGTGACCTGTCGAAATTTCTCCAGATGGTCAGAAATGGAAATTTTTTAATGTTTAATTTTTTGACTGCAAATGACTATTCCATGTAAATTATCACTTTTGGAACACAAATAAGTGTGTTTAGAGTCACTTTAATGCCTGAAATTGGTCGAAATAGAAGCTTCTAAATAGGAGAAAAAGTCTGTAATAATGGCAATTTTGGTCACATTGAGGTTTTAAAAAGTAGTTATTCAACATGAGGCACATTCCAAATGACATTTTGAATCAATTTTTCTACAGTCCAAAAAATCAATTTTCTGATGAAAAACGATGACCCGTGACCTGTCGAAATTTCTCCAGATGGTCAGAAATGGAAATTTTTTAATGTTTATTTTTTTTTACTGTAAATGACTATTCCATGTGAATTATCACTTTTGGAACAAAAATAAGGGTGTTTAGAGTCACTTTAATGCCTGAAATTGGTTGAAATAGAAGCTTCTGAATAAGAGAAAAAGTCTGTAATAATGGCAATTTTGGTCACATTAAGGTTTTAAAAAGTAGTTATTCAACATGAGGCACATTCCGAAGGATATTTTTAATAAATTTTTCTACAGTCCAAAAAATCAATTTTCTGATGAAAAACGATGACCCGTGACCTGTCGAAATTTCTCCAGATTGTCAGAAATGGAAATTTTTTTATGTTTAATTTTTTTACTGTAAATGACTATTCCATGTGAATTATCACTTTTGGAACAAAAACAAGTGTGTTTAGAGGCACTTTAATGCCTGAAATTGGTCGAAAAAGAAGCTTCTGAGTAGGAGAAAAAGTCTGTAATTATATCAATTTTGGTCACATTGAGGCTTTAAAAAGTAGTTATTCAACATGAGGCGCATTCTAAATGACATTTTGAATCAATTTTTCTACAGTCCAAAAAATCAATTTTCTGATGATAAACGATGACCCGTGACCTGTCAAAATTTCTCCAGATCGTCAGAAATGGAAATTTTTTAATGTTTAATTTTTTGACTGCAAATGACTTTTCCATGTAAATTATCACTTTTGGAACAAAAACAAGTGTGCTTAGAGTCACTTTAATGCCTGAAATTGGTCGAAATAGAAGCTTCTGAATAGGAGAAAAAGTCTGTAATAATGGCAATTTTGGTCACATTGAGGCTTTAAAAAGTAGTTATTCAACATAAGGCACATTCAAAATGACATTTTGAATACATTTTTCTAGAGTCTAAAAAAATCAATTTTCTGATGAAAAACGATGACCCGTGACCTGTCGAAATTTCTCCAGATGGTCAGAAATGGAAATTTTTTAATGTTTAATATTTTTACTGTAAATGACTATTCCATGTAAATTATCACTTTTGGAACTAAAATAAGTGTTTAGAGTCACTTTAATGCCTGAAATTGGTCAAAATAGAAGCTTCTGAATAGGAGCAAAAGTCTGTAATAATGGCAATTTTGTCACATTGAAGCTTTAAAAAGTAGTTATTCAACATGAGGCACATTCCAAATGACATTTTTAATCAATTTTTCTACAGTCCAAAAAATCAATTTTCTGATGAAAAATGATGACCCGTGACCTCTCGAAATTTCTCCAGATGGTCAGAAATGGATATTTTTTAACGTTTAATGTTTTGACTGCAAATGACTATTCCATGTGAATTATCACTTTTGGAACTAAAATAAGTGTGTTTAGAATAATTTTAATTACTGAAATTGGTCAAAAAAGAAGCTTCTGAGTAGGAGAAAATGTCTGTAAAAATGGCAATTTTGGTCACGTTGAGGCTTCAAAAAGTAGTTATTCAACATGAGGCACAATCCAAATGACATTTTTAATCAATTTTTCTACAGTCCAAAAAATCAATTTTCTGATGAAAAACGATGACCCTTGACCTGTTGAAATTTCTCCAGATGGTCAGAAATGGACATTTTTTAATGTTTCATTTTTTGACTGCAAATGACTATTCCATGTAAATTATCACTTTTGGAACAAAAACAAGTGTGCTTAGAGTCACTTTAATGCCTGAAATTGGTCGAAATAGAAGCTTCTGAATAGGAGAAACTGTCTGTATTAATGGCAATTTTGGTCACATTGAGGCTTCAAAAAGTAGTTATTCAACATGAGGCACAATCCAAATGACATTTTGAATACATTTTTCTACAGTCCAAAAAAATCAATTTTCTGATGAAAAACGATGACCCGTGACCTGTCGAAATTTCTCCAGATGGTCAGAAATGGAATTTTTTTTATGTTTAATTTTTTTTACTGTAAATGACTATTCCATGTGAATTATCACTTTTGGAACAAAAACAAGTGTGTTTAGAGGCACTTTAATGCCTGAAATTGGTCGAAAAAGAAGCTTCTGAGTAGGAGAAAAAGTCTGTAATAATGGCAATTTTGGTCACATTGAGGTTTTAAAAAGTAGTTATTCAACATGAGGCACATTCCAAATGACATTTTGAATCAATTTTTCTACAGTCCAAAAAATCAATTTTCTGATGAAAAACGATGACCCGTGACCTGTCGAAATTTCTCCAGATGGTCAGAAATGGAAATTTTTTAATGTTTATTTTTTTTTACTGTAAATGACTATTCCATGTGAATTATCACTTTTGGAACAAAAACAAGTGTGCTTAGAGTCACTTTAATGCCTGAAATTGGTCGAAATAGAAGCTTCTGAATAGGAGAAAAAGTCTGTAATAATGGCAATTTTGGTCACATTGAGGCTTTAAAAAGTAGTTATTCAACATAAGGCACATTCAAAATGACATTTTGAATACATTTTTCTAGAGTCTAAAAAATCAATTTTCTGATGAAAAACGATGACCCTTGACCTGTCGAAATTTCTCCAGATTGTCAGAAATGATAATTTTTTAATGTTTAATTTGTATACTGTAAATGACTATTCCATGTGAATTATCACTTTTGGAACAAAGATAAGTGTGTTTAGAGTCACTTTAATGCCTGAAATTGGTCGAAATAGAAGCTTCTGAATTGGAGAAAATGTCTTTAAAAATGGCAATTTTCGTCACATTGAGGCTTTAAAAAGTAGTTATCCAACATGAGGCACAATCCAAATGACATTTTGAATCAATTTTTCTACAGTCCAAAAAATCAATTTTCTGATGAAAAACGATGACCCGTGACCTGTCAAAATTTCTCCAGATCGTCAGAAATGGAAATTTTTTAATGTTTAATTTTTTGACTGCAAATGACTATTCCATGTAAATTATCACTTTTGGAACAAAAACAAGTGTGCTTAGAGTCACTTTAATGCCTGAAATTGGTCGAAATAGAAGCTTCTGAATAGGAGAAAAAGTCTGTAATAATGGCAATTTTGGTCACATTGAGGCTTTAAAAAGTAGTTATTCAACAAAAGGCACATTCCAAATGACATTTTGAATCAATTTTTCTAGAGTCCAAAAAATCAATTTTCTGATGAAAAACGATGACCCGTGACCTCTCGAAATTTCTCCAGATGGTCAGAAATGGAAATATTTTAACGTTTAATTTTTTGACTGCAAATGACTATTCCATGTGAATTATCACTTTTGGAACTAAAATAAGTGTGTTTAGAGTAATTTTAATTACTGAAATTGGTCGAAAAAGAAGCTTCTGAGTAGGAGAAAATGTCTGTTAAAATGGCAATTTTGGTCACGTTGAGGCTTCAAAAAGTAGTTATTCAACATGAGGCACAATCCAAATGACATTTTTAATCAATTTTTCTACAGTCCAAAAAATCAATTTTCTGATGAAAAACGATGACCCGTGACCTGTCGAAATTTCTCCAGATGGTCAGAAATGGAAATTTTTTAATGTTTAATTTTTTGACTGCAAATGACTATTCCATGTAAATTATCACTTTTGGAACACAAATAAGTGTGTTTAGAGTCACTTTAATGCCTGAAATTGGTCGAAATAGAAGCTTCTAAATAGGAGAAAAAGTCTGTAATAATGGCAATTTTGGTCACGTTGAGGCTTCAAAAAGTAGTTATTCAACATGAGGCACAATCCAAATGACATTTTTAATCAATTTTTCTACAGTCCAAAAAATCAATTTTGTGATGAAAAACGATGACCCGTGACCTGTCGAAATTTCTCCAGATTGTCAGAAATGGACATTTTTTAATGTTTAGTTTTTTGACTGCAAATAACTATTCCATGTAAACTATCACTTTTGGAACTAAAATAAGTGTTTAGAGTCACTTTAATGCCTGAAATTGGTCGAAATAGAAGCTTCGGAATAGGAGCAAAAGTCTGTAATAATGGCAATTTTGGTCACATTGAAGCTTTAAAAAGTAGTTATTCAACATGAGGCACATTCCAAATGACATTTTTAATCAATTTTTCTACAGTCCAAAAAATCAATTTTCTGATGAAAAACGATGACCCGTGACCTCTCGAAATTTCTCCAGATGGTCAGAAATGGAAATATTTTAACGTTTAATTTTTTGACTGCAAATGACTATTCCATGTGAATTATCACTTTTGGAACTAAAATAAGTGTGTTTAGAGTAATTTTAATTACTGAAATTGGTCGAAAAAGAAGCTTCTGAGTAGGAGAAAATGTCTGTTAAAATGGCAATTTTGGTCACGTTGAGGCTTCAAAAAGTAGTTATTCAACATGAGGCACAATCCAAATGACATTTTTAATCAATTTTTCTACAGTCCAAAAAATCAATTTTCTGATGAAAAACGATGACCCGTGACCTGTCGAAATTTCTCCAGATGGTCAGAAATGGAAATTTTTTAATGTTTAATTTTTTGACTGCAAATGACTATTCCATGTAAATTATCACTTTTGGAACAAAAATAAGTGTGTTTAGAGTCACTTTATTGCCTGAAATTGGTCGAAATAGAAGCTTCTAAATAGGAGAAAAAGTCTGTAATAATGGCAATTTTGGTCACATTGAGGTTTTAAAAAGTAGTTATTCAACATGAGGCACATTCCAAATGACATTTTGAATCAATTTTTCTACAGTCCAAAAAATCAATTTTCTGATGAAAAACGATGACCCGTGACCTGTCGAAATTTCTCCAGATGGTCAGAAATGGAAATTTTTTAATGTTTATTTTTTTTTACTATAAATGACTATTCCATGTGAATTATCACTTTTGGAACAAAAACAAGTGTGCTTAGAGTCACTTTAATGCCTGAAATTGGTCGAAATAGAAGCTTCTGAATAGGAGAAAAAGTCTGTAATAATGGCAATTTTGGTCACATTGAGGCTTTAAAAAGTAGTTATTCAACATAAGGCACATTCCAAATGACATTTTGAATCAATTTTTCTAGAGTCCAAAAAATCAATTTTCTGATGAAAAACGATGACCCGTGACCTGTCGAAATTTCTCCAGATTGTCAGAAATGGAAATTTTTTAATGTTTAGTTTTTTGACTGCAAATAACTATTCCATGTAAACTATCACTTTTGGAACTAAAATAAGTGTTTAGAGTCACTTTAATGCCTGAAATTGGTCAAAATAGAAGCTTCTGAATAGGAGCAAAAGTCTGTAATAATGGCAATTGTGGTCACATTGAAGCTTTAAAAAGTAGTTATTCAACATGAGGCACATTCCAAATGACATTTTTAATCAATTTTTCTACAGTCCAAAAAATCAATTTTCTGATGAAAAACGATGACCCGTGACCTCTCGAAATTTCTCCAGATGGTCAGAAATGGAAATATTTTAACGTTTAATTTTTTGACTGCAAATGACTATTCCATGTGAATTATCACTTTTGGAACTAAAATAAGTGTGTTTAGAGTAATTTTAATTACTGAAATTGGTCGAAAAAGAAGCTTCTGAGTAGGAGAAAATGTCTGTTAAAATGGCAATTTTGGTCACGTTGAGGCTTCAAAAAGTAGTTATTCAACATGAGGCACAATCCAAATGACATTTTTAATCAATTTTTCTACAGTCCAAAAAATCAATTTTCTGATGAAAAACGATGACCCGTGACCTGTCGAAATTTCTCCAGATGGTCAGAAATGGAAATTTTTTAATGTTTAATTTTTTGACTGCAAATGACTATTCCATGTAAATTATCACTTTTGGAACAAAAATAAGTGTGTTTAGAGTCACTTTAATGCCTGAAATTGGTCGAAATAGAAGCTTCTAAATAGGAGAAAAAGTCTGTAATAATGGCAATTTTGGTCACATTGAGGTTTTAAAAAGTAGTTATTCAACATGAGGCACATTCCAAATGACATTTTGAATCAATTTTTCTACAGTCCAAAAAATCAATTTTCTGATGAAAAACGATGACCCGTGACCTGTCGAAATTTCTCCAGATGGTCAGAAATGGAAATTTTTTAATGTTTATTTTTTTTTACTGTAAATGACTATTCCATGTGAATTATCACTTTTGGAACAAAAATAAGGGTGTTTAGAGTCACTTTAATGCCTGAAATTGGTTGAAATAGAAGCTTCTGAATAAGAGAAAAAGTCTGTAATAATGGCAATTTTGGTCACATTAAGGTTTTAAAAAGTAGTTATTCAACATGAGGCACATTCCAAAGGATATTTTTAATCAATTTTTCTACAGTCCAAAAAATCAATTTTCTGATGAAAAACGATGACCCGTGACCTGTCGAAATTTCTCCAGATTGTCAGAAATGGAAATTTTTTTATGTTTAATTTTTTTACTGTAAATGACTATTCCATGTGAATTATCACTTTTGGAACAAAAACAAGTGTGTTTAGAGGCACTTTAATGCCTGAAATTGGTCGAAAAAGAAGCTTCTGAGTAGGAGAAAAAGTCTGTAATTATATCAATTTTGGTCACATTGAGGCTTTAAAAAGTAGTTATTCAACATGAGGCGCATTCTAAATGACATTTTGAATCAATTTTTCTACAGTCCAAAAAATCAATTTTCTGATGATAAACGATGACCCGTGACCTGTCAAAATTTCTCCAGATCGTCAGAAATGGAAATTTTTTAATGTTTAATTTTTTGACTGCAAATGACTTTTCCATGTAAATTATCACTTTTGGAACAAAAACAAGTGTGCTTAGAGTCACTTTAATGCCTGAAATTGGTCGAAATAGAAGCTTCTGAATAGGAGAAAAAGTCTGTAATAATGGCAATTTTGGTCACATTGAGGCTTTAAAAAGTAGTTATTCAACATAAGGCACATTCAAAATGACATTTTGAATACATTTTTCTAGAGTCTAAAAAAATCAATTTTCTGATGAAAAACGATGACCCGTGACCTGTCGAAATTTCTCCAGATGGTCAGAAATGGAAATTTTTTAATGTTTAATATTTTTACTGGAAATGACTATTCCATGTAAATTATCACTTTTGGAACTAAAATAAGTGTTTAGAGTCACTTTAATGCCTGAAATTGGTCAAAATAGAAGCTTCTGAATAGGAGCAAAAGTCTGTAATAATGGCAATTTTGTCACATTGAAGCTTTAAAAAGTAGTTATTCAACATGAGGCACATTCCAAATGACATTTTTAATCAATTTTTCTACAGTCCAAAAAACAATTTTCTGATGAAAAATGATGACCCGTGACCTCTCGAAATTTCTCCAGATGGTCAGAAATGGATATTTTTTAACGTTTAATGTTTTGACTGCAAATGACTATTCCATGTGAATTATCACTTTTGGAACTAAAATAAGTGTGTTTAGAATAATTTTAATTACTGAAATTGGTCAAAAAAGAAGCTTCTGAGTAGGAGAAAATGTCTGTAAAAATGGCAATTTTGGTCACGTTGAGGCTTCAAAAAGTAGTTATTCAACATGAGGCACAATCCAAATGACATTTTTAATCAATTTTTCTACAGTCCAAAAAATCAATTTTCTGATGAAAAACGATGACCCTTGACCTGTTGAAATTTCTCCAGATGGTCAGAAATGGACATTTTTTAATGTTTCATTTTTTGACTGCAAATGACTATTCCATGTAAATTATCACTTTTGGAACAAAAACAAGTGTGCTTAGAGTCACTTTAATGCCTGAAATTGGTCGAAATAGAAGCTTCTGAATAGGAGAAACTGTCTGTATTAATGGCAATTTTGGTCACATTGAGGCTTCAAAAAGTAGTTATTCAACATGAGGCACAATCCAAATGACATTTTGAATACATTTTTCTACAGTCCAAAAAAATCAATTTTCTGATGAAAAACGATGACCCGTGACCTGTCGAAATTTCTCCAGATGGTCAGAAATGGAATTTTTTTTATGTTTAATTTTTTTTACTGTAAATGACTATTCCATGTGAATTATCACTTTTGGAACAAAAACAAGTGTGTTTAGAGGCACTTTAATGCCTGAAATTGGTCGAAAAAGAAGCTTCTGAGTAGGAGAAAAAGTCTGTAATAATGGCAATTTTGGTCACATTGAGGTTTTAAAAAGTAGTTATTCAACATGAGGCACATTCCAAATGACATTTTGAATCAATTTTTCTACAGTCCAAAAAATCAATTTTCTGATGAAAAACGATGACCCGTGACCTGTCGAAATTTCTCCAGATGGTCAGAAATGGAAATTTTTTAATGTTTATTTTTTTTTACTGTAAATGACTATTCCATGTGAATTATCACTTTTGGAACAAAAACAAGTGTGCTTAGAGTCACTTTAATGCCTGAAATTGGTCGAAATAGAAGCTTCTGAATAGGAGAAAAAGTCTGTAATAATGGCAATTTTGGTCACATTGAGGCTTTAAAAAGTAGTTATTCAACATAAGGCACATTCAAAATGACATTTTGAATACATTTTTCTAGAGTCTAAAAAATCAATTTTCTGATGAAAAACGATGACCCTTGACCTGTCGAAATTTCTCCAGATTGTCAGAAATGATAATTTTTTAATGTTTAATTTGTATACTGTAAATGACTATTCCATGTGAATTATCACTTTTGGAACAAAGATAAGTGTGTTTAGAGTCACTTTAATGCCTGAAATTGGTCGAAATAGAAGCTTCTGAATTGGAGAAAATGTCTTTAAAAATGGCAATTTTCGTCACATTGAGGCTTTAAAAAGTAGTTATCCAACATGAGGCACAATCCAAATGACATTTTGAATCAATTTTTCTACAGTCCAAAAAATCAATTTTCTGATGAAAAACGATGACCCGTGACCTGTCAAAATTTCTCCAGATCGTCAGAAATGGAAATTTTTTAATGTTTAATTTTTTGACTGCAAATGACTATTCCATGTAAATTATCACTTTTGGAACAAAAACAAGTGTGCTTAGAGTCACTTTAATGCCTGAAATTGGTCGAAATAGAAGCTTCTGAATAGGAGAAAAAGTCTGTAATAATGGCAATTTTGGACACATTGAGGCTTTAAAAAGTAGTTATTCAACAAAAGGCACATTCCAAATGACATTTTGAATCAATTTTTCTAGAGTCCAAAAAATCAATTTTCTGATGAAAAACGATGACCCGTGACCTCTCGAAATTTCTCCAGATGGTCAGAAATGGAAATATTTTAACGTTTAATTTTTTGACTGCAAATGACTATTCCATGTGAATTATCACTTTTGGAACTAAAATAAGTGTGTTTAGAGTAATTTTAATTACTGAAATTGGTCGAAAAAGAAGCTTCTGAGTAGGAGAAAATGTCTGTTAAAATGGCAATTTTGGTCACGTTGAGGCTTCAAAAAGTAGTTATTCAACATGAGGCACAATCCAAATGACATTTTTAATCAATTTTTCTA
Source organism: Triturus cristatus (assembly GCF_964204655.1). NCBI lineage: Eukaryota > Metazoa > Chordata > Amphibia > Caudata > Salamandridae > Triturus > Triturus cristatus. Next base: position 889,546,981 of record NC_140593.1, read on the forward strand.
CAGTCCAAAAAATCAATTTTCTGATGAAAAACGATGACCCGTGACCTGTCGAAATTTCTCCAGATGGTCAGAAATGGAAATTTTTTAATGTTTAATTTTTTGACTGCAAATGACTATTCCATGTAAATTATCACTTTTGGAACACAAATAAGTGTGTTTAGAGTCACTTTAATGCCTGAAATTGGTCGAAATAGAAGCTTCTAAATAGGAGAAAAAGTCTGTAATAATGGCAATTTTGGTCACGTTGAGGCTTCAAAAAGTAGTTATTCAACATGAGGCACAATCCAAATGACATTTTTAATCAATTTTTCTACAGTCCAAAAAATCAATTTTGTGATGAAAAACGATGACCCGTGACCTGTCGAAATTTCTCCAGATTGTCAGAAATGGACATTTTTTAATGTTTAGTTTTTTGACTGCAAATAACTATTCCATGTAAACTATCACTTTTGGAACTAAAATAAGTGTTTAGAGTCACTTTAATGCCTGAAATTGGTCGAAATAGAAGCTTCGGAATAGGAGCAAAAGTCTGTAATAATGGCAATTTTGGTCACATTGAAGCTTTAAAAAGTAGTTATTCAACATGAGGCACATTCCAAATGACATTTTTAATCAATTTTTCTACAGTCCAAAAAATCAATTTTCTGATGAAAAACGATGACCCGTGACCTCTCGAAATTTCTCCAGATGGTCAGAAATGGAAATATTTTAACGTTTAATTTTTTGACTGCAAATGACTATTCCATGTGAATTATCACTTTTGGAACTAAAATAAGTGTGTTTAGAGTAATTTTAATTACTGAAATTGGTCGAAAAAGAAGCTTCTGAGTAGGAGAAAATGTCTGTTAAAATGGCAATTTTGGTCACGTTGAGGCTTCAAAAAGTAGTTATTCAACATGAGGCACAATCCAAATGACATTTTTAATCAATTTTTCTACAGTCCAAAAAATCAATTTTCTGATGAAAAACGATGACCCGTGACCTGTCGAAATTTCTCCAGATGGTCAGAAATGGAAATTTTTTAATGTTTAATTTTTTGACTGCAAATGACTATTCCATGTAAATTATCACTTTTGGAACAAAAATAAGTGTGTTTAGAGTCACTTTATTGCCTGAAATTGGTCGAAATAGAAGCTTCTAAATAGGAGAAAAAGTCTGTAATAATGGCAATTTTGGTCACATTGAGGTTTTAAAAAGTAGTTATTCAACATGAGGCACATTCCAAATGACATTTTGAATCAATTTTTCTACAGTCCAAAAAATCAATTTTCTGATGAAAAACGATGACCCGTGACCTGTCGAAATTTCTCCAGATGGTCAGAAATGGAAATTTTTTAATGTTTATTTTTTTTTACTATAAATGACTATTCCATGTGAATTATCACTTTTGGAACAAAAACAAGTGTGCTTAGAGTCACTTTAATGCCTGAAATTGGTCGAAATAGAAGCTTCTGAATAGGAGAAAAAGTCTGTAATAATGGCAATTTTGGTCACATTGAGGCTTTAAAAAGTAGTTATTCAACATAAGGCACATTCAAAATGACATTTTGAATACATTTTTCTAGAGTCCAAAAAATCAATTTTCTGATGAAAAACGATGACCCTTGACCTGTCGAAATTTCTCCAGATTGTCAGAAATGGAAATTTTTTAATGTTTAATTTGTATACTGTAAATGACTATTCCATGTGAATTATCACTTTTGGAACAAAGATAAGTGTGTTTAGAGTCACTTTAATGCCTGAAATTGGTCGAAATAGAAGCTTCTGAATTGGAGAAAATGTCTTTAAAAATGGCAATTTTCGTCACATTGAGGCTTTAAAAAGTAGTTATCCAACATGAGGCACAATCCAAATGACATTTTGAATCAATTTTTCTACAGTCCAAAAAATCAATTTTCTGATGAAAAACGATGACCCGTGACCTGTCAAAATTTCTCCAGATCGTCAGAAATGGAAATTTTTTAATGTTTAATTTTTTGACTGCAAATGACTATTCCATGTAAATTATCACTTTTGGAACAAAAACAAGTGTGCTTAGAGTCACTTTAATGCCTGAAATTGGTCGAAATAGAAGCTTCTGAATAGGAGAAAAAGTCTGTAATAATGGCAATTTTGGTCACATTGAGGCTTTAAAAAGTAGTTATTCAACATAAGGCACATTCCAAATGACATTTTGAATCAATTTTTCTAGAGTCCAAAAAATCAATTTTCTGATGAAAAACGATGACCCGTGACCTGTCGAAATTTCTCCAGATTGTCAGAAATGGAAATTTTTTAATGTTTAGTTTTTTGACTGCAAATAACTATTCCATGTAAACTATCACTTTTGGAACAAAAATAAGTGTTTAGAGTCACTTTAATGCCTGAAATTGGTCAAAATAGAAGCTTCTGAATAGGAGCAAAAGTCTGTAATAATGGCAATTGTGGTCACATTGAAGCTTTAAAAAGTAGTTATTCAACATGAGGCACATTCCAAATGACATTTTTAATCAATTTTTCTACAGTCCAAAAAATCAATTTTCTGATGAAAAACGATGACCCGTGACCTCTCGAAATTTCTCCAGATGGTCAGAAATGGAAATATTTTAACGTTTAATTTTTTGACTGCAAATGACTATTCCATGTGAATTATCACTTTTGGAACTAAAATAAGTGTGTTTAGAGTAATTTTAATTACTGAAATTGGTCGAAAAAGAAGCTTCTGAGTAGGAGAAAATGTCTGTTAAAATGGCAATTTTGGTCACGTTGAGGCTTCAAAAAGTAGTTATTCAACATGAGGCACAATCCAAATGACATTTTTAATCAATTTTTCTACAGTCCAAAAAATCAATTTTCTGATGAAAAACGATGACCCGTGACCTGTCGAAATTTCTCCAGATGGTCAGAAATGGAAATTTTTTAATGTTTAATTTTTTGACTGCAAATGACTATTCCATGTAAATTATCACTTTTGGAACAAAAATAAGTGTGTTTAGAGTCACTTTAATGCCTGAAATTGGTCGAAATAGAAGCTTCTAAATAGGAGAAAAAGTCTGTAATAATGGCAATTTTGGTCACATTGAGGTTTTAAAAAATAGTTATTCAACATGAGGCACATTCCAAATGACATTTTGAATCAATTTTTCTACAGTCCAAAAAATCAATTTTCTGATGAAAAACGATGACCCGTGACCTGTCGAAATTTCTCCAGATGGTCAGAAATGGAAATTTTTTAATGTTTATTTTTTTTTACTGTAAATGACTATTCCATGTGAATTATCACTTTTGGAACAAAAATAAGTGTGTTTAGAGTCACTTTAATGCCTGAAATTGGTTGAAATAGAAGCTTCTGAATAGGAGAAAAAGTCTGTAATAATGGCAATTTTGGTCACATTAAGGTTTTAAAAAGTAGTTATTCAACATGAGGCACATTCCAAAGGATATTTTTAATCAATTTTTCTACAGTCCAAAAAATCAATTTTCTGATGAAAAACGATGACCCGTGACCTGTCGAAATTTCTCCAGATTGTCAGAAATGGAAATTTTTTTATGTTTAATTTTTTTACTGTAAATGACTATTCCATGTGAATTATCACTTTTGGAACAAAAACAAGTGTGTTTAGAGGCACTTTAATGCCTGAAATTGGTCGAAAAAGAAGCTTCTGAGTAGGAGAAAAAGTCTGTAATTATATCAATTTTGGTCACATTGAGGCTTTAAAAAGTAGTTATTCAACATGAGGCGCATTCTAAATGACATTTTGAATCAATTTTTCTACAGTCCAAAAAATCAATTTTCTGATGATAAACGATGACCCGTGACCTGTCAAAATTTCTCCAGATCGTCAGAAATGGAAATTTTTTAATGTTTAATTTTTTGACTGCAAATGACTTTTCCATGTAAATTATCACTTTTGGAACAAAAACAAGTGTGCTTAGAGTCACTTTAATGCCTGAAATTGGTCGAAATAGAAGCTTCTGAATAGGAGAAAAAGTCTGTAATAATGGCAATTTTGGTCACATTGAGGCTTTAAAAAGTAGTTATTCAACATAAGGCACATTCAAAATGACATTTTCAATACATTTTTCTAGAGTCTAAAAAAATCAATTTTCTGATGAAAAACGATGACCCGTGACCTGTCGAAATTTCTCCAGATGGTCAGAAATGGAAATTTTTTAATGTTTAATATTTTTACTGTAAATGACTATTCCATGTAAATTATCACTTTTGGAACTAAAATAAGTGTTTAGAGTCACTTTAATGCCTGAAATTGGTCAAAATAGAAGCTTCTGAATAGGAGCAAAAGTCTGTAATAATGGCAATTTTGTCACATTGAAGCTTTAAAAAGTAGTTATTCAACATGAGGCACATTCCAAATGACATTTTTAATCAATTTTTCTACAGTCCAAAAAATCAATTTTCTGATGAAAAATGATGACCCGTGACCTCTCGAAATTTCTCCAGATGGTCAGAAATGGAAATTTTTTAACGTTTAATGTTTTGACTGCAAATGACTATTCCATGTGAATTATCACTTTTGGAACTAAAATAAGTGTGTTTAGAATAATTTTAATTACTGAAATTGGTCAAAAAAGAAGCTTCTGAGTAGGAGAAAATGTCTGTAAAAATGGCAATTTTGGTCACGTTGAGGCTTCAAAAAGTAGTTATTCAACATGAGGCACAATCCAAATGACATTTTTAATCAATTTTTCTACAGTCCAAAAAATCAATTTTCTGATGAAAAACGATGACCCTTGACCTGTTGAAATTTCTCCAGATGGTCAGAAATGGACATTTTTTAATGTTTCATTTTTTGACTGCAAATGACTATTCCATGTAAATTATCACTTTTGGAACAAAAACAAGTGTGCTTAGAGTCACTTTAATGCCTGAAATTGGTCGAAATAGAAGCTTCTGAATAGGAGAAACTGTCTGTATTAATGGCAATTTTGGTCACATTGAGGCTTCAAAAAGTAGTTATTCAACATGAGGCACAATCCAAATGACATTTTGAATACATTTTTCTACAGTCCAAAAAAATCAATTTTCTGATGAAAAACGATGACCCGTGACCTGTCGAAATTTCTCCAGATGGTCAGAAATGGAATTTTTTTTATGTTTAATTTTTTTTACTGTAAATGACTATTCCATGTGAATTATCACTTTTGGAACAAAAACAAGTGTGTTTAGAGGCACTTTAATGCCTGAAATTGGTCGAAAAAGAAGCTTCTGAGTAGGAGAAAAAGTCTGTAATAATGGCAATTTTGGTCACATTGAGGTTTTAAAAAGTAGTTATTCAACATGAGGCACATTCCAAATGACATTTTGAATCAATTTTTCTACAGTCCAAAAAATCAATTTTCTGATGAAAAACGATGACCCGTGACCTGTCGAAATTTCTCCAGATGGTCAGAAATGGAAATTTTTTAATGTTTATTTTTTTTTACTGTAAATGACTATTCCATGTGAATTATCACTTTTGGAACAAAAACAAGTGTGCTTAGAGTCACTTTAATGCCTGAAATTGGTCGAAATAGAAGCTTCTGAATAGGAGAAAAAGTCTGTAATAATGGCAATTTTGGTCACATTGAGGCTTTAAAAAGTAGTCATTCAACATAAGGCACATTCCAAATGACATTTTGAATCAATTTTTCTAGAGTCCAAAAAATCAAGTTTCTGATGAAAAACGATGACCCGTGACCTGTCGAAATTTCTCCAGATTGTCAGAAATGGACATTTTTTAATGTTTCATTTTTTGACTGCAAATGACTATTCCATGTAAATTATCACTTTTGGAACAAAAACAAGTGTGCTTAGAGTCACTTTATTGCCTGAAATTGGTCGAAATAGAAGCTTCTGAATAGGAGAAACTGTCTGTATTATTGGCAATTTTGGTCACATTGAGGCTTCAAAAAGTAGTTATTCAACATGAGGCACAATCCAAATGACATTTTGAATACATTTTTCTACAGTCCAAAAAAATCAATTTTCTGATGAAAAACGATGACCCGTGACCTGTCGAAATTTCTCCAGATGGTCAGAAATGGAAATTTTTTTATGTTTAATTTTTTTACTGTAAATGACTATTCCATGTGAATTATCACTTTTGGAACAAAAACAAGTGTGTTTAGAGGCACTTTAATGCCTGAAATTGGTCGAAAAAGAAGCTTCTGAGTAGGAGAAAAAGTCTGTAATTATATCAATTTTGGTCACATTGAGGCTTTAAAAAGTAGTTATTCATCATGAGGCGCATTCTAAATGACATTTTGAATCAATTTTTCTACAGTCCAAAAAATCAATTTTCTGATGAAAAACGATGACCCGTGACCTGTCAAAATTTCTCCAGATCGTGAGAAATGGAAATTTTTTAATGTTTAATTTTTTGACTGCAAATGACTATTCCATGTAAATTATCACTTTTGGAACAAAAACAAGTGTGCTTAGAGTCACTTTAATGCCTGAAATTGGTCGAAATAGAAGCTTCTGAATAGGAGAAAAAGTCTGTAATAATGGCAATTTTGTTCACATTGAGGCTTTAAAAAGTAGTTATTCAACATAAGGCACATTCCAAATGACATTTTGAATCAATTTTTCTAGAGTCCAAAAAATCAATTTTCTGATGAAAAACGATGACCCGTGACCTGTCGAAATTTCTCCAGATTGTCAGAAATGGAAATTTTGTAATGTTTAGTTTTTTGACTGCAAATAACTATTCCATGTAAACTATCACTTTTGGAACTAAAATAAGTGTTTAGAGTCAGTTTAATGCCTGAAATTGGTCGAAATAGAAGCTTCGGAATAGGAGCAAAAGTCTGTAATAATGGCAATTTTGGTCACATTGAAGCTTTAAAAAGTAGTTATTCTACATGAGGCACATTCCAAATGACATTTTTAATCAATTTTTCTACAGTCCAAAAAATCAATTTTCTGATGAAAAACGATGACCCGTGACCTCTCGAAATTTCTCCAGATGGTCAGAAATGGAAATATTTTAACGTTTAATTTTTTGACTGCAAATGACTATTCCATGTGAATTATCACTTTTGGAACTAAAATAAGTGTGTTTAGAGTAATTTTAATTACTGAAATTGGTCGAAAAAGAAGCTTCTGAGTAGGAGAAAATGTCTGTTAAAATGGCAATTTTGGTCACGTTGAGGCTTCAAAAAGTAGTTATTCAACATGAGGCACAATCCAAATGACATTTTTAATCAATTTTTCTACAGTCCAAAAAATCAATTTTCTGATGAAAAACGATGACCCGTGACCTGTCGAAATTTCTCCAGATGGTCAGAAATGGAAATTTTTTAATGTTTAATTTTTTGACTGCAAATGACTATTCCATGTAAATTATCACTTTTGGAACAAAAATAAGTGTGTTTAGAGTCACTTTATTGCCTGAAATTGGTCGAAATAGAAGCTTCTAAATAGGAGAAAAAGTCTGTAATAATGGCAATTTTGGTCACATTGAGGTTTTAAAAAGTAGTTATTCAACATGAGGCACATTCCAAATGACATTTTGAATCAATTTTTCTACAGTCCAAAAAATCAATTTTCTGATGAAAAACGATGACCCGTGACCTGTCGAAATTTCTCCAGATGGTCAGAAATGGAAATTTTTTAATGTTTATTTTTTTTTACTGTAAATGACTATTCCATGTGAATTATCACTTTTGGAACAAAAACAAGTGTGCTTAGAGTCACTTTAATGCCTGAAATTGGTCGAAATAGAAGCTTCTGAATAGGAGAAAAAGTCTGTAATAATGGCAATTTTGGTCACATTGAGGGTTTAAAAAGTAGTTATTCAACATAAGGCACATTCAAAATGACATTTTGAATACATTTTTCTAGAGTCCAAAAAATCAATTTTCTGATGAAAAACGATGACCCTTGACCTGTCGAAATTTCTCCAGATTGTGTGGAAATGTGGATTTTCCTGATCAGTTATGTCCCCTATCTTGGACCCCAACGGTTCTATATGCATGTTACAAGTACATGTATGTTCCCTCCAGTTCCAGTTTCTAAGACGCAAACATATGTGTGTCTACCGTCAACATGTTCTCTGTCAGATCCGCCATCAATGGGCTGGATATCCGATTCCTAAGTATGAAAGGCCACCGACTTTATATGACTAAGTTACTCCATTTTTACAGTTCAGGCAAGTAGGCCCGATTCTGTCCTCAAAGCCTTTCCCTGCTCTCTGTCTCTGACAGCTTCAGCTTGAGCTCGCATCTGTATCCATGAACTTTGTCCTACTCCCTGTGCAGCTAACGGTGCCTGCCTCGGCTAGTTTTCGCCTGTCTGCCAAGAAGTTGTATTTCACCTTCGAATTATCTATTTTGCTCTCCAGCCGATGCATTCCTGTCCAGTGATTTAGGTAAACATTTCCTTTAGCTCACAAGCAAAGGACTCAGCCTTTCCGTCCTCCTGCAAGTGATTCATAGCCCTGTTGCCATGGAAAGTTTTCTATCCCTCGCATCTCATATAGACACTTAGACGCTTGTACACGCACACAGTCAGTATAGAATAGATTCTGTCCGAGAGTCTCTTCCTTGTGGATAACATAGTTCTTTAAACATAGGATGTTAGATATGATTTGGGATTAGGATGACTTGACCCCAGACTTCTCGTCTCCACATGTAGAGCTAAATGTCAAGTCCCCTTCACCCCCTAGTTGCACGTCAATTACACGTCATGCTGCCACGCGCGCATCTATGCCAAGTATTATCTTATAGATCCACCTATGTCTGATAATTCTAACCAATCATGTTTCTTTTATTCCTTATTACGCCTAGTTTCGATTATGTCACTGTCACGTCACTTTTCTTATCAAATGTTACGCCTTCTACATTCGTTTCATTGTAATGTACTTATTATAAAAATACATGTCTGTTAATAAATTATTGTACTTCACTTCCTGAACCTTCGTGGTGACGGAACCTGAGGGCCGCGACTCGAGTCGGCCATTTTGAATGGAATAAAGCCCATTAGAAACCTCTTATACCACGGATTCTGCCTCTTGTTATTTTGAGCTATTTACTTTAATTTAAGATTCCGCATGAAATTCAGTCCGGTAATATTTATTTTATTTACCACATAATGGCGCCCGAATAGGGACACTTTCTCATCTCACGCGCCGGCGGTGCGTTGCAGGCCCGGTCTCCTGCCACAGCTGGACGGACCATAAACGCGTACCAGCAGGATTTCCTGTAAGCTCCCTCCGGTCAAGCGGGGGCGACTGAGGCTGCGATCAACCCAGACGAGGCGGTGAGAAGTGCGAAGTATCCCGACCAGAGCCTAGCTGAGAGAGCAAGATCCGAGGTATACAGAGGCCCACCAGGTTTTCCGAAATTCCGACGTCCAGAGGGTCCGATGTCCGCAGTTATCGAGTCCTGTCCATTCTCTGAGGCCTTCCGTTTCAAGGAGCTACTCGGTGAGTACCATCGCCGGGGAGGCGTGTTGACGCGCACATAGGTTGTGCCGGTCAAGACGGATTTGGGTACACAAATCCGGTCTGCACTGTTTAGCAGTGTATATGTACTGTTTAGCAGTATATCAAGTATTCCGAAGTATTCAGTTATCGTCAAGAATTCAGCGTGGTGATTAGTTAAGCAGACTGTCATCATTGTCGATCATTGTTATAATGTTTAATGTTTAATGTTTAAAGTATTCAGAAAATGTCTTGCATATTGTGGTATGAATGACTGTTTATTGTTCACTGTTCATTATTGTGTTTCTCGTATTAAGTAAGTTCAAGAGTAAGTATCAGATCGGTTGTCAATATGCCGCTCTTCTCGAAGTTAAGACAGATTACTACCAGAAAAGGGGTGCTTGAAGAAGCAGTTCCTATTCCTCCTAGAGACACTCCAGGACATTTCATGTACCATAAACATGGCTTAGATGCCATATTGTTTCTTGATCTATGGGTAGATTATACCAAAGGATTACCGGAAAGTCAAAGGTGGCCCATAGCGGGAACCTGGGATGCAGAGTGCATCATGAAAGTGGAGGAAGAGTTATGGAAAAGAAAGGTCAGACAGTCACAGAAAGACGCTGTTGAGTTATGGCGTAAAGAATCTCATAGACGAACAGAAAAAGCACGTAGACAAGAAGAGAGGAGTAAAGAAAGTTCAAATAAAGTTCAAGAAAATCTATTAATTGAGGAAGGTATCCGAGTGAAATCAGAACAAGTAAATAGACAAAGAAATGCTCTTATGAATGGTATGTATCCCCTTATAGCCGAAGGACTACCTAAGGCTGTTACGGAGGTGCCAAAAGACTTGCCACCCCCATTATTTCCAATTAAGGTACATCCAAAGGGGCATCCCAGAACCGCAGAAGATGTTTTTCTTTCCTCATATCTAGATGACTCAGCTCCCGAGTATGCTAACGCCACACCACATAGACCGTCTGGCGGAGGGGTTCAACGTCAGGATCAGGTATCTGTCCCCGTGCAACAGCAAGTTCCGACGCAAGCTTCGGCAAGCACATCTGTTTCCGCATCTGTCTCCGCAGTCGACTCTACAGGGGTATCGACACCCATAGTTGCTGTATCACGTTCAACGAATCCATTCACACCCGACGCCCCAGATGGGGCCACGGGAGGTGCTAGCAGTACTTTCACACCACCTAGAATAAATAAACTTGTTTTTCAAGAGTCAACACATTCACGTACACCTAAGTTCGTAAATGAACGTACGCTTAAGGAACTCCTTGTAAATTGTAGATATGACCCAGTGGTTGGTAAAGAGGACGAAATGGTCCTGGCATCATTACGTATCAGACGAGCCGCAGAGTATTTAGCAAGGTTACCAGGAATGACTACGCATCTAGATAACATATACCATTTTGTTCAAACAGGACGAGATCCAGGATGTATTAACAGAGCTATGGAATTCCAGAAAGTAGAGATACAGGGGGAACTGTTACGTTTCCTCATAAACTGTGTGATCAGAAATCAAGATCGTCCGGGGGTAGACCCGAATGCAATGCTTATTCTTACAAGATGGAGTCAGAATATATCAGAAGGGAGACACGATAAGCAAAATTGTATAATAGCCATGTGCCGAAAAATCCGTAAAGAAATAGAGCGTATTCATGAAGAGAGATTGGGAACAGACGAGTTTGAGCAAGATGAAGTGTCCGAATCAGGGAATTCCGCAAGACAGTCAGAGACCATAGCCTATGTAGGCAGAGGAAGATCTTGTGAAAATACTAGATGTTTTTCTGATCCAATACACTCTGTATGTCCAAATAATAGCAGAACGTATCCGACGCCTGTAATAAATCTGAAATCTCCTGAACATTCGTTTCAAGCCGCAGATAAAATACTACGAGAACGAAGAGGTTACCACCTCCTCGATTCCATGGATGAGCAAGAATTAGCCAGATCAGCCGTGCACTGGATTGTTAGTCCTGAAAAATACGGTGATGAGACCGTAGCACACACGTTTTTTAACCTCAGTACAGATGAACAACGTTTAGCTGGAATCTATATGATTCAGCAACTCCTCATATTATATAAGAGCCAACATGCTGACCCTGGTCCTTTACCTGATATATTAACGGAACTACTCACGTACAGATGGAGAGGTTCTAGTAACAAGCTAATTAAAGAGATATTAGTGTCACGTAAGCAGTACGTCCTTTTTGTAAATCCAGATTCTCTCTCCCTGCCCCCCAGAGAAAGAGCACCGTACTATATGGATAGACAAAATCCTTTACGGGAAGTGCACCCAATAAAAGGCGAAGACAATGAGTTTCACCGTGTATTTGTTTACACACCCATATCAAAAATGGAATTATTAGAAATGAAAAAAGTAGTACCTAGTCATGACAAAGACCCAGCGGGTTTCCACCGAGAAATTAAAGACATGTTACTGATGGGAGAGTACACCTTTCCTGATATTATGACGATATTAAAGGTGCTTTTGCCTGCTGGCATATATGAAAAACTGAAAGAAAAAGAGTGGGAAGTGGGAGACCAAAAGATAGACTGGACAGCATTAGCGGAGGAAGAAAGGGGCCGAGCTGCAGGTTCAGGGCTCGGGGATAAAGTTAAACTATTACCAGGTTTACTAGTACAGGTACTGCCACGTTTATTAACTACAAAGAAGGAAGATTGGGGTGCAATCACAGCCTGTAAACAAAAGCAAGATGAAGACACAAGCGATTATTATGCTCGATTTGAAAAATGTTTTGGTATAAATAGTGGTATAAAAGCAAGTAGTGACTCATATCCACATCTATTTGTGACAAAATTAGTGGAAAATGCATTGCCTCCAGTGAAGAATAGAATATTGAAATTCGAGAGTACCTGGCAAAGTAACACTCCGTCGCAAATGCTACAAATGTTACAGTATCATCACAATAGAATTAGGGATGAACAAGAACACGAGCATAAACGCATGAAGGATACAAAAATGAAAATGCTAGTTTCTCAGACAGTACCAGCAGATGGTCACAAAAAGGGTGTGACACATTCTGGTGATTCTGCAGTTCCTGTAAAAGGAACCTGCAATTACTGTAAACAACTAGGCCATTATGTACATGATTGTCAAGTCCTGAAACGAAATATAGCTACAGGTATTGCAAAAGAGAGACCACGATTAGTTAGACAAGATCAGAATGAAAAAGGAGCTATGCAGCATGGACAGTCCATGCCAGTTCAGCAACAGTCTATGCCAGCCTCACAGCAACCCATACAGTTTGTGCCAGCTGCACCACCGTTGCCTGCTACTGCCACACAAACCACAACACAACAGATGTATCAGACTGCACAGTATGAATACCCTGAGTATCAGCGTTACGCATGAACCAGCCTAGAGAGGGAAGTTGACTTACCGCTTATCGAGATTCCGGTAGATCAAGAAGGACCTTATGTACATAGTGAATTATTAGGTCAAGATAGAAAATTCTTACTCGATACAGGGGCAAGTCGAACAACCATAAAACGTAGTGAAGTTCCAGGGGCACCCCTCTCAGGCTCTCAAAATGTTTCCCTTGGTTTTTCAGGAAAACCTATTGTTAATGAAGTATCACAGCCTCTACCACTTACGATAGGACCTTTGACACGAACTACAGATTTATTGCTTACTAAATCATGCCCAGAAAATTTGTTAGGAATTAAAACTCTGAAAGCACTAGGAGCCATAATATGTTGTTCTCCGGAAGGAGTAAGGTTGTTTTTGCGTGATTTTAAAGGTCACTATGTGTCTAGAGACATGGATCCCCGACTACAGATTTTACCAGTACATCTATGGGCACAAGGCCCTACGGATGTTGGCTGCATGAACATTACACCCTATCGAGTTACATTGAAAGCAGGAGTGGTACTACCACGAATGCGACAATACAAGTTACCGCATGATGCTGTAGTGGCTTTGTTGAAAATCATTGATGAGCTAATTGCCCAGGGAGTAGTTGTAGAAACAGACTCCAATGTATGTAATTCACCGATAATTCCGATTCTTAAACGAACTGATCCTACTGCTCCACCAGTGTACCGATTGGTTATTGATTTGCGTGAACTAAACAAGTGTATTGTACCACAATTCCCTGTGGTCCCTGATATATCATCATTGTTGACAGCAATTGATTCCGAAGCAACATTCTTTACTGTAATTGATCTCAAGAATGCCTTTTTCAGCGTCCCAATAGATCCGGAAAGCCAATACTTGTTCGGATTCAGTTTAAATGGGCGCAGCTTTAAATTCTCACGCGCTCCCCAAGGATTTACAGAAAGCCCCAGCATCTACAGCCAAGCATTGAAACGAGAACTTGACAGTATCCACATGCCAGTCAATACTGCACTGCTTCAATATGTCGATGATCTGCTGATCACCGCGAGAAGCGAGCCAGAATGTGAAAAAGCTTCTCTGACAGTTTTACATTTCCTAGCCGACAAGGGGCACAAGGTGTCCCCTTCTAAGCTGCAATTCTGTGTTCAGCGAGTTATTTATCTTGGTCACTCGCTGTCCAAGGAGGGAAGGCAGCTTACACCAGATCGCATCCAGTTAATTGCTAACATGTCAATACCCCAGACACAAAAGGAGGTGCGGGCTTTCATAGGCCTCACTTCATATTGTAGGCAGTGGATCCCTCAGTACGCATTTCTAGCAAAACCACTCATTCAGTTAACCACACAGGAGGCAGCCACATCGACTGTTCTCCCTTGGACTCAGGAACATACACAAGCTTTTGAAAGCTTAAAGGAAGCTTTATGTCAAGCACCTGTTTTAGCAACACCATGTTATAGCAAACCTTTTACACTCTTTGTTACAGAACGCGAAGGTACTGCCTTGTCAGTACTCACTCAGGATCAAGCAGGATCACGCAAGCCATGTGCTTATTTTTCCAGTACATTAGATCCCGTAGCTCAGGCTTTGCCTGCATGCCTGAAATCAGTGGCAGCGACAGCTTTAGCAATCAGACAAAGCGATGCCATAGTATTAGGACACCCATTGACAGTTCAAGTACCACATGCAGTAGAGGTTCTTGTGAACCGAACACAAACACAACACTTGACCATAGCAAGACTTACCGGTTATGAACTGACATTGTTTCAACCACACATAGAGATCCGACGGTGTAATACATTGAATCCTGCTACACTATTACCTGTAATTGGAACAGACCCACTAGCTCATGATTGTGTTGAAATCATTGAAATAAAGACGAAACCTAGACAAGACTTGACAGACGTTCCATTGTTAGATCCAGACCTGACGTTGTATGTGGACGGATCATGCATGAGAACAAGTACAGGAGATTTAGTGGCCGCGTATGCAGTCACAACAGACACTGAAGTTATTGAGACACATTGTATAGATACTCTGTCAGCCCAAGCAGCAGAACTTATTGCTCTAACGCAAGCCTGTATTCAAGCCACAAATAAGAAAGTTAATGTATACACTGACTCACGTTATGCATTCGGAGTTGTACACGACTTCGGCGTGCTGTGGCGAGAGAGAGGTTATCTAACGTCCCATGGTGCCCACATTCAGCACGGACCCCTCATTCATGCCTTGTTAGACGCAATACATCTACCCACTGCTATATCGATTATGAAATGTAAAGCACACACGAAGGTTACTGATACCATTTCTCAAGGCAATGATTTAGCTGACAGAACAGCTAAACAGACTGCTCAGAATCGCACATTAGACATGACAAAGCCAATAGTTCAGACACCAACACAGTGTATGACAATTAAGGATCCCACACTTGACGTAATTGACATACAGACACATGCCACAGCAGAAGAAATAAAGAAGTGGACTGAACTAGGAGGGATCCAGACAGATCAAGGATGGATGACGAAGGAGAAATCTGTATGGTTTCTCCCTGATTCCATGGTTCAAGCCATTATAGCTACAGTTCACAGTCCAGCACATTTAGGAGAGAAGGCTATGCTAGACAGCATTCAGCACATTTGGTTCAACAAACATTTACGAGCAGCAGCTAAACAAAAAGTTCGTACCTGTATGATATGTTGTCAGTTTAATCCAGGAAAGAGTGTTCCCGTAGAGCAGGGTGGATTTCAGCCTCCTGACCATCCTTTTGAAGTCCTCCAGATGGATTATATTCAGATGGAACGTTGTCGAGGATTCAAATATGTTCTCGTAGTTGTCTGCGCTCTCTCCCGTTGGACAGAGGCGTATCCCGTATCAGATTACACTGCCCCGACTACTGCCAAGCAGCTAGTTCGAGAATTCTTCCCACGGTACGGTTTACCACGTGTTGTATATTCAGATAACGGTCAGCCTTTCTCATCCGAATTAATGAAACATGTCTCACTCTTGTTGGGATATCAGTGGAAATTCCACTGTGTCCGACACCCCGAGGCAGCAGGTCTCGTAGAAAGACATAACCAGACACTGAAAATCAGACTGTCCAAAATATGTAGAGAGAAAGGTGTCGACTGGATAGTAGCATTACCAGTTGCACTCTTTTACATGAGAATGGTAGCACACTCTAGAACAGGGCTATCCCCGTATGAGGTGATCTTTGGTAGACCACTGAATATGTGGGGGACGCCTATACCACGTAAAATAACTGATGTTGACTGTAATATGCTGACAGATTACCTGGCTTCCTTGATGTCTGCACTACAATCTTCTCGTTCACAGGTAGCTGCAGCCTTTCCCGACAACACTGAGGCGAAACCCCATGACGTTGTTCCGGGTAATCTTGTCTTTGTGAGAAATTTCGACAGGAAGAGTCAATTGGAGCCCAGGTGGAAAGCACCCAAGTTGGTCCTGTTGACCACAAGAACAGCCGTGAAGATCGAGGGACGAAAAGGGTGGATTCATTCCAGTCACGTAAAAAAATTTCATGGACTACCTTCAGATATAGACACTGTGCCCTGCACTCCCTCACAGACTGATTCAAAACTTCCTTTTGTTGAACAGAATGACTCTCAGTGCTATAAACAGAAACTCAGGTCCAGATCTAAACTGTCGGACGATTTGATTGTTTAAGTCCTCTCCAAGGTGAAGCGGTTGAATCTGTCCCGACATGTACCCTTTAGGTCTGAATCATGTAGAGTCCAGAATCATAATGAAACGACATGCTTATTGTAAATTACTGCGTAACCACTGTATTGTGACATTATTAATTTTGTTTTTATTGAGTATTTTAGTAATTATTACGAGTATGATTTTGCACATATATCATCCTGTTTCTAAACGTGTTTTCAATATAACTGATGAACATTCTTTTAGTGACCTACCGCCACATGAATTATCTTATAGACTTGCGCTGCGCAATAACACATTCATTAGTATGTTACATCACTCCCATCAGACTAGTAATGCGACCAATTGTTGGGTGTGTGGCCGACTCCCTCCCTATCAGAATAACAGAGGAGTTCTGCCTTTCTTTCCACATCCATTCACACACAATGGCTCCTGTGGAGCATGGTTTAGTTTATTAAATTCCATAGACCCAGACACAGCAGTTTATCAACAACATTGGATATGGGGAAATCTGAATCTAGTTTTATTCAAAGTCTGTCACCCTAATAAGGAGGGTCATCCCAGTAGAACAGGAACTGATTTAGAAAATGAAGTGTATAAATTAGGTAATTTTACGCCTAATCTTATGATTCTGAATGTCAAATCCGAAGTTGAACTAATTCTGCCCACTATGTCAGTATTTCCAGTAAAGGGTGAATTATGTGTAAGAAAAGTTGGTTCCATACATATGGGCCATAGCCAATGCGTTACTACAGTAGAATATAGTGACCAAGGGAAATCTTCATTTAGAGCTTCTCGCCATTCTTACTTCATATGTGGTCAGACGGCATATATGCGTCTGCCTCTAGATTGGGATGGTACCTGTTACATCGCATTCCTTTTGCCACCTGTTTTCCTAGCTCCCCCTGATTATTATCGAAATGTTCATTTAGTACACAATAGAGAGAAAAGAGATCTCCCAGTTGTCGATTATACTGAGACAGCATGGGACAAGTATGTAGATTTCAATAAAGGTATCTTTCCCTATATAGGTACTATATCAAATAGTAAGCTGATACGCAGACTCACCAAGACTCTTGAAGCTGTAGTAAACGAGACTATAGCCGCCCTAGGCAATCTGACAGAGGAACAATCAGTGATGAGAATTGTTGTTCTCCAGAATCGTCTTGTCCTTGACGTCATCCTGGCCGATAGGGGCGGAGCTTGTAGGGTCATCGGATCCAGCTGCTGTATATTCATACCAGAAAATTCGCCATCTGTATATAAAGCTATAACACGCCTTCATAAGATTGTAAGCCAGATACACGAGAATCCAGGCACTTGGACGTGGTCCGGGTGGTTTTGGAGTGTGATATCAGCCTGGGGATGGAGAGTTCTATCCTTCCTAGGTATTGGCCTTCTTATGCTCTTCAGTTGTTGTCTATGCCTGCAATGTGGACCAGCGATTTGTGGTATGTGTGCCACATCGTGTATTCCACATCAAGGTTTTCGCTCAAGATCCCGGAAGAAGAAAGAAGAAGAAATGATGCTCCATGAGCAAATCAATGGAATGATGAAGATTGATGTCTCGTGAAGGGCAAGAAGGGGACAAGGAGGGAATGTGGAAATGTGGATTTTCCTGATCAGTTATGTCCCCTATCTTGGACCCCAACGGTTCTATATGCATGTTACAAGTACATGTATGTTCCCTCCAGTTCCAGTTTCTAAGACGCAAACATATGTGTGTCTACCGTCAACATGTTCTCTGTCAGATCCGCCATCAATGGGCTGGATATCCGATTCCTAAGTATGAAAGGCCACCGACTTTATATGACTAAGTTACTCCATTTTTACAGTTCAGGCAAGTAGGCCCGATTCTGTCCTCAAAGCCTTTCCCTGCTCTCTGTCTCTGACAGCTTCAGCTTGAGCTCGCATCTGTATCCATGAACTTTGTCCTACTCCCTGTGCAGCTAACGGTGCCTGCCTCGGCTAGTTTTCGCCTGTCTGCCAAGAAGTTGTATTTCACCTTCGAATTATCTATTTTGCTCTCCAGCCGATGCATTCCTGTCCAGTGATTTAGGTAAACATTTCCTTTAGCTCACAAGCAAAGGACTCAGCCTTTCCGTCCTCCTGCAAGTGATTCATAGCCCTGTTGCCATGGAAAGTTTTCTATCCCTCGCATCTCATATAGACACTTAGACGCTTGTACACGCACACAGTCAGTATAGAATAGATTCTGTCCGAGAGTCTCTTCCTTGTGGATAACATAGTTCTTTAAACATAGGATGTTAGATATGATTTGGGATTAGGATGACTTGACCCCAGACTTCTCGTCTCCACATGTAGAGCTAAATGTCAAGTCCCCTTCACCCCCTAGTTGCACGTCAATTACACGTCATGCTGCCACGCGCGCATCTATGCCAAGTATTATCTTATAGATCCACCTATGTCTGATAATTCTAACCAATCATGTTTCTTTTATTCCTTATTACGCCTAGTTTCGATTATGTCACTGTCACGTCACTTTTCTTATCAAATGTTACGCCTTCTACATTCGTTTCATTGTAATGTACTTATTATAAAAATACATG
The DNA here is from genome assembly GCF_964204655.1 of Triturus cristatus. NCBI lineage: Eukaryota > Metazoa > Chordata > Amphibia > Caudata > Salamandridae > Triturus > Triturus cristatus. The sequence continues at coordinate 889,566,003 of NC_140593.1, forward strand.
TCTGTTAATAAATTATTGTACTTCACTTCCTGAACCTTCGTGGTGACGGAACCTGAGGGCCGCGACTCGAGTCGGCCATTTTGAATGGAATAAAGCCCATTAGAAACCTCTTATACCACGGATTCTGCCTCTTGTTATTTTGAGCTATTTACTTTAATTTAAGATTCCGCATGAAATTCAGTCCGGTAATATTTATTTTATTTACCACAATTGTCAGAAATGGAAATTTTTTAATGTTTAATTTGTATACTGTAAATGACTATTCCATGTGAATTATCACTTTTGGAACAAAGATAAGTGTGTTTAGAGTCACTTTAATGCCTGAAATTGGTCGAAATAGAAGCTTCTGAATTGGAGAAAATGTCTTTAAAAATGGCAATTTTCGTCACATTGAGGCTTTAAAAAGTAGTTATCCAACATGAGGCACAATCCAAATGACATTTTGAATCAATTTTTCTACAGTCCAAAAAATCAATTTTCTGATGAAAAACGATGACCCGTGACCTGTCAAAATTTCTCCAGATCGTCAGAAATGGAAATTTTTTAATGTTTAATTTTTTGACTGCAAATGACTATTCCATGTAAATTATCACTTTTGGAACAAAAACAAGTGTGCTTAGAGTCACTTTAATGCCTGAAATTGGTCGAAATAGAAGCTTCTGAATAGGAGAAAAAGTCTGTAATAATGGCAATTTTGGTCACATTGAGGCTTTAAAAAGTAGTTATTCAACATAAGGCACATTCCAAATGACATTTTGAATCAATTTTTCTAGAGTCCAAAAAATCAATTTTCTGATGAAAAACGATGACCCGTGACCTGTCGAAATTTCTCCAGATTGTCAGAAATGGAAATTTTTTAATGTTTAGTTTTTTGACTGCAAATAACTATTCCATGTAAACTATCACTTTTGGAACTAAAATAAGTGTTTAGAGTCACTTTAATGCCTGAAATTGGTCAAAATAGAAGCTTCTGAATAGGAGCAAAAGTCTGTAATAATGGCAATTGTGGTCACATTGAAGCTTTAAAAAGTAGTTATTCAACATGAGGCACATTCCAAATGACATTTTTAATCAATTTTTCTACAGTCCAAAAAATCAATTTTCTGATGAAAAACGATGACCCGTGACCTCTCGAAATTTCTCCAGATGGTCAGAAATGGAAATATTTTAACGTTTAATTTTTTGACTGCAAATGACTATTCCATGTGAATTATCACTTTTGGAACTAAAATAAGTGTGTTTAGAGTAATTTTAATTACTGAAATTGGTCGAAAAAGAAGCTTCTGAGTAGGAGAAAATGTCTGTTAAAATGGCAATTTTGGTCACGTTGAGGCTTCAAAAAGTAGTTATTCAACATGAGGCACAATCCAAATGACATTTTTTATCAATTTTTCTACAGTCCAAAAAAATCAATTTTCTGATGAAAAACGATGACCCGTGACCTGTCGAAATTTCTCCAGATGGTCAGAAATGGAAATTTTTTAATGTTTAATTTTTTGACTGCAAATGACTATTCCATGTAAATTATCACTTTTGGAACAAAAATAAGTGTGTTTAGAGTCACTTTAATGCCTGAAATTGGTCGAAATAGAAGCTTCTAAATAGGAGAAAAAGTCTGTAATAATGGCAATTTTGGTCACATTGAGGTTTTAAAAAGTAGTTATTCAACATGAGGCACATTCCAAATGACATTTTGAATCAATTTTTCTACAGTCCAAAAAATCAATTTTCTGATGAAAAACGATGACCCGTGACCTGTCGAAATTTCTCCAGATGGTCAGAAATGGAAATTTTTTAATGTTTATTTTTTTTTACTGTAAATGACTATTCCATGTGAATTATCACTTTTGGAACAAAAATAAGGGTGTTTATAGTCACTTTAATGCCTGAAATTGGTTGAAATAGAAGCTTCTGAATAGGAGAAAAAGTCTGTAATAATGGCAATTTTGGTCACATTAAGGTTTTAAAAAGTAGTTATTCAACATGAGGCACATTCCAAAGGATATTTTTAATCAATTTTTCTACAGTCCAAAAAATCAATTTTCTGATGAAAAACGATGACCCGTGACCTGTCGAAATTTCTCCAGATTGTCAGAAATGGAAATTTTTTTATGTTTAATTTTTTTACTGTAAATGACTATTCCATGTGAATTATCACTTTTGGAACAAAAACAAGTGTGTTTAGAGGCACTTTAATGGCTGAAATTGGTCGAAAAAGAAGCTTCTGAGTAGGAGAAAAAGTCTGTAATTATATCAATTTTGGTCACATTGAGGCTTTAAAAAGTAGTTATTCAACATGAGGCGCATTCTAAATGACATTTTGAATCAATTTTTATACAGTCCAAAAAATCAATTTTCTGATGAAAAATGATGACCCGTGACCTCTCGAAATTTCTCCAGATGGTCAGAAATGGAAATTTTTTAATGTTTAATATTTTTACTGTAAATGACTATTCCATGTAAATTATCACTTTTGGAACTAAAATAAGTGTTTAGAGTCACTTTAATGCCTGAAATTGGTCAAAATAGAAGCTTCTGAATAGGAGCAAAAGTCTGTAATAATGGCAATTTTGTCACATTGAAGCTTTAAAAAGTAGTTATTCAACATGAGGCACATTCCAAATGACATTTTTAATCAATTTTTCTACAGTCCAAAAAATCAATTTTCTGATGAAAAATGATGACCCGTGACCTCTCGAAATTTCTCCAGATGGTCAGAAATGGAAATTTTTTAACGTTTAATGTTTTGACTGCAAATGACTATTCCATGTGAATTATCACTTTTGGAACTAAAATAAGTGTGTTTAGAATAATTTTAATTACTGAAATTGGTCAAAAAAGAAGCTTCTGAGTAGGAGAAAATGTCTGTAAAAATGGCAATTTTGGTCACGTTGAGGCTTCAAAAAGTAGTTATTCAACATGAGGCACAATCCAAATGACATTTTTAATCAATTTTTCTACAGTCCAAAAAATCAATTTTCTGATGAAAAACGATGACCCTTGACCTGTCGAAATTTCTCCAGATGGTAAGAAATGGAAATTTTTTAATGTTTAATTTTTTGACTGCAAATGACTATTCCATGTGAATTATCACTTTTGGAACAAAGATAAGTGTGTTTAGAGTCACTTTAATGCCTGAAATTGGTCGAAATAGAAGCTTCTGAATAGGAGAAAATGTCTTTAAAAATGGCAATTTTTGTCACATTCAGGCTTTAAAAAGTAGTTATTCAACATGAGGCACAATCCAAATGACATTTTGAATCAATTTTTCTACAGTCCCAAAAAATCAATTTTCTGATGAAAAACGATGACCTGTGACCTGTTGAAATTTCTCCAGATGGTCAGAAATGGACATTTTTTAATGTTTCATTTTTTGACTGCAAATGACTATTCCATGTAAATTATCACTTTTGGAACAAAAACAAGTGTGCTTAGAGTCACTTTAATGCCTGAAATTGGTCGAAATAGAAGCTTCTGAATAGGAGAAACTGTCTGTATTAATGGCAATTTTGGTCACATTGAGGCTTCAAAAAGTAGTTATTCAACATGAGGCACAATCCAAATGACATTTTGAATAAATTTTTCTACAGTCCAAAAAAATCAATTTTCTGATGAAAAACGATGACCCGTGACCTGTCGAAATTTCTCCAGATGGTCAGAAATGGAATTTTTTTTATGTTTAATTTTTTTTACTGTAAATGACTATGCCATGTGAATTATCACTTTTGGAACAAAAACAAGTGTGTTTAGAGGCACTTTAATGCCTGAAATTGGTCGAAAAAGAAGCTTCTGAGTAGGAGAAAAAGTCTGTAATTATATCAATTTTGGTCACATTGAGGCTTTAAAAAGTAGTTATTCCACATGAGGCACAATCCAAATGACATTTTTAATCAATTTTTCTACAGTCCAAAAAATCAATTTTCTGATGAAAAACGATGACCCGTGACCTGTCAAAATTTCTCCAGATCGTCAGAAATGGAAATGTTTTAATGTTTAATTTTTTGACTGCAAATGACTATTCCATGTAAATTATCACTTTTGGAACAAAAACAAGTGTGCTTAGAGTCACTTTAATGACTGAAATTGGTCGAAATAGAAGCTTCTGAATAGGAGAAAAAGTCTGTAATAATGGCAATTTTGGTCACATTGAGGCTTTAAAAAGTAGTTATTCAACATAAGGCACATTCCAAATGACATTTTGAATCAATTTTTCTAGAGTCCAAAAAATCAATTTTCTGATGAAAAACGATGACCCGTGACCTGTCGAAATTTCTCCAGATTGTCAGAAATGGAAATTTTTTAATGTTTAGTTTTTTGACTGCAAATAACTATTCCATGTAAACTATCACTTTTGGAACTAAAATAAGTGTTTAGAGTCACTTTAATGCCTGAAATTGGTCAAAATAGAAGCTTCTGAATGGGAGCAAAAGTCTGTAATAATGGCAATTTTGGTCACATTGAAGCTTTAAAAAGTAGTTATTCAACATGAGGCACATTCCAAATGACATTTTTAATCAATTTTTCTACAGTCCAAAAAATCAATTTTCTGATGAAAAACGATGACCCGTGACCTCTCGAAATTTCTCCAGATGGTCAGAAATGGAAATATTTTAACGTTTAATTTTTTGACTGCAAATGACTATTCCATGTGAATTATCACTTTTGGAACTAAAATAAGTGTGTTTAGAGTAATTTTAATTACTGAAATTGGTCGAAAAAGAAGCTTCTGAGTAGGAGAAAATGTCTGTTAAAATGGCAATTTTGGTCACGTTGAGGCTTCAAAAAGTAGTTATTCAACATGAGGCACAATCCAAATGACATTTTTTATCAATTTTTCTACAGTCCAAAAAAATCAATTTTCTGATGAAAAACGATGACCCGTGACCTGTCGAAATTTCTCCAGATGGTCAGAAATGGAAATTTTTTAATGTTTAATTTTTTGACTGCAAATGACTATTCCATGTAAATTATCACTTTTGGAACAAAAATAAGTGTTTAGAGTCACTTTAATGCCTGAAATTGGTCGAAATAGAAGCTTCTAAATAGGAGAAAAAGTCTGTAATAATGGCAATTTTGGTCACATTGAGGTTTTAAAAAGTAGTTATTCAACATGAGGCACATTCCAAATGACATTTTGAAACAATTTTTCTACAGTCCAAAAAATCAATTTTCTGATGAAAAACGATGACCCGTGACCTGTCGAAATTTCTCCAGATGGTCAGAAATGGAAATTTTTTAATGTTTATTTTTTTTTACTGTAAATGACTATTCCATGTGAATTATCACTTTTGGAACAAAAATAAGGGTGTTTAGAGTCACTTTAATGCCTGAAATTGGTCGAAATAGAAGCTTCTGAATAGGAGAAAAAGTCTGTAATAATGGCAATTTTGGTCACATTAAGGTTTTAAAAAGTAGTTATTGAACATGAGGCACATTCCAAATGACATTTTTAATCAATTTTTCTACAGTCCAAAAAATCAATTTTCTGATGAAAAACGATGACCCGTGACCTGTCGAAATTTCTCCAGATTGTCAGAAATGGAAATTTTTTTATGTTTAATTTTTTTACTGTAAATGACTATTCCATGTGAATTATCACTTTTGGAACAAAAACAAGTGTGTTTAGAGGCACTTTAATGCCTGAAATTGGTCGAAAAAGAAGCTTCTGAGTAGGAGAAAAAGTCTGTAATTATATCAATTTTGGTCACATTGAGGCTTTAAAAAGTAGTTATTCAACATGAGGCGCATTCTAAATGACATTTTGAATCAATTTTTCTACAGTCCAAAAAATCAATTTTCTGATGATAAACGATGACCCGTGACCTGTCAAAATTTCTCCAGATCGTCAGAAATGGAAATTTTTTAATATTTAATTTTTTGACTGCAAATGACTTTTCCATGTAAATTATCACTTTTGGAACAAAAACAAGTGTGCTTAGAGTCACTTTAATGCCTGAAATTGGTCGAAATAGAAGCTTCTGAATAGGAGAAAAAGTCTGTAATAATGGCAATTTGGGTCACATTGAGGCTTTAAAAAGTAGTTATTCAACATAAGGCACATTCCAAATGACATTTTGAATACATTTTTCTAGAGTCCAAAAAATCAATTTTCTGATGAAAAACGATGACCCGTGACCTGTCGAAATTTCTCCAGATTGTCAGAAATGGAAATTTTTTAATGTTTAATTTGTATACTGTAAATGACTATTCCATGTGAATTATCACTTTTGGAACAAAGATAAGTGTGTTTAGAGTCACTTTAATGCCTGAAATTGGTCGAAATAGAAGCTTCTGAATTGGAGAAAATGTCTTTAAAAATGGCAATTTTCGTCACATTGAGGCTTTAAAAAGTAGTTATCCAACATGAGGCACAATCCAAATGACATTTTGAATCAATTTTTCTACAGTCCAAAAAATCAATTTTCTGATGAAAAACGATGACCCGTGACCTGTCGAAATTTCTCCAGATGGTCAGAAATGGAAATTTTTTAATGTTTAATTTTTATACTGTAAATGACTATTCCATGTGAATTATCACTTTTGGAATTTAAATAAGTGTGTTTAGAGTCACTTTAATGCCTGAAATTGGTCGAAGTAGAAGCTTCTGAATAGGAGAAAATGTCTGTATTAATGGCAATTTTGGTCACATTGAGGCTTCAAAAAGTAGTTATTCAACATGAGGCACAATCCAAATGACATTTTGAATCAATTTTTCTACAGTCCAAAAAAATCAATTTTCTGATGAAAAACGATGACCCGTGACCTGTCGAAATTTCTCCAGATGGTCAGAAATGGACATTTTTTAATGTTTCATTTTTTGACTGCAAATGACTATTCCATGTAAATTATCACTTTTGGAACAAAAACAAGTGTGCTTAGAGTCACTTTAATGCCTGAAATTGGTCGAAATAGAAGCTTCTGAATAGGAGAAAAAGTCTGTAATAATGGCAATTTTGGTCACATTGAGGCTTTAAAAAGTAGTTATTCAACATAAGGCACATTCCAAATGAGATTTTGAATCAATTTTTCTAGAGTCCAAAAACTCAATTTTCTGATGAAAAACGATGACCCGTGACGTGTCGAAATTTCTCCAGATGGTCAGAAATGGAAATTTTTTAATGTTTGATATTTTTACTGTAAAAGACTATTCCATGTAAATTATCACTTTTGGAACTAAAATAAGTGTTTAGAGTCACTTTAATGCCTGAAATTGGTCAAAATAGAAGCTTCTGAATAGGAGCAAAAGTCTGTAATAATGGCAATTTTGGTCACATTGAAGCTTTAAAAAGTAGTTATTCAACAGGAGGCACATTCCAAATGACATTTTTAATAAATTTTTCTACAGTCCAAAAAAGCAATTTTCTGATGAAAAACGATGACCCGTGACCTCTCGAAATTTCTCCAGATGGTCAGAAATGGAAATTTTTTAATGTTTAATTTTTATACTGTAAATGACTATTCCATGTGAATTATCACTTTTGGAATTTAAATACGTGTGTTTAGAGTCACATTAATGCCTGAAATTGGTCGAAGTAGAAGCTTCTGAATAGGAGAAAATGTCTGTATCAATGGCAATTTTGGTCACATTGAGGCTTCAAAAAGTAGTTATTCAAGATGAGGCACAATCCAAATGACATTTTGAATCAATTTTTCTACAGTCCAAAAAAATCTATTTTCTGATGAAAAACGATGACCTGTGACCTGTTGAAATTTCTCCAGATGGTCAGAAATGGACATTTTTTAATGTTTCATTTTTTGACTGCAAATGACTATTCCATGTAAATTATCACTTTTGGAACAAAAACAAGTGTGCTTAGAGTCACTTTAATGCCTGAAATTGGTCGAAATAGAAGCTTCTGAATAGGAGAAACTGTCTGTATTAATGGCAATTTTGGTCACATTGAGGCTTTAAAAAGTAGTTATTCAACATAAGGCACATTCCAAATGACATTTTGAATCAATTTTTCTAGAGTCCAAAAAATCAATTTTCTGATGAAAAACGATGACCCGTGACCTGTCGAAATTTCTCCAGATTGTCAGAAATGGAAATTTTTTAATGTTTAGTTTTTTGACTGCAAATAACTATTCCATGTAAACTATCACTTTTGGAACTAAGATAAGTGTTTAGAGTCACTTTAATGCCTGAAATTGGTCAAAATAGAAGCTTCTGAATGGGAGCAAAAGTCTGTAATAATGGCAATTTTGGTCACATTGAAGCTTTAAAAAGTAGTTATTCAACATGAGGCACATTCCAAATGACATTTTTAATCAATTTTTCTACAGTCCAAAAAATCAATTTTCTGATGAAAAACGATGACCCGTGACCTCTCGAAATTTCTCCAGATGGTCAGAAATGGAAATATTTTAACGTTTAATTTTTTGACTGCAAATGACTATTCCATGTGAATTATCACTTTTGGAACTAAAATAAGTGTGTTTAGAGTAATTTTAATTACTGAAATTGGTCGAAAAAGAAGCTTCTGAGTAGGAGAAAATGTCAGTTAAAATGGCAATTTTGGTCACGTTGAGGCTTCAAAAAGTAGTTATTCAACATGAGGCACAATCCAAATGACATTTTTAATCAATTTTTATACAGTCCAAAAAATCAATTTTCTGATGAAAAACGATGACCCGTGACCTGTCGAAATTTCTCCAGATGGTCAGAAATGGAAATTTTTTAATGTTTAATTTTTTGACTGCAAATGACTATTCCATGTAAATTATCACTTTTGGAACAAAAATAAGTGTTTAGAGTCACTTTAATGCCTGAAATTGGTCGAAATAGAAGCTTCTAAATAGGAGAAAAAGTCTGTAATAATGGCAATTTTGGTCACATTGAGGTTTTAAAAAGTAGTTATTCAACATGAGGCACATTCCAAATGACATTTTGAAACAATTTTTCTACAGTCCAAAAAAATCAATTTTCTGATGAAAAACGATGACCCGTGACCTGTCGAAATTTCTCCAGATGGTCAGAAATGGAAATTTTTTAATGTTTATTTTTTTTTACTGTAAATGACTATTCCATGTGAATTATCACTTTTGGAACAAAAATAAGGGTGTTTAGAGTCACTTTAATGCCTGAAATTGGTCGAAATAGAAGCTTCTGAATAGGAGAAAAAGTCGGTAATAATGGCAATTTTGGTCACATTAAGGTTTTAAAAAGTAGTTATTCAACATGAGGCACATTCCAAATGACATTTTTAATCAATTTTTCTACAGTCCAAAAAATCAATTTTCTGATGAAAAACGATGACCCGTGACCTGTCGAAATTTCTCCAGATTGTCAGAAATGGAATTTTTTTTATGTTTAATTTTTTTACTGTAAATGACTATTCCATGTGAATTATCACTTTTGGAACAAAAACAAGTGTGTTTAGAGGCACTTTAATGCCTGAAATTGGTCGAAATAGAAGCTTCTGAATAGGAGAAAAAGTCTGTAATAATGGCAATTTTGGTCACATTGAGGCTTTAAAAAGTAGTTATTCAACATAAGGCACATTCCAAATGACATTTTGAATCAATTTTTCTAGAGTCCAAAAAATCAATTTTCTGATGAAAAACGATGACCCGTGACCTCTCGAAATTTCTCCAGATGGTCAGAAATGGAAATATTTTAACGTTTAATTTTTTGACTGCAAATGACTATTCCATGTGAATTATCACTTTTGGAACTAAAATAAGTGTGTTTAGAGTAATTTTAATTACTGAAATTGGTCGAAAAAGAAGCTTCTGAGTAGGAGAAAATGTCTGTTAAAATGGCAATTTTGGTCACGTTGAGGCTTCAAAAAGTAGTTATTCAACATGAGGCACAATCCAAATGACATTTTTAATCAATTTTTCTACAGTCCAAAAAATCAATTTTCTGATGAAAAACGATGACCCGTGACCTGTCGAAATTTCTCCAGATGGTCAGAAATGGAAATTTTTTAATGTTTAATTTTTTGACTGCAAATGACTATTCCATGTAAATTATCACTTTTGGAACACAAATAAGTGTGTTTAGAGTCACTTTAATGCCTGAAATTGGTCGAAATAGAAGCTTCTAAATAGGAGAAAAAGTCTGTAATAATGGCAATTTTGGTCACGTTGAGGCTTCAAAAAGTAGTTATTCAACATGAGGCACAATCCAAATGACATTTTTAATCAATTTTTCTACAGTCCAAAAAATCAATTTTCTGATGAAAAACGATGACCCGTGACCTGTCGAAATTTCTCCAGATTGTCAGAAATGGAAATTTTTTAATGTTTAGTTTTTTGACTGCAAATAACTATTCCATGTAAACTATCACTTTTGGAACTAAAATAAGTGTTTAGAGTCACTTTAATGCCTGAAATTGGTCGAAATAGAAGCTTCGGAATAGGAGCAAAAGTCTGTAATAATGGCAATTTTGGTCACATTGAAGCTTTAAAAAGTAGTTATTCAACATGAGGCACATTCCAAATGACATTTTTAATCAATTTTTCTACAGTCCAAAAAATCAATTTTCTGATGAAAAACGATGACCCGTGACCTCTCGAAATTTCTCCAGATGGTCAGAAATGGAAATATTTTAACGTTTAATTTTTTGACTGCAAATGACTATTCCATGTGAATTATCACTTTTGGAACTAAAATAAGTGTGTTTAGAGTAATTTTAATTACTGAAATTGGTCGAAAAAGAAGCTTCTGAGTAGGAGAAAATGTCTGTTAAAATGGCAATTTTGGTCACGTTGAGGCTTCAAAAAGTAGTTATTCAACATGAGGCACAATCCAAATGACATTTTTAATCAATTTTTCTACAGTCCAAAAAATCAATTTTCTGATGAAAAACGATGACCCGTGACCTGTCGAAATTTCTCCAGATGGTCAGAAATGGAAATTTTTTAATGTTTAATTTTTTGACTGCAAATGACTATTCCATGTAAATTATCACTTTTGGAACAAAAATAAGTGTGTTTAGAGTCACTTTATTGCCTGAAATTGGTCGAAATAGAAGCTTCTAAATAGGAGAAAAAGTCTGTAATAATGGCAATTTTGGTCACATTGAGGTTTTAAAAAGTAGTTATTCAACATGAGGCACATTCCAAATGACATTTTGAATCAATTTTTCTACAGTCCAAAAAATCAATTTTCTGATGAAAAACGATGACCCGTGACCTGTCGAAATTTCTCCAGATGGTCAGAAATGGAAATTTTTTAATGTTTATTTTTTTTTACTATAAATGACTATTCCATGTGAATTATCACTTTTGGAACAAAAACAAGTGTGCTTAGAGTCACTTTAATGCCTGAAATTGGTCGAAATAGAAGCTTCTGAATAGGAGAAAAAGTCTGTAATAATGGCAATTTTGGTCACATTGAGGCTTTAAAAAGTAGTTATTCAACATAAGGCACATTCAAAATGACATTTTGAATACATTTTTCTAGAGTCCAAAAAATCAATTTTCTGATGAAAAACGATGACCCTTGACCTGTCGAAATTTCTCCAGATTGTCAGAAATGGAAATTTTTTAATGTTTAATTTGTATACTGTAAATGACTATTCCATGTGAATTATCACTTTTGGAACAAAGATAAGTGTGTTTAGAGTCACTTTAATGCCTGAAATTGGTCGAAATAGAAGCTTCTGAATTGGAGAAAATGTCTTTAAAAATGGCAATTTTCGTCACATTGAGGCTTTAAAAAGTAGTTATCCAACATGAGGCACAATCCAAATGACATTTTGAATCAATTTTTCTACAGTCCAAAAAATCAATTTTCTGATGAAAAACGATGACCCGTGACCTGTCAAAATTTCTCCAGATCGTCAGAAATGGAAATTTTTTAATGTTTAATTTTTTGACTGCAAATGACTATTCCATGTAAATTATCACTTTTGGAACAAAAACAAGTGTGCTTAGAGTCACTTTAATGCCTGAAATTGGTCGAAATAGAAGCTTCTGAATAGGAGAAAAAGTCTGTAATAATGGCAATTTTGGTCACATTGAGGCTTTAAAAAGTAGTTATTCAACATAAGGCACATTCCAAATGACATTTTGAATCAATTTTTCTAGAGTCCAAAAAATCAATTTTCTGATGAAAAACGATGACCCGTGACCTGTCGAAATTTCTCCAGATTGTCAGAAATGGAAATTTTTTAATGTTTAGTTTTTTGACTGCAAATAACTATTCCATGTAAACTATCACTTTTGGAACTAAAATAAGTGTTTAGAGTCACTTTAATGCCTGAAATTGGTCAAAATAGAAGCTTCTGAATAGGAGCAAAAGTCTGTAATAATGGCAATTGTGGTCACATTGAAGCTTTAAAAAGTAGTTATTCAACATGAGGCACATTCCAAATGACATTTTTAATCAATTTTTCTACAGTCCAAAAAATCAATTTTCTGATGAAAAACGATGACCCGTGACCTCTCGAAATTTCTCCAGATGGAGAGAAATGGAAATATTTTAACGTTTAATTTTTTGACTGCAAATGACTATTCCATGTGAATTATCACTTTTGGAACTAAAATAAGTGTGTTTAGAGTAATTTTAATTACTGAAATTGGTCGAAAAAGAAGCTTCTGAGTAGGAGAAAATGTCTGTTAAAATGGCAATTTTGGTCACGTTGAGGCTTCAAAAAGTAGTTATTCAACATGAGGCACAATCCAAATGACATTTTTAATCAATTTTTCTACAGTCCAAAAAATCAATTTTCTGATGAAAAACGATGACCCGTGACCTGTCGAAATTTCTCCAGATGGTCAGAAATGGAAATTTTTTAATGTTTAATTTTTTGACTGCAAATGACTATTCCATGTAAATTATCACTTTTGGAACAAAAATAAGTGTGTTTAGAGTCACTTTAATGCCTGAAATTGGTCGAAATAGAAGCTTCTAAATAGGAGAAAAAGTCTGTAATAATGGCAATTTTGGTCACATTGAGGTTTTAAAAAGTAGTTATTCAACATGAGGCACATTCCAAATGACATTTTGAATCAATTTTTCTACAGTCCAAAAAATCAATTTTCTGATGAAAAACGATGACCCGTGACCTGTCGAAATTTCTCCAGATGGTCAGAAATGGAAATTTTTTAATGTTTATTTTTTTTTACTGTAAATGACTATTCCATGTGAATTATCACTTTTGGAACAAAAATAAGGGTGTTTAGAGTCACTTTAATGCCTGAAATTGGTTGAAATAGAAGCTTCTGAATAGGAGAAAAAGTCTGTAATAATGGCAATTTTGGTCACATTAAGGTTTTAAAAAGTAGTTATTCAACATGAGGCACATTCCAAAGGATATTTTTAATCAATTTTTCTACAGTCCAAAAAATCAATTTTCTGATGATAAACGATGACCCGTGACCTGTCAAAATTTCTCCAGATCGTCAGAAATGGAAATTTTTTAATGTTTAATTTTTTGACTGCAAATGACTTTTCCATGTAAATTATCACTTTTGGAACAAAAACAAGTGTGCTTAGAGTCACTTTAATGCCTGAAATTGGTCGAAATAGAAGCTTCTGAATAGGAGAAAAAGTCTGTAATAATGGCAATTTTGGTCACATTGAGGCTTTAAAAAGTAGTTATTCAACATAAGGCACATTCAAAATGACATTTTGAATACATTTTTCTAGAGTCTAAAAAAATCAATTTTCTGATGAAAAACGATGACCCGTGACCTGTCGAAATTTCTCCAGATGGTCAGAAATGGAAATTTTTTAATGTTTAATATTTTTACTGTAAATGACTATTCCATGTAAATTATCACTTTTGGAACTAAAATAAGTGTTTAGAGTCACTTTAATGCCTGAAATTGGTCAAAATAGAAGCTTCTGAATAGGAGCAAAAGTCTGTAATAATGGCAATTTTGTCACATTGAAGCTTTAAAAAGTAGTTATTCAACATGAGGCACATTCCAAATGACATTTTTAATCAATTTTTCTACAGTCCAAAAAATCAATTTTCTGATGAAAAATGATGACCCGTGACCTCTCGAAATTTCTCCAGATGGTCAGAAATGGATATTTTTTAACGTTTAATGTTTTGACTGCAAATGACTATTCCATGTGAATTATCACTTTTGGAACTAAAATAAGTGTGTTTAGAATAATTTTAATTACTGAAATTGGTCAAAAAAGAAGCTTCTGAGTAGGAGAAAATGTCTGTAAAAATGGCAATTTTGGTCACGTTGAGGCTTCAAAAAGTAGTTATTCAACATGAGGCACAATCCAAATGACATTTTTAATCAATTTTTCTACAGTCCAAAAAATCAATTTTCTGATGAAAAACGATGACCCTTGACCTGTTGAAATTTCTCCAGATGGTCAGAAATGGACATTTTTTAATGTTTCATTTTTTGACTGCAAATGACTATTCCATGTAAATTATCACTTTTGGAACAAAAACAAGTGTGCTTAGAGTCACTTTAATGCCTGAAATTGGTCGAAATAGAAGCTTCTGAATAGGAGAAACTGTCTGTATTAATGGCAATTTTGGTCACATTGAGGCTTCAAAAAGTAGTTATTCAACATGAGGCACAATCCAAATGACATTTTGAATACATTTTTCTACAGTCCAAAAAAATCAATTTTCTGATGAAAAACGATGACCCGTGACCTGTCGAAATTTCTCCAGATGGTCAGAAATGGAATTTTTTTTATGTTTAATTTTTTTTACTGTAAATGACTATTCCATGTGAATTATCACTTTTGGAACAAAAACAAGTGTGTTTAGAGGCACTTTAATGCCTGAAATTGGTCGAAAAAGAAGCTTCTGAGTAGGAGAAAAAGTCTGTAATAATGGCAATTTTGGTCACATTGAGGTTTTAAAAAGTAGTTATTCAACATGAGGCACATTCCAAATGACATTTTGAATCAATTTTTCTACAGTCCAAAAAATCAATTTTCTGATGAAAAACGATGACCCGTGACCTGTCGAAATTTCTCCAGATGGTCAGAAATGGAAATTTTTTAATGTTTATTTTTTTTTACTGTAAATGACTATTCCATGTGAATTATCACTTTTGGAACAAAAACAAGTGTGCTTAGAGTCACTTTAATGCCTGAAATTGGTCGAAATAGAAGCTTCTGAATAGGAGAAAAAGTCTGTAATAATGGCAATTTTGGTCACATTGAGGCTTTAAAAAGTAGTCATTCAACATAAGGCACATTCCAAATGACATTTTGAATCAATTTTTCTAGAGTCCAAAAAATCAAGTTTCTGATGAAAAACGATGACCCGTGACCTGTCGAAATTTCTCCAGATTGTCAGAAATGGACATTTTTTAATGTTTCATTTTTTGACTGCAAATGACTATTCCATGTAAATTATCACTTTTGGAACAAAAACAAGTGTGCTTAGAGTCACTTTATTGCCTGAAATTGGTCGAAATAGAAGCTTCTGAATAGGAGAAACTGTCTGTATTATTGGCAATTTTGGTCACATTGAGGCTTCAAAAAGTAGTTATTCAACATGAGGCACAATCCAAATGACATTTTGAATACATTTTTCTACAGTCCAAAAAAATCAATTTTCTGATGAAAAACGATGACCCGTGACCTGTCGAAATTTCTCCAGATCGTGAGAAATGGAAATTTTTTAATGTTTAATTTTTTGACTGCAAATGACTATTCCATGTAAATTATCACTTTTGGAACAAAAACAAGTGTGCTTAGAGTCACTTTAATGCCTGAAATTGGTCGAATTAGAAGCTTCTGAATAGGAGAAAAAGTCTGTAATAATGGCAATTTTGGTCACATTGAGGCTTTAAAAAGTAGTTATTCAACATAAGGCACATTCCAAATGACATTTTGAATCAATTTTTCTAGAGTCCAAAAAATCAATTTTCTGATGAAAATCGATGACCCGTGACCTGTCGAAATTTCTCCAGATTGTCAGAAATGGAAATTTTGTAATGTTTAGTTTTTTGACTGCAAATAACTATTCCATGTAAACTATCACTTTTGGAACTAAAATAAGTGTTTAGAGTCACTTTAATGCCTGAAATTGGTCGAAATAGAAGCTTCGGAATAGGAGCAAAAGTCTGTAATAATGGCAATTTTGGTCACATTGAAGCTTTAAAAAGTAGTTATTCAACATGAGGCACATTCCAAATGACATTTTTAATCAATTTTTCTACAGTCCAAAAAATCAATTTTCTGATGAAAAACGATGACCCGTGACCTCTCGAAATTTCACCAGATGGTCAGAAATGGAAATATTTTAACGTTTAATTTTTTGACTGCAAATGACTATTCCATGTGAATTATCACTTTTGGAACTAAAATAAGTGTGTTTAGAGTAATTTTAATTACTGAAATTGGTCGAAAAAGAAGCTTCTGAGTAGGAGAAAATGTCTGTTAAAATGGCAATTTTGGTCACGTTGAGGCTTCAAAAAGTAGTTATTCAACATGAGGCACAATCCAAATGACATTTTTAATCAATTTTTCTACAGTCCAAAAAATCAATTTTCTGATGAAAAACGATGACCCGTGACCTGTCGAAATTTCTCCAGATGGTCAGAAATGGAAATTTTTTAATGTTTAATTTTTTGACTGCAAATGACTATTCCATGTAAATTATCACTTTTGGAACAAAAATAAGTGTGTTTAGAGTCACTTTATTGCCTGAAATTGGTCGAAATAGAAGCTTCTAAATAGGAGAAAAAGTCTGTAATAATGGCAATTTTGGTCACATTGAGGTTTTAAAAAGTAGTTATTCAACATGAGGCACATTCCAAATGACATTTTGAATCAATTTTTCTACAGTCCAAAAAATCAATTTTCTGATGAAAAACGATGACCCGTGACCTGTCGAAATTTCTCCAGATGGTCAGAAATGGAAATTTTTTAATGTTTATTTTTTTTTACTGTAAATGACTATTCCATGTGAATTATCACTTTTGGAACAAAAACAAGTGTGCTTAGAGTCACTTTAATGCCTGAAATTGGTCGAAATAGAAGCTTCTGAATAGGAGAAAAAGTCTGTAATAATGGCAATTTTGGTCACATTGAGGGTTTAAAAAGTAGTTATTCAACATAAGGCACATTCAAAATGACATTTTGAATACATTTTTCTAGAGTCCAAAAAATCAATTTTCTGATGAAAAACGATGACCCTTGACCTGTCGAAATTTCTCCAGATTGTCAGAAATGGAAATTTTTTAATGTTTAATTTGTATACTGTAAATGACTATTCCATGTGAATTATCACTTTTGGAACAAAGATAAGTGTGTTTAGAGTCACTTTAATGCCTGAAATTGGTCGAAATAGAAGCTTCTGAATTGGAGAAAATGTCTTTAAAAATGGCAATTTTCGTCACATTGAGGCTTTAAAAAGTAGTTATCCAACATGAGGCACAATCCAAATGACATTTTGAATCAATTTTTCTACAGTCCAAAAAATCAATTTTCTGATGAAAAACGATGACCCGTGACCTGTCGAAATTTCTCCAGATGGTCAGAAATGGAATTTTTTTTATGTTTAATTTTTTTTACTGTAAATGACTATTCCATGTGAATTATCACTTTTGGAACAAAAACAAGTGTGTTTAGAGGCACTTTAATGCCTGAAATTGGTCGAAAAAGAAGCTTCTGAGTAGGAGAAAAAGTCTGTAATTATATCAATTTTGGTCACATTGAGGCTTTAAAAAGTAGTTATTCCACATGAGGCACAATCCAAATGACATTTTTAATCAATTTTTCTACAGTCCAAAAAATCAATTTTCTGATGAAAAACGATGACCCGTGACCTGTCAAAATTTCTCCAGATCGTCAGAAATGGAAATTTTTTAATGTTTAATTTTTTGACTGCAAATGACTATTCCATGTAAATTATCACTTTTGGAACAAAAACAAGTGTGCTTAGAGTCACTTTAATGACTGAAATTGGTCGAAATAGAAGCTTCTGAATAGGAGAAAAAGTCTGTAATAATGGCAATTTTGGTCACATTGAGGCTTTAAAAAGTAGTTATTCAACATAAGGCACATTCCAAATGACATTTTGAATCAATTTTTCTAGAGTCCAAAAAATCAATTTTCTGATGAAAAACGATGACCCGTGACCTGTCGAAATTTCTCCAGATTGTCAGAAATGGAAATTTTTTAATGTTTAGTTTTTTGACTGCAAATAACTATTCCATGTAAACTATCACTTTTGGAACTAAAATAAGTGTTTAGAGTCACTTTAATGCCTGAAATTGGTCAAAATAGAAGCTTCTGAATGGGAGCAAAAGTCTGTAATAATGGCAATTTTGGTCACATTGAAGCTTTAAAAAGTAGTTATTCAACATGAGGCACATTCCAAATGACATTTTTAATCAATTTTTCTACAGTCCAAAAAATCAATTTTCTGATGAAAAACGATGACCCGTGACCTCTCGAAATTTCTCCAGATGGTCAGAAATGGAAATATTTTAACGTTTAATTTTTTGACTGCAAATGACTATTCCATGTGAATTATCACTTTTGGAACTAAAATAAGTGTGTTTAGAGTAATTTTAATTACTGAAATTGGTCGAAAAAGAAGCTTCTGAGTAGGAGAAAATGTCTGTTAAAATGGCAATTTTGGTCACGTTGAGGCTTCAAAAAGTAGTTATTCAACATGAGGCACAATCCAAATGACATTTTGAATCAATTTTTCTACAGTCCAAAAAATCAATTTTCTGATGAAAAACGATGACCCGTGACCTGTCGAAATTTCTCCAGATGGTCAGAAATGGAAATTTTTTAATGTTTAATTTTTTGACTGCAAATGACTATTCCATGTAAATTATCACTTTTGGAACAAAAATAAGTGTTTAGAGTCACTTTAATGCCTGAAATTGGTCGAAATAGAAGCTTCTAAATAGGAGAAAAAGTCTGTAATAATGGCAATTTTGGTCACATTGAGGTTTTAAAAAGTAGTTATTCAACATGAGGCACATTCCAAATGACATTTTGAAACAATTTTTCTACAGTCCAAAAAATCAATTTTCTGATGAAAAACGATGACCCGTGACCTGTCGAAATTTCTCCAGATGGTCAGAAATGGAAATTTTTTAATGTTTATTTTTTTTTACTGTAAATGACTATTCCATGTGAATTATCACTTTTGGAACAAAAATAAGGGTGTTTAGAGTCACTTTAATGCCTGAAATTGGTCGAAATAGAAGCTTCTGAATAGGAGAAAAAGTCTGTAATAATGGCAATTTTGGTCACATTAAGGTTTTAAAAAGTAGTTATTGAACATGAGGCACATTCCAAATGACATTTTTAATCAATTTTTCTACAGTCCAAAAAATCAATTTTCTGATGAAAAACGATGACCCGTGAACTGTCGAAATTTCTCCAGATTGTCAGAAATGGAAATTTTTTTATGTTTAATTTTTTTACTGTAAATGACTATTCCATGTGAATTATCACTTTTGGAACAAAAACAAGTGTGTTTAGAGGCACTTTAATGCCTGAAATTGGTCGAAAAAGAAGCTTCTGAGTAGGAGAAAAAGTCTGTAATTATATCAATTTTGGTCACATTGAGGCTTTAAAAAGTAGTTATTCAACATGAGGCGCATTCTAAATGACATTTTGAATCAATTTTTCTACAGTCCAAAAAATCAATTTTCTGATGATAAACGATGACCCGTGACCTGTCAAAATTTCTCCAGATCGTCAGAAATGGAAATTTTTTAATGTTTAATTTTTTGACTGCAAATGACTTTTCCATGTAAATTATCACTTTTGGAACAAAAACAAGTGTGCTTAGAGTCACTTTAATGCCTGAAATTGGTCGAAATAGAAGCTTCTGAATAGGAGAAAAAGTCTGTAATAATGGCAATTTGGGTCACTTTGAGGCTTTAAAAAGTAGTTATTCAACATAAGGCACATTCCAAATGACATTTTGAATACATTTTTCTAGAGTCCAAAAAATCAATTTTCTGATGAAAAACGATGACCCGTGACCTGTCGAAATTTCTCCAGATTGTCAGAAATGGAAATTTTTTAATGTTTAATTTGTATACTGTAAATGACTATTCCATGTGAATTATCACTTTTGGAACAAAGATAAGTGTGTTTAGAGTCACTTTAATGCCTGAAATTGGTCGAAATAGAAGCTTCTGAATTGGAGAAAATGTCTTTAAAAATGGCAATTTTCGTCACATTGAGGCTTTAAAAAGTAGTTATCCAACATGAGGCACAATCCAAATGACATTTTGAATCAATTTTTCTACAGTCCAAAAAATCAATTTTCTGATGAAAAACGATGACCCGTGACCTGTCGAAATTTCTCCAGATGGTCAGAAATGGAAATTTTTTAATGTTTAATTTTTATACTGTAAATGACTATTCCATGTGAATTATCACTTTTGGAACAAAAACAAGTGTGCTTAGAGTCACTTTAATGCCTGAAATTGGTCGAAATAGAAGCTTCTGAATAGGAGAAAAAGTCTGTAATAATGGCAATTTTGGTCACATTGAGGCTTTAAAAAGTAGTTATTCAACATAAGGCACATTCCAAATGACATTTTGAATCAATTTTTCTAGAGTCCAAAAAATCAATTTTCTGATGAAAAACGATGACCCGTGACCTGTCGAAATTTCTCCAGATTGTCAGAAATGGAAATTTTTTAATGTTTAGTTTTTTGACTGCAAATAACTATTCCATGTAAACTATCACTTTTGGAACTAAAATAAGTGTTTAGAGTCACTTTAATGCCTGAAATTGGTCAAAATAGAAGCTTCTGAATAGGAGCAAAAGTCTGTAATAATGGCAATTGTGGTCACATTGAAGCTTTAAAAAGTAGTTATTCAACATGAGGCACATTCCAAATGACATTTTTAATCAATTTTTCTACAGTCCAAAAAATCAATTTTCTGATGAAAAACGATGACCCGTGACCTCTCGAAATTTCTCCAGATGGAGAGAAATGGAAATATTTTAACGTTTAATTTTTTGACTGCAAATGACTATTCCATGTGAATTATCACTTTTGGAACTAAAATAAGTGTGTTTAGAGTAATTTTAATTACTGAAATTGGTCGAAAAAGAAGCTTCTGAGTAGGAGAAAATGTCTGTTAAAATGGCAATTTTGGTCACGTTGAGGCTTCAAAAAGTAGTTATTCAACATGAGGCACAATCCAAATGACATTTTTAATCAATTTTTCTACAGTCCAAAAAATCAATTTTCTGATGAAAAACGATGACCCGTGACCTGTCGAAATTTCTCCAGATGGTCAGAAATGGAAATTTTTTAATGTTTAATTTTTTGACTGCAAATGACTATTCCATGTAAATTATCACTTTTGGAACAAAAATAAGTGTGTTTAGAGTCACTTTAATGCCTGAAATTGGTCGAAATAGAAGCTTCTAAATAGGAGAAAAAGTCTGTAATAATGGCAATTTTGGTCACATTGAGGTTTTAAAAAGTAGTTATTCAACATGAGGCACATTCCAAATGACATTTTGAATCAATTTTTCTACAGTCCAAAAAATCAATTTTCTGATGAAAAACGATGACCCGTGACCTGTCGAAATTTCTCCAGATGGTCAGAAATGGAAATTTTTTAATGTTTATTTTTTTTTACTGTAAATGACTATTCCATGTGAATTATCACTTTTGGAACAAAAATAAGGGTGTTTAGAGTCACTTTAATGCCTGAAATTGGTTGAAATAGAAGCTTCTGAATAGGAGAAAAAGTCTGTAATAATGGCAATTTTGGTCACATTAAGGTTTTAAAAAGTAGTTATTCAACATGAGGCACATTCCAAAGGATATTTTTAATCAATTTTTCTACAGTCCAAAAAATCAATTTTCTGATGATAAACGATGACCCGTGACCTGTCAAAATTTCTCCAGATCGTCAGAAATGGAAATTTTTTAATGTTTAATTTTTTGACTGCAAATGACTTTTCCATGTAAATTATCACTTTTGGAACAAAAACAAGTGTGCTTAGAGTCACTTTAATGCCTGAAATTGGTCGAAATAGAAGCTTCTGAATAGGAGAAAAAGTCTGTAATAATGGCAATTTTGGTCACATTGAGGCTTTAAAAAGTAGTTATTCAACATAAGGCACATTCAAAATGACATTTTGAATACATTTTTCTAGAGTCTAAAAAAATCAATTTTCTGATGAAAAACGATGACCCGTGACCTGTCGAAATTTCTCCAGATGGTCAGAAATGGAAATTTTTTAATGTTTAATATTTTTACTGTAAATGACTATTCCATGTAAATTATCACTTTTGGAACTAAAATAAGTGTTTAGAGTCACTTTAATGCCTGAAATTGGTCAAAATAGAAGCTTCTGAATAGGAGCAAAAGTCTGTAATAATGGCAATTTTGTCACATTGAAGCTTTAAAAAGTAGTTATTCAACATGAGGCACATTCCAAATGACATTTTTAATCAATTTTTCTACAGTCCAAAAAATCAATTTTCTGATGAAAAATGATGACCCGTGACCTCTCGAAATTTCTCCAGATGGTCAGAAATGGATATTTTTTAACGTTTAATGTTTTGACTGCAAATGACTATTCCATGTGAATTATCACTTTTGGAACTAAAATAAGTGTGTTTAGAATAATTTTAATTACTGAAATTGGTCAAAAAAGAAGCTTCTGAGTAGGAGAAAATGTCTGTAAAAATGGCAATTTTGGTCACGTTGAGGCTTCAAAAAGTAGTTATTCAACATGAGGCACAATCCAAATGACATTTTTAATCAATTTTTCTACAGTCCAAAAAATCAATTTTCTGATGAAAAACGATGACCCTTGACCTGTTGAAATTTCTCCAGATGGTCAGAAATGGACATTTTTTAATGTTTCATTTTTTGACTGCAAATGACTATTCCATGTAAATTATCACTTTTGGAACAAAAACAAGTGTGCTTAGAGTCACTTTAATGCCTGAAATTGGTCGAAATAGAAGCTTCTGAATAGGAGAAACTGTCTGTATTAATGGCAATTTTGGTCACATTGAGGCTTCAAAAAGTAGTTATTCAACATGAGGCACAATCCAAATGACATTTTGAATACATTTTTCTACAGTCCAAAAAAATCAATTTTCTGATGAAAAACGATGACCCGTGACCTGTCGAAATTTCTCCAGATGGTCAGAAATGGAATTTTTTTTATGTTTAATTTTTTTTACTGTAAATGACTATTCCATGTGAATTATCACTTTTGGAACAAAAACAAGTGTGTTTAGAGGCACTTTAATGCCTGAAATTGGTCGAAAAAGAAGCTTCTGAGTAGGAGAAAAAGTCTGTAATAATGGCAATTTTGGTCACATTGAGGTTTTAAAAAGTAGTTATTCAACATGAGGCACATTCCAAATGACATTTTGAATCAATTTTTCTACAGTCCAAAAAATCAATTTTCTGATGAAAAACGATGACCCGTGACCTGTCGAAATTTCTCCAGATGGTCAGAAATGGAAATTTTTTAATGTTTATTTTTTTTTACTGTAAATGACTATTCCATGTGAATTATCACTTTTGGAACAAAAACAAGTGTGCTTAGAGTCACTTTAATGCCTGAAATTGGTCGAAATAGAAGCTTCTGAATAGGAGAAAAAGTCTGTAATAATGGCAATTTTGGTCACATTGAGGCTTTAAAAAGTAGTCATTCAACATAAGGCACATTCCAAATGACATTTTGAATCAATTTTTCTAGAGTCCAAAAAATCAAGTTTCTGATGAAAAACGATGACCCGTGACCTGTCGAAATTTCTCCAGATTGTCAGAAATGGACATTTTTTAATGTTTCATTTTTTGACTGCAAATGACTATTCCATGTAAATTATCACTTTTGGAACAAAAACAAGTGTGCTTAGAGTCACTTTATTGCCTGAAATTGGTCGAAATAGAAGCTTCTGAATAGGAGAAACTGTCTGTATTATTGGCAATTTTGGTCACATTGAGGCTTCAAAAAGTAGTTATTCAACATGAGGCACAATCCAAATGACATTTTGAATACATTTTTCTACAGTCCAAAAAAATCAATTTTCTGATGAAAAACGATGACCCGTGACCTGTCGAAATTTCTCCAGATCGTGAGAAATGGAAATTTTTTAATGTTTAATTTTTTGACTGCAAATGACTATTCCATGTAAATTATCACTTTTGGAACAAAAACAAGTGTGCTTAGAGTCACTTTAATGCCTGAAATTGGTCGAATTAGAAGCTTCTGAATAGGAGAAAAAGTCTGTAATAATGGCAATTTTGGTCACATTGAGGCTTTAAAAAGTAGTTATTCAACATAAGGCACATTCCAAATGACATTTTGAATCAATTTTTCTAGAGTCCAAAAAATCAATTTTCTGATGAAAATCGATGACCCGTGACCTGTCGAAATTTCTCCAGATTGTCAGAAATGGAAATTTTGTAATGTTTAGTTTTTTGACTGCAAATAACTATTCCATGTAAACTATCACTTTTGGAACTAAAATAAGTGTTTAGAGTCACTTTAATGCCTGAAATTGGTCGAAATAGAAGCTTCGGAATAGGAGCAAAAGTCTGTAATAATGGCAATTTTGGTCACATTGAAGCTTTAAAAAGTAGTTATTCAACATGAGGCACATTCCAAATGACATTTTTAATCAATTTTTCTACAGTCCAAAAAATCAATTTTCTGATGAAAAACGATGACCCGTGACCTCTCGAAATTTCACCAGATGGTCAGAAATGGAAATATTTTAACGTTTAATTTTTTGACTGCAAATGACTATTCCATGTGAATTATCACTTTTGGAACTAAAATAAGTGTGTTTAGAGTAATTTTAATTACTGAAATTGGTCGAAAAAGAAGCTTCTGAGTAGGAGAAAATGTCTGTTAAAATGGCAATTTTGGTCACGTTGAGGCTTCAAAAAGTAGTTATTCAACATGAGGCACAATCCAAATGACATTTTTAATCAATTTTTCTACAGTCCAAAAAATCAATTTTCTGATGAAAAACGATGACCCGTGACCTGTCGAAATTTCTCCAGATGGTCAGAAATGGAAATTTTTTAATGTTTAATTTTTTGACTGCAAATGACTATTCCATGTAAATTATCACTTTTGGAACAAAAATAAGTGTGTTTAGAGTCACTTTATTGCCTGAAATTGGTCGAAATAGAAGCTTCTAAATAGGAGAAAAAGTCTGTAATAATGGCAATTTTGGTCACATTGAGGTTTTAAAAAGTAGTTATTCAACATGAGGCACATTCCAAATGACATTTTGAATCAATTTTTCTACAGTCCAAAAAATCAATTTTCTGATGAAAAACGATGACCCGTGACCTGTCGAAATTTCTCCAGATGGTCAGAAATGGAAATTTTTTAATGTTTATTTTTTTTTACTGTAAATGACTATTCCATGTGAATTATCACTTTTGGAACAAAAACAAGTGTGCTTAGAGTCACTTTAATGCCTGAAATTGGTCGAAATAGAAGCTTCTGAATAGGAGAAAAAGTCTGTAATAATGGCAATTTTGGTCACATTGAGGGTTTAAAAAGTAGTTATTCAACATAAGGCACATTCAAAATGACATTTTGAATACATTTTTCTAGAGTCCAAAAAATCAATTTTCTGATGAAAAACGATGACCCTTGACCTGTCGAAATTTCTCCAGATTGTCAGAAATGGAAATTTTTTAATGTTTAATTTGTATACTGTAAATGACTATTCCATGTGAATTATCACTTTTGGAACAAAGATAAGTGTGTTTAGAGTCACTTTAATGCCTGAAATTGGTCGAAATAGAAGCTTCTGAATTGGAGAAAATGTCTTTAAAAATGGCAATTTTCGTCACATTGAGGCTTTAAAAAGTAGTTATCCAACATGAGGCACAATCCAAATGACATTTTGAATCAATTTTTCTACAGTCCAAAAAATCAATTTTCTGATGAAAAACGATGACCCGTGACCTGTCGAAATTTCTCCAGATGGTCAGAAATGGAATTTTTTTTATGTTTAATTTTTTTTACTGTAAATGACTATTCCATGTGAATTATCACTTTTGGAACAAAAACAAGTGTGTTTAGAGGCACTTTAATGCCTGAAATTGGTCGAAAAAGAAGCTTCTGAGTAGGAGAAAAAGTCTGTAATTATATCAATTTTGGTCACATTGAGGCTTTAAAAAGTAGTTATTCCACATGAGGCACAATCCAAATGACATTTTTAATCAATTTTTCTACAGTCCAAAAAATCAATTTTCTGATGAAAAACGATGACCCGTGACCTGTCAAAATTTCTCCAGATCGTCAGAAATGGAAATTTTTTAATGTTTAATTTTTTGACTGCAAATGACTATTCCATGTAAATTATCACTTTTGGAACAAAAACAAGTGTGCTTAGAGTCACTTTAATGACTGAAATTGGTCGAAATAGAAGCTTCTGAATAGGAGAAAAAGTCTGTAATAATGGCAATTTTGGTCACATTGAGGCTTTAAAAAGTAGTTATTCAACATAAGGCACATTCCAAATGACATTTTGAATCAATTTTTCTAGAGTCCAAAAAATCAATTTTCTGATGAAAAACGATGACCCGTGACCTGTCGAAATTTCTCCAGATTGTCAGAAATGGAAATTTTTTAATGTTTAGTTTTTTGACTGCAAATAACTATTCCATGTAAACTATCACTTTTGGAACTAAAATAAGTGTTTAGAGTCACTTTAATGCCTGAAATTGGTCAAAATAGAAGCTTCTGAATGGGAGCAAAAGTCTGTAATAATGGCAATTTTGGTCACATTGAAGCTTTAAAAAGTAGTTATTCAACATGAGGCACATTCCAAATGACATTTTTAATCAATTTTTCTACAGTCCAAAAAATCAATTTTCTGATGAAAAACGATGACCCGTGACCTCTCGAAATTTCTCCAGATGGTCAGAAATGGAAATATTTTAACGTTTAATTTTTTGACTGCAAATGACTATTCCATGTGAATTATCACTTTTGGAACTAAAATAAGTGTGTTTAGAGTAATTTTAATTACTGAAATTGGTCGAAAAAGAAGCTTCTGAGTAGGAGAAAATGTCTGTTAAAATGGCAATTTTGGTCACGTTGAGGCTTCAAAAAGTAGTTATTCAACATGAGGCACAATCCAAATGACATTTTGAATCAATTTTTCTACAGTCCAAAAAATCAATTTTCTGATGAAAAACGATGACCCGTGACCTGTCGAAATTTCTCCAGATGGTCAGAAATGGAAATTTTTTAATGTTTAATTTTTTGACTGCAAATGACTATTCCATGTAAATTATCACTTTTGGAACAAAAATAAGTGTTTAGAGTCACTTTAATGCCTGAAATTGGTCGAAATAGAAGCTTCTAAATAGGAGAAAAAGTCTGTAATAATGGCAATTTTGGTCACATTGAGGTTTTAAAAAGTAGTTATTCAACATGAGGCACATTCCAAATGACATTTTGAAACAATTTTTCTACAGTCCAAAAAATCAATTTTCTGATGAAAAACGATGACCCGTGACCTGTCGAAATTTCTCCAGATGGTCAGAAATGGAAATTTTTTAATGTTTATTTTTTTTTACTGTAAATGACTATTCCATGTGAATTATCACTTTTGGAACAAAAATAAGGGTGTTTAGAGTCACTTTAATGCCTGAAATTGGTCGAAATAGAAGCTTCTGAATAGGAGAAAAAGTCTGTAATAATGGCAATTTTGGTCACATTAAGGTTTTAAAAAGTAGTTATTGAACATGAGGCACATTCCAAATGACATTTTTAATCAATTTTTCTACAGTCCAAAAAATCAATTTTCTGATGAAAAACGATGACCCGTGAACTGTCGAAATTTCTCCAGATTGTCAGAAATGGAAATTTTTTTATGTTTAATTTTTTTACTGTAAATGACTATTCCATGTGAATTATCACTTTTGGAACAAAAACAAGTGTGTTTAGAGGCACTTTAATGCCTGAAATTGGTCGAAAAAGAAGCTTCTGAGTAGGAGAAAAAGTCTGTAATTATATCAATTTTGGTCACATTGAGGCTTTAAAAAGTAGTTATTCAACATGAGGCGCATTCTAAATGACATTTTGAATCAATTTTTCTACAGTCCAAAAAATCAATTTTCTGATGATAAACGATGACCCGTGACCTGTCAAAATTTCTCCAGATCGTCAGAAATGGAAATTTTTTAATGTTTAATTTTTTGACTGCAAATGACTTTTCCATGTAAATTATCACTTTTGGAACAAAAACAAGTGTGCTTAGAGTCACTTTAATGCCTGAAATTGGTCGAAATAGAAGCTTCTGAATAGGAGAAAAAGTCTGTAATAATGGCAATTTGGGTCACTTTGAGGCTTTAAAAAGTAGTTATTCAACATAAGGCACATTCCAAATGACATTTTGAATACATTTTTCTAGAGTCCAAAAAATCAATTTTCTGATGAAAAACGATGACCCGTGACCTGTCGAAATTTCTCCAGATTGTCAGAAATGGAAATTTTTTAATGTTTAATTTGTATACTGTAAATGACTATTCCATGTGAATTATCACTTTTGGAACAAAGATAAGTGTGTTTAGAGTCACTTTAATGCCTGAAATTGGTCGAAATAGAAGCTTCTGAATTGGAGAAAATGTCTTTAAAAATGGCAATTTTCGTCACATTGAGGCTTTAAAAAGTAGTTATCCAACATGAGGCACAATCCAAATGACATTTTGAATCAATTTTTCTACAGTCCAAAAAATCAATTTTCTGATGAAAAACGATGACCCGTGACCTGTCGAAATTTCTCCAGATGGTCAGAAATGGAAATTTTTTAATGTTTAATTTTTATACTGTAAATGACTATTCCATGTGAATTATCACTTTTGGAATTTAAATAAGTGTGTTTAGAGTCACTTTAATGCCTGAAATTGGTCGAAGTAGAAGCTTCTGAATAGGAGAAAATGTCTGTATTAATGGCAATTTTGGTCACATTGAGGCTTCAAAAAGTAGTTATTCAACATGAGGCACAATCCAAATGACATTTTGAATCAATTTTTCTACAGTCCAAAAAAATCAATTTTCTGATGAAAAACGATGACCCGTGACCTGTCGAAATTTCTCCAGATGGTCAGAAATGGACATTTTTTAATGTTTCATTTTTTGACTGCAAATGACTATTCCATGTAAATTATCACTTTTGGAACAAAAACAAGTGTGCTTAGAGTCACTTTAATGCCTGAAATTGGTCGAAATAGAAGCTTCTGAATAGGAGAAAAAGTCTGTAATAATGGCAATTTTGGTCACATTGAGGCTTTAAAAAGTAGTTATTCAACATAAGGCACATTCCAAATGAGATTTTGAATCAATTTTTCTAGAGTCCAAAAACTCAATTTTCTGATGAAAAACGATGACCCGTGACGTGTCGAAATTTCTCCAGATGGTCAGAAATGGAAATTTTTTAATGTTTGATATTTTTACTGTAAAAGACTATTCCATGTAAATTATCACTTTTGGAACTAAAATAAGTGTTTAGAGTCACTTTAATGCCTGAAATTGGTCAAAATAGAAGCTTCTGAATAGGAGCAAAAGTCTGTAATAATGGCAATTTTGGTCACATTGAAGCTTTAAAAAGTAGTTATTCAACAGGAGGCACATTCCAAATGACATTTTTAATAAATTTTTCTACAGTCCAAAAAAGCAATTTTCTGATGAAAAACGATGACCCGTGACCTCTCGAAATTTCTCCAGATGGTCAGAAATGGAAATTTTTTAATGTTTAATTTTTATACTGTAAATGACTATTCCATGTGAATTATCACTTTTGGAATTTAAATACGTGTGTTTAGAGTCACATTAATGCCTGAAATTGGTTGAAGTAGAAGCTTCTGAATAGGAGAAAATGTCTGTATCAATGGCAATTTTGGTCACATTGAGGCTTCAAAAAGTAGTTATTCAAGATGAGGCACAATCCAAATGACATTTTGAATCAATTTTTCTACAGTCCAAAAAAATCTATTTTCTGATGAAAAACGATGACCTGTGACCTGTTGAAATTTCTCCAGATGGTCAGAAATGGACATTTTTTAATGTTTAATTTTTTGACTGCAAATGACTATTCCATGTAAATTATCACTTTTGGAACAAAAATAAGTGTGTTTAGAGTCACTTTATTGCCTGAAATTGGTCGAAATAGAAGCTTCTAAATAGGAGAAAAAGTCTGTAATAATGGCAATTTTGGTCACATTGAGGTTTTAAAAAGTAGTTATTCAACATGAGGCACATTCCAAATGACATTTTGAATCAATTTTTCTACAGTCCAAAAAATCAATTTTCTGATGAAAAACGATGACCCGTGACCTGTCGAAATTTCTCCAGATGGTCAGAAATGGAAATTTTTTAATGTTTATTTTTTTTTACTATAAATGACTATTCCATGTGAATTATCACTTTTGGAACAAAAACAAGTGTGCTTAGAGTCACTTTAATGCCTGAAATTGGTCGAAATAGAAGCTTCTGAATAGGAGAAAAAGTCTGTAATAATGGCAATTTTGGTCACATTGAGGCTTTAAAAAGTAGTTATTCAACATAAGGCACATTCAAAATGACATTTTGAATACATTTTTCTAGAGTCCAAAAAATCAATTTTCTGATGAAAAACGATGACCCTTGACCTGTCGAAATTTCTCCAGATTGTCAGAAATGGAAATTTTTTAATGTTTAATTTGTATACTGTAAATGACTATTCCATGTGAATTATCACTTTTGGAACAAAGATAAGTGTGTTTAGAGTCACTTTAATGCCTGAAATTGGTCGAAATAGAAGCTTCTGAATTGGAGAAAATGTCTTTAAAAATGGCAATTTTCGTCACATTGAGGCTTTTAAAAGTAGTTATTCAACATAAGGCACATTCCAAATGACATTTTGAATCAATTTTTCTAGAGTCCAAAAAATCAATTTTCTGATGAAAAACGATGACCCGTGACCTGTCGAAATTTCTCCAGATTGTCAGAAATGGAAATTTTTTAATGTTTAGTTTTTTGACTGCAAATAACTATTCCATGTAAACTATCACTTTTGGAACTAAAATAAGTGTTTAGAGTCACTTTAATGCCTGAAATTGGTCAAAATAGAAGCTTCTGAATAGGAGCAAAAGTCTGTAATAATGGCAATTGTGGTCACATTGAAGCTTTAAAAAGTAGTTATTCAACATGAGGCACATTCCAAATGACATTTTTAATCAATTTTTCTACAGTCCAAAAAATCAATTTTCTGATGAAAAACGATGACCCGTGACCTCTCGAAATTTCTCCAGATGGATAGAAATGGAAATATTTTAACGTTTAATTTTTTGACTGCAAATGACTATTCCATGTGAATTATCACTTTTGGAACTAAAATAAGTGTGTTTAGAGTAATTTTAATTACTGAAATTGGTCGAAAAAGAAGCTTCTGAGTAGGAGAAAATGTCTGTTAAAATGGCAATTTTGGTCACGTTGAGGCTTCAAAAAGTAGTTATTCAACATGAGGCACAATCCAAATGACATTTTTAATCAATTTTTCTACAGTCCAAAAAATCAATTTTCTGATGAAAAACGATGACCCGTGACCTGTCGAAATTTCTCCAGATGGTCAGAAATGGAAATTTTTTAATGTTTAATTTTTTGACTGCAAATGACTATTCCATGTAAATTATCACTTTTGGAACAAAAATAAGTGTGTTTAGAGTCACTTTAATGCCTGAAATTGGTCGAAATAGAAGCTTCTAAATAGGAGAAAAAGTCTGTAATAATGGCAATTTTGGTCACATTGAGGTTTTAAAAAGTAGTTATTCAACATGAGGCACATTCCAAATGACATTTTGAATCAATTTTTCTACAGTTCAAAAAATCAATTTTCTGATGAAAAACGATGACCCGTGACCTGTCGAAATTTCTCCAGATGGTCAGAAATGGAAATTTTTTAATGTTTATTTTTTTTTACTGTAAATGACTATTCCATGTGAATTATCACTTTTGGAACAAAAATAAGGGTGTTTAGAGTCACTTTAATGCCTGAAATTGGTTGAAATAGAAGCTTCTGAATAGGAGAAAAAGTCTGTAATAATGGCAATTTTGGTCACATTAAGGTTTTAAAAAGTAGTTATTCAACATGAGGCACATTCCAAAGGATATTTTTAATCCATTTTTCTACAGTCCAAAAAATCAATTTTCTGATGAAAAACGATGACCCGTGACCTGTCGAAATTTCTCCAGATTGTCAGAAATGGAAATTTTTTTATGTTTAATTTTTTTACTGTAAATGACTATTCCATGTGAATTATCACTTTTGGAACAAAAACAAGTGTGTTTAGAGGCACTTTAATGCCTGAAATTGGTCGAAAAAGAAGCTTCTGAGTAGGAGAAAAAGTCTGTAATTATATCAATTTTGGTCACATTGAGGCTTTAAAAAGTAGTTATTCAACATGAGGCGCATTCTAAATGACATTTTGAATCAATTTTTCTACAGTCCAAAAAATCAATTTTCTGATGATAAACGATGACCCGTGACCTGTCAAAATTTCTCCAGATCATCAGAAATGGACATTTTTTAATGTTTAATTTTTTGACTGCAAATGACTTTTCCATGTAAATTATCACTTTTGGAACAAAAACAAGTGTGCTTAGAGTCACTTTAATGCCTGAAATTGGTCGAAATAGAAGCTTCTGAATAGGAGAAAAAGTCTGTAATAATGGCAATTTTGGTCACATTGAGGCTTTAAAAAGTAGTTATTCAACATAAGGCACATTCAAAATGACATTTTGAATACATTTTTCTAGAGTCTAAAAAAATCAATTTTCTGATGAAAAACGATGACCCGTGACCTGTCGAAATTTCTCCAGATGGTCAGAAATGGAAATTTTTTAATGTTTAATATTTTTACTGTAAATGACTATTCCATGTAAATTATCACTTTTGGAACTAAAATAAGTGTTTAGAGTCACTTTAATGCCTGAAATTGGTCAAAATAGAAGCTTCTAAATAGGAGCAAAAGTCTGTAATAATGGCAATTTTGTCACATTGAAGCTTTAAAAAGTAGTTATTCAACATGAGGCACATTCCAAATGACATTTTTAATCAATTTTTCTACAGTCCAAAAAATCAATTTTCTGATGAAAAATGATGACCCGTGACCTCTCGAAATTTCTCCAGATGGTCAGAAATGGAAATTTTTTAACGTTTAATGTTTTGACTGCAAATGACTATTCCATGTGAATTATCACTTTTGGAACTAAAATAAGTGTGTTTAGAATAATTTTAATTACTGAAATTGGTCAAAAAAGAAGCTTCTGAGTAGGAGAAAATGTCTGTAAAAATGGCAATTTTGGTCACGTTGAGGCTTCAAAAAGTAGTTATTCAACATGAGGCACAATCCAAATGACATTTTTAATCAATTTTTCTACAGTCCAAAAAATCAATTTTCTGATGAAAAACGATGACCCTTGACCTGTTGAAATTTCTCCAGATGGTCAGAAATGGAAATTTTTTAATGTTTAATTTTTTGACTGCAAATGACTATTCCATGTAAATTATCACTTTTGGAACAAAAACAAGTGTGCTTAGAGTCACTTTAATGCCTGAAATTGGTCGAAATAGAAGCTTCTGAATAGGAGAAACTGTCTGTATTAATGGCAATTTTGGTCACATTGAGGCTTCAAAAAGTAGTTATTCAACATGAGGCACAATCCAAATGACATTTTGAATACATTTTTCTACAGTCCAAAAAAATCAATTTTCTGATGAAAAACGATGACCCGTGACCTGTCGAAATTTCTCCAGATGGTCAGAAATGGAATTTTTTTTATGTTTAATTTTTTTTACTGTAAATGACTATTCCATGTGAATTATCACTTTTGGAACAAAAACAAGTGTGTTTAGAGGCACTTTAATGCCTGAAATTGGTCGAAAAAGAAGCTTCTGAGTAGGAGAAAAAGTCTGTAATAATGGCAATTTTGGTCACATTGAGGTTTTAAAAAGTAGTTATTCAACATGAGGCACATTCCAAATGACATTTTGAATCAATTTTTCTACAGTCCAAAAAATCAATTTTCTGATGAAAAACGATGACCCGTGACCTGTCGAAATTTCTCCAGATGGTCAGAAATGGAAATTTTTTAATGTTTATTTTTTTTTACTGTAAATGACTATTCCATGTGAATTATCACTTTTGGAACAAAAACAAGTGTGCTTAGAGTCACTTTAATGCCTGAAATTGGTCGAAATAGAAGCTTCTGAATAGGAGAAAAAGTCTGTAATAATGGCAATTTTGGTCACATTGAGGCTTTAAAAAGTAGTCATTCAACATAAGGCACATTCCAAATGACATTTTGAATCAATTTTTCTAGAGTCCAAAAAATCAAGTTTCTGATGAAAAACGATGACCCGTGACCTGTCGAAATTTCTCCAGATTGTCAGAAATGGACATTTTTTAATGTTTCATTTTTTGACTGCAAATGACTATTCCATGTAAATTATCACTTTTGGAACAAAAACAAGTGTGCTTAGAGTCACTTTATTGCCTGAAATTGGTCGAAATAGAAGCTTCTGAATAGGAGAAACTGTCTGTATTATTGGCAATTTTGGTCACATTGAGGCTTCAAAAAGTAGTTATTCAACATGAGGCACAATCCAAATGACATTTTGAATACATTTTTCTACAGTCCAAAAAAATCAATTTTCTGATGAAAAACGATGACCCGTGACCTGTCGAAATTTCTCCAGATCGTGAGAAATGGAAATTTTTTAATGTTTAATTTTTTGACTGCAAATGACTATTCCATGTAAATTATCACTTTTGGAACAAAAACAAGTGTGCTTAGAGTCACTTTAATGCCTGAAATTGGTCGAAATAGAAGCTTCTGAATAGGAGAAAAAGTCTGTAATAATGGCAATTTTGTTCACATTGAGGCTTTAAAAAGTAGTTATTCAACATAAGGCACATTCCAAATGACATTTTGAATCAATTTTTCTAGAGTCCAAAAAATCAATTTTCTGATGAAAATCGATGACCCGTGACCTGTCGAAATTTCTCCAGATTGTCAGAAATGGAAATTTTGTAATGTTTAGTTTTTTGACTGCAAATAACTATTCCATGTAAACTATCACTTTTGGAACTAAAATAAGTGTTTAGAGTCACTTTAATGCCTGAAATTGGTCGAAATAGAAGCTTCGGAATAGGAGCAAAAGTCTGTAATAATGGCAATTTTGGTCACATTGAAGCTTTAAAAAGTAGTTATTCAACATGAGGCACATTCCAAATGACATTTTTAATCAATTTTTCTACAGTCCAAAAAATCAATTTTCTGATGAAAAACGATGACCCGTGACCTCTCGAAATTTCTCCAGATGGTCAGAAATGGAAATATTTTAACGTTTAATTTTTTGACTGCAAATGACTATTCCATGTGAATTATCACTTTTGGAACTAAAATAAGTGTGTTTAGAGTAATTTTAATTACTGAAATTGGTCGAAAAAGAAGCTTCTGAGTAGGAGAAAATGTCTGTTAAAATGGCAATTTTGGTCACGTTGAGGCTTCAAAAAGTAGTTATTCAACATGAGGCACAATCCAAATGACATTTTTAATCAATTTTTCTACAGTCCAAAAAATCAATTTTCTGATGAAAAACGATGACCCGTGACCTGTCGAAATTTCTCCAGATGGTCAGAAATGGAAATTTTTTAATGTTTAATTTTTTGACTGCAAATGACTATTCCATGTAAATTATCACTTTTGGAACAAAAATAAGTGTGTTTAGAGTCACTTTATTGCCTGAAATTGGTCGAAATAGAAGCTTCTAAATAGGAGAAAAAGTCTGTAATAATGGCAATTTTGGTCACATTGAGGGTTTAAAAAGTAGTTATTCAACATAAGGCACATTCAAAATGACATTTTGAATACATTTTTCTAGAGTCCAAAAAATCAATTTTCTGATGAAAAACGATGACCCTTGACCTGTCGAAATTTCTCCAGATTGTCAGAAATGGAAATTTTTTAATGTTTAATTTGTATACTGTAAATGACTATTCCATGTGAATTATCACTTTTGGAACAAAGATAAGTGTGTTTAGAGTCACTTTAATGCCTGAAATTGGTCGAAATAGAAGCTTCTGAATTGGAGAAAATGTCTTTAAAAATGGCAATTTTCGTCACATTGAGGCTTTAAAAAGTAGTTATCCAACATGAGGCACAATCCAAATGACATTTTGAATCAATTTTTCTACAGTCCAAAAAATCAATTTTCTGATGAAAAACGATGACCCGTGACCTGTCAAAATTTCTCCAGATCGTCAGAAATGGAAATTTTTTAATGTTTAATTTTTTGACTGCAAATGACTATTCCATGTAAATTATCACTTTTGGAACAAAAACAAGTGTGCTTAGAGTCACTTTAATGCCTGAAATTGGTCGAAATAGAAGCTTCTGAATAGGAGAAAAAGTCTGTAATAATGGCAATTTTGGTCACATTGAGGCTTTAAAAAGTAGTTATTCAACATAAGGCACATTCCAAATGACATTTTGAATCAATTTTTCTAGAGTCCAAAAAATCAATTTTCTGATGAAAAACGATGACCCGTGACCTGTCGAAATTTCTCCAGATTGTCAGAAATGGAAATTTTTTAATGTTTAGTTTTTTGACTGCAAATAACTATTCCATGTAAACTATCACTTTTGGAACTAAAATAAGTGTTTAGAGTCACTTTAATGCCTGAAATTGGTCAAAATAGAAGCTTCTGAATAGGAGCAAAAGTCTGTAATAATGGCAAGTATGGTCACATTGAAGCTTTAAAAAGTAGTTATTCAACATGAGGCACATTCCAAATGACATTTTTAATCAATTTTTCTACAGTCCAAAAAATCAATTTTCTGATGAAAAACGATGACCCGTGACCTCTCGAAATTTCTCCAGATGGTCAGAAATGGAAATATTTTAACGTTTAATTTTTTGACTGCAAATGACTATTCCATGTGAATTATCACTTTTGGAACTAAAATAAGTGTGTTTAGAGTAATTTTAATTACTGAAATTGGTCGAAAAAGAAGCTTCTGAGTAGGAGAAAATGTCTGTTAAAATGGCAATTTTGGTCACGTTGAGGCTTCAAAAAGTAGTTATTCAACATGAGGCACAATCCAAATGACATTTTTTATCAATTTTTCTACAGTCCAAAAAAATCAATTTTCTGATGAAAAACGATGACCCGTGACCTGTCGAAATTTCTCCAGATGGTCAGAAATGGAAATTTTTTAATGTTTAATTTTTTGACTGCAAATGACTATTCCATGTAAATTATCACTTTTGGAACAAAAATAAGTGTGTTTAGAGTCACTTTAATGCCTGAAATTGGTCGAAATAGAAGCTTCTAAATAGGAGAAAAAGTCTGTAATAATGGCAATTTTGGTCACATTAAGGTTTTAAAAAGTAGTTATTCAACATGAGGCACATTCCAAAGGATATTTTTAATCAATTTTTCTACAGTCCAAAAAATCAATTTTCTGATGAAAAACGATGACCCGTGACCTGTCGAAATTTCTCCAGATTGTCAGAAATGGAAATTTTTTTATGTTTAATGTTTTTACTGTAAATGACTATTCCATGTGAATTATCACTTTTGGAACAAAAACAAGTGTGTTTAGAGGCACTTTAATGGCTGAAATTGGTCGAAAAAGAAGCTTCTGAGTAGGAGAAAAAGTCTGTAATTATATCAATTTTGGTCACATTGAGGCTTTAAAAAGTAGTTATTCAACATGAGGCGCATTCTAAATGACATTTTGAATCAATTTTTATACAGTCCAAAAAATCAATTTTCTGATGAAAAATGATGACCCGTGACCTCTCGAAATTTCTCCAGATGGTCAGAAATGGAAATTTTTTAATGTTTAATATTTTTACTGTAAATGACTATTCCATGTAAATTATCACTTTTGGAACTAAAATAAGTGTTTAGAGTCACTTTAATGCCTGAAATTGGTCAAAATAGAAGCTTCTGAATAGGAGCAAAAGTCTGTAATAATGGCAATTTTGTCACATTGAAGCTTTAAAAAGTAGTTATTCAACATGAGGCACATTCCAAATGACATTTTTAATCAATTTTTCTACAGTCCAAAAAATCAATTTTCTGATGAAAAATGATGACCCGTGACCTCTCGAAATTTCTCCAGATGGTCAGAAATGGAAATTTTTTAACGTTTAATGTTTTGACTGCAAATGACTATTCCATGTGAATTATCACTTTTGGAACTAAAATAAGTGTGTTTAGAATAATTTTAATTACTGAAATTGGTCAAAAAAGAAGCTTCTGAGTAGGAGAAAATGTCTGTAAAAATGGCAATTTTGGTCACGTTGAGGCTTCAAAAAGTAGTTATTCAACATGAGGCACAATCCAAATGACATTTTTAATCAATTTTTCTACAGTCCAAAAAATCAATTTTCTGATGAAAAACGATGACCCTTGACCTGTCGAAATTTCTCCAGATGGTCAGAAATGGAAATTTTTTAATGTTTAATTTTTTGACTGCAAATGACTATTCCATGTGAATTATCACTTTTGGAACAAAGATAAGTGTGTTTAGAGTCACTTTAATGCCTGAAATTGGTCGAAATAGAAGCTTCTGAATAGGAGAAAATGTCTTTAAAAATGGCAATTTTTGTCACATTCAGGCTTTAAAAAGTAGTTATTCAACATGAGGCACAATCCAAATGACATTTTGAATCAATTTTTCTACAGTCCCAAAAAATCAATTTTCTGATGAAAAACGATGACCTGTGACCTGTTGAAATTTCTCCAGATGGTCAGAAATGGACATTTTTTAATGTTTCATTTTTTGACTGCAAATGACTATTCCATGTAAATTATCACTTTTGGAACAAAAACAAGTGTGCTTAGAGTCACTTTAATGCCTGAAATTGGTCGAAATAGAAGCTTCTGAATAGGAGAAACTGTCTGTATTAATGGCAATTTTGGTCACATTGAGGCTTCAAAAAGTAGTTATTCAACATGAGGCACAATCCAAATGACATTTTGAATAAATTTTTCTACAGTCCAAAAAAATCAATTTTCTGATGAAAAACGATGACCCGTGACCTGTCGAAATTTCTCCAGATGGTCAGAAATGGAATTTTTTTTATGTTTAATTTTTTTTACTGTAAATGACTATTCCATGTGAATTATCACTTTTGGAACAAAAACAAGTGTGTTTAGAGGCACTTTAATGCCTGAAATTGGTCGAAAAAGAAGCTTCTGAGTAGGAGAAAAAGTCTGTAATTATATCAATTTTGGTCACATTGAGGCTTTAAAAAGTAGTTATTCCACATGAGGCACAATCCAAATGACATTTTTAATCAATTTTTCTAGAGTCCAAAAAATCAATTTTCTGATGAAAAACGATGACCCGTGACCTCTCGAAATTTCTCCAGATGGTCAGAAATGGAAATATTTTAACGTTTAATTTTTTGACTGCAAATGACTATTCCATGTGAATTATCACTTTTGGAACTAAAATAAGTGTTTAGAGTCACTTTAATGCCTGAAATTGGTCAAAATAGAAGCTTCTGAATGGGAGCAAAAGTCTGTAATAATGGCAATTTTGGTCACATTGAAGCTTTAAAAAGTAGTTATTCAACATGAGGCACATTCCAAATGACATTTTTAATCAATTTTTCTACAGTTCAAAAAATCAATTTTCTGATGAAAAACGATGACCCGTGACCTCTCGAAATTTCTCCAGATGGTCAGAAATGGAAATATTTTAACGTTTAATTTTTTGACTGCAAATGACTATTCCATGTGAATTATCACTTTTGGAACTAAAATAAGTGTGTTTAGAGTAATTTTAATTACTGAAATTGGTCGAAAAAGAAGCTTCTGAGTAGGAGAAAATGTCTGTTAAAATGGCAATTTTGGTCACGTTGAGGCTTCAAAAAGTAGTTATTCAACATGAGGCACAATCCAAATGACATTTTGAATCAATTTTTCTACAGTCCAAAAAATCAATTTTCTGATGAAAAACGATGACCCGTGACCTGTCGAAATTTCTCCAGATGGTCAGAAATGGAAATTTTTTAATGTTTAATTTTTTGACTGCAAATGACTATTCCATGTAAATTATCACTTTTGGAACAAAAATAAGTGTTTAGAGTCACTTTAATGCCTGAAATTGGTCGAAATAGAAGCTTCTAAATAGGAGAAAAAGTCTGTAATAATGGCAATTTTGGTCACATTGAGGTTTTACAAAGTAGTTATTCAACATGAGGCACATTCCAAATGACATTTTGAAACAATTTTTCTACAGTCCAAAAAATCAATTTTCTGATGAAAAACGATGACCCGTGACCTGTCGAAATTTCTCCAGATGGTCAGAAATGGAAATTTTTTAATGTTTATTTTTTTTTACTGTAAATGACTATTCCATGTGAATTATCACTTTTGGAACAAAAATAAGGGTGTTTAGAGTCACTTTAATGCCTGAAATTGGTTGAAATAGAAGCTTCTGAATAGGAGAAAAAGTCTGTAATAATGGCAATTTTGGTCACATTAAGGTTTTAAAAAGTAGTTATTGAACATGAGGCACATTCCAAATGACATTTTTAATCAATTTTTCTACAGTCCAAAAAATCAATTTTCTGATGAAAAACGATGACCCGTGACCTGTCGAAATTTCTCCAGATTGTCAGAAATGGAAATTTTTTTATGTTTAATTTTTTTACTGTAAATGACTATTCCATGTGAATTATCACTTTTGGAACAAAAACAAGTGTGTTTAGAGGCACTTTAATGCCTGAAATTGGTCGAAAAAGAAGCTTCTGAGTAGGAGAAAAAGTCTGTAATTATATCAATTTTGGTCACATTGAGGCTTTAAAAAGTAGTTATTCAACATGAGGCGCATTCTAAATGACATTTTGAATCAATTTTTCTACAGTCCAAAAAATCAATTTTCTGATGATAAACGATGACCCGTGACCTGTCAAAATTTCTCCAGATCGTCAGAAATGGAAATTTTTTAATGTTTAATTTTTTGACTGCAAATGACTTTTCCATGTAAATTATCACTTTTGGAACAAAAACAAGTGTGCTTAGAGTCACTTTAATGCCTGAAATTGGTCGAAATAGAAGCTTCTGAAAGGAGAAAAAGTCTGTAATAATGGCAATTTGGGTCACATTGAGGCTTTAAAAAGTAGTTATTCAACATAAGGCACATTCCAAATGACATTTTGAATACATTTTTCTAGAGTCCAAAAAATCAATTTTCTGATGAAAAACGATGACCCGTGACCTGTCGAAATTTCTCCAGATTGTCAGAAATGGAAATTTTTTAATGTTTAATTTGTATACTGTAAATGACTATTCCATGTGAATTATCACTTTTGGAACAAAGATAAGTGTGTTTAGAGTCACTTTAATGCCTGAAATTGGTCGAAATAGAAGCTTCTGAATTGGAGAAAATGTCTTTAAAAATGGCAATTTTCGTCACATTGAGGCTTTAAAAAGTAGTTATCCAACATGAGGCACAATCCAAATGACATTTTGAATCAATTTTTCTACAGTTCAAAAAATCAATTTTCTGATGAAAAACGATGACCCGTGACCTGTCGAAATTTCTCCAGATGGTCAGAAATGGAAATTTTTTAATGTTTAATTTTTATACTGTAAATGACTATTCCATGTGAATTATCACTTTTGGAATTTAAATAAGTGTGTTTAGAGTCACTTTAATGCCTGAAATTGGTCGAAGTAGAAACTTCTGAATAGGAGAAAATGTCTGTATTAATGGCAATTTTGGTCACATTGAGGCTTCAAAAAGTAGTTATTCAACATGAGGCACAATCCAAATGACATTTTGAATCAATTTTTCTACAGTCCAAAAAAATCAATTTTCTGATGAAAAACGATGACCCGTGACCTGTCGAAATTTCTCCAGATGGTCAGAAATGGACATTTTTTAATGTTTCATTTTTTGACTGCAAATGACTATTCCATGTAAATTATCACTTTTGGAACAAAAACAAGTGTGCTTAGAGTCACTTTAATGCCTGAAATTTGGTCGAAATAGAAGCTTCTGAATAGGAGAAAAAGTCTGTAATAATGGCAATTTTGGTCACATTGAGGCTTTAAAAAGTAGTTATTCAACATAAGGCACATTCCAAATGAGATTTTGAATCAATTTTTCTAGAGTCCAAAACTCAATTTTCTGATGAAAAACGATGACCCGTGACGTGTCGAAATTTCTCCAGATGGTCAGAAATGGAAATTTTTTAATGTTTGATATTTTTACTGTAAAAGACTATTCCATGTAAATTATCACTTTTGGAACTAAAATAAGTGTTTAGAGTCACTTTAATGCCTGAAATTGGTCAAAATAGAAGCTTCTGAATAGGAGCAAAAGTCTGTAATAATGGCAATTTTGGTCACATTGAAGCTTTAAAAAGTAGTTATTCAACAGGAGGCACATTCCAAATGACATTTTTAATAAATTTTTCTACAGTCCAAAAAAGCAATTTTCTGATGAAAAACGATGACCCGTGACCTCTCGAAATTTCTCCAGATGGTCAGAAATGGACATTTTTTAATGTTTAATTTTTATACTGTAAATGACTATTCCATGTGAATTATCACTTTTGGAATTTAAATACGTGTGTTTAGAGTCACATTAATGCCTGAAATTGGTCGAAGTAGAAGCTTCTGAATAGGAGAAAATGTCTGTATCAATGGCAATTTTGGTCACATTGAGGCTTCAAAAAGTAGTTATTCAAGATGAGGCACAATCCAAATGACATTTTGAATCAATTTTTCTACAGTCCAAAAAAATCTATTTTCTGATGAAAAACGATGACCTGTGACCTGTTGAAATTTCTCCAGATGGTCAGAAATGGACATTTTTTAATGTTTCATTTTTTGACTGCAAATGACTATTCCATGTAAATTATCACTTTTGGAACAAAAACAAGTGTGCTTAGAGTCACTTTAATGCCTGAAATTGGTCGAAATAGAAGCTTCTGAATAGGAGAAACTGTCTGTATTAATGGCAATTTTGGTCACATTGAGGCTTTAAAAAGTAGTTATTCAACATAAGGCACATTCCAAATGACATTTTGAATCAATTTTTCTAGAGTCCAAAAAATCAATTTTCTGATGAAAAACGATGACCCGTGACCTGTCGAAATTTCTCTAGATTGTCAGAAATGGACATTTTTTAATGTTTAGTTTTTTGACTGCAAATAACTATTCCATGTAAACTATCACTTTTGGAACTAAGATAAGTGTTTAGAGTCACTTTAATGCCTGAAATTGGTCAAAATAGAAGCTTCTGAATGGGAGCAAAAGTCTGTAATAATGGCAATTTTGGTCACATTGAAGCTTTAAAAAGTAGTTATTCAACATGAGGCACATTCCAAATGACATTTTTAATCAATTTTTCTACAGTCCAAAAAATCAATTTTCTGATGAAAAACGATGACCCGTGACCTCTCGAAATTTCTCCAGATGGTCAGAAATGGAAATATTTTAACGTTTAATTTTTTGACTGCAAATGACTATTCCATGTGAATTATCACTTTTGGAACTAAAATAAGTGTGTTTAGAGTAATTTTAATTACTGAAATTGGTCGAAAAAGAAGCTTCTGAGTAGGAGAAAATGTCTGTTAAAATGGCAATTTTGGTCACGTTGAGGCTTCAAAAAGTAGTTATTCAACATGAGGCACAATCCAAATGACATTTTGAATCAATTTTTCTACAGTCCAAAAAATCAATTTTCTGATGAAAAACGATGACCCGTGACCTGTCGAAATTTCTCCAGATGGTCAGAAATGGAAATTTTTTAATGTTTAATTTTTTGACTGCAAATGACTATTCCATGTAAATTATCACTTTTGGAACAAAAATAAGTGTTTAGAGTCACTTTAATGCCTGAAATTGGTCGAAATAGAAGCTTCTAAATAGGAGAAAAAGTCTGTAATAATGGCAATTTTGGTCACATTGAGGTTTTAAAAAGTAGTTATTCAACATGAGGCACATTCCAAATGACATTTTGAAACAATTTTTCTACAGTCCAAAAAAATCAATTTTCTGATGAAAAACGATGACCCGTGACGTGTCGAAATTTCTCCAGATGGTCAGAAATGGACATTTTTTAATGTTTCATTTTTTGACTGCAAATGACTATTCCATGTAAATTATCACTTTTGGAACAAAAACAAGTGTGCTTAGAGTCACTTTAATGCCTGAAATTGGTCGAAATAGAAGCTTCTGAATAGGAGAAACTGTCTGTATTAATGGCAATTTTGGTCACATTGAGGCTTTAAAAAGTAGTTATTCAACATAAGGCACATTCCAAATGACATTTTGAATCAATTTTTCTAGAGTCCAAAAAATCAATTTTCTGATGAAAAACGATGACCCGTGACCTGTCGAAATTTCTCCAGATTGTCAGAAATGGAAATTTTTTAATGTTTAGTTTTTTGACTGCAAATAACTATTCCATGTAAACTATCACTTTTGGAACTAAGATAAGTGTTTAGAGTCACTTTAATGCCTGAAATTGGTCAAAATAGAAGCTTCTGAATGGGAGCAAAAGTCTTTAATAATGGCAATTTTGGTCACATTGAAGCTTTAAAAAGTAGTTATTCAACATGAGGCACATTCCAAATGACATTTTTAAT
This sequence comes from Triturus cristatus, assembly GCF_964204655.1. Taxonomy (NCBI): domain Eukaryota; kingdom Metazoa; phylum Chordata; class Amphibia; order Caudata; family Salamandridae; genus Triturus; species Triturus cristatus. Next base: position 889,610,565 of record NC_140593.1, read on the forward strand.
CAATTTTTCTACAGTCCAAAAAATCAATTTTCTGATGAAAAACGATGACCCGTGACCTCTCGAAATTTCTCCAGATGGTCAGAAATGGAAATATTTTAACGTTTAATTTTTTGACTGCAAATGACTATTCCATGTGAATTATCACTTTTGGAACTAAAATAAGTGTGTTTAGAGTAATTTTAATTACTGAAATTGGTCGAAAAAGAAGCTTCTGAGTAGGAGAAAATGTCTGTTAAAATGGCAATTTTGGTCACGTTGAGGCTTCAAAAAGTAGTTATTCAACATGAGGCACAATCCAAATGACATTTTGAATCAATTTTTCTACAGTCCAAAAAATCAATTTTCTGATGAAAAACGATGACCCGTGACCTGTCGAAATTTCTCCAGATGGTCAGAAATGGAAATTTTTTAATGTTTAATTTTTTGACTGCAAATGACTATTCCATGTAAATTATCACTTTTGGAACAAAAATAAGTGTTTAGAGTCACTTTAATGCCTGAAATTGGTCGAAATAGAAGCTTCTGAATAGGAGAAACTGTCTGTATTAATGGCAATTTTGGTCACATTGAGGCTTTAAAAAGTAGTTATTCAACATAAGGCACATTCCAAATGACATTTTGAATCAATTTTTCTAGAGTCCAAAAAATCAATTTTCTGATGAAAAACGATGACCCGTGACCTGTCGAAATTTCTCCAGATTGTCAGAAATGGAAATTTTTTAATGTTTAGTTTTTTGACTGCAAATAACTATTCCATGTAAACTATCACTTTTGGAACTAAGATAAGTGTTTAGAGTCACTTTAATGCCTGAAATTGGTCAAAATAGAAGCTTCTGAATGGGAGCAAAAGTCTGTAATAATGGCAATTTTGGTCACATTGAAGCTTTAAAAAGTAGTTATTCAACATGAGGCACATTCCAAATGACATTTTTAATCAATTTTTCTACAGTCCAAAAAATCAATTTTCTGATGAAAAACGATGACCCGTGACCTCTCGAAATTTCTCCAGATGGTCAGAAATGGAAATATTTTAACGTTTAATTTTTTGACTGCAAATGACTATTCCATGTGAATTATCACTTTTGGAACTAAAATAAGTGTGTTTAGAGTAATTTTAATTACTGAAATTGGTCGAAAAAGAAGCTTCTGAGTAGGAGAAAATGTCTGTTAAAATGGCAATTTTGGTCACGTTGAGGCTTCAAAAAGTAGTTATTCAACATGAGGCACAATCCAAATGACATTTTGAATCAATTTTTCTACAGTCCAAAAAATCAATTTTCTGATGAAAAACGATGACCCGTGACCTGTCGAAATTTCTCCAGATGGTCAGAAATGGAAATTTTTTAATGTTTAATTTTTTGACTGCAAATGACTATTCCATGTAAATTATCACTTTTGGAACAAAAATAAGTGTTTAGAGTCACTTTAATGCCTGAAATTGGTCGAAATAGAAGCTTCTAAATAGGAGAAAAAGTCTGTAATAATGGCAATTTTGGTCACATTGAGGTTTTAAAAAGTAGTTATTCAACATGAGGCACATTCCAAATGACATTTTGAAACAATTTTTCTACAGTCCAAAAAAATCAATTTTCTGATGAAAAACGATGACCCGTGACCTGTCGAAATTTCTCCAGATGGTCAGAAATGGAAATTTTTTAATGTTTATTTTTTTTTACTGTAAATGACTATTCCATGTGAATTATCACTTTTGGAACAAAAATAAGGGTGTTTAGAGTCACTTTAATGCCTGAAATTGGTCGAAATAGAAGCTTCTGAATAGGAGAAAAAGTCGGTAATAATGGCAATTTTGGTCACATTAAGGTTTTAAAAAGTAGTTATTCAACATGAGGCACATTCCAAATGACATTTTTAATCAATTTTTCTACAGTCCAAAAAATCAATTTTCTGATGAAAAACGATGACCCGTGACCTGTCGAAATTTCTCCAGATTGTCAGAAATGGAAATTTTTTTATGTTTAATTTTTTTACTGTAAATGACTATTCCATGTGAATTATCACTTTTGGAACAAAAACAAGTGTGTTTAGAGGCACTTTAATGCCTGAAATTGGTCGAAAAAGAAGCTTCTGAGTAGGAGAAAAAGTCTGTAATTATATCAATTTTGGTCACATTGAGGCTTTAAAAAGTAGTTATTCAACATGAGGCGCATTCTAAATGACATTTTGAATCAATTTTTCTACAGTCCAAAAAATCAATTTTCTGATGATAAACGATGACCCGTGACCTGTCAAAATTTCTCCAGATCGTCAGAAATGGAAATTTTTTAATGTTTAATTTTTTGACTGCAAATGACTTTTCCATGTAAATTATCACTTTTGGAACAAAAACAAGTGTGCTTAGAGTCACTTTAATGCCTGAAATTGGTCGAAATAGAAGCTTCTGAATAGGAGAAAAAGTCTGTAATAATGGCAATTTGGGTCACATTGAGGCTTTAAAAAGTAGTTATTCAACATAAGGCACATTCCAAATGACATTTTGAATACATTTTTCTAGAGTCCAAAAAATCAATTTTCTGATGAAAAACGATGACCCGTGACCTGTCGAAATTTCTCCAGATTGTCAGAAATGGAAATTTTTTAATGTTTAATTTGTATACTGTAAATGACTATTCCATGTGAATTATCACTTTTGGAACAAAGATAAGTGTGTTTAGAGTCACTTTAATGCCTGAAATTGGTCGAAATAGAAGCTTCTGAATTGGAGAAAATGTCTTTAAAAATGGCAATTTTCGTCACATTGAGGCTTTAAAAAGTAGTTATCCAACATGAGGCACAATCCAAATGACATTTTGAATCAATTTTTCTACAGTCCAAAAAATCAATTTTCTGATGAAAAACGATGACCCGTGACCTGTCGAAATTTCTCCAGATGGTCAGAAATGGAAATTTTTTAATGTTTAATTTTTATACTGTAAATGACTATTCCATGTGAATTATCACTTTTGGAATTTAAATAAGTGTGTTTAGAGTCACTTTAATGCCTGAAATTGGTCGAAGTAGAAGCTTCTGAATAGGAGAAAATGTCTGTATTAATGGCAATTTTGGTCACATTGAGGCTTCAAAAAGTAGTTATTCAACATGAGGCACAATCCAAATGACATTTTGAATCAATTTTTCTACAGTCCAAAAAAATCAATTTTCTGATGAAAAACGATGACCCGTGACCTGTCGAAATTTCTCCAGATGGTCAGAAATGGACATTTTTTAATGTTTCATTTTTTGACTGCAAATGACTATTCCATGTAAATTATCACTTTTGGAACAAAAACAAGTGTGCTTAGAGTCACTTTAATGCCTGAAATTGGTCGAAATAGAAGCTTCTGAATAGGAGAAAAAGTCTGTAATAATGGCAATTTTGGTCACATTGAGGCTTTAAAAAGTAGTTATTCAACATAAGGCACATTCCAAATGAGATTTTGAATCAATTTTTCTAGAGTCCAAAAACTCAATTTTCTGATGAAAAACGATGACCCGTGACGTGTCGAAATTTCTCCAGATGGTCAGAAATGGAAATTTTTTAATGTTTGATATTTTTACTGTAAAAGACTATTCCATGTAAATTATCACTTTTGGAACTAAAATAAGTGTTTAGAGTCACTTTAATGCCTGAAATTGGTCAAAATAGAAGCTTCTGAATAGGAGCAAAAGTCTGTAATAATGGCAATTTTGGTCACATTGAAGCTTTAAAAAGTAGTTATTCAACAGGAGGCACATTCCAAATGACATTTTTAATAAATTTTTCTACAGTCCAAAAAAGCAATTTTCTGATGAAAAACGATGACCCGTGACCTCTCGAAATTTCTCCAGATGGTCAGAAATGGAAATTTTTTAATGTTTAATTTTTATACTGTAAATGACTATTCCATGTGAATTATCACTTTTGGAATTTAAATACGTGTGTTTAGAGTCACATTAATGCCTGAAATTGGTCGAAGTAGAAGCTTCTGAATAGGAGAAAATGTCTGTATCAATGGCAATTTTGGTCACATTGAGGCTTCAAAAAGTAGTTATTCAAGATGAGGCACAATCCAAATGACATTTTGAATCAATTTTTCTACAGTCCAAAAAAATCTATTTTCTGATGAAAAACGATGACCTGTGACCTGTTGAAATTTCTCCAGATGGTCAGAAATGGACATTTTTTAATGTTTCATTTTTTGACTGCAAATGACTATTCCATGTAAATTATCACTTTTGGAACAAAAACAAGTGTGCTTAGAGTCACTTTAATGCCTGAAATTGGTCGAAATAGAAGCTTCTGAATAGGAGAAACTGTCTGTATTAATGGCAATTTTGGTCACATTGAGGCTTTAAAAAGTAGTTATTCAACATAAGGCACATTCCAAATGACATTTTGAATCAATTTTTCTAGAGTCCAAAAAATCAATTTTCTGATGAAAAACGATGACCCGTGACCTGTCGAAATTTCTCCAGATTGTCAGAAATGGAAATTTTTTAATGTTTAGTTTTTTGACTGCAAATAACTATTCCATGTAAACTATCACTTTTGGAACTAAGATAAGTGTTTAGAGTCACTTTAATGCCTGAAATTGGTCAAAATAGAAGCTTCTGAATGGGAGCAAAAGTCTGTAATAATGGCAATTTTGGTCACATTGAAGCTTTAAAAAGTAGTTATTCAACATGAGGCACATTCCAAATGACATTTTTAATCAATTTTTCTACAGTCCAAAAAATCAATTTTCTGATGAAAAACGATGACCCGTGACCTCTCGAAATTTCTCCAGATGGTCAGAAATGGAAATATTTTAACGTTTAATTTTTTGACTGCAAATGACTATTCCATGTGAATTATCACTTTTGGAACTAAAATAAGTGTGTTTAGAGTAATTTTAATTACTGAAATTGGTCGAAAAAGAAGCTTCTGAGTAGGAGAAAATGTCTGTTAAAATGGCAATTTTGGTCACGTTGAGGCTTCAAAAAGTAGTTATTCAACATGAGGCACAATCCAAATGACATTTTTAATCAATTTTTCTACAGTCCAAAAAATCAATTTTCTGATGAAAAACGATGACCCGTGACCTGTCGAAATTTCTCCAGATGGTCAGAAATGGAAATTTTTTAATGTTTAATTTTTTGACTGCAAATGACTATTCCATGTAAATTATCACTTTTGGAACAAAAATAAGTGTTTAGAGTCACTTTAATGCCTGAAATTGGTCGAAATAGAAGCTTCTAAATAGGAGAAAAAGTCTGTAATAATGGCAATTTTGGTCACATTGAGGTTTTAAAAAGTAGTTATTCAACATGAGGCACATTCCAAATGACATTTTGAAACAATTTTTCTACAGTCCAAAAAAATCAATTTTCTGATGAAAAACGATGACCCGTGACCTGTCGAAATTTCTCCAGATGGTCAGAAATGGAAATTTTTTAATGTTTATTTTTTTTTACTGTAAATGACTATTCCATGTGAATTATCACTTTTGGAACAAAAATAAGGGTGTTTAGAGTCACTTTAATGCCTGAAATTGGTCGAAATAGAAGCTTCTGAATAGGAGAAAAAGTCGGTAATAATGGCAATTTTGGTCACATTAAGGTTTTAAAAAGTAGTTATTCAACATGAGGCACATTCCAAATGACATTTTTAATCAATTTTTCTACAGTCCAAAAAATCAATTTTCTGATGAAAAACGATGACCCGTGACCTGTCGAAATTTCTCCAGATTGTCAGAAATGGAAATTTTTTTATGTTTAATTTTTTTACTGTAAATGACTATTCCATGTGAATTATCACTTTTGGAACAAAAACAAGTGTGTTTAGAGGCACTTTAATGCCTGAAATTGATCGAAAAAGAAGCTTCTGAGTAGGAGAAAAAGTCTGTAATTATATCAATTTTGGTCACATTGAGGCTTTAAAAAGTAGTTATTCAACATGAGGCGCATTCTAAATGACATTTTGAATCAATTTTTCTACAGTCCAAAAAATCAATTTTCTGATGATAAACGATGACCCGTGACCTGTCAAAATTTCTCCAGATCGTCAAAAATGGAAATTTTTTAATGTTTAATTTTTTGACTGCAAATGACTTTTCCATGTAAATTATCACTTTTGGAACAAAAACAAGTGTGCTTAGAGTCACTTTAATGCCTGAAATTGGTCGAAATAGAAGCTTCTGAATAGGAGAAAAAGTCTGTAATAATGGCAATTTGGGTCACATTGAGGCTTTAAAAAGTAGTTATTCAACATAAGGCACATTCCAAATGACATTTTGAATACATTTTTCTAGAGTCCAAAAAATCAATTTTCTGATGAAAAACGATGACCCGTGACCTGTCGAAATTTCTCCAGATTGTCAGAAATGGAAATTTTTTAATGTTTAATTTGTATACTGTAAATGACTATTCCATGTGAATTATCACTTTTGGAACAAAGATAAGTGTGTTTAGAGTCACTTTAATGCCTGAAATTGGTCGAAATAGAAGCTTCTGAATTGGAGAAAATGTCTTTAAAAATGGCAATTTTCGTCACATTGAGGCTTTAAAAAGTAGTTATCCAACATGAGGCACAATCCAAATGACATTTTGAATCAATTTTTCTACAGTCCAAAAAATCAATTTTCTGATGAAAAACGATGACCCGTGACCTGTCGAAATTTCTCCAGATGGTCAGAAATGGAAATTTTTTAATGTTTAATTTTTATACTGTAAATGACTATTCCATGTGAATTATCACTTTTGGAATTTAAATAAGTGTGTTTAGAGTCACTTTAATGCCTGAAATTGGTCGAAGTAGAAGCTTCTGAATAGGAGAAAATGTCTGTATTAATGGCAATTTTGGTCACATTGAGGCTTCAAAAAGTAGTTATTCAACATGAGGCACAATCCAAATGACATTTTGAATCAATTTTTCTACAGTCCAAAAAAATCAATTTTCTGATGAAAAACGATGACCCGTGACCTGTCGAAATTTCTCCAGATGGTCAGAAATGGACATTTTTTAATGTTTCATTTTTTGACTGCAAATGACTATTCCATGTAAATTATCACTTTTGGAACAAAAACAAGTGTGCTTAGAGTCACTTTAATGCCTGAAATTGGTCGAAATAGAAGCTTCTGAATAGGAGAAAAAGTCTGTAATAAATTTTGGTCACATTGAGGCTTTAAAAAGTAGTTATTCAACATAAGGCACATTCCAAATGAGATTTTGAATCAATTTTTCTAGAGTCCAAAAACTCAATTTTCTGATGAAAAACGATGACCCGTGACGTGTCGAAATTTCTCCAGATGGTCAGAAATGGAAATTTTTTAATGTTTGATATTTTTACTGTAAAAGACTATTCCATGTAAATTATCACTTTTGGAACTAAAATAAGTGTTTAGAGTCACTTTAATGCCTGAAATTGGTCAAAATAGAAGCTTCTGAATAGGAGCAAAAGTCTGTAATAATGGCAATTTTGGTCACATTGAAGCTTTAAAAAGTAGTTATTCAACAGGAGGCACATTCCAAATGACATTTTTAATAAATTTTTCTACAGTCCAAAAAAGCAATTTTCTGATGAAAAACGATGACCCGTGACCTCTCGAAATTTCTCCAGATGGTCAGAAATGGAAATTTTTTAATGTTTAATTTTTATACTGTAAATGACTATTCCATGTGAATTATCACTTTTGGAATTTAAATAAGTGTGTTTAGAGTCACATTAATGCCTGAAATTGGTCGAAGTAGAAGCTTCTGAATAGGAGAAAATGTCTGTATCAATGGCAATTTTGGTCACATTGAGGCTTCAAAAAGTAGTTATTCAAGATGAGGCACAATCCAAATGACATTTTGAATCAATTTTTCTACAGTCCAAAAAAATCTATTTTCTGATGAAAAACGATGACCTGTGACCTGTTGAAATTTCTCCAGATGGTCAGAAATGGACATTTTTTAATGTTTCATTTTTTGACTGCAAATGACTATTCCATGTAAATTATCACTTTTGGAACAAAAACAAGTGTGCTTAGATCACTTTAATGCCTGAAATTGGTCGAAATAGAAGCTTCTGAATAGGAGAAACTGTCTGTATTAATGGCAATTTTGGTCACATTGAGGCTTTAAAAAGTAGTTATTCAACATAAGGCACATTCCAAATGACATTTTGAATCAATTTTTCTAGAGTCCAAAAAATCAATTTTCTGATGAAAAACGATGACCCGTGACCTGTCGAAATTTCTCCAGATTGTCAGAAATGGAAATTTTTTAATGTTTAGTTTTTTGACTGCAAATAACTATTCCATGTAAACTATCACTTTTGGAACTAAGATAAGTGTTTAGAGTCACTTTAATGCCTGAAATTGGTCAAAATAGAAGCTTCTGAATGGGAGCAAAAGTCTGTAATAATGGCAATTTTGGTCACATTGAAGCTTTAAAAAGTAGTTATTCAACATGAGGCACATTCCAAATGACATTTTTAATCAATTTTTCTACAGTCCAAAAAATCAATTTTCTGATGAAAAACGATGACCCGTGACCTCTCGAAATTTCTCCAGATGGTCAGAAATGGAAATATTTTAACGTTTAATTTTTTGACTGCAAATGACTATTCCATGTGAATTATCACTTTTGGAACTAAAATAAGTGTGTTTAGAGTAATTTTAATTACTGAAATTGGTCGAAAAAGAAGCTTCTGAGTAGGAGAAAATGTCTGTTAAAATGGCAATTTTGGTCACGTTGAGGCTTCAAAAAGTAGTTATTCAACATGAGGCACAATCCAAATGACATTTTTAATCAATTTTTCTACAGTCCAAAAAATCAATTTTCTGATGAAAAACGATGACCCGTGACCTGTCGAAATTTCTCCAGATGGTCAGAAATGGAAATTTTTTAATGTTTAATTTTTTGACTGCAAATGACTATTCCATGTAAATTATCACTTTTGGAACAAAAATAAGTGTTAAGAGTCACTTTAATGCCTGAAATTGGTCGAAATAGAAGCTTCTAAATAGGAGAAAAAGTCTGTAATAATGGCAATTTTGGTCACATTGAGGTTTTAAAAAGTAGTTATTCAACATGAGGCACATTCCAAATGACATTTTGAAACAATTTTTCTACAGTCCAAAAAAATCAATTTTCTGATGAAAAACGATGACCCGTGACCTGTCGAAATTTCTCCAGATGGTCAGAAATGGAAATTTTTTAATGTTTATTTTTTTTTACTGTAAATGACTATTCCATGTGAATTATCACTTTTGGAACAAAAATAAGGGTGTTTAGAGTCACTTTAATGCCTGAAATTGGTCGAAATAGAAGCTTCTGAATAGGAGAAAAAGTCGGTAATAATGGCAATTTTGGTCACATTAAGGTTTTAAAAAGTAGTTATTCAACATGAGGCACATTCCAAATGACATTTTTAATCAATTTTTCTACAGTCCAAAAAATCAATTTTCTGATGAAAAACGATGACCCGTGACCTGTCGAAATTTCTCCAGATTGTCAGAAATGGAAATTTTTTTATGTTTAATTTTTTTACTGTAAATGACTATTCCATGTGAATTATCACTTTTGGAACAAAAACAAGTGTGTTTAGAGGCACTTTAATGCCTGAAATTGATCGAAAAAGAAGCTTCTGAGTAGGAGAAAAAGTCTGTAATTATATCAATTTTGGTCACATTGAGGCTTTAAAAAGTAGTTATTCAACATGAGGCGCATTCTAAATGACATTTTGAATCAATTTTTCTACAGTCCAAAAAATCAATTTTCTGATGATAAACGATGACCCGTGACCTGTCAAAATTTCTCCAGATCGTCAAAAATGGAAATTTTTTAATGTTTAATTTTTTGACTGCAAATGACTTTTCCATGTAAATTATCACTTTTGGAACAAAAACAAGTGTGCTTAGAGTCACTTTAATGCCTGAAATTGGTCGAAATAGAAGCTTCTGAATAGGAGAAAAAGTCTGTAATAATGGCAATTTGGGTCACATTGAGGCTTTAAAAAGTAGTTATTCAACATAAGGCACATTCCAAATGACATTTTGAATACATTTTTCTAGAGTCCAAAAAATCAATTTTCTGATGAAAAACGATGACCCGTGACCTGTCGAAATTTCTCCAGATTGTCAGAAATGGAAATTTTTTAATGTTTAATTTGTATACTGTAAATGACTATTCCATGTGAATTATCACTTTTGGAACAAAGATAAGTGTGTTTAGAGTCACTTTAATGCCTGAAATTGGTCGAAATAGAAGCTTCTGAATTGGAGAAAATGTCTTTAAAAATGGCAATTTTCGTCACATTGAGGCTTTAAAAAGTAGTTATCCAACATGAGGCACAATCCAAATGACATTTTGAATCAATTTTTCTACAGTCCAAAAAATCAATTTTCTGATGAAAAACGATGACCCGTGACCTGTCGAAATTTCTCCAGATGGTCAGAAATGGAAATTTTTTAATGTTTAATTTTTATACTGTAAATGACTATTCCATGTGAATTATCACTTTTGGAATTTAAATAAGTGTGTTTAGAGTCACTTTAATGCCTGAAATTGGTCGAAGTAGAAGCTTCTGAATAGGAGAAAATGTCTGTATTAATGGCAATTTTGGTCACATTGAGGCTTCAAAAAGTAGTTATTCAACATGAGGCACAATCCAAATGACATTTTGAATCAATTTTTCTACAGTCCAAAAAAATCAATTTTCTGATGAAAAACGATGACCCGTGACCTGTCGAAATTTCTCCAGATGGTCAGAAATGGACATTTTTTAATGTTTCATTTTTTGACTGCAAATGACTATTCCATGTAAATTATCACTTTTGGAACAAAAACAAGTGTGCTTAGAGTCACTTTAATGCCTGAAATTGGTCGAAATAGAAGCTTCTGAATAGGAGAAAAAGTCTGTAATAAATTTTGGTCACATTGAGGCTTTAAAAAGTAGTTATTCAACATAAGGCACATTCCAAATGAGATTTTGAATCAATTTTTCTAGAGTCCAAAAACTCAATTTTCTGATGAAAAACGATGACCCGTGACGTGTCGAAATTTCTCCAGATGGTCAGAAATGGAAATTTTTTAATGTTTGATATTTTTACTGTAAAAGACTATTCCATGTAAATTATCACTTTTGGAACTAAAATAAGTGTTTAGAGTCACTTTAATGCCTGAAATTGGTCAAAATAGAAGCTTCTGAATAGGAGCAAAAGTCTGTAATAATGGCAATTTTGGTCACATTGAAGCTTTAAAAAGTAGTTATTCAACAGGAGGCACATTCCAAATGACATTTTTAATAAATTTTTCTACAGTCCAAAAAAGCAATTTTCTGATGAAAAACGATGACCCGTGACCTCTCGAAATTTCTCCAGATGGTCAGAAATGGAAATTTTTTAATGTTTAATTTTTATACTGTAAATGACTATTCCATGTGAATTATCACTTTTGGAATTTAAATAAGTGTGTTTAGAGTCACATTAATGCCTGAAATTGGTCGAAGTAGAAGCTTCTGAATAGGAGAAAATGTCTGTATCAATGGCAATTTTGGTCACATTGAGGCTTCAAAAAGTAGTTATTCAAGATGAGGCACAATCCAAATGACATTTTGAATCAATTTTTCTACAGTCCAAAAAAATCTATTTTCTGATGAAAAACGATGACCTGTGACCTGTTGAAATTTCTCCAGATGGTCAGAAATGGACATTTTTTAATGTTTCATTTTTTGACTGCAAATGACTATTCCATGTAAATTATCACTTTTGGAACAAAAACAAGTGTGCTTAGAGTCACTTTAATGCCTGAAATTGGTCGAAATAGAAGCTTCTGAATAGGAGAAACTGTCTGTATTAATGGCAATTTTGGTCACATTGAGGCTTCAAAAAGTAGTTATTCAACATGAGGCACAATCCAAATGACATTTTGAATACATTTTTCTACAGTCCAAAAAATCGATTTTCTGATGAAAAACGATGACCCGTGACCTGTCGAAATTTCTCCAGATGGTCAGAAATGGAAATTTTTTAATGTTTAATATTTTTACTGTAAATGACTATTCCATGTAAATTATCACTTTTGGAACTAAAATAAGTGTTTAGAGTCACTTTAATGCCTGAAATTGGTCAAAATAGAAGCTTCTGAATAGGAGCAAAAGTCTGTAATAATGGCAATTTTGTCACATTGAAGCTTTAAAAAGTAGTTATTCAACATGAGGCACATTCCAAATGACATTTTTAATCAATTTTTCTACAGTCCAAAAAATCAATTTTCTGATGAAAAATGATGACCCGTGACCTCTCGAAATTTCTCCAGATGGTCAGAAATGGAAATTTTTTAACGTTTAATGTTTTGACTGCAAATGACTATTCCATGTGAATTATCACTTTTGGAACTAAAATAAGTGTGTTTAGAATAATTTTAATTACTGAAATTGGTCAAAAAAGAAGCTTCTGAGTAGGAGAAAATGTCTGTAAAAATGGCAATTTTGGTCACGTTGAGGCTTCAAAAAGTAGTTATTCAACATGAGGCACAATCCAAATGACATTTTTAATCAATTTTTCTACAGTCCAAAAAATCAATTTTCTGATGAAAAACGATGACCCTTGACCTGTCGAAATTTCTCCAGATGGTCAGAAATGGAAATTTTTTAATGTTTCATTTTTTGACTGCAAATGACTATTCCATGTGAATTATCACTTTTGGAACAAAGATAAGTGTGTTTAGAGTCACTTTAATGCCTGAAATTGGTCGAAATAGAAGCTTCTGAATAGGAGAAAATGTCTTTAAAAATGGCAATTTTTGTCACATTGAGGCTTTAAAAAGTAGTTATTCAACATGAGGCACAATCCAAATGACATTTTGAATCAATTTTTCTACAGTCCAAAAAAATCAATTTTCTGATGAAACACGATGACCTGTGACCTGTTGAAATTTCTCCAGATGGTCAGAAATGGACATTTTTTAATGTTTCATTTTTTGACTGCAAATGACTATTCCATGTAAATTATCACTTTTGGAACAAAAACAAGTGTGCTTAGAGTCACTTTAATGCCTGAAATTGGTCGAAATAGAAGCTTCTGAATAGGAGAAAAAGTCTGTAATAATGGCAATTTTGGTCACATTGAGGCTTTAAAAAGTAGTTATTCAACATAAGGCACATTCCAAATGAGATTTTGAATCAATTTTTCTAGAGTCCAAAAACTCAATTTTCTGATGAAAAACGATGACCCGTGACGTGTCGAAATTTCTCCAGATGGTCAGAAATGGAAATTTTTTAATGTTTGATATTTTTACTGTAAAAGACTATTCCATGTAAATTATCACTTTTGGAACTAAAATAAGTGTTTAGAGTCACTTTAATGCCTGAAATTGGTCAAAATAGAAGCTTCTGAATAGGAGCAAAAGTCTGTAATAATGGCAATTTTGGTCACATTGAAGCTTTAAAAAGTAGTTATTCAACAGGAGGCACATTCCAAATGACATTTTTAATAAATTTTTCTACAGTCCAAAAAAGCAATTTTCTGATGAAAAACGATGACCCGTGACCTCTCGAAATTTCTCCAGATGGTCAGAAATGGAAATTTTTTAATGTTTAATTTTTATACTGTAAATGACTATTCCATGTGAATTATCACTTTTGGAATTTAAATACGTGTGTTTAGAGTCACATTAATGCCTGAAATTGGTCGAAGTAGAAGCTTCTGAATAGGAGAAAATGTCTGTATCAATGGCAATTTTGGTCACATTGAGGCTTCAAAAAGTAGTTATTCAAGATGAGGCACAATCCAAATGACATTTTGAATCAATTTTTCTACAGTCCAAAAAAATCTATTTTCTGATGAAAAACGATGACCTGTGACCTGTTGAAATTTCTCCAGATGGTCAGAAATGGACATTTTTTAATGTTTCATTTTTTGACTGCAAATGACTATTCCATGTAAATTATCACTTTTGGAACAAAAACAAGTGTGCTTAGAGTCACTTTAATGCCTGAAATTGGTCGAAATAGAAGCTTCTGAATAGGAGAAACTGTCTGTATTAATGGCAATTTTGGTCACATTGAGGCTTTAAAAAGTAGTTATTCAACATAAGGCACATTCCAAATGACATTTTGAATCAATTTTTCTAGAGTCCAAAAAATCAATTTTCTGATGAAAAACGATGACCCGTGACCTGTCGAAATTTCTCTAGATTGTCAGAAATGGACATTTTTTAATGTTTAGTTTTTTGACTGCAAATAACTATTCCATGTAAACTATCACTTTTGGAACTAAGATAAGTGTTTAGAGTCACTTTAATGCCTGAAATTGGTCAAAATAGAAGCTTCTGAATGGGAGCAAAAGTCTGTAATAATGGCAATTTTGGTCACATTGAAGCTTTAAAAAGTAGTTATTCAACATGAGGCACATTCCAAATGACATTTTTAATCAATTTTTCTACAGTCCAAAAAATCAATTTTCTGATGAAAAACGATGACCCGTGACCTCTCGAAATTTCTCCAGATGGTCAGAAATGGAAATATTTTAACGTTTAATTTTTTGACTGCAAATGACTATTCCATGTGAATTATCACTTTTGGAACTAAAATAAGTGTGTTTAGAGTAATTTTAATTACTGAAATTGGTCGAAAAAGAAGCTTCTGAGTAGGAGAAAATGTCTGTTAAAATGGCAATTTTGGTCACGTTGAGGCTTCAAAAAGTAGTTATTCAACATGAGGCACAATCCAAATGACATTTTGAATCAATTTTTCTACAGTCCAAAAAATCAATTTTCTGATGAAAAACGATGACCCGTGACCTGTCGAAATTTCTCCAGATGGTCAGAAATGGAAATTTTTTAATGTTTAATTTTTTGACTGCAAATGACTATTCCATGTAAATTATCACTTTTGGAACAAAAATAAGTGTTTAGAGTCACTTTAATGCCTGAAATTGGTCGAAATAGAAGCTTCTAAATAGGAGAAAAAGTCTGTAATAATGGCAATTTTGGTCACATTGAGGTTTTAAAAAGTAGTTATTCAACATGAGGCACATTCCAAATGACATTTTGAAACAATTTTTCTACAGTCCAAAAAAATCAATTTTCTGATGAAAAACGATGACCCGTGACGTGTCGAAATTTCTCCAGATGGTCAGAAATGGACATTTTTTAATGTTTCATTTTTTGACTGCAAATGACTATTCCATGTAAATTATCACTTTTGGAACAAAAACAAGTGTGCTTAGAGTCACTTTAATGCCTGAAATTGGTCGAAATAGAAGCTTCTGAATAGGAGAAACTGTCTGTATTAATGGCAATTTTGGTCACATTGAGGCTTTAAAAAGTAGTTATTCAACATAAGGCACATTCCAAATGACATTTTGAATCAATTTTTCTAGAGTCCAAAAAATCAATTTTCTGATGAAAAACGATGACCCGTGACCTGTCGAAATTTCTCCAGATTGTCAGAAATGGAAATTTTTTAATGTTTAGTTTTTTGACTGCAAATAACTATTCCATGTAAACTATCACTTTTGGAACTAAGATAAGTGTTTAGAGTCACTTTAATGCCTGAAATTGGTCAAAATAGAAGCTTCTGAATGGGAGCAAAAGTCTGTAATAATGGCAATTTTGGTCACATTGAAGCTTTAAAAAGTAGTTATTCAACATGAGGCACATTCCAAATGACATTTTTAATCAATTTTTCTACAGTCCAAAAAATCAATTTTCTGATGAAAAACGATGACCCGTGACCTCTCGAAATTTCTCCAGATGGTCAGAAATGGAAATATTTTAACGTTTAATTTTTTGACTGCAAATGACTATTCCATGTGAATTATCACTTTTGGAACTAAAATAAGTGTGTTTAGAGTAATTTTAATTACTGAAATTGGTCGAAAAAGAAGCTTCTGAGTAGGAGAAAATGTCTGTTAAAATGGCAATTTTGGTCACGTTGAGGCTTCAAAAAGTAGTTATTCAACATGAGGCACAATCCAAATGACATTTTGAATCAATTTTTCTACAGTCCAAAAAATCAATTTTCTGATGAAAAACGATGACCCGTGACCTGTCGAAATTTCTCCAGATGGTCAGAAATGGAAATTTTTTAATGTTTAATTTTTTGACTGCAAATGACTATTCCATGTAAATTATCACTTTTGGAACAAAAATAAGTGTTTAGAGTCACTTTAATGCCTGAAATTGGTCGAAATAGAAGCTTCTGAATAGGAGAAACTGTCTGTATTAATGGCAATTTTGGTCACATTGAGGCTTTAAAAAGTAGTTATTCAACATAAGGCACATTCCAAATGACATTTTGAATCAATTTTTCTAGAGTCCAAAAAATCAATTTTCTGATGAAAAACGATGACCCGTGACCTGTCGAAATTTCTCCAGATTGTCAGAAATGGAAATTTTTTAATGTTTAGTTTTTTGACTGCAAATAACTATTCCATGTAAACTATCACTTTTGGAACTAAGATAAGTGTTTAGAGTCACTTTAATGCCTGAAATTGGTCAAAATAGAAGCTTCTGAATGGGAGCAAAAGTCTGTAATAATGGCAATTTTGGTCACATTGAAGCTTTAAAAAGTAGTTATTCAACATGAGGCACATTCCAAATGACATTTTTAATCAATTTTTCTACAGTCCAAAAAATCAATTTTCTGATGAAAAACGATGACCCGTGACCTCTCGAAATTTCTCCAGATGGTCAGAAATGGAAATATTTTAACGTTTAATTTTTTGACTGCAAATGACTATTCCATGTGAATTATCACTTTTGGAACTAAAATAAGTGTGTTTAGAGTAATTTTAATTACTGAAATTGGTCGAAAAAGAAGCTTCTGAGTAGGAGAAAATGTCTGTTAAAATGGCAATTTTGGTCACGTTGAGGCTTCAAAAAGTAGTTATTCAACATGAGGCACAATCCAAATGACATTTTGAATCAATTTTTCTACAGTCCAAAAAATCAATTTTCTGATGAAAAACGATGACCCGTGACCTGTCGAAATTTCTCCAGATGGTCAGAAATGGAAATTTTTTAATGTTTAATTTTTTGACTGCAAATGACTATTCCATGTAAATTATCACTTTTGGAACAAAAATAAGTGTTTAGAGTCACTTTAATGCCTGAAATTGGTCGAAATAGAAGCTTCTAAATAGGAGAAAAAGTCTGTAATAATGGCAATTTTGGTCACATTGAGGTTTTAAAAAGTAGTTATTCAACATGAGGCACATTCCAAATGACATTTTGAAACAATTTTTCTACAGTCCAAAAAAATCAATTTTCTGATGAAAAACGATGACCCGTGACCTGTCGAAATTTCTCCAGATGGTCAGAAATGGAAATTTTTTAATGTTTATTTTTTTTTACTGTAAATGACTATTCCATGTGAATTATCACTTTTGGAACAAAAATAAGGGTGTTTAGAGTCACTTTAATGCCTGAAATTGGTCGAAATAGAAGCTTCTGAATAGGAGAAAAAGTCGGTAATAATGGCAATTTTGGTCACATTAAGGTTTTAAAAAGTAGTTATTCAACATGAGGCACATTCCAAATGACATTTTTAATCAATTTTTCTACAGTCCAAAAAATCAATTTTCTGATGAAAAACGATGACCCGTGACCTGTCGAAATTTCTCCAGATTGTCAGAAATGGAAATTTTTTTATGTTTAATTTTTTTACTGTAAATGACTATTCCATGTGAATTATCACTTTTGGAACAAAAACAAGTGTGTTTAGAGGCACTTTAATGCCTGAAATTGGTCGAAAAAGAAGCTTCTGAGTAGGAGAAAAAGTCTGTAATTATATCAATTTTGGTCACATTGAGGCTTTAAAAAGTAGTTATTCAACATGAGGCGCATTCTAAATGACATTTTGAATCAATTTTTCTACAGTCCAAAAAATCAATTTTCTGATGATAAACGATGACCCGTGACCTGTCAAAATTTCTCCAGATCGTCAGAAATGGAAATTTTTTAATGTTTAATTTTTTGACTGCAAATGACTTTTCCATGTAAATTATCACTTTTGGAACAAAAACAAGTGTGCTTAGAGTCACTTTAATGCCTGAAATTGGTCGAAATAGAAGCTTCTGAATAGGAGAAAAAGTCTGTAATAATGGCAATTTGGGTCACATTGAGGCTTTAAAAAGTAGTTATTCAACATAAGGCACATTCCAAATGACATTTTGAATACATTTTTCTAGAGTCCAAAAAATCAATTTTCTGATGAAAAACGATGACCCGTGACCTGTCGAAATTTCTCCAGATTGTCAGAAATGGAAATTTTTTAATGTTTAATTTGTATACTGTAAATGACTATTCCATGTGAATTATCACTT
This sequence comes from Triturus cristatus, assembly GCF_964204655.1. Taxonomy (NCBI): domain Eukaryota; kingdom Metazoa; phylum Chordata; class Amphibia; order Caudata; family Salamandridae; genus Triturus; species Triturus cristatus. The sequence goes on from NC_140593.1 coordinate 889,628,835, forward strand.
TTGGAACAAAGATAAGTGTGTTTAGAGTCACTTTAATGCCTGAAATTGGTCGAAATAGAAGCTTCTGAATTGGAGAAAATGTCTTTAAAAATGGCAATTTTCGTCACATTGAGGCTTTAAAAAGTAGTTATCCAACATGAGGCACAATCCAAATGACATTTTGAATCAATTTTTCTACAGTCCAAAAAATCAATTTTCTGATGAAAAACGATGACCCGTGACCTGTCGAAATTTCTCCAGATGGTCAGAAATGGAAATTTTTTAATGTTTAATTTTTATACTGTAAATGACTATTCCATGTGAATTATCACTTTTGGAATTTAAATAAGTGTGTTTAGAGTCACTTTAATGCCTGAAATTGGTCGAAGTAGAAGCTTCTGAATAGGAGAAAATGTCTGTATTAATGGCAATTTTGGTCACATTGAGGCTTCAAAAAGTAGTTATTCAACATGAGGCACAATCCAAATGACATTTTGAATCAATTTTTCTACAGTCCAAAAAAATCAATTTTCTGATGAAAAACGATGACCCGTGACCTGTCGAAATTTCTCCAGATGGTCAGAAATGGACATTTTTTAATGTTTCATTTTTTGACTGCAAATGACTATTCCATGTAAATTATCACTTTTGGAACAAAAACAAGTGTGCTTAGAGTCACTTTAATGCCTGAAATTGGTCGAAATAGAAGCTTCTGAATAGGAGAAAAAGTCTGTAATAATGGCAATTTTGGTCACATTGAGGCTTTAAAAAGTAGTTATTCAACATAAGGCACATTCCAAATGAGATTTTGAATCAATTTTTCTAGAGTCCAAAAACTCAATTTTCTGATGAAAAACGATGACCCGTGACGTGTCGAAATTTCTCCAGATGGTCAGAAATGGAAATTTTTTAATGTTTGATATTTTTACTGTAAAAGACTATTCCATGTAAATTATCACTTTTGGAACTAAAATAAGTGTTTAGAGTCACTTTAATGCCTGAAATTGGTCAAAATAGAAGCTTCTGAATAGGAGCAAAAGTCTGTAATAATTGCAATTTTGGTCACATTGAAGCTTTAAAAAGTAGTTATTCAACAGGAGGCACATTCCAAATGACATTTTTAATAAATTTTTCTACAGTCCAAAAAAGCAATTTTCTGATGAAAAACGATGACCCGTGACCTCTCGAAATTTCTCCAGATGGTCAGAAATGGAAATTTTTTAATGTTTAATTTTTATACTGTAAATGACTATTCCATGTGAATTATCACTTTTGGAATTTAAATACGTGTGTTTAGAGTCACATTAATGCCTGAAATTGGTCGAAGTAGAAGCTTCTGAATAGGAGAAAATGTCTGTATCAATGGCAATTTTGGTCACATTGAGGCTTCAAAAAGTAGTTATTCAAGATGAGGCACAATCCAAATGACATTTTGAATCAATTTTTCTACAGTCCAAAAAAATCTATTTTCTGATGAAAAACGATGACCTGTGACCTGTTGAAATTTCTCCAGATGGTCAGAAATGGACATTTTTTAATGTTTCATTTTTTGACTGCAAATGACTATTCCATGTAAATTATCACTTTTGGAACAAAAACAAGTGTGCTTAGAGTCACTTTAATGCCTGAAATTGGTCGAAATAGAAGCTTCTGAATAGGAGAAACTGTCTGTATTAATGGCAATTTTGGTCACATTGAGGCTTTAAAAAGTAGTTATTCAACATAAGGCACATTCCAAATGACATTTTGAATCAATTTTTCTAGAGTCCAAAAAATCAATTTTCTGATGAAAAACGATGACCCGTGACCTGTCGAAATTTCTCCAGATTGTCAGAAATGGAAATTTTTTAATGTTTAGTTTTTTGACTGCAAATAACTATTCCATGTAAACTATCACTTTTGGAACTAAGATAAGTGTTTAGAGTCACTTTAATGCCTGAAATTGGTCAAAATAGAAGCTTCTGAATGGGAGCAAAAGTCTGTAATAATGGCAATTTTGGTCACATTGAAGCTTTAAAAAGTAGTTATTCAACATGAGGCACATTCCAAATGACATTTTTAATCAATTTTTCTACAGTCCAAAAAATCAATTTTCTGATGAAAAACGATGACCCGTGACCTCTCGAAATTTCTCCAGATGGTCAGAAATGGAAATATTTTAACGTTTAATTTTTTGACTGCAAATGACTATTCCATGTGAATTATCACTTTTGGAACTAAAATAAGTGTGTTTAGAGTAATTTTAATTACTGAAATTGGTCGAAAAAGAAGCTTCTGAGTAGGAGAAAATGTCTGTTAAAATGGCAATTTTGGTCACGTTGAGGCTTCAAAAAGTAGTTATTCAACATGAGGCACAATCCAAATGACATTTTTAATCAATTTTTCTACAGTCCAAAAAATCAATTTTCTGATGAAAAACGATGACCCGTGACCTGTCGAAATTTCTCCAGATGGTCAGAAATGGAAATTTTTTAATGTTTAATTTTTTGACTGCAAATGACTATTCCATGTAAATTATCACTTTTGGAACAAAAATAAGTGTTTAGAGTCACTTTAATGCCTGAAATTGGTCGAAATAGAAGCTTCTAAATAGGAGAAAAAGTCTGTAATAATGGCAATTTTGGTCACATTGAGGTTTTAAAAAGTAGTTATTCAACATGAGGCACATTCCAAATGACATTTTGAAACAATTTTTCTACAGTCCAAAAAAATCAATTTTCTGATGAAAAACGATGACCCGTGACCTGTCGAAATTTCTCCAGATGGTCAGAAATGGAAATTTTTTAATGTTTATTTTTTTTTACTGTAAATGACTATTCCATGTGAATTATCACTTTTGGAACAAAAATAAGGGTGTTTAGAGTCACTTTAATGCCTGAAATTGGTCGAAATAGAAGCTTCTGAATAGGAGAAAAAGTCGGTAATAATGGCAATTTTGGTCACATTAAGGTTTTAAAAAGTAGTTATTCAACATGAGGCACATTCCAAATGACATTTTTAATCAATTTTTCTACAGTCCAAAAAATCAATTTTCTGATGAAAAACGATGACCCGTGACCTGTCGAAATTTCTCCAGATTGTCAGAAATGGAAATTTTTTTATGTTTAATTTTTTTACTGTAAATGACTATTCCATGTGAATTATCACTTTTGGAACAAAAACAAGTGTGTTTAGAGGCACTTTAATGCCTGAAATTGATCGAAAAAGAAGCTTCTGAGTAGGAGAAAAAGTCTGTAATTATATCAATTTTGGTCACATTGAGGCTTTAAAAAGTAGTTATTCAACATGAGGCGCATTCTAAATGACATTTTGAATCAATTTTTCTACAGTCCAAAAAATCAATTTTCTGATGATAAACGATGACCCGTGACCTGTCAAAATTTCTCCAGATCGTCAAAAATGGAAATTTTTTAATGTTTAATTTTTTGACTGCAAATGACTTTTCCATGTAAATTATCACTTTTGGAACAAAAACAAGTGTGCTTAGAGTCACTTTAATGCCTGAAATTGGTCGAAATAGAAGCTTCTGAATAGGAGAAAAAGTCTGTAATAATGGCAATTTGGGTCACATTGAGGCTTTAAAAAGTAGTTATTCAACATAAGGCACATTCCAAATGACATTTTGAATACATTTTTCTAGAGTCCAAAAAATCAATTTTCTGATGAAAAACGATGACCCGTGACCTGTCGAAATTTCTCCAGATTGTCAGAAATGGAAATTTTTTAATGTTTAATTTGTATACTGTAAATGACTATTCCATGTGAATTATCACTTTTGGAACAAAGATAAGTGTGTTTAGAGTCACTTTAATGCCTGAAATTGGTCGAAATAGAAGCTTCTGAATTGGAGAAAATGTCTTTAAAAATGGCAATTTTCGTCACATTGAGGCTTTAAAAAGTAGTTATCCAACATGAGGCACAATCCAAATGACATTTTGAATCAATTTTTCTACAGTCCAAAAAATCAATTTTCTGATGAAAAACGATGACCCGTGACCTGTCGAAATTTCTCCAGATGGTCAGAAATGGAAATTTTTTAATGTTTAATTTTTATACTGTAAATGACTATTCCATGTGAATTATCACTTTTGGAATTTAAATAAGTGTGTTTAGAGTCACTTTAATGCCTGAAATTGGTCGAAGTAGAAGCTTCTGAATAGGAGAAAATGTCTGTATTAATGGCAATTTTGGTCACATTGAGGCTTCAAAAAGTAGTTATTCAACATGAGGCACAATCCAAATGACATTTTGAATCAATTTTTCTACAGTCCAAAAAAATCAATTTTCTGATGAAAAACGATGACCCGTGACCTGTCGAAATTTCTCCAGATGGTCAGAAATGGACATTTTTTAATGTTTCATTTTTTGACTGCAAATGACTATTCCATGTAAATTATCACTTTTGGAACAAAAACAAGTGTGCTTAGAGTCACTTTAATGCCTGAAATTGGTCGAAATAGAAGCTTCTGAATAGGAGAAAAAGTCTGTAATAAATTTTGGTCACATTGAGGCTTTAAAAAGTAGTTATTCAACATAAGGCACATTCCAAATGAGATTTTGAATCAATTTTTCTAGAGTCCAAAAACTCAATTTTCTGATGAAAAACGATGACCCGTGACGTGTCGAAATTTCTCCAGATGGTCAGAAATGGAAATTTTTTAATGTTTGATATTTTTACTGTAAAAGACTATTCCATGTAAATTATCACTTTTGGAACTAAAATAAGTGTTTAGAGTCACTTTAATGCCTGAAATTGGTCAAAATAGAAGCTTCTGAATAGGAGCAAAAGTCTGTAATAATGGCAATTTTGGTCACATTGAAGCTTTAAAAAGTAGTTATTCAACAGGAGGCACATTCCAAATGACATTTTTAATAAATTTTTCTACAGTCCAAAAAAGCAATTTTCTGATGAAAAACGATGACCCGTGACCTCTCGAAATTTCTCCAGATGGTCAGAAATGGAAATTTTTTAATGTTTAATTTTTATACTGTAAATGACTATTCCATGTGAATTATCACTTTTGGAATTTAAATAAGTGTGTTTAGAGTCACATTAATGCCTGAAATTGGTCGAAGTAGAAGCTTCTGAATAGGAGAAAATGTCTGTATCAATGGCAATTTTGGTCACATTGAGGCTTCAAAAAGTAGTTATTCAAGATGAGGCACAATCCAAATGACATTTTGAATCAATTTTTCTACAGTCCAAAAAAATCTATTTTCTGATGAAAAACGATGACCTGTGACCTGTTGAAATTTCTCCAGATGGTCAGAAATGGACATTTTTTAATGTTTCATTTTTTGACTGCAAATGACTATTCCATGTAAATTATCACTTTTGGAACAAAAACAAGTGTGCTTAGAGTCACTTTAATGCCTGAAATTGGTCGAAATAGAAGCTTCTGAATAGGAGAAACTGTCTGTATTAATGGCAATTTTGGTCACATTGAGGCTTCAAAAAGTAGTTATTCAACATGAGGCACAATCCAAATGACATTTTGAATACATTTTTCTACAGTCCAAAAAATCGATTTTCTGATGAAAAACGATGACCCGTGACCTGTCGAAATTTCTCCAGATGGTCAGAAATGGAAATTTTTTAATGTTTAATATTTTTACTGTAAATGACTATTCCATGTAAATTATCACTTTTGGAACTAAAATAAGTGTTTAGAGTCACTTTAATGCCTGAAATTGGTCAAAATAGAAGCTTCTGAATAGGAGCAAAAGTCTGTAATAATGGCAATTTTGTCACATTGAAGCTTTAAAAAGTAGTTATTCAACATGAGGCACATTCCAAATGACATTTTTAATCAATTTTTCTACAGTCCAAAAAATCAATTTTCTGATGAAAAATGATGACCCGTGACCTCTCGAAATTTCTCCAGATGGTCAGAAATGGAAATTTTTTAACGTTTAATGTTTTGACTGCAAATGACTATTCCATGTGAATTATCACTTTTGGAACTAAAATAAGTGTGTTTAGAATAATTTTAATTACTGAAATTGGTCAAAAAAGAAGCTTCTGAGTAGGAGAAAATGTCTGTAAAAATGGCAATTTTGGTCACGTTGAGGCTTCAAAAAGTAGTTATTCAACATGAGGCACAATCCAAATGACATTTTTAATCAATTTTTCTACAGTCCAAAAAATCAATTTTCTGATGAAAAACGATGACCCTTGACCTGTCGAAATTTCTCCAGATGGTCAGAAATGGAAATTTTTTAATGTTTCATTTTTTGACTGCAAATGACTATTCCATGTGAATTATCACTTTTGGAACAAAGATAAGTGTGTTTAGAGTCACTTTAATGCCTGAAATTGGTCGAAATAGAAGCTTCTGAATAGGAGAAAATGTCTTTAAAAATGGCAATTTTTGTCACATTGAGGCTTTAAAAAGTAGTTATTCAACATGAGGCACAATCCAAATGACATTTTGAATCAATTTTTCTACAGTCCAAAAAAATCAATTTTCTGATGAAACACGATGACCTGTGACCTGTTGAAATTTCTCCAGATGGTCAGAAATGGACATTTTTTAATGTTTCATTTTTTGACTGCAAATGACTATTCCATGTAAATTATCACTTTTGGAACAAAAACAAGTGTGCTTAGAGTCACTTTAATGCCTGAAATTGGTCGAAATAGAAGCTTCTGAATAGGAGAAAAAGTCTGTAATAATGGCAATTTTGGTCACATTGAGGCTTTAAAAAGTAGTTATTCAACATAAGGCACATTCCAAATGAGATTTTGAATCAATTTTTCTAGAGTCCAAAAACTCAATTTTCTGATGAAAAATGATGACCCGTGACGTGTCGAAATTTCTCCAGATGGTCAGAAATGGAAATTTTTTAATGTTTGATATTTTTACTGTAAAAGACTATTCCATGTAAATTATCACTTTTGGAACTAAAATAAGTGTTTAGAGTCACTTTAATGCCTGAAATTGGTCAAAATAGAAGCTTCTGAATAGGAGCAAAAGTCTGTAATAATGGCAATTTTGGTCACATTGAAGCTTTAAAAAGTAGTTATTCAACATTAGGCACATTCCAAATGACATTTTTAATCAATTTTTCTACAGTCCAAAAAATCAATTTTCTGATGAAAAACGATGACCCGTGACCTCTCGAAATTTCTCCAGATGGTCAGAAATGGAAATATTTTAACGTTTAATTTTTTGACTGCAAATGACTATTCCATGTGAATTATCACTTTTGGAACTAAAATAAGTGTTTTTAGAGTAATTTTAATTACTGAAATTGGTCGAAAAAGAAGCTTCTGAGTAGGAGAAAATGTCTGTTAAAATGGCAATTTTGGTCACGTTGAGGCTTCAAAAAGTAGTTATTCAACATGAGGCACAATCCAAATGACATTTTTAATCAATTTTTCTACAGTCCAAAAAATCAATTTTCTGATGAAAAACGATGACCCGTGACCTGTCGAAATTTCTCCAGATGGTCAGAAATGGAAATTTTTTAATGTTTAATTTTTTGACTGCAAATGACTATTCCATGTAAATTATCACTTTTGGAACAAAAATAAGTGTGTTTAGAGTCACTTTAATGCCTGAAATTGGTCGAAATAGAAGCTTCTGAATAGGAGAAAAAGTCTGTAATAATGGCAATTTTGGTCACATTGAGGCTTTAAAAAGTAGTTATTCAACATAAGGCACATTCCAAATGACATTTTGAATCAATTTTTCTAGAGTCCAAAAAATCAATTTTCTGATGAAAAACGATGACCCGTGACCTGTCGAAATTTCTCCAGATTGTCAGAAATGGAAATTTTTTAATGTTTAGTTTTTTGACTGCAAATAACTATTCCATGTAAACTATCACTTTTGGAACTAAAATAAGTGTTTAGAGTCACTTTAATGCCTGAAATTGGTCAAAATAGAAGCTTCTGAATGGGAGCAAAAGTCTGTAATAATGGCAATTTTGGTCACATTGAAGCTTTAAAAAGTAGTTATTCAACATGAGGCACATTCCAAATGACATTTTTAATCAATTTTTCTACAGTCCAAAAAATCAATTTTCTGATGAAAAACGATGACCCGTGACCTCTCGAAATTTCTCCAGATGGTCAGAAATGGAAATATTTTAACGTTTAATTTTTTGACTGCAAATGACTATTCCATGTGAATTATCACTTTTGGAACTAAAATAAGTGTGTTTAGAGTAATTTTAATTACTAAAATTGGTCGAAAAAGAAGCTTCTGAGTAGGAGAAAATGTCTGTTAAAATGGCAATTTTGGTCACGTTGAGGCTTCAAAAAGTAGTTATTCAACATGAGGCACAATCCAAATGACATTTTTAATCAATTTTTCTACAGTCCAAAAAATCAATTTTCTGATGAAAAACGATGACCCGTGACCTGTCGAAATTTCTCCAGATTGTCAGAAATGGAAATTTTTTTATGTTTAATTTTTTTACTGTAAATGACTATTCCATGTGAATTATAACTTTTGGAACAAAAACAAGTGTGTTTAGAGGCACTTTAATGCCTGAAATTGGTCGAAAAAGAAGCTTCTGAGTAGGAGAAAAAGTCTGTAATTATATCAATTTTGGTCACATTGAGGCTTTAAAAAGTAGTTATTCAACATGAGGCGCATTCTAAATGACATTTTGAATCAATTTTTCTACAGTCCAAAAAATCAATTTTCTGATGATAAACGATGACCCGTGACCTGTCAAAATTTCTCCAGATCGTCAGAAATGGAAATTTTTTAATGTTTAATTTTTTGACTGCAAATGACTTTTCCATGTAAATTATCACTTTTGGAACAAAAACAAGAGTCACTTTAATGCCTGAAATTGGTCGAAATAGAAGCTTCTGAATAGGAGCAAAAGTCTGTAATAATGGCAATTTTGTCACATTGAAGCTTTAAAAAGTAGTTATTCAACATGAGGCACATTCCAAATGACATTTTTAATCAATTTTTCTACAGTCCAAAAAATCAATTTTCTGATGAAAAACGATGACCCGTGACCTGTCGAAATTTCTCCAGATTGTCAGAAATGGAAATTTTTTAATGTTTAATTTGTATACTGTAAATGACTATTCCATGTGAATTATCACTTTTGGAACAAAGATAAGTGTGTTTAGAGTCACTTTAATGCCTGAAATTGGTCGAAATAGAAGCTTCTGAATTGGAGAAAATGTCTTTAAAAATGGCAATTTTCGTCACATTGAGGCTTTAAAAAGTAGTTATCCAACATGAGGCACAATCCAAATGACATTTTGAATCAATTTTTCTACAGTCCAAAAAATCAATTTTCTGATGAAAAACGATGACCCATGACCTGTCGAAATTTCTCCAGATGGTCAGAAATGGAAATTTTTTAATGTTTAATTTTTTGACTGCAAATGACTTTTCCATGTAAATTATCACTTTTGGAACAAAAATAAGTGTGTTTAGAGTCACTTTAATGCCTGAAATTGGTCGAAATAGAAGCTTCTAAATAGGAGAAAAAGTCTGTAATAATGGCAATTTTGGTCACATTGAGGTTTTAAAAAGTAGTTATTCAACATGAGGCACATTCCAAATGACATTTTGAAACAATTTTTCTACAGTCCAAAAAATCAATTTTCTGATGATAAACGATGACCCGTGACCTGTCAAAATTTCTCCAGATCGTCAGAAATGGAAATTTTTTAATGTTTAATTTTTTGACTGCAAATGACTTTTCCATGTAAATTATCACTTTTGGAACAAAAACAAGTGTGTTTAGAGTCACTTTAATGCCTGAAATTGGTCGAAATAGAAGCTTCTGAATAGGAGAAAAAGTCTGTAATAATGGCAATTTGGGTCACATTGAGGCTTTAAAAAGTAGTTATTCAACATAAGGCACATTCCAAATGACATTTTGAATCAATTTTTCTAGAGTCCAAAAAATCAATTTTCTGATGAAAAACGATGACCCGTGACCTGTCGAAATTTCTCCAGATTGTCAGAAATGGAAATTTTTTAATGTTTAGTTTTTTGACTGCAAATAACTATTCCATGTAAACTATCACTTTTGGAACTAAAATAAGTGTTTAGAGTCACTTTAATGCCTGAAATTGGTCAAAATAGAAGCTTCTGAATAGGAGCAAAAGTCTGTAATAATGGCAATTGTGGTCACATTGAAGCTTTAAAAAGTAGTTATTCAACATGAGGCACATTCCAAATGACATTTTTAATCAATTTTTCTACAGTCCAAAAAATCAATTTTCTGATGAAAAACGATGACCCGTGACCTCTCGAAATTTCTCCAGATGGTCAGAAATGGAAATATTTTAACGTTTAATTTTTTGACTGCAAATGACTATTCCATGTGAATTATCACTTTTGGAACTAAAATAAGTGTGTTTAGAGTAATTTTAATTACTGAAATTGGTCGAAAAAGAAGCTTCTGAGTAGGAGAAAATGTCTGTTAAAATGGCAATTTTGGTCACGTTGAGGCTTCAAAAAGTAGTTATTCAACATGAGGCACAATCCAAATGACATTTTTTATCAATTTTTCTACAGTCCAAAAAAATCAATTTTCTGATGAAAAACGATGACCCGTGACCTGTCGAAATTTCTCCAGATGGTCAGAAATGGAAATTTTTTAATGTTTAATTTTTTGACTGCAAATGACTATTCCATGTAAATTATCACTTTTGGAACAAAAATAAGTGTGTTTAGAGTCACTTTAATGCCTGAAATTGGTCGAAATAGAAGCTTCTAAATAGGAGAAAAAGTCTGTAATAATGGCAATTTTGGTCACATTAAGGTTTTAAAAAGTAGTTATTCAACATGAGGCACATTCCAAAGGATATTTTTAATCAATTTTTCTACAGTCCAAAAAATCAATTTTCTGATGAAAAACGATGACCCGTGATCTGTCGAAATTTCTCCAGATTGTCAGAAATGGAAATTTTTTTATGTTTAATTTTTTTACTGTAAATGACTATTCCATGTGAATTATCACTTTTGGAACAAAAACAAGTGTGTTTAGAGGCACTTTAATGCCTGAAATTGGTCGAAATAGAAGCTTCTGAATAGGAGAAACTGTCTGTATTAATGGCAATTTTGGTCACATTGAGGCTTCAAAAAGTAGTTATTCAACATGAGGCACAATCCAAATGACATTTTGAATACATTTTTCTACAGTCCAAAAAATCGATTTTCTGATGAAAAACGATGACCCGTGACCTGTCGAAATTTCTCCAGATGGTCAGAAATGGAAATTTTTTAATGTTTAATATTTTTACTGTAAATGACTATTCCATGTAAATTATCACTTTTGGAACTAAAATAAGTGTTTAGAGTCACTTTAATGCCTGAAATTGGTCAAAATAGAAGCTTCTGAATAGGAGCAAAAGTCTGTAATAATGGCAATTTTGTCACATTGAAGCTTTAAAAAGTAGTTATTCAACATGAGGCACATTCCAAATGACATTTTTAATCAATTTTTCTACAGTCCAAAAAATCAATTTTCTGATGAAAAATGATGACCCGTGACCTCTCGAAATTTCTCCAGATGGTCAGAAATGGAAATTTTTTAACGTTTAATGTTTTGACTGCAAATGACTATTCCATGTGAATTATCACTTTTGGAACTAAAATAAGTGTGTTTAGAATAATTTTAATTACTGAAATTGGTCAAAAAAGAAGCTTCTGAGTAGGAGAAAATGTCTGTAAAAATGGCAATTTTGGTCACGTTGAGGCTTCAAAAAGTAGTTATTCAACATGAGGCACAATCCAAATGACATTTTTAATCAATTTTTCTACAGTCCAAAAAATCAATTTTCTGATGAAAAACGATGACCCTTGACCTGTCGAAATTTCTCCAGATGGTCAGAAATGGAAATTTTTTAATGTTTAATTTTTTGACTGCAAATGACTATTCCATGTGAATTATCACTTTTGGAACAAAGATAAGTGTGTTTAGAGTCACTTTAATGCCTGAAATTGGTCGAAATAGAAGCTTCTGAATAGGAGAAAATGTCTTTAAAAATGGCAATTTTAGTCACATTCAGGCTTTAAAAAGTAGTTATTCAACATGAGGCACAATCCAAATGACATTTTGAATCAATTTTTCTACAGTCCCAAAAAATCAATTTTCTGATGAAAAACGATGACCTGTGACCTGTTGAAATTTCTCCAGATGGTCAGAAATGGACATTTTTTAATGTTTCATTTTTTGACTGCAAATGACTATTCCATGTAAATTATCACTTTTGGAACAAAAACAAGTGTGCTTAGAGTCACTTTAATGCCTGAAATTGGTCGAAATAGAAGCTTCTGAATAGGAGAAACTGTCTGTATTAATGGCAATTTTGGTCACATTGAGGCTTCAAAAAGTAGTTATTCAACATGAGGCACAATCCAAATGACATTTTGAATAAATTTTTCTACAGTCCAAAAAAATCAATTTTCTGATGAAAAACGATGACCCGTGACCTGTCGAAATTTCTCCAGATGGTCAGAAATGGAATTTTTTTTATGTTTAATTTTTTTTACTGTAAATGACTATTCCATGTGAATTATCACTTTTGGAACAAAAACAAGTGTGTTTAGAGGCACTTTAATGCCTGAAATTGGTCGAAAAAGAAGCTTCTGAGTAGGAGAAAAAGTCTGTAATTATATCAATTTTGGTCACATTGAGGCTTTAAAAAGTAGTTATTCCACATGAGGCACAATCCAAATGACATTTTTAATCAATTTTTCTACAGTCCAAAAAATCAATTTTCTGATGAAAAACGATGACCCGTGACCTGTCAAAATTTCTCCAGATCGTCAGAAATGGAAATTTTTTAATGTTTAATTTTTTGACTGCAAATGACTATTCCATGTAAATTATCACTTTTGGAACAAAAACAAGTGTGCTTAGAGTCACTTTAATGACTGAAATTGGTCGAAATAGAAGCTTCTGAATAGGAGAAAAAGTCTGTAATAATGGCAATTTTGGTCACATTGAGGCTTTAAAAAGTAGTTATTCAAGATAAGGCACATTCCAAATGACATTTTGAATCAATTTTTCTAGAGTCCAAAAAATCAATTTTCTGATGAAAAACGATGACCCGTGACCTGTCGAAATTTCTCCAGATTGTCAGAAATGGAAATTTTTTAATGTTTAGTTTTTTGACTGCAAATAACTATTCCATGTAAACTATCACTTTTGGAACTAAAATAAGTGTTTAGAGTCACTTTAATGCCTGAAATTGGTCAAAATAGAAGCTTCTGAATGGGAGCAAAAGTCTGTAATAATGGCAATTTTGGTCACATTGAAGCTTTAAAAAGTAGTTATTCAACATGAGGCACATTCCAAATGACATTTTTAATCAATTTTTCTACAGTCCAAAAAATCAATTTTCTGATGAAAAACGATGACCCGTGACCTCTCGAAATTTCTCCAGATGGTCAGAAATGGAAATATTTTAACGTTTAATTTTTTGACTGCAAATGACTATTCCATGTGAATTATCACTTTTGGAACTAAAATAAGTGTGTTTAGAGTAATTTTAATTACTGAAATTGGTCGAAAAAGAAGCTTCTGAGTAGGAGAAAATGTCTGTTAAAATGGCAATTTTGGTCACGTTGAGGCTTCAAAAAGTAGTTATTCAACATGAGGCACAATCCAAATGACATTTTGAATCAATTTTTCTACAGTCCAAAAAATCAATTTTCTGATGAAAAACGATGACCCGTGACCTGTCGAAATTTCTCCAGATGGTCAGAAATGGAAATTTTTTAATGTTTAATTTTTTGACTGCAAATGACTATTCCATGTAAATTATCACTTTTGGAACAAAAATAAGTGTTTAGAGTCACTTTAATGCCTGAAATTGGTCGAAATAGAAGCTTCTAAATAGGAGAAAAAGTCTGTAATAATGGCAATTTTGGTCACATTGAGGTTTTAAAAAGTAGTTATTCAACATGAGGCACATTCCAAATGACATTTTGAAACAATTTTTCTACAGTCCAAAAAATCAATTTTCTGATGAAAAACGATGACCCGTGACCTGTCGAAATTTCTCCAGATGGTCAGAAATGGAAATTTTTTAATGTTTATTTTTTTTTACTGTAAATGACTATTCCATGTGAATTATCACTTTTGGAACAAAAATAAGGGTGTTTAGAGTCACTTTAATGCCTGAAATTGGTTGAAATAGAAGCTTCTGAATAGGAGAAAAAGTCTGTAATAATGGCAATTTTGGTCACATTAAGGTTTTAAAAAGTAGTTATTGAACATGAGGCACATTCCAAATGACATTTTTAATCAATTTTTCTACAGTCCAAAAAATCAATTTTCTGATGAAAAACGATGACCCGTGACCTGTCGAAATTTCTCCAGATTGTCAGAAATGGAAATTTTTTTATGTTTAATTTTTTTACTGTAAATGACTATTCCATGTGAATTATCACTTTTGGAACAAAAACAAGTGTGTTTAGAGGCACTTTAATGCCTGAAATTGGTCGAAAAAGAAGCTTCTGAGTAGGAGAAAAAGTCTGTAATTATATCAATTTTGGTCACATTGAGGCTTTAAAAAGTAGTTATTCAACATGAGGCGCATTCTAAATGACATTTTGAATCAATTTTTCTACAGTCCAAAAAATCAATTTTCTGATGATAAACGATGACCCGTGACCTGTCAAAATTTCTCCAGATCGTCAGAAATGGAAATTTTTTAATGTTTAATTTTTTGACTGCAAATGACTTTTCCATGTAAATTATCACTTTTGGAACAAAAACAAGTGTGCTTAGAGTCACTTTAATGCCTGAAATTGGTCGAAATAGAAGCTTCTGAAAGGAGAAAAAGTCTGTAATAATGGCAATTTGGGTCACATTGAGGCTTTAAAAAGTAGTTATTCAACATAAGGCACATTCCAAATGACATTTTGAATACATTTTTCTAGAGTCCAAAAAATTAATTTTCTGATGAAAAACGATGACCCGTGACCTGTCGAAATTTCTCCAGATTGTCAGAAATGGAAATTTTTTAATGTTTAATTTGTATACTGTAAATGACTATTCCATGTGAATTATCACTTTTGGAACAAAGATAAGTGTGTTTAGAGTCACTTTAATGCCTGAAATTGGTCGAAATAGAAGCTTCTGAATTGGAGAAAATGTCTTTAAAAATGGCAATTTTCGTCACATTGAGGCTTTAAAAAGTAGTTATCCAACATGAGGCACAATCCAAATGACATTTTGAATCAATTTTTCTACAGTCCAAAAAATCAATTTTCTGATGAAAAACGATGACCCGTGACCTGTCGAAATTTCTCCAGATGGTCAGAAATGGAAATTTTTTAATGTTTAATTTTTATACTGTAAATGACTATTCCATGTGAATTATCACTTTTGGAATTTAAATAAGTGTGTTTAGAGTCACTTTAATGCCTGAAATTGGTCGAAGTAGAAACTTCTGAATAGGAGAAAATGTCTGTATTAATGGCAATTTTGGTCACATTGAGGCTTCAAAAAGTAGTTATTCAACATGAGGCACAATCCAAATGACATTTTGAATCAATTTTTCTACAGTCCAAAAAAATCAATTTTCTGATGAAAAACGATGACCCGTGACCTGTCGAAATTTCTCCAGATGGTCAGAAATGGACATTTTTTAATGTTTCATTTTTTGACTGCAAATGACTATTCCATGTAAATTATCACTTTTGGAACAAAAACAAGTGTGCTTAGAGTCACTTTAATGCCTGAAATTGGTCGAAATAGAAGCTTCTGAATAGGAGAAAAAGTCTGTAATAATGGCAATTTTGGTCACATTGAGGCTTTAAAAAGTAGTTATTCAACATAAGGCACATTCCAAATGAGATTTTGAATCAATTTTTCTAGAGTCCAAAACTCAATTTTCTGATGAAAAACGATGACCCGTGACGTGTCGAAATTTCTCCAGATGGTCAGAAATGGAAATTTTTTAATGTTTGATATTTTTACTGTAAAAGACTATTCCATGTAAATTATCACTTTTGGAACTAAAATAAGTGTTTAGAGTCACTTTA
Organism: Triturus cristatus; assembly: GCF_964204655.1. NCBI lineage: Eukaryota > Metazoa > Chordata > Amphibia > Caudata > Salamandridae > Triturus > Triturus cristatus. The sequence continues at coordinate 889,644,803 of NC_140593.1, forward strand.
ATGCCTGAAATTGGTCAAAATAGAAGCTTCTGAATAGGAGCAAAAGTCTGTAATAATGGCAATTTTGGTCACATTGAAGCTTTAAAAAGTAGTTATTCAACAGGAGGCACATTCCAAATGACATTTTTAATAAATTTTTCTACAGTCCAAAAAAGCAATTTTCTGATGAAAAACGATGACCCGTGACCTCTCGAAATTTCTCCAGATGGTCAGAAATGGAAATTTTTTAATGTTTAATTTTTATACTGTAAATGACTATTCCATGTGAATTATCACTTTTGGAATTTAAATACGTGTGTTTAGAGTCACATTAATGCCTGAAATTGGTCGAAGTAGAAGCTTCTGAATAGGAGAAAATGTCTGTATCAATGGCAATTTTGGTCACATTGAGGCTTCAAAAAGTAGTTATTCAAGATGAGGCACAATCCAAATGACATTTTGAATCAATTTTTCTACAGTCCAAAAAAATCTATTTTCTGATGAAAAACGATGACCTGTGACCTGTTGAAATTTCTCCAGATGGTCAGAAATGGACATTTTTTAATGTTTCATTTTTTGACTGCAAATGACTATTCCATGTAAATTATCACTTTTGGAACAAAAACAAGTGTGCTTAGAGTCACTTTAATGCCTGAAATTGGTCGAAATAGAAGCTTCTGAATAGGAGAAACTGTCTGTATTAATGGCAATTTTGGTCACATTGAGGCTTTAAAAAGTAGTTATTCAACATAAGGCACATTCCAAATGACATTTTGAATCAATTTTTCTAGAGTCCAAAAAATCAATTTTCTGATGAAAAACGATGACCCGTGACCTGTCGAAATTTCTCCAGATTGTCAGAAATGGACATTTTTTAATGTTTAGTTTTTTGACTGCAAATAACTATTCCATGTAAACTATCACTTTTGGAACTAAGATAAGTGTTTAGAGTCACTTTAATGCCTGAAATTGGTCAAAATAGAAGCTTCTGAATGGGAGCAAAAGTCTGTAATAATGGCAATTTTGGTCACATTGAAGCTTTAAAAAGTAGTTATTCAACATGAGGCACATTCCAAATGACAGTTTTAATCAATTTTTCTACAGTCCAAAAAATCAATTTTCTGATGAAAAACGATGACCCGTGACCTCTCGAAATTTCTCCAGATGGTCAGAAATGGAAATATTTTAACGTTTAATTTTTTGACTGCAAATGACTATTCCATGTGAATTATCACTTTTGGAACTAAAATAAGTGTGTTTAGAGTAATTTTAATTACTGAAATTGGTCGAAAAAGAAGCTTCTGAGTAGGAGAAAATGTCTGTTAAAATGGCAATTTTGGTCACGTTGAGGCTTCAAAAAGTAGTTATTCAACATGAGGCACAATCCAAATGACATTTTGAATCAATTTTTCTACAGTCCAAAAAATCAATTTTCTGATGAAAAACGATGACCCGTGACCTGTCGAAATTTCTCCAGATGGTCAGAAATGGAAATTTTTTAATGTTTAATTTTTTGACTGCAAATGACTATTCCATGTAAATTATCACTTTTGGAACAAAAATAAGTGTTTAGAGTCACTTTAATGCCTGAAATTGGTCGAAATAGAAGCTTCTAAATAGGAGAAAAAGTCTGTAATAATGGCAATTTTGGTCACATTGAGGTTTTAAAAAGTAGTTATTCAACATGAGGCACATTCCAAATGACATTTTGAAACAATTTTTCTACAGTCCAAAAAAATCAATTTTCTGATGAAAAACGATGACCCGTGACGTGTCGAAATTTCTCCAGATGGTCAGAAATGGACATTTTTTAATGTTTCATTTTTTGACTGCAAATGACTATTCCATGTAAATTATCACTTTTGGAACAAAAACAAGTGTGCTGAGAGTCACTTTAATGCCTGAAATTGGTCGAAATAGAAGCTTCTGAATAGGAGAAACTGTCTGTATTAATGGCAATTTTGGTCACATTGAGGCTTTAAAAAGTAGTTATTCAACATAAGGCACATTCCAAATGACATTTTGAATCAATTTTTCTAGAGTCCAAAAAATCAATTTTCTGATGAAAAACGATGACCCGTGACCTGTCGAAATTTCTCCAGATTGTCAGAAATGGAAATTTTTTAATGTTTAGTTTTTTGACTGCAAATAACTATTCCATGTAAACTATCACTTTTGGAACTAAGATAAGTGTTTAGAGTCACTTTAATGCCTGAAATTGGTCAAAATAGAAGCTTCTGAATGGGAGCAAAAGTCTGTAATAATGGCAATTTTGGTCACATTGAAGCTTTAAAAAGTAGTTATTCAACATGAGGCACATTCCAAATGACATTTTTAATCAATTTTTCTACAGTCCAAAAAATCAATTTTCTGATGAAAAACGATGACCCGTGACCTCTCGAAATTTCTCCAGATGGTCAGAAATGGAAATTTTTTAATGTTTAATTTTTTGACTGCAAATGACTATTCCATGTAAATTATCACTTTTGGAACAAAAATAAGTGTTTAGAGTCACTTTAATGCCTGAAATTGGTCGAAATAGAAGCTTCTGAATAGGAGAAACTGTCTGTATTAATGGCAATTTTGGTCACATTGAGGCTTTAAAAAGTAGTTATTCAACATAAGGCACATTCCAAATGACATTTTGAATCAATTTTTCTAGAGTCCAAAAAATCAATTTTCTGATGAAAAACGATGACCCGTGACCTGTCGAAATTTCTCCAGATTGTCAGAAATGGAAATTTTTTAATGTTTAGTTTTTTGACTGCAAATAACTATTCCATGTAAACTATCACTTTTGGAACTAAGATAAGTGTTTAGAGTCACTTTAATGCCTGAAATTGGTCAAAATAGAAGCTTCTGAATGGGAGCAAAAGTCTGTAATAATGGCAATTTTGGTCACATTGAAGCTTTAAAAAGTAGTTATTCAACATGAGGCACATTCCAAATGACATTTTTAATCAATTTTTCTACAGTCCAAAAAATCAATTTTCTGATGAAAAACGATGACCCGTGACCTCTCGAAATTTCTCCAGATGGTCAGAAATGGAAATATTTTAACGTTTAATTTTTTGACTGCAAATGACTATTCCATGTGAATTATCACTTTTGGAACTAAAATAAGTGTGTTTAGAGTAATTTTAATTACTGAAATTGGTCGAAAAAGAAGCTTCTGAGTAGGAGAAAATGTCTGTTAAAATGGCAATTTTGGTCACGTTGAGGCTTCAAAAAGTAGTTATTCAACATGAGGCACAATCCAAATGACATTTTGAATCAATTTTTCTACAGTCCAAAAAATCAATTTTCTGATGAAAAACGATGACCCGTGACCTGTCGAAATTTCTCCAGATGGTCAGAAATGGAAATTTTTTAATGTTTAATTTTTTGACTGCAAATGACTATTCCATGTAAATTATCACTTTTGGAACAAAAATAAGTGTTTAGAGTCACTTTAATGCCTGAAATTGGTCGAAATAGAAGCTTCTAAATAGGAGAAAAAGTCTGTAATAATGGCAATTTTGGTCACATTGAGGTTTTAAAAAGTAGTTATTCAACATGAGGCACATTCCAAATGACATTTTGAAACAATTTTTCTACAGTCCAAAAAAATCAATTTTCTGATGAAAAACGATGACCCGTGACCTGTCGAAATTTCTCCAGATGGTCAGAAATGGAAATTTTTTAATGTTTATTTTTTTTTACTGTAAATGACTATTCCATGTGAATTATCACTTTTGGAACAAAAATAAGGGTGTTTAGAGTCACTTTAATGCCTGAAATTGGTCGAAATAGAAGCTTCTGAATAGGAGAAAAAGTCGGTAATAATGGCAATTTTGGTCACATTAAGGTTTTAAAAAGTAGTTATTCAACATGAGGCACATTCCAAATGACATTTTTAATCAATTTTTCTACAGTCCAAAAAATCAATTTTCTGATGAAAAACGATGACCCGTGACCTGTCGAAATTTCTCCAGATTGTCAGAAATGGAAATTTTTTTATGTTTAATTTTTTTACTGTAAATGACTATTCCATGTGAATTATCACTTTTGGAACAAAAACAAGTGTGTTTAGAGGCACTTTAATGCCTGAAATTGGTCGAAAAAGAAGCTTCTGAGTAGGAGAAAAAGTCTGTAATTATATCAATTTTGGTCACATTGAGGCTTTAAAAAGTAGTTATTCAACATGAGGCGCATTCTAAATGACATTTTGAATCAATTTTTCTACAGTCCAAAAAATCAATTTTCTGATGATAAACGATGACCCGTGACCTGTCAAAATTTCTCCAGATCGTCAGAAATGGAAATTTTTTAATGTTTAATTTTTTGACTGCAAATGACTTTTCCATGTAAATTATCACTTTTGGAACAAAAACAAGTGTGCTTAGAGTCACTTAAATGCCTGAAATTGGTCGAAATAGAAGCTTCTGAATAGGAGAAAAAGTCTGTAATAATGGCAATTTGGGTCACATTGAGGCTTTAAAAAGTAGTTATTCAACATAAGGCACATTCCAAATGACATTTTGAATACATTTTTCTAGAGTCCAAAAAATCAATTTTCTGATGAAAAACGATGACCCGTGACCTGTCGAAATTTCTCCAGATTGTCAGAAATGGAAATTTTTTAATGTTTAATTTGTATACTGTAAATGACTATTCCATGTGAATTATCACTTTTGGAACAAAGATAAGTGTGTTTAGAGTCACTTTAATGCCTGAAATTGGTCGAAATAGAAGCTTCTGAATTGGAGAAAATGTCTTTAAAAATGGCAATTTTCGTCACATTGAGGCTTTAAAAAGTAGTTATCCAACATGAGGCACAATCCAAATGACATTTTGAATCAATTTTTCTACAGTCCAAAAAATCAATTTTCTGATGAAAAACGATGACCCGTGACCTGTCGAAATTTCTCCAGATGGTCAGACATGGAAATTTTTTAATGTTTAATTTTTATACTGTAAATGACTATTCCATGTGAATTATCACTTTTGGAATTTAAATAAGTGTGTTTAGAGTCACTTTAATGCCTGAAATTGGTCGAAGTAGAAGCTTCTGAATAGGAGAAAATGTCTGTATTAATGGCAATTTTGGTCACATTGAGGCTTCAAAAAGTAGTTATTCAACATGAGGCACAATCCAAATGACATTTTGAATCAATTTTTCTACAGTCCAAAAAAATCAATTTTCTGATGAAAAACGATGACCCGTGACCTGTCGAAATTTCTCCAGATGGTCAGAAATGGACATTTTTTAATGTTTCATTTTTTGACTGCAAATGACTATTCCATGTAAATTATCACTTTTGGAACAAAAACAAGTGTGCTTAGAGTCACTTTAATGCCTGAAATTGGTCGAAATAGAAGCTTCTGAATAGGAGAAAAAGTCTGTAATAATGGCAATTTTGGTCTCATTGAGGCTTTAAAAAGTAGTTATTCAACATAAGGCACATTCCAAATGAGATTTTGAATCAATTTTTCTAGAGTCCAAAAACTCAATTTTCTGATGAAAAACGATGACCCGTGACGTGTCGAAATTTCTCCAGATGGTCAGAAATGGAAATTTTTTAATGTTTGATATTTTTACTGTAAAAGACTATTCCATGTAAATTATCACTTTTGGAACTAAAATAAGTGTTTAGAGTCACTTTAATGCCTGAAATTGGTCAAAATAGAAGCTTCTGAATAGGAGCAAAAGTCTGTAATAATGGCAATTTTGGTCACATTGAAGCTTTAAAAAGTAGTTATTCAACAGGAGGCACATTCCAAATGACATTTTTAATAAATTTTTCTACAGTCCAAAAAAGCAATTTTCTGATGAAAAACGATGACCCGTGACCTCTCGAAATTTCTCCAGATGGTCAGAAATGGAAATTTTTTAATGTTTAATTTTTATACTGTAAATGACTATTCCATGTGAATTATCACTTTTGGAATTTAAATACGTGTGTTTAGAGTCACATTAATGCCTGAAATTGGTCGAAGTAGAAGCTTCTGAATAGGAGAAAATGTCTGTATCAATGGCAATTTTGGTCACATTGAGGCTTCAAAAAGTAGTTATTCAAGATGAGGCACAATCCAAATGACATTTTGAATCAATTTTTCTACAGTCCAAAAAAATCTATTTTCTGATGAAAAACGATGACCTGTGACCTGTTGAAATTTCTCCAGATGGTCAGAAATGGACATTTTTTAATGTTTCATTTTTTGACTGCAAATGACTATTCCATGTAAATTATCACTTTTGGAACAAAAACAAGTGTGCTTAGAGTCACTTTAATGCCTGAAATTGGTCGAAATAGAAGCTTCTGAATAGGAGAAACTGTCTGTATTAATGGCAATTTTGGTCACATTGAGGCTTTAAAAAGTAGTTATTCAACATAAGGCACATTCCAAATGACATTTTGAATCAATTTTTCTAGAGTCCAAAAAATCAATTTTCTGATGAAAAACGATGACCCGTGACCTGTCGAAATTTCTCCAGATGGTCAGAAATGGAAATTTTTTAATGTTTAATATTTTTACTGTAAATGACTATTCCATGTAAATTATCACTTTTGGAACTAAAATAAGTGTTTAGAGTCACTTTAATGCCTGAAATTGGTCAAAATAGAAGCTTCTGAATAGGAGCAAAAGTCTGTAATAATGGCAATTTTGTCACATTGAAGCTTTAAAAAGTAGTTATTCAACATGAGGCACATTCCAAATGACATTTTTAATCAATTTTTCTACAGTCCAAAAAATCAATTTTCTGATGAAAAATGATGACCCGTGACCTCTCGAAATTTCTCCAGATGGTCAGAAATGGAATTTTTTTAACGTTTAATGTTTTGACTGCAAATGACTATTCCATGTGAATTATCACTTTTGGAACTAAAATAAGTGTGTTTAGAATAATTTTAATTACTGAAATTGGTCAAAAAAGAAGCTTCTGAGTAGGAGAAAATGTCTGTAAAAATGGCAATTTTGGTCACGTTGAGGCTTCAAAAAGTAGTTATTCAACATGAGGCACAATCCAAATGACATTTTTAATCAATTTTTCTACAGTCCAAAAAATCAATTTTCTGATGAAAAACGATGACCCTTGACCTGTCGAAATTTCTCCAGATGGTCAGAAATGGAAATTTTTTAATGTTTCATTTTTTGACTGCAAATGACTATTCCATGTGAATTATCACTTTTGGAACAAAGATAAGTGTGTTTAGAGTCACTTTAATGCCTGAAATTGGTCGAAATAGAAGCTTCTGAATAGGAGAAAAAGTCTGTAATAATGGCAATTTTGGTCACATTGAGGCTTTAAAAAGTAGTTATTCAACATAAGGCACATTCCAAATGACATTTTGAATCAATTTTTCTAGAGTCCAAAAAAATCAATTTTCTGATGAAAAACGATGACCCGTGACCTGTCGAAATTTCTCCAGATTGTCAGAAATGGAAATTTTTTAATGTTTAGTTTTTTGACTGCAAATAACTATTCCATGTAAACTATCACTTTTGGAACTAAAATAAGTGTTTTTAGAGTAATTTTAATTACTGAAATTGGTCGAAAAAGAAGCTTCTGAGTAGGAGAAAATGTCTGTTAAAATGGCAATTTTGGTCACGTTGAGGCTTCAAAAAGTAGTTATTCAACATGAGGCACAATCCAAATGACATTTTTAATCAATTTTTCTACAGTCCAAAAAATCAATTTTCTGATGAAAAACGATGACCCGTGACCTGTCGAAATTTCTCCAGATGGTCAGAAATGGAAATTTTTTAATGTTTAATTTTTTGACTGCAAATGACTATTCCATGTAAATTATCACTTTTGGAACAAAAATAAGTGTGTTTAGAGTCACTTTAATGCCTGAAATTGGTCGAAATAGAAGCTTCTGAATAGGAGAAAAAGTCTGTAATAATGGCAATTTTGGTCACATTGAGGCTTTAAAAAGTAGTTATTCAACATAAGGCACATTCCAAATGACATTTTGAATCAATTTTTCTAGAGTCCAAAAAATCAATTTTCTGATGAAAAACGATGACCCGTGACCTGTCGAAATTTCTCCAGATTGTCAGAAATGGAAATTTTTTAATGTTTAGTTTTTTGACTGCAAATAACTATTCCATGTAAACTATCACTTTTGGAACTAAAATAAGTGTTTAGAGTCACTTTAATGCCTGAAATTGGTCAAAATAGAAGCTTCTGAATGGGAGCAAAAGTCTGTAATAATGGCAATTTTGGTCACATTGAAGCTTTAAAAAGTAGTTATTCAACATGAGGCACATTCCAAATGACATTTTTAATCAATTTTTCTACAGTCCAAAAAATCAATTTTCTGATGAAAAACGATGACCCGTGACCTCTCGAAATTTCTCCAGATGGTCAGAAATGGAAATATTTTAACGTTTAATTTTTTGACTGCAAATGACTATTCCATGTGAATTATCACTTTTGGAACTAAAAAAAGTGTGTTTAGAGTAATTTTAATTACTAAAATTGGTCGAAAAAGAAGCTTCTGAGTAGGAGAAAATGTCTGTTAAAATGGCAATTTTGGTCACGTTGAGGCTTCAAAAAGTAGTTATTCAACATGAGGCACAATCCAAATGACATTTTTAATCAATTTTTCTACAGTCCAAAAAATCAATTTTCTGATGAAAAACGATGACCCGTGACCTGTCGAAATTTCTCCAGATTGTCAGAAATGGAAATTTTTTTATGTTTAATTTTTTTACTGTAAATGACTATTCCATGTGAATTATCACTTTTGGAACAAAAACAAGTGTGTTTAGAGGCACTTTAATGCCTGAAATTGGTCGAAAAAGAAGCTTCTGAGTAGGAGAAAAAGTCTGTAATTATATCAATTTTGGTCACATTGAGGCTTTAAAAAGTAGTTATTCAACATGAGGCGCATTCTAAATGACATTTTGAATCAATTTTTCTACAGTCCAAAAAATCAATTTTCTGATGATAAACGATGACCCGTGACCTGTCAAAATTTCTCCAGATCGTCAGAAATGGAAATTTTTTAATGTTTAATTTTTTGACTGCAAATGACTTTTCCATGTAAATTATCACTTTTGGAACAAAAACAAGAGTCACTTTAATGCCTGAAATTGGTCGAAATAGAAGCTTCTGAATAGGAGCAAAAGTCTGTAATAATGGCAATTTTGTCACATTGAAGCTTTAAAAAGTAGTTATTCAACATGAGGCACATTCCAAATGACATTTTTAATCAATTTTTCTACAGTCCAAAAAATCAATTTTCTGATGAAAAACGATGACCCGTGACCTGTCGAAATTTCTCCAGATTGTCAGAAATGGAAATTTTTTAATGTTTAATTTGTATACTGTAAATGACTATTCCATGTGAATTATCACTTTTGGAACAAAGATAAGTGTGTTTAGAGTCACTTTAATGCCTGAAATTGGTCGAAATAGAAGCTTCTGAATTGGAGAAAATGTCTTTAAAAATGGCAATTTTCGTCACATTGAGGCTTTAAAAAGTAGTTATCCAACATGAGGCACAATCCAAATGACATTTTGAATCAATTTTTCTACAGTCCAAAAAATCAATTTTCTGATGAAAAACGATGACCCGTGACCTGTCGAAATTTCTCCAGATGGTCAGAAATGGAAATTTTTTAATGTTTAATTTTTTGACTGCAAATGACTTTTCCATGTAAATTATCACTTTTGGAACAAAAATAAGTGTGTTTAGAGTCACTTTAATGCCTGAAATTGGTCGAAATAGAAGCTTCTAAATAGGAGAAAAAGTCTGTAATAATGGCAATTTTGGTCACATTGAGGTTTTAAAAAGTAGTTATTCAACATGAGGCACATTCCAAATGACATTTTGAAACAATTTTTCTACAGTCCAAAAAATCAATTTTCTGATGATAAACGATGACCCGTGACCTGTCAAAATTTCTCCAGATCGTCAGAAATGGAAATTTTTTAATGTTTAATTTTTTGACTGCAAATGACTTTTCCATGTAAATTATCACTTTTGGAACAAAAACAAGTGTGTTTAGAGTCACTTTAATGCCTGAAATTGGTCGAAATAGAAGCTTCTGAATAGGAGAAAATGTCTGTTAAAATGGCAATTTTGGTCACGTTGAGGCTTCAAAAAGTAGTTATTCAACATGAGGCACAATCCAAATGACATTTTTAATCAATTTTTCTACAGTCCAAAAAATCAATTTTCTGATGAAAAACGATGACCCGTGACCTGTCGAAATTTCTCCAGATTGTCAGAAATGGAAATTTTTTTATGTTTAATTTTTTTACTGTAAATGACTATTCCATGTGAATTATCACTTTTGGAACAAAAACAAGTGTGTTTAGAGGCACTTTAATGCCTGAAATTGGTCGAAAAAGAAGCTTCTGAGTAGGAGAAAAAGTCTGTAATTATATCAATTTTGGTCACATTGAGGCTTTAAAAAGTAGTTATTCAACATGAGGCGCATTCTAAATGACATTTTGAATCAATTTTTCTACAGTCCAAAAAATCAATTTTCTGATGATAAACGATGACCCGTGACCTGTCAAAATTTCTCCAGATCGTCAGAAATGGAAATTTTTTAATGTTTAATTTTTTGACTGCAAATGACTTTTCCATGTAAATTATCACTTTTGGAACAAAAACAAGAGTCACTTTAATGCCTGAAATTGGTCGAAATAGAAGCTTCTGAATAGGAGCAAAAGTCTGTAATAATGGCAATTTTGTCACATTGAAGCTTTAAAAAGTAGTTATTCAACATGAGGCACATTCCAAATGACATTTTTAATCAATTTTTCTACAGTCCAAAAAATCAATTTTCTGATGAAAAACGATGACCCGTGACCTGTCGAAATTTCTCCAGATTGTCAGAAATGGAAATTTTTTAATGTTTAATTTGTATACTGTAAATGACTATTCCATGTGAATTATCACTTTTGGAACAAAGATAAGTGTGTTTAGAGTCACTTTAATGCCTGAAATTGGTCGAAATAGAAGCTTCTGAATTGGAGAAAATGTCTTTAAAAATGGCAATTTTCGTCACATTGAGGCTTTAAAAAGTAGTTATCCAACATGAGGCACAATCCAAATGACATTTTGAATCAATTTTTCTACAGTCCAAAAAATCAATTTTCTGATGAAAAACGATGACCCGTGACCTGTCGAAATTTCTCCAGATGGTCAGAAATGGAAATTTTTTAATGTTTAATTTTTTGACTGCAAATGACTTTTCCATGTAAATTATCACTTTTGGAACAAAAATAAGTGTGTTTAGAGTCACTTTAATGCCTGAAATTGGTCGAAATAGAAGCTTCTAAATAGGAGAAAAAGTCTGTAATAATGGCAATTTTGGTCACATTGAGGTTTTAAAAAGTAGTTATTCAACATGAGGCACATTCCAAATGACATTTTGAAACAATTTTTCTACAGTCCAAAAAATCAATTTTCTGATGATAAACGATGACCCGTGACCTGTCAAAATTTCTCCAGATCGTCAGAAATGGAAATTTTTTAATGTTTAATTTTTTGACTGCAAATGACTTTTCCATGTAAATTATCACTTTTGGAACAAAAACAAGTGTGTTTAGAGTCACTTTAATGCCTGAAATTGGTCGAAATAGAAGCTTCTGAATAGGAGAAAAAGTCTGTAATAATGGCAATTTGGGTCACATTGAGGCTTTAAAAAGTAGTTATTCAACATAAGGCACATTCCAAATGACATTTTGAATAAATTTTTCTAGAGTCCAAAAAATCAATTTTCTGATGAAAAACGATGACCCGTGACCTGTCGAAATTTCTCCAGATGGTCAGAAATGGAAATTTTTTAATGTTTAATTTTTATACTGTAAATGACTATTCCATGTGAATTATCACTTTTGGAATTTAAATAAGTGTGTTTAGAGTCACTTTAATGCCTGAAATTGGTCGAAGTAGAAGCTTCTGAATAGGAGAAAATGTCTGTATTAATGGCAATTTTGGTCACATTGAGGCTTCAAAAAGTAGTTATTCAACATGAGGCACAATCCAAATTACATTTTGAATCAATTTTTCTACAGTCCAAAAAAATCAATTTTCTGATGAAAAACGATGACCCGTGACCTGTCGAAATTTCTCCAGATGGTCAGAAATGGATATTTTTTAATGTTTCATTTTTTGACTGCAAATGACTATTCCATGTAAATTATCACTTTTGGAACAAAAACAAGTGTGCTTAGAGTCACTTTAATGCCTGAAATTGGTCGAAATAGAAGCTTCTGAATAGGAGAAAAAGTCTGTAATAATGGCAATTTTGGTCACATTGAGGCTTTAAAAAGTAGTTATTCAACATAAGGCACATTCCAAATGAGATTTTGAATCAATTTTTCTAGAGTCCAAAAACTCAATTTTCTGATGAAAAACGATGACCCGTGACGTGTCGAAATTTCTCCAGATGGTCAGAAATGGAAATTTTTTAATGTTTGATATTTTTACTGTAAAAGACTATTCCATGTAAATTATCACTTTTGGAACTAAAATAAGTGTTTAGAGTCACTTTAATGCCTGAAATTGGTCAAAATAGAAGCTTCTGAATAGGAGCAAAAGTCTGTAATAATGGCAATTTTGGTCACATTGAAGCTTTAAAAAGTAGTTATTCAACAGGAGGCACATTCCAAATGACATTTTTAATCAATTTTTCTACAGTCCAAAAAAGCAATTTTCTGATGAAAAACGATGACCCTTGACCTCTCGAAATTTCTCCAGATGGTCAGAAATGGAAATTTTTTAATGTTTAATTTTTATACTGTAAATGACTATTCCATGTGAATTATCACTTTTGGAATTTAAATAAGTGTGTTTAGAGTCACTTTAATGCCTGAAATTGGTCGAAGTAGAAGCTTCTGAATAGGAGAAAATGTCTGTATTAATGGCAATTTTGGTCACATTGAGGCTTCAAAAAGTAGTTATTCAACATGAGGCACAATCCAAATTACATTTTGAATCAATTTTTCTACAGTCCAAAAAAATCAATTTTCTGATGAAAAACGATGACCCGTGACCTGTCGAAATTTCTCCAGATGGTCAGAAATGGATATTTTTTAATGTTTCATTTTTTGACTGCAAATGACTATTCCATGTAAATTATCACTTTTGGAACAAAAACAAGTGTGCTTAGAGTCACTTTAATGCCTGAAATTGGTCGAAATAGAAGCTTCTGAATAGGAGAAAAAGTCTGTAATAATGGCAATTTTGGTCACATTGAGGCTTTAAAAAGTAGTTATTCAACATAAGGCACATTCCAAATGAGATTTTGAATCAATTTTTCTAGAGTCCAAAAACTCAATTTTCTGATGAAAAACGATGACCCGTGACGTGTCGAAATTTCTCCAGATGGTCAGAAATGGAAATTTTTTAATGTTTGATATTTTTACTGTAAAAGACTATTCCATGTAAATTATCACTTTTGGAACTAAAATAAGTGTTTAGAGTCACTTTAATGCCTGAAATTGGTCAAAATAGAAGCTTCTGAATAGGAGCAAAAGTCTGTAATAATGGCAATTTTGGTCACATTGAAGCTTTAAAAAGTAGTTATTCAACAGGAGGCACATTCCAAATGACATTTTTAATCAATTTTTCTACAGTCCAAAAAAGCAATTTTCTGATGAAAAACGATGACCCTTGACCTCTCGAAATTTCTCCAGATGGTCAGAAATGGAAATTTTTTAATGTTTAATTTTTATACTGTAAATGACTATTCCATGTGAATTATCACTTTTGGAATTTAAATAAGTGTGTTTAGAGTCACTTTAATGCCTGAAATTGGTCGAAGTAGAAGCTTCTGAATAGGAGAAAATGTCTGTATTAATGGCAATTTTGGTCACATTGAGGCTTCAAAAAGTAGTTATTCAACATGAGGCACAATCCAAATGACATTTTGAATCAATTTTTCTACAGTCCAAAAAAATCTATTTTCTGATGAAAAACGATGACCTGTGACCTGTTGAAATTTCTCCAGATGGTCAGAAATGGACATTTTTTAATGTTTCATTTTTTGACTGCAAATGACTATTCCATGTAAATTATCACTTTTGGAACAAAAACAAGTGTGCTTAGAGTCACTTTAATACCTGAAATTGGTCGAAATAGAAGCTTCTGAATAGGAGAAACTGTCTGTATTAATGGCAATTTTGGTCACATTGAGGCTTCAAAAAGTAGTTATTCAACATGAGGCACAATCCAAATGACATTTTGAATACATTTTTCTACAGTCCAAAAAATCGATTTTCTGATGAAAAACGATGACCCGTGACCTCTCGAAATTTCTCCAGATGGTCAGAAATGGAAATTTTTTAACGTTTAATGTTTTGACTGCAAATGACTATTCCATGTGAATTATCACTTTTGGAACTAAAATAAGTGTGTTTAGAATAATTTTAATTACTGAAATTGGTCAAAAAAGAAGCTTCTGAGTAGGAGAAAATGTCTGTAAAAATGGCAATTTTGGTCACGTTGAGGCTTCAAAAAGTAGTTATTCAACATGAGGCACAATCCAAATGACATTTTTAATCAATTTTTCTACAGTCCAAAAAATCAATTTTCTGATGAAAAACGATGACCCTTGACCTGTCGAAATTTCTCCAGATGGTCAGAAATGGACATTTTTTAATGTTTCATTTTTTGACTGCAAATGACTATTCCATGTAAATTATCACTTTTGGAACAAAAACAAGTGTGCTTAGAGTCACTTTAATGCCTGAAATTGGTCGAAATAGAAGCTTCTGAATAGGAGAAACTGTCTGTATTAATGGCAATTTTGGTCACATTGAGGCTTCAAAAAGTAGTTATTCAACATGAGGCACAATCCAAATGACATTTTGAATACATTTTTCTACAGTCCAAAAAATCGATTTTCTGATGAAAAACGATGACCCGTGACCTGTCGAAATTTCTCCAGATGGTCAGAAATGGAAATTTTTTAATGTTTAATATTTTTACTGTAAATGACTATTCCATGTAAATTATCACTTTTGGAACTAAAATAAGTGTTTAGAGTCACTTTAATGCCTGAAATTGGTCAAAATAGAAGCTTCTGAATAGGAGCAAAAGTCTGTAATAATGGCAATTTTGTCACATTGAAGCTTTAAAAAGTAGTTATTCAACATGAGGCACATTCCAAATGACATTTTTAATCAATTTTTCTACAGTCCAAAAAATCAATTTTCTGATGAAAAATGATGACCCGTGACCTCTCGAAATTTCTCCAGATGGTCAGAAATGGAAATTTTTTAACGTTTAATGTTTTGACTGCAAATGACTATTCCATGTGAATTATCACTTTTGGAACTAAAATAAGTGTGTTTAGAATAATTTTAATTACTGAAATTGGTCAAAAAAGAAGCTTCTGAGTAGGAGAAAATGTCTGTAAAAATGGCAATTTTGGTCACGTTGAGGCTTCAAAAAGTAGTTATTCAACATGAGGCACAATCCAAATGACATTTTTAATCAATTTTTCTACAGTCCAAAAAATCAATTTTCTGATGAAAAACGATGACCCTTGACCTGTCGAAATTTCTCCAGATGGTCAGAAATGGAAATTTTTTAATGTTTCATTTTTTGACTGCAAATGACTATTCCATTGGAATTATCACTTTTGGAACAAAGATAAGTGTGTTTAGAGTCACTTTAATGCCTGAAATTGGTCGAAATAGAAGCTTCTGAATAGGAGAAAAAGTCTGTAATAATGGCAATTTTGGTCACATTGAGGCTTTAAAAAGTAGTTATTCAA
Organism: Triturus cristatus; assembly: GCF_964204655.1. Classification (NCBI taxonomy): domain Eukaryota; kingdom Metazoa; phylum Chordata; class Amphibia; order Caudata; family Salamandridae; genus Triturus; species Triturus cristatus. The sequence continues at coordinate 889,660,517 of NC_140593.1, forward strand.
CATAAGGCACATTCCAAATGACATTTTGAATCAATTTTTCTAGAGTCCAAAAAATCAATTTTCTGATGAAAAACGATGACCCGTGACCTGTCGAAATTTCTCCAGATTGTCAGAAATGGAAATTTTTTAATGTTTAGTTTTTTGACTGCAAATAACTATTCCATGTAAACTATCACTTTTGGAACTAAAATAAGTGTTTAGAGTCACTTTAATGCCTGAAATTGGTCAAAATAGAAGCTTCTGAATGGGAGCAAAAGTCTGTAATAATGGCAATTTTGGTCACATTGAAGCTTTAAAAAGTAGTTTTTCAACATGAGGCACATTCCAAATGACATTTTTAATCAATTTTTCTACAGTCCAAAAAATCAATTTTCTGATGAAAAACGATGACCCGTGACCTCTCGAAATTTCTCCAGATGGTCAGAAATGGAAATATTTTAACGTTTAATTTTTTGACTGCAAATGACTATTCCATGTGAATTATCACTTTTGGAACTAAAATAAGTGTGTTTAGAGTAATTTTAATTACTGAAATTGGTCGAAAAAGAAGCTTCTGAGTAGGAGAAAATGTCTGTTAAAATGGCAATTTTGGTCACGTTGAGGCTTCAAAACGTAGTTATTCAACATGAGGCACAATCCAAATGACATTTTTAATCAATTTTTCTACAGTCCAAAAAATCAATTTTCTGATGAAAAACGATGACCCGTGACCTGTCGAAATTTCTCCAGATGGTCAGAAATGGAAATTTTTTAATGTTTAATTTTTTGACTGCAAATGACTATTCCATGTAAATTATCACTTTTGGAACAAAAATAAGTGTGTTTAGAGTCACTTTAATGCCTGAAATTGGTCGAAATAGAAGCTTCTAAATAGGAGAAAAAGTCTGTAATAATGGCAATTTTGGTCACATTGAGGTTTTAAAAAGTAGTTATTCAACATGAGGCACATTCCAAATGACATTTTGAAACAATTTTTCTACAGTCCAAAAAATCAATTTTCTGATGAAAAACGATGACCCGTGACCTGTCGAAATTTCTCCAGATGGTCAGAAATGGAAATTTTTTAATGTTTCATTTTTTGACTGCAAATGACTATTCCATGTGAATTATCACTTTTGGAACAAAGATAAGTGTGTTTAGAGTCACTTTAATGCCTGAAATTGGTCGAAATAGAAGCTTCTGAATAGGAGAAAAAGTCTGTAATAATGGCAATTTTGGTCACATTGAGGCTTTAAAAAGTAGTTATTCAACATAAGGCACATTCCAAATGACATTTTGAATCAATTTTTCTAGAGTCCAAAAAAATCAATTTTCTGATGAAAAACGATGACCCGTGACCTGTCGAAATTTCTCCAGATTGTCAGAAATGGAAATTTTTTAATGTTTAGTTTTTTGACTGCAAATAACTATTCCATGTAAACTATCACTTTTGGAACTAAAATAAGTGTTTAGAGTCACTTTAATGCCTGAAATTGGTCAAAATAGAAGCTTCTGAATGGGAGCAAAAGTCTGTAATAATGGCAATTTTGGTCACATTGAAGCTTTAAAAAGTAGTTATTCAACATTAGGCACATTCCAAATGACATTTTTAATCAATTTTTCTACAGTCCAAAAAATCAATTTTCTGATGAAAAACGATGACCCGTGACCTCTCGAAATTTCTCCAGATGGTCAGAAATGGAAATATTTTAACGTTTAATTTTTTGACTGCAAATGACTATTCCATGTGAATTATCACTTTTGGAACTAAAATAAGTGTTTTTAGAGTAATTTTAATTACTGAAATTGGTCGAAAAAGAAGCTTCTGAGTAGGAGAAAATGTCTGTTAAAATGGCAATTTTGGTCACGTTGAGGCTTCAAAAAGTAGTTATTCAACATGAGGCACAATCCAAATGACATTTTTAATCAATTTTTCTACAGTCCAAAAAATCAATTTTCTGATGAAAAACGATGACCCGTGACCTGTCGAAATTTCTCCAGATGGTCAGAAATGGAAATTTTTTAATGTTTAATTTTTTGACTGCAAATGACTATTCCATGTAAATTATCACTTTTGGAACAAAAATAAGTGTGTTTAGAGTCACTTTAATGCCTGAAATTGGTCGAAATAGAAGCTTCTGAATAGGAGAAAAAGTCTGTAATAATGGCAATTTTGGTCACATTGAGGCTTTAAAAAGTAGTTATTCAACATAAGGCACATTCCAAATGACATTTTGAATCAATTTTTCTAGAGTCCAAAAAATCAATTTTCTGATGAAAAACGATGACCCGTGACCTGTCGAAATTTCTCCAGATTGTCAGAAATGGAAATTTTTTAATGTTTAGTTTTTTGACTGCAAATAACTATTCCATGTAAACTATCACTTTTGGAACTAAAATAAGTGTTTAGAGTCACTTTAATGCCTGAAATTGGTCAAAATAGAAGCTTCTGAATGGGAGCAAAAGTCTGTAATAATGGCAATTTTGGTCACATTGAAGCTTTAAAAAGTAGTTATTCAACATGAGGCACATTCCAAATGACATTTTTAATCAATTTTTCTACAGTCCAAAAAATCAATTTTCTGATGAAAAACGATGACCCGTGACCTCTCGAAATTTCTCCAGATGGTCAGAAATGGAAATATTTTAACGTTTAATTTTTTGACTGCAAATGACTATTCCATGTGAATTATCACTTTTGGAACTAAAATAAGTGTGTTTAGAGTAATTTTAATTACTAAAATTGGTCGAAAAAGAAGCTTCTGAGTAGGAGAAAATGTCTGTTAAAATGGCAATTTTGGTCACGTTGAGGCTTCAAAAAGTAGTTATTCAACATGAGGCACAATCCAAATGACATTTTTAATCAATTTTTCTACAGTCCAAAAAATCAATTTTCTGATGAAAAACGATGACCCGTGACCTGTCGAAATTTCTCCAGATTGTCAGAAATGGAAATTTTTTTATGTTTAATTTTTTTACTGTAAATGACTATTCCATGTGAATTATCACTTTTGGAACAAAAACAAGTGTGTTTAGAGGCACTTTAATGCCTGAAATTGGTCGAAAAAGAAGCTTCTGAGTAGGAGAAAAAGTCTGTAATTATATCAATTTTGGTCACATTGAGGCTTTAAAAAGTAGTTATTCAACATGAGGCGCATTCTAAATGACATTTTGAATCAATTTTTCTACAGTCCAAAAAATCAATTTTCTGATGATAAACGATGACCCGTGACCTGTCAAAATTTCTCCAGATCGTCAGAAATGGAAATTTTTTAATGTTTAATTTTTTGACTGCAAATGACTTTTCCATGTAAATTATCACTTTTGGAACAAAAACAAGAGTCACTTTAATGCCTGAAATTGGTCGAAATAGAAGCTTCTGAATAGGAGCAAAAGTCTGTAATAATGGCAATTTTGTCACATTGAAGCTTTAAAAAGTAGTTATTCAACATGAGGCACATTCCAAATGACATTTTTAATCAATTTTTCTACAGTCCAAAAAATCAATTTTCTGATGAAAAACGATGACCCGTGACCTGTCGAAATTTCTCCAGATTGTCAGAAATGGAAATTTTTTAATGTTTAATTTGTATACTGTAAATGACTATTCCATGTGAATTATCACTTTTGGAACAAAGATAAGTGTGTTTAGAGTCACTTTAATGCCTGAAATTGGTCGAAATAGAAGCTTCTGAATTGGAGAAAATGTCTTTAAAAATGGCAATTTTCGTCACATTGAGGCTTTAAAAAGTAGTTATCCAACATGAGGCACAATCCAAATGACATTTTGAATCAATTTTTCTACAGTCCAAAAAATCAATTTTCTGATGAAAAACGATGACCCGTGACCTGTCGAAATTTCTCCAGATGGTCAGAAATGGAAATTTTTTAATGTTTAATTTTTTGACTGCAAATGACTTTTCCATGTAAATTATCACTTTTGGAACAAAAATAAGTGTGTTTAGAGTCACTTTAATGCCTGAAATTGGTCGAAATAGAAGCTTCTAAATAGGAGAAAAAGTCTGTAATAATGGCAATTTTGGTCACATTGAGGTTTTAAAAAGTAGTTATTCAACATGAGGCACATTCCAAATGACATTTTGAAACAATTTTTCTACAGTCCAAAAAATCAATTTTCTGATGATAAACGATGACCCGTGACCTGTCAAAATTTCTCCAGATCGTCAGAAATGGAAATTTTTTTAATGTTTAATTTTTTGACTGCAAATGACTTTTCCATGTAAATTATCACTTTTGGAACAAAAACAAGTGTGTTTAGAGTCACTTTAATGCCTGAAATTGGTCGAAATAGAAGCTTCTGAATAGGAGAAAATGTCTGTTAAAATGGCAATTTTGGTCACGTTGAGGCTTCAAAAAGTAGTTATTCAACATGAGGCACAATCCAAATGACATTTTTAATCAATTTTTCTACAGTCCAAAAAATCAATTTTCTGATGAAAAACGATGACCCGTGACCTGTCGAAATTTCTCCAGATTGTCAGAAATGGAAATTTTTTTATGTTTAATTTTTTTACTGTAAATGACTATTCCATGTGAATTATCACTTTTGGAACAAAAACAAGTGTGTTTAGAGGCACTTTAATGCCTGAAATTGGTCGAAAAAGAAGCTTCTGAGTAGGAGAAAAAGTCTGTAATTATATCAATTTTGGTCACATTGAGGCTTTAAAAAGTAGTTATTCAACATGAGGCGCATTCTAAATGACATTTTGAATCAATTTTTCTACAGTCCAAAAAATCAATTTTCTGATGATAAACGATGACCCGTGACCTGTCAAAATTTCTCCAGATCGTCAGAAATGGAAATTTTTTAATGTTTAATTTTTTGACTGCAAATGACTTTTCCATGTAAATTATCACTTTTGGAACAAAAACAAGAGTCACTTTAATGCCTGAAATTGGTCGAAATAGAAGCTTCTGAATAGGAGCAAAAGTCTGTAATAATGGCAATTTTGTCACATTGAAGCTTTAAAAAGTAGTTATTCAACATGAGGCACATTCCAAATGACATTTTTAATCAATTTTTCTACAGTCCAAAAAATCAATTTTCTGATGAAAAACGATGACCCGTGACCTGTCGAAATTTCTCCAGATTGTCAGAAATGGAAATTTTTTAATGTTTAATTTGTATACTGTAAATGACTATTCCATGTGAATTATCACTTTTGGAACAAAGATAAGTGTGTTTAGAGTCACTTTAATGCCTGAAATTGGTCGAAATAGAAGCTTCTGAATTGGAGAAAATGTCTTTAAAAATGGCAATTTTCGTCACATTGAGGCTTTAAAAAGTAGTTATCCAACATGAGGCACAATCCAAATGACATTTTGAATCAATTTTTCTACAGTCCAAAAATCAATTTTCTGATGAAAAACGATGACCCGTGACCTGTCGAAATTTCTCCAGATGGTCAGAAATGGAAATTTTTTAATGTTTAATTTTTTGACTGCAAATGACTTTTCCATGTAAATTATCACTTTTGGAACAAAAATAAGTGTGTTTAGAGTCACTTTAATGCCTGAAATTGGTCGAAATAGAAGCTTCTAAATAGGAGAAAAAGTCTGTAATAATGGCAATTTTGGTCACATTGAGGTTTTAAAAAGTAGTTATTCAACATGAGGCACATTCCAAATGACATTTTGAAACAATTTTTCTACAGTCCAAAAAATCAATTTTCTGATGATAAACGATGACCCGTGACCTGTCAAAATTTCTCCAGATCGTCAGAAATGGAAATTTTTTAATGTTTAATTTTTTGACTGCAAATGACTTTTCCATGTAAATTATCACTTTTGGAACAAAAACAAGTGTGTTTAGAGTCACTTTAATGCCTGAAATTGGTCGAAATAGAAGCTTCTGAATAGGAGAAAAAGTCTGTAATAATGGCAATTTGGGTCACATTGAGGCTTTAAAAAGTAGTTATTCAACATAAGGCACATTCCAAATGACATTTTGAATAAATTTTTCTAGAGTCCAAAAAATCAATTTTCTGATGAAAAACGATGACCCGTGACCTGTCGAAATTTCTCCAGATGGTCAGAAATGGAAATTTTTTAATGTTTAATTTTTATACTGTAAATGACTATTCCATGTGAATTATCACTTTTGGAATTTAAATAAGTGTGTTTAGAGTCACTTTAATGCCTGAAATTGGTCGAAGTAGAAGCTTCTGAATAGGAGAAAATGTCTGTATTAATGGCAATTTTGGTCACATTGAGGCTTCAAAAAGTAGTTATTCAACATGAGGCACAATCCAAATTACATTTTGAATCAATTTTTCTACAGTCCAAAAAAATCAATTTTCTGATGAAAAACGATGACCCGTGACCTGTCGAAATTTCTCCAGATGGTCAGAAATGGATATTTTTTAATGTTTCATTTTTTGACTGCAAATGACTATTCCATGTAAATTATCACTTTTGGAACAAAAACAAGTGTGCTTAGAGTCACTTTAATGCCTGAAATTGGTCGAAATAGAAGCTTCTGAATAGGAGAAAAAGTCTGTAATAATGGCAATTTTGGTCACATTGAGGCTTTAAAAAGTAGTTATTCAACATAAGGCACATTCCAAATGAGATTTTGAATCAATTTTTCTAGAGTCCAAAAACTCAATTTTCTGATGAAAAACGATGACCCGTGACGTGTCGAAATTTCTCCAGATGGTCAGAAATGGAAATTTTTTAATGTTTGATATTTTTACTGTAAAAGACTATTCCATGTAAATTATCACTTTTGGAACTAAAATAAGTGTTTAGAGTCACTTTAATGCCTGAAATTGGTCAAAATAGAAGCTTCTGAATAGGAGCAAAAGTCTGTAATAATGGCAATTTTGGTCACATTGAAGCTTTAAAAAGTAGTTATTCAACAGGAGGCACATTCCAAATGACATTTTTAATCAATTTTTCTACAGTCCAAAAAAGCAATTTTCTGATGAAAAACGATGACCCTTGACCTCTCGAAATTTCTCCAGATGGTCAGAAATGGAAATTTTTTAATGTTTAATTTTTATACTGTAAATGACTATTCCATGTGAATTATCACTTTTGGAATTTAAATAAGTGTGTTTAGAGTCACTTTAATGCCTGAAATTGGTCGAAGTAGAAGCTTCTGAATAGGAGAAAATGTCTGTATTAATGGCAATTTTGGTCACATTGAGGCTTCAAAAAGTAGTTATTCAACATGAGGCACAATCCAAATGACATTTTGAATCAATTTTTCTACAGTCCAAAAAAATCTATTTTCTGATGAAAAACGATGACCTGTGACCTGTTGAAATTTCTCCAGATGGTCAGAAATGGACATTTTTTAATGTTTCATTTTTTGACTGCAAATGACTATTCCATGTAAATTATCACTTTTGGAACAAAAACAAGTGTGCTTAGAGTCACTTTAATACCTGAAATTGGTCGAAATAGAAGCTTCTGAATAGGAGAAACTGTCTGTATTAATGGCAATTTTGGTCACATTGAGGCTTCAAAAAGTAGTTATTCAACATGAGGCACAATCCAAATGACATTTTGAATACATTTTTCTACAGTCCAAAAAATCGATTTTCTGATGAAAAACGATGACCCGTGACCTCTCGAAATTTCTCCAGATGGTCAGAAATGGAAATTTTTTAACGTTTAATGTTTTGACTGCAAATGACTATTCCATGTGAATTATCACTTTTGGAACTAAAATAAGTGTGTTTAGAATAATTTTAATTACTGAAATTGGTCAAAAAAGAAGCTTCTGAGTAGGAGAAAATGTCTGTAAAAATGGCAATTTTGGTCACGTTGAGGCTTCAAAAAGTAGTTATTCAACATGAGGCACAATCCAAATGACATTTTTAATCAATTTTTCTACAGTCCAAAAAATCAATTTTCTGATGAAAAACGATGACCCTTGACCTGTCGAAATTTCTCCAGATGGTCAGAAATGGACATTTTTTAATGTTTCATTTTTTGACTGCAAATGACTATTCCATGTAAATTATCACTTTTGGAACAAAAACAAGTGTGCTTAGAGTCACTTTAATGCCTGAAATTGGTCGAAATAGAAGCTTCTGAATAGGAGAAACTGTCTGTATTAATGGCAATTTTGGTCACATTGAGGCTTCAAAAAGTAGTTATTCAACATGAGGCACAATCCAAATGACATTTTGAATACATTTTTCTACAGTCCAAAAAATCGATTTTCTGATGAAAAACGATGACCCGTGACCTGTCGAAATTTCTCCAGATGGTCAGAAATGGAAATTTTTTAATGTTTAATATTTTTACTGTAAATGACTATTCCATGTAAATTATCACTTTTGGAACTAAAATAAGTGTTTAGAGTCACTTTAATGCCTGAAATTGGTCAAAATAGAAGCTTCTGAATAGGAGCAAAAGTCTGTAATAATGGCAATTTTGTCACATTGAAGCTTTAAAAAGTAGTTATTCAACATGAGGCACATTCCAAATGACATTTTTAATCAATTTTTCTACAGTCCAAAAAATCAATTTTCTGATGAAAAATGATGACCCGTGACCTCTCGAAATTTCTCCAGATGGTCAGAAATGGAAATTTTTTAACGTTTAATGTTTTGACTGCAAATGACTATTCCATGTGAATTATCACTTTTGGAACTAAAATAAGTGTGTTTAGAATAATTTTAATTACTGAAATTGGTCAAAAAAGAAGCTTCTGAGTAGGAGAAAATGTCTGTAAAAATGGCAATTTTGGTCACGTTGAGGCTTCAAAAAGTAGTTATTCAACATGAGGCACAATCCAAATGACATTTTTAATCAATTTTTCTACAGTCCAAAAAATCAATTTTCTGATGAAAAACGATGACCCTTGACCTGTCGAAATTTCTCCAGATGGTCAGAAATGGAAATTTTTTAATGTTTCATTTTTTGACTGCAAATGACTATTCCATTGGAATTATCACTTTTGGAACAAAGATAAGTGTGTTTAGAGTCACTTTAATGCCTGAAATTGGTCGAAATAGAAGCTTCTGAATAGGAGAAAAAGTCTGTAATAATGGCAATTTTGGTCACATTGAGGCTTTAAAAAGTAGTTATTCAACATAAGGCACATTCCAAATGACATTTTGAATCAATTTTTCTAGAGTCCAAAAAATCAATTTTCTGATGAAAAACGATGACCCGTGACCTGTCGAAATTTCTCCAGATTGTCAGAAATGGAAATTTTTTAATGTTTAGTTTTTTGACTGCAAATAACTATTCCATGTAAACTATCACTTTTGGAACTAAAATAAGTGTTTAGAGTCACTTTAATGCCTGAAATTGGTCAAAATAGAAGCTTCTGAATGGGAGCAAAAGTCTGTAATAATGGCAATTTTGGTCACATTGAAGCTTTAAAAAGTAGTTTTTCAACATGAGGCACATTCCAAATGACATTTTTAATCAATTTTTCTACAGTCCAAAAAATCAATTTTCTGATGAAAAACGATGACCCGTGACCTCTCGAAATTTCTCCAGATGGTCAGAAATGGAAATATTTTAACGTTTAATTTTTTGACTGCAAATGACTATTCCATGTGAATTATCACTTTTGGAACTAAAATAAGTGTGTTTAGAGTAATTTTAATTACTGAAATTGGTCGAAAAAGAAGCTTCTGAGTAGGAGAAAATGTCTGTTAAAATGGCAATTTTGGTCACGTTGAGGCTTCAAAACGTAGTTATTCAACATGAGGCACAATCCAAATGACATTTTTAATCAATTTTTCTACAGTCCAAAAAATCAATTTTCTGATGAAAAACGATGACCCGTGACCTGTCGAAATTTCTCCAGATGGTCAGAAATGGAAATTTTTTAATGTTTAATTTTTTGACTGCAAATGACTATTCCATGTAAATTATCACTTTTGGAACAAAAATAAGTGTGTTTAGAGTCACTTTAATGCCTGAAATTGGTCGAAATAGAAGCTTCTAAATAGGAGAAAAAGTCTGTAATAATGGCAATTTTGGTCACATTGAGGTTTTAAAAAGTAGTTATTCAACATGAGGCACATTCCAAATGACATTTTGAAACAATTTTTCTACAGTCCAAAAAATCAATTTTCTGATGAAAAACGATGACCCGTGACCTGTCGAAATTTCTCCAGATGGTCAGAAATGGAAATTTTTTAATGTTTATTTTTTTTTACTGTAAATGACTATTCCATGTGAATTATCACTTTTCGAACAAAAATAAGGGTGTTTAGAGTCACTTTAATGCCTGAAATTGGTCGAAATAGAAGCTTCTGAATAAGAGAAAAAGTCTGTAATAATGGCAATTTTGGTCACATTAAGGTTTTAAAAAGTAGTTATTCAACATGAGGCACATTCCAAATGACATTTTTAATCAATTTTTCTACAGTCCAAAAAATCAATTTTCTGATGAAAAACGATGACCCGTGACCTGTCGAAATTTCTCCAGATTGTCAGAAATGGAAATTTTTTTATGTTTAATTTTTTTACTGTAAATGACTATTCCATGTGAATTATCACTTTTGGAACAAAAACAAGTGTGTTTAGAGGCACTTTAATGCCTGAAATTGGTCGAAAAAGAAGCTTCTGAGTAGGAGAAAAAGTCTGTAATTATATCAATTTTGGTCACATTGAGGCTTTAAAAAGTAGTTATTCAACATGAGGCGCATTCTAAATGACATTTTGAATCAATTTTTCTACAGTCCAAAAAATCAATTTTCTGATGATAAACGATGACCCGTGACCTGTCAAAATTTCTCCAGATCGTCAGAAATGGAAATTTTTTAATGTTTAATTTTTTGACTGCAAATGACTTTTCCATGTAAATTATCACTTTTGGAACAAAAACAAGTGTGTTTAGAGTCACTTTAATGCCTGAAATTGGTCGAAATAGAAGCTTCTGAATAGGAGAAAAAGTCTGTAATAATGGCAATTTGGGTCACATTGAGGCTTTAAAAAGTAGTTATTCAACATAAGGCACATTCCAAATGACATTTTGAATACATTTTTCTAGAGTCCAAAAAATCAATTTTCTGATGAAAAACGATGACCCGTGACCTGTCGAAATTTCTCCAGATGGTCAGAAATGGAAATTTTTTAATGTTTAATTTTTATACTGTAAATGACTATTCCATGTGAATTATCACTTTTGGAATTTAAATAAGTGTGTTTAGAGTCACTTTAATGCCTGAAATTGGTCGAAGTAGAAGCTTCTGAATAGGAGAAAATGTCTGTATTAATGGCAATTTTGGTCACGTTGAGGCTTCAAAAAGTAGTTATTCAACATGAGGCACAATCCAAATTACATTTTGAATCCATTTTTCTACAGTCCAAAAAATCAATTTTCTGATGAAAAACGATGACCTGTGACCTGTTGAAATTTCTCCAGATGGTCAGAAATGGAAATTTTTTAACGTTTAATGTTTTGACTGCAAATGACTATTCCATGTGAATTATCACTTTTGGAACTAAAATAAGTGTGTTTAGAATAATTTTAATTACTGAAATTGGTCAAAAAAGAAGCTTCTGAGTAGGAGAAAATGTCTGTAAAAATGGCAATTTTGGTCACGTTGAGGCTTCAAAAAGTAGTTATTCCACATGAGGCACAATCCAAATGACATTTTTAATCAATTTTTCTACAGTCCAAAAAATCAATTTTCTGATGAAAAACGATGACCCTTGACCTGTCGAAATTTCTCCAGATGGTCAGAAATGGAAATTTTTTAATGTTTAATTTTTTGACTGCAAATGACTATTCCATGTGAATTATCACTTTTGGAACAAAGATAAGTGTGTTTAGAGTCACTTTAATGCCTGAAATTGGTCGAAATAGAAGCTTCTGAATAGGAGAAAATGTCTTTAAAAATGGCAATTTTTGTCACATTGAGGCTTTAAAAAGTAGTTATTCAACATGAGGCACAATCCAAATGACATTTTGAATCAATTTTTCTACAGTCCAAAAAAATCAATTTTCTGATGAAACACGATGACCTGTGACCTGTTGAAATTTCTCCAGATGGTCAGAAATGGACATTTTTTAATGTTTCATTTTTTGACTGCAAATGACTATTCCATGTAAATTATCACTTTTGGAACAAAAACAAGTGTGCTTAGAGTCACTTTAATGCCTGAAATTGGTCGAAATAGAAGCTTCTGAATAGGAGAAAAAGTCTGTAATAATGGCAATTTTGGTCACATTGAGGCTTTAAAAAGTAGTTATTCAACATAAGGCACATTCCAAATGAGATTTTGAATCAATTTTTCTAGAGTCCAAAAACTCAATTTTCTGATGAAAAACGATGACCCGTGACGTGTCGAAATTTCTCCAGATGGTCAGAAATGGAAATTTTTTAATGTTTGATATTTTTACTGTAAAAGACTATTCCATGTAAATTATCACTTTTGGAACTAAAATAAGTGTTTAGAGTCACTTTAATGCCTGAAATTGGTCAAAATAGAAGCTTCTGAATAGGAGCAAAAGTCTGTAATAATGGCAATTTTGGTCACATTGAAGCTTTAAAAAGTAGTTATTCAACAGGAGGCACATTCCAAATGACATTTTTAATCAATTTTTCTACAGTCCAAAAAAGCAATTTTCTGATGAAAAACGATGACCCGTGACCTCTCGAAATTTCTCCAGATGGTCAGAAATGGAAATTTTTTAATGTTTAATTTTTATACTGTAAATGACTATTCCATGTGAATTATCACTTTTGGAATTTAAATAAGTGTGTTTAGAGTCACTTTAATGCCTGAAATTGGTCGAAGTAGAAGCTTCTGAATAGGAGAAAATGTCTGTATTAATGGCAATTTTGGTCACATTGAGGCTTCAAAAAGTAGTTATTCAACATGAGGCACAATCCAAATGACATTTTGAATCAATTTTTCTACAGTCCAAAAAAATCTATTTTCTGATGAAAAACGATGACCTGTGACCTGTTGAAATTTCTCCAGATGGTCAGAAATGGACATTTTTTAATGTTTCATTTTTTGACTGCAAATGACTATTCCATGTAAATTATCACTTTTGGAACAAAAACAAGTGTGCTTAGAGTCACTTTAATGCCTGAAATTGGTCGAAATAGAAGCTTCTGAATAGGAGAAACTGTCTGTATTAATGGCAATTTTGGTCACATTGAGGCTTCAAAAAGTAGTTATTCAACATGAGGCACAATCCAAATGACATTTTGAATACATTTTTCTACAGTCCAAAAAATCAATTTTCTGATGAAAAACGATGACCCGTGACCTGTCGAAATTTCTCCAGATGGTCAGAAATGGAAATTTTTTAATGTTTAATATTTTTACTGTAAATGACTATTCCATGTAAATTATCACTTTTGGAACTAAAATAAGTGTTTAGAGTCACTTTAATGCCTGAAATTGGTCCAAATAGAAGCTTCTGAATAGGAGCAAAAGTCTGTAATAATGGCAATTTTGTCACATTGAAGCTTTAAAAAGTAGTTATTCAACATGAGGAACATTCCAAATGACATTTTTAATCAATTTTTCTACAGTCTAAAAAATCAATTTTCTGATGAAAAATGATGACCCGTGACCTCTCGAAATTTCTCCAGATGGTCAGAAATGGAAATTTTTTAACGTTTAATGTTTTGACTGCAAATGACTATTCCATGTGAATTATCACTTTTGGAACTAAAATAAGTGTGTTTAGAATAATTTTAATTACTGAAATTGGTCAAAAAAGAAGCTTCTGAGTAGGAGAAAATGTCTGTAAAAATGGCAATTTTGGTCACGTTGAGGCTTCAAAAAGTAGTTATTCAACATGAGGCACAATCCAAATGACATTTTTAATCAATTTTTCTACAGTCCAAAAAATCAATTTTCTGATGAAAAACGATGACCCTTGACCTGTCGAAATTTCTCCAGATGGTCAGAAATGGAAATTTTTTAATGTTTAATTTTTTGACTGCAAATGACTATTCCATGTGAATTATCACTTTTGGAACAAAGATAAGTGTGTTTAGAGTCACTTTAATGCCTGAAATTGGTCGAAATAGAAGCTTCTGAATAGGAGAAAATGTCTTTAAAAATGGCAATTTTTGTCACATTGAGGCTTTAAAAAGTAGTTATTCAACATGAGGCACAATCCAAATGACATTTTGAATCAATTTTTCTACAGTCCAAAAAAATCAATTTTCTGATGAAACACGATGACCTGTGACCTGTTGAAATTTCTCCAGATGGTCAGAAATGGACATTTTTTAATGTTTCATTTTTTGACTGCAAATGACTATTCCATGTAAATTATCACTTTTGGAACAAAAACAAGTGTGCTTAGAGTCACTTTAATGCCTGAAATTGGTCGAAATAGAAGCTTCTGAATAGGAGAAAAAGTCTGTAATAATGGCAATTTTGGTCACATTGAGGCTTTAAAAAGTAGTTATTCAACATAAGGCACATTCCAAATGAGATTTTGAATCAATTTTTCTAGAGTCCAAAAACTCAATTTTCTGATGAAAAACGATGACCCGTGACGTGTCGAAATTTCTCCAGATGGTCAGAAATGGAAATTTTTTAATGTTTGATATTTTTACTGTAAAAGACTATTCCATGTAAATTATCACTTTTGGAACTAAAATAAGTGTTTAGAGTCACTTTAATGCCTGAAATTGGTCAAAATAGAAGCTTCTGAATAGGAGCAAAAGTCTGTAATAATGGCAATTTTGGTCACATTGAAGCTTTAAAAAGTAGTTATTCAACAGGAGGCACATTCCAAATGACATTTTTAATCAATTTTTCTACAGTCCAAAAAAGCAATTTTCTGATGAAAAACGATGACCCTTGACCTCTCGAAATTTCTCCAGATGGTCAGAAATGGAAATTTTTTAATGTTTCATTTTTTGACTGCAAATGACTATTCCATGTAAATTATCACTTTTGGAACAAAAACAAGTGTGCTTAGAGTCACTTTAATGCCTGAAATTGGTCGAAATAAAAGCTTCTGAATAGGAGAAAAAGTCTGTAATAATGGCAATTTTGGTCACATTGAGGCTTTAAAAAGTAGTTATTCAACATAAGGCACATTCCAAATGAGATTTTGAATCAATTTTTCTAGAGTCCAAAAACTCAATTTTCTGATGAAAAACGATGACCCGTGACGTGTCGAAATTTCTCCAGATGGTCAGAAATGGAAATTTTTTAATGTTTGATATTTTTACTGTAAAAGACTATTCCATGTGAATTATCACTTTTGGAATTTAAATAAGTGTGTTTAGAGTCACTTTAATGCCTGAAATTGGTCGAAGTAGAAGCTTCTGAATAGGAGAAAATGTCTGTATTAATGGCAATTTTGGTCACATTGAGGCTTCAAAAAGTAGTTATTCAACATGAGGCACAATCCAAATGACATTTTGAATCAATTTTTCTACAGTCCAAAAAAATCTATTTTCTGATGAAAAACGATGACCTGTGACCTGTTGAATTTTCTCCAGATGGTCAGAAATGGACATTTTTTAATGTTTCATTTTTTGACTGCAAATGACTATTCCATGTAAATTATCACTTTTGGAACAAAAACAAGTGTGCTTAGAGTCACTTTAATGCCTGAAATTGGTCGAAATAGAAGCTTCTGAATAGGAGAAACTGTCTGTATTAATGGCAATTTTGGTCACATTGAGGCTTCAAAAAGTAGTTATTCAACATGAGGCACAATCCAAATGACATTTTGAATACATTTTTCTACAGTCCAAAAAATCGATTTTCTGATGAAAAACGATGACCCGTGACCTGTCGAAATTTCTCCAGATGGTCAGAAATGGAAATTTTTTAATGTTTAATATTTTTTACTGTAAATGACTATTCCATGTAAATTATCACTTTTGGAACTAAAATAAGTGTTTAGAGTCACTTTAATGCCTGAAATTGGTCCAAATAGAAGCTTCTGAATAGGAGCAAAAGTCTGTAATAATGGCAATTTTGTCACATTGAAGCTTTAAAAAGTAGTTATTCAACATGAGGCACATTCCAAATGACATTTTTAATCAATTTTTCTACAGTCCAAAAAATCAATTTTCTGATGAAAAATGATGACCCGTGACCTCTCGAAATTTCTCCAGATGGTCAGAAATGGAAATTTTTTAACGTTTAATGTTTTGACTGCAAATGACTATTCCATGTGAATTATCACTTTTGGAACTAAAATAAGTGTGTTTAGAATAATTTTAATTACTGAAATTGGTCAAAAAAGAAGCTTCTGAGTAGGAGAAAATGTCTGTAAAAATGGCAATTTTGGTCCCGTTGAGGCTTCAAAAAGTAGTTATTCAACATGAGGCACAATCCAAATGACATTTTTAATCAATTTTTCTACAGTCCAAAAAATCAATTTTCTGATGAAAAACGATGACCCGTGACCTGTCGAAATTTCTCCAGATGGTCAGAAATGGAAATTTTTTAATGTTTAATTTTTTGACTGCAAATGACTATTCCATGTGAATTATCACTTTTGGAACAAAGATAAGTGTGTTTAGAGTCACTTTAATGCCTGAAATTGGTCGAAATAGAAGCTTCTGAATAGGAGAAAATGTCTTTAAAAATGGCAATTTTTGTCACATTGAGGCTTTAAAAAGTAGTTATTCAACATGAGGCACAATCCAAATGACATTTTGAATCAATTTTTCTACAGTCCAAAAAAACAATTTTCTGATGAAAAACGATGACCCGTGACCTGTCGAAATTTCTCCAGATGGTCAGAAATGGAAATTTTTTAATGTTTAATTTTTATACTGTAAATGACTATTCCATGTGAATTATCACTTTTGGAATTTAAATAAGTGTGTTTAGAGTCACTTTAATGCCTGAAATTGGTCGAAGTAGAAGCTTCTGAATAGGAGAAAATGTCTGTATTAATGGCAATTTTGGTCACATTGAGGCTTCAAAAAGTAGTTATTCAACATGAGGCACAATCCAAATGACATTTTGAATCAATTTTTCTACAGTCCAAAAAAATCAATTTTCTGATGAAAAACGATGACCCGTGACCTGTCGAAATTTCTCCAGATGGTCAGAAATGGACATTTTTTAATGTTTCATTTTTTGACTGTAAATGACTTTTCCATGTAAATTATCACTTATGAAAGAAAAATAAGTGTGTTTAGAGTCACTTTAATGCCTGAAATTGGTCGAAATAGAAGCTTCTGAATAGGAGAAAATGTCTTTAAAAATGGCAATTTTAGACACATTGAGGCTTTAAAAAGTAGTTATTCAACATGAGGCACAATCCAAATGACATTTTGAATCAATTTTTCTACAGTCCAAAAAAATCAATTTTCTGATGAAACACGATGACCTGTGACCTGTTGAAATTTCTCCAGATGGTCAGAAATGGACATTTTTTAATGTTTCATTTTTTGACTGCAAATGACTATTC
This sequence comes from Triturus cristatus, assembly GCF_964204655.1. NCBI lineage: Eukaryota > Metazoa > Chordata > Amphibia > Caudata > Salamandridae > Triturus > Triturus cristatus. The sequence continues at coordinate 889,677,861 of NC_140593.1, forward strand.
CATGTAAATTATCACTTTTGGAACAAAAACAAGTGTGCTTAGAGTCACTTTAATGCCTGAAATTTGTCGAAATAGAAGCTTCTGAATAGGAGAAACTGTCTGTATTAATGGCAATTTTGGTCACATTGAGGCTTCAAAAAGTAGTTATTCAACATGAGGCACAATCCAAATGACATTTTGAATAAATTTTTCTACAGTCCAAAAAAATCAATTTTCTGATGAAAAACGATGACCCGTGACCTGTCGAATTTTCTCCAGATGGTCAGAAATGGAAATTTTTTAATGTTTAATATTTTTACTGTAAATGACTATTCCATGTAAATTATCACTTTTGGAACTAAAATAAGTGTTTAGAGTCACTTTAATGCCTGAAATTGGTCCAAATAGAAGCTTCTGAATAGGAGCAAAAGTCTGTAATAATGGCAATTTTGTCACATTGAAGCTTTAAAAAGTAGTTATTCAACATGCGGCACATTCCAAATGACATTTTTAATCAATTGTTCTACAGTCTAAAAAATCAATTTTCTGATGAAAAATGATGACCCGTGACCTCTCGAAATTTCTCCAGATGGTCAGAAATGGAAATTTTTTAACGTTTAATGTTTTGACTGCAAATGACTATTCCATTTGAATTATCACTTTTGGAACTAAAATAAGTGTGTTTAGAATAATTTTAATTACTGAAATTGGTCAAAAAAGAAGCTTCTGAGTAGGAGAAAATGTCTGTAAAAATGGCAATTTTGGTCACGTTGAGGCTTCAAAAAGTAGTTATTCAACATGAGGCACAATCCAAATGACATTTTTAATCAATTTTTCTACAGTCCAAAAAATCAATTTTCTGATGAAAAACGATGACCCTTGACCTGTCGAAATTTCTCCAGATGGTCAGAAATGGAAATTTTTTAATGTTTAATTTTTTGACTGCAAATGACTATTCCATGTGAATTATCACTTTTGGAACAAAGATAAGTGTGTTTAGAGTCACTTTAATGCCTGAAATTGGTCGAAATAGAAGCTTCTGAATAGGAGAAAATGTCTTTAAAAATGGCAATTTTTGTCACATTGAGGCTTTAAAAAGTAGTTATTCAACATGAGGCACAATCCAAATGACATTTTGAATCAATTTTTCTACAGTCCAAAAAAATCAATTTTCTGATGAAACACGATGACCTGTGACCTGTTGAAATTTCTCCAGATGGTCAGAAATGGACATTTTTTAATGTTTCATTTTTTGACTGCAAATGACTATTCCATGTAAATTATCACTTTTGGAACAAAAACAAGTGTGCTTAGAGTCACTTTAATGCCTGAAATTGGTCGAAATAGAAGCTTCTGAATAGGAGAAAAAGTCTGTAATAATGGCAATTTTGGTCACATTGAGGCTTTAAAAAGTAGTTATTCAACATAAGGCACATTCCAAATGAGATTTTGAATCAATTTTTCTAGAGTCCAAAAACTCAATTTTCTGATGAAAAACGATGACCCGTGACGTGTCGAAATTTCTCCAGATGGTCAGAAATGGAAATTTTTTAATGTTTGATATTTTTACTGTAAAAGACTATTCCATGTAAATTATCACTTTTGGAACTAAAATAAGTGTTTAGAGTCACTTTAATGCCTGAAATTGGTCAAAATAGAAGCTTCTGAATAGGAGCAAAAGTCTGTAATAATGGCAATTTTGGTCACATTGAAGCTTTAAAAAGTAGTTATTCAACAGGAGGCACATTCCAAATGACATTTTTAATCAATTTTTCTACAGTCCAAAAAAGCAATTTTCTGATGAAAAACGATGACCCGTGACCTCTCGAAATTTCTCCAGATGGTCAGAAATGGAAATTTTTTAATGTTTAATTTTTATACTGTAAATGACTATTCCATGTGAATTATCACTTTTGGAATTTAAATAAGTGTGTTTAGAGTCACTTTAATGCCTGAAATTGGTCGAAGTAGAAGCTTCTGAATAGGAGAAAATGTCTGTATTAATGGCAATTTTGGTCACATTGAGGCTTCAAAAAGTAGTTATTCAACATGAGGCACAATCCAAATGACATTTTGAATCAATTTTTCTACAGTCCAAAAAAATCTATTTTCTGATGAAAAACGATGACCTGTGACCTGTTGAAATTTCTCCAGATGGTCAGAAATGGACATTTTTTAATGTTTCATTTTTTGACTGCAAATGACTATTCCATGTAAATTATCACTTTTGGAACAAAAACAAGTGTGCTTAGAGTCACTTTAATGCCTGAAATTGGTCGAAATAGAAGCTTCTGAATAGGAGAAACTGTCTGTATTAATGGCAATTTTGGTCACATTGAGGCTTCAAAAAGTAGTTATTCAACATGAGGCACAATCCAAATGACATTTTGAATACATTTTTCTACAGTCCAAAAAATCAATTTTCTGATGAAAAACGATGACCCGTGACCTGTCGAAATTTCTCCAGATGGTCAGAAATGGAAATTTTTTAATGTTTAATATTTTTACTGTAAATGACTATTCCATGTAAATTATCACTTTTGGAACTAAAATAAGTGTTTAGAGTCACTTTAATGCCTGAAATTGGTCCAAATAGAAGCTTCTGAATAGGAGCAAAAGTCTGTAATAATGGCAATTTTGTCACATTGAAGCTTTAAAAAGTAGTTATTCAACATGAGGAACATTCCAAATGACATTTTTAATCAATTTTTCTACAGTCTAAAAAATCAATTTTCTGATGAAAAATGATGACCCGTGACCTCTCGAAATTTCTCCAGATGGTCAGAAATGGAAATTTTTTAACGTTTAATGTTTTGACTGCAAATGACTATTCCATGTGAATTATCACTTTTGGAACTAAAATAAGTGTGTTTAGAATAATTTTAATTACTGAAATTGGTCAAAAAAGAAGCTTCTGAGTAGGAGAAAATGTCTGTAAAAATGGCAATTTTGGTCACGTTGAGGCTTCAAAAAGTAGTTATTCAACATGAGGCACAATCCAAATGACATTTTTAATCAATTTTTCTACAGTCCAAAAAATCAATTTTCTGATGAAAAACGATGACCCTTGACCTGTCGAAATTTCTCCAGATGGTCAGAAATGGAAATTTTTTAATGTTTAATTTTTTGACTGCAAATGACTATTCCATGTGAATTATCACTTTTGGAACAAAGATAAGTGTGTTTAGAGTCACTTTAATGCCTGAAATTGGTCGAAATAGAAGCTTCTGAATAGGAGAAAATGTCTTTAAAAATGGCAATTTTTGTCACATTGAGGCTTTAAAAAGTAGTTATTCAACATGAGGCACAATCCAAATGACATTTTGAATCAATTTTTCTACAGTCCAAAAAAATCAATTTTCTGATGAAACACGATGACCTGTGACCTGTTGAAATTTCTCCAGATGGTCAGAAATGGACATTTTTTAATGTTTCATTTTTTGACTGCAAATGACTATTCCATGTAAATTATCACTTTTGGAACAAAAACAAGTGTGCTTAGAGTCACTTTAATGCCTGAAATTGGTCGAAATAGAAGCTTCTGAATAGGAGAAAAAGTCTGTAATAATGGCAATTTTGGTCACATTGAGGCTTTAAAAAGTAGTTATTCAACATAAGGCACATTCCAAATGAGATTTTGAATCAATTTTTCTAGAGTCCAAAAACTCAATTTTCTGATGAAAAACGATGACCCGTGACGTGTCGAAATTTCTCCAGATGGTCAGAAATGGAAATTTTTTAATGTTTGATATTTTTACTGTAAAAGACTATTCCATGTAAATTATCACTTTTGGAACTAAAATAAGTGTTTAGAGTCACTTTAATGCCTGAAATTGGTCAAAATAGAAGCTTCTGAATAGGAGCAAAAGTCTGTAATAATGGCAATTTTGGTCACATTGAAGCTTTAAAAAGTAGTTATTCAACAGGAGGCACATTCCAAATGACATTTTTAATCAATTTTTCTACAGTCCAAAAAAGCAATTTTCTGATGAAAAACGATGACCCTTGACCTCTCGAAATTTCTCCAGATGGTCAGAAATGGAAATTTTTTAATGTTTCATTTTTTGACTGCAAATGACTATTCCATGTAAATTATCACTTTTGGAACAAAAACAAGTGTGCTTAGAGTCACTTTAATGCCTGAAATTGGTCGAAATAAAAGCTTCTGAATAGGAGAAAAAGTCTGTAATAATGGCAATTTTGGTCACATTGAGGCTTTAAAAAGTAGTTATTCAACATAAGGCACATTCCAAATGAGATTTTGAATCAATTTTTCTAGAGTCCAAAAACTCAATTTTCTGATGAAAAACGATGACCCGTGACGTGTCGAAATTTCTCCAGATGGTCAGAAATGGAAATTTTTTAATGTTTGATATTTTTACTGTAAAAGACTATTCCATGTGAATTATCACTTTTGGAATTTAAATAAGTGTGTTTAGAGTCACTTTAATGCCTGAAATTGGTCGAAGTAGAAGCTTCTGAATAGGAGAAAATGTCTGTATTAATGGCAATTTTGGTCACATTGAGGCTTCAAAAAGTAGTTATTCAACATGAGGCACAATCCAAATGACATTTTGAATCAATTTTTCTACAGTCCAAAAAAATCTATTTTCTGATGAAAAACGATGACCTGTGACCTGTTGAATTTTCTCCAGATGGTCAGAAATGGACATTTTTTAATGTTTCATTTTTTGACTGCAAATGACTATTCCATGTAAATTATCACTTTTGGAACAAAAACAAGTGTGCTTAGAGTCACTTTAATGCCTGAAATTGGTCGAAATAGAAGCTTCTGAATAGGAGAAACTGTCTGTATTAATGGCAATTTTGGTCACATTGAGGCTTCAAAAAGTAGTTATTCAACATGAGGCACAATCCAAATGACATTTTGAATACATTTTTCTACAGTCCAAAAAATCGATTTTCTGATGAAAAACGATGACCCGTGACCTGTCGAAATTTCTCCAGATGGTCAGAAATGGAAATTTTTTAATGTTTAATATTTTTTACTGTAAATGACTATTCCATGTAAATTATCACTTTTGGAACTAAAATAAGTGTTTAGAGTCACTTTAATGCCTGAAATTGGTCCAAATAGAAGCTTCTGAATAGGAGCAAAAGTCTGTAATAATGGCAATTTTGTCACATTGAAGCTTTAAAAAGTAGTTATTCAACATGAGGCACATTCCAAATGACATTTTTAATCAATTTTTCTACAGTCCAAAAAATCAATTTTCTGATGAAAAATGATGACCCGTGACCTCTCGAAATTTCTCCAGATGGTCAGAAATGGAAATTTTTTAACGTTTAATGTTTTGACTGCAAATGACTATTCCATGTGAATTATCACTTTTGGAACTAAAATAAGTGTGTTTAGAATAATTTTAATTACTGAAATTGGTCAAAAAAGAAGCTTCTGAGTAGGAGAAAATGTCTGTAAAAATGGCAATTTTGGTCCCGTTGAGGCTTCAAAAAGTAGTTATTCAACATGAGGCACAATCCAAATGACATTTTTAATCAATTTTTCTACAGTCCAAAAAATCAATTTTCTGATGAAAAACGATGACCCGTGACCTGTCGAAATTTCTCCAGATGGTCAGAAATGGAAATTTTTTAATGTTTAATTTTTTGACTGCAAATGACTATTCCATGTGAATTATCACTTTTGGAACAAAGATAAGTGTGTTTAGAGTCACTTTAATGCCTGAAATTGGTCGAAATAGAAGCTTCTGAATAGGAGAAAATGTCTTTAAAAATGGCAATTTTTGTCACATTGAGGCTTTAAAAAGTAGTTATTCAACATGAGGCACAATCCAAATGACATTTTGAATCAATTTTTCTACAGTCCAAAAAAACAATTTTCTGATGAAAAACGATGACCCGTGACCTGTCGAAATTTCTCCAGATGGTCAGAAATGGAAATTTTTTAATGTTTAATTTTTATACTGTAAATGACTATTCCATGTGAATTATCACTTTTGGAATTTAAATAAGTGTGTTTAGAGTCACTTTAATGCCTGAAATTGGTCGAAGTAGAAGCTTCTGAATAGGAGAAAATGTCTGTATTAATGGCAATTTTGGTCACATTGAGGCTTCAAAAAGTAGTTATTCAACATGAGGCACAATCCAAATGACATTTTGAATCAATTTTTCTACAGTCCAAAAAAATCAATTTTCTGATGAAAAACGATGACCCGTGACCTGTCGAAATTTCTCCAGATGGTCAGAAATGGACATTTTTTAATGTTTCATTTTTTGACTGTAAATGACTTTTCCATGTAAATTATCACTTATGAAAGAAAAATAAGTGTGTTTAGAGTCACTTTAATGCCTGAAATTGGTCGAAATAGAAGCTTCTGAATAGGAGAAAATGTCTTTAAAAATGGCAATTTTAGACACATTGAGGCTTTAAAAAGTAGTTATTCAACATGAGGCACAATCCAAATGACATTTTGAATCAATTTTTCTACAGTCCAAAAAAATCAATTTTCTGATGAAACACGATGACCTGTGACCTGTTGAAATTTCTCCAGATGGTCAGAAATGGACATTTTTTAATGTTTCATTTTTTGACTGCAAATGACTATTCCATGTAAATTATCACTTTTGGAACAAAAACAAGTGTGCTTAGAGTCACTTTAATGCCTGAAATTTGTCGAAATAGAAGCTTCTGAATAGGAGAAACTGTCTGTATTAATGGCAATTTTGGTCACATTGAGGCTTCAAAAAGTAGTTATTCAACATGAGGCACAATCCAAATGACATTTTGAATAAATTTTTCTACAGTCCAAAAAAATCAATTTTCTGATGAAAAACGATGACCCGTGACCTGTCGAATTTTCTCCAGATGGTCAGAAATGGAAATTTTTTAATGTTTAATATTTTTACTGTAAATGACTATTCCATGTAAATTATCACTTTTGGAACTAAAATAAGTGTTTAGAGTCACTTTAATGCCTGAAATTGGTCCAAATAGAAGCTTCTGAATAGGAGCAAAAGTCTGTAATAATGGCAATTTTGTCACATTGAAGCTTTAAAAAGTAGTTATTCAACATGCGGCACATTCCAAATGACATTTTTAATCAATTGTTCTACAGTCTAAAAAATCAATTTTCTGATGAAAAATGATGACCCGTGACCTCTCGAAATTTCTCCAGATGGTCAGAAATGGAAATTTTTTAACGTTTAATGTTTTGACTGCAAATGACTATTCCATTTGAATTATCACTTTTGGAACTAAAATAAGTGTGTTTAGAATAATTTTAATTACTGAAATTGGTCAAAAAAGAAGCTTCTGAGTAGGAGAAAATGTCTGTAAAAATGGCAATTTTGGTCACGTTGAGGCTTCAAAAAGTAGTTATTCAACATGAGGCACAATCCAAATGACATTTTTAATCAATTTTTCTACAGTCCAAAAAATCAATTTTCTGATGAAAAACGATGACCCTTGACCTGTCGAAATTTCTCCAGATGGTCAGAAATGGAAATTTTTTAATGTTTAATTTTTTGACTGCAAATGACTATTCCATGTGAATTATCACTTTTGGAACAAAGATAAGTGTGTTTAGAGTCACTTTAATGCCTGAAATTGGTCGAAATAGAAGCTTCTGAATAGGAGAAAATGTCTTTAAAAATGGCAATTTTTGTCACATTGAGGCTTTAAAAAGTAGTTATTCAACATGAGGCACAATCCAAATGACATTTTGAATCAATTTTTCTACAGTCCAAAAAAATCAATTTTCTGATGAAACACGATGACCTGTGACCTGTTGAAATTTCTCCAGATGGTCAGAAATGGACATTTTTTAATGTTTCATTTTTTGACTGCAAATGACTATTCCATGTAAATTATCACTTTTGGAACAAAAACAAGTGTGCTTAGAGTCACTTTAATGCCTGAAATTGGTCGAAATAGAAGCTTCTGAATAGGAGAAAAAGTCCGTAATAATGGCAATTTTGGTCACATTGAGGCTTTAAAAAGTAGTTATTCAACATAAGGCACATTCCAAATGAGATTTTGAATCAATTTTTCTAGAGTCCAAAAACTCAATTTTCTGATGAAAAACGATGACCCGTGACGTGTCGAAATTTCTCCAGATGGTCAGAAATGGAAATTTTTTAATGTTTGATATTTTTACTGTAAAAGACTATTCCATGTAAATTATCACTTTTGGAACTAAAATAAGTGTTTAGAGTCACTTTAATGCCTGAAATTGGTCAAAATAGAAGCTTCTGAATAGGAGCAAAAGTCTGTAATAATGGCAATTTTGGTCACATTGAAGCTTTAAAAAGTAGTTATTCAACAGGAGGCACATTCCAAATGACATTTTTAATCAATTTTTCTACAGTCCAAAAAAGCAATTTTCTGATGAAAAACGATGACCCTTGACCTCTCGAAATTTCTCCAGATGGTCAGAAATGGAAATTTTTTAATGTTTAATTTTTATACTGTAAATGACTATTCCATGTGAATTATCACTTTTGGAATTTAAATAAGTGTGTTTAGAGTCACTTTAATGCCTGAAATTGGTCGAAGTAGAAGCTTCTGAATAGGAGAAAATGTCTGTATTAATGGCAATTTTGGTCACATTGAGGCTTCAAAAAGTAGTTATTCAACATGAGGCACAATCCAAATGACATTTTGAATCAATTTTTCTACAGTCCAAAAAAATCTATTTTCTGATGAAAAACGATGACCTGTGACCTGTTGAATTTTCTCCAGATGGTCAGAAATGGACAATTTTTAATGTTTCATTTTTTGACTGCAAATGACTATTCCATGTAAATTATCACTTTTGGAACAAAAACAAGTGTGCTTAGAGTCACTTTAATGCCTGAAATTGGTCGAAATAGAAGCTTCTGAATAGGAGAAACTGTCTGTATTAATGGCAATTTTGGTCACATTGAGGCTTCAAAAAGTAGTTATTCAACATGAGGCACAATCCAAATGACATTTTGAATACATTTTTCTACAGTCCAAAAAAATCAATTTTCTGATGAAAAACGATGACCCGTGACCTGTCGAAATTTCTCCAGATGGTCAGAAATGGAAATTTTTTAATGTTTAATATTTTTACTGTAAATGACTATTCCATGTAAATTATCACTTTTGGAACTAAAATAAGTGTTTAGAGTCACTTTAATGCCTGAAATTGGTCCAAATAGAAGCTTCTGAATAGGAGCAAAAGTCTGTAATAATGGCAATTTTGTCACATTGAAGCTTTAAAAAGTAGTTATTCAACATGCAGCACATTCCAAATGACATTTTTAATCAATTTTTCTACAGTCTAAAAAATCAATTTTCTGATGAAAAATGATGACCCGTGACCTCTCGAAATTTCTCCAGATGGTCAGAAATGGAAATTTTTTAACGTTTAATGTTTTGACTGCAAATGACTATTCCATTTGAATTATCACTTTTGGAACTAAAATAAGTGTGTTTAGAATAATTTTAATTACTGAAATTGGTCAAAAAAGAAGCTTCTGAGTAGGAGAAAATGTCTGTAAAAATGGCAATTTTGGTCACGTTGAGGCTTCAAAAAGTAGTTATTCAACATGAGGCACAATCCAAATGACATTTTTAATCAATTTTTCTACAGTCCAAAAAATCAATTTTCTGATGAAAAACGATGACCCTTGACCTGTCGAAATTTCTCCAGATGGTCAGAAATGGAAATTTTTTAATGTTTAATTTTTTGACTGCAAATGACTATTCCATGTGAATTATCACTTTTGGAACAAAGATAAGTGTGTTTAGAGTCACTTTAATGCCTGAAATTGGTCGAAATAGAAGCTTCTGAATAGGAGAAAATGTCTTTAAAAATGGCAATTTTTGTCACATTGAGGCTTTAAAAAGTAGTTATTCAACATGAGGCACAATCCAAATGACATTTTGAATCAATTTTTCTACAGTCCAAAAAAATCAATTTTCTGATGAAACACGATGACCTGTGACCTGTTGAAATTTCTCCAGATGGTCAGAAATGGACATTTTTTAATGTTTCATTTTTTGACTGCAAATGACTATTCCATGTAAATTATCACTTTTGGAACAAAAACAAGTGTGCTTAGAGTCACTTTAATGCCTGAAATTGGTCGAAATAGAAGCTTCTGAATAGGAGAAAAAGTCTGTAATAATGGCAATTTTGGTCACATTGAGGCTTTAAAAAGTAGTTATTCAACATAAGGCACATTCCAAATGAGATTTTGAATCAATTTTTCTAGAGTCCAAAAACTCAATTTTCTGATGAAAAACGATGACCCGTGACGTGTCGAAATTTCTCCAGATGGTCAGAAATGGAAATTTTTTAATGTTTGATATTTTTACTGTAAAAGACTATTCCATGTAAATTATCACTTTTGGAACTAAAATAAGTGTTTAGAGTCACTTTAATGCCTGAAATTGGTCAAAATAGAAGCTTCTGAATAGGAGCAAAAGTCTGTAATAATGGCAATTTTGGTCACATTGAAGCTTTAAAAAGTAGTTATTCAACAGGAGGCACATTCCAAATGACATTTTTAATCAATTTTTCTACAGTCCAAAAAAGCAATTTTCTGATGAAAAACGATGACCCTTGACCTCTCGAAATTTCTCCAGATGGTCAGAAATGGAAATTTTTTAATGTTTAATTTTTATACTGTAAATGACTATTCCATGTGAATTATCACTTTTGGAATTTAAATAAGTGTGTTTAGAGTCACTTTAATGCCTGAAATTGGTCGAAGTAGAAGCTTCTGAATAGGAGAAAATGTCTGTATTAATGGCAATTTTGGTCACATTGAGGCTTCAAAAAGTAGTTATTCAACATGAGGCACAATCCAAATGACATTTTGAATCAATTTTTCTACAGTCCAAAAAAATCTATTTTCTGATGAAAAACGATGACCTGTGACCTGTTGAATTTTCTCCAGATGGTCAGAAATGGACAATTTTTAATGTTTCATTTTTTGACTGCAAATGACTATTCCATGTAAATTATCACTTTTGGAACAAAAACAAGTGTGCTTAGAGTCACTTTAATGCCTGAAATTGGTCGAAATAGAAGCTTCTGAATAGGAGAAACTGTCTGTATTAATGGCAATTTTGGTCACATTGAGGCTTCAAAAAGTAGTTATTCAACATGAGGCACAATCCAAATGACATTTTGAATACATTTTTCTACAGTCCAAAAAATCGATTTTCTGATGAAAAACGATGACCCGTGACCTGTCGAAATTTCTCCAGATGGTCAGAAATGGAAATTTTTTAATGTTTAATATTTTTACTGTAAATGACTATTCTATGTAAATTATCACTTTTGGAACTAAAATAAGTGTTTAGAGTCACTTTAATGCCTGAAATTGGTCCAAATAGAAGCTTCTGAATAGGAGCAAAAGTCTGTAATAATGGCAATTTTGTCACATTGAAGCTTTAAAAAGTAGTTATTCAACATGAGGCACATTCCAAATGACATTTTTAATCAATTTTTCTACAGTCCAAAAAATCAATTTTCTGATGAAAAATGATGACCCGTGACCTCTCGAAATTTCTCCAGATGGTCAGAAATGGACATTTTTTAACGTTTAATGTTTTGACTGCAAATGACTATTCCATGTGAATTATCACTTTTGGAACTAAAATAAGTGTGTTTAGAATAATTTTAATTACTGAAATTGGTCAAAAAAGAAGCTTCTGAGTAGGAGAAAATGTCTGTAAAAATGGCAATTTTGGTCCCGTTGAGGCTTCAAAAAGTAGTTATTCAACATGAGGCACAATCCAAATGACATTTTTAATCAATTTTTCTACAGTCCAAAAAATCAATTTTCTGATGAAAAACGATGACCCGTGACCTGTCGAAATTTCTCCAGATGGTCAGAAATGGAAATTTTTTAATGTTTAATTTTTTGACTGCAAATGACTATTCCATGTGAATTATCACTTTTGGAACAAAGATAAGTGTGTTTAGAGTCACTTTAATGCCTGAAATTGGTCGAAATAGAAGCTTCTGAATAGGAGAAAATGTCTTTAAAAATGGCAATTTTTGTCACATTGAGGCTTTAAAAAGTAGTTATTCAACATGAGGCACAATCCAAATGACATTTTGAATCAATTTTTCTACAGTCCAAAAAAACAATTTTCTGATGAAAAACGATGACCCGTGACCTGTCGAAATTTCTCCAGATGGTCAGAAATGGAAATTTTTTAATGTTTAATTTTTATACTGTAAATGACTATTCCATGTGAATTATCACTTTTGGAATTTAAATAAGTGTGTTTAGAGTCACTTTAATGCCTGAAATTGGTCGAAGTAGAAGCTTCTGAATAGGAGAAAATGTCTGTATTAATGGCAATTTTGGTCACATTGAGGCTTCAAAAAGTAGTTATTCAACATGAGGCACAATCCAAATGACATTTTTAATCAATTTTTCTACAGTCCAAAAAATCAATTTTCTGATGAAAAACGATGACCCGTGACCTGTCGAAATTTCTCCAGATGGTCAGAAATGGAAATTTTTTAATGTTTAATTTTTTGACTGCAAATGACTATTCCATGTGAATTATCACTTTTGGAACAAAGATAAGTGTGTTTAGAGTCACTTTAATGCCTGAAATTGGTCGAAATAGAAGCTTCTGAATAGGAGAAAATGTCTTTAAAAATGGCAATTTTTGTCACATTGAGGCTTTAAAAAGTAGTTATTCAACATGAGGCACAATCCAAATGACATTTTGAATCAATTTTTCTACAGTCCAAAAAATCAATTTTCTGATGAAAAACGATGACCCGTGACCTGTCGAAATTTCTCCAGATGGTCAGAAATGGAAATTTTTTAATGTTTAATTTTTATACTGTAAATGACTATTCCATGTGAATTATCACTTTTGGAATTTAAATAAGTGTGTTTAGAGTCACTTTAATGCCTGAAATTGGTCGAAGTAGAAGCTTCTGAATAGGAGAAAATGTCTGTATTAATGGCAATTTTGGTCACATTGAGGCTTCAAAAAGTAGTTATTCAACATGAGGCACAATCCAAATGACATTTTGAATCAATTTTTCTACAGTCCAAAAAAATCAATTTTCTGATGAAAAACGATGACCCGTGACCTGTCGAAATTTCTCCAGATGGTCAGAAATGGACATTTTTTAATGTTTCATTTTTTGACTGTAAATGACTTTTCCATGTGAATTATCACTTTTGGAACTAAAATAAGTGTGTTTAGAATAATTTTAATTACTGAAATTGGTCAAAAAAGAAGCTTCTGAGTAGGAGAAAATGTCTGTAAAAATGGCAATTTTGGTCCCGTTGAGGCTTCAAAAAGTAGTTATTCAACATGAGGCACAATCCAAATGACATTTTTAATCAATTTTTCTACAGTCCAAAAAATCAATTTTCTGATGAAAAACGATGACCCGTGACCTGTCGAAATTTCTCCAGATGGTCAGAAATGGAAATTTTTTAATGTTTAATTTTTTGACTGCAAATGACTATTCCATGTGAATTATCACTTTTGGAACAAAGATAAGTGTGTTTAGAGTCACTTTAATGCCTGAAATTGGTCGAAATAGAAGCTTCTGAATAGGAGAAAATGTCTTTAAAAATGGCAATTTTTGTCACATTGAGGCTTTAAAAAGTAGTTATTCAACATGAGGCACAATCCAAATGACATTTTGAATCAATTTTTCTACAGTCCAAAAAAACAATTTTCTGATGAAAAACGATGACCCGTGACCTGTCGAAATTTCTCCAGATGGTCAGAAATGGAAATTTTTTAATGTTTAATTTTTATACTGTAAATGACTATTCCATGTGAATTATCACTTTTGGAATTTAAATAAGTGTGTTTAGAGTCACTTTAATGCCTGAAATTGGTCGAAGTAGAAGCTTCTGAATAGGAGAAAATGTCTGTATTAATGGCAATTTTGGTCACATTGAGGCTTCAAAAAGTAGTTATTCAACATGAGGCACAATCCAAATGACATTTTTAATCAATTTTTCTACAGTCCAAAAAATCAATTTTCTGATGAAAAACGATGACCCGTGACCTGTCGAAATTTCTCCAGATGGTCAGAAATGGAAATTTTTTAATGTTTAATTTTTTGACTGCAAATGACTATTCCATGTGAATTATCACTTTTGGAACAAAGATAAGTGTGTTTAGAGTCACTTTAATGCCTGAAATTGGTCGAAATAGAAGCTTCTGAATAGGAGAAAATGTCTTTAAAAATGGCAATTTTTGTCACATTGAGGCTTTAAAAAGTAGTTATTCAACATGAGGCACAATCCAAATGACATTTTGAATCAATTTTTCTACAGTCCAAAAAATCAATTTTCTGATGAAAAACGATGACCCGTGACCTGTCGAAATTTCTCCAGATGGTCAGAAATGGAAATTTTTTAATGTTTAATTTTTATACTGTAAATGACTATTCCATGTGAATTATCACTTTTGGAATTTAAATAAGTGTGTTTAGAGTCACTTTAATGCCTGAAATTGGTCGAAGTAGAAGCTTCTGAATAGGAGAAAATGTCTGTATTAATGGCAATTTTGGTCACATTGAGGCTTCAAAAAGTAGTTATTCAACATGAGGCACAATCCAAATGACATTTTGAATCAATTTTTCTACAGTCCAAAAAAATCAATTTTCTGATGAAAAACGATGACCCGTGACCTGTCGAAATTTCTCCAGATGGTCAGAAATGGACATTTTTTAATGTTTCATTTTTTGACTGTAAATGACTTTTCCATGTAAATTATCACTTATGAAAGAAAAATAAGTGTGTTTAGAGTCACTTTAATGCCTGAAATTGGTCGAAATAGAAGCTTCTGAATAGGAGAAAATGTCTTTAAAAATGGCAATTTTTGACACATTGAGGCTTTAAAAAGTAGTTATTCAACATGAGGCACAATCCAAATGACATTTTGAATCAATTTTTCTACAGTCCAAAAAAATCAATTTTCTGATGAAACACGATGACCTGTGACCTGTTGAAATTTCTCCAGATGGTCAGAAATGGACATTTTTTAATGTTTCATTTTTTGACTGCAAATGACTATTCCATGTAAATTATCACTTTTGGAACAAAAACAAGTGTGCTTAGAGTCACTTTAATGCCTGAAATTGGTCGAAGTAGAAGCTTCTGAATAGGAGAAAATGTCTGTATTAATGGCAATTTTGGTCACATTGAGGCTTCAAAAAGTAGTTATTCAACATGAGGCACAATCCAAATGACATTTTGAATCAATTTTTCTACAGTCCAAAAAAATCAATTTTCTGATGAAAAACGATGACCCGTGACCTGTCGAAATTTCTCCAGATGGTCAGAAATGGACATTTTTTAATGTTTCATTTTTTGACTGTAAATGACTTTTCCATGTAAATTATCACTTATGAAAGAAAAATAAGTGTGTTTAGAGTCACTTTAATGCCTGAAATTGGTCGAAATAGAAGCTTCTGAATAGGAGAAACTGTCTGTATTAATGGCAATTTTGGTCACATTGAGGCTTCAAAAAGTAGTTATTCAACATGAGGCACAATCCAAATGACATTTTGAATAAATTTTTCTACAGTCCAAAAAAATCAATTTTCTGATGAAAAACGATGACCGTGACCTGTCGAAATTTCTCCAGATGGTCAGAAATGGAATTTTTTTTATGTTTAATTTTTTTACTGTAAATGACTATTCCATGTGAATTATCACTTTTGGAACAAAAACAAGTGTGTTTAGAGGCACTTTAATGCCTGAAATTGGTCGAAAAAGAAGCTTCTGAGTAGGAGAAAAAGTCTGTAATTATATCAATTTTGGTCACATTGAGGCTTTAAAAAGTAGTTATTCAACATGAGGCACATTCCAAATGACATTTTTAATCAATTTTTCTACAGTCCAAAAAATCAATTTTCTGATGAAAAATGATGACCCGTGACCTCTCGAAATTTCTCCAGATGGTCAGAAATGGAAATTTTTTAACGTTTAATGTTTTGACTGCAAATGACTATTCCATGTGAATTATCACTTTTGGAACTAAAATAAGTGTGTTTAGAATAATTTTAATTACTGAAATTGGTCAAAAAAGAAGCTTCTGAGTAGGAGAAAATGTCTGTAAAAATGGCAATTTTGGTCACGTTGAGGCTTCAAAAAGTAGTTATTCAACATGAGGCACAATCCAAATGACATTTTTAATCAATTTTTCTACAGTCCAAAAAATCAATTTTCTGATGAAAAACGATGACCCTTGACCTGTCGAAATTTCTCCAGATGGCCAGAAATGGAAATTTTTTAATGTTTAATTTTTTGACTGCAAATGACTATTCCATGTGAATTATCACTTTTGGAACAAAGATAAATGTGTTTAGAGTCACTTTAATGCCTGAAATTGGTCGAAATAGAAGCTTCTGAATAGGAGAAAATGTCTTTAAAAATGGCAATTTTTGTCACATTGAGGCTTTAAAAAGTAGTTATTCAACATGAGGCACAATCCAAATGACATTTTTAATCAATTTTTCTACAGTCCAAAAAAATCAATTTTCTGATGAAACACGATGACCTGTGACCTGTTGAAATTTCTCCAGATGGTCAGAAATGGACATTTTTTAATGTTTCATTTTTTGACTGCAAATGACTATTCCATGTAAATTATCACTTTTGGAACAAAAACAAGTGTGCTTAGAGTCACTTTAATGCCTGAAATTGGTCGAAATAGAAGCTTCTGAATAGGAGAAAAAGTCTGTAATAATGGCAATTTTGGTCACATTGAGGCTTTAAAAAGTAGTTATTCAACATAAGGCACATTCCAAATGAGATTTTGAATCAATTTTTCTAGAGTCCAAAAACTCAATTTTCTGATGAAAAACGATGACCCGTGACGTGTCGAAATTTCTCCAGATGGTCAGAAATGGAAATTTTTTAATGTTTGATATTTTTACTGTAAAAGACTATTCCATGTAAATTATCACTTTTGGAACTAAAATAAGTGTTTAGAGTCACTTTAATGCCTGAAATTGGTCAAAATAGAAGCTTCTGAATAGGAGCAAAAGTCTGTAATAATGGCAATTTTGGTCACATTGAAGCTTTAAAAAGTAGTTATTCAACAGGAGGCACATTCCAAATGACATTTTTAATCAATTTTTCTACAGTCCAAAAAAGCAATTTTCTGATGAAAAACGATGACCCGTGACCTCTCGAAATTTCTCCAGATGGTCAGAAATGGAAATTTTTTAATGTTTAATTTTTATACTGTAAATGACTATTCCATGTGAATTATCACTTTTGGAATTTAAATAAGTGTGTTTAGAGTCACTTTAATGCCTGAAATTGGTCGAAGTAGAATCTTCTGAATAGGAGAAAATGTCTGTATTAATGGCAATTTTGGTCACATTGAGGCTTCAAAAAGTAGTTATTCAACATGAGGCACAATCCAAATGACATTTTGAATCAATTTTTCTACAGTCCAAAAAAATCTATTTTCTGATGAAAAACGATGACCTGTGACCTGTTGAAATTTCTCCAGATGGTCAGAAATGGACATTTTTTAATGTTTCATTTTTTGACTGCAAATGACTATTCCATGTAAATTATCACTTTTGGAACAAAAACAAGTGTGCTTAGAGTCACTTTAATGCCTGAAATTGGTCGAAATAGAAGCTTCTGAATAGGAGAAACTGTCTGTATTAATGGCAATTTTGGTCACATTGAGGCTTCAAAAAGTAGTTATTCAACATGAGGCACAATCCAAATGACATTTTGAATACATTTTTCTACAGTCCAAAAAATCAATTTTCTGATGAAAAACGATGACCCGAGACCTGTCGAAATTTCTCCAGATGGTCAGAAATGGAAATTTTTTAATGTTTAATATTTTTACTGTAAATGACTATTCCATGTAAATTATCACTTTTGGAACTAAAATAAGTGTTTAGAGTCACTTTAATGCCTGAAATTGGTCCAAATAGAAGCTTCTGAATAGGAGCAAAAGTCTGTAATAATGGCAATTTTGTCACATTGAAGCTTTAAAAAGTAGTTATTCAACATGAGGCACATTCCAAATGACATTTTTAATCAATTTTTCTACAGTCCAAAAAATCAATTTTCTGATGAAAAATGATGACCCGTGACCTCTCGAAATTTCTCCAGATGGTCAGAAATGGAAATTTTTTAACGTTTAGGTGCCGATCACGATCCGGTAAAAAATTCCCCCGTGCGACTCGTATCGGGTCTTTTTACCGTACGAATCGTACAAGTGCCGTACGAACTGGCAATCACGATTCGCATGGTAAAAAGTCCATACGAACCGCACCGGGAATCATTCCCCACACGTCCTCGGGTCGGAAAATGTGTCCGACACGTCCTCGGACGATTTACCTTACAAACGTAAAAATCCAAGTCCGACCGAGGAATCACGATCCATCCCGTGCGTCCGAGCCTACAACCGTATGGAAAAAACACCGTCCGCACCGAACACCAATAGCAACCATGGAGACATGTGCCCGCATACGCGCCCAACACTCCCCCCAGCCCCCGTACGTCCGACACGTACCCCCGTATATGTATACCCCCACCCGTCTATGTACACCCCAGTACGTACCAGTCGTACCCCCACCCCAGTACGTGTCGTACCACCGTCAATGTACACCCCCCCACCCCTGTACGTGTCGTACCACCGTCTATGTACACCCCAGTACGTTCCAGTCGCACCCCCACCCCAGTACGTGTCGTACCCCCCGTGTACCTACACCCCAGTACGTTCGAGCCACACCCCCACCCCAGTACGTGTCATAGCCCCGTCTACCTACACCCCAGTACGTTCCAGTCGTACCCCCACCCCAGTACGTGTTGTACCCCCCGTGTACCTACACCCCAGTACGTTCGAGCCACACCCCCACCCCAGTACGTGTCATAGCCCCGTCTACCTACACCCCAGTACGTTCCAGTCGTACCCCCACCCCAGTACGTGTCGTACCCCCCGTGTACCTACACCCCAGTACGTTCGAGCCACACCCCCACCCCAGTACGTGTCACAGCCCCGTCTACCTACACCCCAGTACGTTCCAGTCGTACCCCCACCCCAGTACGTGTCGTACCCCCCGTGTACCTACACCCCAGTACGTTCGAGCCACACCCCCACCCCAGTACATGTCATAGCCCCGTCTACCTACACCCCAGTACGTTCCAGTCGTACCCCCACCCCAGTACGTGTCGTACCCCCGTGTACCTACACCCCAGTACGTTCGAGCCACACCCCCACCCCAGTACGTGTCATAGCCCCGTCTACCTACACCCCAGTACGTTCCAGTCGTACCCCCACCCCAGTACGTGTCGTACCACCGTCAATGTACACCCCCCCACCCCTGTACGTGTCGTACCACCGTCAATGTACACCCCCCCACCCCTGTACGTGTCGTACCACCGTCTATGTACACCCCAGTACGTTCCAGTCGTACCCCCACCCCAGTACGTGTCGTACCACCGTCAATGTACACCCCCCCACCCCTGTACGTGTCATACCACCGTCTATGTACACCCCAGTACGTTCCAGTCGTACCCCCACCCCAGTACGTGTCGTACCACCGTCAATGTACACCCCCCCACCCCTGTACGTGTCGTACCACCGTCAATGTACACCCCCCCACCCCTGTACGTGTCGTACCACCGTCTATGTACACCCCAGTACGTTCCAGTCGTACCCCCACCCCAGTACGTGTCGTACCACCGTCAATGTACACCCCCCCACCCCTGTACGTGTCGTACCACCGTCTATGTACACCCCAGTACGTTCCAGTCGTACCCCCACCCCAGTACGTGTCGTACCACCGTCAATGTACACCCCCCCACCCCTGTACGTGTCATACCACCGTCTATGTACACCCCAGTACGTTCCAGTCGTACCCCCACCCCAGTACGTGTCGTACCACCGTCAATGTACACCCCCCCACCCCTGTACGTGTCGTACCACCGTCAATGTACACCCCCCCACCCCTGTACGTGTCGTACCACCGTCTATGTACACCCCAGTACGTTCCAGTCGTACCCCCACCCCAGTACGTGTCGTACCACCGTCAATGTACACCCCCCCACCCCTGTACGTGTCGTACCACCGTCTATGTACACCCCAGTACGTTCCAGTCGTACCCCCACCCCAGTACGTTCCTGGCGCACCCCCAACACAACCTCCTAAGTACGGAGCGCACCCCATGCCCCAACATCACAACCGCATGTACGAGTCGTACAAAGCCACACACAAGGACCAAATCGTACAACCAAATGGCCCATGTACACACCGTACACACGCACAAAACGCACGTACACAACAAGGACAAAACAAAACAACTCAACAATACACCATTCGAAAGGCACACAGCCACTAAACATGGCCAACAACCACTAAAATAACACAATCACTGACCTGCAACTGTCAAAAACAAACAGAGGCCCAATACACCACCACTCCTTATAACACACCCACCCAAAATTCAAACACTGCCACACCCACCCATGGACCAATAAAAAGGGCCCACACACACAAACCATGAGCCTTTGCAACAGACCCACTGCTGCCAGACACCACAGAACCAGACTACAAGCGACACCACATCTTACACTTGCACACCTTCACACGACCACCCTCACAAACACCCTCTCATCACATTCACACACACACACAACCATCCACACCCCCCCCAACATCCACACACCCCCCACACCCACACCATCCCCACCCACACCCCTCACCATGCCCACTACCAAGAATCCAAAGTTCAGTCACCGAGAGTTGGAGGTCCTTGTTGATCAAATCCTCAGAGTCGAGCCACAGATCTTTGGAACATTGGTCAGAAGCACCAGCCAGGCAGCCAAAACAGCCATGTGGCAGACCATCGTCGATGCTGTGAATGCTGTTGCGGACACCAGGAGGACCAAGCAGGATTGCCAGAACAGGTGGTACGATCTGCGGAGGAGGGTCAGAGCCAAGAGACAGGAGGAACACGACCAGGCCAACGCCACCGGAGGAGGGCCCTCCCGCAGACCCGTACAGTACCATCCCTGGGAGGAGAGGGTGATGGCCATACTGCCGGTGGAGGCAGTTGAAGGAGTAGAAGGACTCCGAGACCCGGGTGAGTACACAAACAACGCACCTCACATGGGGGGAACTGCAACCACAACCAAAATTAATAACAGGCACGCAACCACCACAAGCCATCGCATTACTCAACCACACTCCATGAGCAGGCACATGCCACTGCTGCCACCATGCCCCATGCACCCAGCTGGACAATGTCAAGTCACAGGCCACAGAAGACAACAACACATGACACGGTAACCCGGATGGCGGGAGGCTGGGCACCAAGAATCACATAGTGCGACTCCAAAGCAGACAACAATGCCCTCTGCCCATATGGCCTAGGTCACAGCCAGACAAACACTGTGTCCCAACACAGGAATGACTTGCCAGCAAATGGCGGATGCCTTGCATCAACACATGGGGGTGAAGGCACTGTTTTGCACATGCCAGCAGCTAATGAACAGCCAACAGTGTGAAAGAGTGGCAGCACACACCACCACAGCAGCAGCGCACAGACACACAGCAGACAAAATGGGTGCCTGGAGATCAGAAACAAACTCACATCAACAGGCCAAGGGCCACTCAAAGATCTGCTAACAGTGTGTGCCCAGGAAGCTGGGCCAAGGTGACAGAGGGTGACACACGGAGGGAGGGAGAGGGGGACACAGAGGGAGGGAGAGGGGGACTGAGAGGGAGGGAGACGGACAGAGGGAGGAGGCTGACACACAGAGGGAGGGAGAGGGGGACAGAGAGGGAGGGAGAGGGGGACACAGAGGGAGGGAGACACAGGAAGATGGACAGAGGGAGGAGGCTGACACACAGAGGGAGGGAGAGGGGGACACAGAGGGAGGGAGAGGGGGACACAGAGGGAGGGAGAGGGGGACACAGAGGGAGGGAGAGGGGGACAGAGAGGGAGGGAGAGGGGGACAGAGAAGGAGGGAGACACAGGGAGAGCAAATCAGTCCTGTGGTGTGTGGGAATGTCTGTTCGTCAGCAGGTGGACTGCGTGCATGTAGACAAGGGTGGCCAGTGCCAGAACCCCCCTCTTCATCATGGCAAAACGCAGGGCCATGTCACAACCTGTACACGAGCACAAGGACAGCCACCTGCATCATATGAGTGTGTGGATCCACTCCATGTGCACATGTACAGTGCTACAAGGAAGGCGCAAATGCATAGCTCGGCACACATGCACACTCCACTGCTGACTGCAGTCACACTTGACGCAGCAAGTAAGACTGTGCCACACATAGTTAAAGGGGCCAAATTGGTGCCCAAGGGACACACACATGCACAAGTGCACTGTGAGTGGAATGCAAGACAGATCCTAATTCCAAGAGGAAATGTGCCAACTTTGTAACGGATGAAACATGGATGTTGCATGGATCAAAATTTACATTTTCTCTCTCACACACAGGTCAACGTCGTGCTGCACCCCCCAACACTGGGGGGGAACACTCACAGGACCCGGATCTGCAGGAGACCGATCCCACCGGCAGCGACCACTCTCACCACTCTGCGGACGACCCCGACCGACCTGGCCCCTCTGGTGTCCAACCACCTGCAGCACCTGCGTCAGGTACAACCGTGCCAACCACCACCCCCACTCCTGCCACTTCCCAGGAGACACCCAGGATCCCTGCCCCAACACCACAATGCAGCCAGGCTCGCCAGGAGGGACACGGTGTCCCGGGCACCCAGGAGGAGGCAGGCGACAACGCCAATGCCACCCCTCAGGGGTCCCGGAGACCCGATGTGCCCACAAGTGCAGGCCAGACGCAAGTGGGCAGGGGTGGTGGGAGTGGAGGACGGCGGAGGCGCGAGCCTGACCAGTTGGCTGGGGATGCGGTATTTTCACATGTCCGTAACATCCTGGACTCATACCGGCAGGACACCACGGGCATGGCCCAGGTTGTGTCCGTCCTCGAGGGGATCAAGGTCCAGCAGGCCCAGCAACATGCGGAGCTAATAGCCTGTCTACAGCTACACCAACGGAGGATGGAGGACAGACAGGCTGAGCAAGTGACGGCGTCCCAGGGGATTCACGCTGAACTCCGTCGGATGGCCGACACCATGGCCGACCCTCCCTGTGCCAGAAGGCGGAGAACATCACCACCCACAGGGAGGGATCATGAGGAGGAGGAGGAAACATCCGACGGAGCATCCCAGACGTCGTCACGGCCTGCTGCTGAGGTTCCCCGCAGGAAGCCGGGTCGTCCACGGAAAGGACCGTGAGGGTGGCTGCTACATCACCATCGCCCAGGACACCTGGCCTGGCACCTGGCCCACTGGAGCAACAGCATCACAGCATCAAGAGACATTCTCTGCCACATGGCCCTGCTGGTCACTGGCTGACCAATGTTGACAAAGACTGTGGCATGGACTCTGAGGATTTCCAATGGCAAGGACACCAACTCCCCTACTGAACTTTGGATTCCCTAATCCCGGAAAGCCCCCCACTTTGTCCCCCCCCCCCCCCTAATAAATCACACTATTAAGAGTAGATGCCTGCTGGTAGCATTATTACCTAACATGTGTCTTGTACAGTCTAAACATGCCTGAGTCATCTGTTCACTTCAACCATCCACACCCTGGGGCCTGAGTCTGGCACAGGACACATGGGTCACAGTTTATTAGGCAAGACAGACATGGAGCACCATACACACCCGTGATGTGCAGAACCAGCTGAGGGGGTGGCCGAACAACCGTGCTGACAGACACATTGAGTACAGCAACAGTCATGCGCAGAGGTCAGGGAACCTGGCCCGTGTCCTGGGGGGCACCCAGGTACGTGTAGACAGGTGGCAGAACCATGTCCTGCAAGCTTGAGTCCGGTGGATGCAGAGAATGGGGGCCTGGACAACGTTGGATGCATGGGGATGGCACATGTCACACTACCCACACAGTCATGGACATCATGCCCAATACACAGTCTCAGCACACACACACAGCTTGCATCTTGCCACTCGACACATTGACACATAGCCACAATCTGGGAATACCATGCCAGACATGCAGGATGCACCGTGCCAACACACCAGCATTGACTGAGCAGAGGCACCTTGGAGGCATAGGGACACCTTTAATAGTCATGTTTTTGGGATTGCAGAGGCAACTTGAAGTACACATGAACACATCATGTGGAGTAACATGTGGCTCAAACACTGGCACCCCCCTTCTGCAGCACAAATGCGTGATAGCCATGGTACTGGCACACAAGCGTCGGCTAACAGCTAAATACCCACAGCTGCACACGGAGAGCCTGCCATACACCATAGATCCGCTGATGTGGAAGTCCCACGCCATGTCAAGCCAATGTCAACCGTATGTGTCCGAGGGCAGTGTCACACACATTGATGCCATCATCACAATCCACCATCCCATCACTGATGACTGACAACCAGGCAGCCCATCTATTCTGGTGTACCCAGCTGCATGTCGTGTCCCATGGGGATGCCACATGACTGCAGAGGAACCAAACCCCGACCTGGGCAGTGTGCACACATCGTGAACAACTGCCACACCCAATACACCCCAGATGCATCCCTTACCCCATGGAGACTTCCAAACGTGTCCGTGCCTGTAACGCTGAGTCAGCCCACGATGCCATGTCGATGAGGAATAGCAGTGCCACAACAATGCAACCAGCAGATGGCATGCGCAGGTACCTGGGGAAGAGAGACACACAAGAAGTCAGCCACAAAAAGCACAGCCACTTGCATGTGCATTGACTCGACACATGTATGGATGACAACATGCTAGGTCACAATTATGACTGGGGAAATACTACCATCACTGCCACCATCACTCCAGTGACACACCCACACACACCTCTGACTCACGTGCCATACATGCAGGTGGACACACCCATCACAACACATGCCACACGGGGACCAAGGCGTGCACACTCAGACACTGGTACTCACCACTAAGCAAAGAAGTCGCGTATGAGCCGAGTCCGGATGTCCTCTTGCGGCTCCACATCCTCCACATCACTAGCCCCATTGCCAAGCCCTTCGTCCTCCACGGGTGGATGGTCCTCGTCATGTTGATTCAGGATGAGTGGCACAGCTCTTTCAACTGCCATGTTGTGCAGCATGCAGCAGACCATGAAGATCTTGCAAACCTTTGCCGGGGCATATGGGAGTGCGCCGCCGGTCTTGTGGAGGCACCGGAATCGGCTCTTCAGCATGCCAAACGTCCTCTCTATCACTCGCCTTGTCCGGCCATGGGCGGTGTTGTAGCGGAGCTGGGCCGGCGTGATGGGGTTGCGGAGAGGTGTCAGCAGCCAAGGCATGTTGGGATAGCCAGCGTCCCCTAAATGGAAAGCACATGGATATCGTTAGAACTGGCGAAGCGGTAGTGCTGCTCGGCCAAACAGAATACAGGACAGACAGACTGTACCCACCAACAACACATGCTCGTTCGTTGCGCAGCTGCATCATCATATCAGGCATCCCGCTACGCCTCATGATGTAGGCATCGTGTGCTGATCCTGGGAAACGAGCACAGACATGTGAAATCACCATGTTGGACAGACACACCACAAGGGCATTGATGGAGTGGTAGTGCTTCCGATTGCGGTACACCACCTCCCGTGCGTGTGGTGGTACCAAACCTACATGTGTCCCATCTATGGACCCAATGACATGGGGCATCCCTCCCAGGGCATAGAAACCACGCTTGACCTCAGTCATCTGTTCAGGGGTTGGGAACTTGATGAAGTCATCCAGGTGAATCAACATGGCCTCCAAGAAATCATGCAGCACACCGCTGAACATGCTCTGGGACATGCCACCAACATGAGCTATGGTATTTTGGAAGGTACCCGTGGCAAGGAAATGTAGGGCAGCCATTACCTTCAGCTGGGGTGTCAGTGCCGTAGGATACCTGTGCTGCGGTTGCAGGTGTGGTGCCAGTCTCGCCGTCAGCTCCAGAATCAACGGTTGGGTGAAGCGGTAGAGCCGGATCCTGTCATTCTCCTGCATGGTGGCCAAGTCTGGAATTCTTCGGGCAACAGGAGGCGCTCTGCAGTAATTTGGAAGTGACAAGGAAGAGTGAGTGCACTACGAGAACAACTCATGTCTACTGAGCACATGTCAATCTGGCAATACACACATGCCACATAGGGAGTCAGGCATGTGCTACATGCCCAGGACACGTATGGATGCAAGGTGACACTCCTTCCAAGACCCAGCTACACACGGTGATTGAGAACCTCCCCATGCCACGCCATGGAAATAGCTGTGTCCCAGTGCAAGTGCACTGCCCGACGCAAGACAGGAGTGACATACACCCACACATCAGCAGAAGTGTGATGCCGATTGCAGAGACTGGCAGCGGAACACTTGAGCCACAGGTCACATGACATTACACTAGTCCAGCCCACACACCTTGCCATGAAGGTGCACATGTCATGACTCACCACACATTCCTTGTGAGTTTGCTGACATGGCCTTGTCACGCTACTCCGTGTCCCTTGCATACATGTGCACCTCACATCCGAGAACACATGGGGCATGGTGTTGGGAACAGTGTGCAATGACAATCTACACACAGCCACATGTTGGTTGCTGCAACGGCTGCAGCTTTTGAGGGTGCTACAACATCAACCTGATGTAAATCCCGGACACATATATGGCATAGTCACATTGTGCACTGTGGGTAGTGATAAGTCATGTGTCATGACCCCTGTACCTGGCATCATGGGACACTTCCGTGTGTTGGTGTCGGTGCCATGCCAGTGACGCTCACCCCAAGTGCGCAGTCCCACATGCACACATGTCAAAGGAGTCAAGGGCATGCCTGGCACACATTGCACCCTCACACAGTACACATGTACACATCTCATCATACATCTGGTGCCTTCTCCACTCAGGAGGCATGTTCCACATCACAGCCTGTGACACCTGTGCCCCACACATGTGGTAATGCACAGACGATGCCTTGATGTCCATTCCTGGACAAGTATGTCCATCCATGGACAAGTATGTCCGCCCTATTCCTACATGTGTGTCGCCTATCACCACAGTGATGTGTAAAATCCGCCGTACTGCTGCTGAGAGGGCCTGTGCATGTTCCCAAATCACTGTGGGAGTGCTGCCGTATGTGTACCCATCGTGATGGCGAGCGTAGATGCGAGTGTACGGTCCGTGTCACTACGGGTACGCATACGCGTGCAGACCCATAGTGATGGAGAGCGTAAATGTGAGTGTACGGTCCGTACCACTACGGGTACGCATACGCGTGCAGACCCATAGTGATAGCGAGCGTAGATGCGAGTGTACGGCCCTATCACTATGGGTCTGCACGCGTATGCGTACCCGTAGTGTTACGGACCGTACACTCGCATCTACGCTCACTATCACTATGGGTCTGCACGCGTATGCGTACCCGTAGTGGTACGGACCGTACACTCGCATCTACGCTCACTATCACTATGGGTCTGCACGCGTATGCGTACCCGTAGTGGTACGGACCGTACACTCGCATCTACGCTCACTATCACTATGGGTCTGCACGCGTATGCGTACCCGTAGTGGTACGGACCGTACACTCACATCTACGCTCACTATCACTATGGGTCTGCACGCGTATGCGTACCCGTAGTGGTACGGACCGTACACTCGCATCTACGCTCACTATCACTATGGGTCTGCACGCGTATGCGTACCCGTAGTGGTACGGACCGTACACTCGCATCTACGCTCACTATCACTATGGGTCTGCACGCGTATGCGTACCCGTAGTGGTACGGACCGTACACTCGCATCTACGCTCACTGTCACTACGAGTACGCATACGCGTGCAGACCCATATTGATGGAGAGCGTAGATGCGAGTGTACGGTCCGTACCACTACGGGTACGCATACGCGTGCAGACCCATAGTGATAGTGAGCGTAGATGCGAGTGTACGGTCCGTACCACTACGGGTACGCATACGCGTGCAGACCCATAGTGATAGTGAGCGTAGATGCGAGTGTACGGTCCGTACCACTACGGGTACGCATACGCGTGCAGACCCATAGTGATGGAGAGGGTAGGCATGCATGTACGGGCCGTTGCCATGCATTTGGGGTGCCCTAGGGCCCCCACACGCACCGTACCTGTGTGTGATGCTCCAAATTACATAGGGGACAAGTATTAAGGCCTACATGCATGCTGGTTGTCATGGAGACCAAGTTCAAAATTCGAAATTGTTCTGGAAGGTGCACAGCAGAAGTCAGTTGGAATTTGTCTACTTTGTTGCAATGTGTTTGTGGGGCTGACATCATGCAGGAGAATGAAACCGATAGAGAACCCACAGACTGCTAGGTTTGAAGGGATTGGTGGAAACATAGGATGCAAATGTGAGTGACCAATCACTCTGTACTCCTGTGCATGAGACTGGGCAGAAGGGCACATATAAGGCAGCCAGGTCCCATGAGGGAGCACTTGCCTGCACATCTTTGCATTCGTCGACCCAGCTGCTGCTACTGATTCCCTGGAACCATGTCAAGGGCTGTGGAGAGGACACAGCCATTCACCCTGGAGGAGAACATGGCTCTGCTGGATGTGATCCTCCCACAGTACCCCATGCTGTATGGGCGACCAGGGTATCAGGTGAGTGCATAGGCCACTGCCACAGACTGTCCCTATGTTGTGACTGTGACTTCTGCCATTGCGTCCAGGTGTAACACACATGCCATGTACTGTCGGGGGGGTCCCAGGGGGGGGTGCCTGATGTCTCCCAGCAGTGCCCTGAGACAGGAGGGGTGGGTACAGTGTGCTCCCAGCAGTGCCCTGAGACAGGAGGGGTGGGTACAGTGTGCTCCCAGCAGTGCCCTGAGACAGGAGGGGTGGGTACAGTGTGCTCCCAGCAGTGCCCTGAGACAGGAGGGGTGTGTGCCTATCACTAACAGCAGTGCCCTGAGACAGGAGGGGTGGGTGTGATGCACAGTGTGAGCCTTGATCATTGATTGTGACATTGCCATCATTCCACCTGTGTACCCACTGTGGCACGTAGTGCTTTTTCCCCTCAACAGGGGATGATGTCCCTATGACAAAGGTGCAATGCGTTGGCTGCATGACATGCCTTGTTGTAACCAGCTAATTTGTACCCATATGTCTCTCTGTGACATGTGGCTGGTGTATTGATGTGGTGTCACTTGTTCTACCTCACAGGTGGGCGCCACTGCCAAGGAGCAGATCTGGCTGACCGCCGTCAGTGCCGTGAGGCGTGTGGATGGTCGGAGGCGGAGCCTGCCCCAGGTGAGGAAACGCTGGCAGGATATCCGGTGCTGGACGCGGAGGATTGCACGGCTCCTGCTGGGGGACTCACCTGAGAGCCACAAGAACCGCGGCCGCCGCCGTCTGAGCCACCTCCACAGGCGTGTGCTGCCGGTGGTCTTTCCAGACCTGGAGAGGCGCTTACAGGCGATGCAGCAGCCGGAAGGGGGTAGGTACATGTGTGTTTGTTGTGTGTCACCGGCATTTGTAAGGGCACAGTAGCATGAATTCACTGGCAGGGTTTAAAGGTGCTGTGCAGATCCTGTTTGCCCCAGTATAGCACTGTGCCCCTGCCACCCTTCCCCTCCTTGCAATGTGTTCCCTGGTCTGTGTGTAGTCACTCCTCCACAGGGGAATGTAGGCTGGCGCTTTGTCCACGGGAACAATGTCTGTAGCATCATGTGTGGGGGTGGTGTGTAACAGGTTGTGGGACATTGCCTGTGCACTGTCAAGTTCACTGCATGTGGGTTCCATATCAGTTGGCACTGATGCTGACTCCAGACATGGGAGTTGGTCTCTCATGTGTCATGCCTTACAGCGCGCATGTCCCATGTAGTGGCCTGTGACATGATGTGCATGAGTGTGCGATACACATAGTGCGGGGATGGTGACGTGTGTTGCAGTCATTACCATTCAGTAGCATGTAGTTGCGTGCCCACTACTGTCCCCTGGGGCACCTTTTCCTCAGTGGTGTATGTGTCATCATAAACGTGGCCACTGTCAGTGTCTACAGCGTAAGTTGTGCTCTCTGCCATTGTCCCCTGTCACCATGTATATAGACGTGCTATTTTGTACAGGTGTCCACTGTGCAGCCTGACCTGATTGTCCTTCTTCATACTCACAGTTGCCAGTGCCTGTGTGTCTTGCTATACTCATCTGAGGATGGGCACTGGTACCACATTATTTGTACAGGCGCACCTTGGCTGTTTGGCGTCCAATCTCGCTTTTTGCCTGCCCCTGTGTGTATCACCCAGACTATGAGATGTTGGTGCCACCTGTGTCTCAACAATTTGCCTCGTGTAGGGTCTTGTTGGGGCGGGCAATGCCTATGTGTTAAATCCTGATTACCACTTGCTGGGTCTGGGCAGTGTGTGATGTGTCTGGACACACACGCAATGTGCAGTGACAGAGTCATGTTGTGCATGTTTTCAGCATTACCTATGCAGCATGTGTCTCAAGTTCATGGATATGGTCCCTGGTCATCGGTATTTTCGCCAACGCTGTGTGGTGCAGATGCAGTGCTGGATTGTCCCCAGGGCCTGGGTGCTATGTCAGACTCCTTTTCCTGTGTTTAGCTATTGTCTCATGCTCTCCATGGTATTTCAGTGGCATGGTGGCTCAACCAACTGTGTGTTTCATGCCCTACATCGGTACCCTGTTCAGTAGATGTTAGGGATCTTCCTTTTCAGGCCATGCAATGTTACCTATGTGGATTGGACTCATGTGACAGATGTGTACAGATGTCTGATTATTTCTGTCTCTCCACCCTGCCCACAGCATCGTCGGGGGACACAGAGGGAGACATGGACACAGACCAGGCGGAGGGACCGAGCACCAGTGCCAGCCGTGACATCGGGTCTGGCACATCGAGTGGTACAGAGGCGGAGGAGAGTGTGGCCGAGGACCTGTCGACTGGCACATCAGACTACGAAGCTGACAGGTCCGGGGATGATGTCTCCGAGTGGGCGGAGGCTGCACCAGCAGCTGACAGCGGAACAACACCTCGCACCGCCCCCTCAGTTTCCACCAGCCGCCTCCCACTTGCTTGTGTCCCTTCCCAGCGTGCCCGGTCACAGCATGTCTCCTTCCTGCCAGGCACCGCACCCCCTGCCCCTGTCTCCACTGCTGCCGCCAATGCAGAGTCTGTGGACATCCAGCGGCAACTGCAGGTTGGTCAGGCTGCGATCCTTAATGTCCTCCATGCCCACGGCAAAACCCTCACCAACATCGAGGCTTTCTTGGAGGGCATTCATTCATCGCAGGCTGACCAACGCAACTTGCTGAGGTCCATCGACTCCACACTGACTGCAGCAGTGGGTCTCCTGCAGCGCGACCTCCCCCCACCTACCCCTGCCCCATCCACACTTCCCACTCCCATGCCTGTCACACGTACACCCAGACGTCGGCATGCACCCACATCAACAGACACGGGCACCACACCAGCAGGGAAGGTCCACCGCACTCCTCCTGACACGCACACACAGGGTGAGGTAGGCACACCCACTGGGTCGGGGGGCAAACGTGTGACACGCAGCCATAGTGGGAGTCCGCATTCCACCCAGTCCACTCCCTCCAAATCCCCTCCCCTCAGCTCTCCTGGCCACATCTCCCCCAAGGACACCTTCATGGCCGCTCTGTCCCTGAGCCCCACAGTTACACCACCACGCAAGCGGTCAAGGAGGTCCCCGGTCAGGGTGGTTGAGTCTCCCCCCCTGTCTCAACCCTCCCCCGGTGGCGCTGCGACCCATCCCTCTGACCCCCCCCCCCTCCTTGGGGCCTGAGGTCCCTTCGGGTGCAGGGGACTCCCTGGAGGACCTTGCAAAGGTGTGTAGTGCCATCCTGGCCTCCGCCTTTGGCACTGACCCACCCCCTGTGGTGGAGTCCTCCATCCCTGCACCCACAACGCCTCCCCTTTGCCCTGATGTCCCTGCGGTGCCTGTTGCTTCCCCCCCCCTGATGCCCTCACCAGTGTGGAAGACGATGCCATTTGACTGTGCAGGCAATGTAGGGGACACGCATCCCACTGTGTCCCCCATCCAGCTGAGAATCATTGACTGCCCTATGGGCTTTGTGAAGATTGAACTGCCTGCGATCCACGGACATTGTGCTCATGCTGAATAAAGCTTAATTTTGTTTTCATTATCACACTACTGCTATGCTGGTATTGGTGTTGGTGGGGCTGCTACATGGTTTTGGGTGGTGTGTAAGGGTTTGGGTGTGTGGGATGTGTAGTAGTGTACTGCTCATTGGTGGGACCCTGTGATCTGTGTGCCATCACAAGGTGTTGGCTAACTTTCTTTGTTCATGTAAGCAGTTACTGCATGGTGCACTTGTCCCAGGGTGTATTCCTTCCTCTGTGTACCCAGCTTTCTTCCCTGCAGGGTGTTCCCAATGTTTAGCGCAGAGCTGTGTCTACATGAGCTGTGTGTGTGACGGAGCCCTTCTACTTTGGCCATGCATGCAGGGCCATGTCTCCACCTGCGACAATCGTGGCATCCTTGGTGATCACTGTACTTGTGTGTGGAGTCTGTTGACATGAGTTCATGGGGACATGTTCCCTTGTAGCCAGTATGCATGTGGATAATTCTGGCCTCACACACATGTGTTACACCCCTCCTGTATCAGGGCACTGCTGGGAGTGATGGGCACCCACCCCTCCTGTCTCAGGGCACTGCTGGGAGGACTCCACACCCACCCCTCCTGTCTCAGGGCACTGCTGGGAGGACTCTGCACACACCCTTCCTGGGTCTGGACACTGCTGGGAGGACTCCACACCCACCCCTCCTGTCTCAGGGCACTGCTGGGAGGACTCTGCACCCACCCCTCCTGTCTCAGGGCACTGCTGGGAGGACTCCACACCCACCCCTCCTGTCTCAGGGCACTGCTGGGAGGACTCCACACCCACCCCTCCTGTCTCAGGGCACTGCTGGGAGGACTCCACACCCACCCCTCCTGTCTCAGGGCACTGCTGGGAGGACTCTGCACCCACCCCTCCTGTCTCAGGGCACTGCTGGGAGGACTCCACACCCACCCCTCCTGTCTCAGGGCACTGCTGGGAGGACTCCACACCCACCCCTCCTGTCTCTGGGCACTGCTGGGAGGACTCTGCACACACCCCTCCTGTCTCAGGGCACTGCTGGGAGGACTCCATACCCACCCCTCCTGTCTCTGGGCACTGCTGGGAGGACTCTGCACACACCCCTCCTGGGTCTGGACACTGCTGGGGGGACTCTGCACACACCCCTCCTGGGTCTGGACACTGCTGGGAGGACTCTGCACCCACCCCTCCTGTCTCAGGGCACTGCTGGGAGGACTCTGCACACACCCTCCTGTCTCTGGGCACTGCTGGGAGGACTCTGCACACACACCTCCAATTTCTGGATATGTACGCTTGGGACATACACGGTGTGGGTGCGCTCCATGCATTCGAGGTGAGGGTACGGGTCGTACTTACACTGGTGGGGGTGGGGGTACGGTCCGTACGTCCGCGGGTGAGGGTTCGAGTCGTACTTACACTGTTGGGGTGGGGGGCACGCTCCATGCATACGCGGGTGGGGGTACGGGTCGTACTTACACTGTTGGCATGGGGGTTACTCTCCATGCATACGCGGGTGAGGGTACGGGTCGTACTTACACTGGTGGGGGTGGGGGTACGGTCCGTACGTCCGCGGGTGAGGGTTCGAGTCGTACTTACACTGTTGGGGTGGGGGGTACGCTCCTTGCATACGCGGGTGGGGGTACGGGTCGTACTTACACTGGTGGGGGTGGGGGTACGGTCCGTACGTCCGCGGGTGAGGGTTCGAGTCGTACTTACACTGTTGGGGTGGGGGGTACGCTCCATGCATACGCGGGTGGGGGTACGGGTCGTACTTACACTGTTGGCATGGGGGGTACGCTCCATGCATACGCGGGTGGGGGTACGGGTCGTACTTACACTGTTGGCATGGGGGGTACGCTCCATGCATACGCGGGTGGGGGTACGGGTCGTACTTCCACTGTTGGCATGGGGGGTACGGTCCGTACGTCCGCGGGTGAGGGTTCGAGTCGTACTTACACTGTTGGGGTGGGGGTACGCTCCATGCATACGCGGGTGGGGGTAGGGTCCGTACATATCCGTCCCCACGCTATGTGATGCTTGTGCGGGCCGTACCCAGGCCTTTGCCACGTGGGTACGATCCGTCCCGCCATTGTTGGGGTGACGTGTGTGTGGGCGTGGTACGACTCGTACCCACGCTCTTGAGGCGTGGGTACGGGACGTACCTGTCTGGTTGTGTTGCCGGTTCGCGTGGTGACGGACTTCCGTTGTGGCGGTCGCTGGCTTATCAGGACACACCCCCACCCCCTCGTGGTGGCCAGGGCATGGGAGTCAGGTATGTCCAGGCCATGTGTGACTTATGTGGTTGTTTTGTGGTCTGCCCTGGTCGTGCCACCCCCACCCCACCCCACTTTCCCCCCTCCCTTAGTTATTCTGACCTTCTGCGGCGTCTGCGTCGGTGCCTGTAGAGCAGGTGGACTGCTATGAGGGCAGGGATGACTCGTAGGTTCGGGTCCATGTCTGTCCGTCGCGTACTGGTACTCCAATCGCGTCGTCCTGTCGCGTACGGGTCCTCCTTGGTGGCGTCGTCCTGTGTGTCCGTCACGTACTGGTCCTCCTTGTTCGCGTCGTCGTCTGTCCGTCGCGTACTGGTGGTCCTTGTTCGCGTCGTCCTGATTTCCCGGCAGTTTTTGGCTGCCGCAAAATATTCAACGTGCGGGGTGACGTCGGTGCGAATCGTGATTCCTGGGTCGTGAATGGCTGGCTGCGAGCGTCCCGACGTCAGGTCGGCACTTTCCCGGATCGCATTGGTAGGTGTTTTTTTGTTCGGTCGGACTTTTTTACGAATCGTACGGTCATGGTGTACCCGTGCGAATCGTAATTCCTTGTTTGTAGAAATTGACGACCGGGTACGCGTCGGACGGAGAATATGCTCCGTCCGACGGTTCGTACCCGGTTTTTACCGGATCGTGATCGGCACCTTAATGTTTTGACTGCAAATGACTATTCCATGTGAATTATCACTTTTGGAACTAAAATAAGTGTGTTTAGAATAATTTTAATTACTGAAATTGGTCAAAAAAGAAGCTTCTGAGTAGGAGAAAATGTCTGTAAAAATGGCAATTTTGGTCACGTTGAGGCTTCAAAAAGTAGTTATTCAACATGAGGCACAATCCAAATGACATTTTTAATCAATTTTTCTACAGTCCAAAAAATCAATTTTCTGATGAAAAACGATGACCCTTGACCTGTCGAAATTTCTCCAGATGGTCAGAAATGGAAATTTTTTAATGTTTAATTTTTTGACTGCAAATGACTATTCCATGTGAATTATCACTTTTGGAACAAAGATAAGTGTGTTTAGAGTCACTTTAATGCCTGAAATTGGTCGAAATAGAAGCTTCTGAATAGGAGAAAATGTCTTTAAAAATGGCAATTTTTGTCACATTGAGGCTTTAAAAAGTAGTTATTCAACATGAGGCACAATCCAAATGACATTTTGAATCAATTTTTCTACAGTCCAAAAAAATCAATTTTCTGATGAAACACGATGACCTGTGACCTGTTGAAATTTCTCCAGATGGTCAGAAATGGACATTTTTTAATGTTTCATTTTTTGACTGCAAATGACTATTCCATGTAAATTATCACTTTTGGAACAAAAACAAGTGTGCTTAGAGTCACTTTAATGCCTGAAATTGGTCGAAATAGAAGCTTCTGAATAGGAGAAAAAGTCTGTAATAATGGCAATTTTGGTCACATTGAGGCTTTAAAAAGTAGTTATTCAACATAAGGCACATTCCAAATGAGATTTTGAATCAATTTTTCTAGAGTCCAAAAACTCAATTTTCTGATGAAAAACGATGACCCGTGACGTGTCGAAATTTCTCCAGATGGTCAGAAATGGAAATTTTTTAATGTTTGATATTTTTACTGTAAAAGACTATTCCATGTAAATTATCACTTTTGGAACTAAAATAAGTGTTTAGAGTCACTTTAATGCCTGAAATTGGTCAAAATAGAAGCTTCTGAATAGGAGCAAAAGTCTGTAATAATGGCAATTTTGGTCACATTGAAGCTTTAAAAAGTAGTTATTCAACAGGAGGCACATTCCAAATGACATTTTTAATCAATTTTTCTACAGTCCAAAAAAGCAATTTTCTGATGAAAAACGATGACCCTTGACCTCTCGAAATTTCTCCAGATGGTCAGAAATGGAAATGTTTTAATGTTTAATTTTTATACTGTAAATGACTATTCCATGTGAATTATCACTTTTGGAATTTAAATAAGTGTGTTTAGAGTCACTTTAATGCCTGAAATTGGTCGAAGTAGAAGCTTCTGAATAGGAGAAAATGTCTTTAAAAATGGCAATTTTTGTCACATTGAGGCTTCAAAAAGTAGTTATTCAACATGAGGCACAATCCAAATGACATTTTGAATCAATTTTTCTACAGTCCAAAAAAATCTATTTTCTGATGAAAAACGATGACCTGTGACCTGTTGAATTTTCTCCAGATGGTCAGAAATGGACATTTTTTAATGTTTCATTTTTTGACTGCAAATGACTATTCCATGTAAATTATCACTTTTGGAACAAAAACAAGTGTGCTTAGAGTCACTTTAATGCCTGAAATTGGTCGAAATAGAAGCTTCTGAATAGGAGAAACTGTCTGTATTAATGGCAATTTTGGTCACATTGAGGCTTCAAAAAGTAGTTATTCAACATGAGGCACAATCCAAATGACATTTTGAATACATTTTTCTACAGTCCAAAAAATCGATTTTCTGATGAAAAACGATGACCCGTGACCTGTCGAAATTTCTCCAGATGGTCAGAAATGGAAATTTTTTAATGTTTAATATTTTTACTGTAAATGACTATTCCATGTAAATTATCACTTTTGGAACTAAAATAAGTGTTTAGAGTCACTTTAATGCCTGAAATTGGTCCAAATAGAAGCTTCTGAATAGGAGCAAAAGTCTGTAATAATGGCAATTTTGTCACATTGAAGCTTTAAAAAGTAGTTATTCAACATGAGGCACATTCCAAATGACATTTTTAATCAATTTTTCTACAGTCCAAAAAATCAATTTTCTGATGAAAAATGATGACCCGTGACCTCTCGAAATTTCTCCAGATGGTCAGAAATGGAAATTTTTTAACGTTTAATGTTTTGACTGCAAATGACTATTCCATGTGAATTATCACTTTTGGAACTAAAATAAGTGTGTTTAGAATAATTTTAATTACTGAAATTGGTCAAAAAAGAAGCTTCTGAGTAGGAGAAAATGTCTGTAAAAATGGCAATTTTGGTCCCGTTGAGGCTTCAAAAAGTAGTTATTCAACATGAGGCACAATCCAAATGACATTTTTAATCAATTTTTCTACAGTCCAAAAAATCAATTTTCTGATGAAAAACGATGACCCGTGACCTGTCGAAATTTCTCCAGATGGTCAGAAATGGAAATTTTTTAATCTTTAATTTTTTGACTGCAAATGACTATTCCATGTGAATTATCACTTTTGGAACAAAGATAAGTGTGTTTAGAGTCACTTTAATGCCTGAAATTGGTCGAAATAGAAGCTTCTGAATAGGACAAAATGTCTTTAAAAATGGCAATTTTTGTCACATTGAGGCTTTAAAAAGTAGTTATTCAACATGAGGCACAATCCAAATGACATTTTTAATCAATTTTTCTACAGTCCAAAAAATCAATTTTCTGATGAAAAACGATGACCCGTGACCTGTCGAAATTTCTCCAGATGGTCAGAAATGGAAATTTTTTAATGTTTAATTTTTATACTGTAAATGACTATTCCATGTGAATTATCACTTTTGGAATTTAAATAAGTGTGTTTAGAGTCACTTTAATGCCTGAAATTGGTCGAAGTAGAAGCTTCTGAATAGGAGAAAATGTCTGTATTAATTGCAATTTTGGTCACATTGAGGCTTCAAAAAGTAGTTATTCAACATGAGGCACAATCCAAATGACATTTTGAATCAATTTTTCTACAGTCCAAAAAAATCAATTTTCTGATGAAAAACGATGACCCGTGACCTGTCGAAATTTCTCCAGATGGTCAGAAATGGACATTTTTTAATGTTTCATTTTTTGACTGTAAATGACTTTTCCATGTAAATTATCACTTATGAAAGAAAAATAAGTGTGTTTAGAGTCACTTTAATGCCTGAAATTGGTCGAAATAGAAGCTTCTGAATAGGAGAAAATGTCTTTAAAAATGGCAATTTTTGACACATTGAGGCTTTAAAAAGTAGTTATTCAACATGAGGCACAATCCAAATGACATTTTGAATCAATTTTTCTACAGTCCAAAAAAATCAATTTTCTGATGAAACACGATGACCTGTGACCTGTTGAAATTTCTCCAGATGGTCAGAAATGGACATTTTTTAATGTTTCATTTTTTGACTGCAAATGACTATTCCATGTAAATTATCACTTTTGGAACAAAAACAAGTGTGCTTAGAGTCACTTTAATGCCTGAAATTGGTCGAAATAGAAGCTTCTGAATAGGAGAAACTGTCTGTATTAATGGCAATTTTGGTCACATTGAGGCTTCAAAAAGTAGTTATTCAACATGAGGCACAATCCAAATGACATTTTGAATAAATTTTTCTACAGTCCAAAAAAATCAATTTTCTGATGAAAAACGATGACCCGTGACCTGTCGAAATTTCTCCAGATGGTCAGAAATGGAAATTTTTTTATGTTTAATTTTTTTACTGTAAATGACTATTCCATGTGAATTATCACTTTTGGAACAAAAACAAGTGTGTTTAGAGGCACTTTAATGCCTGAAATTGGTCGAAAAAGAAGCTTCTGAGTAGGAGAAAAAGTCTGTAATTATATCAATTTTGGTCACATTGAGGCTTTAAAAAGTAGTTATTCAACATGAGGCGCATTCTAAATGACATTTTGAATCAATTTTTCTACAGTCCAAAAAATCAATTTTCTGATGAAAAACGAAGACCCGTGACCTGTCAAAATTTCTCCAGATCGTCAGAAATGGAAATTTTTTAATGTTTAATTTTTTGACTGCAAATGACTATTCCATGTAAATTATCACTTTTGGAACAAAAACAAGTGTGCTTAGAGTCACTTTAATGACTGAAATTGGTCGAAATAGAAGCTTCTGAATAGGAGAAAAAGTCTGTAATAATGGCAATTTTGGTCACATTGAGGCTTTAAAAAGTAGTTATTCAACATAAGGCACATTACAAATGACATTTTGAATCAATTTTTCTAGAGTCCAAAAAATCAATTTTCTGATGAAAAACGATGACCCGTGACCTGTCGAAATTTCTCCAGATTGTCAGAAATGGAAATTTTTTAATGTTTAGTTTTTTGACTGCAAATAACTATTCCATGTAAACTATCACTTTTGGAACTAAAATAAGTGTTTAGAGTCACTTTAATGCCTGAAATTGATCAAAATAGAAGCTTCTGAATGGGAGCAAAAGTCTGTAATAATGGCAATTTTGGTCACATTGAAGCTTTAAAAAGTAGTTATTCAACATGAGGCACATTCCAAATGACATTTTTAATCAATTTTTCTACAGTCCAAAAAATCAATTTTCTGATGAAAAACGATGACCCGTGACCTCTCGAAATTTCTCCAGATGGTCAGAAATGGAAATATTTTAACGTTTAATTTTTTGACTGCAAATGACTATTCCATGTGAATTATCACTTTTGGAACTAAAATAAGTGTGTTTAGAGTAATTTTAATTACTGAAATTGGTCGAAAAAGAAGCTTCTGAGTAGGAGAAAATGTCTTTAAAAATGGCAATTTTCGTCACATTGAGGCTTTAAAAAGTAGATATTCAACATGAGGCACAATCCAAATGACATTTTGAATCAATTTTTCTACAGTCCAAAAAATCAATTTTCTGATGAAAAACGATGACCCGTGACCTGTCGAAATTTCTCCAGATGGTCAGAAATGGAAATTTTTTAATGTTTATTTTTTTTTACTGTAAATGACTATTCCATGTGAATTATCACTTTTGGAACAAAAATAAGGGTGTTTAGAGTCACTTTAATGCCTGAAATTGGTCGAAATAGAAGCTTCTGAATAGGAGAAAAAGTCTGTAATAATGGCAATTTTGGTCACATTAAGGTTTTAAAAAGTAGTTATTCAACATGAGGCACATTCCAAATGACATTTTTAATCAATTTTTCTACAGTCCAAAAAATCAATTTTCTGATGAAAAACGATGACCCGTGACCTGTCGAAATTTCTCCAGATTGTCAGAAATGGAAAATTTTTTATGTTTAATTTTTTTACTGTAAATGACTATTCCATGTGAATTATCACTTTTGGAACAAAAACAAGTGTGTTTAGAGGCACTTTAATGCCTGAAATTGGTCGAAAAAGAAGCTTCTGAGTAGGAGAAAAAGTCTGTAATTATATCAATTTTGGTCACATTGAGGCTTTAAAAAGTAGTTATTCAACATGAGGCGCATTCTAAATGACATTTTGAATCAATTTTTCTACAGTCCAAAAAATCAATTTTCTGATGATAAACGATGACCCGTGACCTGTCAAAATTTCTCCAGATCGTCAGAAATGGAAATTTTTTAATGTTTAATTTTTTGACTGCAAATGACTTTTCCATGTAAATTATCACTTTTGGAACAAAAACAAGTGTGCTTAGAGTCACTTTAATGCCTGAAATTGGTCGAAATAGAAGCTTCTGAATAGGAGAAAAAGTCTGTAATAATGGCAATTTGGGTCACATTGAGGCTTTAAAAAGTAGTTATTCAACATAAGGCACATTCCAAATGACATTTTGAATAAATTTTTCTAGAGTCCAAAAAATCAATTTGCTGATGAAAAACGATGACCCGTGACCTGTCGAAATTTCTCCAGATGGTCAGAAATGGAAATTTTTTAATGTTTAATTTGTATACTGTAAATGACTATTCCATGTGAATTATCACTTTTGGAACAAAGATAAGTGTGTTTAGAGTCACTTTAATGCCTGAAATTGGTCGAAATAGAAGCTTCTGAATTGGAGAAAATGTCTTTAAAAATGGCAATTTTCGTCACATTGAGGCTTTAAAAAGTAGTTATCCAACATGAGGCACAATCCAAATGACATTTTGAATCAATTTTTCTACAGTCCAAAAAATCAATTTTCTGATGAAAAACGATGACCCGTGACCTGTCGAAATTTCTCCAGATGGTCAGAAATGGAAATTTTTTAATGTTTAATTTTTATACTGTAAATGACTATTCCATGTGAATTATCACTTTTGGAATTTAAATAAGTGTGTTTAGAGTCACTTTAATGCCTGAAATTGGTCGAAGTAGAAGCTTCTGAATAGGAGAAAATGTCTGTATTAATGGCAATTTTGGTCACATTGAGGCTTCAAAAAGTAATTATTCAACATGAGGCACAATCCAAATGACATTTTGAATCAATTTTTCTACAGTCCAAAAAATCAATTTTCTGATGAAAAACGATGACCCGTGACGTGTCGAAATTTCTCCAGATGGTCAGAAATGGAAATTTTTTAATGTTTGATATTTTTACTGTAAAAGACTATTCCATGTAAATTATCACTTTTGGAACTAAAATAAGTGTTTAGAGTCACTTTAATGCCTGAAATTGGTCAAAATAGAAGCTTCTGAATAGGAGCAAAAGTCTGTAATAATGGCAATTTTGGTCACATTGAAGCTTTAAAAAGTAGTTATTCAACAGGAGGCACATTCCAAATGACATTTTTAATCAATTTTTCTACAGTCCAAAAAAGCAATTTTCTGATGAAAAACGATGACCCGTGACCTCTCGAAATTTCTCCAGATGGTCAGAAATGGAAATTTTTTAATGTTTAATTTTTATACTGTAAATGACTATTCCATGTGAATTATCACTTTTGGAATTTAAATAAGTGTGTTTAGATTCACTTTAATGCCTGAAATTGGTCGAAGTAGAAGCTTCTGAATAGGAGAAAATGTCTGTATTAATGGCAATTTTGGTCACATTGAGGCTTCAAAAAGTAGTTATTCAACATGAGGCACAATCCAAATGACATTTTGAATCAATTTTTCTACAGTCCAAAAAAATCTATTTTCTGATGAAAAACGATGACCTGTGACCTGTTGAAATTTCTCCAGATGGTCAGAAATGGACATTTTTTAATGTTTCATTTTTTGACTGCAAATGACTATTCCATGTAAATTATCACTTTTGGAACAAAAACAAGTGTGCTTAGAGTCACTTTAATGCCTGAAATTGGTCGAAATAGAAGCTTCTGAATAGGAGAAACTGTCTGTATTAATGGCAATTTTGGTCACATTGAGGCTTCAAAAAGTAGTTATTCAACATGAGGCACAATCCAAATGACATTTTGAATACATTTTTCTACAGTCCAAAAAATCTATTTTCTGATGAAAAACGATGACCCGTGACCTGTCGAAATTTCTCCAGATTGTCAGAAATGGAAATTTTTTAATGTTTAGTTTTTTGACTGCAAATGACTATTCCATGTAAATTATCACTTTTGGAACTAAAATAAGTGTTTAGAGTCACTTTAATGCCTGAAATTGGTCAAAATAGAAGCTTCTGAATAGGAGCAAAAGTGTTTAATAATGGCAATTTTGTCACATTGAAGCTTTAAAAAGTAGTTATTCAACATGAGGCACATTCCAAATGACATTTTTAATCAATTTTTCTACAGTCCAAAAAATCAATTTTCTGATAAAAAATGATGACCCGTGACCTCTCGAAATTTCTCCAGATGGTCAG
Source organism: Triturus cristatus (assembly GCF_964204655.1). Taxonomy (NCBI): domain Eukaryota; kingdom Metazoa; phylum Chordata; class Amphibia; order Caudata; family Salamandridae; genus Triturus; species Triturus cristatus. The sequence goes on from NC_140593.1 coordinate 889,720,676, forward strand.
AAATGGAATTTTTTTAACGTTTAATTTTTTGACTGCAAATGACTATTCCATGTGAATTATCACTTTTGGAACTAAAATAAGTGTGTTTAGAGTAATTTTAATTACTGAAATTGGTCAAAAAAGAAGCTTCTGAGTAGGAGAAAATGTCTGTAAAAATGGCAATTTTGGTCACGTTGAGGCTTCAAAAAGGAGTTATTCGACATGAGGCACAATCCAAATGACATTTTGAATCAATTTTTCTAGAGTCCAAAAAATCAATTTTCTGATGAAAAACGATGACCCGTGACCTGTCGAAATTTCTCCAGATTGTCAGAAATGGAAATTTTTTAATGTTTAGTTTTTTGACTGCAAATAACTATTCCATGTAAACTATCACTTTTGGAACTAAAATAAGTGTTTAGAGTCACTTTAATGCCTGAAATTGGTCAAAATAGAAGCTTCTGAATAGGAGCAAAAGTCTGTAATAATGGCAATTTTGGTCACATTGAAGCTTTAAAAAGTAGTTATTCAACATGAGGCACATTCCAAATGACATTTTTACTCAATTTTTCTACAGTCCAAAAAATCAATTTTCTGATGAAAAACGATGACCCGTGACCTCTCGAAATTTCTCCAGATGGTCAGAAATGGAAATATTTTAACGTTTAATTTTTTGACTGCAAATGACTATTCCATGTGAATTATCACTTTTGGAATTTAAATAAGTGTGTTTAGAGTCACTTTAATGCCTGAAATTGGTCGAAGTAGCAGCTTCAGAATAGGAGAAAATGTCTGTATTAATGGCAATTTTGGTCACATTGAGGCTTTAAAAAGTAGTTATTCAATATAAGGCACATTCCAAATGACATTTTGAATCAATTTTTCTAGAGTCCAAAAATTCAATTTTCTGATGAAAAACGATGACCCGTGACCTGTCGAAATTTCTCCAGATGGTCAGAAATGGAAATTTTTTAATGTTTAATATTTTTACTGTAAATGACTATTCCATGTAAATTATCACTTTTGGAACTAAAATAAGTGTTTAGAGTCACTTTAATGCCTGAAATTGGTCAAAATAGAAGCTTCTGAATAGGAGCAAAAGTCTGTAATAATGGCAATTTTGGTCACATTGAAGCTTTAAAAAGTAGTTAATCAACAGGAGGCACATTCCAAATGACATTTTTAATCAATTTTTCTACAGTCCAAAAAAGCAATTTTCTGATGAAAAACGATGACCCGTGACCTCTCGAAATTTCTCCAGATGGTCAGAAATGGAAATTTTTTAATGTTTAATATTTTTACTGTAAATGACTATTCCATGTGAATTATCACTTTTGGAATTTAAATAAGTGTGTTTAGAGTCACTTTAATGCCTGAAATTGGTCGAAGTAGAAGCTTCTGAATAGGAGAAAATGTCTGTATTAATGGCAATTTTGGTCACATTGAGGCTTCAAAAAGTAGTTATTCAACATGAGGCACAATCCAAATGACATTTTGAATCAATTTTTCTACAGTCCAAAAAAATCTATTTTCTGATGAAAAACGATGACCTGTGACCTGTTGAAATTTCTCCAGATGGTCAGAAATGGACATTTTTTAATGTTTCATTTTTTGACTGCAAATGACTATTCCATGTAAATTATCACTTTTGGAACAAAAACAAGTGTGCTTAGAGTCACTTTAATGCCTGAAATTGGTCGAAATAGAAGCTTCTGAATAGGAGAAACTGTCTGTATTAATGGCAATTTTGGTCACATTGAGGCTTCAAAAAGTAGTTATTCAACATGAGGCACAATCCAAATGACATTTTGAATACATTTTTCTACAGTCCAAAAAATCTATTTTCTGATGAAAAACGATGACCCGTGACCTGTCGAAATTTCTCCAGATTGTCAGAAATGGAAATTTTTGAATGTTTAGTTTTTTGACTGCAAATGACTATTCCATGTAAATTATCACTGTTGGAACTAAAATAAGTGTTTAGAGTCACTTTAATGCCTGAAATTGGTCAAAATAGAAGCTTCTGAATAGGAGCAAAAGTGTGTAATAATGGCAATTTTGTCACATTGAAGCTTTAAAAAGTAGTTATTCAACATGAGGCACATTCCAAATGACATTTTTAATCAATTTTTCTACAGTCCAAAAAATCAATTTTCTGATAAAAAATGATGACCCGTGACCTCTCGAAATTTCTCCAGATGGTCAGAAATGGAATTTTTTTAACGTTTAATTTTTTGACTGCAAATGACTATTCCATGTGAATTATCACTTTTGGAACTAAAATAAGTGTGTTTAGAGTCACTTTAATGCCTGAAATTGTTCGAAGTAGCAGCTTCAGAATAGGAGAAAATGTCTGTATTAATGGCAATTTTGGTCACATTGAGGCTTTAAAAAGTAGTTATTCAACATAAGGCACATTCCAAATGACATTTTGAATCAATTTTTCTAGAGTCCAAAAAATCAATTTTCTGATGAAAAACGATGACCCGTGACCTGTCGAAATTTCTCCAGATGGTCAGAAATGGAAATTTTTTAATGTTTAATATTTTTACTGTAAATGACTATTCCATGTAAATTATCGCTTTTGGAACTAAAATAAGTGTTTAGAGTCACTTTAATGCCTGAAATTGGTCAAAATAGAAGCTTCTGAATAGGAGCAAAAGTCTGTAATAATGGCAATTTTGGTCACATTGAAGCTTTAAAAAGTAGTTAATCAACAGGAGGCACATTCCAAATGACATTTTTAATCAATTTTTCTACAGTCCAAAAAAGCAATTTTCTGATGAAAAACGATGACCCGTGACCTCTCGAAATTTCTCCAGATGGTCAGAAATGGAAATTTTTTAATGTTTAATTTTTATACTGTAAATGACTATTCCATGTGAATTATCACTTTCGGAATTTAAATAAGTGTGTTTAGAGTCACTTTAATGCCTGAAATTGGTCGAAGTAGAAGCTTCTGAATAGGAGAAAATGTCTGTATTAATGGCAATTTTGGTCACATTGAGGCTTCAAAAAGTAGTTATTCAACATGAGGCACAATCCAAATGACATTTTGAATCAATTTTTCTACAGTCCAAAAAAATCTATTTTCTGATGAAAAACGATGACCTGTGACCTGTTGAAATTTCTCCAGATGGTCAGAAATGGACATTTTTTAATGTTTCATTTTTTGACTGCAAATGACTATTCCATGTAAATTATCACTTTTGGAACAAAAACAAGTGTGCTTAGAGTCACTTTAATGCCTGAAATTGGTCGAAATAGAAGCTTCTGAATAGGAGAAACTGTCTGTATTAATGGCAATTTTGGTCACATTGAGGCTTCAAAAAGTAGTTATTCAACATGAGGCACAATCCAAATGACATTTTGAATAAATTTTTCTACAGTCCAAAAAATCAATTTTCTGATGAAAAACGATGACCCGTGACCTGTCGAAATTTCTCCAGATGGTCAGAAATGGAAATTTTTTTATGTTTAATTTTTTTACTGTAAATGACTATTCCATGTGAATTATCACTTTTGGAACAAAAACAAGTGTGTTTAGAGTCACTTTAATGCCTGAAATTGGTCGAAATAGAAGCTTCTGAATTGGAGAAAATGTCTTTAAAAATGGCAATTTTCGTCACATTGAGGCTTTAAAAAGTAGTTATCCAACATGAGGCACAATCCAAATGACATTTTGAATCAATTTTTCTACAGTCCAAAAAATCAATTTTCTGATGAAAAACGATGACCCGTGACCTGTCGAAATTTTTCCAGATGGTCAGAAATGGAAATTTTTTAATGTTTAACTTTTTATACTGTAAATGACTATTCCATGTGAATTATCACTTTTGGAATTTAAATAAGTGTGTTTAGAGTCACTTTAATGCCTGAAATTGGTCGAAGTAGAAGCTTCTGAATAGGAGAAAATGTCTGTATTAATGGCAATTTTGGTCACATTGAGGCTTCAAAAAGTAGTTATTCAACATGAGGCACAATCCAAATGACATTTTGAATCAATTTTTCTACAGTCCAAAAAAATCAATTTTCTGATGAAAAACGATGACCTGTGACCTGTTGAAATTTCTCCAGATGGTCAGAAATGGACATTTTTTAATGTTTCATTTTTTGACTGCAAATGACTATTCCATGTAAATTATCACTTTTGGAACAAAAACAAGTGTGCTTAGAGTCACTTTAATGCCTGAAATTGGTCGAAATAGAAGCTTCTGAATAGGAGAAAAAGTCTGTAATAATGGCAATTTTGGTCACATTGAGGCTTTAAAAAGTAGTTATTCAACATAAGGCACATTCCAAATGACATTTTGAATCAATTTTTCTAGAGTCCAAAAACTCAATTTTCTGATGAAAAACGATGACCCGTGACCTGTCGAAATTTCTCCAGATGGTCAGAAATGGAAATTTTTTAATGTTTTATATTTTTACTGTAAAAGACTATTCCATGTAAATTATCACTTTTGGAACTAAAATAAGTGTTTAGAGTCACTTTAATGCCTGAAATTGGTCATAAATAGAAGCTTCTGAATAGGAGCAAAAGTCTGTAATAATGGCAATTTTGGTCACATTGAAGCTTTAAAAAGTAGTTATTCAACAGGAGGCACATTCCAAATGACATTTTTAATCAATTTTTCTACAGTCCAAAAAAGCAATTTTCTGATGAAAAACGATGACCCGTGACCTCTCGAAATTTCTCCAGATGGTCAGAAATGGAAATTTTTTAATGTTTATTTTTTTTACTGTAAATGACTATTCCATGTGAATTATCACTTTTGGAACAAAAATAAGGGTGTTTAGAGTCACTTTAATGCCTGAAATTGGTCGAAATAGAAGCTTCGGAATAGGAGAAAATGTCTTTAAAAATGGCAATTTTCGTCACATTGAGGCTTTAAAAAGTAGATATTCAACATGAGGCACAATCCAAATGACATTTTGAATCAATTTTTCTACAGTCCAAAAAATCAATTTTCTGATGAAAAACGATGACCCGTGACCTGTCGAAATTTCTCCAGATGGTCAGAAATGGAAATTTTTTAATGTTTAATTTTTATACTGTAAATGACTATTCCATGTGAATTATCACTTTTGGAATTTAAATAAGTGTGTTTAGAGTCACTTTAATGCCTGAAATTGGTCGAAATAGAAGCTTCTGAATAGGAGAAACTGTCTGTATTAATGGCAATTTTGGTCACATTGAGGCTTCAAAAAGTAGTTATTCAACATGAGGCACAATCCAAATGACATTTTGAATACATTTTTCTACAGTCCAAAAAATCTATTTTCTGATGAAAAACGATGACCCGTGACCTGTCGAAATTTCTCCAGATTGTCAGAAATGGAAATTTTTTAATGTTTAGTTTTTTGACTGCAAATAACTATTCCATGTAAAATATCACTTTTGGAACAAAAATAAGTGTGTTTAGAGTCACTTTAATGCCTGAAATTGGTCGAAAAAGAAGCTTCTGAGTAGGAGAAAATGTCTGTAAAAATGGCAATTTTGGTCACATTGAGGCTTTAAAAAGTAGTTATTCAACACGATGCACATTCCAAATGACATTTTGAATCAATTTTTCTACAGTCCAAAAAATCAATTTTCTGATGAAAAACGATGACCCGTGACCTGTCGAAATTTCTCCAGATGGTCAGAAATGGAAATTTTTTAATGTTTAATATTTTTACTGTAAATGACTATTCCATGTAAATTATCACTTTTGGAACTAAAATAAGTGTTTAGAGTCACTTTAATGCCTGAAATTGGTCAAAATAGAAGCTTCTGAATAGGAGCAAAAGTCTGTAATAATGGCAATTTTGTCACATTGAAGCTTTAAAAAGTAGTTATTCAACATGAGGCACATTCCAAATGACATTTTTAATCAATTTTTCTACAGTCCAAAAAATCAATTTTCTGATAAAAAATGATGACCCGTGACCTCTCGAAATTTCTCCAGATGGTCAGAAATGGAATTTTTTTAACGTTTAATTTTTTGACTGCAAATGACTATTCCATGTGAATTATCACTTTTGGAACTAAAATAAGTGTGTTTAGAGTAATTTTAATTACTGAAATTGGTCAAAAAAGAAGCTTCTGAGTAGGAGAAAATGTCTGTAAAAATGGCAATTTTGGTCACGTTGAGGCTTCAAAAAGTAGTTATTCAACATGAGGCACAATCCAAATGACATTTTGAATCAATTTTTCTAGAGTCCAAAAAATCAATTTTCTGATGAAAAACGATGACCCGTGACCTGTCGAAATTTCTCCAGATTGTCAGAAATGGAAATTTTTTAATGTTTAGTTTTTTGACTGCAAATAACTATTCCATGTAAACTATCACTTTTGGAACTAAAATAAGTGTTTAGAGTCACTTTAATGCCTGAAATTGGTCAAAATAGAAGCTTCTGAATAGGAGCAAAAGTCTGTAATAATGGCAATTTTGGTCACATTGAAGCTTTAAAAAGTAGTTATTCAACATGAGGCACATTCCAAATGACATTTTTAATCAATTTTTCTACAGTCCAAAAAATCAATTTTCTGATGAAAAACGATGACCCGTGACCTCTCGAAATTTCTCCAGATGGTCAGAAATGGAAATATTTTAACGTTTAATTTTTTGACTGCAAATGACTATTCCAAGTAAATTATCACTTTTGGAACACAAATAAGGGTGTTTAGAGTCACTTTAATGCCTGCAATTGGTCGAAAAAGAAGCTTCTGAGTAGGAGAAAAAGTCTGTAATTATATCAATTTTGGTCACATTGAAGCTTTAAAAAGTAGTTATTCAACATGAGGCACATTCCAAATGACATCTTGAATCAATTTTTCTACAGTCCAAAAAATCAATTTTCTGATGAAAAACGATGACACGTGACCTGTCGAAATTTCTCCAGATGGTCAGAAATGGAAATTTTTTAATGTTTAATATTTTTACTGTAAATGACTATTCCATGTAAATTATCACTTTTGGAACTAAAATAAGTGTTTAGAGTCACTTTAATGCCTGAAATTGGTCAAAATAGAAGCTTCTGAATAGGAGCAAAAGTCTGTAATAATGGCAATTTTGGTCACATTGAAGCTTTAAAAAGTAGTTATTCAACATGAGGCACATTCCAAATGACATTTTTAATCAATTTTTCTACAGTCCAAAAAAATCAATTTTCTGATGAAAAACGATGACCCGTGACCTCTCGAAATTTCTCCAGATGGTCAGAAATGGAAATTTTTTAACGTTTAATTTTTTGACTGCAAATGACTATTCCATGTGAATTATCACTTTTGGAACTAAAATAAGTGTGTTTAGAGTAATTTTAATTACTGAAATTGGTTGAAAAAGAAACTTCTGAGTAGGAGAAAATGTCTGTAAAAATGGCAATTTTGGTCACGTTGAGGCTTCAAAAAGTAGTTATTCAACATGAGGCACAATCCAAATGACATTTTGAATCAATTTTTCTACAGTCCAAAAAATCAATTTTCTGATGAAAAACGAAGACCCGTGACCTGTCGAAATTTCTCCAGATGGTCAGAAATGGAAATTTTTTAATGTTTAATTTTTATACTGTAAATGACTATTCCATGTGAATTATCACTTTTGGAATTTAAATAAGTGTGTTTAGAGTCACTTTAATGCCTGAAATTGGTCGAAGTAGAAGCTTCTGAATAGGAGAAAATGTCTGTATTCATGGCAATTTTGGTCACATTGAGGCTTCAAAAAGTAGTTATTCAACATGAGGCACAATCCAAATGACATTTTGAATCAATTTTTCTACAGTCCGAAAAAATCAATTTTCTGATGAAAAACGATGACCTGTGACCTGTTGAAATTTCTCCAGATGGTCAGAAATGGACATTTTTTAATGTTTCATTTTTTGACTGCAAATTACTATTCCATGTAAATTATCACTTTTGGAACAAAAACAAGTGTGTTTAGAGGTACTTTAATGCCTGAAATTGGTCGAAAAAGAAGCTTCTGAGTAGGAGAAAAAGTCTGTAATTATATCAATTTTGGTCACATTGAGGCTTTAAAAAGTAGTTATTCAACATAAGGCACATTCCAAATGACATTTTGAATCAATTTTTCTAGAGTCCAAAAAATCAATTTTCTGATGAAAAACGATGACCCGTGACCTGTCGAAATTTCTCCAGATTGTCAGAAATGGAAATTTTTTAATGTTTAGTTTTTTGACTGCAAATAACTATTCCATGTAAAATATCACTTTTGGAACAAAAATAAGGGTGTTTAGAGTCACTTTAATGCCTGAAATTGGTCGAAATAGAAGCTTCTGAATAGGAGAAAATGTCTTTAAAATGGCAATTTTCGTCACATTGAGGCTTTAAAAAGTAGTTATTCAACATGAGGCACAATCGAAATGACATTTTGAATCAATTTTTCTACAGTCCAAAAAATCAATTTTCTGATGAAAAACGATGACCCGTGACCTGTCGAAATTTCTCCAGATGGTCAGAAATGGAAATTTTTTAATGTTTAATTTTTATACTGTAAATGACTATTCCATGTGAATTATCACTTTTGGAATTTAAATAAGTGTGTTTAGAGTCACTTTAATGCCTGAAATTGGTCGAAGTAGCAGCTTCAGAATAGGAGAAAATGTCTGTATTAATGGCAATTTTGGTCACATTGAGGCTTCAAAAAGTAGTTATTCAACATGAGGCACAATCCAAATGACATTTTGAATCAATTTTTCTACAGTCCAAAAAATCAATTTTCTGATGAAAAACGATGACCCGTGACCTGTCAAAATTTTTCCAGATCGTCAGAAATGGAAATTTTTTAATGTTTAATTTTTTGACTGCAAATGACTATTCCATGTAAATTATCACTTTTGGAACAAAAACAAGTGTGCTTAGAGTCACTTTAATGCCTGAAATTGGTCGAAATAGAAGCTTCTGAATAGGAGAAAAAATCTGTAATAATGGCAATTTTGGTCACATTGAGGCTTTAAAAAGTAGTTATTCAACATAAGGCACATTCCAAATGACATTTTGAATCAATTTTTCTAGAGTCCAAAAAATCAATTTTCTGATGAAAAACGATGACCCGTGACCTGTCGAAATTTCTTCAGATGGTCAGAAATGGAAATTTTTTAATGTTTAATATTTTTACTGTAAATGACTATTCCATGTAAATTATCACTTTTGGAACTAAAATAAGTGTTTAGAGTCACTTTAATGCCTGAAATTGGTCGAAGTAGAAGCTTCTGAATCGGAGAAACTGTCTGTATTAATGGCAATTTTGGTCACATTGAGGCTTCAAAAAGTAGTTATTCAACATAAGGCACATTCCAAATGACATTTTGAATCAATTTTTCTAGAGTCCAAAAAAACAATTTTCTGATGAAAAACGATGACCCGTGACCTGTCGAAATTTTCCAGATTGTCAGAAATGGAAATTTTTTAATGTTTAGTTTTTTGACTGCGAATAACTATTCCATGTAAAATATCACTTTTGGAACAAAAATAAGGGTGTTTAGAGTCACTTTAATGCCTGAAATTGGTCAAAATAGAAGCTTCTGAATAGGAGAAAATGTCTTTAAAATGGCAATTTTCGTCACATTGAGGCTTTAAAAAGTAGTTATTCAACATAAGGCACAATCCAAATGACATTTTGAATCAATTTTTCTACAGTCCAAAAAATCAATTTTCTGATGAAAAACGATGACCCGTGACCTGTCGAAATTTCTCCAGATGGTCAGAAATGGAAATTTTTTAATGTTTAATTTTTATACTGTAAATGACTATTCCATGTGAATTATCACTTTTGGAATTTAAATAAGTGTGTTTAGAGTCACTTTAATGCCTGAAATTGGTCGAAGTAGCAGCTTCAGAATAGGAGAAAATGTCTGTATTAATGGCAATTTTGGTCACATTGAGGCTTCAAAAAGTAGTTATTCAACATGAGGCACAATCCAAATGACATTTTGAATCAATTTTTCTACAGTCCAAAAAAATCAATTTTCTGATGAAAAACGAAGACCCGTGACCTGTCGAAATTTCTCCAGATTGTCAGAAATGGAAATTTTTTAATGTTTAGTTTTTTGACTGCAAATAACTATTCCATGTAAAATATCACTTTTGGAACAAAAATAAGGGTGTTTAGAGTCACTTTAATGCCTGAAATTGGTCGAAATAGAAGCTTCTGAATAGGAGAAAATGTCTTTAAAATGGCAATTTTCGTCACATTGAGGCTTTAAAAAGTAGTTATTCAACATGAGGCACAATCGAAATGACATTTTGAATCAATTTTTCTACAGTCCAAAAAATCAATTTTCTGATGAAAAACGATGACCCGTGACCTGTCGAAATTTCTCCAGATGGTCAGAAATGGAAATTTTTTAATGTTTAATTTTTATACTGTAAATGACTATTCCATGTGAATTATCACTTTTGGAATTTAAATAAGTGTGTTTAGAGTCACTTTAATGCCTGAAATTGGTCGAAGTAGCAGCTTCAGAATAGGAGAAAATGTCTGTTTTAATGGCAATTTTGGTCACATTGAGGCTTCAAAAAGTAGTTATTCAACATGAGGCACAATCCAAATGACATTTTGAATCAATTTTTCTACAGTCCAAAAAAATCAATTTTCTGATGAAAAACGATGACCCGTGACCTGTCGAAATTTCTCCAGATGGTCAGAAATGGAATTTTTTTATGTTTAAATTTTTTTACTGTAAATGACTATTCCATGTGAATTATCACTTTTGGAACAAAAACAAGTGTGTTTAGAGGCACTTTAATGCCTGAAATTGGTCGAAAAAGAAGCTTCTGAGTAGGAGAAAAAGTCTGTAATTATATCAATTTTGGTCACATTGAGGCTTTAAAAAGTAGTTATTCAACATGAGGCGCATTATAAATGACATTTTGAATCAATTTTTCTACAGTCCAAAAAATCAATTTTCTGATGAAAAACGATGACCCGTGACCTGTCAAAATTTTTCCAGATCGTCAGAAATGGAAATTTTTTAATGTTTAATTTTTTGACTGCAAATGACTATTCCATGTAAATTATCACTTTTGGAACAAAAACAAGTGTGCTTAGAGTCACTTTAATGCCTGAAATTGGTCGAAATAGAAGCTTCTGAATAGGAGAAAAAATCTGTAATAATGGCAATTTTGGTCACATTGAGGCTTTAAAAAGTAGTTATTCAACATAAGGCACATTCCAAATGACATTTTGAATCAATTTTTCTAGAGTCCAAAAAATCAATTTTCTGATGAAAAACGATGACCCGTGACCTGTCGAAATTTCTTCAGATGGTCAGAAATGGAAATTTTTTAATGTTTAATATTTTTACTGTAAATGACTATTCCATGTAAATTATCACTTTTGGAACTAAAATAAGTGTTTAGAGTCACTTTAATGCCTGAAATTGGTCGAAGTAGAAGCTTCTGAATCGGAGAAACTGTCTGTATTAATGGCAATTTTGGTCACATTGAGGCTTCAAAAAGTAGTTATTCAACATAAGGCACATTCCAAATGACATTTTGAATCAATTTTTCTAGAGTCCAAAAAAACAATTTTCTGATGAAAAACGATGACCCGTGACCTGTCGAAATTTTCCAGATTGTCAGAAATGGAAATTTTTTAATGTTTAGTTTTTTGACTGCGAATAACTATTCCATGTAAAATATCACTTTTGGAACAAAAATAAGGGTGTTTAGAGTCACTTTAATGCCTGAAATTGGTCAAAATAGAAGCTTCTGAATAGGAGAAAATGTCTTTAAAATGGCAATTTTCGTCACATTGAGGCTTTAAAAAGTAGTTATTCAACATAAGGCACAATCCAAATGACATTTTGAATCAATTTTTCTACAGTCCAAAAAATCAATTTTCTGATGAAAAACGATGACCCGTGACCTGTCGAAATTTCTCCAGATGGTCAGAAATGGAAATTTTTTAATGTTTAATTTTTATACTGTAAATGACTATTCCATGTGAATTATCACTTTTGGAATTTAAATAAGTGTGTTTAGAGTCACTTTAATGCCTGAAATTGGTCGAAGTAGCAGCTTCAGAATAGGAGAAAATGTCTGTATTAATGGCAATTTTGGTCACATTGAGGCTTCAAAAAGTAGTTATTCAACATGAGGCACAATCCAAATGACATTTTGAATCAATTTTTCTACAGTCCAAAAAAATCAATTTTCTGATGAAAAACGATGACCCGTGACCTGTCGAAATTTCTCCAGATGGTCAGAAATGGAATTTTTTTATGTTTAATTTTTTTTACTGTAAATGACTATTCCATGTGAATTATCACTTTTGGAACAAAAATAAGGGTGTTTAGAGTCACTTTAATGCCTGAAATTGGTCGAAATAGAAGCTTCTGAATAGGAGCAAAAGTGTGTAATAATGGCAATTTTGTCACATTGAAGCTTTAAAAAGTAGTTATTCAACATGAGGCACATTCCAAATGACATTTTTAATCAATTTTTCTACAGTCCAAAAAATCAATTTTCTGATAAAAAATGATGACCCGTGACCTCTCGAAATTTCTCCAGATGGTCAGAAATGGAATTTTTTTAACGTTTAATTTTTTGACTGCAAATGACTATTCCATGTGAATTATCACTTTTGGAACTAAAATAAGTGTGTTTAGAGTAATTTTAATTACTGAAATTGGTCAAAAAAGAAGCTTCTGAGTAGGAGAAAATGTCTGTAAAAATGGCAATTTTGGTCACGTTGAGGCTTCAAAAAGGAGTTATTCGACATGAGGCACAATCCAAATGACATTTTGAATCAATTTTTCTAGAGTCCAAAAAATCAATTTTCTGATGAAAAACGATGACCAGTGACCTCTCGAAATTTCTCCAGATGGTCAGAAATGGAAATATTTTAACGTTTAATTTTTTGACTGCAAATGACTATTCCATGTGAATTATCACTTTTGGAATTTAAATAAGTGTGTTTAGAGTCACTTTAATGCCTGAAATTGGTCGAAGTAGCAGCTTCAGAATAGGAGAAAATGTCTGTATTAATGGCAATTTTGGTCACATTGAGGCTTTAAAAAGTAGTTATTCAACATAAGGCACATTCCAAATGACATTTTGAATCAATTTTTCTAGAGTCCAAAAAATCAATTTTCTGATGAAAAACGATGACCCGTGGTGACCTGTCGAAATTTCTCCAGATGGTCAGAAATGGAAATTTTTTAATGTTTAATATTTTTACTGTAAATGACTATTCCATGTAAATTATCACTTTTGGAACTAAAATAAGTGTTTAGAGTCACTTTAATGCCTGAAATTGGTCAAAATAGAAGCTTCTGAATAGGAGCAAAAGTCTGTAATAATGGCAATTTTGGTCACATTGAAGCTTTAAAAAGTAGTTAATCAACAGGAGGCACATTCCAAATGACATTTTTAATCAATTTTTCTACAGTCCAAAAAAGCAATTTTCTGATGAAAAACGATGACCCGTGACCTCTCGAAATTTCTCCAGATGGTCAGAAATGGACATTTTTTAATGTTTAATTTTTATACTGTAAATGACTATTCCATGTGAATTATCACTTTTGGAATTTAAATAAGTGTGTTTAGAGTCACTTTAATGCCTGAAATTGGTCGAAGTAGAAGCTTCTGAATAGGAGAAAATGTCTGTATTAATGGCAATTTTGGTCACATTGAGGCTTCAAAAAGTAGTTATTCAACATAAGGCACATTCCAAATGACATTTTGAATCAATTTTTCTAGAGTCCAAAAACTCAATTTTCTGATGAAAAACGATGACCCGTGACCTGTCGAAATTTCTCCAGATGGTCAGAAATGGAAATTTTTTAATGTTTAATATTTTTACTGTAAAAGACTATTCCATGTAAATTATCACTTTTGGAACTAAAATAAGTGTTTAGAGTCACTTTAATGCCTGAAATTGGTCATAAATAGAAGCTTCTGAATAGGAGCAAAAGTCTGTAATAATGGCAATTTTGGTCACATTGAAGCTTTAAAAAGTAGTTATTCAACAGGAGGCACATTCCAAATGACATTTTTAATCAATTTTTCTACAGTCCAAAAAAGCAATTTTCTGATGAAAAACGATGACCCGTGACCTCTCGAAATTTCTCCAGATGGTCAGAAATGGAAATTTTTTAATGTTTATTTTTTTTACTGTAAATGACTATTCCATGTGAATTATCACTTTTGGAACAAAAATAAGGGTGTTTAGAGTCACTTTAATGCCTGAAATTGGTCGAAATAGAAGCTTCGGAATAGGAGAAAATGTCTTTAAAAATGGCAATTTTCGTCACATTGAGGCTTTAAAAAGTAGATATTCAACATGAGGCACAATCCAAATGACATTTTGAATCAATTTTTCTACAGTCCAAAAAATCAATTTTCTGATGAAAAACGATGACCCGTGACCTGTCGAAATTTCTCCAGATGGTCAGAAATGGAAATTTTTTAATGTTTAATTTTTATACTGTAAATGACTATTCCATGTGAATTATCACTTTTGGAATTTAAATAAGTGTGTTTAGAGTCACTTTAATGCCTGAAATTGGTCGAAATAGAAGCTTCTGAATAGGAGAAACTGTCTGTATTAATGGCAATTTTGGTCACATTGAGGCTTCAAAAAGTAGTTATTCAACATGAGGCACAATCCAAATGACATTTTGAATACATTTTTCTACAGTCCAAAAAATCTATTTTCTGATGAAAAACGATGACCCGTGACCTGTCGAAATTTCTCCAGATTGTCAGAAATGGAAATTTTTTAATGTTTAGTTTTTTGACTGCAAATAACTATTCCATGTAAAATATCACTTTTGGAACAAAAATAAGTGTGTTTAGAGTCACTTTAATGCCTGAAATTGGTCGAAAAAGAAGCTTCTGAGTAGGAGAAAATGTCTGTAAAAATGGCAATTTTGGTCACATTGAGGCTTTAAAAAGTAGTTATTCAACACGATGCACATTCCAAATGACATTTTGAATCAATTTTTCTACAGTCCAAAAAATCAATTTTCTGATGAAAAACGATGACCCGTGACCTGTCGAAATTTCTCCAGATGGTCAGAAATGGAAATTTTTTAATGTTTAATATTTTTACTGTAAATGACTATTCCATGTAAATTATCACTTTTGGAACTAAAATAAGTGTTTAGAGTCACTTTAATGCCTGAAATTGGTCAAAATAGAAGCTTCTGAATAGGAGCAAAAGTCTGTAATAATGGCAATTTTGTCACATTGAAGCTTTAAAAAGTAGTTATTCAACATGAGGCACATTCCAAATGACATTTTTAATCAATTTTTCTACAGTCCAAAAAATCAATTTTCTGATAAAAAATGATGACCCGTGACCTCTCGAAATTTCTCCAGATGGTCAGAAATGGAATTTTTTTAACGTTTAATTTTTTGACTGCAAATGACTATTCCATGTGAATTATCACTTTTGGAACTAAAATAAGTGTGTTTAGAGTAATTTTAATTACTGAAATTGGTCAAAAAAGAAGCTTCTGAGTAGGAGAAAATGTCTGTAAAAATGGCAATTTTGGTCACGTTGAGGCTTCAAAAAGTAGTTATTCAACATGAGGCACAATCCAAATGACATTTTGAATCAATTTTTCTAGAGTCCAAAAAATCAATTTTCTGATGAAAAACGATGACCCGTGACCTGTCGAAATTTCTCCAGATTGTCAGAAATGGAAATTTTTTAATGTTTAGTTTTTTGACTGCAAATAACTATTCCATGTAAACTATCACTTTTGGAACTAAAATAAGTGTTTAGAGTCACTTTAATGCCTGAAATTGGTCAAAATAGAAGCTTCTGAATAGGAGCAAAAGTCTGTAATAATGGCAATTTTGGTCACATTGAAGCTTTAAAAAGTAGTTATTCAACATGAGGCACATTCCAAATGACATTTTTAATCAATTTTTCTACAGTCCAAAAAATCAATTTTCTGATGAAAAACGATGACCCGTGACCTCTCGAAATTTCTCCAGATGGTCAGAAATGGAAATATTTTAACGTTTAATTTTTTGACTGCAAATGACTATTCCAAGTAAATTATCACTTTTGGAACACAAATAAGGGTGTTTAGAGTCACTTTAATGCCTGCAATTGGTCGAAAAAGAAGCTTCTGAGTAGGAGAAAAAGTCTGTAATTATATCAATTTTGGTCACATTGAAGCTTTAAAAAGTAGTTATTCAACATGAGGCACATTCCAAATGACATCTTGAATCAATTTTTCTACAGTCCAAAAAATCAATTTTCTGATGAAAAACGATGACACGTGACCTGTCGAAATTTCTCCAGATGGTCAGAAATGGAAATTTTTTAATGTTTAATATTTTTACTGTAAATGACTATTCCATGTAAATTATCACTTTTGGAACTAAAATAAGTGTTTAGAGTCACTTTAATGCCTGAAATTGGTCAAAATAGAAGCTTCTGAATAGGAGCAAAAGTCTGTAATAATGGCAATTTTGGTCACATTGAAGCTTTAAAAAGTAGTTATTCAACATGAGGCACATTCCAAATGACATTTTTAATCAATTTTTCTACAGTCCAAAAAAATCAATTTTCTGATGAAAAACGATGACCCGTGACCTCTCGAAATTTCTCCAGATGGTCAGAAATGGAAATTTTTTAATGTTTAGTTTTTTGACTGCAAATAACTATTCCATGTAAAATATCACTTTTGGAACAAAAATAAGGGTGTTTAGAGTCACTTTAATGCCTGAAATTGGTCGAAATAGAAGCTTCTGAATAGGAGAAAATGTCTTTAAAATGGCAATTTTCGTCACATTGAGGCTTTAAAAAGTAGTTATTCAACATGAGGCACAATCGAAATGACATTTTGAATCAATTTTTCTACAGTCCAAAAAATCAATTTTCTGATGAAAAACGATGACCCGTGACCTGTCGAAATTTCTCCAGATGGTCAGAAATGGAAATTTTTTAATGTTTAATTTTTATACTGTAAATGACTATTCCATGTGAATTATCACTTTTGGAATTTAAATAAGTGTGTTTAGAGTCACTTTAATGCCTGAAATTGGTCGAAGTAGCAGCTTCAGAATAGGAGAAAATGTCTGTATTAATGGCAATTTTGGTCACATTGAGGCTTCAAAAAGTAGTTATTCAACATGAGGCACAATCCAAATGACATTTTGAATTAATTTTTCTACAGTCCAAAAAAATCAATTTTCTGATGAAAAACGATGACCCGTGACCTGTCGAAATTTCTCCAGATGGTCAGAAATGGAATTTTTTTATGTTTAAATTTTTTTACTGTAAATGACTATTCCATGTGAATTATCACTTTTGGAACAAAAACAAGTGTGTTTAGAGGCACTTTAATGCCTGAAATTGGTCGAAAAAGAAGCTTCTGAGTAGGAGAAAAAGTCTGTAATTATATCAATTTTGGTCACATTGAGGCTTTAAAAAGTAGTTATTCAACATGAGGCGCATTATAAATGACATTTTGAATCAATTTTTCTACAGTCCAAAAAATCAATTTTCTGATGAAAAACGATGACCCGTGACCTGTCAAAATTTTTCCAGATCGTCAGAAATGGAAATTTTTTAATGTTTAATTTTTTGACTGCAAATGACTATTCCATGTAAATTATCACTTTTGGAACAAAAACAAGTGTGCTTAGAGTCACTTTAATGCCTGAAATTGGTCGAAATAGAAGCTTCTGAATAGGAGAAAAAATCTGTAATAATGGCAATTTTGGTCACATTGAGGCTTTAAAAAGTAGTTATTCAACATAAGGCACATTCCAAATGACATTTTGAATCAATTTTTCTAGAGTCCAAAAAATCAATTTTCTGATGAAAAACGATGACCCGTGACCTGTCGAAATTTCTTCAGATGGTCAGAAATGGACATTTTTTAATGTTTAATATTTTTACTGTAAATGACTATTCCATGTAAATTATCACTTTTGGAACTAAAATAAGTGTTTAGAGTCACTTTAATGCCTGAAATTGGTCGAAGTAGAAGCTTCTGAATCGGAGAAACTGTCTGTATTAATGGCAATTTTGGTCACATTGAGGCTTCAAAAAGTAGTTATTCAACATAAGGCACATTCCAAATGACATTTTGAATCAATTTTTCTAGAGTCCAAAAAAACAATTTTCTGATGAAAAACGATGACCCGTGACCTGTCGAAATTTTCCAGATTGTCAGAAATGGAAATTTTTTAATGTTTAGTTTTTTGACTGCGAATAACTATTCCATGTAAAATATCACTTTTGGAACAAAAATAAGGGTGTTTAGAGTCACTTTAATGCCTGAAATTGGTCAAAATAGAAGCTTCTGAATAGGAGAAAATGTCTTTAAAATGGCAATTTTCGTCACATTGAGGCTTTAAAAAGTAGTTATTCAACATAAGGCACAATCCAAATGACATTTTGAATCAATTTTTCTACAGTCCAAAAAATCAATTTTCTGATGAAAAACGATGACCCGTGACCTGTCGAAATTTCTCCAGATGGTCAGAAATGGAAATTTTTTAATGTTTAATTTTTATACTGTAAATGACTATTCCATGTGAATTATCACTTTTGGAATTTAAATAAGTGTGTTTAGAGTCACTTTAATGCCTGAAATTGGTCGAAGTAGCAGCTTCAGAATAGGAGAAAATGTCTGTATTAATGGCAATTTTGGTCACATTGAGGCTTCAAAAAGTAGTTATTCAACATGAGGCACAATCCAAATGACATTTTGAATCAATTTTTCTACAGTCCAAAAAAATCAATTTTCTGATGAAAAACGATGACCCGTGACCTGTCGAAATTTCTCCAGATGGTCAGAAATGGAATTTTTTTATGTTTAATTTTTTTTACTGTAAATGACTATTCCATGTGAATTATCACTTTTGGAACAAAAATAAGGGTGTTTAGAGTCACTTTAATGCCTGAAATTGGTCGAAATAGAAGCTTCTGAATAGGAGCAAAAGTGTGTAATAATGGCAATTTTGTCACATTGAAGCTTTAAAAAGTAGTTATTCAACATGAGGCACATTCCAAATGACATTTTTAATCAATTTTTCTACAGTCCAAAAAATCAATTTTCTGATAAAAAATGATGACCCGTGACCTCTCGAAATTTCTCCAGATGGTCAGAAATGGAATTTTTTTAACGTTTAATTTTTTGACTGCAAATGACTATTCCATGTGAATTATCACTTTTGGAACTAAAATAAGTGTGTTTAGAGTAATTTTAATTACTGAAATTGGTCAAAAAAGAAGCTTCTGAGTAGGAGAAAATTTCTGTAAAAATGGCAATTTTGGTCACGTTGAGGCTTCAAAAAGGAGTTATTCGACATGAGGCACAATCCAAATGACATTTTGAATCAATTTTTCAAGAGTCCAAAAAATCAATTTTCTGATGAAAAACGATGACCAGTGACCTCTCGAAATTTCTCCAGATGGTCAGAAATGGAAATATTTTAACGTTTAATTTTTTGACTGCAAATGACTATTCCATGTGAATTATCACTTTTGGAATTTAAATAAGTGTGTTTAGAGTCACTTTAATGCCTGAAATTGGTCGAAGTAGCAGCTTCAGAATAGGAGAAAATGTCTGTATTAATGGCAATTTTGGTCACATTGAGGCTTTAAAAAGTAGTTATTCAACATAAGGCACATTCCAAATGACATTTTGAATCAATTTTTCTAGAGTCCAAAAAATCAATTTTCTGATGAAAAACGATGACCCGTGACCTGTCGAAATTTCTCCAGATGGTCAGAAATGGAAATTTTTTAATGTTTAATATTTTTACTGTAAATGACTATTCCATGTAAATTATCACTTTTGGAACTAAAATAAGTGTTTAGAGTCACTTTAATGCCTGAAATTGGTCAAAATAGAAGCTTCTGAATAGGAGCAAAAGTCTGTAATAATGGCAATTTTGGTCACATTGAAGCTTTAAAAAGTAGTTAATCAACAGGAGGCACATTCCAAATGACATTTTTAATCAATTTTTCTACAGTCCAAAAAAGCAATTTTCTGATGAAAAACGATGACCCGTGACCTCTCGAAATTTCTCCAGATGGTCAGAAATGGAAATTTTTTAATGTTTAATTTTTATACTGTAAATGACTATTCCATGTGAATTATCACTTTTGGAATTTAAATAAGTGTGTTTAGAGTCACTTTAATGCCTGAAATTGGTCGAAGTAGAAGCTTCTGAATAGGAGAAAATGTCTGTATTAATGGCAATTTTGGTCACATTGAGGCTTCAAAAAGTAGTTATTCAACATGAGGCACAATCCAAATGACATTTTGAATCAATTTTTCTACAGTCCAAAAAAATCTATTTTCTGATGAAAAACGATGACCTGTGACCTGTTGAAATTTCTCCAGATGGTCAGAAATGGACATTTTTTAATGTTTCATTTTTTGACTGCAAATGACTATTCCATGTAAATTATCACTTTTGGAACAAAAACAAGTGTGCTTAGAGTCACTTTAATGCCTGAAATTGGTCAAAATAGAAGCTTCTGAATAGGAGAAACTGTCTGTATTAATGGCAATTTTGGTCACATTGAGGCTTCAAAAAGTAGTTATTCAACATGAGGCACAATCCAAATGACATTTTGAATAAATTTTTCTACAGTCCAAAAAAATCAATTTTCTGATGAAAAACGATGACCCGTGACCTGTCGAAATTTCTCCAGATGGTCAGAAATGGAAATTTTTTTATGTTTAATTTTTTTACTGTAAATGACTATTCCATGTGAATTATCACTTTTGGAACAAAAACAAGTGTGTTTAGAGTCACTTTAATGCCTGAAATTGGTCGAAATAGAAGCTTCTGAATTGGAGAAAATGTCTTTAAAAATGGCAATTTTCGTCACATTGAGGCTTTAAAAAGTAGTTATCCAACATGAGGCACAATCCAAATGACATTTTGAATCAATTTTTCTACAGTCCAAAAAATCAATTTTCTGATGAAAAACGATGACCCGTGACCTGTCGAAATTTTTCCAGATGGTCAGAAATGGAAATTTTTTAATGTTTAATTTTTATACTGTAAATGACTATTCCATGTGAATTATCACTTTTGGAATTTAAATAAGTGTGTTTAGAGTCACTTTAATGCCTGAAATTGGTCGAAGTAGAAGCTTCTGAATAGGAGAAAATGTCTGTATTAATGGCAATTTTGGTCACATTGAGGCTTCAAAAAGTAGTTATTCAACATGAGGCACAATCCAAATGACATTTTGAATCAATTTTTCTACAGTCCAAAAAAATCAATTTTCTGATGAAAAACGATGACCTGTGACCTGTTGAAATTTCTCCAGATGGTCAGAAATGGACATTTTTTAATGTTTCATTTTTTGACTGCAAATGACTATTCCATGTAAATTATCACTTTTGGAACAAAAACAAGTGTGCTTAGAGTCACTTTAATGCCTGAAATTGGTCGAAATAGAAGCTTCTGAATAGGAGAAAAAGTCTGTAATAATGGCAATTTTGGTCACATTGAGGCTTTAAAAAGTAGTTATTCAACATAAGGCACATTCCAAATGACATTTTGAATCAATTTTTCTAGAGTCCAAAAACTCAATTTTCTGATGAAAAACGATGACCCGTGACCTGTCGAAATTTTTCCAGATGGTCAGAAATGGAAATTTTTTAATGTTTAATATTTTTACTGTAAAAGACTATTCCATGTAAATTATCACTTTTGGAACTAAAATAAGTGTTTAGAGTCACTTTAATGCCTGAAATTGGTCATAAATAGAAGCTTCTGAATAGGAGCAAAAGTCTGTAATAATGGCAATTTTGGTCACATTGAAGCTTTAAAAAGTAGTTATTCAACAGGAGGCACATTCCAAATGACATTTTTAATCAATTTTTCTACAGTCCAAAAAAGCAATTTTCTGATGAAAAACGATGACCCGTGACCTCTCGAAATTTCTCCATATGGTCAGAAATAGAAATTTTTTAATGTTTATTTTTTTTACTGTAAATGACTATTCCATGTGAATTATCACTTTTGGAACAAAAATAAGGGTGTTTAGAGTCACTTTAATGCCTGAAATTGGTCGAAATAGAAGCTTTGGAATAGGAGAAAATGTCTTTAAAAATGGCAATTTTCGTCACATTGAGGCTTTAAAAAGTAGATATTCAACATGAGGCACAATCCAAATGACATTTTGAATCAATTTTTCTACAGTCCAAAAAATCAATTTTCTGATGAAAAACGATGACCCGTGACCTGTCGAAATTTCTCCAGATGGTCAGAAATGGAAATTTTTTAATGTTTAATTTTTATACTGTAAATGACTATTCCATGTGAATTATCACTTTTGGAATTTAAATAAGTGTGTTTAGAGTCACTTTAATGCCTGAAATTGGTCGAAATAGAAGCTTCTGAATAGGAGAAACTGTCTGTATTAATGGCAATTTTGGTCACATTGAGGCTTCAAAAAGTAGTTATTCAACATGAGGCACAATCCAAATGACATTTTGAATAAATTTTTCTACAGTCCAAAAAATCTATTTTCTGATGAAAAACGATGACCCGTGACCTGTCGAAATTTCTCCAGATTGTCAGAAATGGAAATTTTTTAATGTTTAGTTTTTTGACTGCAAATAACTATTCCATGTAAAATATCACTTTTGGAACAAAAATAAGTGTGTTTAGAGTCACTTTAATGCCTGAAATTGGTCGAAAAAGAAGCTTCTGAGTAGGAGAAAATGTCTGTAAAAATGGCAATTTTGGTCACATTGAGGCTTTAAAAAGTAGTTATTCAACACGATGCACATTCCAAATGACATTTTGAATCAATTTTTCTACAGTCCAAAAAATCAATTTTCTGATGAAAAACGATGACCCGTGACCTGTCGAAATTTCTCCAGATGGTCAGAAATGGAAATTTTTTAATGTTTAATATTTTTACTGTAAATGACTATTCCATGTAAATTATCACTTTTGGAACTAAAATAAGTGTTTAGAGTCACTTTAATGCCTGAAATTGGTCAAAATAGAAGCTTCTGAATAGGAGCAAAAGTCTGTAATAATGGCAATTTTGTCACATTGAAGCTTTAAAAAGTAGTTATTCAACATGAGGCACATTCCAAATGACATTTTTAATCAATTTTTCTACAGTCCAAAAAATCAATTTTCTGATAAAAAATCATGACCCGTGACCTCTCGAAATTTCTCCAGATGGTCAGAAATGGAATTTTTTTAACGTTTAATTTTTTGACTGCAAATGACTATTCCATGTGAATTATCACTTTTGGAACTAAAATAAGTGTGTTTAGAGTAATTTTAATTACTGAAATTGGTCAAAAAAGAAGCTTCTGAGTAGGAGAAAATGTCTGTAAAAATGGCAATTTTGGTCACGTTGAGGCTTCAAAAAGTAGTTATTCAACATGAGGCACAATCCAAATGACATTTTGAATCAATTTTTCTAGAGTCCAAAAAATCAATTTTCTGATGAAAAACGATGACCCGTGACCTGTCGAAATTTCTCCAGATTGTCAGAAATGGAAATTTTTTAATGTTTAGTTTTTTGACTGCAAATAACTATTCCATGTAAACTATCACTTTTGGAACTAAAATAAGTGTTTAGAGTCACTTTAATGCCTGAAATTGGTCAAAATAGAAGCTTCTGAATAGGAGCAAAAGTCTGTAATAATGGCAATTTTGGTCACATTGAAGCTTTAAAAAGTAGTTATTCAACATGAGGCACATTCCAAATGACATTTTTAATCAATTTTTCTACAGTCCAAAAAATCAATTTTCTGATGAAAAACGATGACCCGTGACCTCTCGAAATTTCTCCAGATGGTCAGAAATGGAAATATTTTAACGTTTAATTTTTTGACTGCAAATGACTATTCCAAGTAAATTATCACTTTTGGAACACAAATAAGGGTGTTTAGAGTCACTTTAATGCCTGAAATTGGTCGAAATAGAAGCTTCGGAATAGGAGAAAATGTCTTTAAAAATGGCAATTTTCGTCACATTGAGGCTTTAAAAAGTAGATATTCAACATGAGGCACAATCCAAATGACATTTTGAATCAATTTTTCTACAGTCCAAAAAATCAATTTTCTGATGAAAAACGATGACCCGTGACCTGTCGAAATTTCTCCAGATGGTCAGAAATGGAAATTTTTTAATGTTTAATTTTTATACTGTAAATGACTATTCCATGTGAATTATCACTTTTTGGAATTTAAATAAGTGTGTTTAGAGTCACTTTAATGCCTGCAATTGGTCGAAAAAGAAGCTTCTGAGTAGGAGAAAAAGTCTGTAATTATATCAATTTTGGTCACATTGAAGCTTTAAAAAGTAGTTATTCAACATGAGGCACATTCCAAATGACATCTTGAATCAATTTTTCTACAGTCCAAAAAATCAATTTTCTGATGAAAAACGATGACACGTGACCTGTCGAAATTTCTCCAGATGGTCAGAAATGGAAATTTTTTAATGTTTAATATTTTTACTGTAAATGACTATTCCATGTAAATTATCACTTTTGGAACTAAAATAAGTGTTTAGAGTCACTTTAATGCCTGAAATTGGTCAAAATAGAAGCTTCTGAATAGGAGCAAAAGTCTGTAATAATGGCAATTTTGGTCACATTGAAGCTTTAAAAAGTAGTTATTCAACATGAGGCACATTCCAAATGACATTTTTAATCAATTTTTCTACAGTCCAAAAAAATCAATTTTCTGATGAAAAACGATGACCTGTGACCTCTCGAAATTTCTCCAGATGGTCAGAAATGGAAATTTTTTAACGTTTAATTTTTTGACTGCAAATGACTATTCCATGTGAATTATCACTTTTGGAACTAAAATAAGTGTGTTTAGAGTAATTTTAATTACTGAAATTGGTTGAAAAAGAAACTTCTGAGTAGGAGAAAATGTCTGTAAAAATGGCAATTTTGGTCACGTTGAGGCTTCAAAAAGTAGTTATTCAACATGAGGCACAATCCAAATGACATTTTGAATCAATTTTTCTACAGTCCAAAAAATCAATTTTCTGATGAAAAACGAAGACCCGTGACCTGTCGAAATTTCTCCAGATGGTCAGAAATGGAAATTTTTTAATGTTTAATTTTTATACTGTAAATGACTATTCCATGTGAATTATCACTTTTGGAATTTAAATAAGTGTGTTTAGAGTCACTTTAATGCCTGAAATTGGTCGAAGTAGAAGCTTCTGAATAGGAGAAAATGTCTGTATTCATGGCAATTTTGGTCACATTGAGGCTTCAAAAAGTAGTTATTCAACATGAGGCACAATCCAAATGACATTTTGAATCAATTTTTCTACAGTCCGAAAAAATCAATTTTCTGATGAAAAACGATGACCTGTGACCTGTTGAAATTTCTCCAGATGGTCAGAAATGGACATTTTTTAATGTTTCATTTTTTGACTGCAAATTACTATTCCATGTAAATTATCACTTTTGGAACAAAAACAAGTGTGTTTAGAGGTACTTTAATGCCTGAAATTGGTCGAAAAAGAAGCTTCTGAGTAGGAGAAAAAGTCTGTAATTATATCAATTTTGGTCACATTGAGGCTTTAAAAAGTAGTTATTCAACATGAGGCGCATTCTAAATGACATTTTGAATCAATTTTTCTACAGTCCAAAAAATCAATTTTCTGATGAAAAACGATGACCCGTGACCTGTCAAAATTTCTCCAGATCGTCAGAAAGGGAAATATTTAATGTTTAATTTTTTGGCTGCAAATGACTATTCCATGTAAATTATCACTTTTGGAACAAAAACAAGTGTGCTTAGAGTCACTTTAATGCCTGAAATTGGTCGAAATCGAAGCTTCTGAATAGGAGAAACTGTCTGTATTAATGGCAATTTTGGTCACATTGAGGCTTCAAAAAGTAGTTATTCAACATAAGGCACATTCCAAATGACATTTTGAATCAATTTTTCTAGAGTCCAAAAAATCAATTTTCTGATGAAAAACGATGACCCGTGACCTGTCGAAATTTCTCCAGATTGTCAGAAATGGAAATTTTTTAATGTTTAGTTTTTTGACTGCAAATAACTATTCCATGTAAAATATCACTTTTGGAACAAAAATAAGGGTGTTTAGAGTCACTTTAATGCCTGAAATTGGTCGAAATAGAAGCTTCTGAATAGGAGAAAATGTCTTTAAAATGGCAATTTTCGTCACATTGAGGCTTTAAAAAGTAGTTATTCAACATGAGGCACAATCGAAATGACATTTTGAATCAATTTTTCTACAGTCCAAAAAATCAATTTTCTGATGAAAAACGATGACCCGTGACCTGTCGAAATTTCTCCAGATGGTCAGAAATGGAAATTTTTTAATGTTTAATTTTTATACTGTAAATGACTATTCCATGTGAATTATCACTTTTGGAATTTAAATAAGTGTGTTTAGAGTCACTTTAATGCCTGAAATTGGTCGAAGTAGCAGCTTCAGAATAGGAGAAAATGTCTGTATTAATGGCAATTTTGGTCACATTGAGGCTTCAAAAAGTAGTTATTCAACATGAGGCACAATCCAAATGACATTTTGAATCAATTTTTCTACAGTCCAAAAAAATCAATTTTCTGATGAAAAACGATGACCCGTGACCTGTCGAAATTTCTCCAGATGGTCAGAAATGGAATTTTTTTATGTTTAAATTTTTTTACTGTAAATGACTATTCCATGTGAATTATCACTTTTGGAACAAAAACAAGTGTGTTTAGAGGCACTTTAATGCCTGAAATTGGTCGAAAAAGAAGCTTCTGATTAGGAGAAAAAGTCTGTAATTATATCAATTTTGGTCACATTGAGGCTTTAAAAAGTAGGTATTCAACATGAGGCGCATTATAAATGACATTTTGAATCAATTTTTCTACAGTCCAAAAAATCAATTTTCTGATGAAAAACGATGACCCGTGACCTGTCAAAATTTTTCCAGATCGTCAGAAATGGAAATTTTTTAATGTTTAATTTTTTGACTGCAAATGACTATTCCATGTAAATTATCACTTTTGGAACAAAAACAAGTGTGCTTAGAGTCACTTTAATGCCTGAAATTGGTCGAAATAGAAGCTTCTGAATAGGAGAAAAAATCTGTAATAATGGCAATTTTGGTCACATTGAGGCTTTAAAAAGTAGTTATTCAACATAAGGCACATTCCAAATGACATTTTGAATCAATTTTTCTAGAGTCCAAAAAATCAATTTTCTGATGAAAAACGATGACCCGTGACCTGTCGAAATTTCTCCAGATGGTCAGAAATGGAAATTTTTTAATGTTTAATATTTTTACTGTAAATGACTATTCCATGTAAATTATCACTTTTGGAACTAAAATAAGTGTTTAGAGTCACTTTAATGCCTGAAATTGGTCGAAGTAGAAGCTTCTGAATCGGAGAAACTGTCTGTATTAATGGCAATTTTGGTCACATTGAGGCTTCAAAAAGTAGTTATTCAACATAAGGCACATTCCAAATGACATTTTGAATCAATTTTTCTAGAGTCCAAAAAAACAATTTTCTGATGAAAAACGATGACCCGTGACCTGTCGAAATTTTCCAGATTGTCAGAAATGGAAATTTTTTAATGTTTAGTTTTTTGACTGCAAATAACTATTCCATGTAAAATATCACTTTTGGAACAAAAATAAGGGTGTTTAGAGTCACTTTAATGCCTGAAATTGGTCAAAATAGAAGCTTCTGAATAGGAGAAAATGTCTTTAAAATGGCAATTTTCGTCACATTGAGGCTTTAAAAAGTAGTTATTCAACATGAGGCACAATCCAAATGACATTTTGAATCAATTTTTCTACAGTCCAAAAAATCAATTTTCTGATGAAAAACGATGACCCGTGACCTGTCGAAATTTCTCCAGATGGTCAGAAATGGAAATTTTTTAATGTTTAATTTTTATACTGTAAATGACTATTCCATGTGAATTATCACTTTTGGAATTTAAATAAGTGTGTTTAGAGTCACTTTAATGCCTGAAATTGGTCGAAGTAGCAGCTTCAGAATAGGAGAAAATGTCTGTATTAATGGCAATTTTGGTCACATTGAGGCTTCAAAAAGTAGTTATTCAACATGAGGCACAATCCAAATGACATTTTGAATCAATTTTTCTACAGTCCAAAAAAATCAATTTTCTGATGAAAAACGATGACCCGTGACCTGTCGAAATTTCTCCAGATGGTCAGAAATGGAATTTTTTTATGTTTAATTTTTTTTACTGTAAATGACTATTCCATGTGAATTATCACTTTTGGAACAAAAATAAGGGTGTTTAGAGTCACTTTAATGCCTGAAATTGGTCGAAATAGAAGCTTCTGAATAGGAGCAAAAGTGTGTAATAATGGCAATTTTGTCACATTGAAGCTTTAAAAAGTAGTTATTCAACATGAGGCACATTCCAAATGACATTTTTAATCAATTTTTCTACAGTCCAAAAAATCAATTTTCTGATAAAAAATGATGACCCGTGACCTCTCGAAATTTCTCCAGATGGTCAGAAATGGAATTTTTTTAACGTTTAATTTTTTGACTGCAAATGACTATTCCATGTGAATTATCACTTTTGGAACTAAAATAAGTGTGTTTAGAGTAATTTTAATTACTGAAATTGGTCAAAAAAGAAGCTTCTGAGTAGGAGAAAATGTCTGTAAAAATGGCAATTTTGGTCACGTTGAGGCTTCAAAAAGGAGTTATTCGACATGAGGCACAATCCAAATGACATTTTGAATCAATTTTTCTAGAGTCCAAAAAATCAATTTTCTGATGAAAAACGATGACCAGTGACCTCTCGAAATTTCTCCAGATGGTCAGAAATGGAAATATTTTAACGTTTAATTTTTTGACTGCAAATGACTATTCCATGTGAATTATCACTTTTGGAATTTAAATAAGTGTGTTTAGAGTCACTTTAATGCCTGAAATTGGTCGAAGTAGCAGCTTCAGAATAGGATAAAATGTCTGTATTAATGGCAATTTTGGTCACATTGAGGCTTTAAAAAGTAGTTATTCAACATAAGGCACATTCCAAATGACATTTTGAATCAATTTTTCTAGAGTCCAAAAAATCAATTTTCTGATGAAAAACGATGACCCGTGACCTGTCGAAATTTCTCCAGATGGTCAGAAATGGAAATTTTTTAATGTTTAATATTTTTACTGTAAATGACTATTCCATGTAAATTATCACTTTTGGAACTAAAATAAGTGTTTAGAGTCACTTTAATGCCTGAAATTGGTCAAAATAGAAGCTTCTGAATAGGAGCAAAAGTCTGTAATAATGGCAATTTTGGTCACATTGAAGCTTTAAAAAGTAGTTAATCAACAGGAGGCACATTCCAAATGACATTTTTAATCAATTTTTCTACAGTCCAAAAAAGCAATTTTCTGATGAAAAACGATGACCCGTGACCTCTCGAAATTTCTCCAGATGGTCAGAAATGGAAATTTTTTAATGTTTAATTTTTATACTGTAAATGACTATTCCATGTGAATTATCACTTTTGGAATTTAAATAAGTGTGTTTAGAGTCACTTTAATGCCTGAAATTGGTCGAAGTAGAAGCTTCTGAATAGGAGAAAATGTCTGTATTAATGGCAATTTTGGTCACATTGAGGCTTCAAAAAGTAGTTATTCAACATGAGGCACAATCCAAATGACATTTTGAATCAATTTTTCTACAGTCCAAAAAAATCAATTTTCTGATGAAAAACGATGACCTGTGACCTGTTGAAATTTCTCCAGATGGTCAGAAATGGAAATTTTTTAATGTTTCATTTTTTGACTGCAAATGACTATTCCATGTAAATTATCACTTTTGGAACAAAAACAAGTGTGCTTAGAGTCACTTTAATGCCTGAAATTGGTCGAAATAGAAGCTTCTGAATAGGAGAAAAAGTCTGTAATAATGGCAATTTTGGTCACATTGAGGCT
The DNA here is from genome assembly GCF_964204655.1 of Triturus cristatus. Taxonomy (NCBI): domain Eukaryota; kingdom Metazoa; phylum Chordata; class Amphibia; order Caudata; family Salamandridae; genus Triturus; species Triturus cristatus. The sequence goes on from NC_140593.1 coordinate 889,750,553, forward strand.
TTAAAAAGTAGTTATTCAACATAAGGCACATTCCAAATGACATTTTGAATCAATTTTTCTAGAGTCCAAAAACTCAATTTTCTGATGAAAAACGATGACCCGTGACCTGTCGAAATTTTTCCAGATGGTCAGAAATGGAAATTTTTTAATGTTTAATATTTTTACTGTAAAAGACTATTCCATGTAAATTATCACTTTTGGAACTAAAATAAGTGTTTAGAGTCACTTTAATGCCTGAAATTGGTCATAAATAGAAGCTTCTGAATAGGAGCAAAAGTCTGTAATAATGGCAATTTTGGTCACATTGAAGCTTTAAAAAGTAGTTATTCAACAGGAGGCACATTCCAAATGACATTTTTAATCAATTTTTCTACAGTCCAAAAAAGCAATTTTCTGATGAAAAACGATGACCCGTGACCTCTCGAAATTTCTCCATATGGCCAGAAATAGAAATTTTTTAATGTTTATTTTTTTTACTGTAAATGACTATTCCATGTGAATTATCACTTTTGGAACAAAAATAAGGGTGTTTAGAGTCACTTTAATGCCTGAAATTGGTCGAAATAGAAGCTTCGGAATAGGAGAAAATGTCTTTAAAAATGGCAATTTTCGTCACATTGAGGCTTTAAAAAGTAGATATTCAACATGAGGCACAATCCAAATGACATTTTGAATCAATTTTTCTACAGTCCAAAAAATCAATTTTCTGATGAAAAACGATGACCCGTGACCTGTCGAAATTTCTCCAGATGGTCAGAAATGGAAATTTTTTAATGTTTAATTTTTATACTGTAAATGACTATTCCATGTGAATTATCACTTTTGGAATTTAAATAAGTGTGTTTAGAGTCACTTTAATGCCTGAAATTGGTCGAAATAGAAGCTTCTGAATAGGAGAAACTGTCTGTATTAATGGCAATTTTGGTCACATTGAGGCTTCAAAAAGTAGTTATTCAACATGAGGCACAATCCAAATGACATTTTGAATAAATTTTTCTACAGTCCAAAAAATCTATTTTCTGATGAAAAACGATGACCCGTGACCTGTCGAAATTTCTCCAGATTGTCAGAAATGGAAATTTTTTAATGTTTAGTTTTTTGACTGCAAATAACTATTCCATGTAAAATATCACTTTTGGAACAAAAATAAGTGTGTTTAGAGTCACTTTAATGCCTGAAATTGGTCGAAAAAGAAGCTTCTGAGTAGGAGAAAATGTCTGTAAAAATGGCAATTTTGGTCACATTGAGGCTTTAAAAAGTAGTTATTCAACACGATGCACATTCCAAATGACATTTTGAATCAATTTTTCTACAGTCCAAAAAATCAATTTTCTGATGAAAAACGATGACCCGTGACCTGTCGAAATTTCTCCAGATGGTCAGAAATGGAAATTTTTTAATGTTTAATATTTTTACTGTAAATGACTATTCCATGTAAATTATCACTTTTGGAACTAAAATAAGTGTTTAGAGTCACTTTAATGCCTGAAATTGGTCAAAATAGAAGCTTCTGAATAGGAGCAAAAGTCTGTAATAATGGCAATTTTGTCACATTGAAGCTTTAAAAAGTAGTTATTCAACATGAGGCACATTCCAAATGACATTTTTAATCAATTTTTCTACAGTCCAAAAAATCAATTTTCTGATAAAAAATCATGACCCGTGACCTCTCGAAATTTCTCCAGATGGTCAGAAATGGAATTTTTTTAACGTTTAATTTTTTGACTGCAAATGACTATTCCATGTGAATTATCACTTTTGGAACTAAAATAAGTGTGTTTAGAGTAATTTTAATTACTGAAATTGATCAAAAAAGAAGCTTCTGAGTAGGAGAAAATGTCTGTAAAAATGGCAATTTTGGTCACGTTGAGGCTTCAAAAAGTAGTTATTCAACATGAGGCACAATCCAAATGACATTTTGAATCAATTTTTCTAGAGTCCAAAAAATCAATTTTCTGATGAAAAACGATGACCCGTGACCTGTCGAAATTTCTCCAGATTGTCAGAAATGGAAATTTTTTAATGTTTAGTTTTTTGACTGCAAATAACTATTCCATGTAAACTATCACTTTTGGAACTAAAATAAGTGTTTAGAGTCACTTTAATGCCTGAAATTGGTCAAAATAGAAGCTTCTGAATAGGAGCAAAAGTCTGTAATAATGGCAATTTTGGTCACATTGAAGCTTTAAAAAGTAGTTATTCAACATGAGGCACATTCCAAATGACATTTTTAATCAATTTTTCTACAGTCCAAAAAATCAATTTTCTGATGAAAAACGATGACCCGTGACCTCTCGAAATTTCTCCAGATGGTCAGAAATGGAAATATTTTAACGTTTAATTTTTTGACTGCAAATGACTATTCCAAGTAAATTATCACTTTTGGAACACAAATAAGGGTGTTTAGAGTCACTTTAATGCCTGAAATTGGTCGAAATAGAAGCTTCGGAATAGGAGAAAATGTCTTTAAAAATGGCAATTTTCGTCACATTGAGGCTTTAAAAAGTAGATATTCAACATGAGGCACAATCCAAATGACATTTTGAATCAATTTTTCTACAGTCCAAAAAATCAATTTTCTGATGAAAAACGATGACCCGTGACCTGTCGAAATTTCTCCAGATGGTCAGAAATGGAAATTTTTTAATGTTTAATTTTTATACTGTAAATGACTATTCCATGTGAATTATCACTTTTGGAATTTAAATAAGTGTGTTTAGAGTCACTTTAATGCCTGCAATTGGTCGACAAAGAAGCTTCTGAGTAGGAGAAAAAGTCTGTAATTATATCAATTTTGGTCACATTGAAGCTTTAAAAAGTAGTTATTCAACATGAGGCACATTCCAAATGACATCTTGAATCAATTTTTCTACAGTCCAAAAAATCAATTTTCTGATGAAAAACGATGACACGTGACCTGTCGAAATTTCTCCAGATGGTCAGAAATGGAAATTTTTTAATGTTTAATATTTTTACTGTAAATGACTATTCCATGTAAATTATCACTTTTGGAACTAAAATAAGTGTTTAGAGTCACTTTAATGCCTGAAATTGGTCAAAATAGAAGCTTCTGAATAGGAGCAAAAGTCTGTAATAATGGCAATTTTGGTCACATTGAAGCTTTAAAAAGTAGTTATTCAACATGAGGCACATTCCAAATGACATTTTTAATCAATTTTTCTACAGTCCAAAAAAATCAATTTTCTGATGAAAAACGATGACCCGTGACCTCTCGAAATTTCTCCAGATGGTCAGAAATGGAAATTTTTTAACGTTTAATTTTTTGACTGCAAATGACTATTCCATGTGAATTATCACTTTTGGAACTAAAATAAGTGTGTTTAGAGTAATTTTAATTACTGAAATTGGTCAAAAAAGAAGCTTCTGAGTAGGAGAAAATTTCTGTAAAAATGGCAATTTTGGTCACGTTGAGGCTTCAAAAAGGAGTTATTCGACATGAGGCACAATCCAAATGACATTTTGAATCAATTTTTCTAGAGTCCAAAAAATCAATTTTCTGATGAAAAACGATGACCAGTGACCTCTCGAAATTTCTCCAGATGGTCAGAAATGGAAATATTTTAACGTTTAATTTTTTGACTGCAAATGACTATTCCATGTGAATTATCACTTTTGGAATTTAAATAAGTGTGTTTAGAGTCACTTTAATGCCTGAAATTGGTCGAAGTAGCAGCTTCAGAATAGGATAAAATGTCTGTATTAATGGCAATTTTGGTCACATTGAGGCTTTAAAAAGTAGTTATTCAACATAAGGCACATTCCAAATGACATTTTGAATCAATTTTTCTAGAGTCCAAAAAATCAATTTTCTGATGAAAAACGATGACCCGTGACCTGTCGAAATTTCTCCAGATGGTCAGAAATGGAAATTTTTTAATGTTTAATATTTTTACTGTAAATGACTATTCCATGTAAATTATCACTTTTGGAACTAAAATAAGTGTTTAGAGTCACTTTAATGCCTGAAATTGGTCAAAATAGAAGCTTCTGAATAGGAGCAAAAGTCTGTAATAATGGCAATTTTGGTCACATTGAAGCTTTAAAAAGTAGTTAATCAACAGGAGGCACATTCCAAATGACATTTTTAATCAATTTTTCTACAGTCCAAAAAAGCAATTTTCTGATGAAAAACGATGACCCGTGACCTCTCGAAATTTCTCCAGATGGTCAGAAATGGAAATTTTTTAATGTTTAATTTTTATACTGTAAATGACTATTCCATGTGAATTATCACTTTTGGAATTTAAATAAGTGTGTTTAGAGTCACTTTAATGCCTGAAATTGGTCGAAGTAGAAGCTTCTGAATAGGAGAAAATGTCTGTATTAATGGCAATTTTGGTCACATTGAGGCTTCAAAAAGTAGTTATTCAACATGAGGCACAATCCAAATGACATTTTGAATCAATTTTTCTACAGTCCAAAAAAATCAATTTTCTGATGAAAAACGATGACCTGTGACCTGTTGAAATTTCTCCAGATGGTCAGAAATGGACATTTTTTAATGTTTCATTTTTTGACTGCAAATGACTATTCCATGTAAATTATCACTTTTGGAACAAAAACAAGTGTGCTTAGAGTCACTTTAATGCCTGAAATTGGTCGAAATAGAAGCTTCTGAATAGGAGAAAAAGTCTGTAATAATGGCAATTTTGGTCACATTGAGGCTTTAAAAAGTAGTTATTCAACATAAGGCACATTCCAAATGACATTTTGAATCAATTTTTCTAGAGTCCAAAAACTCAATTTTCTGATGAAAAACGATGACCCGTGACCTGTCGAAATTTTTCCAGATGGTCAGAAATGGAAATTTTTTAATGTTTAATATTTTTACTGTAAAAGACTATTCCATGTAAATTATCACTTTTGGAACTAAAATAAGTGTTTAGAGTCACTTTAATGCCTGAAATTGGTCATAAATAGAAGCTTCTGAATAGGAGCAAAAGTCTGTAATAATGGCAATTTTGGTCACATTGAAGCTTTAAAAAGTAGTTATTCAACAGGAGGCACATTCCAAATGACATTTTTAATCAATTTTTCTACAGTCCAAAAAAGCAATTTTCTGATGAAAAACGATGACCCGTGACCTCTCGAAATTTCTCCATATGGCCAGAAATAGAAATTTTGTAATGTTTATTTTTTTTACTGTAAATGACTATTCCATGTGAATTATCACTTTTGGAACAAAAATAAGGGTGTTTAGAGTCACTTTAATGCCTGAAATTGGTCGAAATAGAAGCTTCGGAATAGGAGAAAATGTCTTTAAAAATGGCAATTTTCGTCACATTGAGGCTTTAAAAAGTAGATATTCAACATGAGGCACAATCCAAATGACATTTTGAATCAATTTTTCTACAGTCCAAAAAATCAATTTTCTGATGAAAAACGATGACCCGTGACCTGTCGAAATTTCTCCAGATGGTCAGAAATGGAAATTTTTTAATGTTTAATTTTTATACTGTAAATGACTATTCCATGTGAATTATCACTTTTGGAATTTAAATAAGTGTGTTTAGAGTCACTTTAATGCCTGAAATTGGTCGAAATAGAAGCTTCTGAATAGGAGAAACTGTCTGTATTAATGGCAATTTTGGTCACATTGAGGCTTCAAAAAGTAGTTATTCAACATGAGGCACAATCCAAATGACATTTTGAATAAATTTTTCTACAGTCCAAGAAATCTATTTTCTGATGAAAAACGATGACCCGTGACCTGTCGAAATTTCTCCAGATTGTCAGAAATGGAAATTTTTTAATGTTTAGTTTTTTGACTGCAAATAACTATTCCATGTAAAATATCACTTTTGGAACAAAAATAAGTGTGTTTAGAGTCACTTTAATGCCTGAAATTGGTCGAAAAAGAAGCTTCTGAGTAGGAGAAAATGTCTGTAAAAATGGCAATTTTGGTCACATTGAGGCTTTAAAAAGTAGTTATTCAACACGATGCACATTCCAAATGACATTTTGAATCAATTTTTCTACAGTCCAAAAAATCAATTTTCTGATGAAAAACGATGACCCGTGACCTGTCGAAATTTCTCCAGATGGTCAGAAATGGAAATTTTTTAATGTTTAATATTTTTACTGTAAATGACTATTCCATGTAAATTATCACTTTTGGAACTAAAATAAGTGTTTAGAGTCACTTTAATGCCTGAAATTGGTCAAAATAGAAGCTTCTGAATAGGAGCAAAAGTCTGTAATAATGGCAATTTTGTCACATTGAAGCTTTAAAAAGTAGTTATTCAACATGAGGCACATTCCAAATGACATTTTTAATCAATTTTTCTACAGTCCAAAAAATCAATTTTCTGATAAAAAATCATGACCCGTGACCTCTCGAAATTTCTCCAGATGGTCAGAAATGGAATTTTTTTAACGTTTAATTTTTTGACTGCAAATGACTATTCCATGTGAATTATCACTTTTGGAACTAAAATAAGTGTGTTTAGAGTAATTTTAATTACTGAAATTGGTCAAAAAAGAAGCTTCTGAGTAGGAGAAAATGTCTGTAAAAATGGCAATTTTGGTCACGTTGAGGCTTCAAAAAGTAGTTATTCAACATGAGGCACAATCCAAATGACATTTTGAATCAATTTTTCTAGAGTCCAAAAAATCAATTTTCTGATGAAAAACGATGACCCGTGACCTGTCGAAATTTCTCCAGATTGTCAGAAATGGAAATTTTTTAATGTTTAGTTTTTTGACTGCAAATAACTATTCCATGTAAACTATCACTTTTGGAACTAAAATAAGTGTTTAGAGTCACTTTAATGCCTGAAATTGGTCAAAATAGAAGCTTCTGAATAGGAGCAAAAGTCTGTAATAATGGCAATTTTGGTCACATTGAAGCTTTAAAAAGTAGTTATTCAACATGAGGCACATTCCAAATGACATTTTTAATCAATTTTTCTACAGTCCAAAAAATCAATTTTCTGATGAAAAACGATGACCCGTGACCTCTCGAAATTTCTCCAGATGGTCAGAAATGGAAATATTTTAACGTTTAATTTTTTGACTGCAAATGACTATTCCAAGTAAATTATCACTTTTGGAACACAAATAAGGGTGTTTAGAGTCACTTTAATGCCTGAAATTGGTCGAAATAGAAGCTTCGGAATAGGAGAAAATGTCTTTAAAAATGGCAATTTTCGTCACATTGAGGCTTTAAAAAGTAGATATTCAACATGAGGCACAATCCAAATGACATTTTGAATCAATTTTTCTACAGTCCAAAAAATCAATTTTCTGATGAAAAACGATGACCCGTGACCTGTCGAAATTTCTCCAGATGGTCAGAAATGGAAATTTTTTAATGTTTAATTTTTATACTGTAAATGACTATTCCATGTGAATTATCACTTTTGGAATTTAAATAAGTGTGTTTAGAGTCACTTTAATGCCTGCAATTGGTCGACAAAGAAGCTTCTGAGTAGGAGAAAAAGTCTGTAATTATATCAATTTTGGTCACATTGAAGCTTTAAAAAGTAGTTATTCAACATGAGGCACATTCCAAATGACATCTTGAATCAATTTTTCTACAGTCCAAAAAATCAATTTTCTGATGAAAAACGATGACACGTGACCTGTCGAAATTTCTCCAGATGGTCAGAAATGGAAATTTTTTAATGTTTAATATTTTTACTGTAAATGACTATTCCATGTAAATTATCACTTTTGGAACTAAAATAAGTGTTTAGAGTCACTTTAATGCCTGAAATTGGTCAAAATAGAAGCTTCTGAATAGGAGCAAAAGTCTGTAATAATGGCAATTTTGGTCACATTGAAGCTTTAAAAAGTAGTTATTCAACATGAGGCACATTCCAAATGACATTTTTAATCAATTTTTCTACAGTCCAAAAAAATCAATTTTCTGATGAAAAACGATGACCCGTGACCTCTCGAAATTTCTCCAGATGGTCAGAAATGGAAATTTTTTAACGTTTAATTTTTTGACTGCAAATGACTATTCCATGTGAATTATCACTTTTGGAACTAAAATAAGTGTGTTTAGAGTAATTTTAATTACTGAAATTGGTTGAAAAAGAAACTTCTGAGTAGGAGAAAATGTCTGTAAAAATGGCAATTTTGGTCACGTTGAGGCTTCAAAAAGTAGTTATTCAACATGAGGCACAATCCAAATGACATTTTGAATCAATTTTTCTACAGTCCAAAAAATCAATTTTCTGATGAAAAACGAAGACCCGTGACCTGTCGAAATTTCTCCAGATGGTCAGAAATGGAAATTTTTTAATGTTTAATTTTTATACTGTAAATGACTATTCCATGTGAATTATCACTTTTGGAATTTAAATAAGTGTGTTTAGAGTCACTTTAATGCCTGAAATTGGTCGAAGTAGAAGCTTCTGAATAGGAGAAAATGTCTGTATTCATGGCAATTTTGGTCACATTGAGGCTTCAAAAAGTAGTTATTCAACATGAGGCACAATCCAAATGACATTTTGAATCAATTTTTCTACAGTCCGAAAAAATCAATTTTCTGATGAAAAACGATGACCTGTGACCTGTTGAAATTTCTCCAGATGGTCAGAAATGGACATTTTTTAATGTTTCATTTTTTGACTGCAAATTACTATTCCATGTAAATTATCACTTTTGGAACAAAAACAAGTGTGTTTAGAGGTACTTTAATGCCTGAAATTGGTCGAAAAAGAAGCTTCTGAGTAGGAGAAAAAGTCTGTAATTATATCAATTTTGGTCACATTGAGGCTTTAAAAAGTAGTTATTCAACATGAGGCGCATTCTAAATGACATTTTGAATCAATTTTTCTACAGTCCAAAAAATCAATTTTCTGATGAAAAACGATGACCCGTGACCTGTCAAAATTTCTCCAGATCGTCAGAAAGGGAAATATTTAATGTTTAATTTTTTGGCTGCAAATGACTATTCCATGTAAATTATCACTTTTGGAACAAAAACAAGTGTGCTTAGAGTCACTTTAATGCCTGAAATTGGTCGAAATCGAAGCTTCTGAATAGGAGAAACTGTCTGTATTAATGGCAATTTTGGTCACATTGAGGCTTCAAAAAGTAGTTATTCAACATAAGGCACATTCCAAATGACATTTTGAATCAATTTTTCTAGAGTCCAAAAAATCAATTTTCTGATGAAAAACGATGACCCGTGACCTGTCGAAATTTCTCCAGATTGTCAGAAATGGAAATTTTTTAATGTTTAGTTTTTTGACTGCAAATAACTATTCCATGTAAAATATCACTTTTGGAACAAAAATAAGGGTGTTTAGAGTCACTTTAATGCCTGAAATTGGTCGAAATAGAAGCTTCTGAATAGGAGAAAATGTCTTTAAAATGGCAATTTTCGTCACATTGAGGCTTTAAAAAGTAGTTATTCAACATGAGGCACAATCGAAATGACATTTTGAATCAATTTTTCTACAGTCCAAAAAATCAATTTTCTGATGAAAAACGATGACCCGTGACCTGTCGAAATTTCTCCAGATGGTCAGAAATGGAAATTTTTTAATGTTTAATTTTTATACTGTAAATGACTATTCCATGTGAATTATCACTTTTGGAATTTAAATAAGTGTGTTTAGAGTCACTTTAATGCCTGAAATTGGTCGAAGTAGCAGCTTCAGAATAGGAGAAAATGTCTGTATTAATGGCAATTTTGGTCACATTGAGGCTTCAAAAAGTAGTTATTCAACATGAGGCACAATCCAAATGACATTTTGAATCAATTTTTCTACAGTCCAAAAAAATCAATTTTCTGATGAAAAACGATGACCCGTGACCTGTCGAAATTTCTCCAGATGGTCAGAAATGGAATTTTTTTATGTTTAAATTTTTTTACTGTAAATGACTATTCCATGTGAATTATCACTTTTGGAACAAAAACAAGTGTGTTTAGAGGCACTTTAATGCCTGAAATTGGTCGAAAAAGAAGCTTCTGAGTAGGAGAAAAAGTCTGTAATTATATCAATTTTGGTCACATTGAGGCTTTAAAAAGTAGTTATTCAACATGAGGCGCATTATAAATGACATTTTGAATCAATTTTTCTACAGTCCAAAAAATCAATTTTCTGATGAAAAACGATGACCCGTGACCTGTCAAAATTTTTCCAGATCGTCAGAAATGGAAATTTTTTAATGTTTAATTTTTTGACTGCAAATGACTATTCCATGTAAATTATCACTTTTGGAACAAAAACAAGTGTGCTTAGAGTCACTTTAATGCCTGCAATTGGTCGAAATAGAAGCTTCTGAATAGGAGAAAAAATCTGTAATAATGGCAATTTTGGTCACATTGAGGCTTTAAAAAGTAGTTATTCAACATAAGGCACAATCCAAATGACATTTTGAATCAATTTTTCTACAGTCCAAAAAAATCAATTTTCTGATGAAAAACGATGACCCGTGACCTGTCGAAATTTCTCCAGATGGTCAGAAATGGAATTTTTTTATGTTTAATTTTTTTTACTGTAAATGACTATTCCATGTGAATTATCACTTTTGGAACAAAAATAAGGGTGTTTAGAGTCACTTTAATGCCTGAAATTGGTCGAAATAGAAGCTTCTGAATAGGAGCAAAAGTGTGTAATAATGGCAATTTTGTCACATTGAAGCTTTAAAAAGTAGTTATTCAACATGAGGCACATTCCAAATGACATTTTTAATCAATTTTTCTACAGTCCAAAAAATCAATTTTCTGATAAAAAATGATGACCCGTGACCTCTCGAAATTTCTCCAGATGGTCAGAAATGGAATTTTTTTAACGTTTAATTTTTTGACTGCAAATGACTATTCCATGTGAATTATCACTTTTGGAACTAAAATAAGTGTGTTTAGAGTAATTTTAATTACTGAAATTGGTCAAAAAAGAAGCTTCTGAGTAGGAGAAAATGTCTGTAAAAATGGCAATTTTGGTCACGTTGAGGCTTCAAAAAGGAGTTATTCGACATGAGGCACAATCCAAATGACATTTTGAATCAATTTTTCTAGAGTCCAAAAAATCAATTTTCTGATGAAAAACGATGACCAGTGACCTCTCGAAATTTCTCCAGATGGTCAGAAATGGAAATATTTTAACGTTTAATTTTTTGACTGCAAATGACTATTCCATGTGTATTATCACTTTTGGAATTTAAATAAGTGTGTTTAGAGTCACTTTAATGCCTGAAATTGGTCGAAGTAGCAGCTTCAGAATAGGAGAAAATGTCTGTATTAATGGCAATTTTGGTCACATTGAGGCTTTAAAAAGTAGTTATTCAACATAAGGCACATTCCAAATGACATTTTGAATCAATTTTTCTAGAGTCCAAAAAATCAATTTTCTGATGAAAAACGATGACCCGTGACCTGTCGAAATTTCTCCAGATGGTCAGAAATGGAAATTTTTTAATGTTTAATATTTTTACTGTAAATGACTATTCCATGTAAATTATCACTTTTGGAACTAAAATAAGTGTTTAGAGTCACTTTAATGCCTGAAATTGGTCAAAATAGAAGCTTCTGAATAGGAGCAAAAGTCTGTAATAATGGCAATTTTGGTCACATTGAAGCTTTAAAAAGTAGTTAATCAACAGGAGGCACATTCCAAATGACATTTTTAATCAATTTTTCTACAGTCCAAAAAAGCAATTTTCTGATGAAAAACGATGACCCGTGACCTCTCGAGATTTCTCCAGATGGTCAGAAATGGAAATTTTTTAATGTTTAATTTTTATACTGTAAATGACTATTCCATGTGAATTATCACTTTTGGAATTTAAATAAGTGTGTTTAGAGTCACTTTAATGCCTGAAATTGGTCGAAGTAGAAGCTTCTGAATAGGAGAAAATGTCTGTATTAATGGCAATTTTGGTCACATTGAGGCTTCAAAAAGTAGTTATTCAACATGAGGCACAATCCAAATGACATTTTGAATAAATTTTTCTACAGTCCAAAAAAATCAATTTTCTGATGAAAAACGATGACCCGTGACCTGTCGAAATTTCTCCAGATGGTCAGAAATGGAAATTTTTTTATGTTTAATTTTTTTACTGTAAATGACTATTCCATGTGAATTATCACTTTTGGAACAAAAACAAGTGTGTTTAGAGTCACTTTAATGCCTGAAATTGGTCGAAATAGAAGCTTCTGAATTGGAGAAAATGTCTTTAAAAATGGCAATTTTCGTCACATTGAGGCTTTAAAAAGTAGTTATCCAACATGAGGCACAATCCAAATGACATTTTGAATCAATTTTTCTACAGTCCAAAAAATCAATTTTCTGATGAAAAACGATGACCCGTGACCTGTCGAAATTTTTCCAGATGGTCAGAAATGGAAATTTTTTAATGTTTAATTTTTATACTGTAAATGACTATTCCATGTGAATTATCACTTTTGGAATTTAAATAAGTGTGTTTAGAGTCACTTTAATGCCTGAAATTGGTCGAAGTAGAAGCTTCTGAATAGGAGAAAATGTCTGTATTAATGGCAATTTTGGTCACATTGAGGCTTCAAAAAGTAGTTATTCAACATGAGGCACAATCCAAATGACATTTTGAATCAATTTTTCTACAGTCCAAAAAAATCAATTTTCTGATGAAAAACGATGACCTGTGACCTGTTGAAATTTCTCCAGATGGTCAGAAATGGACATTTTTTAATGTTTCATTTTTTGACTGCAAATGACTATTCCATGTAAATTATCACTTTTGGAACAAAAACAAGTGTGCTTAGAGTCACTTTAATGCCTGAAATTGGTCGAAATAGAAGCTTCTGAATAGGAGAAAAAGTCTGTAATAATGGCAATTTTGGTCACATTGAGGCTTTAAAAAGTAGTTATTCAACATAAGGCACATTCCAAATGACATTTTGAATCAATTTTTCTAGAGTCCAAAAACTCAATTTTCTGATGAAAAACGATGACCCGTGACCTGTCGAAATTTTTCCAGATGGTCAGAAATGGAAATTTTTTAATGTTTAATATTTTTACTGTAAAAGACTATTCCATGTAAATTATCACTTTTGGAACTAAAATAAGTGTTTAGAGTCACTTTAATGCCTGAAATTGGTCATAAATAGAAGCTTCTGAATAGGAGCAAAAGTCTGTAATAATGGCAATTTTGGTCACATTGAAGCTTTAAAAAGTAGTTATTCAACAGGAGGCACATTCCAAATGACATTTTTAATCAATTTTTCTACAGTCCAAAAAAGCAATTTTCTGATGAAAAACGATGACCCGTGACCTCTCGAAATTTCTCCATATGGTCAGAAATAGAAATTTTTTAATGTTTATTTTTTTTACTGTAAATGACTATTCCATGTGAATTATCACTTTTGGAACAAAAATAAGGGTGTTTAGAGTCACTTTAATGCCTGAAATTGGTCGAAATAGAAGCTTCGGAATAGGAGAAAATGTCTTTAAAAATGGCAATTTTCGTCACATTGAGGCTTTAAAAAGTAGATATTCAACATGAGGCACAATCCAAATGACATTTTGAATCAATTTTTCTACAGTCCAAAAAATCAATTTTCTGATGAAAAACGATGACCCGTGACCTGTCGAAATTTCTCCAGATGGTCAGAAATGGAAATTTTTTAATGTTTAATTTTTATACTGTAAATGACTATTCCATGTGAATTATCACTTTTGGAATTTAAATAAGTGTGTTTAGAGTCACTTTAATGCCTGAAATTGGTCGAAATAGAAGCTTCTGAATAGGAGAAACTGTCTGTATTAATGGCAATTTTGGTCACATTGAGGCTTCAAAAAGTAGTTATTCAACATGAGGCACAATCCAAATGACATTTTGAATAAATTTTTCTACAGTCCAAAAAATCTATTTTCTGATGAAAAACGATGACCCGTGACCTGTCGAAATTTCTCCAGATTGTCAGAAATGGAAATTTTTTAATGTTTAGTTTTTTGACTGCAAATAACTATTCCATGTAAAATATCACTTTTGGAACAAAAATAAGTGTGTTTAGAGTCACTTTAATGCCTGAAATTGGTCGAAAAAGAAGCTTCTGAGTAGGAGAAAATGTCTGTAAAAATGGCAATTTTGGTCACATTGAGGCTTTAAAAAGTAGTTATTCAACACGATGCACATTCCAAATGACATTTTGAATCAATTTTTCTACAGTCCCAAAAAATCAATTTTCTGATGAAAAACGATGACCCGTGACCTGTCGAAATTTCTCCAGATGGTCAGAAATGGAAATTTTTTAATGTTTAATATTTTTACTGTAAATGACTATTCCATGTAAATTATCACTTTTGGAACTAAAATAAGTGTTTAGAGTCACTTTAATGCCTGAAATTGGTCAAAATAGAAGCTTCTGAATAGGAGCAAAAGTCTGTAATAATGGCAATTTTGTCACATTGAAGCTTTAAAAAGTAGTTATTCAACATGAGGCACATTCCAAATGACATTTTTAATCAATTTTTCTACAGTCCAAAAAATCAATTTTCTGATAAAAAATCATGACCCGTGACCTCTCGAAATTTCTCCAGATGGTCAGAAATGGAATTTTTTTAACGTTTAATTTTTTGACTGCAAATGACTATTCCATGTGAATTATCACTTTTGGAACTAAAATAAGTGTGTTTAGAGTAATTTTAATTACTGAAATTGGTCAAAAAAGAAGCTTCTGAGTAGGAGAAAATGTCTGTAAAAATGGCAATTTTGGTCACGTTGAGGCTTCAAAAAGTAGTTATTCAACATGAGGCACAATCCAAATGACATTTTGAATCAATTTTTCTAGAGTCCAAAAAATCAATTTTCTGATGAAAAACGATGACCCGTGACCTGTCGAAATTTCTCCAGATTGTCAGAAATGGAAATTTTTTAATGTTTAGTTTTTTGACTGCAAATAACTATTCCATGTAAACTATCACTTTTGGAACTAAAATAAGTGTTTAGAGTCACTTTAATGCCTGAAATTGGTCAAAATAGAAGCTTCTGAATAGGAGCAAAAGTCTGTAATAATGGCAATTTTGGTCACATTGAAGCTTTAAAAAGTAGTTATTCAACATGAGGCACATTCCAAATGACATTTTTAATCAATTTTTCTACAGTCCAAAAAATCAATTTTCTGATGAAAAACGATGACCCGTGACCTCTCGAAATTTCTCCAGATGGTCAGAAATGGAAATATTTTAACGTTTAATTTTTTGACTGCAAATGACTATTCCATGTAAATTATCACTTTTGGAACACAAATAAGGGTGTTTAGAGTCACTTTAATGCCTGAAATTGGTCGAAATAGAAGCTTCGGAATAGGAGAAAATGTCTTTAAAAATGGCAATTTTCGTCACATTGAGGCTTTAAAAAGTAGATATTCAACATGAGGCACATTCCAAATGACATTTTTAATCAATTTTTCTACAGTCCAAAAAATCAATTTTCTGATGAAAAACGATGACCCGTGACCTCTCGAAATTTCTCCAGATGGTCAGAAATGGAAATTTTTTAATGTTTAATTTTTATACTGTAAATGACTATTCCATGTGAATTATCACTTTTGGAATTTAAATAAGTGTGTTTAGAGTCACTTTAATGCCTGCAATTGGTCGAAAAAGAAGCTTCTGAGTAGGAGAAAAAGTCTGTAATTATATCAATTTTGGTCACATTGAAGCTTTAAAAAGTAGTTATTCAACATGAGGCACATTCCAAATGACATCTTGAATCAATTTTTCTACAGTCCAAAAAATCAATTTTCTGATGAAAAACGATGACACGTGACCTGTCGAAATTTCTCCAGATGGTCAGAAATGGAAATTTTTTAATGTTTAATATTTTTACTGTAAATGACTATTCCATGTAAATTATCACTTTTGGAACTAAAATAAGTGTTTAGAGTCACTTTAATGCCTGAAATTGGTCAAAATAGAAGCTTCTGAATAGGAGCAAAAGTCTGTAATAATGGCAATTTTGGTCACATTGAAGCTTTAAAAAGTAGTTATTCAACATGAGGCACATTCCAAATGACATTTTTAATCAATTTTTCTACAGTCCAAAAAAATCAATTTTCTGATGAAAAACGATGACCCGTGACCTCTCGAAATTTCTCCAGATGGTCAGAAATGGAAATTTTTTAACGTTTAATTTTTTGACTGCAAATGACTATTCCATGTGAATTATCACTTTTGGAACTAAAATAAGTGTGTTTAGAGTAATTTTAATTACTGAAATTGGTTGAAAAAGAAACTTCTGAGTAGGAGAAAATGTCTGTAAAAATGGCAATTTTGGTCACGTTGAGGCTTCAAAAAGTAGTTATTCAACATGAGGCACAATCCAAATGACATTTTGAATCAATTTTTCTACAGTCCAAAAAATCAATTTTCTGATGAAAAACGAAGACCCGTGACCTGTCGAAATTTCTCCAGATGGTCAGAAATGGAAATTTTTTAATGTTTAATTTTTATACTGTAAATGACTATTCCATGTGAATTATCACTTTTGGAATTTAAATAAGTGTGTTTAGAGTCACTTTAATGCCTGAAATTGGTCGAAGTAGAAGCTTCTGAATAGGAGAAAATGTCTGTATTCATGGCAATTTTGGTCACATTGAGGCATCAAAAAGTAGTTATTCAACATGAGGCACAATCCAAATGACATTTTGAATCAATTTTTCTACAGTCCGAAAAAATCAATTTTCTGATGAAAAACGATGACCTGTGACCTGTTGAAATTTCTCCAGATGGTCAGAAATGGACATTTTTTAATGTTTAATTTTTTGACTGCAAATGACTATTCCATGTAAATTATCACTTTTGGAACAAAAACAAGTGTGCTTAGAGTCACTTTAATGCCTGAAATTGGTCGAAATAGAAGCTTCTGAATAGGAGAAAAAATCTGTAATAATGGCAATTTTGGTCACATTGAGGCTTTAAAAAGTAGTTATTCAACATAAGGCACAATCCAAATGACATTTTGAATCAATTTTTCTACAGTCCAAAAAAATCAATTTTCTGATGAAAAACGATGACCCGTGACCTGTCGAAATTTCTCCAGATGGTCAGAAATGGAATTTTTTTATGTTTAATTTTTTTTACTGTAAATGACTATTCCATGTGAATTATCACTTTTGGAACAAAAATAAGGGTGTTTAGAGTCACTTTAATGCCTGAAATTGGTCGAAATAGAAGCTTCTGAATAGGAGCAAAAGTGTGTAATAATGGCAATTTTGTCACATTGAAGCTTTAAAAAGTAGTTATTCAACATGAGGCACATTCCAAATGACATTTTTAATCAATTTTTCTACAGTCCAAAAAATCAATTTTCTGATAAAAAATGATGACCCGTGACCTCTCGAAATTTCTCCAGATGGTCAGAAATGGAATTTTTTTAACGTTTAATTTTTTGACTGCAAATGACTATTCCATGTGAATTATCACTTTTGGAACTAAAATAAGTGTGTTTAGAGTAATTTTAATTACTGAAATTGGTCAAAAAAGAAGCTTCTGAGTAGGAGAAAATGTCTGTAAAAATGGCAATTTTGGTCACGTTGAGGCTTCAAAAAGGAGTTATTCGACATGAGGCACAATCCAAATGACATTTTGAATCAATTTTTCTAGAGTCCAAAAAATCAATTTTCTGATGAAAAACGATGACCAGTGACCTCTCGAAATTTCTCCAGATGTTCAGAAATGGAAATATTTTAACGTTTAATTTTTTGACTGCAAATGACTATTCCATGTGAATTATCACTTTTGGAATTTAAATAAGTGTGTTTAGAGTCACTTTAATGCCTGAAATTGGTCGAAGTAGCAGCTTCAGAATAGGAGAAAATGTCTGTATTAATGGCAATTTTGGTCACATTGAGGCTTTAAAAAGTAGTTATTCAACATAAGGCACATTCCAAATGACATTTTGAATCAATTTTTCTAGAGTCCAAAAAATCAATTTTCTGATGAAAAACGATGACCCGTGACCTGTCGAAATTTCTCCAGATGGTCAGAAATGGAAATTTTTTAATGTTTAATATTTTTACTGTAAATGACTATTCCATGTAAATTATCACTTTTGGAACTAAAATAAGTGTTTAGAGTCACTTTAATGCCTGAAATTGGTCAAAATAGAAGCTTCTGAATAGGAGCAAAAGTCTGTAATAATGGCAATTTTGGTCACATTGAAGCTTTAAAAAGTAGTTAATCAACAGGAGGCACATTCCAAATGACATTTTTAATCAATTTTTCTACAGTCCAAAAAAGCAATTTTCTGATGAAAAACGATGACCCGTGACCTCTCGAAATTTCTCCAGATGGTCAGAAATGGAAATTTTTTAATGTTTAATTTTTATACTGTAAATGACTATTCCATGTGAATTATCACTTTTGGAATTTAAATAAGTGTGTTTAGAGTCACTTTAATGCCTGAAATTGGTCGAAGTAGAAGCTTCTGAATAGGAGAAAATGTCTGTATTAATGGCAATTTTGGTCACATTGAGGCTTCAAAAAGTAGTTATTCAACATGAGGCACAATCCAAATGACATTTTGAATAAATTTTTCTACAGTCCAAAAAAATCAATTTTCTGATGAAAAACGATGACCCGTGACCTGTCGAAATTTCTCCAGATGGTCAGAAATGGAAATTTTTTTATGTTTAATTTTTTTACTGTAAATGACTATTCCATGTGAATTATCACTTTTGGAACAAAAACAAGTGTGTTTAGAGTCACTTTAATGCCTGAAATTGGTCGAAATAGAAGCTTCTGAATTGGAGAAAATGTCTTTAAAAATGGCAATTTTCGTCACATTGAGGCTTTAAAAAGTAGTTATCCAACATGAGGCACAATCCAAATGACATTTTGAATCAATTTTTCTACAGTCCAAAAAATCAATTTTCTGATGAAAAACGATGACCCGTGACCTGTCGAAATTTTTCCAGATGGTCAGAAATGGAAATTTTTTAATGTTTAATTTTTATACTGTAAATGACTATTCCATGTGAATTATCACTTTTGGAATTTAAATAAGTGTGTTTAGAGTCACTTTAATGCCTGAAATTGGTCGAAGTAGAAGCTTCTGAATAGGAGAAAATGTCTGTATTAATGGCAATTTTGGTCACATTGAGGCTTCAAAAAGTAGTTATTCAACATGAGGCACAATCCAAATGACATTTTGAATCAATTTTTCTACAGTCCAAAAAAATCAATTTTCTGATGAAAAACGATGACCTGTGACCTGTTGAAATTTCTCCAGATGGTCAGAAATGGACATTTTTTAATGTTTCATTTTTTGACTGCAAATGACTATTCCATGTAAATTATCACTTTTGGAACAAAAACAAGTGTGCTTAGAGTCACTTTAATGCCTGAAATTGGTCGAAATAGAAGCTTCTGAATAGGAGAAAAAGTCTGTAATAATGGCAATTTTGGTCACATTGAGGCTTTAAAAAGTAGTTATTCAACATAAGGCAGATTCCAAATGACATTTTGAATCAATTTTTCTAGAGTCCAAAAACTCAATTTTCTGATGAAAAACGATGACCCGTGACCTGTCGAAATTTTTCCAGATGGTCAGAAATGGAAATTTTTTAATGTTTAATATTTTTACTGTAAAAGACTATTCCATGTAAATTATCACTTTTGGAACTAAAATAAGTGTTTAGAGTCACTTTAATGCCTGAAATTGGTCATAAATAGAAGCTTCTGAATAGGAGCAAAAGTCTGTAATAATGGCAATTTTGGTCACATTGAAGCTTTAAAAAGTAGTTATTCAACAGGAGGCACATTCCAAATGACATTTTTAATCAATTTTTCTACAGTCCAAAAAAGCAATTTTCTGATGAAAAACGATGACCCGTGACCTCTCGAAATTTCTCCATATGGTCAGAAATAGAAATTTTTTAATGTTTATTTTTTTTACTGTAAATGACTATTCCATGTGAATTATCACTTTTGGAACAAAAATAAGGGTGTTTAGAGTCACTTTAATGCCTGAAATTGGTCGAAATAGAAGCTTCGGAATAGGAGAAAATGTCTTTAAAAATGGCAATTTTCGTCACATTGAGGCTTTAAAAAGTAGATATTCAACATGAGGCACAATCCAAATGACATTTTGAATCAATTTTTCTACAGTCCAAAAAATCAATTTTCTGATGAAAAACGATGACCCGTGACCTGTCGAAATTTCTCCAGATGGTCAGAAATGGAAATTTTTTAATGTTTAATTTTTATACTGTAAATGACTATTCCATGTGAATTATCACTTTTGGAATTTAAATAAGTGTGTTTAGAGTCACTTTAATGCCTGAAATTGGTCGAAATAGAAGCTTCTGAATAGGAGAAACTGTCTGTATTAATGGCAATTTTGGTCACATTGAGGCTTCAAAAAGTAGTTATTCAACATGAGGCACAATCCAAATGACATTTTGAATAAATTTTTCTACAGTCCAAAAAATCTATTTTCTGATGAAAAACGATGACCCGTGACCTGTCGAAATTTCTCCAGATTGTCAGAAATGGAAATTTTTTAATGTTTAGTTTTTTGACTGCAAATAACTATTCCATGTAAAATATCACTTTTGGAACAAAAATAAGTGTGTTTAGAGTCACTTTAATGCCTGAAATTGGTCGAAAAAGAAGCTTCTGAGTAGGAGAAAATGTCTGTAAAAATGGCAATTTTGGTCACATTGAGGCTTTAAAAAGTAGTTATTCAACACGATGCACATTCCAAATGACATTTTGAATCAATTTTTCTACAGTCCAAAAAATCAATTTTCTGATGAAAAACGATGACCCGTGACCTGTCGAAATTTCTCCAGATGGTCAGAAATGGAAATTTTTTAATGTTTAATATTTTTACTGTAAATGACTATTCCATGTAAATTATCACTTTTGGAACTAAAATAAGTGTTTAGAGTCACTTTAATGCCTGAAATTGGTCAAAATAGAAGCTTCTGAATAGGAGCAAAAGTCTGTAATAATGGCAATTTTGTCACATTGAAGCTTTAAAAAGTAGTTATTCAACATGAGGCACATTCCAAATGACATTTTTAATCAATTTTTCTACAGTCCAAAAAATCAATTTTCTGATAAAAAATCATGACCCGTGACCTCTCGAAATTTCTCCAGATGGTCAGAAATGGAATTTTTTTAACGTTTAATTTTTTGACTGCAAATGACTATTCCATGTGAATTATCACTTTTGGAACTAAAATAAGTGTGTTTAGAGTAATTTTAATTACTGAAATTGGTCAAAAAAGAAGCTTCTGAGTAGGAGAAAATGTCTGTAAAAATGGCAATTTTGGTCACGTTGAGGCTTCAAAAAGTAGTTATTCAACATGAGGCACAATCCAAATGACATTTTGAATCAATTTTTCTAGAGTCCAAAAAATCAATTTTCTGATGAAAAACGATGACCCGTGACCTGTCGAAATTTCTCCAGATTGTCAGAAATGGAAATTTTTTAATGTTTAGTTTTTTGACTGCAAATAACTATTCCATGTAAACTATCACTTTTGGAACTAAAATAAGTGTTTAGAGTCACTTTAATGCCTGAAATTGGTCAAAATAGAAGCTTCTGAATAGGAGCAAAAGTCTGTAATAATGGCAATTTTGGTCACATTGAAGCTTTAAAAAGTAGTTATTCAACATGAGGCACATTCCAAATGACATTTTTAATCAATTTTTCTACAGTCCAAAAAATCAATTTTCTGATGAAAAACGATGACCCGTGACCTCTCGAAATTTCTCCAGATGGTCAGAAATGGAAATATTTTAACGTTTAATTTTTTGACTGCAAATGACTATTCCATGTAAATTATCACTTTTGGAACACAAATAAGGGTGTTTAGAGTCACTTTAATGCCTGAAATTGGTCGAAATAGAAGCTTCGGAATAGGAGAAAATGTCTTTAAAAATGGCAATTTTCGTCACATTGAGGCTTTAAAAAGTAGTTATTCAACATGAGGCACATTCCAAATGACATTTTTAATCAATTTTTCTACAGTCCAAAAAATCAATTTTCTGATGAAAAACGATGACCCGTGACCTCTCGAAATTTCTCCAGATGGTCAGAAATGGAAATTTTTTAATGTTTAATTTTTATACTGTAAATGACTATTCCATGTGAATTATCACTTTTGGAATTTAAATAAGTGTGTTTAGAGTCACTTTAATGCCTGCAATTGGTCGAAAAAGAAGCTTCTGAGAAGGAGAAAAAGTCTGTAATTATATCAATTTTGGTCACATTGAAGCTTTAAAAAGTAGTTATTCAACATGAGGCACATTCCAAATGACATCTTGAATCAATTTTTCTACAGTCCAAAAAATCAATTTTCTGATGAAAAACGATGACACGTGACCTGTCGAAATTTCTCCAGATGGTCAGAAATGGAAATTTTTTAATGTTTAATATTTTTACTGTAAATGACTATTCCATGTAAATTATCACTTTTGGAACTAAAATAAGTGTTTAGAGTCACTTTAATGCCTGAAATTGGTCAAAATAGAAGCTTCTGAATAGGAGCAAAAGTCTGTAATAATGGCAATTTTGGTCACATTGAAGCTTTAAAAAGTAGTTATTCAACATGAGGCACATTCCAAATGACATTTTTAATCAATTTTTCTACAGTCCAAAAAAATCAATTTTCTGATGAAAAACGATGACCCGTGACCTCTCGAAATTTCTCCAGATGGTCAGAAATGGAAATTTTTTAACGTTTAATTTTTTGACTGCAAATGACTATTCCATGTGAATTATCACTTTTGGAACTAAAATAAGTGTGTTTAGAGTAATTTTAATTACTGAAATTGGTTGAAAAAGAAACTTCTGAGTAGGAGAAAATGTCTGTAAAAATGGCAATTTTGGTCACGTTGAGGCTTCAAAAAGTAGTTATTCAACATGAGGCACAATCCAAATGACATTTTGAATCAATTTTTCTACAGTCCAAAAAATCAATTTTCTGATGAAAAACGAAGACCCGTGACCTGTCGAAATTTCTCCAGATGGTCAGAAATGGAAATTTTTTAATGTTTAATTTTTATACTGTAAATGACTATTCCATGTGAATTATCACTTTTGGAATTTAAATAAGTGTGTTTAGAGTCACTTTAATGCCTGAAATTGGTCGAAGTAGAAGCTTCTGAATAGGAGAAAATGTCTGTATTCATGGCAATTTTGGTCACATTGAGGCTTCAAAAAGTAGTTATTCAACATGAGGCACAATCCAAATGACATTTTGAATCAATTTTTCTACAGTCCGAAAAAATCAATTTTCTGATGAAAAACGATGACCTGTGACCTGTTGAAATTTCTCCAGATGGTCAGAAATGGACATTTTTTAATGTTTCATTTTTTGACTGCAAATTACTATTCCATGTAAATTATCACTTTTGGAACAAAAACAAGTGTGTTTAGAGGCACTTTAATGCCTGAAATTGGTCGAAAAAGAAGCTTCTGAGTAGGAGAAAAAGTCTGTAATTATATCAATTTTGGTCACATTGAGGCTTTAAAAAGTAGTTATTCAACATGAGGCGCATTCTAAATGACATTTTGAATCAATTTTTCTACAGTCCAAAAAATCAATTTTCTGATGAAAAACGATGACCCGTGACCTGTCAAAATTTCTCCAGATCGTCAGAAAGGGAAATATTTAATGTTTAATTTTTTGGCTGCAAATGACTATTCCATGTAAATTATCACTTTTGGAACAAAAACAAGTGTGCTTAGAGTCACTTTAATGCCTGAAATTGGTCGAAATAGAAGCTTCTGAATAGGAGAAACTGTCTGTATTAATGGCAATTTTGGTCACATTGAGGCTTCAAAAAGTAGTTATTCAACATAAGGCACATTCCAAATGACATTTTGAATCAATTTTTCTAGAGTCCAAAAAATCAATTTTCTGATGAAAAACGATGACCCGTGACCTGTCGAAATTTCTCCAGATTGTCAGAAATGGAAATTTTTTAATGTTTAGTTTTTTGACTGCAAATAACTATTCCATGTAAAATATCACTTTTGGAACAAAAATAAGGGTGTTTAGAGTCACTTTAATGCCTGAAATTGGTCGAAATAGAAGCTTCTGAATAGGAGAAAATGTCTTTAAAATGGCAATTTTCGTCACATTGAGGCTTTAAAAAGTAGTTATTCAACATGAGGCACAATCGAAATGACATTTTGAATCAATTTTTCTACAGTCCAAAAAATCAATTTTCTGATGAAAAACGATGACCCGTGACCTGTCGAAATTTCTCCAGATGGTCAGAAATGGAAATTTTTTAATGTTTAATTTTTATACTGTAAATGACTATTCCATGTGAATTATCACTTTTGGAATTTAAATAAGTGTGTTTAGAGTCACTTTAATGCCTGAAATTGGTCGAAGTAGCAGCTTCAGAATAGGAGAAAATGTCTGTATTAATGGCAATTTTGGTCACATTGAGGCTTCAAAAAGTAGTTATTCAACATGAGGCACAATCCAAATGACATTTTGAATCAATTTTTCTACAGTCCAAAAAAATCAATTTTCTGATGAAAAACGATGACCCGTGACCTGTCGAAATTTCTCCAGATGGTCAGAAATGGAATTTTTTTATGTTTAAATTTTTTTACTGTAAATGACTATTCCATGTGAATTATCACTTTTGGAACAAAAACAAGTGTGTTTAGAGGCACTTTAATGCCTGAAATTGGTCGAAAAAGAAGCTTCTGAGTAGGAGAAAAAGTCTGTAATTATATCAATTTTGGTCACATTGAGGCTTTAAAAAGTAGTTATTCAACATGAGGCGCATTATAAATGACATTTTGAATCAATTTTTCTACAGTCCAAAAAATCAATTTTCTGATGAAAAACGATGACCCGTGACCTGTCAAAATTTTTCCAGATCGTCAGAAATGGAAATTTTTTAATGTTTAATTTTTTGACTGCAAATGACTATTCCATGTAAATTATCACTTTTGGAACAAAAACAAGTGTGCTTAGAGTCACTTTAATGCCTGAAATTGGTCGAAATAGAAGCTTCTGAATAGGAGAAAAAATCTGTAATAATGGCAATTTTGGTCACATTGAGGCTTTAAAAAGTAGTTATTCAACATAAGGCACATTCCAAATGACATTTTGAATCAATTTTTCTAGAGTCCAAAAAATCAATTTTCTGATGAAAAACGATGACCCGTGACCTGTCGAAATTTCTCCAGATGGTCAGAAATGGAAATTTTTTAATGTTTAATATTTTTACTGTAAATGACTATTCCATGTAAATTATCACTTTTGGAACTAAAATAAGTGTTTAGAGTCACTTTAATGCCTGAAATTGGTCAAAATAGAAGCTTCTGAATAGGAGCAAAAGTCTGTAATAATGGCAATTTTGGTCACATTGAAGCTTTAAAAAGTAGTTATTCAACATGAGGCACATTCCAAATGACATTTTTAATCAATTTTTCTACAGTCCAAAAAATCAATTTTCTGATGAAAAACGATGACCCGTGACCTCTCGAAATTTCTCCAGATGGTCAGAAATGGAAATATTTTAACGTTTAATTTTTTGACTGCAAATGACTATTCCATGTAAATTATCACTTTTGGAACACAAATAAGGGTGTTTAGAGTCACTTTAATGCCTGAAATTGGTCGAAATAGAAGCTTCGGAATAGGAGAAAATGTCTTTAAAAATGGCAATTTTCGTCACATTGAGGCTTTAAAAAGTAGTTATTCAACATGAGGCACATTCCAAATGACATTTTTAATCAATTTTTCTACAGTCCAAAAAATCAATTTTCTGATGAAAAACGATGACCCGTGACCTCTCGAAATTTCTCCAGATGGTCAGAAATGGAAATTTTTTAATGTTTAATTTTTATACTGTAAATGACTATTCCATGTGAATTATCACTTTTGGAATTTAAATAAGTGTGTTTAGAGTCACTTTAATGCCTGCAATTGGTCGAAAAAGAAGCTTCTGAGTAGGAGAAAAAGTCTGTAATTATATCAATTTTGGTCACATTGAAGCTTTAAAAAGTAGTTATTCAACATGAGGCACATTCCAAATGACATCTTGAATCAATTTTTCTACAGTCCAAAAGATCAATTTTCTGATGAAAAACGATGACACGTGACCTGTCGAAATTTCTCCAGATGGTCAGAAATGGAAATTTTTTAATGTTTAATATTTTTACTGTAAATGACTATTCCATGTAAATTATCACTTTTGGAACTAAAATAAGTGTTTAGAGTCACTTTAATGCCTGAAATTGGTCAAAATAGAAGCTTCTGAATAGGAGCAAAAGTCTGTAATAATGGCAATTTTGGTCACATTGAAGCTTTAAAAAGTAGTTATTCAACATGAGGCACATTCCAAATGACATTTTTAATCAATTTTTCTACAGTCCAAAAAAATCAATTTTCTGATGAAAAACGATGACCCGTGACCTCTCGAAATTTCTCCAGATGGTCAGAAATGGAAATTTTTTAACGTTTAATTTTTTGACTGCAAATGACTATTCCATGTGAATTATCACTTTTGGAACTAAAATAAGTGTGTTTAGAGTAATTTTAATTACTGAAATTGGTTGAAAAAGAAACTTCTGAGTAGGAGAAAATGTCTGTAAAAATGGCAATTTTGGTCACGTTGAGGCTTCAAAAAGTAGTTATTCAACATGAGGCACAATCCAAATGACATTTTGAATCAATTTTTCTACAGTCCAAAAAATCAATTTTCTGATGAAAAACGAAGACCCGTGACCTGTCGAAATTTCTCCAGATGGTCAGAAATGGAAATTTTTTAATGTTTAATTTTTATACTGTAAATGACTATTCCATGTGAATTATCACTTTTGGAATTTAAATAAGTGTGTTTAGAGTCACTTTAATGCCTGAAATTGGTCGAAGTAGAAGCTTCTGAATAGGAGAAAATGTCTGTATTCATGGCAATTTTGGTCACATTGAGGCTTCAAAAAGTAGTTATTCAACATGAGGCACAATCCAAATGACATTTTGAATCAATTTTTCTACAGTCCGAAAAAATCAATTTTCTGATGAAAAACGATGACCTGTGACCTGTTGAAATTTCTCCAGATGGTCAGAAATGGACATTTTTTAATGTTTAATTTTTTGACTGCAAATGACTATTCCATGTAAATTATCACTTTTGGAACAAAAACAAGTGTGCTTAGAGTCACTTTAATGCCTGAAATTGGTCGAAATAGAAGCTTCTGAATAGGAGAAAAAATCTGTAATAATGGCAATTTTGGTCACATTGAGGCTTTAAAAAGTAGTTATTCAACATAAGGCACAATCCAAATGACATTTTGAATCAATTTTTCTACAGTCCAAAAAAATCAATTTTCTGATGAAAAACGATGACCCGTGACCTGTCGAAATTTCTCCAGATGGTCAGAAATGGAATTTTTTTATGTTTAAGTTTTTTTACTGTAAATGACTATTCCATGTGAATTATCACTTTTGGAACAAAAATAAGGGTGTTTAGAGTCACTTTAATGCCTGAAATTGGTCGAAATAGAAGCTTCTGAATAGGAGCAAAAGTGTGTAATAATGGCAATTTTGTCACATTGAAGCTTTAAAAAGTAGTTATTCAACATGAGGCACATTCCAAATGACATTTTTAATCAATTTTTCTACAGTCCAAAAAATCAATTTTCTGATAAAAAATGATGACCCGTGACCTCTCGAAATTTCTCCAGATGGTCAGAAATGGAATTTTTTTAACGTTTAATTTTTTGACTGCAAATGACTATTCCATGTGAATTATCACTTTTGGAACTAAAATAAGTGTGTTTAGAGTAATTTTAATTACTGAAATTGGTCAAAAAAGAAGCTTCTGAGTAGGAGAAAATGTCTGTAAAAATGGCAATTTTGGTCACGTTGAGGCTTCAAAAAGGAGTTATTCGACATGAGGCACAATCCAAATGACATTTTGAATCAATTTTTCTAGAGTCCAAAAAATCAATTTTCTGATGAAAAACGATGACCAGTGACCTCTCGAAATTTCTCCAGATGGTCAGAAATGGAAATATTTTAACGTTTAATTTTTTGACTGCAAATGACTATTCCATGTGAATTATCACTTTTGGAATTTAAATAAGTGTGTTTAGAGTCACTTTAATGCCTGAAATTGGTCGAAGTAGCAGCTTCAGAATAGGAGAAAATGTCTGTATTAATGGCAATTTTGGTCACATTGAGGCTTTAAAAAGTAGTTATTCAACATAAGGCACATTCCAAATGACATTTTGAATCAATTTTTCTAGAGTCCAAAAAATCAATTTTCTGATGAAAAACGATGACCCGTGACCTGTCGAAATTTCTCCAGATGGTCAGAAATGGAAATTTTTTAATGTTTAATATTTTTACTGTAAATGACTATTCCATGTAAATTATCACTTTTGGAACTAAAATAAGTGTTTAGAGTCACTTTAATGCCTGAAATTGGTCAAAATAGAAGCTTCTGAATAGGAGCAAAAGTCTGTAATAATGGCAATTTTGGTCACATTGAAGCTTTAAAAAGTAGTTAATCAACAGGAGGCACATTCCAAATGACATTTTTAATCAATTTTTCTACAGTCCAAAAAAGCAATTTTCTGATGAAAAACGATGACCCGTGACCTCTCGAAATTTCTCCAGATGGTCAGAAATGGAAATTTTTTAATGTTTAATTTTTATACTGTAAATGACTATTCCATGTGAATTATCACTTTTGGAATTTAAATAAGTGTGTTTAGAGTCACTTTAATGCCTGAAATTGGTCGAAGTAGAAGCTTCTGAATAGGAGAAAATGTCTGTATTAATGGCAATTTTGGTCACATTGAGGCTTCAAAAAGTAGTTATTCAACATGAGGCACAATCCAAATGACATTTTGAATAAATTTTTCTACAGTCCAAAAAAATCAATTTTCTGATGAAAAACGATGACCCGTGACCTGTCGAAATTTCTCCAGATGGTCAGAAATGGAAATTTTTTTATGTTTAATTTTTTTACTGTAAATGACTATTCCATGTGAATTATCACTTTTGGAACAAAAACAAGTGTGTTTAGAGTCACTTTAATGCCTGAAATTGGTCGAAATAGAAGCTTCTGAATTGGAGAAAATGTCTTTAAAAATGGCAATTTTCGTCACATTGAGGCTTTAAAAAGTAGTTATCCAACATGAGGCACAATCCAAATGACATTTTGAATCAATTTTTCTACAGTCCAAAAAATCAATTTTCTGATGAAAAACGATGACCCGTGACCTGTCGAAATTTTTCCAGATGGTCAGAAATGGAAATTTTTTAATGTTTAATTTTTATACTGTAAATGACTATTCCATGTGAATTATCACTTTTGGAATTTAAATAAGTGTGTTTAGAGTCACTTTAATGCCTGAAATTGGTCGAAGTAGAAGCTTCTGAATAGGAGAAAATGTCTGTATTAATGGCAATTTTGGTCACATTGAGGCTTCAAAAAGTAGTTATTCAACATGAGGCACAATCCAAATGACATTTTGAATCAATTTTTCTACAGTCCAAAAAAATCAATTTTCTGATGAAAAACGATGACCTGTGACCTGTTGAAATTTCTCCAGATGGTCAGAAATGGACATTTTTTAATGTTTCATTTTTTGACTGCAAATGACTATTCCATGTAAATTATCACTTTTGGAACAAAAACAAGTGTGCTTAGAGTCACTTTAATGCCTGAAATTGGTCGAAATAGAAGCTTCTGAATAGGAGAAAAAGTCTGTAATAATGGCAATTTTGGTCACATTGAGGCTTTAAAAAGTAGTTATTCAACATAAGGCACATTCCAAATGACATTTTGAATCAATTTTTCTAGAGTCCAAAAACTCAATTTTCTGATGAAAAACGATGACCCGTGACCTGTCGAAATTTTTCCAGATGGTCAGAAATGGAAATTTTTTAATGTTTAATATTTTTACTGTAAAAGACTATTCCATGTAAATTATCACTTTTGGAACTAAAATAAGTGTTTAGAGTCACTTTAATGCCTGAAATTGGTCATAAATAGAAGCTTCTGAATAGGAGCAAAAGTCTGTAATAATGGCAATTTTGGTCACATTGAAGCTTTAAAAAGTAGTTATTCAACAGGAGGCACATTCCAAATGACATTTTTAATCAATTTTTCTACAGTCCAAAAAAGCAATTTTCTGATGAAAAACGATGACCCGTGACCTCTCGAAATTTCTCCATATGGTCAGAAATAGAAATTTTTTAATGTTTATTTTTTTTACTGTAAATGACTATTCCATGTGAATTATCACTTTTGGAACAAAAATAAGGGTGTTTAGAGTCACTTTAATGCCTGAAATTGGTCGAAATAGAAGCTTCGGAATAGGAGAAAATGTCTTTAAAAATGGCAATTTTCGTCACATTGAGGCTTTAAAAAGTAGATATTCAACATGAGGCACAATCCAAATGACATTTTGAATCAATTTTTCTACAGTCCAAAAAATCAATTTTCTGATGAAAAACGATGACCCGTGACCTGTCGAAATTTCTCCAGATGGTCAGAAATGGAAATTTTTTAATGTTTAATTTTTATACTGTAAATGACTATTCCATGTGAATTATCACTTTTGGAATTTAAATAAGTGTGTTTAGAGTCACTTTAATGCCTGAAATTGGTCGAAATAGAAGCTTCTGAATAGGAGAAACTGTCTGTATTAATGGCAATTTTGGTCACATTGAGGCTTCAAAAAGTAGTTATTCAACATGAGGCACAATCCAAATGACATTTTGAATAAATTTTTCTACAGTCCAAAAAATCTATTTTCTGATGAAAAACGATGACCCGTGACCTGTCGAAATTTCTCCAGATTGTCAGAAATGGAAATTTTTTAATGTTTAGTTTTTTGACTGCAAATAACTATTCCATGTAAAATATCACTTTTGGAACAAAAATAAGTGTGTTTAGAGTCACTTTAATGCCTGAAATTGGTCGAAAAAGAAGCTTCTGAGTAGG
Organism: Triturus cristatus; assembly: GCF_964204655.1. NCBI lineage: Eukaryota > Metazoa > Chordata > Amphibia > Caudata > Salamandridae > Triturus > Triturus cristatus. The sequence goes on from NC_140593.1 coordinate 889,781,467, forward strand.
AGAAAATGTCTGTAAAAATGGCAATTTTGGTCACATTGAGGCTTTAAAAAGTAGTTATTCAACACGATGCACATTCCAAATGACATTTTGAATCAATTTTTCTACAGTCCAAAAAATCAATTTTCTGATGAAAAACGATGACCCGTGACCTGTCGAAATTTCTCCAGATGGTCAGAAATGGAAATTTTTTAATGTTTAATATTTTTACTGTAAATGACTATTCCATGTAAATTATCACTTTTGGAACTAAAATAAGTGTTTAGAGTCACTTTAATGCCTGAAATTGGTCAAAATAGAAGCTTCTGAATAGGAGCAAAAGTCTGTAATAATGGCAATTTTGTCACATTGAAGCTTTAAAAAGTAGTTATTCAACATGAGGCACATTCAAAATGACATTTTTAATCAATTTTTCTACAGTCCAAAAAATCAATTTTCTGATAAAAAATCATGACCCGTGACCTCTCGAAATTTCTCCAGATGGTCAGAAATGGAATTTTTTTAACGTTTAATTTTTTGACTGCAAATGACTATTCCATGTGAATTATCACTTTTGGAACTAAAATAAGTGTGTTTAGAGTAATTTTAATTACTGAAATTGGTCAAAAAAGAAGCTTCTGAGTAGGAGAAAATGTCTGTAAAAATGGCAATTTTGGTCACGTTGAGGCTTCAAAAAGTAGTTATTCAACATGAGGCACAATCCAAATGACATTTTGAATCAATTTTTCTAGAGTCCAAAAAATCAATTTTCTGATGAAAAACGATGACCCGTGACCTGTCGAAATTTCTCCAGATTGTCAGAAATGGAAATGTTTTAATGTTTAGTTTTTTGACTGCAAATAACTATTCCATGTAAACTATCACTTTTGGAACTTAAATAAGTGTTTAGAGTCACTTTAATGCCTGAAATTGGTCAAAATAGAAGCTTCTGAATAGGAGCAAAAGTCTGTAATAATGGCAATTTTGGTCACATTGAAGCTTTAAAAAGTAGTTATTCAACATGAGGCACATTCCAAATGACATTTTTAATCAATTTTTCTACAGTCCAAAAAATCAATTTTCTGATGAAAAACGATGACCCGTGACCTCTCGAAATTTCTCCAGATGGTCAGAAATGGAAATATTTTAACGTTTAATTTTTTGACTGCAAATGACTATTCCATGTAAATTATCACTTTTGGAACACAAATAAGGGTGTTTAGAGTCACTTTAATGCCTGAAATTGGTCGAAATAGAAGCTTCGGAATAGGAGAAAATGTCTTTAAAAATGGCAATTTTCGTCACATTGAGGCTTTAAAAAGTAGTTATTCAACATGAGGCACATTCCAAATGACATTTTTAATCAATTTTTCTACAGTCCAAAAAATCAATTTTCTGATGAAAAACGATGACCCGTGACCTCTCGAAATTTCTCCAGATGGTCAGAAATGGAAATTTTTTAATGTTTAATTTTTATACTGTAAATGACTATTCCATGTGAATTATCACTTTTGGAATTTAAATAAGTGTGTTTAGAGTCACTTTAATGCCTGCAATTGGTCGAAAAAGAAGCTTCTGAGAAGGAGAAAAAGTCTGTAATTATATCAATTTTGGTCACATTGAAGCTTTAAAAAGTAGTTATTCAACATGAGGCACATTCCAAATGACATCTTGAATCAATTTTTCTACAGTCCAAAAAATCAATTTTCTGATGAAAAACGATGACACGTGACCTGTCGAAATTTCTCCAGATGGTCAGAAATGGAAATTTTTTAATGTTTAATATTTTTACTGTAAATGACTATTCCATGTAAATTATCACTTTTGGAACTAAAATAAGTGTTTAGAGTCACTTTAATGCCTGAAATTGGTCAAAATAGAAGCTTCTGAATAGGAGCAAAAGTCTGTAATAATGGCAATTTTGGTCACATTGAAGCTTTAAAAAGTAGTTATTCAACATGAGGCACATTCCAAATGACATTTTTAATCAATTTTTCTACAGTCCAAAAAAATCAATTTTCTGATGAAAAACGATGACCCGTGACCTCTCGAAATTTCTCCAGATGGTCAGAAATGGAAATTTTTTAACGTTTAATTTTTTGACTGCAAATGACTATTCCATGTGAATTATCACTTTTGGAACTAAAATAAGTGTGTTTAGAGTAATTTTAATTACTGAAATTGGTTGAAAAAGAAACTTCTGAGTAGGAGAAAATGTCTGTAAAAATGGCAATTTTGGTCACGTTGAGGCTTCAAAAAGTAGTTATTCAACATGAGGCACAATCCAAATGACATTTTGAATCAATTTTTCTACAGTCCAAAAAATCAATTTTCTGATGAAAAACGAAGACCCGTGACCTGTCGAAATTTCTCCAGATGGTCAGAAATGGAAATTTTTTAATGTTTAATTTTTATACTGTAAATGACTATTCCATGTGAATTATCACTTTTGGAATTTAAATAAGTGTGTTTAGAGTCACTTTAATGCCTGAAATTGGTCGAAGTAGAAGCTTCTGAATAGGAGAAAATGTCTGTATTCATGGCAATTTTGGTCACATTGAGGCTTCAAAAAGTAGTTATTCAACATGAGGCACAATCCAAATGACATTTTGAATCAATTTTTCTACAGTCCGAAAAAATCAATTTTCTGATGAAAAACGATGACCTGTGACCTGTTGAAATTTCTCCAGATGGTCAGAAATGGACATTTTTTAATGTTTCATTTTTTGACTGCAAATTACTATTCCATGTAAATTATCACTTTTGGAACAAAAACAAGTGTGTTTAGAGGCACTTTAATGCCTGAAATTGGTCGAAAAAGAAGCTTCTGAGTAGGAGAAAAAGTCTGTAATTATATCAATTTTGGTCACATTGAGGCTTTAAAAAGTAGTTATTCAACATGAGGCGCATTCTAAATGACATTTTGAATCAATTTTTCTACAGTCCAAAAAATCAATTTTCTGATGAAAAACGATGACCCGTGACCTGTCAAAATTTCTCCAGATCGTCAGAAAGGGAAATATTTAATGTTTAATTTTTTGGCTGCAAATGACTATTCCATGTAAATTATCACTTTTGGAACAAAAACAAGTGTGCTTAGAGTCACTTTAATGCCTGAAATTGGTCGAAATAGAAGCTTCTGAATAGGAGAAACTGTCTGTATTAATGGCAATTTTGGTCACATTGAGGCTTCAAAAAGTAGTTATTCAACATAAGGCACATTCCAAATGACATTTTGAATCAATTTTTCTAGAGTCCAAAAAATCAATTTTCTGATGAAAAACGATGACCCGTGACCTGTCGAAATTTCTCCAGATTGTCAGAAATGGAAATTTTTTAATGTTTAGTTTTTTGACTGCAAATAACTATTCCATGTAAAATATCACTTTTGGAACAAAAATAAGGGTGTTTAGAGTCACTTTAATGCCTGAAATTGGTCGAAATAGAAGCTTCTGAATAGGAGAAAATGTCTTTAAAATGGCAATTTTCGTCACATTGAGGCTTTAAAAAGTAGTTATTCAACATGAGGCACAATCGAAATGACATTTTGAATCAATTTTTCTACAGTCCAAAAAATCAATTTTCTGATGAAAAACGATGACCCGTGACCTGTCGAAATTTCTCCAGATGGTCAGAAATGGAAATTTTTTAATGTTTAATTTTTATACTGTAAATGACTATTCCATGTGAATTATCACTTTTGGAATTTAAATAAGTGTGTTTAGAGTCACTTTAATGCCTGAAATTGGTCGAAGTAGCAGCTTCAGAATAGGAGAAAATGTCTGTATTAATGGCAATTTTGGTCACATTGAGGCTTCAAAAAGTAGTTATTCAACATGAGGCACAATCCAAATGACATTTTGAATCAATTTTTCTACAGTCCAAAAAAATCAATTTTCTGATGAAAAACGATGACCCGTGACCTGTCGAAATTTCTCCAGATGGTCAGAAATGGAATTTTTTTATGTTTAAATTTTTTTACTGTAAATGACTATTCCATGTGAATTATCACTTTTGGAACAAAAACAAGTGTGTTTAGAGGCACTTTAATGCCTGAAATTGGTCGAAAAAGAAGCTTCTGAGTAGGAGAAAAAGTCTGTAATTATATCAATTTTGGTCACATTGAGGCTTTAAAAAGTAGTTATTCAACATGAGGCGCATTATAAATGACATTTTGAATCAATTTTTCTACAGTCCAAAAAATCAATTTTCTGATGAAAAACGATGACCCGTGACCTGTCAAAATTTTTCCAGATCGTCAGAAATGGAAATTTTTTAATGTTTAATTTTTTGACTGCAAATGACTATTCCATGTAAATTATCACTTTTGGAACAAAAACAAGTGTGCTTAGAGTCACTTTAATGCCTGAAATTGGTCGAAATAGAAGCTTCTGAATAGGAGAAAAAATCTGTAATAATGGCAATTTTGGTCACATTGAGGCTTTAAAAAGTAGTTATTCAACATAAGGCACATTCCAAATGACATTTTGAATCAATTTTTCTAGAGTCCAAAAAATCAATTTTCTGATGAAAAACGATGACCCGTGACCTGTCGAAATTTCTCCAGATGGTCAGAAATGGAAATTTTTTAATGTTTAATATTTTTACTGTAAATGACTATTCCATGTAAATTATCACTTTTGGAACTAAAATAAGTGTTTAGAGTCACTTTAATGCCTGAAATTGGTCGAAGTAGAAGCTTCTGAATCGGAGAAACTGTCTGTATTAATGGCAATTTTGGTCACATTGAGGCTTCAAAAAGTAGTTATTCAACATAAGGCACATTCCAAATGACATTTTGAATCAATTTTTCTAGAGTCCAAAAAAACAATTTTCTGATGAAAAACGATGACCCGTGACCTGTCGAAATTTTCCAGATTGTCAGAAATGGAAATTTTTTAATGTTTAGTTTTTTCACTGCATATAACTATTCCATGTAAAATATCACTTTTGGAACAAAAATAAGGGTGTTTAGAGTCACTTTAATGCCTGAAATTGGTCAAAATAGAAGCTTCTGAATAGGAGAAAATGTCTTTAAAATGGCAATTTTCGTCACATTGAGGCTTTAAAAAGTAGTTATTCAACATGAGGCACAATCCAAATGACATTTTGAATCAATTTTTCTACAGTCCAAAAAATCAATTTTCTGATGAAAAACGATGACCCGTGACCTGTCGAAATTTCTCCAGATGGTCAGAAATGGAAATTTTTTAATGTTTAATTTTTATACTGTAAATGACTATTCCATGTGAATTATCACTTTTGGAATTTAAATAAGTGTGTTTAGAGTCACTTTAATGCCTGAAATTGGTCGAAGTAGCAGCTTCAGAATAGGAGAAAATGTCTGTATTAATGGCAATTTTGGTCACATTGAGGCTTCAAAAAGTAGTTATTCAACATGAGGCACAATCCAAATGACATTTTGAATCAATTTTTCTACAGTCCAAAAAAATCAATTTTCTGATGAAAAACGATGACCCGTGACCTGTCGAAATTTCTCCAGATGGTCAGAAATGGAATTTTTTTATGTTTAAATTTTTTTACTGTAAATGACTATTCCATGTGAATTATCACTTTTGGAACAAAAACAAGTGTGTTTAGAGGCACTTTAATGCCTGAAATTGGTCGAAAAAGAAGCTTCTGAGTAGGAGAAAAAGTCTGTAATTATATCAATTTTGGTCACATTGAGGCTTTAAAAAGTAGTTATTCAACATGAGGCGCATTATAAATGACATTTTGAATCAATTTTTCTACAGTCCAAAAAATCAATTTTCTGATGAAAAACGATGACCCGTGACCTGTCAAAATTTTTCCAGATCGTCAGAAATGGAAATTTTTTAATGTTTAATTTTTTGACTGCAAATGACTATTCCATGTAAATTATCACTTTTGGAACAAAAACAAGTGTGCTTAGAGTCACTTTAATGCCTGAAATTGGTCGAAATAGAAGCTTCTGAATAGGAGAAAAAATCTGTAATAATGGCAATTTTGGTCACATTGAGGCTTTAAAAAGTAGTTATTCAACATAAGGCACATTCCAAATGACATTTTGAATCAATTTTTCTAGAGTCCAAAAAATCAATTTTCTGATGAAAAACGATGACCCGTGACCTGTCGAAATTTCTCCAGATGGTCAGAAATGGAAATTTTTTAATGTTTAATATTTTTACTGTAAATGACTATTCCATGTAAATTATCACTTTTGGAACTAAAATAAGTGTTTAGAGTCACTTTAATGCCTGAAATTGGTTGAAGTAGAAGCTTCTGAATAGGAGAAACTGTCTGTATTAATGGCAATTTTGGTCACATTGAGGCTTCAAAAAGTAGTTATTCAACATAAGGCACATTCCAAATGACATTTTGAATCAATTTTTCTAGAGTCCAAAAAATCAATTTTCTGATGAAAAACGATGACCCGTGACCTGTCGAAATTTTCCAGATTGTCAGAAATGGAAATTTTTTAATGTTTAGTTTTTTGACTGCAAATAACTATTCCATGTAAAATATCACTTTTGGAACAAAAATAAGGGTGTTTAGAGTCACTTTAATGCCTGAAATTGGTCAAAATAGAAGCTTCTGAATAGGAGAAAATGTCTTTAAAATGGCAATTTTCGTCACATTGAGGCTTTAAAAAGTAGTTATTCAACATGAGGCACAATCCAAATGACATTTTGAATCAATTTTTCTACAGTCCAAAAAATCAATTTTCTGATGAAAAACGATGACCCGTGACCTGTCGAAATTTCTCCAGATGGTCAGAAATGGAAATTTTTTAATGTTTAATTTTTATACTGTAAATGACTATTCCATGTGAATTATCACTTTTGGAATTTAAATAAGTGTGTTTAGAGTCACTTTAATGCCTGAAATTGGTCGAAGTAGCAGCTTCAGAATAGGAGAAAATGTCTGTATTAATGGCAATTTTGGTCACATTGAGGCTTCAAAAAGTAGTTATTCAACATGAGGCACAATCCAAATGACATTTTGAATCAATTTTTCTACAGTCCAAAAAAATCAATTTTCTGATGAAAAACGATGACCCGTGACCTGTCGAAATTTCTCCAGATGGTCAGAAATGGAATTTTTTTATGTTTAATTTTTTTTACTGTAAATGACTATTCCATGTGAATTATCACTTTTGGAACAAAAATAAGGGTGTTTAGAGTCACTTTAATGCCTGAAATTGGTCGAAATAGAAGCTTCTGAATAGGAGCAAAAGTGTGTAATAATGGCAATTTTGTCACATTGAAGCTTTAAAAAGTAGTTATTCAACATGAGGCACATTCCAAATGACATTTTTAATCAATTTTTCTACAGTCCAAAAAATCAATTTTCTGATAAAAAATGATGACCCGTGACCTCTCGAAATTTCTCCAGATGGTCAGAAATGGAATTTTTTTAACGTTTAATTTTTTGACTGCAAATGACTATTCCATGTGAATTATCACTTTTGGAACTAAAATAAGTGTGTTTAGAGTAATTTTAATTACTGAAATTGGTCAAAAAAGAAGCTTCTGAGTAGGAGAAAATGTCTGTAAAAATGGCAATTTTGGTCACGTTGAGGCTTCAAAAAGGAGTTATTCGACATGAGGCACAATCCAAATGACATTTTGAATCAATTTTTCTAGAGTCCAAAAAATCAATTTTCTGATGAAAAACGATGACCAGTGACCTCTCGAAATTTCTCCAGATGGTCAGAAATGGAAATATTTTAACGTTTAATTTTTTGACTGCAAATGACTATTCCATGTGAATTATCACTTTTGGAATTTAAATAAGTGTGTTTAGAGTCACTTTAATGCCTGAAATTGGTCGAAGTAGCAGCTTCAGAATAGGAGAAAATGTCTGTATTAATGGCAATTTTGGTCACATTGAGGCTTTAAAAAGTAGTTATTCAACATAAGGCACATTCCAAATGACATTTTGAATCAATTTTTCTAGAGTCCAAAAAATCAATTTTCTGATGAAAAACGATGACCCGTGACCTGTCGAAATTTCTCCAGATGGTCAGAAATGGAAATTTTTTTATGTTTAATATTTTTACTGTAAATGACTATTCCATGTAAATTATCACTTTTGGAACTAAAATAAGTGTTTAGAGTCACTTTAATGCCTGAAATTGGTCAAAATAGAAGCTTCTGAATAGGAGCAAAAGTCTGTAATAATGGCAATTTTGGTCACATTGAAGCTTTAAAAAGTAGTTAATCAACAGGAGGCACATTCCAAATGACATTTTTAATCAATTTTTCTACAGTCCAAAAAAGCAATTTTCTGATGAAAAACGATGACCCGTGACCTCTCGAAATTTCTCCAGATGGTCAGAAATGGAAATTTTTTAATGTTTAATTTTTATACTGTAAATGACTATTCCATGTGAATTATCACTTTTGGAATTTAAATAAGTGTGTTTAGAGTCACTTTAATGCCTGAAATTGGTCGAAGTAGAAGCTTCTGAATAGGAGAAAATGTCTGTATTAATGGCAATTTTGGTCACATTGAGGCTTCAAAAAGTAGTTATTCAACATGAGGCACAATCCAAATGACATTTTGAATCAATTTTTCTACAGTCCAAAAAAATCTATTTTCTGATGAAAAACGATGACCTGTGACCTGTTGAAATTTCTCCAGATGGTCAGAAATGGACATTTTTTAATGTTTCATTTTTTGACTGCAAATGACTATTCCATGTAAATTATCACTTTTGGAACAAAAACAAGTGTGCTTAGAGTCACTTTAATGCCTGAAATTGGTCGAAATAGAAGCTTCTGAATAGGAGAAACTGTCTGTATTAATGGCAATTTTGGTCACATTGAGGCTTCAAAAAGTAGTTATTCAACATGAGGCACAATCCAAATGACATTTTGAATAAATTTTTCTACAGTCCAAAAAATCAATTTTCTGATGAAAAACGATGACCCGTGACCTGTCGAAATTTCTCCAGATGGTCAGAAATGGAAATTTTTTTATGTTTAATTTTTTTACTGTAAATGACTATTCCATGTGAATTATCACTTTTGGAACAAAAACAAGTGTGTTTAGAGTCACTTTAATGCCTGAAATTGGTCGAAATAGAAGCTTCTGAATTGGAGAAAATGTCTTTAAAAATGGCAATTTTCGTCACATTGAGGCTTTAAAAAGTAGTTATCCAACATGAGGCACAATCCAAATGACATTTTGAATCAATTTTTCTACAGTCCAAAAAATCAATTTTCTGATGAAAAACGATGACCCGTGACCTGTCGAAATTTTTCCAGATGGTCAGAAATGGAAATTTTTTAATGTTTAATTTTTATACTGTAAATGACTATTCCATGTGAATTATCACTTTTGGAATTTAAATAAGTGTGTTTAGAGTCACTTTAATGCCTGAAATTGGTCGAAGTAGAAGCTTCTGAGTAGGAGAAAATGTCTGTAAAAATGGCAATTTTGGTCACATTGAGGCTTTAAAAAGTAGTTATTCAACATAAGGCACATTCCAAATGACATTTTGAATCAATTTTTCTAGAGTCCAAAAACTCAATTTTCTGATGAAAAACGATGACCCGTGACCTGTCGAAATTTCTCCAGATGGTCAGAAATGGAAATTTTTTAATGTTTAATATTTTTACTGTAAAAGACTATTCCATGTAAATGATCACTTTTGGAACTAAAATAAGTGTTTAGAGTCACTTTAATGCCTGAAATTGGTCATAAATAGAAGCTTCTGAATAGGAGCAAAAGTCTGTAATAATGGCAATTTTGGTCACATTGAAGCTTTAAAAAGTAGTTATTCAACAGGAGGCACATTCCAAATGACATTTTTAATCAATTTTTCTACAGTCCAAAAAAGCAATTTTCTGATGAAAAACGATGACCCGTGACCTCTCGAAATTTCTCCATATGGTCAGAAATAGAAATTTTTTAATGTTTATTTTTTTTACTGTAAATGACTATTCCATGTGAATTATCACTTTTGGAACAAAAATAAGGGTGTTTAGAGTCACTTTAATGCCTGAAATTGGTCGAAATAGAAGCTTCGGAATAGGAGAAAATGTCTTTAAAAATGGCAATTTTCGTCACATTGAGGCTTTAAAAAGTAGATATTCAACATGAGGCACAATCCAAATGACATTTTGAATCAATTTTTCTACAGTCCAAAAAATCAATTTTCTGATGAAAAACGATGACCCGTGACCTGTCGAAATTTCTCCAGATTGTCAGAAATGGAAATTTTTTAATGTTTAGTTTTTTGACTGCAAATAACTATTCCATGTAAAATATCACTTTTGGAACAAAAATAAGGGTGTTTAGAGTCACTTTAATGCCTGAAATTGGTCGAAATAGAAGCTTCTGAATAGGAGAAAATGTCTTTAAAATGGCAATTTTCGTCACATTGAGGCTTTAAAAAGTAGTTATTCAACATGAGGCACAATCGAAATGACATTTTGAATCAATTTTTCTACAGTCCAAAAAATCAATTTTCTGATGAAAAACGATGACCCGTGACCTGTCGAAATTTCTCCAGATGGTCAGAAATGGAAATTTTTTAATGTTTAATTTTTATACTGTAAATGACTATTCCATGTGAATTATCACTTTTGGAATTTAAATAAGTGTGTTTAGAGTCACTTTAATGCCTGAAATTGGTCGAAGTAGCAGCTTCAGAATAGGAGAAAATGTCTGTATTAATGGCAATTTTGGTCACATTGAGGCTTCAAAAAGTAGTTATTCAACATGAGGCACAATCCAAATGACATTTTGAATCAATTTTTCTACAGTCCAAAAAAATCAATTTTCTGATGAAAAACGATGACCCGTGACCTGTCGAAATTTCTCCAGATGGTCAGAAATGGAATTTTTTTATGTTTAAATTTTTTTACTGTAAATGACTATTCCATGTGAATTATCACTTTTGGAACAAAAACAAGTGTGTTTAGAGGCACTTTAATGCCTGAAATTGGTCGAAAAAGAAGCTTCTGAGTAGGAGAAAAAGTCTGTAATTATATCAATTTTGGTCACATTGAGGCTTTAAAAAGTAGTTATTCAACATGAGGCGCATTATAAATGACATTTTGAATCAATTTTTCTACAGTCCAAAAAATCAATTTTCTGATGAAAAACGATGACCCGTGACCTGTCAAAATTTTTCCAGATCGTCAGAAATGGAAATTTTTTAATGTTTAATTTTTTGACTGCAAATGACTATTCCATGTAAATTATCACTTTTGGAACAAAAACAAGTGTGCTTAGAGTCACTTTAATGCCTGAAATTGGTCGAAATAGAAGCTTCTGAATAGGAGAAAAAATCTGTAATAATGGCAATTTTGGTCACATTGAGGCTTTAAAAAGTAGTTATTCAACATAAGGCACATTCCAAATGACATTTTGAATCAATTTTTCTAGAGTCCAAAAAATCAATTTTCTGATGAAAAACGATGACCCGTGACCTGTCGAAATTTCTCCAGATGGTCAGAAATGGAAATTTTTTAATGTTTAATATTTTTACTGTAAATGACTATTCCATGTAAATTATCACTTTTGGAACTAAAATAAGTGTTTAGAGTCACTTTAATGCCTGAAATTGGTCAAAATAGAAGCTTCTGAATAGGAGCAAAAGTCTGTAATAATGGCAATTTTGGTCACATTGAAGCTTTAAAAAGTAGTTATTCAACATGAGGCACATTCCAAATGACATTTTTAATCAATTTTTCTACAGTCCAAAAAATCAATTTTCTGATGAAAAACGATGACCCGTGACCTCTCGAAATTTCTCCAGATGGTCAGAAATGGAAATATTTTAACGTTTAATTTTTTGACTGCAAATGACTATTCCATGTAAATTATCACTTTTGGAACACAAATAAGGGTGTTTAGAGTCACTTTAATGCCTGAAATTGGTCGAAATAGAAGCTTCGGAATAGGAGAAAATGTCTTTAAAAATGGCAATTTTCGTCACATTGAGGCTTTAAAAAGTAGTTATTCAACATGAGGCACATTCCAAATGACATTTTTAATCAATTTTTCTACAGTCCAAAAAATCAATTTTCTGATGAAAAACGATGACCCGTGACCTCTCGAAATTTCTCCAGATGGTCAGAAATGGAAATTTTTTAATGTTTAATTTTTATACTGTAAATGACTATTCCATGTGAATTATCACTTTTGGAATTTAAATAAGTGTGTTTAGAGTCACTTTAATGCCTGCAATTGGTCGAAAAAGAAGCTTCTGAGTAGGAGAAAAAGTCTGTAATTATATCAATTTTGGTCACATTGAAGCTTTAAAAAGTAGTTATTCAACATGAGGCACATTCCAAATGACATCTTGAATCAATTTTTCTACAGTCCAAAAAATCAATTTTCTGATGAAAAACGATGACACGTGACCTGTCGAAATTTCTCCAGATGGTCAGAAATGGAAATTTTTTAATGTTTAATATTTTTACTGTAAATGACTATTCCATGTAAATTATCACTTTTGGAACTAAAATAAGTGTTTAGAGTCACTTTAATGCCTGAAATTGGTCAAAATAGAAGCTTCTGAATAGGAGCAAAAGTCTGTAATAATGGCAATTTTGGTCACATTGAAGCTTTAAAAAGTAGTTATTCAACATGAGGCACATTCCAAATGACATTTTTAATCAATTTTTCTACAGTCCAAAAAAATCAATTTTCTGATGAAAAACGATGACCCGTGACCTCTCGAAATTTCTCCAGATGGTCAGAAATGGAAATTTTTTAACGTTTAATTTTTTGACTGCAAATGACTATTCCATGTGAATTATCACTTTTGGAACTAAAATAAGTGTGTTTAGAGTAATTTTAATTACTGAAATTGGTTGAAAAAGAAACTTCTGAGTAGGAGAAAATGTCTGTAAAAATGGCAATTTTGGTCACGTTGAGGCTTCAAAAAGTAGTTATTCAACATGAGGCACAATCCAAATGACATTTTGAATCAATTTTTCTACAGTCCAAAAAATCAATTTTCTGATGAAAAACGAAGACCCGTGACCTGTCGAAATTTCTCCAGATGGTCAGAAATGGAAATTTTTTAATGTTTAATTTTTATACTGTAAATGACTATTCCATGTGAATTATCACTTTTGGAATTTAAATAAGTGTGTTTAGAGTCACTTTAATGCCTGAAATTGGTCGAAGTAGAAGCTTCTGAATAGGAGAAAATGTCTGTATTCATGGCAATTTTGGTCACATTGAGGCTTCAAAAAGTAGTTATTCAACATGAGGCACAATCCAAATGACATTTTGAATCAATTTTTCTACAGTCCGAAAAAATCAATTTTCTGATGAAAAACGATGACCTGTGACCTGTTGAAATTTCTCCAGATGGTCAGAAATGGACATTTTTTAATGTTTAATTTTTTGACTGCAAATGACTATTCCATGTAAATTATCACTTTTGGAACAAAAACAAGTGTGCTTAGAGTCACTTTAATGCCTGAAATTGGTCGAAATAGAAGCTTCTGAATAGGAGAAAAAATCTGTAATAATGGCAATTTTGGTCACATTGAGGCTTTAAAAAGTAGTTATTCAACATAAGGCACAATCCAAATGACATTTTGAATCAATTTTTCTACAGTCCAAAAAAATCAATTTTCTGATGAAAAACGATGACCCGTGACCTGTCGAAATTTCTCCAGATGGTCAGAAATGGAATTTTTTTATGTTTAAGTTTTTTTACTGTAAATGACTATTCCATGTGAATTATCACTTTTGGAACAAAAATAAGGGTGTTTAGAGTCACTTTAATGCCTGAAATTGGTCGAAATAGAAGCTTCTGAATAGGAGCAAAAGTGTGTAATAATGGCAATTTTGTCACATTGAAGCTTTAAAAAGTAGTTATTCAACATGAGGCACATTCCAAATGACATTTTTAATCAATTTTTCTACAGTCCAAAAAATCAATTTTCTGATAAAAAATGATGACCCGTGACCTCTCGAAATTTCTCCAGATGGTCAGAAATGGAATTTTTTTAACGTTTAATTTTTTGACTGCAAATGACTATTCCATGTGAATTATCACTTTTGGAACTAAAATAAGTGTGTTTAGATTAATTTTAATTACTGAAATTGGTCAAAAAAGAAGCTTCTGAGTAGGAGAAAATGTCTGTAAAAATGGCAATTTTGGTCACGTTGAGGCTTCAAAAAGGAGTTATTCGACATGAGGCACAATCCAAATAGCATTTTGAATCAATTTTTCTAGAGTCCAAAAAATCAATTTTCTGATGAAAAACGATGACCAGTGACCTCTCGAAATTTCTCCAGATGGTCAGAAATGGAAATATTTTAACGTTTAATTTTTTGACTGCAAATGACTATTCCATGTGAATTATCACTTTTGGAATTTAAATAAGTGTGTTTAGAGTCACTTTAATGCCTGAAATTGGTCGAAGTAGCAGCTTCAGAATAGGAGAAAATGTCTGTATTAATGGCAATTTTGGTCACATTGAGGCTTTAAAAAGTAGTTATTCAACATAAGGCACATTCCAAATGACATTTTGAATCAATTTTTCTAGAGTCCAAAAAATCAATTTTCTGATGAAAAACGATGACCCGTGACCTGTCGAAATTTCTCCAGATGGTCAGAAATGGAAATTTTTTAATGTTTAATATTTTTACTGTAAATGACTATTCCATGTAAATTATCACTTTTGGAACTAAAATAAGTGTTTAGAGTCACTTTAATGCCTGAAATTGGTCAAAATAGAAGCTTCTGAATAGGAGCAAAAGTCTGTAATAATGGCAATTTTGGTCACATTGAAGCTTTAAAAAGTAGTTAATCAACAGGAGGCACATTCCAAATGACATTTTTAATCAATTTTTCTACAGTCCAAAAAAGCAATTTTCTGATGAAAAACGATGACCCGTGACCTCTCGAAATTTCTCCAGATGGTCAGAAATGGAAATTTTTTAATGTTTAATTTTTATACTGTAAATGACTATTCCATGTGAATTATCACTTTTGGAATTTAAATAAGTGTGTTTAGAGTCACTTTAATGCCTGAAATTGGTCGAAGTAGAAGCTTCTGAATAGGAGAAAATGTCTGTATTAATGGCAATTTTGGTCACATTGAGGCTTCAAAAAGTAGTTATTCAACATGAGGCACAATCCAAATGACATTTTGAATAAATTTTTCTACAGTCCAAAAAAATCAATTTTCTGATGAAAAACGATGACCCGTGACCTGTCGAAATTTCTCCAGATGGTCAGAAATGGAAATTTTTTTATGTTTAATTTTTTTACTGTAAATGACTATTCCATGTGAATTATCACTTTTGGAACAAAAACAAGTGTGTTTAGAGTCACTTTAATGCCTGAAATTGGTCGAAATAGAAGCTTCTGAATTGGAGAAAATGTCTTTAAAAATGGCAATTTTCGTCACATTGAGGCTTTAAAAAGTAGTTATCCAACATGAGGCACAATCCAAATGACATTTTGAATCAATTTTTCTACAGTCCAAAAAATCAATTTTCTGATGAAAAACGATGACCCGTGACCTGTCGAAATTTTTCCAGATGGTCAGAAATGGAAATTTTTTAATGTTTAATTTTTATACTGTAAATGACTATTCCATGTGAATTATCACTTTTGGAATTTAAATAAGTGTGTTTAGAGTCACTTTAATGCCTGAAATTGGTCGAAGTAGAAGCTTCTGAATAGGAGAAAATGTCTGTATTAATGGCAATTTTGGTCACATTGAGGCTTCAAAAAGTAGTTATTCAACATGAGGCACAATCCAAATGACATTTTGAATCAATTTTTCTACAGTCCAAAAAAATCAATTTTCTGATGAAAAACGATGACCTGTGACCTGTTGAAATTTCTCCAGATGGTCAGAAATGGACATTTTTTAATGTTTCATTTTTTGACTGCAAATGACTATTCCATGTAAATTATCACTTTTGGAACAAAAACAAGTGTGCTTAGAGTCACTTTAATGCCTGAAATTGGTCGAAATAGAAGCTTCTGAATAGGAGAAAAAGTCTGTAATAATGGCAATTTTGGTCACATTGAGGCTTTAAAAAGTAGTTATTCAACATAAGGCACATTCCAAATGACATTTTGAATCAATTTTTCTAGAGTCCAAAAACTCAATTTTCTGATGAAAAACGATGACCCGTGACCTGTCGAAATTTTTCCAGATGGTCAGAAATGGAAATTTTTTAATGTTTAATATTTTTACTGTAAAAGACTATTCCATGTAAATTATCACTTTTGGAACTAAAATAAGTGTTTAGAGTCACTTTAATGCCTGAAATTGGTCATAAATAGAAGCTTCTGAATAGGAGCAAAAGTCTGTAATAATGGCAATTTTGGTCACATTGAAGCTTTAAAAAGTAGTTATTCAACAGGAGGCACATTCCAAATGACATTTTTAATCAATTTTTCTACAGTCCAAAAAAGCAATTTTCTGATGAAAAACGATGACCCGTGACCTCTCGAAATTTCTCCATATGGTCAGAAATAGAAATTTTTTAATGTTTATTTTTTTTACTGTAAATGACTATTCCATGTGAATTATCACTTTTGGAACAAAAATAAGGGTGTTTAGAGTCACTTTAATGCCTGAAATTGGTCGAAATAGAAGCTTCGGAATAGGAGAAAATGTCTTTAAAAATGGCAATTTTCGTCACATTGAGGCTTTAAAAAGTAGATATTCAACATGAGGCACAATCCAAATGACATTTTGAATCAATTTTTCTACAGTCCAAAAAATCAATTTTCTGATGAAAAACGATGACCCGTGACCTGTCGAAATTTCTCCAGATGGTCAGAAATGGAAATTTTTTAATGTTTAATTTTTATACTGTAAATGACTATTCCATGTGAATTATCACTTTTGGAATTTAAATAAGTGTGTTTAGAGTCACTTTAATGCCTGAAATTGGTCGAAATAGAAGCTTCTGAATAGGAGAAACTGTCTGTATTAATGGCAATTTTGGTCACATTGAGGCTTCAAAAAGTAGTTATTCAACATGAGGCACAATCCAAATGACATTTTGAATAAATTTTTCTACAGTCCAAAAAATCTATTTTCTGATGAAAAACGATGACCCGTGACCTGTCGAAATTTCTCCAGATTGTCAGAAATGGAAATTTTTTAATGTTTAGTTTTTTGACTGCAAATAACTATTCCATGTAAAATATCACTTTTGGAACAAAAATAAGTGTGTTTAGAGTCACTTTAATGCCTGAAATTGGTCGAAAAAGAAGCTTCTGAGTAGGAGAAAATGTCTGTAAAAATGGCAATTTTGGTCACATTGAGGCTTTAAAAAGTAGTTATTCAACACGATGCACATTCCAAATGACATTTTGAATCAATTTTTCTACAGTCCAAAAAATCAATTTTCTGATGAAAAACGATGACCCGTGACCTGTCGAAATTTCTCCAGATGGTCAGAAATGGAAATTTTTTAATGTTTAATATTTTTACTGTAAATGACTATTCCATGTAAATTATCACTTTTGGAACTAAAATAAGTGTTTAGAGTCACTTTAATGCCTGAAATTGGTCAAAATAGAAGCTTCTGAATAGGAGCAAAAGTCTGTAATAATGGCAATTTTGTCACATTGAAGCTTTAAAAAGTAGTTATTCAACATGAGGCACATTCCAAATGACATTTTTAATCAATTTTTCTACAGTCCAAAAAATCAATTTTCTGATAAAAAATCATGACCCGTGACCTCTCGAAATTTCTCCAGATGGTCAGAAATGGAATTTTTTTAACGTTTAATTTTTTGACTGCAAATGACTATTCCATGTGAATTATCACTTTTGGAACTAAAATAAGTGTGTTTAGAGTAATTTTAATTACTGAAATTGGTCAAAAAAGAAGCTTCTGAGTAGGAGAAAATGTCTGTAAAAATGGCAATTTTGGTCACGTTGAGGCTTCAAAAAGTAGTTATTCAACATGAGGCACAATCCAAATGACATTTTGAATCAATTTTTCTAGAGTCCAAAAAATCAATTTTCTGATGAAAAACGATGACCCGTGACCTGTCGAAATTTCTCCAGATTGTCAGAAATGGAAATGTTTTAATGTTTAGTTTTTTGACTGCAAATAACTATTCCATGTAAACTATCACTTTTGGAACTTAAATAAGTGTTTAGAGTCACTTTAATGCCTGAAATTGGTCAAAATAGAAGCTTCTGAATAGGAGCAAAAGTCTGTAATAATGGCAATTTTGGTCACATTGAAGCTTTAAAAAGTAGTTATTCAACATGAGGCACATTCCAAATGACATTTTTAATCAATTTTTCTACAGTCCAAAAAATCAATTTTCTGATGAAAAACGATGACCCGTGACCTCTCGAAATTTCTCCAGATGGTCAGAAATGGAAATATTTTAACGTTTAATTTTTTGACTGCAAATGACTATTCCATGTAAATTATCACTTTTGGAACACAAATAAGGGTGTTTAGAGTCACTTTAATGCCTGAAATTGGTCGAAATAGAAGCTTCGGAATAGGAGAAAATGTCTTTAAAAATGGCAATTTTCGTCACATTGAGGCTTTAAAAAGTAGTTATTCAACATGAGGCACATTCCAAATGACATTTTTAATCAATTTTTCTACAGTCCAAAAAATCAATTTTCTGATGAAAAACGATGACCCGTGACCTCTCGAAATTTCTCCAGATGGTCAGAAATGGAAATTTTTTAATGTTTAATTTTTATACTGTAAATGACTATTCCATGTGAATTATCACTTTTGGAATTTAAATAAGTGTGTTTAGAGTCACTTTAATGCCTGCAATTGGTCGAAAAAGAAGCTTCTGAGAAGGAGAAAAAGTCTGTAATTATATCAATTTTGGTCACATTGAAGCTTTAAAAAGTAGTTATTCAACATGAGGCACATTCCAAATGACATCTTGAATCAATTTTTCTACAGTCCAAAAAATCAATTTTCTGATGAAAAACGATGACACGTGACCTGTCGAAATTTCTCCAGATGGTCAGAAATGGAAATTTTTTAATGTTTAATATTTTTACTGTAAATGACTATTCCATGTAAATTATCACTTTTGGAACTAAAATAAGTGTTTAGAGTCACTTTAATGCCTGAAATTGGTCAAAATAGAAGCTTCTGAATAGGAGCAAAAGTCTGTAATAATGGCAATTTTGGTCACATTGAAGCTTTAAAAAGTAGTTATTCAACATGAGGCACATTCCAAATGACATTTTTAATCAATTTTTCTACAGTCCAAAAAAATCAATTTTCTGATGAAAAACGATGACCCGTGACCTCTCGAAATTTCTCCAGATGGTCAGAAATGGAAATTTTTTAACGTTTAATTTTTTGACTGCAAATGACTATTCCATGTGAATTATCACTTTTGGAACTAAAATAAGTGTGTTTAGAGTAATTTTAATTACTGAAATTGGTTGAAAAAGAAACTTCTGAGTAGGAGAAAATGTCTGTAAAAATGGCAATTTTGGTCACGTTGAGGCTTCAAAAAGTAGTTATTCAACATGAGGCACAATCCAAATGACATTTTGAATCAATTTTTCTACAGTCCAAAAAATCAATTTTCTGATGAAAAACGAAGACCCGTGACCTGTCGAAATTTCTCCAGATGGTCAGAAATGGAAATTTTTTAATGTTTAATTTTTATACTGTAAATGACTATTCCATGTGAATTATCACTTTTGGAATTTAAATAAGTGTGTTTAGAGTCACTTTAATGCCTGAAATTGGTCGAAGTAGAAGCTTCTGAATAGGAGAAAATGTCTGTATTCATGGCAATTTTGGTCACATTGAGGCTTCAAAAAGTAGTTATTCAACATGAGGCACAATCCAAATGACATTTTGAATCAATTTTTCTACAGTCCGAAAAAATCAATTTTCTGATGAAAAACGATGACCTGTGACCTGTTGAAATTTCTCCAGATGGTCAGAAATGGACATTTTTTAATGTTTCATTTTTTGACTGCAAATGACTATTCCATGTAAATTATCACTTTTGGAACAAAAACAAGTGTGCTTAGAGTCACTTTAATGCCTGAAATTGGTCGAAATAGAAGCTTCTGAATAGGAGAAAAAATCTGTAATAATGGCAATTTTGGTCACATTGAGGCTTTAAAAAGTAGTTATTCAACATAAGGCACATTCCAAATGACATTTTGAATCAATTTTTCTAGAGTCCAAAAAATCAATTTTCTGATGAAAAACGATGACCCGTGACCTGTCGAAATTTCTCCAGATGGTCAGAAATGGAAATTTTTTAATGTTTAATATTTTTACTGTAAATGACTACTCCATGTAAATTATCACTTTTGGAACTAAAATAAGTGTTTAGAGTCACTTTAATGCCTGAAATTGGTCGAAGTAGAAGCTTCTGAATCGGAGAAACTGTCTGTATTAATGGCAATTTTGGTCACATTGAGGCTTCAAAAAGTAGTTATTCAACATAAGGCACATTCCAAATGACATTTTGAATCAATTTTTCTAGAGTCCAAAAAAACAATTTTCTGATGAAAAACGATGACCCGTGACCTGTCGAAATTTTCCAGATTGTCAGAAATGGAAATTTTTTAATGTTTAGTTTTTTCACTGCATATAACTATTCCATGTAAAATATCACTTTTGGAACAAAAATAAGGGTGTTTAGAGTCACTTTAATGCCTGAAATTGGTCAAAATAGAAGCTTCTGAATAGGAGAAAATGTCTTTAAAATGGCAATTTTCGTCACATTGAGGCTTTAAAAAGTAGTTATTCAACATGAGGCACAATCCAAATGACATTTTGAATCAATTTTTCTACAGTCCAAAAAATCAATTTTCTGATGAAAAACGATGACCCGTGACCTGTCGAAATTTCTCCAGATGGTCAGAAATGGAAATTTTTTAATGTTTAATTTTTATACTGTAAATGACTATTCCATGTGAATTATCACTTTTGGAATTTAAATAAGTGTGTTTAGAGTCACTTTAATGCCTGAAATTGGTCGAAGTAGCAGCTTCAGAATAGGAGAAAATGTCTGTATTAATGGCAATTTTGGTCACATTGAGGCTTCAAAAAGTAGTTATTCAACATGAGGCACAATCCAAATGACATTTTGAATCAATTTTTCTACAGTCCAAAAAAATCAATTTTCTGATGAAAAACGATGACCCGTGACCTGTCGAAATTTCTCCAGATGGTCAGAAATGGAATTTTTTTATGTTTAAATTTTTTTACTGTAAATGACTATTCCATGTGAATTATCACTTTTGGAACAAAAACAAGTGTGTTTAGAGGCACTTTAATGCCTGAAATTGGTCGAAAAAGAAGCTTCTGAGTAGGAGAAAAAGTCTGTAATTATATCAATTTTGGTCACATTGAGGCTTTAAAAAGTAGTTATTCAACATGAGGCGCATTATAAATGACATTTTGAATCAATTTTTCTACAGTCCAAAAAATCAATTTTCTGATGAAAAACGATGACCCGTGACCTGTCAAAATTTTTCCAGATCGTCAGAAATGGAAATTTTTTAATGTTTAATTTTTTGACTGCAAATGACTATTCCATGTAAATTATCACTTTTGGAACAAAAACAAGTGTGCTTAGAGTCACTTTAATGCCTGAAATTGGTCGAAATAGAAGCTTCTGAATAGGAGAAAAAATCTGTAATAATGGCAATTTTGGTCACATTGAGGCTTTAAAAAGTAGTTATTCAACATAAGGCACATTCCAAATGACATTTTGAATCAATTTTTCTAGAGTCCAAAAAATCAATTTTCTGATGAAAAACGATGACCCGTGACCTGTCGAAATTTCTCCAGATGGTCAGAAATGGAAATTTTTTAATGTTTAATATTTTTACTGTAAATGACTATTCCATGTAAATTATCACTTTTGGAACTAAAATAAGTGTTTAGAGTCACTTTAATGCCTGAAATTGGTTGAAGTAGAAGCTTCTGAATAGGAGAAACTGTCTGTATTAATGGCAATTTTGGTCACATTGAGGCTTCAAAAAGTAGTTATTCAACATAAGGCACATTCCAAATGACATTTTGAATCAATTTTTCTAGAGTCCAAAAAATCAATTTTCTGATGAAAAACGATGACCCGTGACCTGTCGAAATTTTCCAGATTGTCAGAAATGGAAATTTTTTAATGTTTAGTTTTTTGACTGCAAATAACTATTCCATGTAAAATATCACTTTTGGAACAAAAATAAGGGTGTTTAGAGTCACTTTAATGCCTGAAATTGGTCAAAATAGAAGCTTCTGAATAGGAGAAAATGTCTTTAAAATGGCAATTTTCGTCACATTGAGGCTTTAAAAAGTAGTTATTCAACATGAGGCACAATCCAAATGACATTTTGAATCAATTTTTCTACAGTCCAAAAAATCAATTTTCTGATGAAAAACGATGACCCGTGACCTGTCGAAATTTCTCCAGATGGTCAGAAATGGAAATTTTTTAATGTTTAATTTTTATACTGTAAATGACTATTCCATGTGAATTATCACTTTTGGAATTTAAATAAGTGTGTTTAGAGTCACTTTAATGCCTGAAATTGGTCGAAGTAGCAGCTTCAGAATAGGAGAAAATGTCTGTATTAATGGCAATTTTGGTCACATTGAGGCTTCAAAAAGTAGTTATTCAACATGAGGCACAATCCAAATGACATTTTGAATCAATTTTTCTACAGTCCAAAAAAATCAATTTTCTGATGAAAAACGATGACCCGTGACCTGTCGAAATTTCTCCAGATGGTCAGAAATGGAATTTTTTTATGTTTAATTTTTTTTACTGTAAATGACTATTCCATGTGAATTATCACTTTTGGAACAAAAATAAGGGTGTTTAGAGTCACTTTAATGCCTGAAATTGGTCGAAATAGAAGCTTCTGAATAGGAGCAAAAGTGTGTAATAATGGCAATTTTGTCACATTGAAGCTTTAAAAAGTAGTTATTCAACATGAGGCACATTCCAAATGACATTTTTAATCAATTTTTCTACAGTCCAAAAAATCAATTTTCTGATAAAAAATGATGACCCGTGACCTCTCGAAATTTCTCCAGATGGTCAGAAATGGAATTTTTTTAACGTTTAATTTTTTGACTGCAAATGACTATTCCATGTGAATTATCACTTTTGGAACTAAAATAAGTGTGTTTAGAGTAATTTTAATTACTGAAATTGGTCAAAAAAGAAGCTTCTGAGTAGGAGAAAATGTCTGTAAAAATGGCAATTTTGGTCACGTTGAGGCTTCAAAAAGGAGTTATTCGACATGAGGCACAATCCAAATGACATTTTGAATCAATTTTTCTA
Organism: Triturus cristatus; assembly: GCF_964204655.1. Classification (NCBI taxonomy): domain Eukaryota; kingdom Metazoa; phylum Chordata; class Amphibia; order Caudata; family Salamandridae; genus Triturus; species Triturus cristatus. The sequence goes on from NC_140593.1 coordinate 889,804,703, forward strand.
GAGTCCAAAAAATCAATTTTCTGATGAAAAACGATGACCAGTGACCTCTCGAAATTTCTCCAGATGGTCAGAAATGGAAATATTTTAACGTTTAATTTTTTGACTGCAAATGACTATTCCATGTGAATTATCACTTTTGGAATTTAAATAAGTGTGTTTAGAGTCACTTTAATGCCTGAAATTGGTCGAAGTAGCAGCTTCAGAATAGGAGAAAATGTCTGTATTAATGGCAATTTTGGTCACATTGAGGCTTTAAAAAGTAGTTATTCAACATAAGGCACATTCCAAATGACATTTTGAATCAATTTTTCTAGAGTCCAAAAAATCAATTTTCTGATGAAAAACGATGACCCGTGACCTGTCGAAATTTCTCCAGATGGTCAGAAATGGAAATTTTTTTATGTTTAATATTTTTACTGTAAATGACTATTCCATGTAAATTATCACTTTTGGAACTAAAATAAGTGTTTAGAGTCACTTTAATGCCTGAAATTGGTCAAAATAGAAGCTTCTGAATAGGAGCAAAAGTCTGTAATAATGGCAATTTTGGTCACATTGAAGCTTTAAAAAGTAGTTAATCAACAGGAGGCACATTCCAAATGACATTTTTAATCAATTTTTCTACAGTCCAAAAAAGCAATTTTCTGATGAAAAACGATGACCCGTGACCTCTCGAAATTTCTCCAGATGGTCAGAAATGGAAATTTTTTAATGTTTAATTTTTATACTGTAAATGACTATTCCATGTGAATTATCACTTTTGGAATTTAAATAAGTGTGTTTAGAGTCACTTTAATGCCTGAAATTGGTCGAAGTAGAAGCTTCTGAATAGGAGAAAATGTCTGTATTAATGGCAATTTTGGTCACATTGAGGCTTCAAAAAGTAGTTATTCAACATGAGGCACAATCCAAATGACATTTTGAATCAATTTTTCTACAGTCCAAAAAAATCTATTTTCTGATGAAAAACGATGACCTGTGACCTGTTGAAATTTCTCCAGATGGTCAGAAATGGACATTTTTTAATGTTTCATTTTTTGACTGCAAATGACTATTCCATGTAAATTATCACTTTTGGAACAAAAACAAGTGTGCTTAGAGTCACTTTAATGCCTGAAATTGGTCGAAATAGAAGCTTCTGAATAGGAGAAACTGTCTGTATTAATGGCAATTTTGGTCACATTGAGGCTTCAAAAAGTAGTTATTCAACATGAGGCACAATCCAAATGACATTTTGAATAAATTTTTCTACAGTCCAAAAAATCAATTTTCTGATGAAAAACGATGACCCGTGACCTGTCGAAATTTCTCCAGATGGTCAGAAATGGAAATTTTTTTATGTTTAATTTTTTTACTGTAAATGACTATTCCATGTGAATTATCACTTTTGGAACAAAAACAAGTGTGTTTAGAGTCACTTTAATGCCTGAAATTGGTCGAAATAGAAGCTTCTGAATTGGAGAAAATGTCTTTAAAAATGGCAATTTTCGTCACATTGAGGCTTTAAAAAGTAGTTATCCAACATGAGGCACAATCCAAATGACATTTTGAATCAATTTTTCTACAGTCCAAAAAATCAATTTTCTGATGAAAAACGATGACCCGTGACCTGTCGAAATTTTTCCAGATGGTCAGAAATGGAAATTTTTTAATGTTTAATTTTTATACTGTAAATGACTATTCCATGTGAATTATCACTTTTGGAATTTAAATAAGTGTGTTTAGAGTCACTTTAATGCCTGAAATTGGTCGAAGTAGAAGCTTCTGAGTAGGAGAAAATGTCTGTAAAAATGGCAATTTTGGTCACATTGAGGCTTTAAAAAGTAGTTATTCAACATAAGGCACATTCCAAATGACATTTTGAATCAATTTTTCTAGAGTCCAAAAACTCAATTTTCTGATGAAAAACGATGACCCGTGACCTGTCGAAATTTCTCCAGATGGTCAGAAATGGAAATTTTTTAATGTTTAATATTTTTACTGTAAAAGACTATTCCATGTAAATGATCACTTTTGGAACTAAAATAAGTGTTTAGAGTCACTTTAATGCCTGAAATTGGTCATAAATAGAAGCTTCTGAATAGGAGCAAAAGTCTGTAATAATGGCAATTTTGGTCACATTGAAGCTTTAAAAAGTAGTTATTCAACAGGAGGCACATTCCAAATGACATTTTTAATCAATTTTTCTACAGTCCAAAAAAGCAATTTTCTGATGAAAAACGATGACCCGTGACCTCTCGAAATTTCTCCATATGGTCAGAAATAGAAATTTTTTAATGTTTATTTTTTTTACTGTAAATGACTATTCCATGTGAATTATCACTTTTGGAACAAAAATAAGGGTGTTTAGAGTCACTTTAATGCCTGAAATTGGTCGAAATAGAAGCTTCGGAATAGGAGAAAATGTCTTTAAAAATGGCAATTTTCGTCACATTGAGGCTTTAAAAAGTAGATATTCAACATGAGGCACAATCCAAATGACATTTTGAATCAATTTTTCTACAGTCCAAAAAATCAATTTTCTGATGAAAAACGATGACCCGTGACCTGTCGAAATTTCTCCAGATGGTCAGAAATGGAAATTTTTTAATGTTTAATTTTTATACTGTAAATGACTATTCCATGTGAATTATCACTTTTGGAATTTAAATAAGTGTGTTTAGAGTCACTTTAATGCCTGAAATTGGTCGAAATAGAAGCTTCTGAATAGGAGAAACTGTCTGTATTAATGGCAATTTTGGTCACATTGAGGCTTCAAAAAGTAGTTATTCAACATGAGGCACAATCCAAATGACATTTTGAATAAATTTTTCTACAGTCCAAAAAATCTATTTTCTGATGAAAAACGATGACCCGTGACCTGTCGAAATTTCTCCAGATTGTCAGAAATGGAAATTTTTTAATGTTTAGTTTTTTGACTGCAAATAACTATTCCATGTAAAATATCACTTTTGGAACAAAAATAAGTGTGTTTAGAGTCACTTTAATGCCTGAAATTGGTCGAAAAAGAAGCTTCTGAGTAGGAGAAAATGTCTGTAAAAATGGCAATTTTGGTCACATTGAGGCTTTAAAAAGTAGTTATTCAACACGATGCACATTCCAAATGACATTTTGAATCAATTTTTCTACAGTCCAAAAAATCAATTTTCTGATGAAAAACGATGACCCGTGACCTGTCGAAATTTCTCCAGATGGTCAGAAATGGAAATTTTTTAATGTTTAATATTTTTACTGTAAATGACTATTCCATGTAAATTATCACTTTTGGAACTAAAATAAGTGTTTAGAGTCACTTTAATGCCTGAAATTGGTCAAAATAGAAGCTTCTGAATAGGAGCAAAAGTCTGTAATAATGGCAATTTTGTCACATTGAAGCTTTAAAAAGTAGTTATTCAACATGAGGCACATTCCAAATGACATTTTTAATCAATTTTTCTACAGTCCAAAAAATCAATTTTCTGATAAAAAATGATGACCCGTGACCTCTCGAAATTTCACCAGATGGTCAGAAATGGAAATATTTTAACGTTTAATTTTTTGACTGCAAATGACTATTCCATGTAAATTATCACTTTTGGAACACAAATAAGGGTGTTTAGAGTCACTTTAATGCCTGAAATTGGTCGAAATAGAAGCTTCGGAATAGGAGAAAATGTCTTTAAAAATGGCAATTTTCGTCACATTGAGGCTTTAAAAAGTAGATATTCAACATGAGGCACAATCCAAATGACATTTTGAATCAATTTTTCTACAGTCCAAAAAATCAATTTTCTGATGAAAAACGATGACCCGTGACCTGTCGAAATTTCTCCAGATGGTCAGAAATGGAAATTTTTTAATGTTTAATTTTTATACTGTAAATGACTATTCCATGTGAATTATCACTTTTGGAATTTAAATAAGTGTGTTTAGAGTCACTTTAATGCCTGCAATTGGTCGAAAAAGAAGCTTCTGAGTAGGAGAAAAAGTCTGTAATTATATCAATTTTGGTCACATTGAAGCTTTAAAAAGTAGTTATTCAACATGAGGCACATTCCAAATGACATCTTGAATCAATTTTTCTACAGTCCAAAAAATCAATTTTCTGATGAAAAACGATGACACGTGACCTGTCGAAATTTCTCCAGATGGTCAGAAATGGAAATTTTTTAATGTTTAATATTTTTACTGTAAATGACTATTCCATGTAAATTATCACTTTTGGAACTAAAATAAGTGTTTAGAGTCACTTTAATGCCTGAAATTGGTCAAAATAGAAGCTTCTGAATAGGAGCAAAAGTCTGTAATAATGGCAATTTTGGTCACATTGAAGCTTTAAAAAGTAGTTATTCAACATGAGGCACATTCCAAATGACATTTTTAATCAATTTTTCTACAGTCCAAAAAAATCAATTTTCTGATGAAAAACGATGACCCGTGACCTCTCGAAATTTCTCCAGATGGTCAGAAATGGAAATTTTTTAACGTTTAATTTTTTGACTGCAAATGACTATTCCATGTGAATTATCACTTTTGGAACTAAAATAAGTGTGTTTAGAGTAATTTTAATTACTGAAATTGGATGAAAAATAAACTTCTGAGTAGGAGAAAATGTCTGTAAAAATGGCAATTTTGGTCACGTTGAGGCTTCAAAAAGTAGTTATTCAACATGAGGCACAATCCAAATGACATTTTGAATCAATTTTTCTACAGTCCAAAAAATCAATTTTCTGATGAAAAACGAAGACCCGTGACCTGTCGAAATTTCTCCAGATGGTCAGAAATGGAAATTTTTTAATGTTTAATTTTTATACTGTAAATGACTATTCCATGTGAATTATCACTTTTGGAATTTAAATAAGTGTGTTTAGAGTCACTTTAATGCCTGAAATTGGTCGAAGTAGAAGCTTCTGAATAGGAGAAAATGTCTATATTCATGGCAATTTTGGTCACATTGAGGCTTCAAAAAGTAGTTATTCAACATGAGGCACAATCCAAATGACATTTTGAATCACTTTTTCTACAGTCCGAAAAAATCAATTTTCTGATGAAAAACGATGACCTGTGACCTGTTGAAATTTCTCCAGATGGTCAGAAATGGACATTTTTTAATGTTTCATTTTTTGACTGCAAATTACTATTCCATGTAAATTATCACTTTTGGAACAAAAACAAGTGTGTTTAGAGGCACTTTAATGCCTGAAATTGGTCAAAAAAGACGCTTCTGAGTAGGAGAAAAAGTCTGTAATTATATCAATTTTGGTCACATTGAGGCTTTAAAAAGTAGTTATTCAACATGAGGCGCATTCTAAATGACATTTTGAATCAATTTTTCTACAGTCCAAAAAATCAATTTTCTGATGAAAAACGATGACCCGTGACCTGTCAAAATTTCTCCAGATCGTCAGAAAGGGAAATATTTAATGTTTAATTTTTTGGCTGCAAATGACTATTCCATGTAAATTATCACTTTTGGAACAAAAACAAGTGTGCTTAGAGTCACTTTAATGCCTGAAATTGGTCGAAATAGAAGCTTCTGAATAGGAGAAACTGTCTGTATTAATGGCAATTTTGGTCACATTGAAGCTTTAAAAAGTAGTTATTCAACATGAGGCACATTCCAAATGACATTTTTAATCAATTTTTCTACAGTCCAAAAAAATCAATTTTCTGATGAAAAACGATGACCCGTGACCTCTCGAAATTTCTCCAGATGGTCAGAAATGGAAATTTTTTAACGTTTAATTTTTTGACTGCAAATGACTATTCCATGTGAATTATCACTTTTGGAACTAAAATAAGTGTGTTTAGAGTAATTTTAATTACTGAAATTGGATGAAAAAGAAACTTCTGAGTAGGAGAAAATGTCTGTAAAAATGGCAATTTTGGTCACGTTGAGGCTTCAAAAAGTAGTTATTCAACATGAGGCACAATCCAAATGACATTTTGAATCAATTTTTCTACAGTCCAAAAAATCAATTTTCTGATGAAAAACGAAGACCCGTGACCTGTCGAAATTTCTCCAGATGGTCAGAAATGGAAATTTTTTAATGTTTAATTTTTATACTGTAAATGACTATTCCATGTGAATTATCACTTTTGGAATTTAAATAAGTGTGTTTAGAGTCACTTTAATGCCTGAAATTGGTCGAAGTAGAAGCTTCTGAATAGGAGAAAATGTCTATATTCATGGCAATTTTGGTCACATTGAGGCTTCAAAAAGTAGTTATTCAACATGAGGCACAATCCAAATGACATTTTGAATCACTTTTTCTACAGTCCGAAAAAATCAATTTTCTGATGAAAAACGATGACCTGTGACCTGTTGAAATTTCTCCAGATGGTCAGAAATGGACATTTTTTAATGTTTCATTTTTTGACTGCAAATTACTATTCCATGTAGCTTTGATAACACATACTGACTCCCCCTTTCAAATACTCCCCTCTCCTCTTATCCCTGAGGTAGACTGTCTAATAATTCGTGCTAGCTCTCACTCTACCCCCCTCACTGCTGTTCTTATCTATCGACCCCCTCACACAACTTCCAATTTTGTTTCCTGCCTTCAGGACATCCTCGCCACACTGGTTATTAACAACTCCTCAGTGTTGGTGTTGGGTGATTTCAATTTTTGGCCCAACGATCCCGGCGAAACCCCCCTTTCCAAAGAATTCACCAGCCTCATGACCAGTCTTAACTTTTGTCCCCTCGTTCACAGCCCCACCCATGTTCATGGCCACTCGCTCGACCAGGTTTGGACCCTAAATATCCCCACCACTTCTCCTGTCATCTCCCCCTGTTCTTGGTCGGACCATTTTTCAATCTCCTTCTCCCTCGCGTTAGCCCCTGTGCCTATACCTCTTCTCCCAAAGAACATCTGGGCTAGAAAATGGGGTAAGGCAGACATGCCATCGTTTTGTTCATCCTTGGCCAATTCTTGCCCTGACCTCTCGGGCCTCGCCGCCCCGGACCAGCTGACTATCATTGATGGCTGGCTGACCCAGGCAGGCGATGAGTTTGCTCCCCTGAGACGGGTCACGGTGAAGCGTGCCCATGCTGCCAATCGCTGGTTTACCCCCGATCTCAAGGAGAAGAAATTAGCCGCACGTAGAGCAGAGCGCGCATGGAGAAGAGAATATAGTCCCGCCAAAAAAATCATCTACCTCTCTGTGCTCAAAGTATACAAACAAAGCATACTTGACGCAAAGACCCTGTTTTACTCTAACAGGATACTAGCAGCTGAATCTCAATCTAAAGAGATTTTTGCTACAGTACATGAGCTTGCCTCGTCTAATAGAGCCACGGCCTCGATCCCCCCTTCTCAACCGCTTTGCGACTCCCTCAACGACTTCTTCGTTGATAAGGTCGCAACAATCAAGGCTAATATCTCCCCCCCTTCCCTCACCTTCACTAATCCCTCCCCCCCTGCTATCACTTCCAAATTCACTTCCTTCCCCCCTCTGACCACAGTTACACTCCCTCCCCTGCTCCAAAAGGTAAAGTCAGGTTCCCCCCTAGACTTTGCCCCTGCTCGTATTCTGCGAGAAGTCTTCCTACACTGCCCTACCCCTTCCCTCACACTTTTAAATGACTCACTCAAATCCGGAGTGGTCCCCACTGCCCATAAATTTGCGGCAGTCATTCCCATTCTAAAAAAACCCGGTGCCGATCCTTCATCCCCTTCCAATTACCGTCCCATTTCCCTGCTACCCTACCTGGCCAAGGTTTTGGAGACCCATGTAACCAGCACCCTGAGCACCTATGTGGAAGCCAACCACTGCCTCTCCCCCCGGCAGGCGGGCTTTCGCCCCCTCCACTCGACGGAGAAGGTAGTGATCTCAGTGATGGACAGCCTACGTGAGGGCATTGATACCAACGTCCCTCAGGCCCTCATTCTTTTAGACCTATCCGCCGCATTTGACACGGTGGACCACTCCATCCTTCTCACCCGTGTCAAGGCGGCGGGTATAGAGGGCCCGGCCCTCACCTGGCTTAAGTCCTTCCTAAGTGACAGGGCTCAGGCAGTCCACCTTGTTGGCTTCACCGCTGCCCCTTGTAAGGTTGCATGTGGAGTTCCCCAAGGCTCCTCCCTCTCCCCTCTTTTGTTTAATTTATACATTTACCCCCTTATTTTTATGTTACAGCAGCTCGAGGTCACGGTGTTCAATTACGCCGATGACCTCCAGCTAATTTTTGACCTTTCCCACTCCACTTCCTCTGCTTCAAATGTCCAATCCGTCATGCTGTTCATCCAGGATTGGATGAACTGCAACCACCTCAAACTCAACCCGGACAAGACGGAATTAGTCCTGACCAGAGGTGGTTGCAGTCCCTGGTCCCCCTCCCACTGGCCCTCCTCACTTGGTGTTCCCCCGCTCCCAGTTCCTAAGGTCAAGACCCTTGGTATCCTCCTGGATCCCTCACTTTCTGTTCACTCTCAGGTCAATTCAGTTGTTTCCTCCTGTTTTTTTTCCCTTCGAATCATTAGGAAGATTTCTCGTTTTTTTTCTTTACCTGCCCTAAAAATTATAGTGATGGCCATGGTGCTCTCGCGCCTCGACTACGGGAATATCATCTATAATGGCGCTCCAGCCTACGCCACTCACCGTTTGCAGCTAGTGCAGAATCAGGCTGCCCGCCTGATCCACGGCCTGCCCAAACACCATCGAGCTACTCCCCTACTGCAGGCCTTGCACTGGCTGCCGGTGAAAGAGCGTGCTCTGTTCAAGCTTGGCTGTACTACTTTCCAGGCTAAAACAGGCACTGCCCCGGAATATATCTGTTCTGCCATCACCCCCTACATACCCGGACGAGAGCTTAGGTCTACTCATCAGGCTTTGTTAACCATCCCCCGCTTCAGCAAGAAAAAGACTGGCGGTACGAAATTCGCAGTGCTCGCTCCTGCATTTTGGAACTCCCTCCCTCCGGAACTCCGCATGTCATCTTCCTACATCGAGTTCCGGAAGGGTCTTAAAACTTTTCTCTTTTCCCGCGCTTACAATGTTTAAATTCCCCTCTGCTCTTGCCTGCTTCTCACAATCCAACAGCGCCAAGAAACCGCTTGGTAAAAGTGCGCTATAGAAATGCTTTTAAATTCAAATTCAAATTCAAATTATCACTTTTGGAACAAAAACAAGTGTGTTTAGAGGCACTTTAATGCCTGAAATTGGTCGAAAAAGAAGCTTCTGAGTAGGAGAAAAAGTCTGTAATTATATCAATTTTGGTCACATTGAGGCTTTAAAAAGTAGTTATTCAACATGAGGCGCATTCTAAATGACATTTTGAATCAATTTTTCTACAGTCCAAAAAATCAATTTTCTGATGAAAAACGATGACCCGTGACCTGTCAAAATTTCTCCAGATCGTCAGAAAGGGAAATATTTAATGTTTAATTTTTTGGCTGCAAATGACTATTCCATGTAAATTATCACTTTTGGAACAAAAACAAGTGTGCTTAGAGTCACTTTAATGCCTGAAATTGGTCGAAATAGAAGCTTCTGAATAGGAGAAACTGTCTGTATTAATGGCAATTTTGGTCACATTGAGGCTTCAAAAAGTAGTTATTCAACATAAGGCACATTCCAAATGACATTTTGAATCAATTTTTCTAGAGTCCAAAAAATCAATTTTCTGATGAAAAACGATGACCCGTGACCTGTCGAAATTTCTCCAGATTGTCAGAAATGGAAATTTTTTAATGTTTAGTTTTTTGACTGCAAATAACTATTCCATGTAAAATATCACTTTTGGAACAAAAATAAGGGTGTTTAGAGTCACTTTAATGCCTGAAATTGGTCGAAATAGAAGCTTCTGAATAGGAGAAAATGTCTTTAAAATGGCAATTTTCGTCACATTGAGGCTTTAAAAAGTAGTTATTCAACATAAGGCACATTCCAAATGACATTTTGAATCAATTTTTCTAGAGTCCAAAAAATCAATTTTCTGATGAAAAACGATGACCCGTGACCTGTCGAAATTTCTCCAGATGGTCAGAAATGGAAATTTTTTAATGTTTAATTTTTATACTGTAAATGACTATTCCATGTGAATTATCACTTTTGGAATTTAAATAAGTGTGTTTAGAGTCACTTTAATGCCTGAAATTGGTCGAAGTAGCAGCTTCAGAATAGGAGAAAATGTCTGTATTAATGGCAATTTTGGTCACATTGAGGCTTCAAAAAGTAGTTATTCAACATGAGGCACAATCCAAATGACATTTTGAATCAATTTTTCTACAGTCCAAAAAAATCAATTTTCTGATGAAAAACGATGACCCGTGACCTGTCGAAATTTCTCCAGATGGTCAGAAATGGAATTTTTTTATGTTTAAATTTTTTTACTGTAAATGACTATTCCATGTGAATTATCACTTTTGGAACAAAAACAAGTGTGTTTAGAGGCACTTTAATGCCTGAAATTGGTCGAAAAAGAAGCTTCTGAGTAGGAGAAAAAGTCTGTAATTATATCAATTTTGGTCACATTGAGGCTTTAAAAAGTAGTTATTCAACATGAGGCGCATTATAAATGACATTTTGAATCAATTTTTCTACAGTCCAAAAAATCAATTTTCTGATGAAAAACGATGACCCGTGACCTGTCAAAATTTTTCCAGATCGTCAGAAATGGAAATTTTTTAATGTTTAATTTTTTGACTGCAAATGACTATTCCATGTAAATTATCACTTTTGGAACAAAAACAAGTGTGCTTAGAGTCACTTTAATGCCTGAAATTGGTCGAAATAGAAGCTTCTGAATAGGAGAAAAAATCTGTAATAATGGCAATTTTGGTCACATTGAGGCTTTAAAAAGTAGTTATTCAACATAAGGCACATTCCAAATGACATTTTGAATCAATTTTTCTAGAGTCCAAAAAATCAATTTTCTGATGAAAAACGATGACCCGTGACCTGTCGAAATTTCTCCAGATGGTCAGAAATGGAAATTTTTTAATGTTTAATATTTTTACTGTAAATGACTATTCCATGTAAATTATCACTTTTGGAACTAAAATAAGTGTTTAGAGTCACTTTAATGCCTGAAATTGGTCGAAGTAGAAGCTTCTGAATAGGAGAAACTGTCTGTATTAATGGCAATTTTGGTCACATTGAGGCTTCAAAAAGTAGTTATTCAACATAAGGCACATTCCAAATGACATTTTGAATCAATTTTTCTAGAGTCCAAAAAATCAATTTTCTGATGAAAAACGATGACCCGTGACCTGTCGAAATTTCTCCAGATGGTCAGAAATGGAAATTTTTTAATGTTTAATTTTTATACTGTAAATGACTATTCCATGTGAATTATCACTTTTGGAATTTAAATAAGTGTGTTTAGAGTCACTTTAATGCCTGAAATTGGTTGAAGTAGCAGCTTCAGAATAGGAGAAAATGTCTGTATTAATGGCAATTTTGGTCACATTGAGGCTTCAAAAAGTAGTTATTCAACATGAGGCACAATCCAAATGACATTTTGAATCAATTTTTCTACAGTCCAAAAAAATCAATTTTCTGATGAAAAACGATGACCCGTGACCTGTCGAAATTTCTCCAGATGGTCAGAAATGGAATTTTTTTATGTTTAATTTTTTTTACTGTAAATGACTATTCCATGTGAATTATCACTTTTGGAACAAAAATAAGGGTGTTTAGAGTCACTTTAATGCCTGAAATTGGTCGAAATAGAAGCTTCTGAATAGGAGCAAAAGTGTGTAATAATGGCAATTTTGTCACATTGAAGCTTTAAAAAGTAGTTATTCAACATGAGGCACATTCCAAATGACATTTTTAATCAATTTTTCTACAGTCCAAAAAATCAATTTTCTGATAAAAAATGATGACCCGTGACCTCTCGAAATTTCTCCAGATGGTCAGAAATGGAATTTTTTTAACGTTTAATTTTTTGACTGCAAATGACTATTCCATGTGAATTATCACTTTTGAAACTAAAATAAGTGTGTTTAGAGTAATTTTAATTACTGAAATTGGTCAAAAAAGAAGCTTCTGAGTAGGAGAAAATGTCTGTAAAAATGGCAATTTTGGTCACGTTGAGGCTTCAAAAAGGAGTTATTCGACATGAGGCACAATCCAAATGACATTTTGAATCAATTTTTCTAGAGTCCAAAAAATCAATTTTCTGATGAAAAACGATGACTCGTGACCTGTCGAAATTTCTCCAGATTGTCAGAAATGGAAATTTTTTAATGTTTAGTTTTTTGACTGCAAATAACTATTCCATGTAAACTATCACTTTTGGAACTAAAATAAGTGTTTAGAGTCACTTTAATGCCTGAAATTGGTCAAAATAGAAGCTTCTGAATAGGAGCAAAAGTCTGTAATAATGGCAATTTTGGTCACATTGAAGCTTTAAAAAGTAGTTATTCAACATGAGGCACATTCCAAATGACATTTTTACTCAATTTTTCTACAGTCCAAAAAATCAATTTTCTGATGAAAAACGATGACCAGTGACCTCTCGAAATTTCTCCAGATGGTCAGAAATGGAAATATTTTAACGTTTAATTTTTTGACTGCAATTGACTATTCCATGTGAATTATCACTTTTGGAATTTAAATAAGTGTGTTTAGAGTCACTTTAATGCCTGAAATTGGTCGAAGTAGCAGCTTCAGAATAGGAGAAAATGTCTGTATTAATGGCAATTTTGGTCACATTGAGGCTTTAAAAAGTAGTTATTCAACATAAGGCACATTCCAAATGACATTTTGAATCAATTTTTCTAGAGTCCAAAAAATCAATTTTCTGATGAAAAACGATGACCCGTGACCTGTCGAAATTTCTCCAGATGGTCAGAAATGGAAATTTTTTAATGTTTAATATTTTTACTGTAAATGACTATTCCATGTGAATTATCACTTTTGGAATTTAAATAAGTGTGTTTAGAGTCACTTTAATGCCTGAAATTGGTCGAAGTAGAAGCTTCTGAATAGGAGAAAATGTCTGTATTAATGGCAATTTTGGTCACATTGAGGCTTCAAAAAGTAGTTATTCAACATGAGGCACAATCCAAATGACATTTTGAATCAATTTTTCTACAGTCCAAAAAAATCTATTTTCTGATGAAAAACGATGACCTGTGACCTGTTGAAATTTCTCCAGATGGTCAGAAATGGACATTTTTTAATGTTTCATTTTTTGACTGCAAATGACTATTCCATGTAAATTATCACTTTTGGAACAAAAACAAGTGTGCTTAGAGTCACTTTAATGCCTGAAATTGGTCGAAATAGAAGCTTCTGAATAGGAGAAACTGTCTGTATTAATGGCAATTTTGGTCACATTGAGGCTTCAAAAAGTAGTTATTCAACATGAGGCACAATCCAAATGACATTTTGAATACATTTTTCTACAGTCCAAAAAATCAATTTTCTGATGAAAAACGATGACCCGTGACCTGTCGAAATTTCTCCAGATGGACAGAAATGGAAATTTTTTAATGTTTAATATTTTTACTGTAAATGACTATTCCATGTAAATTATCACTTTTGGAACTAAAATAGGTGTTTAGAGTCACTTTAATGCCTGAAATTGGTCCAAATAGAAGCTTCTGAATAGGAGCAAAAGTCTGTAATAATGGCAATTTTGTCACATTGAAGCTTTAAAAAGTAGTTATTCAACATGAGGCACATTCCAAATGACATTTTTAATCAATTTTTCTACAGTCCAAAAAATCAATTTTCTGATGAAAAATGATGACCCGTGACCTCTCGAAATTTCTCCAGATGGTCAGAAATGGAAATTTTTTAACGTTTAATGTTTTGACTGCAAATGACTATTCCATGTGAATTATCACTTTTGGAACTAAAATAAGTGTGTTTAGAATAATTTTAATTACTGAAATTGGTCAAAAAAGAAGCTTCTGAGTAGGAGAAAATGTCTGTAAAAATGGCAATTTTGGTCACGTTGAGGCTTCAAAAAGTAGTTATTCAACATGAGGCACAATCCAAATGACATTTTTAATCAATTTTTCTACAGTCCAAAAAATCAATTTTCTGATGAAAAACGATGACCCTTGACCTGTCGAAATTTCTCCAGATGGTCAGAAATGGAAATTTTTTAATGTTTAATTTTTTGACTGCAAATGACTATTCCATGTGAATTATCACTTTTGGAACAAAGATAAGTGTGTTTAGAGTCACTTTAATGCCTGAAATTGGTCGAAATAGAAGCTTCTGAATAGGAGAAAATGTCTTTAAAAATGGCAATTTTTGTCACATTGAGGCTTTAAAAAGTAGTTATTCAACATGAGGCACAATCCAAATGACATTTTGAATCAATTTTTCTACAGTCCAAAAAAATCAATTTTCTGATGAAACACGATGACCTGTGACCTGTTGAAATTTCTCCAGATGGTCAGAAATGGACATTTTTTAATGTTTCATTTTTTGACTGCAAATGACTATTCCATGTAAATTATCACTTTTGGAACAAAAACAAGTGTGCTTAGAGTCACTTTAATGCCTGAAATTGGTCGAAATAGAAGCTTCTGAATAGGAGAAACTGTCTGTATTAATGGCAATTTTGGTCACATTGAGGCTTCAAAAAGTAGTTATTCAACATGAGGCACAATCCAAATGACATTTTGAATAAATTTTTCTACAGTCCAAAAAAATCAATTTTCTGATGAAAAACGATGACCCTTGACCTGTCGAAATTTCTCCATATGGTCAGAAATAGAAATTTTTTTATGTTTAATTTTTTTACTGTAAATGACTATTCCATGTGAATTATCACTTTTGGAACAAAAACAAGTGTGTTTAGAGGCACTTTAATGCCTGAAATTGGTCGAAAAAGAAGCTTCTGAGTAGGAGAAAAAGTCTGTAATTATATCAATTTTGGTCACATTGAGGCTTTAAAAAGTAGTTATTCAACATGAGGCGCATTCTAAATGACATTTTGAATCAATTTTTCTACAGTCCAAAAAATCAATTTTCTGATGAAAAACGATGACCCGTGACCTGTCAAAATTTCTCCAGATCGTCAGAAATGGAAATTTTTTAATGTTTAATTTTTTGACTGCAAATGACTATTCCATGTAAATTATCACTTTTGGAACAAAAACAAGTGTGCTTAGAGTCACTTTAATGACTGAAATTGGTCGAAATAGAAGCTTCTGAATAGGAGAAAAAGTCTGTAATAATGGCAATTTTGGTCACATTGAGGCTTTAAAAAGTAGTTATTCAACATAAGGCACATTACAATTGACATTTTGAATCAATTTTTCTAGAGTCCAAAAAATCAATTTTCTGATGAAAAACGATGACCCGTGACCTGTCGAAATTTCTCCAGATTGTCAGAAATGGAAATTTTTTAATGTTTAGTTTTTTGACTGCAAATAACTATTCCATGTAAACTATCACTTTTGGAACTAAAATAAGTGTTTAGAGTCACTTTAATGCCTGAAATTGGTCAAAATAGAAGCTTCTGAATGGGAGCAAAAGTCTGTAATAATGGCAATTTTGGTCACATTGAAGCTTTAAAAAGTAGTTATTCAACATGAGGCACATTCCAAATGACATTTTTAATCAATTTTTCTACAGTCCAAAAAATCAATTTTCTGATGAAAAACGATGACCCGTGACCTCTCGAAATTTCTCCAGATGGTCAGAAATGGAAATATTTTAACGTTTAATTTTTTGACTGCAAATGACTATTCCATGTGAATTATCACTTTTGGAACTAAAATAAGTGTGTTTAGAGTAATTTTAATTACTGAAATTGGTCGAAAAAGAAGCTTCTGAGTAGGAGAAAATGTCTGTTAAAATGGCAATTTTGGTCACGTTGAGGCTTCAAAAAGTAGTTTTTCAACATGAGGCACAATCCAAATGACATTTTTAATCAATTTTTCTACAGTCCAAAAAATCAATTTTCTGATGAAAAACGATGACCCGTGACCTGTCGAAATTTCTCCAGATGGTCAGAAATGGAAATTTTTTAATGTTTATTTTTTTTTACTGTAAATGACTATTCCATGTGAATTATCACTTTTGGAACAAAAATAAGGGTGTTTAGAGTCACTTTAATGCCTGAAATTGGTCGAAATAGAAGCTTCTGAATAGGAGAAAAAGTCTGTAATAATGGCAATTTTGGTCACATTGAGGTTTTAAAAAGTAGTTATTCAACATGAGGCACATTCCAAATGACATTTTGAAACAATTTTTCTACAGTCCAAAAAATCAATTTTCTGATGAAAAACGATGACCCGTGACCTGTCGAAATTTCTCCAGATGGTCAGAAATGGAAATTTTTTAATGTTTATTTTTTTTTACTGTAAATGACTATTCCATGTGAATTATCACTTTTGGAACAAAAATAAGGGTGTTTAGAGTCACTTTAATGCCTGAAATTGGTCGAAATAGAAGCTTCTGAATAGGAGAAAAAGTCTGTAATAATGGCAATTTTGGTCACATTAAGGTTTTAAAAAGTAGTTATTCAACATGAGGCACATTTCAAATGACATTTTTAATCAATTTTTCTACAGTCCAAAAAAATCAATTTTCTGATGAAAAACGATGACCCGTGACCTGTCGAAATTTCTCCAGATTGTCAGAAATGGAATTTTTTTTATGTTTAATTTTTTTACTGTAAATGACTATTCCATGTGAATTATCACTTTTGTAACAAAAACAAGTGTGTTTAGAGGCACTTTAATGCCTGAAATTGGTCGAAAAAGAAGCTTCTGAGTAGGAGAAAAAGTCTGTAATTATATCAATTTTGGTCACATTGAGGCTTTAAAAAGTAGTTATTCAACATGAGGCGCATTCTAAATGACATTTTGAATCAATTTTTCTACAGTCCAAAAAATCAATTTTCTGATGATAAACGATGACCCGTGACCTGTCAAAATTTCTCCAGATCGTCAGAAATGGAAATTTTTTAATGTTTAATTTTTTGACTGCAAATGACTTTTCCATGTAAATTATCACTTTTGGAACAAAAACAAGTGTGCTTAGAGTCACTTTAATGCCTGAAATTGGTCGAAATAGAAGCTTCTGAATAGGAGAAAAAGTCTGTAATAATGGCAATTTGGGTCACATTGAGGCTTTAAAAAGTAGTTATTCAACATAAGGCACATTCCAAATGACATTTTGAATAAATTTTTCTAGAGTCCAAAAAATCAATTTTCTGATGAAAAACTATGACCCGTGACCTGTCGAAATTTCTCCAGATGGTCAGAAATGGAAATTTTTTAATGTTTAATTTGTATACTGTAAATGACTATTCCATGTGAATTATCACTTTTGGAACAAAGATAAGTGTGTTTAGAGTCACTTTAATGCCTGAAATTGGTCGAAATAGAAGCTTCTGAATTGGAGAAAATGTCTTTAAAAATGGCAATTTTCGTCACATTGAGGCTTTAAAAAGTAGTTATCCAACATGAGGCACAATCCAAATGACATTTTGAATCAATTTTTCTACAGTCCAAAAAATCAATTTTCTGATGAAAAACGATGACCCGTGACCTGTCGAAATTTCTCCAGATGGTCAGAAATGGAAATTTTTTAATGTTTAATTTTTATACTGTAAATGACTATTCCATGTGAATTATCACTTTTGGAATTTAAATAAGTGTGTTTAGAGTCACTTTAATGCCTGAAATTGGTCGAAGTAGAAGCTTCTGAATAGGAGAAAATGTCTGTATTAATGGCAATTTTGGTCACATTGAGGCTTCAAAAAGTAGTTATTCAACATGAGGCACAATCCAAATGACATTTTGAATCAATTTTTCTACAGTCCAAAAAAATCAATTTTCTGATGAAAAACGATGACCCGTGACCTGTCGAAATTTCTCCAGATGGTCAGAAATGGACATTTTTTAATGTTTCATTTTTTGACTGCAAATGACTATTCCATGTAAATTATCACTTTTGGAACAAAAACAAGTGTGCTTAGAGTCACTTTAATGCCTGAAATTGGTCGAAATAGAAGCTTCTGAATAGGAGAAAAAGTCTGTAATAATGGCAATTTTGGTCACATTGAGGCTTTAAAAAGTAGTTATTCAACATAAGGCACATTCCAAATGAGATTTTGAATCAATTTTTCTAGAGTCCAAAAACTCAATTTTCTGATGAAAAACGATGACCCGTGACGTGTCGAAATTTCTCCAGATGGTCAGAAATGGAAATTTTTTAATGTTTGATATTTTTACTGTAAAAGACTATTCCATGTAAATTATCACTTTTGGAACTAAAATAAGTGTTTAGAGTCACTTTAATGCCTGAAATTGGTCAAAATAGAAGCTTCTGAATAGGAGCAAAAGTCTGTAATAATGGCAATTTTGGTCACATTGAAGCTTTAAAAAGTAGTTATTCAACAGGAGGCACATTCCAAATGACATTTTTAATCAATTTTTCTACAGTCCAAAAAAGCAATTTTCTGATGAAAAACGATGACCCGTGACCTCTCGAAATTTCTCCAGATGGTCAGAAATGGAAATTTTTTAATGTTTAATTTTTATACTGTAAATGACTATTCCATGTGAATTATCACTTTTGGAATTTAAATAAGTGTGTTTAGAGTCACTTTAATGCCTGAAATTG
This sequence comes from Triturus cristatus, assembly GCF_964204655.1. Taxonomy (NCBI): domain Eukaryota; kingdom Metazoa; phylum Chordata; class Amphibia; order Caudata; family Salamandridae; genus Triturus; species Triturus cristatus. The sequence continues at coordinate 889,823,234 of NC_140593.1, forward strand.
GTCGAAGTAGAAGCTTCTGAATAGGAGAAAATGTCTGTATTAATGGCAATTTTGGTCACATTGAGGCTTCAAAAAGTAGTTATTCAACATGAGGCACAATCCAAATGACATTTTGAATCAATTTTTCTACAGTCCAAAAAAATCTATTTTCTGATGAAAAACGATGACCTGTGACCTGTTGAAATTTCTCCAGATGGTCAGAAATGGACATTTTTTAATGTTTCATTTTTTGACTGCAAATGACTATTCCATGTAAATTATCACTTTTGGAACAAAAACAAGTGTGCTTAGAGTCACTTTAATGCCTGAAATTGGTCGAAATAGAAGCTTCTGAATAGGAGAAACTGTCTGTATTAATGGCAATTTTGGTCACATTGAGGCTTCAAAAAGTAGTTATTCAACATGAGGCACAATCCAAATGACATTTTGAATACATTTTTCTACAGTCCAAAAAATCGATTTTCTGATGAAAAACGATGACCCGTGACCTGTCGAAATTTCTCCAGATTGTCAGAAATGGAAATTTTTTAATGTTTAGTTTTTTGACTGCAAATGACTATTCCATGTAAATTATCACTTTTGGAACTAAAATAAGTGTTTAGAGTCACTTTAATGCCTGAAATTGGTCAAAATAGAAGCTTCTGAATAGGAGCACAAGTGTTTAATAATGGCAATTTTGTCACATTGAAGCTTTAAAAAGTAGTTATTCAACATGAGGCACATTCCAAATGACATTTTTAATCAACTTTTCTACAGTCCAAAAAATCAATTTTCTGATAAAAAATGATGACCCGTGACCTCTCGAAATTTCTCCAGATGGTCAGAAATGGAATTTTTTTAACGTTTAATTTTTTGACTGCAAATGACTATTCCATGTGAATTATCACTTTTGGAACTAAAATAAGTGTGTTTAGAGTAATTTTAATTACTGAAATTGGTCAAAAAAGAAGCTTCTGAGTAGGAGAAAATGTCTGTAAAAATGGCAATTTTGGTCACGTTGAGGCTTCAAAAAGGAGTTATTCGACATGAGGCACAATCCAAATGACATTTTGAATCAATTTTTCTAGAGTCCAAAAAATCAATTTTCTGATGAAAAACGATGACCCGTGACCTGTCGAAATTTCTCCAGATTGTCAGAAATGGAAATTTTTTAATGTTTAGTTTTTTGACTGCAAATAACTATTCCATGTAAACTATCACTTTTGGAACTAAAATAAGTGTTTAGAGTCACTTTAATGCCTGAAATTGGTCAAAATAGAAGCTTCTGAATAGGAGCAAAAGTCTGTAATAATGGCAATTTTGGTCACATTGAAGCTTTAAAAAGTAGTTATTCAACATGAGGCACATTCCAAATGACATTTTTACTCAATTTTTCTACAGTCCAAAAAATCAATTTTCTGATGAAAAACGATGACCCGTGACCTCTCGAAATTTCTCCAGATGGTCAGAAATGGAAATATTTTAACGTTTAATTTTTTGACTGCAAATGACTATTCCATGTGAATTATCACTTTTGGAATTTAAATAAGTGTGTTTAGAGTCACTTTAATGCCTGAAATTGGTCGAAGTAGCAGCTTCAGAATAGGAGAAAATGTCTGTATTAATGGCAATTTTGGTCACATTGAGGCTTTAAAAAGTAGTTATTCAACATAAGGCACATTCCAAATGACATTTTGAATCAATTTTTCTAGAGTCCAAAAATTCAATTTTCTGATGAAAAACGATGACCCGTGACCTGTCGAAATTTCTCCAGATGGTCAGAAATGGAAATTTTTTAATGTTTAATATTTTTACTGTAAATGACTATTCCCTGTAAATTATCACTTTTGGAACTAAAATAAGTGTTTAGAGTCACTTTAATGCCTGAAATTGGTCAAAATAGAAGCTTCTGAATAGGAGCAAAAGTCTGTAATAATGGCAATTTTGGTCACATTGAAGCTTTAAAAAGTAGTTATTCAACAGGAGGCACATTCCAAATGACATTTTTAATCAATTTTTCTACAGTCCAAAAAAGCAATTTTCTGATGAAAAACGATGACCCTTGACCTCTCGAAATTTCTCCAGATGGTCAGAAATGGAAATTTTTTAATGTTTAATTTTTATACTGTAAATGACTATTCCATGTGAATTATCACTTTTGGAATTTAAATAAGTGTGTTTAGAGTCACTTTAATGCCTGAAATTGGTCGAAGTAGAAGCTTCTGAATAGGAGAAAATGTCTGTATTAATGGCAATTTTGGTCACATTGAGGCTTCAAAAAGTAGTTATTCAACATGAGGCACAATCCAAATGACATTTTGAATCAATTTTTCTACAGTCCCAAAAAATCTATTTTCTGATGAAAAACGATGACCTGTGACCTGTTGAATTTTCTCCAGATGGTCAGAAATGGACATTTTTTAATGTTTCATTTTTTGACTGCAAATGACTATTCCATGTAAATTATCACTTTTGGAACAAAAACAAGTGTGCTTAGAGTCACTTTAATGCCTGAAATTGGTTGAAATAGAAGCTTCTGAATAGGAGAAACTGTCTGTATTAATGGCAATTTTGGTCACATTGAGGCTTCAAAAAGTAGTTATTCAACATGAGGCACAATCCAAATGACATTTTGAATACATTTTTCTACAGTCCAAAAAATCGATTTTCTGATGAAAAACGATGACCCGTGACCTGTCGAAATTTCTCCAGATGGTCAGAAATGGAAATTTTTTAATGTTTAATATTTTTACTGTAAATGACTATTCCATGTAAATTATCACTTTTGGAACTAAAATAAGTGTTTAGAGTCACTTTAATGCCTGAAATTGGTCCAAATAGAAGCTTCTGAATAGGAGCAAAAGTCTGTAATAATGGCAATTTTGTCACATTGAAGCTTTAAAAAGTAGTTATTCAACATGAGGCACATTCCAAATGACATTTTTAATCAATTTTTCTACAGTCCAAAAAATCAATTTTCTGATGAAAAATGATGACCCGTGACCTCTCGAAATTTCTCCAGATGGTCAGAAATGGAAATTTTTTAACGTTTAATGTTTTGACTGCAAATGACTATTCCATGTGAATTATCACTTTTGGAACTAAAATAAGTGTGTTTAGAATAATTTTAATTACTGAAATTGGTCAAAAAAGAAGCTTCTGAGTAGGAGAAAATGTCTGTAAAAATGGCAATTTTGGTCACGTTGAGGCTTCAAAAAGTAGTTATTCAACATGAGGCACAATCCAAATGACATTTTTAATCAATTTTTCTACAGTCCAAAAAATCAATTTTCTGATGAAAAACGATGACCCTTGACCTGTCGAAATTTCTCCAGATGGTCAGAAATGGAAATTTTTTAATGTTTAATTTTTTGACTGCAAATGACTATTCCATGTGAATTATCACTTTTGGAACAAAGATAAGTGTGTTTAGAGTCACTTTAATGCCTGAAATTGGTCGAAATAGAAGCTTCTGAATAGGAGAAAATGTCTTTAAAAATGGCAATTTTTGTCACATTGAGGCTTTAAAAAGTAGTTATTCAACATGAGGCACAATCCAAATGACATTTTGAATCAATTTTTCTACAGTCCAAAAAATCTATTTTCTGATGAAAAACGGTGACCTGTGACCTGTTGAAATTTCTCCAGATGGTCAGAAATGGACATTTTTTAATGTTTCATTTTTTGACTGCAAATGACTATTCCATGTAAATTATCACTTTTGGAACAAAAACAAGTGTGCTTAGAGTCACTTTAATGCCTGAAATTGGTCGAAATAGAAGCTTCTGAATAGGAGAAACTGTCTGTATTAATGGCAATTTTGGTCACATTGAGGCTTCAAAAAGTAGTTATTCAACATGAGGCACAATCCAAATGACATTTTGAATAAATTTTTCTACAGTCCAAAAAAATCAATTTTCTGATGAAAAACGATGACCCGTGACCTGTCGAAATTTCTCCAGATGGTCAGAAATGGAAAATTTTTTATGTTTAATTTTTTTACTGTAAATGACTATTCCATGTGAATTATCACTTTTGGAATTTAAATAAGTGTGTTTAGAGTCACTTTAATGCCTGAAATTGGTCGAAGTAGAAGCTTCTGAATAGGAGAAAATGTCTGTATTAATGGCAATTTTGGTCACATTGAGGCTTCAAAAAGTAGTTATTCAACATGAGGCACAATCCAAATGACATTTTGAATCAATTTTTCTACAGTCCAAAAAAATCAATTTTCTGATGAAAAACGATGACCCGTGACCTGTCGAAATTTCTCCAGATGGTCAGAAATGGACATTTTTTAATGTTTCATTTTTTGACTGTAAATGACTTTTCCATGTAAATTATCACTTATGAAAGAAAAATAAGTGTGTTTAGAGTCACTTTAATGCCTGAAATTGGTCGAAATAGAAGCTTCTGAATAGGAGAAAATGTCTTTAAAAATGGCAATTTTTGACACATTGAGGCTTTAAAAAGTAGTTATTTAACATGAGGCACAATCCAAATGACATTTTGAATCAATTTTTCTACAGTCCAAAAAAATCAATTTTCTGATGAAACACGATGACCTGTGACCTGTTGAAATTTCTCCAGATGGTCAGAAATGGACATTTTTTAATGTTTCATTTTTTGACTGCAAATGACTATTCCATGTAAATTATCACTTTTGGAACAAAAACAAGTGTGCTTAGATTCACTTTAATGCCTGAAATTGGTCGAAATAGAAGCTTCTGAATAGGAGAAACTGTCTGTATTAATGGCAATTTTGGTCACATTGAGGCTTCAAAAAGTAGTTATTCAACATGAGGCACAATCCAAATGACATTTTGAATAAATTTTTCTACAGTCCAAAAAAATCAATTTTCTGATGAAAAACGATGACCCGTGACCTGTCGAAATTTCTCCAGATGGTCAGAAATGGAAAATTTTTTATGTTTAATTTTTTTACTGTAAATGACTATTCCATGTGAATTATCACTTTTGGAACAAAAACAAGTGTGTTTAGAGGCACTTTAATGCCTGAAATTGGTCGAAAAAGAAGCTTCTGAGTAGGAGAAAAAGTCTGTAATTATATCAATTTTGGTCACATTGAGGCTTTAAAAAGTAGTTATTCAACATGAGGCGCATTCTAAATGACATTTTGAATCAATTTTTCTACAGTCCAAAAAATCAATTTTCTGATGAAAAACGATGACCCGTGACCTGTCAAAATTTCTCCAGATCGTCAGAAATGGAAATTTTTTAATGTTTAATTTTTTGACTGCAAATGACTATTCCATGTAAATTATCACTTTTGGAACAAAAACAAGTGTGCTTAGAGTCACTTTAATGACTGAAATTGGTCGAAATAGAAGCTTCTGAATAGGAGAAAAAGTCTGTAATAATGGCAATTTTGGTCACATTGAGGCTTTAAAAAGTAGTTATTCAACATAAGGCACATTACAAATGACATTTTGAATCAATTTTTCTAGAGTCCAAAAAATCAATTTTCTGATGAAAAACGATGACCCGTGACCTGTCGAAATTTCTCCAGATTGTCAGAAATGGAAATTTTTTAATGTTTAGTTTTTTGACTGCAAATAACTATTCCATGTAAACTATCACTTTTGGAACTAAAATAAGTGTTTAGAGTCACTTTAATGCCTGAAATTGGTCAAAATAGAAGCTTCTGAATGGGAGCAAAAGTCTGTAATAATGGCAATTTTGGTCACATTGAAGCTTTAAAAAGTAGTTATTCAACATGAGGCACATTCCAAATGACATTTTTAATCAATTTTTCTACAGTCCAAAAAATCAATTTTCTGATGAAAAACGATGACCCGTGACCTCTCGAAATTTCTCCAGATGGTCAGAAATGGAAATATTTTAACGTTTAATTTTTTGACTGCAAATGACTATTCCATGTGAATTATCACTTTTGGAACTAAAATAAGTGTGTTTAGAGTAATTTTAATTACTGAAATTGGTCGAAAAAGAAGCTTCTGAGTAGGAGAAAATGTCTGTTAAAATGGCAATTTTGGTCACGTTGAGGCTTCAAAAAGTAGTTTTTCAACATGAGGCACAATCCAAATGACATTTTTAATCAATTTTTCTACAGTCCAAAAAATCAATTTTCTGATGAAAAACGATGACCCGTGACCTGTCGAAATTTCTCCAGATTGTCAGAAATGGAAATTTTTTTATGTTTAATTTTTTTACTGTAAATGACTATTCCATGTGAATTATCACTTTTGGAACAAAAACAAGTGTGTTTAGAGGCACTTTAATGCCTGAAATTGGTCGAAAAAGAAGCTTCTGAGTAGGAGAAAAAGTCTGTAATTTTATCAATTTTGGTCACATTGAGGCTTTAAAAAGTAGTTATTCAACATGAGGCGCATTCTAAATGACATTTTGAATCAATTTTTCTACAGTCCAAAAAATCAATTTTCTGATGATAAACGATGACCCGTGACCTGTCAAAATTTCTCCAGATCGTCAGAAATGGAAATTTTTTAATGTTTAATTTTTTGACTGCAAATGACTTTTCCATGTAAATTATCACTTTTGGAACAAAAACAAGTGTGCTTAGAGTCACTTTAATGCCTGAAATTGGTCGAAATAGAAGCTTCTGAATAGGAGAAAAAGTCTGTAATAATGGCAATTTGGGTCACATTGAGGCTTTAAAAAGTAGTTATTCAACATAAGGCACATTCCAAATGACATTTTGAATAAATTTTTCTAGAGTCCAAAAAATCAATTTTCTGATGAAAAACGATGACCCGTGACCTGTCGAAATTTCTCCAGATGGTCAGAAATGGAAATTTTTTAATGTTTAATTTGTATACTGTAAATGACTATTCCATGTGAATTATCACTTTTGGAACAAAGATAAGTGTGTTTAGAGTCACTTTAATGCCTGAAATTGGTCGAAATAGAAGCTTCTGAATAGGAGAAAATGTCTTTAAAAATGGCAATTTTTGTCACATTGAGGCTTTAAAAAGTAGTTATTCAACATGAGGCACAATCCAAATGACATTTTGAATCAATTTTTCTACAGTCCAAAAAATCTATTTTCTGATGAAAAACGATGACCCGTGACCTGTCGAAATTTCTCCAGATGGTCAGAAATGGAAATTTTTTAATGTTTAATTTTTATACTGTAAATGACTATTCCATGTGAATTATCACTTTTGGAATTTAAATAAGTGTGTTTAGAGTCACTTTAATGCCTGAAATTGGTCGAAGTAGAAGCTTCTGAATAGGAGAAAATGTCTGTATTAATGGCAATTTTGGTCACATTGAGGCTTCAAAAAGTAGTTATTCAACATGAGGCACAATCCAAATGACATTTTGAATCAATTTTTCTACAGTCCAAAAAAATCAATTTTCTGATGAAAAACGATGACCCGTGACCTGTCGAAATTTCTCCAGATGGTCAGAAATGGACATTTTTTAATGTTTAATTTTTTGACTGCAAATGACTATTCCATGTAAATTATCACTTTTGGAACAAAAACAAGTGTGCTTAGAGTCACTTTAATGACTGAAATTGGTCGAAATAGAAGCTTCTGAATAGGAGAAAAAGTCTGTAATAATGGCAATTTTGGTCACATTGAGGCTTTAAAAAGTAGTTATTCAACATAAGGCACATTACAAATGACATTTTGAATCAATTTTTCTAGAGTCCAAAAAATCAATTTTCTGATGAAAAACGATGACCCGTGACCTGTCGAAATTTCTCCAGATTGTCAGAAATGGAAATTTTTTAATGTTTAGTTTTTTGACTGCAAATAACTATTCCATGTAAACTATCACTTTTGGAACTAAAATAAGTGTTTAGAGTCACTTTAATGCCTGAAATTGGTCAAAATAGAAGCTTCTGAATGGGAGCAAAAGTCTGTAATAATGGCAATTTTGGTCACATTGAAGCTTTAAAAAGTAGTTATTCAACATGAGGCACATTCCAAATGACATTTTGAATCAATTTTTCTACAGTCCAAAAAATCAATTTTCTGATGAAAAACGATGACCCGTGACCTCTCGAAATTTCTCCAGATGGTCAGAAATGGAAATATTTTAACGTTTAATTTTTTGACTGCAAATGACTATTCCATATGAATTATCACTTTTGGAACTAAAATAAGTGTGTTTAGAGTAATTTTAATTACTGAAATTGGTCGAAAAAGAAGCTTCTGAGTAGGAGAAAATGTCTGTTAAAATGGCAATTTTGGTCACGTTGAGGCTTCAAAAAGTAGTTTTTCAACATGAGGCACAATCCAAATGACATTTTTAATCAATTTTTCTACAGTCCAAAAAATCAATTTTCTGATGAAAAACGATGACCCGTGACCTGTCGAAATTTCTCCAGATGGTCAGAAATGGAAATTTTTTAATGTTTATTTTTTTTTACTGTAAATGACTATTCCATGTGAATTATCACTTTTGGAACAAAAATAAGGGTGTTTAGAGTCACTTTAATGACTGAAATTGGTCGAAATAGAAGCTTCTGAATAGGAGAAAAAGTCTGTAATAATGGCAATTTTGGTCACATTGAGGCTTTAAAAAGTAGTTATTCAACATAAGGCACATTACAAATGACATTTTGAATCAATTTTTCTAGAGTCCAAAAAATCAATTTTCTGATGAAAAACGATGACCCGTGACCTGTCGAAATTTCTCCAGATTGTCAGAAATGGAAATTTTTTAATGTTTAGTTTTTTGACTGCAAATAACTATTCCATGTAAACTATCACTTTTGGAACTAAAATAAGTGTTTAGAGTCACTTTAATGCCTGAAATTGGTCAAAATAGAAGCTTCTGAATGGGAGCAAAAGTCTGTAATAATGGCAATTTTGGTCACATTGAAGCTTTAAAAAGTAGTTATTCAACATGAGGCACATTCCAAATGACATTTTTAATCAATTTTTCTACAGTCCAAAAAATCAATTTTCTGATGAAAAACGATGACCCGTGACCTCTCGAAATTTCTCCAGATGGTCAGAAATGGAAATATTTTAACTTTTAATTTTTTGACTGCAAATGACTATTCCATGTGAATTATCACTTTTGGAACTAAAATAAGTGTGTTTAGAGTAATTTTAATTACTGAAATTGGTCGAAAAAGAAGCTTCTGAGTAGGAGAAAATGTCTGTTAAAATGGCAATTTTGGTCACGTTGAGGCTTCAAAAAGTAGTTTTTCAACATGAGGCACAATCCAAATGACATTTTTAATCAATTTTTCTACAGTCCAAAAAATCAATTTTCTGATGAAAAACGATGACCCGTGACCTGTCGAAATTTCTCCAGATGGTCAGAAATGGAAATTTTTTAATGTTTATTTTTTTTTACTGTAAATGACTATTCCATGTGAATTATCACTTTTGGAACAAAAATAAGGGTGTTTAGAGTCACTTTAATGCCTGAAATTGGTCGAAATAGAAGCTTCTGAATAGGAGAAAAAGTCTGTCATAATGGCAATTTTGGTCACATTGAGGTTTTAAAAAGTAGTTATTCAACATGAGGCACATTCCAAATGACATTTTGAAACAATTTTTCTACAGTCCAAAAAATCAATTTTCTGATGAAAAACGATGACCCGTGACCTGTCGAAATTTCTCCAGATGGTCAGAAATGGAAATTTTTTAATGTTTATTTTTTTTTACTGTAAATGACTATTCCATGTGAATTATCACTTTTGGAACAAAAATAAGGGTGTTTAGAGTCACTTTAATGCCTGAAATTGGTCGAAATAGAAGCTTCTGAATAGGAGAAAAAGTCTGTAATAATGGCAATTTTGGTCACATTAAGGTTTTAAAAAGTAGTTATTCAACATGAGGCACATTCCAAATGACATTTTTAATAAATTTTTCTACAGTCCAAAAAATCAATTTTCTGATGAAAAACGATGACCCGTGACCTGTCGAAATTTCTCCAGATTGTCAGAAATGGAAATTTTTTTATGTTTAATTTTTTTACTGTAAATGACTATTCCATGTGAATTATCACTTTTGGAACAAAAACAAGTGTGTTTAGAGGCACTTTAATGCCTGAAATTGGTCGAAAAAGAAGCTTCTGAGTAGGAGAAAAAGTCTGTAATTTTATCGATTTTTGTCACATTGAGGCTTTAAAAAGTAGTTATTCAACATGAGGCGCATTCTAAATGACATTTTGAATCAATTTTTCTACAGTCCAAAAAATCAATTTTCTGATGATAAACGATGACCCGTGACCTGTCAAAATTTCTCCAGATCGTCAGAAATGGAAATTTTTTAATGTTTAATTTTTTGACTGCAAATGACTTTTCCATGTAAATTATCACTTTTGGAACAAAAACAAGTGTGCTTAGAGTCACTTTAATGCCTGAAATTGGTCGAAATAGAAGCTTCTGAATAGGAGAAAAAGTCTGTAATAATGGCAATTTGGGTCACATTGAGGCTTTAAAAAGTAGTTATTCAACATAAGGCACATTCCAAATGACATTTTGAATAAATTTTTCTAGAGTCCAAAAAATCAATTTTCTGATGAAAAACGATGACCCGTGACCTGTCGAAATTTCTCCAGATGGTCAGAAATGGAAATTTTTTAATGTTTAATTTGTATACTGTAAATGACTATTCCATGTGAATTATCACTTTTGGAACAAAGATAAGTGTGTTTAGAGTCACTTTAATGCCTGAAATTGGTCGAAATAGAAGCTTCTGAATTGGAGAAAATGTCTTTAAAAATGGCAATTTTCGTCACATTGAGGCTTTAAAAAGTAGTTATCCAACATGAGGCACAATCCAAATGACATTTTGAATCAATTTTTCTACAGTCCAAAAAATCAATTTTCTGATGAAAAACGATGACCCGTGACCTGTCGAAATTTCTCCAGATGGTCAGAAATGGAAATTTTTTAATGTTTAATTTTTATACTGTAAATGACTATTCCATGTGAATTATCACTTTTGGAATTTAAATAAGTGTGTTTAGAGTCACTTTAATGCCTGAAATTGGTCGAAGTAGAAGCTTCTGAATAGGAGAAAAAGTCTGTAATAATGGCAATTTTGGTCACATTGAGGCTTTAAAAAGTAGTTATTCAACATAAGGCACATTCCAAATGAGATTTTGAATCAATTTTTCTAGAGTCCAAAAACTCAATTTTCTGATGAAAAACGATGACCCGTGACGTGTCGAAATTTCTCCAGATGGTCAGAAATGGAAATTTTTTAATGTTTGATATTTTTACTGTAAAAGACTATTCCATGTAAATTATCACTTTTGGAACTAAAATAAGTGTTTAGAGTCACTTTAATGCCTGAAATTGGTCAAAATAGAAGCTTCTGAATAGGAGCAAAAGTCTGTAATAATGGCAATTTTGGTCACATTGAAGCTTTAAAAAGTAGTTATTCAACAGGAGGCACATTCCAATTGACATTTTTAATCAATTTTTCTACAGTCCAAAAAAGCTATTTTCTGATGAAAAACGATGACCCGTGACCTCTCGAAATTTCTCCAGATGGTCAGAAATGGAAATTTTTTAATGTTTAATTTTTATACTGTAAATGACTATTCCATGTGAATTATCACTTTTGGAATTTAAATAAGTGTGTTTAGAGTCACTTTAATGCCTGAAATTGGTCGAAGTAGAAGCTTCTGAATAGGAGAAAATGTCTGTATTAATGGCAATTTTGGTCACATTGAGGCTTCAAAAAGTAGTTATTCAACATGAGGCACAATCCAAATGACATTTTGAATCAATTTTTCTACAGTCCAAAAAAATCTATTTTCTGATGAAAAACGATGACCTGTGACCTGTTGAAATTTCTCCAGATGGTCAGAAATGGACATTTTTTAATGTTTCATTTTTTGACTGCAAATGACTATTCCATGTAAATTATCACTTTTGGAACAAAAACAAGTGTGCTTAGAGTCACTTTAATGCCTGAAATTGGTCGAAATAGAAGCTTCTGAATAGGAGAAACTGTCTGTATTAATGGCAATTTTGGTCACATTGAGGCTTCAAAAAGTAGTTATTCAACATGAGGCACAATCCAAATGACATTTTGAATACATTTTTCTACAGTCCAAAAAATCTATTTTCTGATGAAAAACGATGACCCGTGACCTGTCGAAATTTCTCCAGATTGTCAGAAATGGAAATTTTTTAATGTTTAGTTTTTTGACTGCAAATGACTATTCCATGTAAATTATCACTTTTGGAACTAAAATAAGTGTTTAGAGTCACTTTAATGCCTGAAATTGGTCAAAATAGAAGCTTCTGAATAGGAGCAAAAGTGTTTAATAATGGCAATTTTGTCACATTGAAGCTTTAAAAAGTAGTTATTCAACATGAGGCACATTCCAAATGACATTTTTAATCAATTTTTCTACAGTCCAAAAAATCAATTTTCTGATAAAAAATGATGACCCGTGACCTCTCGAAATTTCTCCAGATGGTCAGAAATGGAATTTTTTTAACGTTTAATTTTTTGACTGCAAATGACTATTCCATGTGAATTATCACTTTTGGAACTAAAATAAGTGTGTTTAGAGTAATTTTAATTACTGAAATTGGTCAAAAAAGAAGCTTCTGAGTAGGAGAAAATGTCTGTAAAAATGGCAATTTTGGTCACGTTGAGGCTTCAAAAAGGAGTTACTCGACATGAGGCACAATCCAAATGACATTTTGAATCAATTGTTCTAGAGTCCAAAAAATCAATTTTCTGATGAAAAACGATGACCCGTGACCTGTCGAAATTTCTCCAGATTGTCAGAAATGGAAATTTTTTAATGTTTAGTTTTTTTACTGCAAATAACTATTCCATGTAAACTATCACTTTTGGAACTAAAATAAGTGTTTAGAGTCACTTTAATGCCTGAAATTGGTCAAAATAGAAGCTTCTGAATAGGAGCAAAAGTCTGTAATAATGGCAATTTTGGTCACATTGAAGCTTTAAAAAGTAGTTATTCAACATGAGGCACATTCCAAATGACATTTTTACTCAATTTTTCTACAGTCCAAAAAATCAATTTTCTGATGAAAAACGATGACCCGTGACCTCTCGAAATTTCTCCAGATGGTCAGAAATGGAAATATTTTAACGTTTAATTTTTTGACTGCAAATGACTATTCCATGTGAATTATCACTTTTGGAATTTAAATAAGTGTGTTTAGAGTCACTTTAATGCCTGAAATTGGTCGAAGTAGCAGCTTCAGAATAGGAGAAAATGTCTGTATTAATGGCAATTTTGGTCACATTGAGGCTTTAAAAAGTAGTTATTCAACATAAGGCACATTCCAAATGACATTTTGAATCAATTTTTCTAGAGTCCAAAAATTCAATTTTCTGATGAAAAACGATGACCCGTGACCTGTCGAAATTTCTCCAGATGGTCAGAAATGGAAATTTTTTAATGTTTAATATTTTTACTGTAAATGACTATTCCATGTAAATTATCACTTTTGGAACTAAAATAAGTGTTTAGAGTCACTTTAATGCCTGAAATTGGTCAAAATAGAAGCTTCTGAATAGGAGCAAAAGTCTGTAATAATGGCAATTTTGGTCACATTGAAGCTTTAAAAAGTAGTTAATCAACAGGAGGCACATTCCAAATGACATTTTTAATCAATTTTTCTACAGTCCAAAAAAGCAATTTTCTGATGAAAAACGATGACCCGTGACCTCTCGAAATTTCTCCAGATGGTCAGAAATGGAAATTTTTTAATGTTTAATTTTTATACTGTAAATGACTATTCCATGTGAATTATCACTTTTGGAATTTAAATAAGTGTGTTTAGAGTCACTTTAATGCCTGAAATTGGTCGAAGTAGAAGCTTCTGAATAGGAGAAAATGTCTGTATTAATGGCAATTTTGGTCATATTGAGGCTTCAAAAAGTAGTTATTCAACATGAGGCACAATCCAAATGACATTTTGAATCAATTTTTCTACAGTCCAAAAAAATCTATTTTCTGATGAAAAACGATGACCTGTGACCTGTTGAAATTTCTCCAGATGGTCAGAAATGGACATTTTTTAATGTTTCATTTTTTGACTGCAAATGACTATTCCATGTAAATTATCACTTTTGGAACGAAAACAAGTGTGCTTAGAGTCACTTTAATGCCTGAAATTGGTCGAAATAGAAGCTTCTGAATAGGAGAAACTGTCTGTATTAATGGCAATTTTGGTCACATTGAGGCTTCAAAAAGTAGTTATTCAACATGAGGCACAATCCAAATGACATTTTGAATACATTTTTCTACAGTCCAAAAAATCTATTTTCTGATGAAAAACGATGACCCGTGACCTGTCGAAATTTCTCCAGATTGTCAGAAATGGAAATTTTTTAATGTTTAGTTTTTTGACTGCAAATGACTATTCCATGTAAATTATCACTTTTGGAACTAAAATAAGTGTTTAGAGTCACTTTAATGCCTGAAATTGGTCAAAATAGAAGCTTCTGAATAGGAGCAAAAGTGTGTAATAATGGCAATTTTGTCACATTGAAGCTTTAAAAAGTAGTTATTCAACATGAGGCACATTCCAAATGACATTTTTAATCAATTTTTCTACAGTCCAAAAAATCAATTTTCTGATAAAAAATGATGACCCGTGACCTCTCGAAATTTCTCCAGATGGTCAGAAATGGAATTTTTTTAACGTTTAATTTTTTGACTGCAAATGACTATTCCATGTGAATTATCACTTTTGGAACTAAAATAAGTGTGTTTAGAGTAATTTTAACTACTGAAATTGGTCAAAAAAGAAGCTTCTGAGTAGGAGAAAATGTCTGTAAAAATGGCAATTTTGGTCTCGTCGAGGCTTCAAAAAGGAGTTATTCGACATGAGGCACAATCCAAATGACATTTTGAATCAATTTTTCTAGAGTCCAAAAAATCAATTTTCTGATGAAAAACGATGACCCGTGACCTGTCGAAATTTCTCCAGATTGTCAGAAATGGAAATTTTTTAATGTTTAGTTTTTTGACTGCAAATAACTATTCCATGTAAACTATCACTTTTGGAACTAAAATAAGTGTTTAGAGTCACTTTAATGCCTGAAATTGGTCAAAATAGAAGCTTCTGAATAGGAGCAAAAGTCTGTAATAATGGCAATTTTGGTCACATTGAAGCTTTAAAAAGTAGTTATTCAACATGAGGCACATTCCAAATGACATTTTTACTCAATTTTTCTACAGTCCAAAAAATCAATTTTCTGATGAAAAACGATGACCAGTGACCTCTCGAAATTTCTCCAGATGGTCAGAAATGGAAATATTTTAACGTTTAATTTTTTGACTGCAAATGACTATTCCATGTGAATTATCACTTTTGGAATTTAAATAAGTGTGTTTAGAGTCACTTTAATGCCTGAAATTGGTCGAAGTAGCAGCTTCAGAATAGGAGAAAATGTCTGTATTAATGGCAATTTTGGTCACATTGAGGCTTTAAAAAGTAGTTATTCAACATAAGGCACATTCCAAATGACATTTTGAATCAATTTTTCTAGAGTCCAAAAAATCAATTTTCTGATGAAAAACGATGACCCGTGACCTGTCGAAATTTCTCCAGATGGTCAGAAATGGAAATTTTTTAATGTTTAATATTTTTACTGTAAATGACTATTCCATGTAAATTATCACTTTTGGAACTAAAATAAGTGTTTAGAGTCACTTTAATGCCTGAAATTGGTCAAAATAGAAGCTTCTGAATAGGAGCAAAAGTCTGTAATAATGGCAGTTTTGGTCACATTGAAGCTTTAAAAAGTAGTTAATCAACAGGAGGCACATTCCAAATGACATTTTTAATCAATTTTTCTACAGTCCAAAAAAGCAATTTTCTGATGAAAAACGATGACCCGTGACCTCTCGAAATTTCTCCAGATGGTCAGAAATGGAAATTTTTTAATGTTTAATTTTTATACTGTAAATGACTATTCCATGTGAATTATCACTTTCGGAATTTAAATAAGTGTGTTTAGAGTCACTTTAATGCCTGAAATTGGTCGAAGTAGAAGCTTCTGAATAGGAGAAAATGTCTGTATTAATGGCAATTTTGGTCACATTGAGGCTTCAAAAAGTAGTTATTCAACATGAGGCACAATCCAAATGACATTTTGAATCAATTTTTCTACAGTCCAAAAATATCTATTTTCTGATGAAAAACGATGACCTGTGACCTGTTGAAATTTCTCCAGATGGTCAGAAATGGACATTTTTTAATGTTTCATTTTTTGACTGCAAATGACTATTCCATGTAAATTATCACTTTTGGAACAAAAACAAGTGTGCTTAGAGTCACTTTAATGCCTGAAATTGGTCGAAATAGAAGCTTCTGAATAGGAGAAACTGTCTGTATTAATGGCAATTTTGGTCACATTGAGGCTTCAAAAAGTAGTTATTCAACATGAGGCACAATCCAAATGACATTTTGAATAAATTTTTCTACAGTCCAAAAAAATCAATTTTCTGATGAAAAACGATGACCCGTGACCTGTCGAAATTTCTCCAGATGGTCAGAAATGGAAATTTTTTTATGTTTAATTTTTTTACTGTAAATGACTATTCCATGTGAATTATCACTTTTGGAACAAAAACAAGTGTGTTTAGAGTCACTTTAATGCCTGAAATTGGTCGAAATAGAAGCTTCTGAATTGGAGAAAATGTCTTTAAAAATGGCAATTTTCGTCACATTGAGGCTTTAAAAAGTAGTTATCCAACATGAGGCACAATCCAAATGACATTTTGAATCAATTTTTCTACAGTCCAAAAAATCAATTTTCTGATGAAAAACGATGACCCGTGACCTGTCGAAATTTTTCCAGATGGTCAGAAATGGAAATTTTTTAATGTTTAATTTTTATACTGTAAATGACTATTCCATGTGAATTATCACTTTTGGAATTTAAATAAGTGTGTTTAGAGTCACTTTAATGCCTGAAATTGGTCGAAGTAGAAGCTTCTGAATAGGAGAAAATGTCTGTATTAATGGCAATTTTGGTCACATTGAGGCTTCAAAAAGTAGTTATTCAACATGAGGCACAATCCAAATGACATTTTGAATCAATTTTTCTACAGTCCAAAAAAATCAATTTTCTGATGAAAAACGATGACCTGTGACCTGTTGAAATTTCTCCAGATGGTCAGAAATGGACATTTTTTAATGTTTCATTTTTTGACTGCAAATGACTATTCCATGTAAATTATCACTTTTGGAACAAAAACAAGTGTGCTTAGAGTCACTTTAATGCCTGAAATTGGTCGAAATAGAAGCTTCTGAATAGGAGAAAAAGTCTGTAATAATGGCAATTTTGGTCACATTGAGGCTTTAAAAAGTAGTTATTCAACATGAGGCACATTCCAAATGACATTTTGAATAAATTTTTCTAGAGTCCAAAAACTCAATTTTCTGATGAAAAACGATGACCCGTGACCTGTCGAAATTTCTCCAGATGGTCAGAAATGGAAATTTTTTAATGTTTAATATTTTTACTGTAAAAGACTATTCCATGTAAATTATCACTTTTGGAACTAAAATAAGTGTTTAGAGTCACTTTAATGCCTGAAATTAGTCATAAATAGAAGCTTCTGAATAGGAGCAAAAGTCTGTAATAATGGCAATTTTGGTCACATTGAAGCTTTAAAAAGTAGTTATTCAACAGGAGGCACATTCCAAATGACATTTTTAATCAATTTTTCTACAGTCCAAAAAAGCAATTTTCTGATGAAAAACGATGACCCGTGACCTCTCGAAATTTCTCCAGATGGTCAGAAATGGAAATTTTTTAATGTTTATTTTTTTTACTGTAAATGACTATTCCATGTGAATTATCACTTTTGGAACAAAAATAAGGGTGTTTAGAGTCACTTTAATGCCTGAAATTGGTCGAAATAGAAGCTTCGGAATAGGAGAAAATGTCTTTAAAAATGGCAATTTTCGTCACATTGAGGCTTTAAAAAGTAGATATTCAACATGAGGCACAATCCAAATGACATTTTGAATCAATTTTTCTACAGTCCAAAAAATCAATTTTCTGATGAAAAACGATGACCCGTGACCTGTCGAAATTTCTCCAGATTGTCAGAAATGGAAATTTTTTAATGTTTAGTTTTTTGACTGCAAATAACTATTCCATGTAAAATATCACTTTTGGAACAAAAATAAGTGTGTTTAGAGTCACTTTAATGCCTGAAATTGGTCGAAAAAGAAGCTTCTGAGTAGGAGAAAATGTCTGTAAAAATGGCAATTTTGGTCACATTGAGGCTTTAAAAAGTAGTTATTCAACACGATGCACATTCCAAATGACATTTTGAATCAATTTTTCTACAGTCCAAAAAATCAATTTTCTGATGAAAAACGATGACCCGTGACCTGTCGAAATTTCTCCAGATGGTCAGAAATGGAAATTTTTTAATGTTTAATATTTTTACTGTAAATGACTATTCCATGTAAATTATCACTTTTGGAACTAAAATAAGTGTTTAGAGTCACTTTAATGCCTGAAATTGGTCAAAATAGAAGCTTCTGAATAGGAGCAAAAGTCTGTAATAATGGCAATTTTGTCACATTGAAGCTTTAAAAAGTAGTTATTCAACATGAGGCACATTCCAAATGACATTTTTAATCAATTTTTCTACAGTCCAAAAAATCAATTTTCTGATAAAAAATGATGACCCGTGACCTCTCGAAATTTCTCCAGATGGTCAGAAATGGAATTTTTTTAACGTTTAATTTTTTGACTGCAAATGACTATTCCATGTGAATTATCACTTTTGGAACTAAAATAAGTGTGTTTAGAGTAATTTTAATTACTGAAATTGGTCAAAAAAGAAGCTTCTGAGTAGGAGAAAATGTCTCTAAAAATGGCAATTTTGGTCACGTTGAGGCTTCAAAAAGTAGTTATTCAACATGAGGCACAATCCAAATGACATTTTGAATCAATTTTTCTAGAGTCCAAAAAATCAATTTTCTGATGAAAAACGATGACCCGTGACCTGTCGAAATTTCTCCAGATTGTCAGAAATGGAAATTTTTTAATGTTTAGTTTTTTGACTGCAAATAACTATTCCATGTAAACTATCACTTTTGGAACTAAAATAAGTGTTTAGAGTCACTTTAATGCCTGAAATTGGTCAAAATAGAAGCTTCTGAATAGGAGCAAAAGTCAGTAATAATGGCAATTTTGGTCACATTGAAGCTTTAAAAAGTAGTTATTCAACATGAGGCACATTCCAAATGACATTTTTAATCAATTTTTCTACAGTCCAAAAAATCAATTTTCTGATGAAAAACGATGACCCGTGACCTCTCGAAATTTCGCCAGATGGTCAGAAATGGAAATATTTTAACGTTTAATTTTTTGACTGCAAATGACTATTCCATGTAAATTATCACTTTTGGAACACAAATAAGGGTGTTTAGAGTCACTTTAATGCCTGAAATTGGTCGAAATAGAAGCTTCGGAATAGGAGAAAATGTCTTTAAAAATGGCAATTTTCATCACATTGAGGCTTTAAAAAGTAGATATTCAACATGAGGCACAATCCAAATGACATTTTGAATCAATTTTTCTACAGTCCAAAAAATCAATTTTCTCATGAAAAACGATGACCCGTGACCTGTCGAAATTTCTCCAGATGGTCAGAAATGGAAATTTTTTAATGTTTAATTTTTATACTGTAAATGACTATTCCATGTGAATTATCACTTTTGGAATTTAAATAAGTGTGTTTAGAGTCACTTTAATGCCTGCAATTGGTCGAAAAAGAAGCTTCTGAGTAGGAGAAAAAGTCTGTAATTATATCAATTTTGGTCACATTGAAGCTTTAAAAAGTAGTTATTCAACATGAGGCACATTCCAAATGACATCTTGAATCAATTTTTCTACAGTCCAAAAAATCAATTTTCTGATGAAAAACGATGACACGTGACCTGTCGAAATTTCTCCAGATGGTCAGAAATGGAAATTTTTTAATGTTTAATATTTTTACTGTAAATGACTATTCCATGTAAATTATCACTTTTGGAACTAAAATAAGTGTTTAGAGTCACTTTAATGCCTGAAATTGGTCAAAATAGAAGCTTCTGAATAGGAGCAAAAGTCTGTAATAATGGCAATTTTGGTCACATTGAAGCTTTAAAAAGTAGTTATTCAACATGAGGCACATTCCAAATGACATTTTTAATCAATTTTTCTACAGTCCAAAAAAATCAATTTTCTGATGAAAAACGATGACCCGTGACCTCTCGAAATTTCTCCAGATGGTCAGAAATGGAAATTTTTTAACGTTTAATTTTTTGACTGCAAATGACTATTCCATGTGAATTATCACTTTTGGAACTAAAATAAGTGTGTTTAGAGTAATTTTAATTACTGAAATTGGTTGAAAAAGAAACTTCTGAGTAGGAGAAAATGTCTGTAAAAATGGCAATTTTGGTCACGTTGAGGCTTCAAAAAGTAGTTATTCAACATGAGGCACAATCGAAATGACATTTTGAATCAATTTTTCTACAGTCCAAAAAATAAATTTTCTGATGAAAAACGATGACCCGTGACCTGTCGAAATTTCTCCAGATGGTCAGAAATGGAAATTTTTTAATGTTTAATTTTTATACTGTAAATGACTATTCCATGTGAATTATCACTTTTGGAATTTAAATAAGTGTGTTTAGAGTCACTTTAATGCCTGAAATTGGTCGAAGTAGCAGCTTCAGAATAGGAGAAAATGTCTGTATTAATGGCAATTTTGGTCACATTGAGGCTTCAAAAAGTAGTTATTCAACATGAGGCACAATCCAAATGACATTTTGAATCAATTTTTCTACAGTCCAAAAAAATCAATTTTCTGATGAAAAACGATGACCCGTGACCTGTCGAAATTTCTCCAGATGGTCAGAAATGGAATTTTTTTATGTTTAAATTTTTTTGCTGTAAATGACTATTCCATGTGAATTATCACTTTTGGAACAAAAACAAGTGTGTTTAGAGGCACTTTAATGCCTGAAATTGGTCGAAAAAGAAGCTTCTGAATAGGAGAAAAAATCTGTAATAATGGCAATTTTGGTCACATTGAGGCTTTAAAAAGTAGTTATTCAACATAAGGCACATTCCAAATGACATTTTGAATCAATTTTTCTAGAGTCCAAAAAATCAATTTTCTGATGAAAAACGATGACCCGTGACCTGTTGAAATTTCTCCAGATGGTCAGAAATGGAAATTTTTTAATGTTTAATATTTTTACTGTAAAAGACTATTCCATGTAAATTATCACTTTTGGAACTAAAATAAGTGTTTAGAGTCACTTTAATGCCTGAAATTGGTCATAAATAGAAGCTTCTGAATAGGAGCAAAAGTCTGTAATAATGGCAATTTTGGTCACATTGAAGCTTTAAAAAGTAGTTATTCAACAGGAGGCACATTCCAAATGACATTTTTAATCAATTTTTCTACAGTCCAAAAAAGCAATTTTCTGATGAAAAACGATGACCCGTGACCTCTCGAAATTTCTCCATATAGTCAGAAATGGAAATTTTTTAATGTTTATTTTTTTTACTGTAAATGACTATTCCATGTGAATTATCACTTTTGGAACAAAAATAAGGGTGTTTAGAGTCACTTTAATGCCTGAAATTGGTCGAAATAGAAGCTTCGGAATAGGAGAAAATGTCTTTAAAAATGGCAATTTTCGTCACATTGAGGCTTTAAAAAGTAGATATTCAACATGAGGCACAATCCAAATGACATTTGGAATCAATTTTTCTACAGTCCAAAAAATCAATTTTCTGATGAAAAACGATGACCCGTGACCTGTCGAAATTTCTCCAGATGGTCAGAAATGGAAATTTTTTAATGTTTAATTTTTATACTGTAAATGACTATTCCATGTGAATTATCACTTTTGGAATTTAAATAAGTGTGTTTAGAGTCACTTTAATGCCTGAAATTGGTCGAAATAGAAGCTTCTGAATAGGAGAAACTGTCTGTATTAATGGCAATTTTGGTCACATTGAGGCTTCAAAAAGTAGTTATTCAACATGAGGCACAATCCAAATGACATTTTGAATACATTTTTCTACAGTCCAAAAAATCTATTTTCTGATGAAAAACGATGACCCGTGACCTGTCGAAATTTCTCCAGATTGTCAGAAATGGAAATTTTTTAATGTTTAGTTTTTTGACTGCAAATAACTATTCCATGTAAAATATCACTTTTGGAACAAAAATAAGTGTGTTTAGAGTCACTTTAATGCCTGAAATTGGTCGAAAAAGAAGCTTCTGAGTAGGAGAAAATGTCTGTAAAAATGGCAATTTTGGTCACATTGAGGCTTTAAAAAGTAGTTATTCAACACGATGCACATTCCAAATGACATTTTGAATCAATTTTTCTACAGTCCAAAAAATCAATTTTCTGATGAAAAACGATGACCCGTGACCTGTCGAAATTTCTCCAGATGGTCAGAAATGGAAATTTTTTAATGTTTAATATTTTTACTGTAAATGACTATTCCATGTAAATTATCACTTTTGGAACTAAAATAAGTGTTTAGAGTCACTTTAATGCCTGAAATTGGTCAAAATAGAAGCTTCTGAATAGGAGCAAAAGTCTGTAATAATGGCAATTTTGTCACATTGAAGCTTTAAAAAGTAGTTCTTCAACATGAGGCACATTCCAAATGACATTTTTAATTAATTTTTCTACAGTCCAAAAAATCAATTTTCTGATAAAAAATGATGACCCGTGACCTCTCGAAATTTCTCCAGATGGTCAGAAATGGAATTTTTTTAACGTTTAATTTTTTGACTGCAAATGACTATTCCATGTGAATTATCACTTTTGGAACTAAAATAATTGTGTTTAGAGTAATTTTAATTACTGAAATTGGTCAAAAAAGAAGCTTCTGAGTAGGAGAAAATGTCTGTAAAAATGGCAATTTTGGTCACGTTGAGGCTTCAAAAAGTAGTTATTCAACATGAGGCACAATCCAAATGACATTTTGAATCAATTTTTCTAGAGTCCAAAAAATCAATTTTCTGATGAAAAACGATGACCCGTGACCTGTCGAAATTTCTCCAGATGGTCAGAAATGGAAATTTTTTAATGTTTAATTTTTATACTGTAAAATACTATTCCATGTGAATTATCACTTTTGGAATTTAAATAAGTGTGTTTAGAGTCACTTTAATGCCTGCAATTGGTCGAAAAAGAAGCTTCTGAGTAGGAGAAAAAGTCTGTAATTATATCAATTTTGGTCACATTGAAGCTTTAAAAAGTAGTTATTCAACATGAGGCACATTCCAAATGACATCTTGAATCAATTTTTCTACAGTCCAAAAAATCAATTTTCTGATGAAAAACGATGACACGTGACCTGTCGAAATTTCTCCAGATGGTCAGAAATGGAAATTTTTTAATGTTTAATATTTTTACTGTAAATGACTATTCCATGTAAATTATCACTTTTGGAACTAAAATAAGTGTTTAGAGTCACTTTAATGCCTGAAATTGGTCAAAATAGAAGCTTCTGAATAGGAGCAAAAGTCTGTAATAATGGCAATTTTGGTCACATTGAAGCTTTAAAAAGTAGTTATTCAACATGAGGCACATTCCAAATGACATTTTTAATCAATTTTTCTACAGTCCAAAAAAATCAATTTTCTGATGAAAAACGATGACCCGTGACCTCTCGAAATTTCTCCAGATGGTCAGAAATGGAAATTTTTTAACGTTTAATTTTTTGACTGCAAATGACTATTCCATGTGAATTATCACTTTTGGAACTAAAATAAGTGTGTTTAGAGTAATTTTAATTACTGAAATTGGATGAAAAAGAAACTTCTGAGTAGGAGAAAATGTCTGTAAAAATGGCAATTTTGGTCACGTTGAGGCTTCAAAAAGTAGTTATTCAACATGAGGCACAATCCAAATGACATTTTGAATCAATTTTTCTACAGTCCAAAAAATCAATTTTCTGATGAAAAACGAAGACCCGTGACCTGTCGAAATTTCTCCAGATGGTCAGAAATGGAAATTTTTTAATGTTTAATTTTTATACTGTAAATGACTATTCCATGTGAATTATCACTTTTGGAATTTAAATAAGTGTGTTTAGAGTCACTTTAATGCCTGAAATTGGTCGAAGTAGAAGCTTCTGAATAGGAGAAAATGTCTGTATTCATGGCAATTTTGGTCACATTGAGGCTTCAAAAAGTAGTTATTCAACATGAGGCACAATCCAAATGACATTTTGAATCAATTTTTCTACAGTCCGAAAAAATCAATTTTCTGATGAAAAACGATGACCTGTGACCTGTTGAAATTTCTCCAGATGGTCAGAAATGGACATTTTTTAATGCTTCATTTTTTGACTGCAAATTACTATTCCATGTAAATTATCACTTTTGGAACAAAAACAAGTGTGTTTAGAGGCACTTTAATGCCTGAAATTGGTCGAAAAAGAAGCTTCTGAGTAGGAGAAAAAGTCTGTAATTATATCAATTTTGGTCACATTGAGGCTTTAAAAAGTAGTTATTCAACATGAGGCGCATTCTAAATGACATTTTGAATCAATTTTTCTACAGTCCAAAAAATCAATTTTCTGATGAAAAACGATGACCCGTGACCTGTCAAAATTTCTCCAGATCGTCGGAAAGGGAAATATTTAATGTTTAATTTTTTGGCTGCAAATGACTATTCCATGTAAATTATCACTTTTGGAACAAAAACAAGTGTGCTTAGAGTCACTTTAATGCCTGAAATTGGTCGAAATAGAAGCTTCTGAATAGGAGAAACTGTCTGTATTAATGGCAATTTTGGTCACATTGAGGCTTCAAAAAGTAGTTATTCAACATAAGGCACATTCCAAATGACATTTTGAATCAATTTTTCTAGAGTCCAAAAAATCAATTTTCTGATGAAAAACGATGACCCGTGACCTGTCGAAATTTCTCCAGATTGTCAGAAATGGAAATTTTTTAATGTTTAGTTTTTTGACTGCAAATAACTATTCCATGTAAAATATCACTTTTGGAACAAAAATAAGGGTGTTTAGAGTCACTTTAATGCCTGAAATTGGTCGAAATAGAAGCTTCTGAATAGGAGAAAATGTCTTTAAAATGGCAATTTTCGTCACATTGAGGCTTTAAAAAGTAGTTATTCAACATGAGGCACAATCGAAATGACATTTTGAATCAATTTTTCTACAGTCCAAAAAATCAATTTTCTGATGAAAAACGATGACCCGTGACCTGTCGAAATTTCTCCAGATGGTCAGAAATGGAAATTTTTTAATGTTTAATTTTTATACTGTAAATGACTATTCCATGTGAATTATCACTTTTGGAATTTAAATAAGTGTGTTTAGAGTCACTTTAATGCCTGAAATTGGTCGAAGTAGCAGCTTCAGAATAGGAGAAAATGTCTGTATTAATGGCAATTTTGGTCACATTGAGGCTTCAAAAAGTAGTTATTCAACATGAGGCACAATCCAAATGACATTTTGAATCAATTTTTCTACAGTCCAAAAAAATCAATTTTCTGATGAAAAACGATGACCCGTGACCTGTCGAAATTTCTCCAGATGGTCAGAAATGGAATTTTTTTATGTTTAAATTTTTTTACTGTAAATGACTATTCCATGTGAATTATCACTTTTGGAACAAAAACAAGTGTGTTTAGAGGCACTTTAATGCCTGAAATTGGTCGAAAAAGAAGCTTCTGAGTAGGAGAAAAAGTCTGTAATTATATCAATTTTGGTCACATTGAGGCTTTAAAAAGTAGTTATTCAACATGAGGCGCATTATAAATGACATTTTGAATCAATTTTTCTACAGTCCAAAAAATCAATTTTCTGATGAAAAACGATGACCCGTGACCTGTCAAAATTTTTCCAGATCGTCAGAAATGGAAATTTTTTAATGTTTAATTTTTTGACTGCAAATGACTATTCCATGTAAATTATCACTTTTGGAACAAAAACAAGTGTGCTTAGAGTCACTTTAATGCCTGAAATTGGTCGAAATAGAAGCTTCTGAATAGGAGAAAAAATCTGTAATAATGGCAATTTTGGTCACATTGAGGCTTTAAAAAGCAGTTATTCAACATAAGGCACATTCCAAATGACATTTTGAATCAATTTTTCTAGCGTCCAAAAAATCAATTTTCTGATGAAAAACGATGACCCGTGACCTGTCGAAATTTCTCCAGATGGTCAGAAATGGAAATTTTTTAATAATTAATATTTTTACTGTAAATGACTATTCCATGTAAATTGTCACTTTTGGAACTAAAATAAGTGTTTAGAGTCACTTTAATGCCTGAAATTGGTCGAAGTAGAAGCTTCTGAATAGGAGAAACTGTCTGTATTAATGGCAATTTTGGTCACATTGAGGCTTCAAAAAGTAGTTATTCAACATAAGGCACATTCCAAATGACATTTTGAATCAATTTTTCTAGAGTCCAAAAAATCAATTTTCTGATGAAAAACGATGACCCGTGACCTGTCGAAATTTTCCAGATTGTCAGAAATGGAAATTTTTTAATGTTTAGTTTTTTGACTGCAAATAACTATTCCATGTAAAATATCACTTTTGGAACAAAAATAAGGGTGTTTAGAGTCACTTTAATGCCTGAAATTGGTCGAAATAGAAGCTTCTGAATAGGAGAAAATGTCTTTAAAATGGCAATTTTCGTCACATTGAGGCTTTAAAAAGTAGTTATTCAACATGAGGCACAATCCAAATGACATTTTGAATCAATTTTTCTACAGTCCAAAAAATCAATTTTCTGATGAAAAACGATGACCCGTGACCTGTCGAAATTTCTCCAGATGGTCAGAAATGGAAATTTTTTAATGTTTAATTTTTATACTGTAAATGACTATTCCATGTGAATTATCACTTTTGGAACAAAAATAAGGGTGTTTAGAGTCACTTTAATGCCTGAAATTGGTCGAAATAGAAGCTTCTGAATAGGAGCAAAAGTGTGTAATAATGGCAATTTTGTCACATTGAAGCTTTAAAAAGTAGTTATTCAACAAGAGGCACATTCCAAATGACATTTTTAATCAATTTTTCTACAGTCCAAAAAATCAATTTTCTGATAAAAAATGATGACCCGTGACCTCTCGAAATTTCTCCAGATGGTCAGAAATGGAATTTTTTTAACGTTTAATTTTTTGACTGCAAATGACTATTCCATGTGAATTATCACTTTTGGAACTAAAATAAGTGTGTTTAGAGTAATTTTAATTACTGAAATTGGTCAAAAAAGAAGCTTCTGAGTAGGAGAAAATGTCTGTAAAAATGGCAATTTTGGTCACGTTGAGGCTTCAAAAAGGAGTTATTCGACATGAGGCACAATCCAAATGACATTTTGAATCAATTTTTCTAGAGTCCAAAAAATCAATTTTCTGATGAAAAACGATGACCCGTGACCTGTCGAAATTTCTCCAGATTGTCAGAAATGGAAATTTTTTAATGTTTAGTTTTTTGACTGCAAATAACTATTCCATGTAAACTATCACTTTTGGAACTAAAATAAGTGTTTAGAGTCACTTTAATGCCTGAAATTGGTCAAAATAGAAGCTTCTGAATAGGAGCAAAAGTCTGTAATAATGGCAATTTTGGTCACATTGAAGCTTTAAAAAGTAGTTATTCAACATGAGGCACATTCCAAATGACATTTTTACTCAATTTTTCTACAGTCCAAAAAATCAATTTTCTGATGAAAAACGATGACCAGTGACCTCTCGAAATTTCTCCAGATGGTCAGAAATGGAAATATTTTAACGTTTAATTTTTTGACTGCAAATGACTATTCCATGTGAATTATCACTTTTGGAATTTAAATAAGTGTGTTTAGAGTCACTTTAATGCCTGAAATTGGTCGAAGTAGCAGCTTCAGAATAGGAGAAAATGTCTGTATTAATGGCAATTTTAGTCACATTGAGGCTTTAAAAAGTAGTTATTCAACATAAGGCACATTCCAAATGACATTTTGAATCAATTTTTCTAGAGTCCAAAAAATCAATTTTCTGATGAAAAACGATGACCCGTGACCTGTCGAAATTTCTCCAGATGGTCAGAAATGGAAATTTTTTAATGTTTAATATTTTTACTGCAAATGACTATTCCATGTAAATTATCACTTTTGGAACAAAAACAAGTGTGCTTAGAGTCACTTTAATGCCTGAAATTGGTCGAAATAGAAGCTTCTGAATAGGAGAAAAAGTCTGTAATAATGGCAATTTTGGTCACATTGAGGCTTTAAAAAGTAGTTATTCAACATAAGGCACATTCCAAATGACATTTTGAATCAATTTTTCTAGAGTCCAAAAACTCAATTTTCTGATGAAAAACGATGACCCGTGACCTGTTGAAATTTCTCCAGATGGTCAGAAATGGAAATTTTTTAATGTTTAATATTTTTACTGTAAAAGACTATTCCATGTAAATTATCACTTTTGGAACTAAAATAAGTGTTTAGAGTCACTTTAATGCCTGAAATTGGTCATAAATAGAAGCTTCTGAATAGGAGCAAAAGTCTGTAATAATGGCAATTTTGGTCACATTGAAGCTTTAAAAAGTAGTTATTCAACAGGAGGCACATTCCAAATGACATTTTTAATCAATTTTTCTACAGTCCAAAAAAGCAATTTTCTGATGAAAAACGATGACCCGTGACCTCTCGAAATTTCTCCATATAGTCAGAAATGGAAATTTTTTAATGTTTATTTTTTTTACTGTAAATGACTATTCCATGTGAATTATCACTTTTGGAACAAAAATAAGGGTGTTTAGAGTCACTTTAATGCCTGAAATTGGTCGAAATAGAAGCTTCGGAATAGGAGAAAATGTCTTTAAAAATGGCAATTTTCGTCACATTGAGGCTTTAAAAAGTAGATATTCAACATGAGGCACAATCCAAATGACATTTGGAATCAATTTTTCTACAGTCCAAAAAATCAATTTTCTGATGAAAAACGATGACCCGTGACCTGTCGAAATTTCTCCAGATGGTCAGAAATGGAAATTTTTTAATGTTTAATTTTTATACTGTAAATGACTATTCCATGTGAATTATCACTTTTGGAATTTAAATAAGTGTGTTTAGAGTCACTTTAATGCCTGAAATTGGTCGAAATAGAAGCTTCTGAATAGGAGAAACTGTCTGTATTAATGGCAATTTTGGTCACATTGAGGCTTCAAAAAGTAGTTATTCAACATGAGGCACAATCCAAATGACATTTTGAATACATTTTTCTACAGTCCAAAAAATCTATTTTCTGATGAAAAACGATGACCCGTGACCTGTCGAAATTTCTCCAGATTGTCAGAAATGGAAATTTTTTAATGTTTAGTTTTTTGACTGCAAATAACTATTCCATGTAAAATATCACTTTTGGAACAAAAATAAGTGTGTTTAGAGTCACTTTAATGCCTGAAATTGGTCGAAAAAGAAGCTTCTGAGTAGGAGAAAATGTCTGTAAAAATGGCAATTTTGGTCACATTGAGGCTTTAAAAAGTAGTTATTCAACACGATGCACATTCCAAATGACATTTTGAATCAATTTTTCTACAGTCCAAAAAATCAATTTTCTGATGAAAAACGATGACCCGTGACCTGTCGAAATTTCTCCAGATGGTCAGAAATGGAAATTTTTTAATGTTTAATATTTTTACTGTAAATGACTATTCCATGTAAATTATCACTTTTGGAACTAAAATAAGTGTTTAGAGTCACTTTAATGCCTGAAATTGGTCAAAATAGAAGCTTCTGAATAGGAGCAAAAGTCTGTAATAATGGCAATTTTGTCACATTGAAGCTTTAAACAGTAGTTCTTCAACATGAGGCACATTCCAAATGACATTTTTAATCAATTTTTCTACAGTCCAAAAAATCAATTTTCTGATAAAAAATGATGACCCGTGACCTCTCGAAATTTCTCCAGATGGTCAGAAATGGAATTTTTTTAACGTTTAATTTTTTGACTGCAAATGACTATTCCATGTGAATTATCACTTTTGGAACTAAAATAATTGTGTTTAGAGTAATTTTAATTACTGAAATTGGTCAAAAAAGAAGCTTCTGAGTAGGAGAAAATGTCTGTAAAAATGGCAATTTTGGTCACGTTGAGGCTTCAAAAAGTAGTTATTCAACATGAGGCACAATCCAAATGACATTTTGAATCAATTTTTCTAGAGTCCAAAAAATCAATTTTCTGATGAAAAACGATGACCCGTGACCTGTCGAAATTTCTCCAGATGGTCAGAAATGGAAATTTTTTAATGTTTAATTTTTATACTGTAAAATACTATTCCATGTGAATTATCACTTTTGGAACTAAAATAAGTGTTTAGAGTCACTTTAATGCCTGAAATTGGTCAAAATAGAAGCTTCTGAATAGGAGCAAAAGTCTGTAATAATGGCAATTTTGGTCACATTGAAGCTTTAAAAAGTAGTTATTCAACATGAGGCACATTCCAAATGACATTTTTACTCAATTTTTCTACAGTCCAAAAAATCAATTTTCTGATGAAAAACGATGACCAGTGACCTCTCGAAATTTCTCCAGATGGTCAGAAATGGAAATATTTTAACGTTTAATTTTTTGACTGCAAATGACTATTCCATGTGAATTATCACTTTTGGAATTTAAATAAGTGTGTTTAGAGTCACTTTAATGCCTGCAATTGGTCGAAAAAGAAGCTTCTGAGTAGGAGAAAAAGTCTGTAATTATATCAATTTTGGTCACATTGAAGCTTTAAAAAGTAGTTATTCAACATGAGGCACATTCCAAATGACATCTTGAATCAATTTTTCTACAGTCCAAAAAATCAATTTTCTGATGAAAAACGATGACACGTGACCTCTCGAAATTTCTCCAGATGGTCAGAAATGGAAATTTTTTAATGTTTAATATTTTTACTGTAAATGACTATTCCATGTAAATTATCACTTTTGGAACTAAAATAAGTGTTTAGAGTCACTTTAATGCCTGAAATTGGTCAAAATAGAAGCTTCTGAATAGGAGCAAAAGTCTGTAATAATGGCAATTTTGGTCACATTGAAGCTTTAAAAAGTAGTTATTCAACATGAGGCACATTCCAAATGACATTTTTAATCAATTTTTCTACAGTCCAAAAAAATCAATTTTCTGATGAAAAACGATGACCCGTGACCTCTCGAAATTTCTCCAGATGGTCAGAAATGGAAATTTTTTAACGTTTAATTTTTTGACTGCAAATGACTATTCCATGTGAATTATCACTTTTGGAACTAAAATAAGTGTGTTTAGAGTAATTTTAATTACTGAAATTGGATGAAAAAGAAACTTCTGAGTAGGAGAAAATGTCTGTAAAAATGGCAATTTTGGTCACGTTGAGGCTTCAAAAAGTAGTTATTCAACATGAGGCACAATCCAAATGACATTTTGAATCAATTTTTCTACAGTCCAAAAAATCAATTTTCTGATGAAAAACGAAGACCCGTGACCTGTCGAAATTTCTCCAGATGGTCAGAAATGGAAATTTTTTAATGTTTAATTTTTATACTGTAAATGACTATTCCATGTGAATTATCACTTTTGGAATTTAAATAAGTGTGTTTAGAGTCACTTTAATGCCTGAAATTGGTCGAAGTAGAAGCTTCTGAATAGGAGAAAATGTCTGTATTCATGGCAATTTTGGTCACATTGAGGCTTCAAAAAGTAGTTATTCAACATGAGGCACAATCCAAATGACATTTTGAATCAATTTTTCTACAGTCCGAAAAAATCAATTTTCTGATGAAAAACGATGACCTGTGACCTGTTGAAATTTCTCCAGATGGTCAGAAATGGACATTTTTTAATGCTTCATTTTTTGACTGCAAATTACTATTCCATGTAAATTATCACTTTTGGAACAAAAACAAGTGTGTTTAGAGGCACTTTAATGCCTGAAATTGGTCGAAAAAGAAGCTTCTGAGTAGGAGAAAAAGTCTGTAATTATATCAATTTTGGTCACATTGAGGCTTTAAAAAGTAGTTATTCAACATGAGGCGCATTCTAAATGACATTTTGAATCAATTTTTCTAGAGTCCAAAAAATCAATTTTCTGATGAAAAACGATGACCCGTGACCTGTCGAAATTTCTCCAGATTGTCAGAAATGGAAATTTTTTAATGTTTAGTTTTTTGACTGCAAATAACTATTCCATGTAAACTATCACTTTTGGAACTAAAATAAGTGTTTAGAGTCACTTTAATGCCTGAAATTGGTCAAAATAGAAGCTTCTGAATAGGAGCAAAAGTCTGTAATAATGGCAATTTTGGTCACATTGAAGCTTTAAAAAGTAGTTATTCAACATGAGGCACATTCCAAATGACATTTTTACTCAATTTTTCTACAGTCCAAAAAATCAATTTTCTGATGAAAAACGATGACCAGTGACCTCTCGAAATTTCTCCAGATGGTCAGAAATGGAAATATTTTAACGTTTAATTTTTTGACTGCAAATGACTATTCCATGTGAATTATCACTTTTGGAATTTAAATAAGTGTGTTTAGAGTCACTTTAATGCCTGAAATTGGTCGAAGTAGCAGCTTCAGAATAGGAGAAAATGTCTGTATTAATGGCAATTTTAGTCACATTGAGGCTTTAAAAAGTAGTTATTCAACATAAGGCACATTCCAAATGACATTTTGAATCAATTTTTCTAGAGTCCAAAAAATCAATTTTCTGATGAAAAACGATGACCCGTGACCTGTCGAAATTTCTCCAGATGGTCAGAAATGGAAATTTTTTAATGTTTAATATTTTTACTGCAAATGACTATTCCATGTAAATTATCACTTTTGGAACAAAAACAAGTGTGCTTAGAGTCACTTTAATGCCTGAAATTGGTCGAAATAGAAGCTTCTGAATAGGAGAAAAAGTCTGTAATAATGGCAATTTTGGTCACATTGAGGCTTTAAAAAGTAGTTATTCAACATAAGGCACATTCCAAATGACATTTTGAATCAATTTTTCTAGAGTCCAAAAACTCAATTTTCTGATGAAAAACGATGACCCGTGACCTGTTGAAATTTCTCCAGATGGTCAGAAATGGAAATTTTTTAATGTTTAATATTTTTACTGTAAAAGACTATTCCATGTAAATTATCACTTTTGGAACTAAAATAAGTGTTTAGAGTCACTTTAATGCCTGAAATTGGTCATAAATAGAAGCTTCTGAATAGGAGCAAAAGTCTGTAATAATGGCAATTTTGGTCACATTGAAGCTTTAAAAAGTAGTTATTCAACAGGAGGCACATTCCAAATGACATTTTTAATCAATTTTTCTACAGTCCAAAAAAGCAATTTTCTGATGAAAAACGATGACCCGTGACCTCTCGAAATTTCTCCATATAGTCAGAAATGGAAATTTTTTAATGTTTATTTTTTTTACTGTAAATGACTATTCCATGTGAATTATCACTTTTGGAACAAAAATAAGGGTGTTTAGAGTCACTTTAATGCCTGAAATTGGTCGAAATAGAAGCTTCGGAATAGGAGAAAATGTCTTTAAAAATGGCAATTTTCGTCACATTGAGGCTTTAAAAAGTAGATATTCAACATGAGGCACAATCCAAATGACATTTGGAATCAATTTTTCTACAGTCCAAAAAATCAATTTTCTGATGAAAAACGATGACCCGTGACCTGTCGAAATTTCTCCAGATGGTCAGAAATGGAAATTTTTTAATGTTTAATTTTTATACTGTAAATGACTATTCCATGTGAATTATCACTTTTGGAATTTAAATAAGTGTGTTTAGAGTCACTTTAATGCCTGAAATTGGTCGAAATAGAAGCTTCTGAATAGGAGAAACTGTCTGTATTAATGGCAATTTTGGTCACATTGAGGCTTCAAAAAGTAGTTATTCAACATGAGGCACAATCCAAATGACATTTTGAATACATTTTTCTACAGTCCAAAAAATCTATTTTCTGATGAAAAACGATGACCCGTGACCTGTCGAAATTTCTCCAGATTGTCAGAAATGGAAATTTTTTAATGTTTAGTTTTTTGACTGCAAATAACTATTCCATGTAAAATATCACTTTTGGAACAAAAATAAGTGTGTTTAGAGTCACTTTAATGCCTGAAATTGGTCGAAAAAGAAGCTTCTGAGTAGGAGAAAATGTCTGTAAAAATGGCAATTTTGGTCACATTGAGGCTTTAAAAAGTAGTTATTCAACACGATGCACATTCCAAATGACATTTTGAATCAATTTTTCTACAGTCCAAAAAATCAATTTTCTGATGAAAAACGATGACCCGTGACCTGTCGAAATTTCTCCAGATGGTCAGAAATGGAAATTTTTTAATGTTTAATATTTTTACTGTAAATGACTATTCCATGTAAATTATCACTTTTGGAACTAAAATAAGTGTTTAGAGTCACTTTAATGCCTGAAATTGGTCAAAATAGAAGCTTCTGAATAGGAGCAAAAGTCTGTAATAATGGCAATTTTGTCACATTGAAGCTTTAAAAAGTAGTTCTTCAACATGAGGCACATTCCAAATGACATTTTTAATCAATTTTTCTACAGTCCAAAAAATCAATTTTCTGATAAAAAATGATGACCCGTGACCTCTCGAAATTTCTCCAGATGGTCAGAAATGGAATTTTTTTAACGTTTAATTTTTTGACTGCAAATGACTATTCCATGTGAATTATCACTTTTGGAACTAAAATAATTGTGTTTAGAGTAATTTTAATTACTGAAATTGGTCAAAAAAGAAGCTTCTGAGTAGGAGAAAATGTCTGTAAAAATGGCAATTTTGGTCACGTTGAGGCTTCAAAAAGTAGTTATTCAACATGAGGCACAATCCAAATGACATTTTGAATCAATTTTTCTAGAGTCCAAAAAATCAATTTTCTGATGAAAAACGATGACCCGTGACCTGTCGAAATTTCTCCAGATGGTCAGAAATGGAAATTTTTTAATGTTTAATTTTTATACTGTAAAATACTATTCCATGTGAATTATCACTTTTGGAATTTAAATAAGTGTGTTTAGAGTCACTTTAATGCCTGCAATTGGTCGAAAAAGAAGCTTCTGAGTAGGAGAAAAAGTCTGTAATTATATCA
The DNA here is from genome assembly GCF_964204655.1 of Triturus cristatus. Classification (NCBI taxonomy): domain Eukaryota; kingdom Metazoa; phylum Chordata; class Amphibia; order Caudata; family Salamandridae; genus Triturus; species Triturus cristatus. Next base: position 889,858,291 of record NC_140593.1, read on the forward strand.
ATTTTGGTCACATTGAAGCTTTAAAAAGTAGTTATTCAACATGAGGCACATTCCAAATGACATCTTGAATCAATTTTTCTACAGTCCAAAAAATCAATTTTCTGATGAAAAACGATGACACGTGACCTGTCGAAATTTCTCCAGATGGTCAGAAATGGAAATTTTTTAATGTTTAATATTTTTACTGTAAATGACTATTCCATGTAAATTATCACTTTTGGAACTAAAATAAGTGTTTAGAGTCACTTTAATGCCTGAAATTGGTCAAAATAGAAGCTTCTGAATAGGAGCAAAAGTCTGTAATAATGGCAATTTTGGTCACATTGAAGCTTTAAAAAGTAGTTATTCAACATGAGGCACATTCCAAATGACATTTTTAATCAATTTTTCTACAGTCCAAAAAAATCAATTTTCTGATGAAAAACGATGACCCGTGACCTCTCGAAATTTCTCCAGATGGTCAGAAATGGAAATTTTTTAACGTTTAATTTTTTGACTGCAAATGACTATTCCATGTGAATTATCACTTTTGGAACTAAAATAAGTGTGTTTAGAGTAATTTTAATTACTGAAATTGGATGAAAAAGAAACTTCTGAGTAGGAGAAAATGTCTGTAAAAATGGCAATTTTGGTCACGTTGAGGCTTCAAAAAGTAGTTATTCAACATGAGGCACAATCCAAATGACATTTTGAATCAATTTTTCTACAGTCCAAAAAATCAATTTTCTGATGAAAAACGAAGACCCGTGACCTGTCGAAATTTCTCCAGATGGTCAGAAATGGAAATTTTTTAATGTTTAATTTTTATACTGTAAATGACTATTCCATGTGAATTATCACTTTTGGAATTTAAATAAGTGTGTTTAGAGTCACTTTAATGCCTGAAATTGGTCGAAGTAGAAGCTTCTGAATAGGAGAAAATGTCTGTATTCATGGCAATTTTGGTCACATTGAGGCTTCAAAAAGTAGTTATTCAACATGAGGCACAATCCAAATGACATTTTGAATCAATTTTTCTACAGTCCGAAAAAATCAATTTTCTGATGAAAAACGATGACCTGTGACCTGTTGAAATTTCTCCAGATGGTCAGAAATGGACATTTTTTAATGCTTCATTTTTTGACTGCAAATTACTATTCCATGTAAATTATCACTTTTGGAACAAAAACAAGTGTGTTTAGAGGCACTTTAATGCCTGAAATTGGTCGAAAAAGAAGCTTCTGAGTAGGAGAAAAAGTCTGTAATTATATCAATTTTGGTCACATTGAGGCTTTAAAAAGTAGTTATTCAACATGAGGCGCATTCTAAATGACATTTTGAATCAATTTTTCTACAGTCCAAAAAATCAATTTTCTGATGAAAAACGATGACCCGTGACCTGTCAAAATTTCTCCAGATCGTCGGAAAGGGAAATATTTAATGTTTAATTTTTTGGCTGCAAATGACTATTCCATGTAAATTATCACTTTTGGAACAAAAACAAGTGTGCTTAGAGTCACTTTAATGCCTGAAATTGGTCGAAATAGAAGCTTCTGAATAGGAGAAACTGTCTGTATTAATGGCAATTTTGGTCACATTGAGGCTTCAAAAAGTAGTTATTCAACATAAGGCACATTCCAAATGACATTTTGAATCAATTTTTCTAGAGTCCAAAAAATCAATTTTCTGATGAAAAACGATGACCCGTGACCTGTCGAAATTTCTCCAGATTGTCAGAAATGGAAATTTTTTAATGTTTAGTTTTTTGACTGCAAATAACTATTCCATGTAAAATATCACTTTTGGAACAAAAATAAGGGTGTTTAGAGTCACTTTAATGCCTGAAATTGGTCGAAATAGAAGCTTCTGAATAGGAGAAAATGTCTTTAAAATGGCAATTTTCGTCACATTGAGGCTTTAAAAAGTAGTTATTCAACATGAGGCACAATCGAAATGACATTTTGAATCAATTTTTCTACAGTCCAAAAAATCAATTTTCTGATGAAAAACGATGACCCGTGACCTGTCGAAATTTCTCCAGATGGTCAGAAATGGAAATTTTTTAATGTTTAATTTTTATACTGTAAATGACTATTCCATGTGAATTATCACTTTTGGAATTTAAATAAGTGTGTTTAGAGTCACTTTAATGCCTGAAATTGGTCGAAGTAGCAGCTTCAGAATAGGAGAAAATGTCTGTATTAATGGCAATTTTGGTCACATTGAGGCTTCAAAAAGTAGTTATTCAACATGAGGCACAATCCAAATGACATTTTGAATCAATTTTTCTACAGTCCAAAAAAATCAATTTTCTGATGAAAAACGATGACCCGTGACCTGTCGAAATTTCTCCAGATGGTCAGAAATGGAATTTTTTTATGTTTAAATTTTTTTACTGTAAATGACTATTCCATGTGAATTATCACTTTTGGAACAAAAACAAGTGTGTTTAGAGGCACTTTAATGCCTGAAATTGGTCGAAAAAGAAGCTTCTGAGTAGGAGAAAAAGTCTGTAATTATATCAATTTTGGTCACATTGAGGCTTTAAAAAGTAGTTATTCAACATGAGGCGCATTATAAATGACATTTTGAATCAATTTTTCTACAGTCCAAAAAATCAATTTTCTGATGAAAAACGATGACCCGTGACCTGTCAAAATTTTTCCAGATCGTCAGAAATGGAAATTTTTTAATGTTTAATTTTTTGACTGCAAATGACTATTCCATGTAAATTATCACTTTTGGAACAAAAACAAGTGTGCTTAGAGTCACTTTAATGCCTGAAATTGGTCGAAATAGAAGCTTCTGAATAGGAGAAAAAATCTGTAATAATGGCAATTTTGGTCACATTGAGGCTTTAAAAAGCAGTTATTCAACATAAGGCACATTCCAAATGACATTTTGAATCAATTTTTCTAGCGTCCAAAAAATCAATTTTCTGATGAAAAACGATGACCCGTGACCTGTCGAAATTTCTCCAGATGGTCAGAAATGGAAATTTTTTAATAATTAATATTTTTACTGTAAATGACTATTCCATGTAAATTGTCACTTTTGGAACTAAAATAAGTGTTTAGAGTCACTTTAATGCCTGAAATTGGTCGAAGTAGAAGCTTCTGAATAGGAGAAACTGTCTGTATTAATGGCAATTTTGGTCACATTGAGGCTTCAAAAAGTAGTTATTCAACATAAGGCACATTCCAAATGACATTTTGAATCAATTTTTCTAGAGTCCAAAAAATCAATTTTCTGATGAAAAACGATGACCCGTGACCTGTCGAAATTTTCCAGATTGTCAGAAATGGAAATTTTTTAATGTTTAGTTTTTTGACTGCAAATAACTATTCCATGTAAAATATCACTTTTGGAACAAAAATAAGGGTGTTTAGAGTCACTTTAATGCCTGAAATTGGTCGAAATAGAAGCTTCTGAATAGGAGAAAATGTCTTTAAAATGGCAATTTTCGTCACATTGAGGCTTTAAAAAGTAGTTATTCAACATGAGGCACAATCCAAATGACATTTTGAATCAATTTTTCTACAGTCCAAAAAATCAATTTTCTGATGAAAAACGATGACCCGTGACCTGTCGAAATTTCTCCAGATGGTCAGAAATGGAAATTTTTTAATGTTTAATTTTTATACTGTAAATGACTATTCCATGTGAATTATCACTTTTGGAACAAAAATAAGGGTGTTTAGAGTCACTTTAATGCCTGAAATTGGTCGAAATAGAAGCTTCTGAATAGGAGCAAAAGTGTGTAATAATGGCAATTTTGTCACATTGAAGCTTTAAAAAGTAGTTATTCAACAAGAGGCACATTCCAAATGACATTTTTAATCAATTTTTCTACAGTCCAAAAAATCAATTTTCTGATAAAAAATGATGACCCGTGACCTCTCGAAATTTCTCCAGATGGTCAGAAATGGAATTTTTTTAACGTTTAATTTTTTGACTGCAAATGACTATTCCATGTGAATTATCACTTTTGGAACTAAAATAAGTGTGTTTAGAGTAATTTTAATTACTGAAATTGGTCAAAAAAGAAGCTTCTGAGTAGGAGAAAATGTCTGTAAAAATGGCAATTTTGGTCACGTTGAGGCTTCAAAAAGGAGTTATTCGACATGAGGCACAATCCAAATGACATTTTGAATCAATTTTTCTAGAGTCCAAAAAATAAATTTTCTGATGAAAAACGATGACCCGTGACCTGTCGAAATTTCTCCAGATTGTCAGAAATGGAAATTTTTTAATGTTTAGTTTTTTGACTGCAAATAACTATTCCATGTAAACTATCACTTTTGGAACTAAAATAAGTGTTTAGAGTCACTTTAATGCCTGAAATTGGTCAAAATAGAAGCTTCTGAATAGGAGCAAAAGTCTGTAATAATGGCAATTTTGGTCACATTGAAGCTTTAAAAAGTAGTTATTCAACATGAGGCACATTCCAAATGACATTTTTACTCAATTTTTCTACAGTCCAAAAAATCAATTTTCTGATGAAAAACGATGACCAGTGACCTCTCGAAATTTCTCCAGATGGTCAGAAATGGAAATATTTTAACGTTTAATTTTTTGACTGCAAATGACTATTCCATGTGAATTATCACTTTTGGAATTTAAATAAGTGTGTTTAGAGTCACTTTAATGCCTGAAATTGGTCGAAGTAGCAGCTTCAGAATAGGAGAAAATGTCTGTATTAATGGCAATTTTAGTCACATTGAGGCTTTAAAAAGTAGTTATTCAACATAAGGCACATTCCAAATGACATTTTGAATCAATTTTTCTAGAGTCCAAAAAATCAATTTTCTGATGAAAAACGATGACCCGTGACCTGTCGAAATTTCTCCAGATGGTCAGAAATGGAAATTTTTTAATGTTTAATATTTTTACTGTAAATGACTATTCCATGTAAATTATCACTTTTGGAACTAAAATAAGTGTTTAGAGTCACTTTAATGCCTGAAATTGGTCAAAATAGAAGCTTCTGAATAGGAGCAAAAGTCTGTAATAATGGCAATTTTGGTCACATTGAAGCTTTAAAAAGTAGTTAATCAACAGGAGGCACATTCCAAATGACATTTTTAATCAATTTTTCTACAGTCCAAAAAAGCAATTTTCTGATGAAAAACGATGACCCGTGACCTCTCGAAATTTCTCCAGATGGTCATAAATGGAAATTTTTTAATGTTTAATTTTTATACTGTAAATGACTATTCCATGTGAATTATCACTTTTGGAATTTAAATAAGTGTGTTTAGAGTCACTTTAATGCCTGAAATTGGTCGAAGTAGAAGCTTCTGAATAGGAGAAAATGTCTGTATTAATGGCAATTTTGGTCACATTGAGGCTTCAAAAAGTAGTTATTCAACATGAGGCACAATCCAAATGACATTTTGAATCAATTTTTCTACAGTCCAAAAAAATCTATTTTCTGATGAAAAACGATGACCTGTGACCTGTTGAAATTTCTCCAGATGGTCAGAAATGGACATTTTTTAATGTTTCATTTTTTGACTGCAAATGACTATTCCATGTAAATTATCACTTTTGGAACAAAAACAAGTGTGCTTAGAGTCACTTTAATGCCTGAAATTGGTCGAAATAGAAGCTTCTGAATAGGAGAAACTGTCTGTATTAATGGCAATTTTGGTCACATTGAGGCTTCAAAAAGTAGTTATTCAACATGAGGCACAATCCAAATGACATTTTGAATAAATTTTTCTACAGTCCAAAAAAATCAATTTTCTGATGAAAAACGATGACCCGTGACCTGTCGAAATTTCTCCAGATGGTCAGAAATGGAAATTTTTTTATGTTTAATTTTTTTACTGTAAATGACTATTCCATGTGAATTATCACTTTTGGAACAAAAACAAGTGTGTTTAGAGTCACTTTAATGCCTGAAATTGGTCGAAATAGAAGCTTCTGAATTGGAGAAAATGTCTTTAAAAATGGCAATTTTCGTCACATTGAGGCTTTAAAAAGTAGTTATCCAACATGAGGCACAATCCAAATGACATTTTGAATCAATTTTTCTACAGTCCAAAAAATCAATTTTCTGATGAAAAACGATGACCCGTGACCTGTCGAAATTTTTCCAGATGGTCAGAAATGGAAATTTTTTAATGTTTAATTTTTATACTGTAAATGACTATTCCATGTGAATTATCACTTTTGGAATTTAAATAAGTGTGTTTAGAGTCACTTTAATGCCTGAAATTGGTCGAAGTAGAAGCTTCTGAATAGGAGAAAATGTCTGTATTAATGGCAATTCTGGTCACATTGAGGCTTCAAAAAGTAGTTATTCAACATGAGGCACAATCCAAATGACATTTTGAATCAATTTTTCTACAGTCCAAAAAAATCAATTTTCTGATGAAAAACGATGACCTGTGACCTGTTGAAATTTCTCCAGATGGTCAGAAATGGACATTTTTTAATGTTTCATTTTTTGACTGCAAATGACTATTCCATGTAAATTATCACTTTTGGAACAAAAACAAGTGTGCTTAGAGTCACTTTAATGCCTGAAATTGGTCGAAATAGAAGCTTCTGAATAGGAGAAAAAGTCTGTAATAATGGCAATTTTGGTCACATTGAGGCTTTAAAAAGTAGTTATTCAACATAAGGCACATTCCAAATGACATTTTGAATCAATTTTTCTAGAGTCCAAAAACTCAATTTTCTGATGAAAAACGATGACCCGTGACCTGTCGAAATTTCTCCAGATGGTCAGAAATGGAAATTTTTTAATGTTTAATATTTTTACTGTAAAAGACTATTCCATGTAAATTATCACTTTTGGAACTAAAATAAGTGTTTAGAGTCACTTTAATGCCTGAAATTGGTCAAAATAGAAGCTTCTGAATAGGAGCAAAAGTCTGTAATAATGGCAATTTTGGTCACATTGAAGCTTTAAAAAGTAGTTATTCAACAGGAGGCACATTCCAAATGACATTTTTAATCAATTTTTCTACAGTCCAAAAAAGCAATTTTCTGATGAAAAACGATGACCCGTGACCTCTCGAAATTTCTCCAGATGGTCAGAAATGGAAATTTTTTAATGTTTATTTTTTTTACTGTAAATGACTATTCCATGTGAATTATCACTTTTGGAACTAAAATAAGGGTGTTTAGAGTCACTTTAATGCCTGAAATTGGTCGAAATAGAAGCTTCGGAATAGGAGAAAATGTCTTTAAAAATGGCAATTTTCGTCACATTGAGGCTTTAAAAAGTAGATATTCAACATGAGGCACAATCCAAATGACATTTTGAATCAATTTTTCTACAGTCCAAAAAATCAATTTTCTGATGAAAAACGATGACCCGTGACCTGTCGAAATTTCTCCAGATGGTCAGAAATGGAAATTTTTTAATGTTTAATTTTTATACTGTAAATGACTATTCCATGTGAATTATCACTTTTGGAATTTAAATAAGTGTGTTTAGAGTCACTTTAATGCCTGAAATTGGTCGAAATAGAAGCTTCTGAATAGGAGAAACTGTCTGTATTAATGGCAATTTTGGTCACATTGAGGCTTCAAAAAGTAGTTATTCAACATGAGGCACAATCCAAATGACATTTTGAATAAATTTTTCTACAGTCCAAAAAATCTATTTTCTGATGAAAAACGATGACCCGTGACCTGTCGAAATTTCTCCAGATTGTCAGAAATGGAAATTTTTTAATGTTTAGTTTTTTGACTGCAAATAACTATTCCATGTAAAATATCACTTTTGGAACAAAAATAAGTGTGTTTAGAGTCACTTTAATGCCTGAAATTGGTCGAAAAAGAAGCTTCTGAGTAGGAGAAAATGTCTGTAAAAATGTCAATTTTGGTCACATTGAGGCTTTAAAAAGTAGTTATTCAACACGATGCACATTCCAAATGACATTTTGAATCAATTTTTCTACAGTCCAAAAAATCAATTTTCTGATGAAAAACGATGACCCGTGACCTGTCGAAATTTCTCCAGATGGTCAGAAATGGAAATTTTTTAATGTTTAATATTTTTACTGTAAATGACTATTCCATGTAAATTATCACTTTTGGAACTAAAATAAGTGTTTAGAGTCACTTTAATGCCTGAAATTGGTCAAAATAGAAGCTTCTGAATAGGAGCAAAAGTCTGTAATAATGGCAATTTTGGTCACATTGAAGCTTTAAAAAGTAGTTATTCAACAGGAGGCACATTCCAAATGACATTTTTAATCAATTTTTCTACAGTCCAAAAAAGCAATTTTCTGATGAAAAACGATGACCCGTGACCTCTCGAAATTTCTCCAGATGGTCAGAAATGGAAATTTTTTAATGTTTATTTTTTTTACTGTAAATGACTATTCCATGTGAATTATCACTTTTGGAACAAAAATAAGGGTGTTTAGAGTCACTTTAATGCCTGAAATTGGTCGAAATAGAAGCTTCGGAATAGGAGAAAATGTCTTTAAAAATGGCAATTTTGGTCACATTGAGGCTTTAAAAAGTAGATATTCAACATGAGGCACAATCCAAATGACATTTTGAATCAATTTTTCTACAGTCCAAAAAATCAATTTTCTGATGAAAAACGATGACCCGTGACCTGTCGAAATTTCTCCAGATGGTCAGAAATGGAAATTTTTTAATGTTTAATTTTTATACTGTAAATGACTATTCCATGTGAATTATCACTTTTGGAATTTAAATAAGTGTGTTTAGAGTCACTTTAATGCCTGAAATTGGTCGAAATAGAAGCTTCTGAATAGGAGAAACTGTCTGTATTAATGGCAATTTTGGTCACATTGAGGCTTCAAAAAGTAGTTATTCAACATAAGGCACATTCCAAATGACATTTTGAATCAATTTTTCTAGAGTCCAAAAAATCAATTTTCTGATGAAAAACGATGACCCGTGACCTGTCGAAATTTTCCAGATTGTCAGAAATGGAAATTTTTTAATGTTTAGTTTTATGACTGCAAATAACTATTCCATGTAAAATATCACTTTTGGAACAAAAATAAGGGTGTTTAGAGTCACTTTAATGCCTGAAATTGGTCGAAATAGAAGCTTCTGAATAGGAGAAAATGTCTTTAAAATGGCAATTTTCGTCACATTGAGGCTTTAAAAAGTAGTTATTCAACATGAGGCACAATCCAAATGACATTTTGAATCAATTTTTCTACAGTCCAAAAAATCAATTTTCTGATGAAAAACGATGACCCGTGACCTGTCGAAATTTCTCCAGATGGTCAGAAATGGAAATTTTTTAATGTTTAATTTTTATACTGTAAATGACTATTCCATGTGAATTATCACTTTTGGAATTTAAATAAGTGTGTTTAGAGTCACTTTAATGCCTGAAATTGGTCGAAGTAGCAGCTTCAGAATAGGAGAAAATGTCTGTATTAATGGCAATTTTGGTCACATTGAGGCTTCAAAAAGTAGTTATTCAACATGAGGCACAATCCAAATGACATTTTGAATCAATTTTTCTACAGTCCAAAAAAATCAATTTTCTGATGAAAAACGATGACCCGTGACCTGTCGAAATTTCTCCAGATGGTCAGAAATGGAATTTTTTTATGTTTAATTTTTTTTACTGTAAATGACTATTCCATGTGAATTATCACTTTTGGAACAAAAATAAGGGTGTTTAGAGTCACTTTAATGCCTGAAATTGGTCGAAATAGAAGCTTCTGAATAGGAGCAAAAGTGTGTAATAATGGCAATTTTGTCACATTGAAGCTTTAAAAAGTAGTTATTCAACATGAGGCACATTCCAAATGACATTTTTAATCAATTTTTCTACAGTCCAAAAAATCAATTTTCTGATAAAAAATGATGACCCGTGACCTCTCGAAATTTCTCTAGATGGTCAGAAATGGAATTTTTTTAACGTTTAATTTTTTGACTGCAAATGACTATTCCATGTGAATTATCACTTTTGGAACTAAAATAAGTGTGTTTAGAGTAATTTTAATTACTGAAATTGGTCAAAAAAGAAGCTACTGAGTAGGAGAAAATGTCTGTAAAAATGGCAATTTTGGTCACGTTGAGGCTTCAAAAAGGAGTTATTCGACATGAGGCACAATCCAAACGACATTTTGAATCAATTTTTCTAGAGTCCAAAAAATCAATTTTCTGATGAAAAACGATGACCCGTGACCTGTCGAAATTTCTCCAGATTGTCAGAAATGGAAATTTTTTAATGTTTAGTTTTTTGACTGCAAATAACTATTCCATGTAAACTATCACTTTTGGAACTAAAATAAGTGTTTAGAGTCACTTTAATGCCTGAAATTGGTCAAAATAGAAGCTTCTGAATAGGAGCAAAAGTCTGTAATAATGGCAATTTTGGTCACATTGAAGCTTTAAAAAGTAGTTATTCAACATGAGGCACATTCCAAATGACATTTTTACTCAATTTTTCTACAGTCCAAAAAATCAATTTTCTGATGAAAAACGATGACCAGTGACCTCTCGAAATTTCTCCAGATGGTCAGAAATGGAAATATTTTAACGTTTAATTTTTATACTGTAAATGTCTATTCCATGTGAATTATCACTTTTGGAATTTAAATAAGTGTGTTTAGAGTCACTTTAATGCCTGAAATTGGTCGAAGTAGAAGCTTCTGAATAGGAGAAAATGTCTGTATTAATGGCAATTCTGGTCACATTGAGGCTTCAAAAAGTAGTTATTCAACATGAGGCACAATCCAAATGACATTTTGAATCAATTTTTCTACAGTCCAAAAAAATCAATTTTCTGATGAAAAACGATGACCTGTGACCTGTTGAAATTTCTCCAGATGGTCAGAAATGGACATTTTTTAATGTTTCATTTTTTGACTGCAAATGACTATTCCATGTAAATTATCACTTTTGGAACAAAAACAAGTGTGCTTAGAGTCACTTTAATGCCTGAAATTGGTCGAAATAGAAGCTTCTGAATAGGAGAAAAAGTCTGTAATAATGGCAATTTTGGTCACATTGAGGCTTTAAAAAGTAGTTATTCAACATAAGGCACATTCCAAATGACATTTTGAATCAATTTTTCTAGAGTCCAAAAACTCAGTTTTCTGATGAAAAACGATGACCCGTGACCTGTCGAAATTTCTCCAGATGGTCAGAAATGGACATTTTTTAATGTTTAATATTTTTACTGTAAAAGACTATTCCATGTAAATTATCACTTTTGGAACTAAAATAAGTGTTTAGAGTCACTTTAATGCCTGAAATTGGTCATAAATAGAAGCTTCTGAATAGGAGCAAAAGTTTGTAATAATGGCAATTTTGGTCACATTGAAGCTTTAAAAATTAGTTATTCAACAGGAGGCACATTCCAAATGACATTTTTAATCAATTTTTCTACAGTCCAAAAAAGCAATTTTCTGATGAAAAACGATGACCCGTGACCTCTCGAAATTTCTCCAGATGGTCAGAAATGGAAATTTTTTAATGTTTATTTTTTTTACTGTAAATGACTATTCCATGTGAATTATCACTTTTGGAACAAAAATAAGGGTGTTTAGAGTCACTTTAATGCCTGAAATTGGTCGAAATAGAAGCTTCGGAATAGGAGAAAATGTCTTTAAAAATGGCAATTTTCGTCACATTGAGGCTTTAAAAAGTAGATATTCAACATGAGGCACAATCCAAATGACATTTTGAATCAATTTTTCTACAGTCCAAAAAATCAATTTTCTGATGAAAAACGATGACCCGTGACCTGTCGAAATTACTCCAGATGGTCAGAAATGGAAATTTTTTAATGTTTAATTTTTATACTGTAAATGACTATTCCATGTGAATTATCACTTTTGGAATTTAAATAAGTGTGTTTAGAGTCACTTTAATGCCTGAAATTGGTCGAAATAGAAGCTTCTGAATAGGAGAAACTGTCTGTATTAATGGCAATTTTGGTCACATTGAGGCTTCAAAAAGTAGTTATTCAACATGAGGCACAATCCAAATGACATTTTGAATAAATTTTTCTACAGTCCAAAAAATCTATTTTCTGATGAAAAACGATGACCCGTGACCTGTCGAAATTTCTCCAGATTGTCAGAAATGGAAATTTTTTAATGTTTAGTTTTTTGACTGCAAATAACTATTCCATGTAAAATATCACTTTTGGAACAAAAATAAGTGTGTTTAGAGTCACTTTAATGCCTGAAATTGGTCGAAAAAGAAGCTTCTGAGTAGGAGAAAATGTCTGTAAAAATGGCAATTTTGGTCACATTGAGGCTTTAAAAAGTAGTTATTCAACACGATGCACATTCCAAATGACATTTTGAATCAATTTTTCTACAGTCCAAAAAATCAATTTTCTGATGAAAAACGATGACCCGTGACCTGTCGAAATTTCTCCAGATGGTCAGAAATGGAAATTTTTTAATGTTTAATATTTTTACTGTAAATGACTATTCCATGTAAATTATCACTTTTGGAACTAAAATAAGTGTTTAGAGTCACTTTAATGCCTGAAATTGGTCAAAATAGAAGCTTCTGAATAGGAGCAAAAGTCTGTAATAATGGCAATTTTGTCACATTGAAGCTTTAAAAAGTAGTTATTCAACATGAGGCACATTCCAAATGACATTTTTAATCAATTTTTCTACAGTCCAAAAAATCAATTTTCTGATAAAAAATGATGACCCGTGACCTCTCGAAATTTCTCCAGATGGTCAGAAATGGAATTTTTTTAACGTTTAATTTTTTGACTGCAAATGACTATTCCATGTGAATTATCACTTTTGGAACTAAAATAAGTGTGTTTAGAGTAATTTTAATTACTGAAATTGGTCAAAAAAGAAGCTTCTGAGTAGGAGAAAATGTCTGTAAAAATGGCAATTTTGGTCACGTTGAGGCTTCAAAAAGTAGTTATTCAACATGAGGCACAATCCAAATGACATTTTGAATCAATTTTTCTAGAGTCCAAAAAATCAATTTTCTGATGAAAAACGATGACCCGTGACCTGTCGAAATTTCTCCAGATTGTCAGAAATGGAAATTTTTTAATGTTTAGTTTTTTGACTGCAAATACCTATTCCATGTAAACTATCACTTTTGGAACTAAAATAAGTGTTTAGAGTCACTTTAATGCCTGAAATTGGTCAAAATAGAAGCTTCTGAATAGGAGCAAAAGTCTGTAATAATGGCAATTTTGGTCACATTGAGGCTTCAAAAAGTAGTTATTCAACATGAGGCACAATCCAAATGACATTTTGAATAAATTTTTCTACAGTCCAAAAAATCTATTTTCTGATGAAAAACGATGACCCGTGACCTGTCGAAATTTCTCCAGATTGTCAGAAATGGAAATTTTTTAATGTTTAGTTTTTTGACTGCAAATAACTATTCCATGTAAAATATCACTTTTGGAACAAAAATAAGTGTGTTTAGAGTCACTTTAATGCCTGAAATTGGTCGAAAAAGAAGCTTCTGAGTAGGAGAAAATGTCTGTAAAAATGGCAATTTTGGTCACATTGAGGCTTTAAAAAGTAGTTATTCAACACGATGCACATTCCAAATGACATTTTGAATCAATTTTTCTACAGTCCAAAAAATCAATTTTCTGATGAAAAACGATGACCCGTGACCTGTCGAAATTTCTCCAGATGGTCAGAAATGGAAATTTTTTAATGTTTAATTTTTATACTGTAAATGACTATTCCATGTGAATTATCACTTTTGGAACAAAAATAAGGGTGTTTAGAGTCACTTTAATGCCTGAAATTGGTCGAAATAGAAGCTTCTGAATAGGAGCAAAAGTGTGTAATAATGGCAATTTTGTCACATTGAAGCTTTAAAAAGTAGTTATTCAACAAGAGGCACATTCCAAATGACATTTTTAATCAATTTTTCTACAGTCCAAAAAATCAATTTTCTGATAAAAAATGATGACCCGTGACCTCTCGAAATTTCTCCAGATGGTCAGAAATGGAATTTTTTTAACGTTTAATTTTTTGACTGCAAATGACTATTCCATGTGAATTATCACTTTTGGAACTAAAATAAGTGTGTTTAGAGTAATTTTAATTACTGAAATTGGTCAAAAAAGAAGCTTCTGAGTAGGAGAAAATGTCTGTAAAAATGGCAATTTTGGTCACGTTGAGGCTTCAAAAAGGAGTTATTCGACATGAGGCACAATCCAAATGACATTTTGAATCAATTTTTCTAGAGTCCAAAAAATAAATTTTCTGATGAAAAACGATGACCCGTGACCTGTCGAAATTTCTCCAGATTGTCAGAAATGGAAATTTTTTAATGTTTAGTTTTTTGACTGCAAATAACTATTCCATGTAAACTATCACTTTTGGAACTAAAATAAGTGTTTAGAGTCACTTTAATGCCTGAAATTGGTCAAAATAGAAGCTTCTGAATAGGAGCAAAAGTCTGTAATAATGGCAATTTTGGTCACATTGAAGCTTTAAAAAGTAGTTATTCAACATGAGGCACATTCCAAATGACATTTTTACTCAATTTTTCTACAGTCCAAAAAATCAATTTTCTGATGAAAAACGATGACCAGTGACCTCTCGAAATTTCTCCAGATGGTCAGAAATGGAAATATTTTAACGTTTAATTTTTTGACTGCAAATGACTATTCCATGTGAATTATCACTTTTGGAATTTAAATAAGTGTGTTTAGAGTCACTTTAATGCCTGAAATTGGTCGAAGTAGCAGCTTCAGAATAGGAGAAAATGTCTGTATTAATGGCAATTTTAGTCACATTGAGGCTTTAAAAAGTAGTTATTCAACATAAGGCACATTCCAAATGACATTTTGAATCAATTTTTCTAGAGTCCAAAAAATCAATTTTCTGATGAAAAACGATGACCCGTGACCTGTCGAAATTTCTCCAGATGGTCAGAAATGGAAATTTTTTAATGTTTAATATTTTTACTGTAAATGACTATTCCATGTAAATTATCACTTTTGGAACTAAAATAAGTGTTTAGAGTCACTTTAATGCCTGAAATTGGTCAAAATAGAAGCTTCTGAATAGGAGCAAAAGTCTGTAATAATGGCAATTTTGGTCACATTGAAGCTTTAAAAAGTAGTTAATCAACAGGAGGCACATTCCAAATGACATTTTTAATCAATTTTTCTACAGTCCAAAAAAGCAATTTTCTGATGAAAAACGATGACCCGTGACCTCTCGAAATTTCTCCAGATGGTCATAAATGGAAATTTTTTAATGTTTAATTTTTATACTGTAAATGACTATTCCATGTGAATTATCACTTTTGGAATTTAAATAAGTGTGTTTAGAGTCACTTTAATGCCTGAAATTGGTCGAAGTAGAAGCTTCTGAATAGGAGAAAATGTCTGTATTAATGGCAATTTTGGTCACATTGAGGCTTCAAAAAGTAGTTATTCAACATGAGGCACAATCCAAATGACATTTTGAATCAATTTTTCTACAGTCCAAAAAAATCTATTTTCTGATGAAAAACGATGACCTGTGACCTGTTGAAATTTCTCCAGATGGTCAGAAATGGACATTTTTTAATGTTTCATTTTTTGACTGCAAATGACTATTCCATGTAAATTATCACTTTTGGAACAAAAACAAGTGTGCTTAGAGTCACTTTAATGCCTGAAATTGGTCGAAATAGAAGCTTCTGAATAGGAGAAACTGTCTGTATTAATGGCAATTTTGGTCACATTGAGGCTTCAAAAAGTAGTTATTCAACATGAGGCACAATCCAAATGACATTTTGAATAAATTTTTCTACAGTCCAAAAAAATCAATTTTCTGATGAAAAACGATGACCCGTGACCTGTCGAAATTTCTCCAGATGGTCAGAAATGGAAATTTTTTTATGTTTAATTTTTTTACTGTAAATGACTATTCCATGTGAATTATCACTTTTGGAACAAAAACAAGTGTGTTTAGAGTCACTTTAATGCCTGAAATTGGTCGAAATAGAAGCTTCTGAATTGGAGAAAATGTCTTTAAAAATGGCAATTTTCGTCACATTGAGGCTTTAAAAAGTAGTTATCCAACATGAGGCACAATCCAAATGACATTTTGAATCAATTTTTCTACAGTCCAAAAAATCAATTTTCTGATGAAAAACGATGACCCGTGACCTGTCGAAATTTTTCCAGATGGTCAGAAATGGAAATTTTTTAATGTTTAATTTTTATACTGTAAATGACTATTCCATGTGAATTATCACTTTTGGAATTTAAATAAGTGTGTTTAGAGTCACTTTAATGCCTGAAATTGGTCGAAGTAGAAGCTTCTGAATAGGAGAAAATGTCTGTATTAATGGCAATTCTGGTCACATTGAGGCTTCAAAAAGTAGTTATTCAACATGAGGCACAATCCAAATGACATTTTGAATCAATTTTTCTACAGTCCAAAAAAATCAATTTTCTGATGAAAAACGATGACCTGTGACCTGTTGAAATTTCTCCAGATGGTCAGAAATGGACATTTTTTAATGTTTCATTTTTTGACTGCAAATGACTATTCCATGTAAATTATCACTTTTGGAACAAAAACAAGTGTGCTTAGAGTCACTTTAATGCCTGAAATTGGTCGAAATAGAAGCTTCTGAATAGGAGAAAAAGTCTGTAATAATGGCAATTTTGGTCACATTGAGGCTTTAAAAAGTAGTTATTCAACATAAGGCACATTCCAAATGACATTTTGAATCAATTTTTCTAGAGTCCAAAAACTCAATTTTCTGATGAAAAACGATGACCCGTGACCTGTCGAAATTTCTCCAGATGGTCAGAAATGGAAATTTTTTAATGTTTAATATTTTTACTGTAAAAGACTATTCCATGTAAATTATCACTTTTGGAACTAAAATAAGTGTTTAGAGTCACTTTAATGCCTGAAATTGGTCAAAATAGAAGCTTCTGAATAGGAGCAAAAGTCTGTAATAATGGCAATTTTGGTCACATTGAAGCTTTAAAAAGTAGTTATTCAACAGGAGGCACATTCCAAATGACATTTTTAATCAATTTTTCTACAGTCCAAAAAAGCAATTTTCTGATGAAAAACGATGACCCGTGACCTCTCGAAATTTCTCCAGATGGTCAGAAATGGAAATTTTTTAATGTTTATTTTTTTTACTGTAAATGACTATTCCATGTGAATTATCACTTTTGGAACTAAAATAAGGGTGTTTAGAGTCACTTTAATGCCTGAAATTGGTCGAAATAGAAGCTTCGGAATAGGAGAAAATGTCTTTAAAAATGGCAATTTTCGTCACATTGAGGCTTTAAAAAGTAGATATTCAACATGAGGCACAATCCAAATGACATTTTGAATCAATTTTTCTACAGTCCAAAAAATCAATTTTCTGATGAAAAACGATGACCCGTGACCTGTCGAAATTTCTCCAGATGGTCAGAAATGGAAATTTTTTAATGTTTAATTTTTATACTGTAAATGACTATTCCATGTGAATTATCACTTTTGGAATTTAAATAAGTGTGTTTAGAGTCACTTTAATGCCTGAAATTGGTCGAAATAGAAGCTTCTGAATAGGAGAAACTGTCTGTATTAATGGCAATTTTGGTCACATTGAGGCTTCAAAAAGTAGTTATTCAACATGAGGCACAATCCAAATGACATTTTGAATAAATTTTTCTACAGTCCAAAAAATCTATTTTCTGATGAAAAACGATGACCCGTGACCTGTCGAAATTTCTCCAGATTGTCAGAAATGGAAATTTTTTAATGTTTAGTTTTTTGACTGCAAATAACTATTCCATGTAAAATATCACTTTTGGAACAAAAATAAGTGTGTTTAGAGTCACTTTAATGCCTGAAATTGGTCGAAAAAGAAGCTTCTGAGTAGGAGAAAATGTCTGTAAAAATGTCAATTTTGGTCACATTGAGGCTTTAAAAAGTAGTTATTCAACACGATGCACATTCCAAATGACATTTTGAATCAATTTTTCTACAGTCCAAAAAATCAATTTTCTGATGAAAAACGATGACCCGTGACCTGTCGAAATTTCTCCAGATGGTCAGAAATGGAAATTTTTTAATGTTTAATATTTTTACTGTAAATGACTATTCCATGTAAATTATCACTTTTGGAACTAAAATAAGTGTTTAGAGTCACTTTAATGCCTGAAATTGGTCAAAATAGAAGCTTCTGAATAGGAGCAAAAGTCTGTAATAATGGCAATTTTGGTCACATTGAAGCTTTAAAAAGTAGTTATTCAACAGGAGGCACATTCCAAATGACATTTTTAATCAATTTTTCTACAGTCCAAAAAAGCAATTTTCTGATGAAAAACGATGACCCGTGACCTCTCGAAATTTCTCCAGATGGTCAGAAATGGAAATTTTTTAATGTTTATTTTTTTTACTGTAAATGACTATTCCATGTGAATTATCACTTTTGGAACAAAAATAAGGGTGTTTAGAGTCACTTTAATGCCTGAAATTGGTCGAAATAGAAGCTTCGGAATAGGAGAAAATGTCTTTAAAAATGGCAATTTTGGTCACATTGAGGCTTTAAAAAGTAGATATTCAACATGAGGCACAATCCAAATGACATTTTGAATCAATTTTTCTACAGTCCAAAAAATCAATTTTCTGATGAAAAACGATGACCCGTGACCTGTCGAAATTTCTCCAGATGGTCAGAAATGGAAATTTTTTAATGTTTAATTTTTATACTGTAAATGACTATTCCATGTGAATTATCACTTTTGGAATTTAAATAAGTGTGTTTAGAGTCACTTTAATGCCTGAAATTGGTCGAAATAGAAGCTTCTGAATAGGAGAAACTGTCTGTATTAATGGCAATTTTGGTCACATTGAGGCTTCAAAAAGTAGTTATTCAACATAAGGCACATTCCAAATGACATTTTGAATCAATTTTTCTAGAGTCCAAAAAATCAATTTTCTGATGAAAAACGATGACCCGTGACCTGTCGAAATTTTCCAGATTGTCAGAAATGGAAATTTTTTAATGTTTAGTTTTATGACTGCAAATAACTATTCCATGTAAAATATCACTTTTGGAACAAAAATAAGGGTGTTTAGAGTCACTTTAATGCCTGAAATTGGTCGAAATAGAAGCTTCTGAATAGGAGAAAATGTCTTTAAAATGGCAATTTTCGTCACATTGAGGCTTTAAAAAGTAGTTATTCAACATGAGGCACAATCCAAATGACATTTTGAATCAATTTTTCTACAGTCCAAAAAATCAATTTTCTGATGAAAAACGATGACCCGTGACCTGTCGAAATTTCTCCAGATGGTCAGAAATGGAAATTTTTTAATGTTTAATTTTTATACTGTAAATGACTATTCCATGTGAATTATCACTTTTGGAATTTAAATAAGTGTGTTTAGAGTCACTTTAATGCCTGAAATTGGTCGAAGTAGCAGCTTCAGAATAGGAGAAAATGTCTGTATTAATGGCAATTTTGGTCACATTGAGGCTTCAAAAAGTAGTTATTCAACATGAGGCACAATCCAAATGACATTTTGAATCAATTTTTCTACAGTCCAAAAAAATCAATTTTCTGATGAAAAACGATGACCCGTGACCTGTCGAAATTTCTCCAGATGGTCAGAAATGGAATTTTTTTATGTTTAATTTTTTTTACTGTAAATGACTATTCCATGTGAATTATCACTTTTGGAACAAAAATAAGGGTGTTTAGAGTCACTTTAATGCCTGAAATTGGTCGAAATAGAAGCTTCTGAATAGGAGCAAAAGTGTGTAATAATGGCAATTTTGTCACATTGAAGCTTTAAAAAGTAGTTATTCAACATGAGGCACATTCCAAATGACATTTTTAATCAATTTT
Organism: Triturus cristatus; assembly: GCF_964204655.1. Taxonomy (NCBI): domain Eukaryota; kingdom Metazoa; phylum Chordata; class Amphibia; order Caudata; family Salamandridae; genus Triturus; species Triturus cristatus. The sequence continues at coordinate 889,878,059 of NC_140593.1, forward strand.
TCTACAGTCCAAAAAATCAATTTTCTGATAAAAAATGATGACCCGTGACCTCTCGAAATTTCTCTAGATGGTCAGAAATGGAATTTTTTTAACGTTTAATTTTTTGACTGCAAATGACTATTCCATGTGAATTATCACTTTTGGAACTAAAATAAGTGTGTTTAGAGTAATTTTAATTACTGAAATTGGTCAAAAAAGAAGCTACTGAGTAGGAGAAAATGTCTGTAAAAATGGCAATTTTGGTCACGTTGAGGCTTCAAAAAGGAGTTATTCGACATGAGGCACAATCCAAACGACATTTTGAATCAATTTTTCTAGAGTCCAAAAAATCAATTTTCTGATGAAAAACGATGACCCGTGACCTGTCGAAATTTCTCCAGATTGTCAGAAATGGAAATTTTTTAATGTTTAGTTTTTTGACTGCAAATAACTATTCCATGTAAACTATCACTTTTGGAACTAAAATAAGTGTTTAGAGTCACTTTAATGCCTGAAATTGGTCAAAATAGAAGCTTCTGAATAGGAGCAAAAGTCTGTAATAATGGCAATTTTGGTCACATTGAAGCTTTAAAAAGTAGTTATTCAACATGAGGCACATTCCAAATGACATTTTTACTCAATTTTTCTACAGTCCAAAAAATCAATTTTCTGATGAAAAACGATGACCAGTGACCTCTCGAAATTTCTCCAGATGGTCAGAAATGGAAATATTTTAACGTTTAATTTTTATACTGTAAATGTCTATTCCATGTGAATTATCACTTTTGGAATTTAAATAAGTGTGTTTAGAGTCACTTTAATGCCTGAAATTGGTCGAAGTAGAAGCTTCTGAATAGGAGAAAATGTCTGTATTAATGGCAATTCTGGTCACATTGAGGCTTCAAAAAGTAGTTATTCAACATGAGGCACAATCCAAATGACATTTTGAATCAATTTTTCTACAGTCCAAAAAAATCAATTTTCTGATGAAAAACGATGACCTGTGACCTGTTGAAATTTCTCCAGATGGTCAGAAATGGACATTTTTTAATGTTTCATTTTTTGACTGCAAATGACTATTCCATGTAAATTATCACTTTTGGAACAAAAACAAGTGTGCTTAGAGTCACTTTAATGCCTGAAATTGGTCGAAATAGAAGCTTCTGAATAGGAGAAAAAGTCTGTAATAATGGCAATTTTGGTCACATTGAGGCTTTAAAAAGTAGTTATTCAACATAAGGCACATTCCAAATGACATTTTGAATCAATTTTTCTAGAGTCCAAAAACTCAGTTTTCTGATGAAAAACGATGACCCGTGACCTGTCGAAATTTCTCCAGATGGTCAGAAATGGACATTTTTTAATGTTTAATATTTTTACTGTAAAAGACTATTCCATGTAAATTATCACTTTTGGAACTAAAATAAGTGTTTAGAGTCACTTTAATGCCTGAAATTGGTCATAAATAGAAGCTTCTGAATAGGAGCAAAAGTTTGTAATAATGGCAATTTTGGTCACATTGAAGCTTTAAAAATTAGTTATTCAACAGGAGGCACATTCCAAATGACATTTTTAATCAATTTTTCTACAGTCCAAAAAAGCAATTTTCTGATGAAAAACGATGACCCGTGACCTCTCGAAATTTCTCCAGATGGTCAGAAATGGAAATTTTTTAATGTTTATTTTTTTTACTGTAAATGACTATTCCATGTGAATTATCACTTTTGGAACAAAAATAAGGGTGTTTAGAGTCACTTTAATGCCTGAAATTGGTCGAAATAGAAGCTTCGGAATAGGAGAAAATGTCTTTAAAAATGGCAATTTTCGTCACATTGAGGCTTTAAAAAGTAGATATTCAACATGAGGCACAATCCAAATGACATTTTGAATCAATTTTTCTACAGTCCAAAAAATCAATTTTCTGATGAAAAACGATGACCCGTGACCTGTCGAAATTACTCCAGATGGTCAGAAATGGAAATTTTTTAATGTTTAATTTTTATACTGTAAATGACTATTCCATGTGAATTATCACTTTTGGAATTTAAATAAGTGTGTTTAGAGTCACTTTAATGCCTGAAATTGGTCGAAATAGAAGCTTCTGAATAGGAGAAACTGTCTGTATTAATGGCAATTTTGGTCACATTGAGGCTTCAAAAAGTAGTTATTCAACATGAGGCACAATCCAAATGACATTTTGAATAAATTTTTCTACAGTCCAAAAAATCTATTTTCTGATGAAAAACGATGACCCGTGACCTGTCGAAATTTCTCCAGATTGTCAGAAATGGAAATTTTTTAATGTTTAGTTTTTTGACTGCAAATAACTATTCCATGTAAAATATCACTTTTGGAACAAAAATAAGTGTGTTTAGAGTCACTTTAATGCCTGAAATTGGTCGAAAAAGAAGCTTCTGAGTAGGAGAAAATGTCTGTAAAAATGGCAATTTTGGTCACATTGAGGCTTTAAAAAGTAGTTATTCAACACGATGCACATTCCAAATGACATTTTGAATCAATTTTTCTACAGTCCAAAAAATCAATTTTCTGATGAAAAACGATGACCCGTGACCTGTCGAAATTTCTCCAGATGGTCAGAAATGGAAATTTTTTAATGTTTAATATTTTTACTGTAAATGACTATTCCATGTAAATTATCACTTTTGGAACTAAAATAAGTGTTTAGAGTCACTTTAATGCCTGAAATTGGTCAAAATAGAAGCTTCTGAATAGGAGCAAAAGTCTGTAATAATGGCAATTTTGTCACATTGAAGCTTTAAAAAGTAGTTATTCAACATGAGGCACATTCCAAATGACATTTTTAATCAATTTTTCTACAGTCCAAAAAATCAATTTTCTGATAAAAAATGATGACCCGTGACCTCTCGAAATTTCTCCAGATGGTCAGAAATGGAATTTTTTTAACGTTTAATTTTTTGACTGCAAATGACTATTCCATGTGAATTATCACTTTTGGAACTAAAATAAGTGTGTTTAGAGTAATTTTAATTACTGAAATTGGTCAAAAAAGAAGCTTCTGAGTAGGAGAAAATGTCTGTAAAAATGGCAATTTTGGTCACGTTGAGGCTTCAAAAAGTAGTTATTCAACATGAGGCACAATCCAAATGACATTTTGAATCAATTTTTCTAGAGTCCAAAAAATCAATTTTCTGATGAAAAACGATGACCCGTGACCTGTCGAAATTTCTCCAGATTGTCAGAAATGGAAATTTTTTAATGTTTAGTTTTTTGACTGCAAATACCTATTCCATGTAAACTATCACTTTTGGAACTAAAATAAGTGTTTAGAGTCACTTTAATGCCTGAAATTGGTCAAAATAGAAGCTTCTGAATAGGAGCAAAAGTCTGTAATAATGGCAATTTTGGTCACATTGAGGCTTCAAAAAGTAGTTATTCAACATGAGGCACAATCCAAATGACATTTTGAATAAATTTTTCTACAGTCCAAAAAATCTATTTTCTGATGAAAAACGATGACCCGTGACCTGTCGAAATTTCTCCAGATTGTCAGAAATGGAAATTTTTTAATGTTTAGTTTTTTGACTGCAAATAACTATTCCATGTAAAATATCACTTTTGGAACAAAAATAAGTGTGTTTAGAGTCACTTTAATGCCTGAAATTGGTCGAAAAAGAAGCTTCTGAGTAGGAGAAAATGTCTGTAAAAATGGCAATTTTGGTCACATTGAGGCTTTAAAAAGTAGTTATTCAACACGATGCACATTCCAAATGACATTTTGAATCAATTTTTCTACAGTCCAAAAAATCAATTTTCTGATGAAAAACGATGACCCGTGACCTGTCGAAATTTCTCCAGATGGTCAGAAATGGAAATTTTTTAATGTTTAATATTTTTACTGTAAATGACTATTCCATGTAAATGATCACTTTTGGAACTAAAATAAGTGTTTAGAGTCACTTTAATGCCTGAAATTGGTCAAAATAGAAGCTTCTGAATAGGAGCAAAAGTCTGTAATAATGGCAATTTTGTCACATTGAAGCTTTAAAAAGTAGTTATTCAACATGAGGCACATTCCAAATGACATTTTTAATCAATTTTTCTACAGTCCAAAAAATCAATTTTCTGATAAAAAATGATGACCCGTGACCTCTCGAAATTTCTCCAGATGGTCAGAAATGGAATTTTTTTAACGTTTAATTTTTTGACTGCAAATGACTATTCCATGTGAATTATCACTTTTGGAACTAAAATAAGTGTGTTTAGAGTAATTTTAATTACTGAAATTGGTCAAAAAAGAAGCTTCTGAGTAGGAGAAAATGTCTGTAAAAATGGCAATTTTGGTCACGTTGAGGCTTCAAAAAGTAGTTATTCAACATGAGGCACAATCCAAATGACATTTTGAATCAATTTTTCTAGAGTCCAAAAAATCAATTTTCTGATGAAAAACGATGACCCGTGACCTGTCGAAATTTCTCCAGATTGTCAGAAATGGAAATTTTTTAATGTTTAGTTTTTTGACTGCAAATACCTATTCCATGTAAACTATCACTTTTGGAACTAAAATAAGTGTTTAGAGTCACTTTAATGCCTGAAATTGGTCAAAATAGAAGCTTCTGAATAGGAGCAAAAGTCTGTAATAATGGCAATTTTGGTCACATTGAAGCTTTAAAAAGTAGTTATTCAACATGAGGCACATTCCAAATGACATTTTTAATCAATTTTTCTACAGTCCAAAAAATCAATTTTCTGATGAAAAACGATGACCCGTGACCTCTCGAAATTTCTCCAGATGGTCAGAAATGGAAATATTTTAACGTTTAATTTTTTGACTGCAAATGACTATTCCATGTAAATTATCACTTTTGGAACACAAATAAGGGTGTTTAGAGTCACTTTAATGCCTGAAATTGGTCGAAATAGAAGCTTCGGAATAGGAGAAAATGTCTTTAAAAATGGCAATTTTCGTCACATTGAGGCTTTAAAAAGTAGATATTCAACATGAGGCACAATCCAAATGACATTTTGAATCAATTTTTCTACAGTCCAAAAAATCAATTTTCTGATGAAAAACGATGACCCGTGACCTGTCGAAATTTCTCCAGATGGTCAGAAATGGAAATTTTTTAATGTTTAATTTTTATACTGTAAATGACTATTCCATGTGAATTATCACTTTTGGAATTTAAATAAGTGTGTTTAGAGTCACTTTAATGCCTGCAATTGGTCGAAAAAGAAGCTTCTGAGTAGGAGAAAAAGTCTGTAATTATATCAATTTTGGTCACATTGAAGCTTTAAAAAGTAGTTATTCAACATGAGGCACATTCCAAATGACATTTTTAATCAATTTTTCTACAGTCCAAAAAAATCAATTTTCTGATGAAAAACGATGACCCGTGACCTCTCGAAATTTCTCCAGATGGTCAGAAATGGAATTTTTTTAACGTTTAATTTTTTGACTGCAAATGACTATTCCATGTGAATTATCACTTTTGGAACTAAAATAATTGTGTTTAGAGTAATTTTAATTACTGAAATTGGTCAAAAAAGAAGCTTCTGAGTAGGAGAAAATGTCTGTAAAAATGGCAATTTTGGTCACGTTGAGGCTTCAAAAAGTAGTTATTCAACATGAGGCACAATCCAAATGACATTTTGAATCAATTTTTCTAGAGTCCAAAAAATCAATTTTCTGATGAAAAACGATGACCCGTGACCTGTCGAAATTTCTCCAGATGGTCAGAAATGGAAATTTTTTAATGTTTAATATTTTTACTGTAAATGACTATTCCATGTAAATTATCACTTTTGGAACTAAAATAAGTGTTTAGAGTCACTTTAATGCCTGAAATTGGTCAAAATAGAAGCTTCTGAATAGGAGCAAAAGTCTGTAATAATGGCAATTTTGGTCACATTGAAGCTTTAAAAAGTAGTTAATCAACAGGAGGCACATTCCAAATGACATTTTTAATCAATTTTTCTACAGTCCAAAAAAGCAATTTTCTGATGAAAAACGATGACCCGTGACCTCTCGAAATTTCTCCAGATGGTCATGAATGGAAATTTTTTAATGTTTAATTTTTATACTGTAAATGACTATTCCATGTGAATTATCACTTTTGGAATTTAAATAAGTGTGTTTAGAGTCACTTTAATGCCTGAAATTGGTCGAAGTAGAAGCTTCTGAATAGGAGAAAATGTCTGTATTAATGGCAATTTTGGTCACATTGAGGCTTCAAAAAGTAGTTATTCAACATGAGGCACAATCCAAATGACATTTTGAATCAATTTTTCTACAGTCCAAAAAAATCTATTTTCTGATGAAAAACGATGACCTGTGACCTGTTGAAATTTCTCCAGATGGTCAGAAATGGACATTTTTTAATGTTTCATTTTTTGACTGCAAATGACTATTCCATGTAAATTATCACTTTTGGAACAAAAACAAGTGTGCTTAGAGTCACTTTAATGCCTGAAATTGGTCGAAATAGAAGCTTCTGAATAGGAGAAACTGTCTGTATTAATGGCAATTTTGGTCACATTGAGGCTTCAAAAAGTAGTTATTCAACATGAGGCACAATCCAAATGACATTTTGAATAAATTTTTCTACAGTCCAAAAAAATCAATTTTCTGATGAAAAACGATGACCCGTGACCTGTCGAAATTTCTCCAGATGGTCAGAAATGGAAATTTTTTTATGTTTAATTTTTTTACTGTAAATGACTATTCCATGTGAATTATCACTTTTGGAACAAAAACAAGTGTGTTTAGAGTCACTTTAATGCCTGAAATTGGTCGAAATAGAAGCTTCTGAATTGGAGAAAATGTCTTTAAAAATGGCAATTTTCGTCACATTGAGGCTTTAAAAAGTAGTTATCCAACATGAGGCACAATCCAAATGACATTTTGAATCAATTTTTCTACAGTCCAAAAAATCAATTTTCTGATGAAAAACGATGACCCGTGACCTGTCGAAATTTTTCCAGATGGTCAGAAATGGAAATTTTTTAATGTTTAATTTTTATACTGTAAATGACTATTCCATGTGAATTATCACTTTTGGAATTTAAATAAGTGTGTTTAGAGTCACTTTAATGCCTGAAATTGGTCGAAGTAGAAGCTTCTGAATAGGAGAAAATGTCTGTATTAATGGCAATTCTGGTCACATTGAGGCTTCAAAAAGTAGTTATTCAACATGAGGCACAATCCAAATGACATTTTGAATCAATTTTTCTACAGTCCAAAAAAATCAATTTTCTGATGAAAAACGATGACCTGTGACCTGTTGAAATTTCTCCAGATGGTCAGAAATGGACATTTTTTAATGTTTCATTTTTTGACTGCAAATGACTATTCCATGTAAATTATCACTTTTGGAACAAAAACAAGTGTGCTTAGAGTCACTTTAATGCCTGAAATTGGTCGAAATAGAAGCTTCTGAATAGGAGAAAAAGTCTGTAATAATGGCAATTTTGGTCACATTGAGGCTTTAAAAAGTAGTTATTCAACATAAGGCACATTCCAAATGACATTTTGAATCAATTTTTCTAGAGTCCAAAAACTCAATTTTCTGATGAAAAACGATGACCCGTGACCTGTCGAAATTTCTCCAGATGGTCAGAAATGGAAATTTTTTAATGTTTAATATTTTTACTGTAAAAGACTATTCCATGTAAATTATCACTTTTGGAACTAAAATAAGTGTTTAGAGTCACTTTAATGCCTGAAATTGGTCAAAATAGAAGCTTCTGAATAGGAGCAAAAGTCTGTAATAATGGCAATTTTGGTCACATTGAAGCTTTAAAAAGTAGTTATTCAACAGGAGGCACATTCCAAATGACATTTTTAATCAATTTTTCTACAGTCCAAAAAAGCAATTTTCTGATGAAAAACGATGACCCGTGACCTCTCGAAATTTCTCCAGATGGTCAGAAATGGAAATTTTTTAATGTTTATTTTTTTTACTGTAAATGACTATTCCATGTGAATTATCACTTTTGGAACTAAAATAAGGGTGTTTAGAGTCACTTTAATGCCTGAAATTGGTCGAAATAGAAGCTTCGGAATAGGAGAAAATGTCTTTAAAAATGGCAATTTTCGTCACATTGAGGCTTTAAAAAGTAGATATTCAACATGAGGCACAATCCAAATGACATTTTGAATCAATTTTTCTACAGTCCAAAAAATCAATTTTCTGATGAAAAACGATGACCCGTGACCTGTCGAAATTTCTCCAGATGGTCAGAAATGGAAATTTTTTAATGTTTAATTTTTATACTGTAAATGACTATTCCATGTGAATTATCACTTTTGGAATTTAAATAAGTGTGTTTAGAGTCACTTTAATGCCTGAAATTGGTCGAAATAGAAGCTTCTGAATAGGAGAAACTGTCTGTATTAATGGCAATTTTGGTCACATTGAGGCTTCAAAAAGTAGTTATTCAACATGAGGCACAATCCAAATGACATTTTGAATAAATTTTTCTACAGTCCAAAAAATCTATTTTCTGATGAAAAACGATGACCCGTGACCTGTCGAAATTTCTCCAGATTGTCAGAAATGGAAATTTTTTAATGTTTAGTTTTTTGACTGCAAATAACTATTCCATGTAAAATATCACTTTTGGAACAAAAATAAGTGTGTTTAGAGTCACTTTAATGCCTGAAATTGGTCGAAAAAGAAGCTTCTGAGTAGGAGAAAATGTCTGTAAAAATGTCAATTTTGGTCACATTGAGGCTTTAAAAAGTAGTTATTCAACACGATGCACATTCCAAATGACATTTTGAATCAATTTTTCTACAGTCCAAAAAATCAATTTTCTGATGAAAAACGATGACCCGTGACCTGTCGAAATTTCTCCAGATGGTCAGAAATGGAAATTTTTTAATGTTTAATATTTTTACTGTAAATGACTATTCCATGTAAATTATCACTTTTGGAACTAAAATAAGTGTTTAGAGTCACTTTAATGCCTGAAATTGGTCAAAATAGAAGCTTCTGAATAGGAGCAAAAGTCTGTAATAATGGCAATTTTGGTCACATTGAAGCTTTAAAAAGTAGTTATTCAACAGGAGGCACATTCCAAATGACATTTTTAATCAATTTTTCTACAGTCCAAAAAAGCAATTTTCTGATGAAAAACGATGACCCGTGACCTCTCGAAATTTCTCCAGATGGTCAGAAATGGAAATTTTTTAATGTTTATTTTTTTTACTGTAAATGACTATTCCATGTGAATTATCACTTTTGGAACTAAAATAAGGGTGTTTAGAGTCACTTTAATGCCTGAAATTGGTCGAAATAGAAGCTTCGGAATAGGAGAAAATGTCTTTAAAAATGGCAATTTTCGTCACATTGAGGCTTTAAAAAGTAGATATTCAACATGAGGCACAATCCAAATGACATTTTGAATCAATTTTTCTACAGTCCAAAAAATCAATTTTCTGATGAAAAACGATGACCCGTGACCTGTCGAAATTTCTCCAGATGGTCAGAAATGGAAATTTTTTAATGTTTAATTTTTATACTGTAAATGACTATTCCATGTGAATTATCACTTTTGGAATTTAAATAAGTGTGTTTAGAGTCACTTTAATGCCTGAAATTGGTCGAAATAGAAGCTTCTGAATAGGAGAAACTGTCTGTATTAATGGCAATTTTGGTCACATTGAGGCTTCAAAAAGTAGTTATTCAACATGAGGCACAATCCAAATGACATTTTGAATAAATTTTTCTACAGTCCAAAAAATCTATTTTCTGATGAAAAACGATGACCCGTGACCTGTCGAAATTTCTCCAGATTGTCAGAAATGGAAATTTTTTAATGTTTAGTTTTTTGACTGCAAATAACTATTCCATGTAAAATATCACTTTTGGAACAAAAATAAGTGTGTTTAGAGTCACTTTAATGCCTGAAATTGGTCGAAAAAGAAGCTTCTGAGTAGGAGAAAATGTCTGTAAAAATGTCAATTTTGGTCACATTGAGGCTTTAAAAAGTAGTTATTCAACACGATGCACATTCCAAATGACATTTTGAATCAATTTTTCTACAGTCCAAAAAATCAATTTTCTGATGAAAAACGATGACCCGTGACCTGTCGAAATTTCTCCAGATGGTCAGAAATGGAAATTTTTTAATGTTTAATATTTTTACTGTAAATGACTATTCCATGTAAATTATCACTTTTGGAACTAAAATAAGTGTTTAGAGTCACTTTAATGCCTGAAATTGGTCAAAATAGAAGCTTCTGAATAGGAGCAAAAGTCTGTAATAATGGCAATTTTGGTCACATTGAAGCTTTAAAAAGTAGTTATTCAACAGGAGGCACATTCCAAATGACATTTTTAATCAATTTTTCTACAGTCCAAAAAAGCAATTTTCTGATGAAAAACGATGACCCGTGACCTCTCGAAATTTCTCCAGATGGTCAGAAATGGAAATTTTTTAATGTTTATTTTTTTTACTGTAAATGACTATTCCATGTGAATTATCACTTTTGGAACAAAAATAAGGGTGTTTAGAGTCACTTTAATGCCTGAAATTGGTCGAAATAGAAGCTTCGGAATAGGAGAAAATGTCTTTAAAAATGGCAATTTTGGTCACATTGAGGCTTTAAAAAGTAGATATTCAACATGAGGCACAATCCAAATGACATTTTGAATCAATTTTTCTACAGTCCAAAAAATCAATTTTCTGATGAAAAACGATGACCCGTGACCTGTCGAAATTTCTCCAGATGGTCAGAAATGGAAATTTTTTAATGTTTAATTTTTATACTGTAAATGACTATTCCATGTGAATTATCACTTTTGGAATTTAAATAAGTGTGTTTAGAGTCACTTTAATGCCTGAAATTGGTCGAAATAGAAGCTTCTGAATAGGAGAAACTGTCTGTATTAATGGCAATTTTGGTCACATTGAGGCTTCAAAAAGTAGTTATTCAACATAAGGCACATTCCAAATGACATTTTGAATCAATTTTTCTAGAGTCCAAAAAATCAATTTTCTGATGAAAAACGATGACCCGTGACCTGTCGAAATTTTCCAGATTGTCAGAAATGGAAATTTTTTAATGTTTAGTTTTATGACTGCAAATAACTATTCCATGTAAAATATCACTTTTGGAACAAAAATAAGGGTGTTTAGAGTCACTTTAATGCCTGAAATTGGTCGAAATAGAAGCTTCTGAATAGGAGAAAATGTCTTTAAAATGGCAATTTTCGTCACATTGAGGCTTTAAAAAGTAGTTATTCAACATGAGGCACAATCCAAATGACATTTTGAATCAATTTTTCTACAGTCCAAAAAATCAATTTTCTGATGAAAAACGATGACCCGTGACCTGTCGAAATTTCTCCAGATGGTCAGAAATGGAAATTTTTTAATGTTTAATTTTTATACTGTAAATGACTATTCCATGTGAATTATCACTTTTGGAATTTAAATAAGTGTGTTTAGAGTCACTTTAATGCCTGAAATTGGTCGAAGTAGCAGCTTCAGAATAGGAGAAAATGTCTGTATTAATGGCAATTTTGGTCACATTGAGGCTTCAAAAAGTAGTTATTCAACATGAGGCACAATCCAAATGACATTTTGAATCAATTTTTCTACAGTCCAAAAAAATCAATTTTCTGATGAAAAACGATGACCCGTGACCTGTCGAAATTTCTCCAGATGGTCAGAAATGGAATTTTTTTATGTTTAATTTTTTTTACTGTAAATGACTATTCCATGTGAATTATCACTTTTGGAACAAAAATAAGGGTGTTTAGAGTCACTTTAATGCCTGAAATTGGTCGAAATAGAAGCTTCTGAATAGGAGCAAAAGTGTGTAATAATGGCAATTTTGTCACATTGAAGCTTTAAAAAGTAGTTATTCAACATGAGGCACATTCCAAATGACATTTTTAATCAATTTTTCTACAGTCCAAAAAATCAATTTTCTGATAAAAAATGATGACCCGTGACCTCTCGAAATTTCTCTAGATGGTCAGAAATGGAATTTTTTTAACGTTTAATTTTTTGACTGCAAATGACTATTCCATGTGAATTATCACTTTTGGAACTAAAATAAGTGTGTTTAGAGTAATTTTAATTACTGAAATTGGTCAAAAAAGAAGCTACTGAGTAGGAGAAAATGTCTGTAAAAATGGCAATTTTGGTCACGTTGAGGCTTCAAAAAGGAGTTATTCGACATGAGGCACAATCCAAACGACATTTTGAATCAATTTTTCTAGAGTCCAAAAAATCAATTTTCTGATGAAAAACGATGACCCGTGACCTGTCGAAATTTCTCCAGATTGTCAGAAATGGAAATTTTTTAATGTTTAGTTTTTTGACTGCAAATAACTATTCCATGTAAACTATCACTTTTGGAACTAAAATAAGTGTTTAGAGTCACTTTAATGCCTGAAATTGGTCAAAATAGAAGCTTCTGAATAGGAGCAAAAGTCTGTAATAATGGCAATTTTGGTCACATTGAAGCTTTAAAAAGTAGTTATTCAACATGAGGCACATTCCAAATGACATTTTTACTCAATTTTTCTACAGTCCAAAAAATCAATTTTCTGATGAAAAACGATGACCAGTGACCTCTCGAAATTTCTCCAGATGGTCAGAAATGGAAATATTTTAACGTTTAATTTTTATACTGTAAATGTCTATTCCATGTGAATTATCACTTTTGGAATTTAAATAAGTGGGTTTAGAGTCACTTTAATGCCTGAAATTGGTCGAAGTAGAAGCTTCTGAATAGGAGAAAATGTCTGTATTAATGGCAATTCTGGTCACATTGAGGCTTCAAAAAGTAGTTATTCAACATGAGGCACAATCCAAATGACATTTTGAATCAATTTTTCTACAGTCCAAAAAAATCAATTTTCTGATGAAAAACGATGACCTGTGACCTGTTGAAATTTCTCCAGATGGTCAGAAATGGACATTTTTTAATGTTTCATTTTTTGACTGCAAATGACTATTCCATGTAAATTATCACTTTTGGAACAAAAACAAGTGTGCTTAGAGTCACTTTAATGCCTGAAATTGGTCGAAATAGAAGCTTCTGAATAGGAGAAAAAGTCTGTAATAATGGCAATTTTGGTCACATTGAGGCTTTAAAAAGTAGTTATTCAACATAAGGCACATTCCAAATGACATTTTGAATCAATTTTTCTAGAGTCCAAAAACTCAATTTTCTGATGAAAAACGATGACCCGTGACCTGTCGAAATTTCTCCAGATGGTCAGAAATGGACATTTTTTAATGTTTAATATTTTTACTGTAAAAGACTATTCCATGTAAATTATCACTTTTGGAACTAAAATAAGTGTTTAGAGTCACTTTAATGCCTGAAATTGGTCATAAATAGAAGCTTCTGAATAGGAGCAAAAGTTTGTAATAATGGCAATTTTGGTCACATTGAAGCTTTAAAAAGTAGTTATTCAACAGGAGGCACATTCCAAATGACATTTTTAATCAATTTTTCTACAGTCCAAAAAAGCAATTTTCTGATGAAAAACGATGACCCGTGACCTCTCGAAATTTCTCCAGATGGTCAGAAATGGAAATTTTTTAATGTTTATTTTTTTTACTGTAAATGACTATTCCATGTGAATTATCACTTTTGGAACAAAAATAAGGGTGTTTAGAGTCACTTTAATGCCTGAAATTGGTCGAAATAGAAGCTTCGGAATAGGAGAAAATGTCTTTAAAAATGGCAATTTTCGTCACATTGAGGCTTTAAAAAGTAGATATTCAACATGAGGCACAATCCAAATGACATTTTGAATCAATTTTTCTACAGTCCAAAAAATCAATTTTCTGATGAAAAACGATGACCCGTGACCTGTCGAAATTACTCCAGATGGTCAGAAATGGAAATTTTTTAATGTTTAATTTTTATACTGTAAATGACTATTCCATGTGAATTATCACTTTTGGAATTTAAATAAGTGTGTTTAGAGTCACTTTAATGCCTGAAATTGGTCGAAATAGAAGCTTCTGAATAGGAGAAACTGTCTGTATTAATGGCAATTTTGGTCACATTGAGGCTTCAAAAAGTAGTTATTCAACATGAGGCACAATCCAAATGACATTTTGAATAAATTTTTCTACAGTCCAAAAAATCTATTTTCTGATGAAAAACGATGACCCGTGACCTGTCGAAATTTCTCCAGATTGTCAGAAATGGAAATTTTTTAATGTTTAGTTTTTTGACTGCAAATAACTATTCCATGTAAAATATCACTTTTGGAACAAAAATAAGTGTGTTTAGAGTCACTTTAATGCCTGAAATTGGTCGAAAAAGAAGCTTCTGAGTAGGAGAAAATGTCTGTAAAAATGGCAATTTTGGTCACATTGAGGCTTTAAAAAGTAGTTATTCAACACGATGCACATTCCAAATGACATTTTGAATCAATTTTTCTACAGTCCAAAAAATCAATTTTCTGATGAAAAACGATGACCCGTGACCTGTCGAAATTTCTCCAGATGGTCAGAAATGGAAATTTTTTAATGTTTAATATTTTTACTGTAAATGACTATTCCATGTAAATTATCACTTTTGGAACTAAAATAAGTGTTTAGAGTCACTTTAATGCCTGAAATTGGTCAAAATAGAAGCTTCTGAATAGGAGCAAAAGTCTGTAATAATGGCAATTTTGTCACATTGAAGCTTTAAAAAGTAGTTATTCAACATGAGGCACATTCCAAATGACATTTTTAATCAATTTTTCTACAGTCCAAAAAATCAATTTTCTGATAAAAAATGATGACCCGTGACCTCTCGAAATTTCTCCAGATGGTCAGAAATGGAATTTTTTTAACGTTTAATTTTTTGACTGCAAATGACTATTCCATGTGAATTATCACTTTTGGAACTAAAATAAGTGTGTTTAGAGTAATTTTAATTACTGAAATTGGTCAAAAAAGAAGCTTCTGAGTAGGAGAAAATGTCTGTAAAAATGGCAATTTTGGTCACGTTGAGGCTTCAAAAAGTAGTTATTCAACATGAGGCACAATCCAAATGACATTTTGAATCAATTTTTCTAGAGTCCAAAAAATCAATTTTCTGATGAAAAACGATGACCCGTGACCTGTCGAAATTTCTCCAGATTGTCAGAAATGGAAATTTTTTAATGTTTAGTTTTTTGACTGCAAATACCTATTCCATGTAAACTATCACTTTTGGAACTAAAATAAGTGTTTAGAGTCACTTTAATGCCTGAAATTGGTCAAAATAGAAGCTTCTGAATAGGAGCAAAAGTCTGTAATAATGGCAATTTTGGTCACATTGAGGCTTCAAAAAGTAGTTATTCAACATGAGGCACAATCCAAATGACATTTTGAATAAATTTTTCTACAGTCCAAAAAATCTATTTTCTGATGAAAAACGATGACCCGTGACCTGTCGAAATTTCTCCAGATTGTCAGAAATGGAAATTTTTTAATGTTTAGTTTTTTGACTGCAAATAACTATTCCATGTAAAATATCACTTTTGGAACAAAAATAAGTGTGTTTAGAGTCACTTTAATGCCTGAAATTGGTCGAAAAAGAAGCTTCTGAGTAGGAGAAAATGTCTGTAAAAATGGCAATTTTGGTCACATTGAGGCTTTAAAAAGTAGTTATTCAACACGATGCACATTCCAAATGACATTTTGAATCAATTTTTCTACAGTCCAAAAAATCAATTTTCTGATGAAAAACGATGACCCGTGACCTGTCGAAATTTCTCCAGATGGTCAGAAATGGAAATTTTTTAATGTTTAATATTTTTACTGTAAATGACTATTCCATGTAAATGATCACTTTTGGAACTAAAATAAGTGTTTAGAGTCACTTTAATGCCTGAAATTGGTCAAAATAGAAGCTTCTGAATAGGAGCAAAAGTCTGTAATAATGGCAATTTTGTCACATTGAAGCTTTAAAAAGTAGTTATTCAACATGAGGCACATTCCAAATGACATTTTTAATCAATTTTTCTACAGTCCAAAAAATCAATTTTCTGATAAAAAATGATGACCCGTGACCTCTCGAAATTTCTCCAGATGGTCAGAAATGGAATTTTTTTAACGTTTAATTTTTTGACTGCAAATGACTATTCCATGTGAATTATCACTTTTGGAACTAAAATAAGTGTGTTTAGAGTAATTTTAATTACTGAAATTGGTCAAAAAAGAAGCTTCTGAGTAGGAGAAAATGTCTGTAAAAATGGCAATTTTGGTCACGTTGAGGCTTCAAAAAGTAGTTATTCAACATGAGGCACAATCCAAATGACATTTTGAATCAATTTTTCTAGAGTCCAAAAAATCAATTTTCTGATGAAAAACGATGACCCGTGACCTGTCGAAATTTCTCCAGATTGTCAGAAATGGAAATTTTTTAATGTTTAGTTTTTTGACTGCAAATACCTATTCCATGTAAACTATCACTTTTGGAACTAAAATAAGTGTTTAGAGTCACTTTAATGCCTGAAATTGGTCAAAATAGAAGCTTCTGAATAGGAGCAAAAGTCTGTAATAATGGCAATTTTGGTCACATTGAAGCTTTAAAAAGTAGTTATTCAACATGAGGCACATTCCAAATGACATTTTTAATCAATTTTTCTACAGTCCAAAAAATCAATTTTCTGATGAAAAACGATGACCCGTGACCTCTCGAAATTTCTCCAGATGGTCAGAAATGGAAATATTTTAACGTTTAATTTTTTGACTGCAAATGACTATTCCATGTAAATTATCACTTTTGGAACACAAATAAGGGTGTTTAGAGTCACTTTAATGCCTGAAATTGGTCGAAATAGAAGCTTCGGAATAGGAGAAAATGTCTTTAAAAATGGCAATTTTCGTCACATTGAGGCTTTAAAAAGTAGATATTCAACATGAGGCACAATCCAAATGACATTTTGAATCAATTTTTCTACAGTCCAAAAAATCAATTTTCTGATGAAAAACGATGACCCGTGACCTGTCGAAATTTCTCCAGATGGTCAGAAATGGAAATTTTTTAATGTTTAATTTTTATACTGTAAATGACTATTCCATGTGAATTATCACTTTTGGAATTTAAATAAGTGTGTTTAGAGTCACTTTAATGCCTGCAATTGGTCGAAAAAGAAGCTTCTGAGTAGGAGAAAAAGTCTGTAATTATATCAATTTTGGTCACATTGAAGCTTTAAAAAGTAGTTATTCAACATGAGGCACATTCCAAATGACATTTTTAATCAATTTTTCTACAGTCCAAAAAAATCAATTTTCTGATGAAAAACGATGACCCGTGACCTCTCGAAATTTCTCCAGATGGTCAGAAATGGAATTTTTTTAACGTTTAATTTTTTGACTGCAAATGACTATTCCATGTGAATTATCACTTTTGGAACTAAAATAATTGTGTTTAGAGTAATTTTAATTACTGAAATTGGTCAAAAAAGAAGCTTCTGAGTAGGAGAAAATGTCTGTAAAAATGGCAATTTTGGTCACGTTGAGGCTTCAAAAAGTAGTTATTCAACATGAGGCACAATCCAAATGACATTTTGAATCAATTTTTCTAGAGTCCAAAAAATCAATTTTCTGATGAAAAACGATGACCCGTGACCTGTCGAAATTTCTCCAGATGGTCAGAAATGGAAATTTTTTAATGTTTAATTTTTATACTGTAAAATACTATTCCATGTGAATTATCACTTTTGGAATTTAAATAAGTGTGTTTAGAGTCACTTTAATGCCTGCAATTGGTCGAAAAAGAAGCTTCTGAGTAGGAGAAAAAGTCTGTAATTATATCAATTTTGGTCACATTGAAGCTTTAAAAAGTAGTTATTCAACATGAGGCACATTCCAAATGACATCTTGAATCAATTTTTCTACAGTCCAAAAAATCAATTTTCTGATGAAAAACGATGACACGTGACCTGTCGAAATTTCTCCAGATGGTCAGAAATGGAAATTTTTTAATGTTTAATATTTTTACTGTAAATGACTATTCCATGTAAATTATCACTTTTGGAACTAAAATAAGTGTTTAGAGTCACTTTAATGCCTGAAATTGGTCAAAATAGAAGCTTCTGAATAGGAGCAAAAGTCTGTAATAATGGCAATTTTGGTCACATTGAAGCTTTAAAAAGTAGTTATTCAACATGAGGCACATTCCAAATGACATTTTTAATCAATTTTTCTACAGTCCAAAAAAATCAATTTTCTGATGAAAAACGATGACCCGTGACCTCTCGAAATTTCTCCAGATGGTCAGAAATGGAAATTTTTTAACGTTTAATTTTTTGACTGCAAATGACTATTCCATGTGAATTATCACTTTTGGAACTAAAATAAGTGTGTTTAGAGTAATTTTAATTACTGAAATTGGATGAAAAAGAAACTTCTGAGTAGGAGAAAATGTCTGTAAAAATGGCAATTTTGGTCACGTTGAGGCTTCAAAAAGTAGTTATTCAACATGAGGCACAATCCAAATGACATTTTGAATCAATTTTTCTACAGTCCAAAAAATCAATTTTCTGATGAAAAACGAAGACCCGTGACCTGTCGAAATTTCTCCAGATGGTCAGAAATGGAAATTTTTTAATGTTTAATTTTTATACTGTAAATGACTATTCCATGTGAATTATCACTTTTGGAATTTAAATAAGTGTGTTTAGAGTCACTTTAATGCCTGAAATTGGTCGAAGTAGAAGCTTCTGAATAGGAGAAAATGTCTGTATTCATGGCAATTTTGGTCACATTGAGGCTTCAAAAAGTAGTTATTCAACATGAGGCACAATCCAAATGACATTTTGAATCAATTTTTCTACAGTCCGAAAAAATCAATTTTCTGATGAAAAACGATGACCTGTGACCTGTTGAAATTTCTCCAGATGGTCAGAAATGGACATTTTTTAATGCTTCATTTTTTGACTGCAAATTACTATTCCATGTAAATTATCACTTTTGGAACAAAAACAAGTGTGTTTAGAGGCACTTTAATGCCTGAAATTGGTCGAAAAAGAAGCTTCTGAGTAGGAGAAAAAGTCTGTAATTATATCAATTTTGGTCACATTGAGGCTTTAAAAAGTAGTTATTCAACATGAGGCGCATTCTAAATGACATTTTGAATCAATTTTTCTACAGTCCAAAAAATCAATTTTCTGATGAAAAACGATGACCCGTGACCTGTCAAAATTTCTCCAGATCGTCGGAAAGGGAAATATTTAATGTTTAATTTTTTGGCTGCAAATGACTATTCCATGTAAATTATCACTTTTGGAACAAAAACAAGTGTGCTTAGAGTCACTTTAATGCCTGAAATTGGTCGAAATAGAAGCTTCTGAATAGGAGAAACTGTCTGTATTAATGGCAATTTTGGTCACATTGAGGCTTCAAAAAGTAGTTATTCAACATAAGGCACATTCCAAATGACATTTTGAATCAATTTTTCTAGAGTCCAAAAAATCAATTTTCTGATGAAAAACGATGACCCGTGACCTGTCGAAATTTCTCCAGATTGTCAGAAATGGAAATTTTTTAATGTTTAGTTTTTTGACTGCAAATTCCATGTAAAATATCACTTTTGGAACAAAAATAAGGGTGTTTAGAGTCACTTTAATGCCTGAAATTGGTCGAAATAGAAGCTTCTGAATAGGAGAAAATGTCTTTAAAATGGCAATTTTCGTCACATTGAGGCTTTAAAAAGTAGTTATTCAACATGAGGCACAATCGAAATGACATTTTGAATCAATTTTTCTACAGTCCAAAAAATCAATTTTCTGATGAAAAACGATGACCCGTGACCTGTCGAAATTTCTCCAGATGGTCAGAAATGGAAATTTTTTAATGTTTAATTTTTATACTGTAAATGACTATTCCATGTGAATTATCACTTTTGGAATTTAAATAAGTGTGTTTAGAGTCACTTTAATGCCTGAAATTGGTCGAAGTAGCAGCTTCAGAATAGGAGAAAATGTCTGTATTAATGGCAATTTTGGTCACATTGAGGCTTCAAAAAGTAGTTATTCAACATGAGGCACAATCCAAATGACATTTTGAATCAATTTTTCTACAGTCCAAAAAAATCAATTTTCTGATGAAAAACGATGACCCGTGACCTGTCGAAATTTCTCCAGATGGTCAGAAATGGAATTTTTTTATGTTTAAATTTTTTTACTGTAAATGACTATTCCATGTGAATTATCACTTTTGGAACAAAAACAAGTGTGTTTAGAGGCACTTTAATGCCTGAAATTGGTCGAAAAAGAAGCTTCTGAGTAGGAGAAAAAGTCTGTAATTATATCAATTTTGGTCACATTGAGGCTTTAAAAAGTAGTTATTCAACATGAGGCGCATTATAAATGACATTTTGAATCAATTTTTCTACAGTCCAAAAAATCAATTTTCTGATGAAAAACGATGACCCGTGACCTGTCAAAATTTTTCCAGATCGTCAGAAATGGAAATTTTTTAATGTTTAATTTTTTGACTGCAAATGACTATTCCATGTAAATTATCACTTTTGGAACAAAAACAAGTGTGCTTAGAGTCACTTTAATGCCTGAAATTGGTCGAAATAGAAGCTTCTGAATAGGAGAAAAAATCTGTAATAATGGCAATTTTGGTCACATTGAGGCTTTAAAAAGCAGTTATTCAACATAAGGCACATTCCAAATGACATTTTGAATCAATTTTTCTAGCGTCCAAAAAATCAATTTTCTGATGAAAAACGATGACCCGTGACCTGTCGAAATTTCTCCAGATGGTCAGAAATGGAAATTTTTTAATAATTAATATTTTTACTGTAAATGACTATTCCATGTAAATTGTCACTTTTGGAACTAAAATAAGTGTTTAGAGTCACTTTAATGCCTGAAATTGGTCGAAGTAGAAGCTTCTGAATAGGAGAAACTGTCTGTATTAATGGCAATTTTGGTCACATTGAGGCTTCAAAAAGTAGTTATTCAACATAAGGCACATTCCAAATGACATTTTGAATCAATTTTTCTAGAGTCCAAAAAATCAATTTTCTGATGAAAAACGATGACCCGTGACCTGTCGAAATTTTCCAGATTGTCAGAAATGGAAATTTTTTAATGTTTAGTTTTTTGACTGCAAATAACTATTCCATGTAAAATATCACTTTTGGAACAAAAATAAGGGTGTTTAGAGTCACTTTAATGCCTGAAATTGGTCGAAATAGAAGCTTCTGAATAGGAGAAAATGTCTTTAAAATGGCAATTTTCGTCACATTGAGGCTTTAAAAAGTAGTTATTCAACATGAGGCACAATCCAAATGACATTTTGAATCAATTTTTCTACAGTCCAAAAAATCAATTTTCTGATGAAAAACGATGACCCGTGACCTGTCGAAATTTCTCCAGATGGTCAGAAATGGAAATTTTTTAATGTTTAATTTTTATACTGTAAATGACTATTCCATGTGAATTATCACTTTTGGAACAAAAATAAGGGTGTTTAGAGTCACTTTAATGCCTGAAATTGGTCGAAATAGAAGCTTCTGAATAGGAGCAAAAGTGTGTAATAATGGCAATTTTGTCACATTGAAGCTTTAAAAAGTAGTTATTCAACAAGAGGCACATTCCAAATGACATTTTTAATCAATTTTTCTACAGTCCAAAAAATCAATTTTCTGATAAAAAATGATGACCCGTGACCTCTCGAAATTTCTCCAGATGGTCAGAAATGGAATTTTTTTAACGTTTAATTTTTTGACTGCAAATGACTATTCCATGTGAATTATCACTTTTGGAACTAAAATAAGTGTGTTTAGAGTAATTTTAATTACTGAAATTGGTCAAAAAAGAAGCTTCTGAGTAGGAGAAAATGTCTGTAAAAATGGCAATTTTGGTCACGTTGAGGCTTCAAAAAGGAGTTATTCGACATGAGGCACAATCCAAATGACATTTTGAATCAATTTTTCTAGAGTCCAAAAAATCAATTTTCTGATGAAAAACGATGACCCGTGACCTGTCGAAATTTCTCCAGATTGTCAGAAATGGAAATTTTTTAATGTTTAGTTTTTTGACTGCAAATAACTATTCCATGTAAACTATCACTTTTGGAACTAAAATAAGTGTTTAGAGTCACTTTAATGCCTGAAATTGGTCAAAATAGAAGCTTCTGAATAGGAGCAAAAGTCTGTAATAATGGCAATTTTGGTCACATTGAAGCTTTAAAAAGTAGTTATTCAACATGAGGCACATTCCAAATGACATTTTTACTCAATTTTTCTACAGTCCAAAAAATCAATTTTCTGATGAAAAACGATGACCAGTGACCTCTCGAAATTTCTCCAGATGGTCAGAAATGGAAATATTTTAACGTTTAATTTTTTGACTGCAAATGACTATTCCATGTGAATTATCACTTTTGGAATTTAAATAAGTGTGTTTAGAGTCACTTTAATGCCTGAAATTGGTCGAAGTAGCAGCTTCAGAATAGGAGAAAATGTCTGTATTAATGGCAATTTTAGTCACATTGAGGCTTTAAAAAGTAGTTATTCAACATAAGGCACATTCCAAATGACATTTTGAATCAATTTTTCTAGAGTCCAAAAAATCAATTTTCTGATGAAAAACGATGACCCGTGACCTGTCGAAATTTCTCCAGATGGTCAGAAATGGAAATTTTTTAATGTTTAATATTTTTACTGTAAATGACTATTCCATGTAAATTATCACTTTTGGAACTAAAATAAGTGTTTAGAGTCACTTTAATGCCTGAAATTGGTCAAAATAGAAGCTTCTGAATAGGAGCAAAAGTCTGTAATAATGGCAATTTTGGTCACATTGAAGCTTTAAAAAGTAGTTAATCAACAGGAGGCACATTCCAAATGACATTTTTAATCAATTTTTCTACAGTCCAAAAAAGCAATTTTCTGATGAAAAACGATGACCCGTGACCTCTCGAAATTTCTCCAGATGGTCATAAATGGAAATTTTTTAATGTTTAATTTTTATACTGTAAATGACTATTCCATGTGAATTATCACTTTTGGAATTTAAATAAGTGTGTTTAGAGTCACTTTAATGCCTGAAATTGGTCGAAGTAGAAGCTTCTGAATAGGAGAAAATGTCTGTATTAATGGCAATTTTGGTCACATTGAGGCTTCAAAAAGTAGTTATTCAACATGAGGCACAATCCAAATGACATTTTGAATCAATTTTTCTACAGTCCAAAAAAATCTATTTTCTGATGAAAAACGATGACCTGTGACCTGTTGAAATTTCTCCAGATGGTCAGAAATGGACATTTTTTAATGTTTCATTTTTTGACTGCAAATGACTATTCCATGTAAATTATCACTTTTGGAACAAAAACAAGTGTGCTTAGAGTCACTTTAATGCCTGAAATTGGTCGAAATAGAAGCTTCTGAATAGGAGAAACTGTCTGTATTAATGGCAATTTTGGTCACATTGAGGCTTCAAAAAGTAGTTATTCAACATGAGGCACAATCCAAATGACATTTTGAATAAATTTTTCTACAGTCCAAAAAAATCAATTTTCTGATGAAAAACGATGACCCGTGACCTGTCGAAATTTCTCCAGATGGTCAGAAATGGAAATTTTTTTATGTTTAATTTTTTTACTGTAAATGACTATTCCATGTGAATTATCACTTTTGGAACAAAAACAAGTGTGTTTAGAGTCACTTTAATGCCTGAAATTGGTCGAAATAGAAGCTTCTGAATTGGAGAAAATGTCTTTAAAAATGGCAATTTTCGTCACATTGAGGCTTTAAAAAGTAGTTATCCAACATGAGGCACAATCCAAATGACATTTTGAATCAATTTTTCTACAGTCCAAAAAATCAATTTTCTGATGAAAAACGATGACCCGTGACCTGTCGAAATTTTTCCAGATGGTCAGAAATGGAAATTTTTTAATGTTTAATTTTTATACTGTAAATGACTATTCCATGTGAATTATCACTTTTGGAATTTAAATAAGTGTGTTTAGAGTCACTTTAATGCCTGAAATTGGTCGAAGTAGAAGCTTCTGAATAGGAGAAAATGTCTGTATTAATGGCAATTCTGGTCACATTGAGGCTTCAAAAAGTAGTTATTCAACATGAGGCACAATCCAAATGACATTTTGAATCAATTTTTCTACAGTCCAAAAAAATCAATTTTCTGATGAAAAACGATGACCTGTGACCTGTTGAAATTTCTCCAGATGGTCAGAAATGGACATTTTTTAATGTTTCATTTTTTGACTGCAAATGACTATTCCATGTAAATTATCACTTTTGGAACAAAAACAAGTGTGCTTAGAGTCACTTTAATGCCTGAAATTGGTCGAAATAGAAGCTTCTGAATAGGAGAAAAAGTCTGTAATAATGGCAATTTTGGTCACATTGAGGCTTTAAAAAGTAGTTATTCAACATAAGGCACATTCCAAATGACATTTTGAATCAATTTTTCTAGAGTCCAAAAACTCAATTTTCTGATGAAAAACGATGACCCGTGACCTGTCGAAATTTCTCCAGATGGTCAGAAATGGAAATTTTTTAATGTTTAATATTTTTACTGTAAAAGACTATTCCATGTAAATTATCACTTTTGGAACTAAAATAAGTGTTTAGAGTCACTTTAATGCCTGAAATTGGTCAAAATAGAAGCTTCTGAATAGGAGCAAAAGTCTGTAATAATGGCAATTTTGGTCACATTGAAGCTTTAAAAAGTAGTTATTCAACAGGAGGCACATTCCAAATGACATTTTTAATCAATTTTTCTACAGTCCAAAAAAGCAATTTTCTGATGAAAAACGATGACCCGTGACCTCTCGAAATTTCTCCAGATGGTCAGAAATGGAAATTTTTTAATGTTTATTTTTTTTACTGTAAATGACTATTCCATGTGAATTATCACTTTTGGAACTAAAATAAGGGTGTTTAGAGTCACTTTAATGCCTGAAATTGGTCGAAATAGAAGCTTCGGAATAGGAGAAAATGTCTTTAAAAATGGCAATTTTCGTCACATTGAGGCTTTAAAAAGTAGATATTCAACATGAGGCACAATCCAAATGACATTTTGAATCAATTTTTCTACAGTCCAAAAAATCAATTTTCTGATGAAAAACGATGACCCGTGACCTGTCGAAATTTCTCCAGATGGTCAGAAATGGAAATTTTTTAATGTTTAATTTTTATACTGTAAATGACTATTCCATGTGAATTATCACTTTTGGAATTTAAATAAGTGTGTTTAGAGTCACTTTAATGCCTGAAATTGGTCGAAATAGAAGCTTCTGAATAGGAGAAACTGTCTGTATTAATGGCAATTTTGGTCACATTGAGGCTTCAAAAAGTAGTTATTCAACATGAGGCACAATCCAAATGACATTTTGAATAAATTTTTCTACAGTCCAAAAAATCTATTTTCTGATGAAAAACGATGACCCGTGACCTGTCGAAATTTCTCCAGATTGTCAGAAATGGAAATTTTTTAATGTTTAGTTTTTTGACTGCAAATAACTATTCCATGTAAAATATCACTTTTGGAACAAAAATAAGTGTGTTTAGAGTCACTTTAATGCCTGAAATTGGTCGAAAAAGAAGCTTCTGAGTAGGAGAAAATGTCTGTAAAAATGTCAATTTTGGTCACATTGAGGCTTTAAAAAGTAGTTATTCAACACGATGCACATTCCAAATGACATTTTGAATCAATTTTTCTACAGTCCAAAAAATCAATTTTCTGATGAAAAACGATGACCCGTGACCTGTCGAAATTTCTCCAGATGGTCAGAAATGGAAATTTTTTAATGTTTAATATTTTTACTGTAAATGACTATTCCATGTAAATTATCACTTTTGGAACTAAAATAAGTGTTTAGAGTCACTTTAATGCCTGAAATTGGTCAAAATAGAAGCTTCTGAATAGGAGCAAAAGTCTGTAATAATGGCAATTTTGGTCACATTGAAGCTTTAAAAAGTAGTTATTCAACAGGAGGCACATTCCAAATGACATTTTTAATCAATTTTTCTACAGTCCAAAAAAGCAATTTTCTGATGAAAAACGATGACCCGTGACCTCTCGAAATTTCTCCAGATGGTCAGAAATGGAAATTTTTTAATGTTTATTTTTTTTACTGTAAATGACTATTCCATGTGAATTATCACTTTTGGAACAAAAATAAGGGTGTTTAGAGTCACTTTAATGCCTGAAATTGGTCGAAATAGAAGCTTCGGAATAGGAGAAAATGTCTTTAAAAATGGCAATTTTGGTCACATTGAGGCTTTAAAAAGTAGATATTCAACATGAGGCACAATCCAAATGACATTTTGAATCAATTTTTCTACAGTCCAAAAAATCAATTTTCTGATGAAAAACGATGACCCGTGACCTGTCGAAATTTCTCCAGATGGTCAGAAATGGAAATTTTTTAATGTTTAATTTTTATACTGTAAATGACTATTCCATGTGAATTATCACTTTTGGAATTTAAATAAGTGTGTTTAGAGTCACTTTAATGCCTGAAATTGGTCGAAATAGAAGCTTCTGAATAGGAGAAACTGTCTGTATTAATGGCAATTTTGGTCACATTGAGGCTTCAAAAAGTAGTTATTCAACATAAGGCACATTCCAAATGACATTTTGAATCAATTTTTCTAGAGTCCAAAAAATCAATTTTCTGATGAAAAACGATGACCCGTGACCTGTCGAAATTTTCCAGATTGTCAGAAATGGAAATTTTTTAATGTTTAGTTTTATGACTGCAAATAACTATTCCATGTAAAATATCACTTTTGGAACAAAAATAAGGGTGTTTAGAGTCACTTTAATGCCTGAAATTGGTCGAAATAGAAGCTTCTGAATAGGAGAAAATGTCTTTAAAATGGCAATTTTCGTCACATTGAGGCTTTAAAAAGTAGTTATTCAACATGAGGCACAATCCAAATGACATTTTGAATCAATTTTTCTACAGTCCAAAAAATCAATTTTCTGATGAAAAACGATGACCCGTGACCTGTCGAAATTTCTCCAGATGGTCAGAAATGGAAATTTTTTAATGTTTAATTTTTATACTGTAAATGACTATTCCATGTGAATTATCACTTTTGGAATTTAAATAAGTGTGTTTAGAGTCACTTTAATGCCTGAAATTGGTCGAAGTAGCAGCTTCAGAATAGGAGAAAATGTCTGTATTAATGGCAATTTTGGTCACATTGAGGCTTCAAAAAGTAGTTATTCAACATGAGGCACAATCCAAATGACATTTTGAATCAATTTTTCTACAGTCCAAAAAAATCAATTTTCTGATGAAAAACGATGACCCGTGACCTGTCGAAATTTCTCCAGATGGTCAGAAATGGAATTTTTTTATGTTTAATTTTTTTTACTGTAAATGACTATTCCATGTGAATTATCACTTTTGGAACAAAAATAAGGGTGTTTAGAGTCACTTTAATGCCTGAAATTGGTCGAAATAGAAGCTTCTGAATAGGAGCAAAAGTGTGTAATAATGGCAATTTTGTCACATTGAAGCTTTAAAAAGTAGTTATTCAACATGAGGCACATTCCAAATGACATTTTTAATCAATTTTTCTACAGTCCAAAAAATCAATTTTCTGATAAAAAATGATGACCCGTGACCTCTCGAAATTTCTCTAGATGGTCAGAAATGGAATTTTTTTAACGTTTAATTTTTTGACTGCAAATGACTATTCCATGTGAATTATCACTTTTGGAACTAAAATAAGTGTGTTTAGAGTAATTTTAATTACTGAAATTGGTCAAAAAAGAAGCTACTGAGTAGGAGAAAATGTCTGTAAAAATGGCAATTTTGGTCACGTTGAGGCTTCAAAAAGGAGTTATTCGACATGAGGCACAATCCAAACGACATTTTGAATCAATTTTTCTAGAGTCCAAAAAATCAATTTTCTGATGAAAAACGATGACCCGTGACCTGTCGAAATTTCTCCAGATTGTCAGAAATGGAAATTTTTTAATGTTTAGTTTTTTGACTGCAAATAACTATTCCATGTAAACTATCACTTTTGGAACTAAAATAAGTGTTTAGAGTCACTTTAATGCCTGAAATTGGTCAAAATAGAAGCTTCTGAATAGGAGCAAAAGTCTGTAATAATGGCAATTTTGGTCACATTGAAGCTTTAAAAAGTAGTTATTCAACATGAGGCACATTCCAAATGACATTTTTACTCAATTTTTCTACAGTCCAAAAAATCAATTTTCTGATGAAAAACGATGACCAGTGACCTCTCGAAATTTCTCCAGATGGTCAGAAATGGAAATATTTTAACGTTTAATTTTTATACTGTAAATGTCTATTCCATGTGAATTATCACTTTTGGAATTTAAATAAGTGTGTTTAGAGTCACTTTAATGCCTGAAATTGGTCGAAGTAGAAGCTTCTGAATAGGAGAAAATGTCTGTATTAATGGCAATTCTGGTCACATTGAGGCTTCAAAAAGTAGTTATTCAACATGAGGCACAATCCAAATGACATTTTGAATCAATTTTTCTACAGTCCAAAAAAATCAATTTTCTGATGAAAAACGATGACCTGTGACCTGTTGAAATTTCTCCAGATGGTCAGAAATGGACATTTTTTAATGTTTCATTTTTTGACTGCAAATGACTATTCCATGTAAATTATCACTTTTGGAACAAAAACAAGTGTGCTTAGAGTCACTTTAATGCCTGAAATTGGTCGAAATAGAAGCTTCTGAATAGGAGAAAAAGTCTGTAATAATGGCAATTTTGGTCACATTGAGGCTTTAAAAAGTAGTTATTCAACATAAGGCACATTCCAAATGACATTTTGAATCAATTTTTCTAGAGTCCAAAAACTCAATTTTCTGATGAAAAACGATGACCCGTGACCTGTCGAAATTTCTCCAGATGGTCAGAAATGGACATTTTTTAATGTTTAATATTTTTACTGTAAAAGACTATTCCATGTAAATTATCACTTTTGGAACTAAAATAAGTGTTTAGAGTCACTTTAATGCCTGAAATTGGTCATAAATAGAAGCTTCTGAATAGGAGCAAAAGTTTGTAATAATGGCAATTTTGGTCACATTGAAGCTTTAAAAAGTAGTTATTCAACAGGAGGCACATTCCAAATGACATTTTTAATCAATTTTTCTACAGTCCAAAAAAGCAATTTTCTGATGAAAAACGATGACCCGTGACCTCTCGAAATTTCTCCAGATGGTCAGAAATGGAAATTTTTTAATGTTTATTTTTTTTACTGTAAATGACTATTCCATGTGAATTATCACTTTTGGAACAAAAATAAGGGTGTTTAGAGTCACTTTAATGCCTGAAATTGGTCGAAATAGAAGCTTCGGAATAGGAGAAAATGTCTTTAAAAATGGCAATTTTCGTCACATTGAGGCTTTAAAAAGTAGATATTCAACATGAGGCACAATCCAAATGACATTTTGAATCAATTTTTCTACAGTCCAAAAAATCAATTTTCTGATGAAAAACGATGACCCGTGACCTGTCGAAATTACTCCAGATGGTCAGAAATGGAAATTTTTTAATGTTTAATTTTTATACTGTAAATGACTATTCCATGTGAATTATCACTTTTGGAATTTAAATAAGTGTGTTTAGAGTCACTTTAATGCCTGAAATTGGTCGAAATAGAAGCTTCTGAATAGGAGAAACTGTCTGTATTAATGGCAATTTTGGTCACATTGAGGCTTCAAAAAGTAGTTATTCAACATGAGGCACAATCCAAATGACATTTTGAATAAATTTTTCTACAGTCCAAAAAATCTATTTTCTGATGAAAAACGATGACCCGTGACCTGTCGAAATTTCTCCAGATTGTCAGAAATGGAAATTTTTTAATGTTTAATATTTTTACTGTAAATGACTATTCCATGTAAATTATCACTTTTGGAACTAAAATAAGTGTTTAGAGTCACTTTAATGCCTGAAATTGGTCGAAAAAGAAGCTTCTGAGTAGGAGAAAATGTCTGTAAAAATGGCAATTTTGGTCACATTGAGGCTTTAAAAAGTAGTTATTCAACACGATGCACATTCCAAATGACATTTTGAATCAATTTTTCTACAGTCCAAAAAATCAATTTTCTGATGAAAAACGATGACCCGTGACCTGTCGAAATTTCTCCAGATGGTCAGAAATGGAAATTTTTTAATGTTTAATATTTTTACTGTAAATGACTATTCCATGTAAATTATCACTTTTGGAACTAAAATAAGTGTTTAGAGTCACTTTAATGCCTGAAATTGGTCAAAATAGAAGCTTCTGAATAGGAGCAAAAGTCTGTAATAATGGCAATTTTGTCACATTGAAGCTTTAAAAAGTAGTTATTCAACATGAGGCACATTCCAAATGACATTTTTAATCAATTTTTCTACAGTCCAAAAAATCAATTTTCTGATAAAAAATGATGACCCGTGACCTCTCGAAATTTCTCCAGATGGTCAGAAATGGAATTTTTTTAACGTTTAATTTTTTGACTGCAAATGACTATTCCATGTGAATTATCACTTTTGGAACTAAAATAAGTGTGTTTAGAGTAATTTTAATTACTGAAATTGGTCAAAAAAGAAGCTTCTGAGTAGGAGAAAATGTCTGTAAAAATGGCAATTTTGGTCACGTTGAGGCTTCAAAAAGTAGTTATTCAACATGAGGCACAATCCAAATGACATTTTGAATCAATTTTTCTAGAGTCCAAAAAATCAATTTTCTGATGAAAAACGATGACCCGTGACCTGTCGAAATTTCTCCAGATTGTCAGAAATGGAAATTTTTTAATGTTTAGTTTTTTGACTGCAAATACCTATTCCATGTAAACTATCACTTTTGGAACTAAAATAAGTGTTTAGAGTCACTTTAATGCCTGAAATTGGTCAAAATAGAAGCTTCTGAATAGGAGCAAAAGTCTGTAATAATGGCAATTTTGGTCACATTGAGGCTTCAAAAAGTAGTTATTCAACATGAGGCACAATCCAAATGACATTTTGAATAAATTTTTCTACAGTCCAAAAAATCTATTTTCTGATGAAAAACGATGACCCGTGACCTGTCGAAATTTCTCCAGATTGTCAGAAATGGAAATTTTTTAATGTTTAGTTTTTTGACTGCAAATAACTATTCCATGTAAAATATCACTTTTGGAACAAAAATAAGTGTGTTTAGAGTCACTTTAATGCCTGAAATTGGTCGAAAAAGAAGCTTCTGAGTAGGAGAAAATGTCTGTAAAAATGGCAATTTTGGTCACATTGAGGCTTTAAAAAGTAGTTATTCAACACGATGCACATTCCAAATGACATTTTGAATCAATTTTTCTACAGTCCAAAAAATCAATTTTCTGATGAAAAACGATGACCCGTGACCTGTCGAAATTTCTCCAGATGGTCAGAAATGGAAATTTTTTAATGTTTAATATTTTTACTGTAAATGACTATTCCATGTAAATTATCACTTTTGGAACTAAAATAAGTGTTTAGAGTCACTTTAATGCCTGAAATTGGTCAAAATAGAAGCTTCTGAATAGGAGCAAAAGTCTGTAATAATGGCAATTTTGTCACATTGAAGCTTTAAAAAGTAGTTATTCAACATGAGGCACATTCCAAATGACATTTTTAATCAATTTTTCTACAGTCCAAAAAATCAATTTTCTGATAAAAAATGATGACCCGTGACCTCTCGAAATTTCTCCAGATGGTCAGAAATGGAATTTTTTTAACGTTTAATTTTTTGACTGCAAATGACTATTCCATGTGAATTATCACTTTTGGAACTAAAATAAGTGTGTTTAGAGTAATTTTAATTACTGAAATTGGTCAAAAAAGAAGCTTCTGAGTAGGAGAAAATGTCTGTAAAAATGGCAATTTTGGTCACGTTGAGGCTTCAAAAAGTAGTTATTCAACATGAGGCACAATCCAAATGACATTTTGAATCAATTTTTCTAGAGTCCAAAAAATCAATTTTCTGATGAAAAACGATGACCCGTGACCTGTCGAAATTTCTCCAGATTGTCAGAAATGGAAATTTTTTAATGTTTAGTTTTTTGACTGCAAATACCTATTCCATGTAAACTATCACTTTTGGAACTAAAATAAGTGTTTAGAGTCACTTTAATGCCTGAAATTGGTCAAAATAGAAGCTTCTGAATAGGAGCAAAAGTCTGTAATAATGGCAATTTTGGTCACATTGAAGCTTTAAAAAGTAGTTATTCAACATGAGGCACATTCCAAATGACATTTTTAATCAATTTTTCTACAGTCCAAAAAATCAATTTTCTGATGAAAAACGATGACCCGTGACCTCTCGAAATTTCTCCAGATGGTCAGAAATGGAAATATTTTAACGTTTAATTTTTTGACTGCAAATGACTATTCCATGTAAATTATCACTTTTGGAACACAAATAAGGGTGTTTAGAGTCACTTTAATGCCTGAAATTGGTCGAAATAGAAGCTTCGGAATAGGAGAAAATGTCTTTAAAAATGGCAATTTTCGTCACATTGAGGCTTTAAAAAGTAGATATTCAACATGAGGCACAATCCAAATGACATTTTGAATCAATTTTTCTACAGTCCAAAAAATCAATTTTCTGATGAAAAACGATGACCCGTGACCTGTCGAAATTTCTCCAGATGGTCAGAAATGGAAATTTTTTAATGTTTAATTTTTATACTGTAAATGACTATTCCATGTGAATTATCACTTTTGGAATTTAAATAAGTGTGTTTAGAGTCACTTTAATGCCTGCAATTGGTCGAAAAAGAAGCTTCTGAGTAGGAGAAAAAGTCTGTAATTATATCAATTTTGGTCACATTGAAGCTTTAAAAAGTAGTTATTCAACATGAGGCACATTCCAAATGACATTTTTAATCAATTTTTCTACAGTCCAAAAAAATCAATTTTCTGATGAAAAACGATGACCCGTGACCTCTCGAAATTTCTCCAGATGGTCAGAAATGGAAATTTTTTAACGTTTAATTTTTTGACTGCAAATGACTATTCCATGTGAATTATCACTTTTGGAACTAAAATAAGTGTGTTTAGAGTAATTTTAATTACTGAAATTGGTTGAAAAAGAAACTTCTGAGTAGGAGAAAATGTCTGTAAAAATGGCAATTTTGGTCACGTTGAGGCTTCAAAAAGTAGTTATTCAACATGAGGCACAATCCAAATGACATTTTGAATCAATTTTTCTACAGTCCAAAAAATCAATTTTCTGATGAAAAATGAAGACCCGTGACCTGTTGAAATTTCTCCAGATGGTCAGAAATGGACATTTTTTAATGTTTAATTTTTATACTGTAAATGACTATTCCATGTGAATTATCACTTTTGGAATTTAAATAAGTGTGTTTAGAGTCACTTTAATGCCTGAAATTGGTCGAAGTAGAAGCTTCTGAATAGGAGAAAATGTCTGTATTCATGGCAATTTTGGTCACATTGAGGCTTCAAAAAGTAGTTATTCAACATGAGGCACAATCCAAATGACATTTTGAATCAATTTTTCTACAGTCCGAAAAAATCAATTTTCTGATGAAAAACGATGACCTGTGACCTGTTGAAATTTCTCCAGATGGTCAGAAATGGACATTTTTTAATGTTTCATTTTTTGACTGCAAATTACTATTCCATGTAAATTATCACTTTTGGAACAAAAACAAGTGTGTTTAGAGGCACTTTAATGCCTGAAATTGGTCGAAAAAGAAGCTTCTGAGTAGGAGAAAAAGTCTGTAATTATATCAATTTTGGTCACATTGAGGCTTTAAAAAGTAGTTATTCAACATGAGGCGCATTCTAAATGACATTTTGAATCAATTTTTCTACAGTCCAAAAAATCAATTTTCTGATGAAAAACGATGACCCGTGACCTGTCAAAATTTCTCCAGATCGTCAGAAATGGAAATATTTAATGTTTAATTTTTTGGCTGCAAATGACTATTCCATGTAAATTATCACTTTTGGAACAAAAACAAGTGTGCTTAGAGTCACTTTAATGCCTGAAATTGGTCGAAATAGAAGCTTCTGAATAGGAGAAACTGTCTGTATTAATGGCAATTTTGGTCACATTGAGGCTTCAAAAAGTAGTTATTCAACATAAGGCACATTCCAAATGACATTTTGAATCAATTTTTCTAGAGTCCAAAAAATCAATTTTCTGATGAAAAACGATGACCCGTGACCTGTCGAAATTTCTCCAGATTGTCAGAAATGGAAATTTTTTAATGTTTAGTTTTTTGACTGCAAATAACTATTCCATGTAAACTATCACTTTTGGAACAAAAATAAGGGTGTTTAGAGTCACTTTAATGCCTGAAATTGGTCGAAATAGAAGCTTCTGAATAGGAGAAAATGTCTTTAAAATGGCAATTTTCGTCACATTGAGGCTTTAAAAAGTAGTTATTCAACATGAGGCACAATCGAAATGACATTTTGAATCAATTTTTCTACAGTCCAAAAAATCAATTTTCTGATGAAAACCGATGACCCGTGACCTGTCGAAATTTCTCCAGATGGTCAGAAATGGAAATTTTTTAATGTTTAATTTTTATACTGTAAATGACTATTCCATGTGAATTATCACTTTTGGAATTTAAATAAGTGTGTTTAGAGTCACTTTAATGCCTGAAATTGGTCGAAGTAGCAGCTTCAGAATAGGAGAAAATGTCTGTATTAATGGCAATTTTGGTCACATTGAGGCTTCAAAAAGTAGTTATTCAACATGAGGCACAATCCAAATGACATTTTGAATCAATTTTTCTACAGTCCAAAAAAATCAATTTTCTGATGAAAAACGATGACCCGTGACCTGTCGAAATTTCTCCAGATGGTCAGAAATGGAATTTTTTTATGTTTAAATTTTTTTACTGTAAATGACTATTCCATGTGAATTATCACTTTTGGAACAAAAACAAGTGTGTTTAGAGGCACTTTAATGCCTGAAATTGGTCGAAAAAGAAGCTTCTGAGTAGGAGAAAAAGTCTGTAATTATATCAATTTTGGTCACATTGAGGCTTTAAAAAGTAGTTATTCAACATGAGGCGCATTATAAATGACATTTTGAATCAATTTTTCTACAGTCCAAAAAATCAATTTTCTGATGAAAAACGATGACCCGTGACCTGTCAAAATTTTTCCAGATCGTCAGAAATGGAAATTTTTTAATGTTTAATTTTTTGACTGCAAATGACTATTCCATGTAAATTATCACTTTTGGAACAAAAACAAGTGTGCTTAGAGTCACTTTAATGCCTGAAATTGGTCGAAATAGAAGCTTCTGAATAGGAGAAAAAATCTGTAATAATGGCAATTTTGGTCACATTGAGGCTTTAAAAAGTAGTTATTCAACATAAGGCACATTCCAAATGACATTTTGAATCAATTTTTCTAGAGTCCAAAAAATCAATTTTCTGATGAAAAACGATGACCCGTGACCTGTCGAAATTTCTCCAGATGGTCAGAAATGGAAATTTTTTAATGTTTAATATTTTTACTGTAAATGACTATTCCATGTAAATTATCACTTTTGGAACTAAAATAAGTGTTTAGAGTCACTTTAATGCCTGAAATTGGTCGAAGTAGAAGCTTCTGAATAGGAGAAACTGTCTGTATTAATGGCAATTTTGGTCACATTGAGGCTTCAAAAAGTAGTTATTCAACATAAGGCACATTCCAAATGACATTTTGAATCAATTTTTCTAGAGTCCAAAAAATCAATTTTCTGATGAAAAACGATGACCCGTGACCTGTCGAAATTTTCCAGATTGTCAGAAATGGAAATTTTTTAATGTTTAGTTTTTTGACTGCAAATAACTATTCCATGTAAAATATCACTTTTGGAACAAAAATAAGGGTGTTTAGAGTCACTTTAATGCCTGAAATTGGTCGAAATAGAAGCTTCTGAATAGGAGAAAATGTCTTTAAAATGGCAATTTTCGTCACATTGAGGCTTTAAAAAGTAGTTATTCAACATGAGGCACAATCCAAATGACATTTTGAATCAATTTTTCTACAGTCCAAAAAATCAATTTTCTGATGAAAAACGATGACCCGTGACCTGTCGAAATTTCTCCAGATGGTCAGACATGGAAATTTTTTAATGTTTAATTTTTATACTGTAAATGACTATTCCATGTGAATTATCACTTTTGGAATTTAAATAAGTGTGTTTAGAGTCACTTTAATGCCTGAAATTGGTCGAAGTAGCAGCTTCAGAATAGGAGAAAATGTCTGTATTAATGGCAATTTTGGTCACATTGAGGCTTCAAAAAGTAGTTATTCAACATGAGGCACAATCCAAATGACATTTTGAATCAATTTTTCTACAGTCCAAAAAAATCAATTTTCTGATGAAAAACGATGACCCGTGACCTGTCAAATTTCTCCAGATGGTCAGAAATGGAATTTTTTTATGTTTAATTTTTTTTACTGTAAATGACTATTCCATGTGAATTATCACTTTTGGAACAAAAATAAGGGTGTTTAGAGTCACTTTAATGCCTGAAATTGGTCGAAATAGAAGCTTCGGAATAGGAGAAAATGTCTTTAAAAATGGCAATTTTCGTCACATTGAGGCTTTAAAAAGTAGATATTCAACATGAGGCACAATCCAAATGACATTTTGAATCAATTTTTCTACAGTCCAAAAAATCAATTTTCTGATGAAAAACGATGACCCGTGACCTGTCGAAATTTCTCCAGATGGTCAGAAATGGAAATTTTTTAATGTTTAATTTTTATACTGTAAATGACTATTCCATGTGAATTATCACTTTTGGAATTTAAATAAGTGTGTTTAGAGTCACTTTAATGCCTGAAATTGGTCGAAGTAGAAGCTTCTGAATAGGAGAAAATGTCTGTATTAATGGCAATTTTGGTCACATTGAGGCTTCAAAAAGTAGTTATTCAACATGAGGCACAATCCAAATGACATTTTGAATCAATTTTTCTACAGTCCAAAAAAATCAATTTTCTGATGAAAAACGATGACCTGTGACCTGTTGAAATTTCTCCAGATGGTCAGAAATGGACATTTTTTAATGTTTCATTTTTTGACTGCAAATGACTATTCCATGTAAATTATCACTTTTGGAACAAACACAAGTGTGCTTAGAGTCACTTTAATGCCTGAAATTGGTCGAAATAGAAGCTTCTGAATAGGAGAAACTGTCTGTATTAATGGCAATTTTGGTCACATTGAGGCTTCAAAAAGTAGTTATTCAACATGAGGCACAATCCAAATGACATTTTGAATACATTTTTCTACAGTCCAAAAAAATCAATTTTCTGATGAAAAACGATGACCCGTGACCTGTCGAAATTTCTCCAGATGGTCAGAAAAGGAAATTTTTTTATGTTTAATTTTTTTACTGTAAATGACTATTCCATGTGAATTATCACTTTTGGAACAAAAACAAGTGTGTTTAGAGTCACTTTAATACCTGAAATTGGTCGAAATAGAAGCTTCTGAATGGGAGAAAATGTCTTTAAAAATGGCAATTTTCGTCACATTGAGGCTTTAAAAAGTAGATATTCAACATGAGGCACAATCCAAATGACATTTTGAATCAATTTTTCTACAGTCCAAAAAATCAATTTTCTGATGAAAAACGATGACCCGTGACCTGTCGAAATTTCTCCAGATGGTCAGAAATGGAAATTTTTTAATGTTTAATTTTTATACTGTAAATGACTATTCCATGTGAATTATCACTTTTGGAATTTAAATAAGTGTGTTTAGAGTCACTTTAATGCCTGAAATTGGTCGAAGTAGAAGCTTCTGAATAGGAGAAAATGTCTGTATTAATGGCAATTTTGGTCACATTGAGGCTTCAAAACGTAGTTATTCAACATGAGGCACAATCCAAATGACATTTTGAATCAATTTTTCTACAGTCCAAAAAAATCAATTTTCTGATGAAAAACGATGACCTGTGACCTGTTGAAATTTCTCCAGATGGTCAGAAATGGACATTTTTTAATGTTTCATTTTTTGACTGCAAATGACTATTCCATGTAAATTATCACTTTTGGAACAAAAACAAGTGTGCTTAGAGTCACTTTAATGCCTGAAATTGGTCGAAATAGAAGCTTCTGAATAGGAGAAACTGTCTGTATTAATGGCAATTTTGGTCACATTGAGGCTTCAAAAAGTAGTTATTCAACATGAGGCACAATCCAAATGACATTTTGAATACATTTTTCTACAGTCCAAAAAAAATCAATTTTCTGATGAAAAACGATGACCCGTGACCTGTCGAAATTTCTCCA
Source organism: Triturus cristatus (assembly GCF_964204655.1). Taxonomy (NCBI): domain Eukaryota; kingdom Metazoa; phylum Chordata; class Amphibia; order Caudata; family Salamandridae; genus Triturus; species Triturus cristatus. Next base: position 889,916,251 of record NC_140593.1, read on the forward strand.
GATGGTCAGAAAAGGAAATTTTTTTATGTTTAATTTTTTTACTGTAAATGACTATTCCATGTGAATTATCACTTTTGGAACAAAAACAAGTGTGTTTAGAGTCACTTTAATGCCTGAAATTGGTCGAAATAGAAGCTTCTGAATGGGAGAAAATGTCTGTATTAATGGCAATTTTGGTCACATTGAGGCTTCAAAAAGTAGTTATTCAACATGAGGCACAATCCAAATGACATTTTGAATCAATTTTTCTACAGTCCAAAAAAATCAATTTTCTGACGAAAAACGATGACCCGTGACCTGTCGAAATTTCACCAGATGGTCAGAAATGGAATTTTTTTTATTGTAAATGACTATTCCATGTGAATTATCACTTTTGGAACAAAAACAAGTGTGTTTAGAGTCACGTTAATGCCTGAAATTGGTTGAAACAAAAGCTTCTGAATAGAAGAAAAAGTCTCTAATAATGGCAATTTTGGTCACATTGAGGCTTCAAAAAGTAGTTATTCAACATGAGGCACAATCCAAATGACATTTTGAATAAATTTTTCTACAGTCCAAAAAAATCAATTTTCTGATGAAAAACGATGACCCGTGACCTGTCGAAATTTCTCCAGATTGTCAGAAATGGAAATTTTTTAATGTTTAGTTTTTTGACTGCAAATAACTATTCCATGTAAAATATCACTTTTGGAACAAAAATAAGGGTGTTTAGAGTCACTTTAATGCCTGAAATTGGTCGAAATAGAAGCTTCTGAATAGGAGAAAATGTCTTTAAAATGGCAATTTTCGTCACATTGAGGCTTTAAAAAGTAGTTATTCAACATGAGGCACAATCCAAATGACATTTTGAATCAATTTTTCTACAGTCCAAAAAATCAATTTTCTGATGAAAAACGATGACCCGTGACCTGTCGAAATTTCTCCAGATGGTCAGAAATTGAATTTTTTTATGTTTAATTTTTTTACTGTAAATGACTATTCCATGTGAATTATCACTTTTGGAACAAAAACAAGTGTGTTTAGAGGCACTTTAATGCCTGAAATTGGTCGAAAAAGAAGCTTCTGAGTAGGAGAAAAAGTCTGTAATTATATCAATTTTGGTCACATTGAGGCTTTAAAAAGTAGTTATTCAACATGAGGCGCATTATAAATGACATTTTGAATCAATTTTTCTACAGTCCAAAAAATCAATTTTCTGATGAAAAACGATGACCCGTGACCTGTCAAAATTTTTCCAGATCATCATAAATGGAACTTTTTTAATGTTTAATTTTTTAACTGCAAATGACTATTCCATGTAAATTATCACTTTTGGAACAAAAACAAGTGTGCTTAGAGTCACTTTAATGCCTGAAATTGGTTGAAATAGAAGCTTCTGAATAGGAGAAAAAATCTGTAATAATGGCAATTTTGGTCACATTGAGGCTTCAAAAAGTAGTTATTCAACATGAGGCACAATCCAAATGACATTTTGAATCAATTTTTCTACAGTCCAAAAAAATCAATTTTCTGATGAAAAACGATGACCCGTGACCTGTCGAAATTTCTCCAGATGGTCAGAAATGGAATTTTTTTATGTTTAAATTTTTTTACTGTAAATGACTATTCCATGTGAATTATCACTTTTGGAACAAAAACAAGTGTGTTTAGAGGCACTTTAATGCCTGAAATTGGTCGAAAAAGAAGCTTCTGAGTAGGAGAAAAAGTCTGTAATTATATCAATTTTGGTCACATTGAGGCTTTAAAAAGTAGTTATTCAACATGAGGCGCATTATAAATGACATTTTGAATCAATTTTTCTACAGTCCAAAAAATCAAATTTCTGATGAAAAACGATGACCCGTGACCTGTCAAAATTTTTCCTGATCGTCAGAAATGGAAATTTTTTAATGTTTAATTTTTTGACTGCAAATGACTATTCCATGTAAATTATCACTTTTGGAACAAAAGCAAGTGTGCTTAGAGTCACTTTAATGCCTGAAATTGGTCGAAATAGAAGCTTCTGAATAGGAGAAAAAATCTGTAATAATGGCAATTTTGGTCACATTGAGGCTTTAAAAAGTAGTTATTCAACATAAGGCACATTCCAAATAACATTTTGAATCAATTTTTCTAGAGTCCAAAAAATCAATTTTCTGATGAAAAACGATGACCCGTGACCTGTCGAAATTTCTCCAGATGGTCAGAAATGGAAATTTTTTAATGTTTAATATTTTTACTGTAAATGACTATTCCATGTAAATTATCACTTTTGGAACTAAAATAAGTGTTTAGAGTCACTTTAATGCCTGAAATTGGTCGAAGTAGAAGCTTCTGAATAGGAGAAACTGTCTGTATTAATGGCAATTTTGGTCACATTGAGGCTTCAAAAAGTAGTTATTCAACATAAGGCACATTCCAAATGACATTTTGAATCAATTTTTCTAGAGTCCAAAAAATCAATTTTCTGATGAAAAACGATGACCCGTGACCTGTCGAAATTTCTCCAGATTGTCAGAAATGGAAATTTTTTAATGTTTAGTTTTTTGACTGCAAATAACTATTCCATGTAAAATATCACTTTTGGAACAAAAATAAGGGTGTTTAGAGTCACTTTAATGCCTGAAATTGCTCGAAATAGAAGCTTCTGAATAGGAGAAAATGTCTTTAAAATGGCAATTTTCGTCACATTGAGGCTTTAAAAAGTAGTTATTCAACATGAGGCACAATCCAAATGACATTTTGAATCAATTTTTCTACAGTCCAAAAAATCAATTTTCTGATGAAAAACGATGACCCGTGACCTGTCGAAATTTCTCCAGATGGTCAGAAATGGAAATTTTTTAATGTTTAATTTTTATACTGTAAATGACTATTCCATGTGAATTATCACTTTTGGAATTTAAAGAAGTGTGTTTAGAGTCACTTTAATGCCTGAAATTGGTCAAAGTAGCAGCTTCAGAATAGGAAAAAATGTCTGTATTAATGGCAATTTTGGTCACATTGAGGCTTCAAAAAGTAGTTATTCAACATGAGGCACAATCCAAATGACATTTTGAATCAATTTTTCTACAGTCCAAAAAAATCAATTTTCTGATGAAAAACGATGACCCGTGACCTGTCGAAATTTCTCCAGATGGTCAGAAATGGAATTTTTTTATGTTTAATTTTTTTACTGTAAATGACTATTCCATGTGAATTATCACTTTTGGAACAAAAATAAGGGTGTTTAGAGTCACTTTAATGCCTGAAATTGGTCGAAATAGAAGCCTCTGAATAGGAGAAAATGTCTTTAAAAATGGCAATTTTTGTCACATTGAGGCTTTAAAAAGTAGATATTCAACATGAGGCACAATCCAAATGACATTTTGAATCAATTTTTCTACAGTCCAAAAAATCAATTTTCTGATGAAAAACGATGACCCGTGACCTGTCGAAATTTCTCCAGATGGTCAGAAATGGAAATTTTTTAATGTTTAATGTTTATACTGTAAATGACTATTCCATGTGAATTATCACTTTTGGAATTTAAATAAGTGTGTTTAGAGTCACTTTAATGTCTGAAATTGGTCGAAGTAGAAGCTTCTGAATAGGAGAAAATGTCTGTATTAATGGCAATTTTGGTCACATTGAGGCTTCAAAAAGTAGTTATTCAACATGAGGCACAATCCAAATGACATTTTGAATAAATCTTTCTACAGTCCAAAAAAATCAATTTTCTGATGAAAAACGATGACCCGTGACCTGTCGAAATTTCTCCAGATTGTCAGAAATGGAAATTTTTTTATGTTTAATTTTTTTACTGTAAATGACTATTCCATGTGAATTATCATTTTTGGAACAAAAACAAGTGTGTTTAGAGTCACTTTAATGCCTGAAATTGGTCGAAATAGAAGCTTCTGAATAGGAGAAAAAGTCTGTAATGATGGCAATTTTGGTCACATTGAGGCTTTAAAAAGTAGTTATTCAACATAAGGCACATTCCAAATGACATTTTGAATAAATTTTTCTAGAGTCCAAAAAATCAATTTTCTGATGAAAAACATTTTTTAATGTTTAATATTTTTACTGTAAAAGACTATTCCATGTAAATTATCACTTTTGGAACTAAAATAAGTGTTTAGAGTCACTTTAATGCCTGAAATTGGTCAAAATAGAAGCTTCTGAATAGGAGCAAAAGTCTGTAATAATGGCAATTTTGGTCACATTGAAGCTTTAAAAAATAGTTATTCAACAGGAGGCACATTCCAAATGACATTTTTAATCAATTTTTCTACAGTCCAAAAAAGCAATTTTCTGATGAAAAACGATGACCCGTGACCTCTCGAAATTTCTCCAGATGGTCGGAAATGGAAATTTTTTAATGTTTATTTTTTTTTACTGTAAATGACTATTCCATGTGCAATTATCACTTTTGGAACAAAAATAAGGGTGTTTAGAGTCACTTTAATGCCTGAAATTGGTCGAAGTAGCAGCTTCAGAATAGGAGAAAATGTCTGTATTAATGGCAATTTTGGTCACATTGAGGCTTCAAAAAGTAGTTATTCAACATGAGGCACAATCCAAATGACATTTTGAATCAATTTTTCTACAGTCCAAAAAAATCAATTTTCTGATGAAAAACGATGACCCGTGACCTGTCGAAATTTCTCCAGATGGTCAGAAATGGAATTTTTTTATGTTTAAATTTTTTTACTGTAAATGACTATTCCATGTGAATTATCACTTTTGGAACAAAAACAAGTGTGTTTAGAGGCACTTTAATGCCTGAAATTGGTCGAAAAAGAAGCTTCTGAGTAGGAGAAAAAGTCTGTAATTATATCAATTTTGGTCACATTGAGGCTTTAAAAAGTAGTTATTCAACATGAGGCGCATTATAAATGACATTTTGAATCAATTTTTCTACAGTCCAAAAAATCAATTTTCTGATGAAAAACGATGACCCGTGACCTGTCAAAATTTTTCCAGATCGTCAGAAATGGAAATTTTTTAATGTTTAATTTTTTGACTGCAAATGACTATTCCATGTAAATTATCACTTTTGGAACAAAAACAAGTGTGCTTAGAGTCACTTTAATGCCTGAAATTGGTCGAAATAGAAGCTTCTGAATAGGAGAAAAAATCTGTAATAATGGCAATTTTGGTCACATTGAGGCTTTAAAAAGTAGTTATTCAACATAAGGCACATTCCAAATGACATTTTGAATCAATTTTTCTAGAGTCCAAAAAATCAATTTTCTGATGAAAAACGATGACCCGTGACCTGTCGAAATTTCTCCAGATGGTCAGAAATGGAAATTTTTTAATGTTTAATATTTTTACTGTAAATGACTATTCCATGTAAATTATCACTTTTGGAACTAAAATAAGTGTTTAGAGTCACTTTAATGCCTGAAATTGGTCGAAGTAGAAGCTTCTGAATAGGAGAAACTGTCTGTATTAATGGCAATTTTGGTCACATTGAGGCTTCAAAAAGTAGTTATTCAACATAAGGCACATTCCAAATGACATTTTGAATCAATTTTTCTAGAGTCCAAAAAATCAATTTTCTGATGAAAAACGATGACCCGTGACCTGTCGAAATTTTCCAGATTGTCAGAAATGGAAATTTTTTAATGTTTAGTTTTTTGACTGCAAATAACTATTCCATGTAAAATATCACTTTTGGAACAAAAATAAGGGTGTTTAGAGTCACTTTAATGCCTGAAATTGGTCGAAATAGAAGCTTCTGAATAGGAGAAAATGTCTTTAAAATGGCAATTTTCGTCACATTGAGGCTTTAAAAAGTAGTTATTCAACATGAGGCACAATCCAAATGACATTTTGAATCAATTTTTCTACAGTCCAAAAAATCAATTTTCTGATGAAAAACGATGACCCGTGACCTGTCGAAATTTCTCCAGATGGTCAGAAATGGAAATTTTTTAATGTTTAATTTTTATACTGTAAATGACTATTCCATGTGAATTATCACTTTTGGAATTTAAATAAGTGTGTTTAGAGTCACTTTAATGCCTGAAATTGGTCGAAGTAGCAGCTTCAGAATAGGAGAAAATGTCTGTATTAATGGCAATTTTGGTCACATTGAGGCTTCAAAAAGTAGTTATTCAACATGAGGCACAATCCAAATGACATTTTGAATCAATTTTTCTACAGTCCAAAAAAATCAATTTTCTGATGAAAAACGATGACCCGTGACCTGTCGAAATTTCTCCAGATGGTCAGAAATGGAATTTTTTTATGTTTAATTTTTTTTACTGTAAATGACTATTCCATGTGAATTATCACTTTTGGAACAAAAATAAGGGTGTTTAGAGTCACTTTAATGCCTGAAATTGGTCGAAATAGAAGCTTCGGAATAGGAGAAAATGTCTTTAAAAATGGCAATTTTCGTCACATTGAGGCTTTAAAAAGTAGATATTCAACATGAGGCACAATCCAAATGACATTTTGAATCAATTTTTCTACAGTCCAAAAAATCAATTTTCTGATGAAAAACGATGACCCGTGACCTGTCGAAATTTCTCCAGATGGTCAGAAATGGAAATTTTTTAATGTTTAATTTTTATACTGTAAATGACTATTCCATGTGAATTATCACTTTTGGAATTTAAATAAGTGTGTTTAGAGTCACTTTAATGCCTGAAATTGGTCGAAGTAGAAGCTTCTGAATAGGAGAAAATGTCTGTATTAATGGCAATTTTGGTCACATTGAGGCTTCAAAAAGTAGTTATTCAACATGAGGCACAATCCAAATGACATTTTGAATCAATTTTTCTACAGTCCAAAAAAATCAATTTTCTGATGAAAAACGATGACCTGTGACCTGTTGAAATTTCTCCAGATGGTCAGAAATGGACATTTTTTAATGTTTCATTTTTTGACTGCAAATGACTATTCCATGTAAATTATCACTTTTGGAACAAACACAAGTGTGCTTAGAGTCACTTTAATGCCTGAAATTGGTCGAAATAGAAGCTTCTGAATAGGAGAAACTGTCTGTATTAATGGCAATTTTGGTCACATTGAGGCTTCAAAAAGTAGTTATTCAACATGAGGCACAATCCAAATGACATTTTGAATACATTTTTCTACAGTCCAAAAAAATCAATTTTCTGATGAAAAACGATGACCCGTGACCTGTCGAAATTTCTCCAGATGGTCAGAAAAGGAAATTTTTTTATGTTTAATTTTTTTACTGTAAATGACTATTCCATGTGAATTATCACTTTTGGAACAAAAACAAGTGTGTTTAGAGTCACTTTAATACCTGAAATTGGTCGAAATAGAAGCTTCTGAATGGGAGAAAATGTCTTTAAAAATGGCAATTTTCGTCACATTGAGGCTTTAAAAAGTAGATATTCAACATGAGGCACAATCCAAATGACATTTTGAATCAATTTTTCTACAGTCCAAAAAATCAATTTTCTGATGAAAAACGATGACCCGTGACCTGTCGAAATTTCTCCAGATGGTCAGAAATGGAAATTTTTTAATGTTTAATTTTTATACTGTAAATGACTATTCCATGTGAATTATCACTTTTGGAATTTAAATAAGTGTGTTTAGAGTCACTTTAATGCCTGAAATTGGTCGAAGTAGAAGCTTCTGAATAGGAGAAAATGTCTGTATTAATGGCAATTTTGGTCACATTGAGGCTTCAAAACGTAGTTATTCAACATGAGGCACAATCCAAATGACATTTTGAATCAATTTTTCTACAGTCCAAAAAAATCAATTTTCTGATGAAAAACGATGACCTGTGACCTGTTGAAATTTCTCCAGATGGTCAGAAATGGACATTTTTTAATGTTTCATTTTTTGACTGCAAATGACTATTCCATGTAAATTATCACTTTTGGAACAAAAACAAGTGTGCTTAGAGTCACTTTAATGCCTGAAATTGGTCGAAATAGAAGCTTCTGAATAGGAGAAACTGTCTGTATTAATGGCAATTTTGGTCACATTGAGGCTTCAAAAAGTAGTTATTCAACATGAGGCACAATCCAAATGACATTTTGAATACATTTTTCTACAGTCCAAAAAAAATCAATTTTCTGATGAAAAACGATGACCCGTGACCTGTCGAAATTTCTCCAGATGGTCAGAAAAGGAAATTTTTTTATGTTTAATTTTTTTACTGTAAATGACTATTCCATGTGAATTATCACTTTTGGAACAAAAACAAGTGTGTTTAGAGTCACTTTAATGCCTGAAATTGGTCGAAATAGAAGCTTCTGAATGGGAGAAAATGTCTGTATTAATGGCAATTTTGGTCACATTGAGGCTTCAAAAAGTAGTTATTCAACATGAGGCACAATCCAAATGACATTTTGAATCAATTTTTCTACAGTCCAAAAAAATCAATTTTCTGACGAAAAACGATGACCCGTGACCTGTCGAAATTTCACCAGATGGTCAGAAATGGAATTTTTTTTATTGTAAATGACTATTCCATGTGAATTATCACTTTTGGAACAAAAACAAGTGTGTTTAGAGTCACGTTAATGCCTGAAATTGGTTGAAACAAAAGCTTCTGAATAGAAGAAAAAGTCTCTAATAATGGCAATTTTGGTCACATTGAGGCTTCAAAAAGTAGTTATTCAACATGAGGCACAATCCAAATGACATTTTGAATAAATTTTTCTACAGTCCAAAAAAATCAATTTTCTGATGAAAAACGATGACCCGTGACCTGTCGAAATTTCTCCAGATTGTCAGAAATGGAAATTTTTTAATGTTTAGTTTTTTGACTGCAAATAACTATTCCATGTAAAATATCACTTTTGGAACAAAAATAAGGGTGTTTAGAGTCACTTTAATGCCTGAAATTGGTCGAAATAGAAGCTTCTGAATAGGAGAAAATGTCTTTAAAATGGCAATTTTCGTCACATTGAGGCTTTAAAAAGTAGTTATTCAACATGAGGCACAATCCAAATGACATTTTGAATCAATTTTTCTACAGTCCAAAAAATCAATTTTCTGATGAAAAACGATGACCCGTGACCTGTCGAAATTTCTCCAGATGGTCAGAAATGGAATTTTTTTATGTTTAATTTTTTTACTGTAAATGACTATTCCATGTGAATTATCACTTTTGGAACAAAAACAAGTGTGTTTAGAGGCACTTTAATGCCTGAAATTGGTCGAAAAAGAAGCTTCTGAGTAGGAGAAAAAGTCTGTAATTATATCAATTTTGGTCACATTGAGGCTTTAAAAAGTAGTTATTCAACATGAGGCGCATTATAAATGACATTTTGAATCAATTTTTCTACAGTCCAAAAAATCAATTTTCTGATGAAAAACGATGACCCGTGACCTGTCAAAATTTTTCCAGATCATCATAAATGGAACTTTTTTAATGTTTAATTTTTTAACTGCAAATGACTATTCCATGTAAATTATCACTTTTGGAACAAAAACAAGTGTGCTTAGAGTCACTTTAATGCCTGAAATTGGTTGAAATAGAAGCTTCTGAATAGGAGAAAAAATCTGTAATAATGGCAATTTTGGTCACATTGAGGCTTCAAAAAGTAGTTATTCAACATGAGGCACAATCCAAATGACATTTTGAATCAATTTTTCTACAGTCCAAAAAAATCAATTTTCTGATGAAAAACGATGACCCGTGACCTGTCGAAATTTCTCCAGATGGTCAGAAATGGAATTTTTTTATGTTTAAATTTTTTTACTGTAAATGACTATTCCATGTGAATTATCACTTTTGGAACAAAAACAAGTGTGTTTAGAGGCACTTTAATGCCTGAAATTGGTCGAAAAAGAAGCTTCTGAGTAGGAGAAAAAGTCTGTAATTATATCAATTTTGGTCACATTGAGGCTTTAAAAAGTAGTTATTCAACATGAGGCGCATTATAAATGACATTTTGAATCAATTTTTCTACAGTCCAAAAAATCAAATTTCTGATGAAAAACGATGACCCGTGACCTGTCAAAATTTTTCCGGATCGTCAGAAATGGAAATTTTTTAATGTTTAATTTTTTGACTGCAAATGACTATTCCATGTAAATTATCACTTTTGGAACAAAAATAAGGGTGTTTAGAGTCACTTTAATGCCTGAAATTGGTCGAAGTAGCAGCTTCAGAATAGGAGAAAATGTCTGTATTAATGGCAATTTTGGTCACATTGAGGCTTCAAAAAGTAGTTATTCAACATGAGGCACAATCCAAATGACATTTTGAATCAATTTTTCTACAGTCCAAAAAAATCAATTTTCTGATGAAAAACGATGACCCGTGACCTGTCGAAATTTCTCCAGATGGTCAGAAATGGAATTTTTTTATGTTTAAATTTTTTTACTGTAAATGACTATTCCATGTGAATTATCACTTTTGGAACAAAAACAAGTGTGTTTAGAGGCACTTTAATGCCTGAAATTGGTCGAAAAAGAAGCTTCTGAGTAGGAGAAAAAGTCTGTAATTATATCAATTTTGGTCACATTGAGGCTTTAAAAAGTAGTTATTCAACATGAGGCGCATTATAAATGACATTTTGAATCAATTTTTCTACAGTCCAAAAAATCAATTTTCTGATGAAAAACGATGACCCGTGACCTGTCAAAATTTTTCCAGATCGTCAGAAATGGAAATTTTTTAATGTTTAATTTTTTGACTGCAAATGACTATTCCATGTAAATTATCACTTTTGGAACAAAAACAAGTGTGCTTAGAGTCACTTTAATGCCTGAAATTGGTCGAAATAGAAGCTTCTGAATAGGAGAAAAAATCTGTAATAATGGCAATTTTGGTCACATTGAGGCTTTAAAAAGTAGTTATTCAACATAAGGCACATTCCAAATGACATTTTGAATCAATTTTTCTAGAGTCCAAAAAATCAATTTTCTGATGAAAAACGATGACCCGTGACCTGTCGAAATTTCTCCAGATGGTCAGAAATGGAAATTTTTTAATGTTTAATATTTTTACTGTAAATGACTATTCCATGTAAATTATCACTTTTGGAACTAAAATAAGTGTTTAGAGTCACTTTAATGCCTGAAATTGGTCGAAGTAGAAGCTTCTGAATAGGAGAAACTGTCTGTATTAATGGCAATTTTGGTCACATTGAGGCTTCAAAAAGTAGTTATTCAACATAAGGCACATTCCAAATGACATTTTGAATCAATTTTTCTAGAGTCCAAAAAATCAATTTTCTGATGAAAAACGATGACCCGTGACCTGTCGAAATTTTCCAGATTGTCAGAAATGGAAATTTTTTAATGTTTAGTTTTTTGACTGCAAATAACTATTCCATGTAAAATATCACTTTTGGAACAAAAATAAGGGTGTTTAGAGTCACTTTAATGCCTGAAATTGGTCGAAATAGAAGCTTCTGAATAGGAGAAAATGTCTTTAAAATGGCAATTTTCGTCACATTGAGGCTTTAAAAAGTAGTTATTCAACATGAGGCACAATCCAAATGACATTTTGAATCAATTTTTCTACAGTCCAAAAAATCAATTTTCTGATGAAAAACGATGACCCGTGACCTGTCGAAATTTCTCCAGATGGTCAGAAATGGAAATTTTTTAATGTTTAATTTTTATACTGTAAATGACTATTCCATGTGAATTATCACTTTTGGAATTTAAATAAGTGTGTTTAGAGTCACTTTAATGCCTGAAATTGGTCGAAGTAGCAGCTTCAGAATAGGAGAAAATGTCTGTATTAATGGCAATTTTGGTCACATTGAGGCTTCAAAAAGTAGTTATTCAACATGAGGCACAATCCAAATGACATTTTGAATCAATTTTTCTACAGTCCAAAAAAATCAATTTTCTGATGAAAAACGATGACCCGTGACCTGTCGAAATTTCTCCAGATGGTCAGAAATGGAATTTTTTTATGTTTAATTTTTTTTACTGTAAATGACTATTCCATGTGAATTATCACTTTTGGAACAAAAATAAGGGTGTTTAGAGTCACTTTAATGCCTGAAATTGGTCGAAATAGAAGCTTCGGAATAGGAGAAAATGTCTTTAAAAATGGCAATTTTCGTCACATTGAGGCTTTAAAAAGTAGATATTCAACATGAGGCACAATCCAAATGACATTTTGAATCAATTTTTCTACAGTCCAAAAAATCAATTTTCTGATGAAAAACGATGACCCGTGACCTGTCGAAATTTCTCCAGATGGTCAGAAATGGAAATTTTTTAATGTTTAATTTTTATACTGTAAATGACTATTCCATGTGAATTATCACTTTTGGAATTTAAATAAGTGTGTTTAGAGTCACTTTAATGCCTGAAATTGGTCGAAGTAGAAGCTTCTGAATAGGAGAAAATGTCTGTATTAATGGCAATTTTGGTCACATTGAGGCTTCAAAAAGTAGTTATTCAACATGAGGCACAATCCAAATGACATTTTGAATCAATTTTTCTACAGTCCAAAAAAATCAATTTTCTGATGAAAAACGATGACCTGTGACCTGTTGAAATTTCTCCAGATGGTCAGAAATGGACATTTTTTAATGTTTCATTTTTTGACTGCAAATGACTATTCCATGTAAATTATCACTTTTGGAACAAACACAAGTGTGCTTAGAGTCACTTTAATGCCTGAAATTGGTCGAAATAGAAGCTTCTGAATAGGAGAAACTGTCTGTATTAATGGCAATTTTGGTCACATTGAGGCTTCAAAAAGTAGTTATTCAACATGAGGCACAATCCAAATGACATTTTGAATACATTTTTCTACAGTCCAAAAAAATCAATTTTCTGATGAAAAACGATGACCCGTGACCTGTCGAAATTTCTCCAGATGGTCAGAAAAGGAAATTTTTTTATGTTTAATTTTTTTACTGTAAATGACTATTCCATGTGAATTATCACTTTTGGAACAAAAACAAGTGTGTTTAGAGTCACTTTAATACCTGAAATTGGTCGAAATAGAAGCTTCTGAATGGGAGAAAATGTCTTTAAAAATGGCAATTTTCTTCACATTGAGGCTTTAAAAAGTAGATATTCAACATGAGGCACAATCCAAATGACATTTTGAATCAATTTTTCTACAGTCCAAAAAATCAATTTTCTGATGAAAAACGATGACCCGTGACCTGTCGAAATTTCTCCAGATGGTCAGAAATGGAAATTTTTTAATGTTTAATTTTTATACTGTAAATGACTATTCCATGTGAATTATCACTTTTGGAATTTAAATAAGTGTGTTTAGAGTCACTTTAATGCCTGAAATTGGTCGAAGTAGAAGCTTCTGAATAGGAGAAAATGTCTGTATTAATGGCAATTTTGGTCACATTGAGGCTTCAAAACGTAGTTATTCAACATGAGGCACAATCCAAATGACATTTTGAATCAATTTTTCTACAGTCCAAAAAAATCAATTTTCTGATGAAAAACGATGACCTGTGACCTGTTGAAATTTCTCCAGATGGTCAGAAATGGACATTTTTTAATGTTTCATTTTTTGACTGCAAATGACTATTCCATGTAAATTATCACTTTTGGAACAAAAACAAGTGTGCTTAGAGTCACTTTAATGCCTGAAATTGGTCGAAATAGAAGCTTCTGAATAGGAGAAACTGTCTGTATTAATGGCAATTTTGGTCACATTGAGGCTTCAAAAAGTAGTTATTCAACATGAGGCACAATCCAAATGACATTTTGAATACATTTTTCTACAGTCCAAAAAAAATCAATTTTCTGATGAAAAACGATGACCCGTGACCTGTCGAAATTTCTCCAGATGGTCAGAAAAGGAAATTTTTTTATGTTTAATTTTTTTACTGTAAATGACTATTCCATGTGAATTATCACTTTTGGAACAAAAACAAGTGTGTTTAGAGTCACTTTAATGCCTGAAATTGGTCGAAATAGAAGCTTCTGAATGGGAGAAAATGTCTGTATTAATGGCAATTTTGGTCACATTGAGGCTTCAAAAAGTAGTTATTCAACATGAGGCACAATCCAAATGACATTTTGAATCAATTTTTCTACAGTCCAAAAAAATCAATTTTCTGACGAAAAACGATGACCCGTGACCTGTCGAAATTTCACCAGATGGTCAGAAATGGAATTTTTTTTATTGTAAATGACTATTCCATGTGAATTATCACTTTTGGAACAAAAACAAGTGTGTTTAGAGTCACGTTAATGCCTGAAATTGGTTGAAACAAAAGCTTCTGAATAGAAGAAAAAGTCTCTAATAATGGCAATTTTGGTCACATTGAGGCTTCAAAAAGTAGTTATTCAACATGAGGCACAATCCAAATGACATTTTGAATAAATTTTTCTACAGTCCAAAAAAATCAATTTTCTGATGAAAAACGATGACCCGTGACCTGTCGAAATTTCTCCAGATTGTCAGAAATGGAAATTTTTTAATGTTTAGTTTTTTGACTGCAAATAACTATTCCATGTAAAATATCACTTTTGGAACAAAAATAAGGGTGTTTAGAGTCACTTTAATGCCTGAAATTGGTCGAAATAGAAGCTTCTGAATAGGAGAAAATGTCTTTAAAATGGCAATTTTCGTCACATTGAGGCTTTAAAAAGTAGTTATTCAACATGAGGCACAATCCAAATGACATTTTGAATCAATTTTTCTACAGTCCAAAAAATCAATTTTCTGATGAAAAACGATGACCCGTGACCTGTCGAAATTTCTCCAGATGGTCAGAAATGGAATTTTTTTATGTTTAATTTTTTTACTGTAAATGACTATTCCATGTGAATTATCACTTTTGGAACAAAAACAAGTGTGTTTAGAGGCACTTTAATGCCTGAAATTGGTCGAAAAAGAAGCTTCTGAGTAGGAGAAAAAGTCTGTAATTATATCAATTTTGGTCACATTGAGGCTTTAAAAAGTAGTTATTCAACATGAGGCGCATTATAAATGACATTTTGAATCAATTTTTCTACAGTCCAAAAAATCAATTTTCTGATGAAAAACGATGACCCGTGACCTGTCAAAATTTTTCCAGATCATCATAAATGGAACTTTTTTAATGTTTAATTTTTTAACTGCAAATGACTATTCCATGTAAATTATCACTTTTGGAACAAAAACAAGTGTGCTTAGAGTCACTTTAATGCCTGAAATTGGTTGAAATAGAAGCTTCTGAATAGGAGAAAAAATCTGTAATAATGGCAATTTTGGTCACATTGAGGCTTCAAAAAGTAGTTATTCAACATGAGGCACAATCCAAATGACATTTTGAATCAATTTTTCTACAGTCCAAAAAAATCAATTTTCTGATGAAAAACGATGACCCGTGACCTGTCGAAATTTCTCCAGATGGTCAGAAATGGAATTTTTTTATGTTTAAATTTTTTTACTGTAAATGACTATTCCATGTGAATTATCACTTTTGGAACAAAAACAAGTGTGTTTAGAGGCACTTTAATGCCTGAAATTGGTCGAAAAAGAAGCTTCTGAGTAGGAGAAAAAGTCTGTAATTATATCAATTTTGGTCACATTGAGGCTTTAAAAAGTAGTTATTCAACATGAGGCGCATTATAAATGACATTTTGAATCAATTTTTCTACAGTCCAAAAAATCAAATTTCTGATGAAAAACGATGACCCGTGACCTGTCAAAATTTTTCCGGATCGTCAGAAATGGAAATTTTTTAATGTTTAATTTTTTGACTGCAAATGACTATTCCATGTAAATTATCACTTTTGGAACAAAAGCAAGTGTGCTTAGAGTCACTTTAATGCCTGAAATTGGTCGAAATAGAAGCTTCTGAATAGGAGAAAAAATCTGTAATAATGGCAATTTTGGTCACATTGAGGCTTTAAAAAGTAGTTATTCAACATAAGGCACATTCCAAATAACATTTTGAATCAATTTTTCTAGAGTCCAAAAAATCAATTTTCTGATGAAAAACGATGACCCGTGACCTGTCGAAATTTCTCCAGATGGTCAGAAATGGAAATTTTTTAATGTTTAATATTTTTACTGTAAATGACTATTCCATGTAAATTATCACTTTTGGAACTAAAATAAGTGTTTAGAGTCACTTTAATGCCTGAAATTGGTCGAAGTAGAAGCTTCTGAATAGGAGAAACTGTCTGTATTAATGGCAATTTTGGTCACATTGAGGCTTCAAAAAGTAGTTATTCAACATAAGGCACATTCCAAATGACATTTTGAATCAATTTTTCTAGAGTCCAAAAAATCAATTTTCTGATGAAAAACGATGAGCCGTGACCTGTCGAAATTTCTCCAGATTGTCAGAAATGGAAATTTTTTAATGTTTAGTTTTTTGACTGCAAATAACTATTCCATGTAAAATATCACTTTTGGAACAAAAATAAGGGTGTTTAGAGTCACTTTAATGCCTGAAATTGCTCGAAATAGAAGCTTCTGAATAGGAGAAAATGTCTTTAAAATGGCAATTTTCGTCACATTGAGGCTTTAAAAAGTAGTTATTCAACATGAGGCACAATCCAAATGACATTTTGAATCAATTTTTCTACAGTCCAAAAAATCAATTTTCTGATGAAAAACGATGACCCGTGACCTGTCGAAATTTCTCCAGATGGTCAGAAATGGAAATTTTTTAATGTTTAATTTTTATACTGTAAATGACTATTCCATGTGAATTATCACTTTTGGAATTTAAAGAAGTGTGTTTAGAGTCACTTTAATGCCTGAAATTGGTCAAAGTAGCAGCTTCAGAATAGGAAAAAATGTCTGTATTAATGGCAATTTTGGTCACATTGAGGCTTCAAAAAGTAGTTATTCAACATGAGGCACAATCCAAATGACATTTTGAATCAATTTTTCTACAGTCCAAAAAAATCAATTTTCTGATGAAAAACGATGACCCGTGACCTGTCGAAATTTCTCCAGATGGTCAGAAATGGAATTTTTTTATGTTTAATGTTTATACTGTAAATGACTATTCCATGTGAATTATCACTTTTGGAATTTAAATAAGTGTGTTTAGAGTCACTTTAATGTCTGAAATTGGTCGAAGTAGAAGCTTCTGAATAGGAGAAAATGTCTGTATTAATGGCAATTTTGGTCACATTGAGGCTTCAAAAAGTAGTTATTCAACATGAGGCACAATCCAAATGACATTTTGAATAAATCTTTCTACAGTCCAAAAAAATCAATTTTCTGATGAAAAACGATGACCCGTGACCTGTCGAAATTTCTCCAGATTGTCAGAAATGGAAATTTTTTTATGTTTAATTTTTTTACTGTAAATGACTATTCCATGTGAATTATCATTTTTGGAACAAAAACAAGTGTGTTTAGAGTCACTTTAATGCCTGAAATTGGTCGAAATAGAAGCTTCTGAATAGGAGAAAAAGTCTGTAATGATGGCAATTTTGGTCACATTGAGGCTTTAAAAAGTAGTTATTCAACATAAGGCACATTCCAAATGACATTTTGAATAAATTTTTCTAGAGTCCAAAAAATCAATTTTCTGATGAAAAACATTTTTTAATGTTTAATATTTTTACTGTAAAAGACTATTCCATGTAAATTATCACTTTTGGAACTAAAATAAGTGTTTAGAGTCACTTTAATGCCTGAAATTGGTCAAAATAGAAGCTTCTGAATAGGAGCAAAAGTCTGTAATAATGGCAATTTTGGTCACATTGAAGCTTTAAAAAATAGTTATTCAACAGGAGGCACATTCCAAATGACATTTTTAATCAATTTTTCTACAGTCCAAAAAAGCAATTTTCTGATGAAAAACGATGACCCGTGACCTCTCGAAATTTCTCCAGATGGTCGGAAATGGAAATTTTTTAATGTTTATTTTTTTTTACTGTAAATGACTATTCCATGTGCAATTATCACTTTTGGAACAAAAATAAGGGTGTTTAGAGTCACTTTAATGCCTGAAATTGGTCGAAGTAGCAGCTTCAGAATAGGAGAAAATGTCTGTATTAATGGCAATTTTGGTCACATTGAGGCTTCAAAAAGTAGTTATTCAACAT
Organism: Triturus cristatus; assembly: GCF_964204655.1. Taxonomy (NCBI): domain Eukaryota; kingdom Metazoa; phylum Chordata; class Amphibia; order Caudata; family Salamandridae; genus Triturus; species Triturus cristatus. The sequence goes on from NC_140593.1 coordinate 889,934,170, forward strand.
GAGGCACAATCCAAATGACATTTTGAATCAATTTTTCTACAGTCCAAAAAAATCAATTTTCTGATGAAAAACGATGACCCGTGACCTGTCGAAATTTCTCCAGATGGTCAGAAATGGAATTTTTTTATGTTTAAATTTTTTTACTGTAAATGACTATTCCATGTGAATTATCACTTTTGGAACAAAAACAAGTGTGTTTAGAGGCACTTTAATGCCTGAAATTGGTCGAAAAAGAAGCTTCTGAGTAGGAGAAAAAGTCTGTAATTATATCAATTTTGGTCACATTGAGGCTTTAAAAAGTAGTTATTCAACATGAGGCGCATTATAAATGACATTTTGAATCAATTTTTCTACAGTCCAAAAAATCAAATTTCTGATGAAAAACGATGACCCGTGACCTGTCAAAATTTTTCCGGATCGTCAGAAATGGAAATTTTTTAATGTTTAATTTTTTGACTGCAAATGACTATTCCATGTAAATTATCACTTTTGGAACAAAAGCAAGTGTGCTTAGAGTCACTTTAATGCCTGAAATTGGTCGAAATAGAAGCTTCTGAATAGGAGAAAAAATCTGTAATAATGGCAATTTTGGTCACATTGAGGCTTTAAAAAGTAGTTATTCAACATAAGGCACATTCCAAATAACATTTTGAATCAATTTTTCTAGAGTCCAAAAAATCAATTTTCTGATGAAAAACGATGACCCGTGACCTGTCGAAATTTCACCAGATGGTCAGAAATGGAATTTTTTTTATTGTAAATGACTATTCCATGTGAATTATCACTTTTGGAACAAAAACAAGTGTGTTTAGAGTCACGTTAATGCCTGAAATTGGTTGAAACAAAAGCTTCTGAATAGAAGAAAAAGTCTCTAATAATGGCAATTTTGGTCACATTGAGGCTTCAAAAAGTAGTTATTCAACATGAGGCACAATCCAAATGACATTTTGAATAAATTTTTCTACAGTCCAAAAAAATCAATTTTCTGATGAAAAACGATGACCCGTGACCTGTCGAAATTTCTCCAGATTGTCAGAAATGGAAATTTTTTAATGTTTAGTTTTTTGACTGCAAATAACTATTCCATGTAAAATATCACTTTTGGAACAAAAATAAGGGTGTTTAGAGTCACTTTAATGCCTGAAATTGGTCGAAATAGAAGCTTCTGAATAGGAGAAAATGTCTTTAAAATGGCAATTTTCGTCACATTGAGGCTTTAAAAAGTAGTTATTCAACATGAGGCACAATCCAAATGACATTTTGAATCAATTTTTCTACAGTCCAAAAAATCAATTTTCTGATGAAAAACGATGACCCGTGACCTGTCGAAATTTCTCCAGATGGTCAGAAATGGAATTTTTTTATGTTTAATTTTTTTACTGTAAATGACTATTCCATGTGAATTATCACTTTTGGAACAAAAACAAGTGTGTTTAGAGGCACTTTAATGCCTGAAATTGGTCGAAAAAGAAGCTTCTGAGTAGGAGAAAAAGTCTGTAATTATATCAATTTTGGTCACATTGAGGCTTTAAAAAGTAGTTATTCAACATGAGGCGCATTATAAATGACATTTTGAATCAATTTTTCTACAGTCCAAAAAATCAATTTTCTGATGAAAAACGATGACCCGTGACCTGTCAAAATTTTTCCAGATCATCATAAATGGAACTTTTTTAATGTTTAATTTTTTAACTGCAAATGACTATTCCATGTAAATTATCACTTTTGGAACAAAAACAAGTGTGCTTAGAGTCACTTTAATGCCTGAAATTGGTTGAAATAGAAGCTTCTGAATAGGAGAAAAAATCTGTAATAATGGCAATTTTGGTCACATTGAGGCTTCAAAAAGTAGTTATTCAACATGAGGCACAATCCAAATGACATTTTGAATCAATTTTTCTACAGTCCAAAAAAATCAATTTTCTGATGAAAAACGATGACCCGTGACCTGTCGAAATTTCTCCAGATGGTCAGAAATGGAATTTTTTTATGTTTAAATTTTTTTACTGTAAATGACTATTCCATGTGAATTATCACTTTTGGAACAAAAACAAGTGTGTTTAGAGGCACTTTAATGCCTGAAATTGGTCGAAAAAGAAGCTTCTGAGTAGGAGAAAAAGTCTGTAATTATATCAATTTTGGTCACATTGAGGCTTTAAAAAGTAGTTATTCAACATGAGGCGCATTATAAATGACATTTTGAATCAATTTTTCTACAGTCCAAAAAATCAAATTTCTGATGAAAAACGATGACCCGTGACCTGTCAAAATTTTTCCGGATCGTCAGAAATGGAAATTTTTTAATGTTTAATTTTTTGACTGCAAATGACTATTCCATGTAAATTATCACTTTTGGAACAAAAGCAAGTGTGCTTAGAGTCACTTTAATGCCTGAAATTGGTCGAAATAGAAGCTTCTGAATAGGAGAAAAAATCTGTAATAATGGCAATTTTGGTCACATTGAGGCTTTAAAAAGTAGTTATTCAACATAAGGCACATTCCAAATAACATTTTGAATCAATTTTTCTAGAGTCCAAAAAATCAATTTTCTGATGAAAAACGATGACCCGTGACCTGTCGAAATTTCTCCAGATGGTCAGAAATGGAAATTTTTTAATGTTTAATATTTTTACTGTAAATGACTATTCCATGTAAATTATCACTTTTGGAACTAAAATAAGTGTTTAGAGTCACTTTAATGCCTGAAATTGGTCGAAGTAGAAGCTTCTGAATAGGAGAAACTGTCTGTATTAATGGCAATTTTGGTCACATTGAGGCTTCAAAAAGTAGTTATTCAACATAAGGCACATTCCAAATGACATTTTGAATCAATTTTTCTAGAGTCCAAAAAATCAATTTTCTGATGAAAAACGATGACCCGTGACCTGTCGAAATTTCTCCAGATTGTCAGAAATGGAAATTTTTTAATGTTTAGTTTTTTGACTGCAAATAACTATTCCATGTAAAATATCACTTTTGGAACAAAAATAAGGGTGTTTAGAGTCACTTTAATGCCTGAAATTGCTCGAAATAGAAGCTTCTGAATAGGAGAAAATGTCTTTAAAATGGCAATTTTCGTCACATTGAGGCTTTAAAAAGTAGTTATTCAACATGAGGCACAATCCAAATGACATTTTGAATCAATTTTTCTACAGTCCAAAAAATCAATTTTCTGATGAAAAACGATGACCCGTGACCTGTCGAAATTTCTCCAGATGGTCAGAAATGGAAATTTTTTAATGTTTAATTTTTATACTGTAAATGACTATTCCATGTGAATTATCACTTTTGGAATTTAAAGAAGTGTGTTTAGAGTCACTTTAATGCCTGAAATTGGTCAAAGTAGCAGCTTCAGAATAGGAAAAAATGTCTGTATTAATGGCAATTTTGGTCACATTGAGGCTTCAAAAAGTAGTTATTCAACATGAGGCACAATCCAAATGACATTTTGAATCAATTTTTCTACAGTCCAAAAAAATCAATTTTCTGATGAAAAACGATGACCCGTGACCTGTCGAAATTTCTCCAGATGGTCAGAAATGGAATTTTTTTATGTTTAATTTTTTTACTGTAAATGACTATTCCATGTGAATTATCACTTTTGGAACAAAAATAAGGGTGTTTAGAGTCACTTTAATGCCTGAAATTGGTCGAAATAGAAGCTTCTGAATAGGAGAAAATGTCTTTAAAAATGGCAATTTTTGTCACATTGAGGCTTTAAAAAGTAGATATTCAACATGAGGCACAATCCAAATGACATTTTGAATCAATTTTTCTACAGTCCAAAAAATCAATTTTCTGATGAAAAACGATGACCCGTGACCTGTCGAAATTTCTCCAGATGGTCAGAAATGGAAATTTTTTAATGTTTAATGTTTATACTGTAAATGACTATTCCATGTGAATTATCACTTTTGGAATTTAAATAAGTGTGTTTAGAGTCACTTTAATGTCTGAAATTGGTCGAAGTAGAAGCTTCTGAATAGGAGAAAATGTCTGTATTAATGGCAATTTTGGTCACATTGAGGCTTCAAAAAGTAGTTATTCAACATGAGGCACAATCCAAATGACATTTTGAATAAATCTTTCTACAGTCCAAAAAAATCAATTTTCTGATGAAAAACGATGACCCGTGACCTGTCGAAATTTCTCCAGATTGTCAGAAATGGAAATTTTTTTATGTTTAATTTTTTTACTGTAAATGACTATTCCATGTGAATTATCATTTTTGGAACAAAAACAAGTGTGTTTAGAGTCACTTTAATGCCTGAAATTGGTCGAAATAGAAGCTTCTGAATAGGAGAAAAAGTCTGTAATGATGGCAATTTTGGTCACATTGAGGCTTTAAAAAGTAGTTATTCAACATAAGGCACATTCCAAATGACATTTTGAATAAATTTTTCTAGAGTCCAAAAAATCAATTTTCTGATGAAAAACATTTTTTAATGTTTAATATTTTTACTGTAAAAGACTATTCCATGTAAATTATCACTTTTGGAACTAAAATAAGTGTTTAGAGTCACTTTAATGTCTGAAATTGGTCGAAGTAGAAGCTTCTGAATAGGAGAAAATGTCTGTATTAATGGCAATTTTGGTCACATTGAGGCTTCAAAAAGTAGTTATTCAACATGAGGCACAATCCAAATGACATTTTGAATAAATCTTTCTACAGTCCAAAAAAATCAATTTTCTGATGAAAAACGATGACCCGTGACCTGTCGAAATTTCTCCAGATTGTCAGAAATGGAAATTTTTTTATGTTTAATTTTTTTACTGTAAATGACTATTCCATGTGAATTATCATTTTTGGAACAAAAACAAGTGTGTTTAGAGTCACTTTAATGCCTGAAATTGGTCGAAATAGAAGCTTCTGAATAGGAGAAAAAGTCTGTAATGATGGCAATTTTGGTCACATTGAGGCTTTAAAAAGTAGTTATTCAACATAAGGCACATTCCAAATGACATTTTTAATCAATTTTTCTACAGTCCAAAAAAGCAATTTTCTGATGAAAAACGATGACCCGTGACCTCTCGAAATTTCTCCAGATGGTCGGAAATGGAAATTTTTTAATGTTTATTTTTTTTTACTGTAAATGACTATTCCATGTGCAATTATCACTTTTGGAACAAAAATAAGGGTGTTTAGAGTCACTTTAATGCCTGAAATTGGTCGAAGTAGCAGCTTCAGAATAGGAGAAAATGTCTGTATTAATGGCAATTTTGGTCACATTGAGGCTTCAAAAAGTAGTTATTCAACATGAGGCACAATCCAAATGACATTTTGAATCAATTTTTCTACAGTCCAAAAAAATCAATTTTCTGATGAAAAACGATGACCCGTGACCTGTCGAAATTTCTCCAGATGGTCAGAAATGGAATTTTTTTATGTTTAAATTTTTTTACTGTAAATGACTATTCCATGTGAATTATCACTTTTGGAACAAAAACAAGTGTGTTTAGAGGCACTTTAATGCCTGAAATTGGTCGAAAAAGAAGCTTCTGAGTAGGAGAAAAAGTCTGTAATTATATCAATTTTGGTCACATTGAGGCTTTAAAAAGTAGTTATTCAACATGAGGCGCATTATAAATGACATTTTGAATCAATTTTTCTACAGTCCAAAAAATCAAATTTCTGATGAAAAACGATGACCCGTGACCTGTCAAAATTTTTCCGGATCGTCAGAAATGGAAATTTTTTAATGTTTAATTTTTTGACTGCAAATGACTATTCCATGTAAATTATCACTTTTGGAACAAAAGCAAGTGTGCTTAGAGTCACTTTAATGCCTGAAATTGGTCGAAATAGAAGCTTCTGAATAGGAGAAAAAATCTGTAATAATGGCAATTTTGGTCACATTGAGGCTTTAAAAAGTAGTTATTCAACATAAGGCACATTCCAAATAACATTTTGAATCAATTTTTCTAGAGTCCAAAAAATCAATTTTCTGATGAAAAACGATGACCCGTGACCTGTCGAAATTTCTCCAGATGGTCAGAAATGGAAATTTTTTAATGTTTAATATTTTTACTGTAAATGACTATTCCATGTAAATTATCACTTTTGGAACTAAAATAAGTGTTTAGAGTCACTTTAATGCCTGAAATTGGTCGAAGTAGAAGCTTCTGAATAGGAGAAACTGTCTATATTAATGGCAATTTTGGTCACATTGAGGCTTCAAAAAGTAGTTATTCAACATAAGGCACATTCCAAATGACATTTTGAATCAATTTTTCTAGAGTCCAAAAAATCAATTTTCTGATGAAAAACGATGACCCGTGACCTGTCGAAATTTCTCCAGATTGTCAGAAATGGAAATTTTTTAATGTTTAGTTTTTTGACTGCAAATAACTATTCCATGTAAAATATCACTTTTGGAACAAAAATAAGGGTGTTTAGAGTCACTTTAATGCCTGAAATTGCTCGAAATAGAAGCTTCTGAATAGGAGAAAATGTCTTTAAAATGGCAATTTTCGTCACATTGAGGCTTTAAAAAGTAGTTATTCAACATGAGGCACAATCCAAATGACATTTTGAATCAATTTTTCTACAGTCCAAAAAATCAATTTTCTGATGAAAAACGATGACCCGTGACCTGTCGAAATTTCTCCAGATGGTCAGAAATGGAAATTTTTTAATGTTTAATTTTTATACTGTAAATGACTATTCCATGTGAATTATCACTTTTGGAATTTAAAGAAGTGTGTTTAGAGTCACTTTAATGCCTGAAATTGGTCAAAGTAGCAGCTTCAGAATAGGAAAAAATGTCTGTATTAATGGCAATTTTGGTCACATTGAGGCTTCAAAAAGTAGTTATTCAACATGAGGCACAATCCAAATGACATTTTGAATCAATTTTTCTACAGTCCAAAAAAATCAATTTTCTGATGAAAAACGATGACCCGTGACCTGTCGAAATTTCTCCAGATGGTCAGAAATGGAATTTTTTTATGTTTAATTTTTTTACTGTAAATGACTATTCCATGTGAATTATCACTTTTGGAACAAAAATAAGGGTGTTTAGAGTCACTTTAATGCCTGAAATTGGTCGAAATAGAAGCTTCTGAATAGGAGAAAATGTCTTTAAAAATGGCAATTTTTGTCACATTGAGGCTTTAAAAAGTAGATATTCAACATGAGGCACAATCCAAATGACATTTTGAATCAATTTTTCTACAGTCCAAAAAATCAATTTTCTGATGAAAAACGATGACCCGTGACCTGTCGAAATTTCTCCAGATGGTCAGAAATGGAAATTTTTTAATGTTTAATGTTTATACTGTAAATGACTATTCCATGTGAATTATCACTTTTGGAATTTAAATAAGTGTGTTTAGAGTCACTTTAATGTCTGAAATTGGTCGAAGTAGAAGCTTCTGAATAGGAGAAAATGTCTGTATTAATGGCAATTTTGGTCACATTGAGGCTTCAAAAAGTAGTTATTCAACATGAGGCACAATCCAAATGACATTTTGAATAAATCTTTCTACAGTCCAAAAAAATCAATTTTCTGATGAAAAACGATGACCCGTGACCTGTCGAAATTTCTCCAGATTGTCAGAAATGGAAATTTTTTTATGTTTAATTTTTTTACTGTAAATGACTATTCCATGTGAATTATCATTTTTGGAACAAAAACAAGTGTGTTTAGAGTCACTTTAATGCCTGAAATTGGTCGAAATAGAAGCTTCTGAATAGGAGAAAAAGTCTGTAATGATGGCAATTTTGGTCACATTGAGGCTTTAAAAAGTAGTTATTCAACATAAGGCACATTCCAAATGACATTTTGAATAAATTTTTCTAGAGTCCAAAAAATCAATTTTCTGATGAAAAACATTTTTTAATGTTTAATATTTTTACTGTAAAAGACTATTCCATGTAAATTATCACTTTTGGAACTAAAATAAGTGTTTAGAGTCACTTTAATGCCTGAAATTGGTCAAAATAGAAGCTTCTGAATAGGAGCAAAAGTCTGTAATAATGGCAATTTTGGTCACATTGAAGCTTTAAAAAATAGTTATTCAACAGGAGGCACATTCCAAATGACATTTTTAATCAATTTTTCTACAGTCCAAAAAAGCAATTTTCTGATGAAAAACGATGACCCGTGACCTCTCGAAATTTCTCCAGATGGTCGGAAATGGAAATTTTTTAATGTTTATTTTTTTTTACTGTAAATGACTATTCCATGTGCAATTATCACTTTTGGAACAAAAATAAGGGTGTTTAGAGTCACTTTAATGCCTGAAATTGGTCGAAGTAGCAGCTTCAGAATAGGAGAAAATGTCTGTATTAATGGCAATTTTGGTCACATTGAGGCTTCAAAAAGTAGTTATTCAACATGAGGCACAATCCAAATGACATTTTGAATCAATTTTTCTACAGTCCAAAAAAATCAATTTTCTGATGAAAAACGATGACCCGTGACCTGTCGAAATTTCTCCAGATGGTCAGAAATGGAATTTTTTTATGTTTAATTTTTTTACTGTAAATGACTATTCCATGTGAATTATCACTTTTGGAACAAAAACAAGTGTGTTTAGAGGCACTTTAATGCCTGAAATTGGTCGAAAAAGAAGCTTCTGAGTAGGAGAAAAAGTCTGTAATTATATCAATTTTGGTCACATTGAGGCTTTAAAAAGTAGTTATTCAACATGAGGCGCATTATAAATGACATTTTGAATCAATTTTTCTACAGTCCAAAAAATCAATTTTCTGATGAAAAACGATGACCCGTGACCTGTCAAAATTTTTCCAGATCATCAGAAATGGAAATTTTTTAATGTTTAATTTTTTGACTGCAAATGACTATTCCATGTAAATTATCACTTTTGGAACAAAAACAAGTGTGCTTAGAGTCACTTTAATGCCTGAAATTGGTAGAAATAGAAGCTTCTGAATAGGAGAACAAATCTGTAATAATGGCAATTTTGGTCACATTGAGGCTTTAAAAAGTAGTTATTCAACATAAGGCACATTCCAAATGACATTTTGAATCAATTTTTCTAGAGTCCAAAAAATCAATTTTCTGATGAAAAACGATGACCCGTGACCTGTCGAAATTTCTCCAGATGGTCAGAAATGGAAATTTTTTAATGTTTAATATTTTTACTGTAAATGACTATTCCATGTAAATTATCACTTTTGGAACTAAAATAAGTGTTTAGAGTCACTTTAATGCCTGAAATTGGTCGAAGTAGAAGCTTCTGAATAGGAGAAACTGTCTGTATTAATGGCAATTTTGGTCACATTGAGGCTTCAAAAAGTAGTTATTCAACATAAGGCACATTCCAAATGACATTTTGAATCAATTTTTCTAGAGTCCAAAAAATCAATTTTCTGATGAAAAACGATGACCCGTGACCTGTCGAAATTTCTCCAGATTGTCAGAAATGGAAATTTTTTAATGTTTAGTTTTTTGACTGCAAATAACTATTCCATGTAAAATATCACTTTTGGAACAAAAATAAGGGTGTTTAGAGTCACTTTAATGCCTGAAATTGCTCGAAATAGAAGCTTCTGAATAGGAGAAAATGTCTTTAAAATGGCAATTTTCGTCACATTGAGGCTTTAAAAAGTAGTTATTCAACATGAGGCACAATCCAAATGACATTTTGAATCAATTTTTCTACAGTCCAAAAAATCAATTTTCTGATGAAAAACGATGACCCGTGACCTGTCGAAATTTCTCCAGATGGTCAGAAATGGAAATTTTTTAATGTTTCATTTTTATACTGTAAATGACTATTCCATGTGAATTATCACTTTTGGAATTTAAAGAAGTGTGTTTAGAGTCACTTTAATGCCTGAAATTGGTCGAAGTAGCAGCTTCAGAATAGGAGAAAATGTCTGTATTAATGGCAATTTTGGTCACATTGAGGCTTCAAAAAGTAGTTATTCAACATGAGGCACAATCCAAATGACATTTTGAATCAATTTTTCTACAGTCCAAAAAAATCAATTTTCTGATGAAAAACGATGACCCGTGACCTGTCGAAATTTCTCCAGATGGTCAGAAATGGAATTTTTTTATGTTTAATTTTTTTACTGTAAATGACTATTCCATGTGAATTATCACTTTTGGAACAAAAATAAGGGTGTTTAGAGTCACTTTAATGCCTGAAATTGGTCGAAATAGAAGCTTCGGAATAGGAGAAAATGTCTTTAAAAATGGCAATTTTTGTCACATTGAGGCTTTAAAAAGTAGATATTCAACATGAGGCACAATCCAAATGACATTTTGAATCAATTTTTCTACAGTCCAAAAAATCAATTTTCTGATGAAAAACGATGACCCGTGACCTGTCGAAATTTCTCCAGATGGTCAGAAATGGAAATTTTTTAATGTTTAATGTTTATACTGTAAATGACTATTCCATGTGAATTATCACTTTTGGAATTTAAATAAGTGTGTTTAGAGTCACTTTAATGTCTGAAATTGGTCGAAGTAGAAGCTTCTGAATAGGAGAAAATGTCTGTATTAATGGCAATTTTGGTCACATTGAGGCTTCAAAAAGTAGTTATTCAACATGAGGCACAATCCAAATGACATTTTGAATCAATTTTTCTACAGTCCAAAAAAATCAATTTTCTGATGAAAAACGATGACCTGTGACCTGTTGAAATTTCTCCAGATGGTCAGAAATGGACATTTTTTAATGTTTCAATTTTTGACTGCAAATGACTATTCCATGTAAATTATCACTTTTGGAACAAAAACAAGTGTGCTTAGAGTCACTTTAATGCCTGAAATTGGTCGAAATAGAAGCTTCTGAATAGGAGAAACTGTCTGTATTAATGGCAATTTTGGTCACATTGAGGCTTCAAAAAGTAGTTATTCAACATGAGGCACAATCTAAATGACATTTTGAATACATTTTTCTACAGTCCAAAAAAAATCAATTTTCTGATGAAAAACGATGACCCGTGACCTGTCGAAATTTCTCCAGATGGTCAGAAATGGACATTTTGTTATGTTTAATTTTTTTACTGTAAATGACTATTCCATGTGAATTATCACTTTTGGAACAAAAACAAGTGTGTTTAGAGTCACTTTAATGCCTGAAATTGGTCGAAATAGAAGCTTCTGAATAGGAGAAAATGTCTGTATTAATGGCAATTTTGGTCACATTGAGGCTTCAAAAAGTAGTTATTCAACATGAGGCACAATCCAAATGACATTTTGAATCAATTTTTCTACAGTCCAAAAAAATCAATTTTCTGATGAAAAACGATGACCCGTGACCTGTCGAAATTTCTCCAGATGGTCAGAAATGGAATTTTTTTACTGTAAATGACTATTCCATGTGAATTATCACTTTTGGAACAAAAACAAGTGTGTTTAGAGTCACTTTAATGCCTGAAATTGGTTGAAACAAAAGCTTCTGAATAGAAGAAAAAGTCTGTAATAATGGCAATTTTGGTCACATTGAGGCTTCAAAAAGTAGTTATTCAACATGAGGCACAATCCAAATGACATTTTGAATAAATCTTTCTACAGTCCAAAAAAATCAATTTTCTGATGAAAAACGATGACCCGTGACCTGTCGAAATTTCTCCAGATGGTCAGAAATGGAAATTTTTTTATGTTTAATTTTTTTACTGTAAATGACTATTCCATGTGAATTATCATTTTTGGAACAAAAACAAGTGTGTTTAGAGTCACTTTAATGCCTGAAATTGGTCGAAATAGAAGCTTCTGAATAGGAGAAAAAGTCTGTAATGATGGCAATTTTGGTCACATTGAGGCTTTAAAAAGTAGTTATTCAACATAAGGCACATTCCAAATGACATTTTGAATAAATTTTTCTAGAGTCCAAAAAATCAATTTTCTGATGAAAAACGATGACCCGTGACCTGTCGAAATTTCTCCAGATTGTCAGAAATGGAAATTTTTTAATGTTTAATTTGTATACTGTAAATGACTATTCCATGTGAATTATCACTTTTGGAACAAAGATAAGTGTGTTTAGAGTCACTTTAATGCCTGAAATTGGTCGAAATAGAAGCTTCTGAATTGGAGAAAATGTCTTTAAAAATGGCAATTTTCGTCACATTGAGGCTTTAAAAAGTAGTTATCCAACATGAGGCACAATCCAAATGACATTTTGAATCAATTTATCTACAGTCCAAAAAATCAATTTTCTGATGAAAAACGATGACCCGTGACCTGTCGAAATTTCTCCAGATGGTCAGAAATGGAAATTTTTTAATGTTTAATTTTTATACTGTAAATGACTATTCCATGTGAATTATCACTTTTGGAATTTAAATAAGTGTGTTTAGAGTCACTTTAATGCCTGAAATTGGTCGAAGTAGAAGCTTCTGAATAGGAGAAAATGTCTGTATTAATGGCAATTTTGGTCACATTGAGGCTTCAAAAAGTAGTTATTCAACATGAGGCACAATCCAAATGACATTTTGAATCAATTTTTCTACAGTCCAAAAAAATCAATTTTCTGAAGAAAAACGCTGACCTGTGACCTGTTGAAATTTCTCCAGATGGTCAGAAATGGACATTTTTTAATGTTTCATTTTTTGACTGCAAATGACTATTCCATGTAAATTATCACTTTTGGAACAAAAACAAGTGTGCTTAGAGTCACTTTAATGCCTGAAATTGGTCGAAATAGAAGCTTCTGAATAGGAGAAAAAGTCTGTAATAATGGCAATTTTGGTCACATTGAGGCTTCAAAAAGTAGTTATTCAACATGAGGCACAATCCAAATGACATTTTGAATAAATCTTTCTACAGTCCAAAAAAATCAATTTTCTGATGAAAAACGATGACCCGTGACCTGTCGAAATTTCTCCAGATGGTCAGAAATGGAAATTTTTTTATGTTTAATTTTTTTACTGTAAATGACTATTCCATGTGAATTATCATTTTTGGAACAAAAACAAGTGTGTTTAGAGTCACTTTAATGCCTGAAATTGGTCGAAATAGAAGCTTCTGAATAGGAGAAAAAGTCTGTAATTATGGCAATTTTGGTCACATTGAGGCTTTAAAAAGTAGTTATTCAACATAAGGCACATTCCAAATGACATTTTGAATAAATTTTTCTAGAGTCCAAAAAATCAATTTTCTGATGAAAAACGATGACCCGTGACCTGTCGAAATTTCTCCAGATTGTCAGAAATGGAAATTTTTTAATGTTTAATTTGTATACTGTAAATGACTATTCCATGTGAATTATCACTTTTGGAACAAAGATAAGTGTGTTTAGAGTCACTTTAATGCCTGAAATTGGTCGAAATAGAAGCTTCTGAATTGGAGAAAATGTCTTTAAAAATGGCAATTTTCGTCACATTGAGGCTTTAAAAAGTAGTTATCCAACATGAGGCACAATCCAAATGACATTTTGAATCAATTTATCTACAGTCCAAAAAATCAATTTTCTGATGAAAAACGATGACCCGTGACCTGTCGAAATTTCTCCAGATGGTCAGAAATGGAAATTTTTTAATGTTTAATTTTTATACTGTAAATGACTATTCCATGTGAATTATCACTTTTGGAATTTAAATAAGTGTGTTTAGAGTCACTTTAATGCCTGAAATTGGTCGAAGTAGAAGCTTCTGAATAGGAGAAAATGTCTGTATTAATGGCAATTTTGGTCACATTGAGGCTTCAAAAAGTAGTTATTCAACATGAGGCACAATCCAAATGACATTTTGAATCAATTTTTCTACAGTCCAAAAAAATCAATTTTCTGAAGAAAAACGCTGACCTGTGACCTGTTGAAATTTCTCCAGATGGTCAGAAATGGACATTTTTTAATGTTTCATTTTTTGACTGCAAATGACTATTCCATGTAAATTATCACTTTTGGAACAAAAACAAGTGTGCTTAGAGTCACTTTAATGCCTGAAATTGGTCGAAATAGAAGCTTCTGAATAGGAGAAAAAGTCTGTAATAATGGCAATTTTGGTCACATTGAGGCTTTAAAAAGTAGTTATTCAACATAAGGCACATTCCAAATGACATTTTGAATCAATTTTTCTAGAGTCCAAAAACTCAATTTTCTGATGAAAAATGATGACCCGTGACCTGTCGAAATTTCTCCAGATGGTCAGAAATGGAAATTTTTTAATGTTTAATATTTTTACTGTAAAAGACTATTCCATGTAAATTATCACTTTTGGAACTAAAATAAGTGTTTAGAGTCACTCTAATGCCTGAAATTGGTCAAAATAGAAGCTTCTGAATAGGAGCAAAAGTCTGTAATAATGGCAATTTTGGTCACATTGAAGCTTTAAAAAATAGTTATTCAACAGGAGGCACATTCCAAATGACATTTTTAATCAATTTTTCTACAGTCCAAAAAAGCAATTTTCTGATGAAAAACGATGACCCGTGACCTCTCGAAATTTCTCCAGATGGTCGGAAATGGAAATTTTTTAATGTTTATTTTTTTTTACTGTAAATGACTATTCCATGTGCAATTATCACTTTTGGAACAAAAATAAGGGTGTTTAGAGTCACTTTAATGCCTGAAATTGGTCGAAATAGAAGCTTCGGAATAGGAGAAAATGTCTTTAAAAATGGCAATTTTCGTCACATTGAGGCTTTAAAAAGTAGATATTCAACATGAGGCACAATCCAAATGATATTTTGAATCAATTTTTCTACAGTCCAAAAAATCAATTTTCTTATGAAAAACGATGACCCGTGACCTGTCGAAATTTCTCCAGATGGTCAGAAAAGAAAATTTTTTAATGTTTAATTTTTATACTGTAAATGACTATTCCATGTGAATTATCACTTTTGGAATTTAAATAAGTGTGTTTAGAGTCACTTTAATGCCTGAAATTGGTCGAAGTAGAAGCTTCTGAATAGGAGAAAATGTCTGTATTAATGGCAATTTTGGTCACATTGAGGCTTCAAAAAGTAGTTATTCAACATGAGGCACAATCCAAATGACATTTTGAATCAATTTTTCTACAGTCCAAAAAAATCTATTTTCTGATGAAAAACGATGACCTGTGACCTGTTGAAATTTCTCCAGATGGTCAGAAATGGACATTTTTTAATGTTTCATTTTTTGACTGCAAATGACTATTCCATGTAAATTATCACTTTTGGAACAAAAACAAGTGTGCTTAGAGTCACTTTAATGCCTGAAATTGGTCGAAATAGAAGCTTCTGAATAGGAGAAACTGTCTGCACTATTGGCAATTTTGGTCACATTGAGGCTTCAAAAAGTAGTTATTCAACATGAGGCACAATCCAAATGACATTTTGAATCAATTTTTCTACAGTCCAAAAAATCTATTTTCTGATGAAAAACGATGACCCGTGACCTGTCGAAATTTCTCCAGATTGTCAGAAATGGACATTTTTTCATGTTTAGTTTTTTGACTGCAAATAACTATTCCATGTAAAATATCACTTTTGGAACAAAAATAAGTGTGTTTAGAGTCACTTTAATGCCTGAAATTGGTCGAAAAAGAAGCTTCTGAGTAGGAGAAAATGTCTGTAAAAATGGCAATTTTGGTCACATTGAGGCTTTAAAAAGTAGTTATTCAACATGAGGCACAATCTAAATGACATTTTGAATCAATTTTTCTACAGTCCAAAAACTCAATTTTCTGATGAAAAACGAAGACCCGTGACCTGTCGAAATTTCTCTAGATGGTCAGAAATGGAAATTTTTTAATGTTTAATTTTTATACTGTAAATGACTATTCCATGTGAATTATCACTTTTGGAATTTAAATAAGTGTGTTTAGAGTCACTTTAATGCCTGAAATTGGTCGAAGTAGAAGCTTCTGAATAGGAGAAAATGTTTGTATTCATGGCAATTTTGGTCACATTGAGGCTTCAAAAAGTAGTTATTCAACATGAGGCACAATCCAAATGACATTTTGAATCAATTTTTCTACAGTCCAAAAAAATCAATTTTCTGATGAAAAACGATGACCCGTGACCTGTCGAAATTTCTCCAGATGGTCAGAAATGGAATTTTTTTATGTTTAATTTTTTTACTGTAAATGACTATTCCATGTGAATTATCACTTTTGGAACAAAAACAAGTGTGTTTAGAGGCACTTTAATGCCTGAAATTGGTCGAAAAAGAAGCTTCTGAGTAGGAGAAAAAGTCTGTAATTATATCAATTTTGGTCACATTGAGGCTTTAAAAAGTAGTTATTCAACATGAGGCGCATTATAAATGACATTTTGAATCAATTTTTCTACAGTCCAAAAAATCAATTTTCTGATGAAAAAGGATGACCCGTGACCTGTCAAAATTTTTCCAGATCGTCAGAAATGGACATTTTTTAATGTTTAATTTTTTGACTGCAAATGACAATTCCATGTAAATTATCACTTTTGGAACAAAAACAAGTGTGCTTAGAGTCACTTTAATGCCTGAAATTGGTCGAAATAGAAGCTTCTGAATAGGAGAAAAAATCTGTAATAATGGCAATTTTGGTCACATTGAGGCTTTAAAAAGTAGTTATTCAACATAAGGCACATTCCAAATGACATTTTGAATCAATTTTTCTAGAGTCCAATAAATCAATTTTCTGATGAAAAACGATGACCCGTGACCTGTCGAAATTTCTCCAGATGGTCAGAAATGGAAAATTTTTAATGTTTAATATTTTTACTGTAAATGACTATTCCATGTAAATTATCACTTTTGGAACTAAAATAAGTGTTTAGAGTCACTTTAATGCCTGAAATTGGTCAAAATAGAAGCTTCTGAATAGGAGCAAAAGTCTGTAATAATGGCAATTTTGGTCACATTGAAGCTTTAAAAAGTAGTTAATCAACAGGAGGCACATTCCAAATGACATTTTTAATCAATTTTTCTACAGTCCAAAAAAGCAATTTTCTGATGAAAAACGATGACCCGTGACCTGTCGAAATTTCTCCAGATGGTCAGAAATGGAAATTTTTTAATGTTTAATTTTTTGACTGTAAATGACTATTCCATGTGAATTATCACTTTTGGAACAAAAATAAGGGTGTTTAGAGTCACTTTAATGCCTGAAATTGGTCGAAATAGAAGCTTCGGAATAGGAGAAAATGTCTTTAAAAATGGCAATTTTCGTCACATTGAGGCTTTAAAAAGTAGATATTCAACATGAGGCACAATCCAAATGACATTTTGAATCAATTTTTCTACAGTCCAAAAAATCAATTTTCTGATGAAAAACGAAGACCCGTGACCTGTCGAAATTTCTCTAGATGGTCAGAAATGGAAATTTTTTAATGTTTAATTTTTATACTGTAAATGACTATTCCATGTGAATTATCACTTTTGGAATTTAAATAAGTGTGTTTAGAGTCACTTTAATGCCTGAAATTGGTCGAAGTAGAAGCTTCTGAATAGGAGAAAATGTTTGTATTCATGGCAATTTTGGTCACATTGAGGCTTCAAAAAGTAGTTATTCAACATGAGGCACAATCCAAATGACATTTTGAATCAATTTTTCTACAGTCCAAAAAAATCAATTTTCTGATGAAAAACGATGACCCGTGACCTGTCGAAATTTCTCCAGATGGTCAGAAATGGAATTTTTTTATGTTTAATTTTTTTACTGTAAATGACTATTCCATGTGAATTATCACTTTTGGAACAAAAACAAGTGTGTTTAGAGGCACTTTAATGCCTGAAATTGGTCGAAAAAGAAGCTTCTGAGTAGGAGAAAAAGTCTGTAATTATATCAATTTTGGTCACATTGAGGCTTTAAAAAGTAGTTATTCAACATGAGGCGCATTATAAATGACATTTTGAATCAATTTTTCTACAGTCCAAAAAATCAATTTTCTGATGAAAAAGGATGACCCGTGACCTGTCAAAATTTTTCCAGATCGTCAGAAATGGACATTTTTTAATGTTTAATTTTTTGACTGCAAATGACAATTCCATGTAAATTATCACTTTTGGAACAAAAACAAGTGTGCTTAGAGTCACTTTAATGCCTGAAATTGGTCGAAATAGAAGCTTCTGAATAGGAGAAAAAATCTGTAATAATGGCAATTTTGGTCACATTGAGGCTTTAAAAAGTAGTTATTCAACATAAGGCACATTCCAAATGACATTTTGAATCAATTTTTCTAGAGTCCAATAAATCAATTTTCTGATGAAAAACGATGACCCGTGACCTGTCGAAATTTCTCCAGATGGTCAGAAATGGAAAATTTTTAATGTTTAATATTTTTACTGTAAATGACTATTCCATGTAAATTATCACTTTTGGAACTAAAATAAGTGTTTAGAGTCACTTTAATGCCTGAAATTGGTCAAAATAGAAGCTTCTGAATAGGAGCAAAAGTCTGTAATAATGGCAATTTTGGTCACATTGAAGCTTTAAAAAGTAGTTAATCAACAGGAGGCACATTCCAAATGACATTTTTAATCAATTTTTCTACAGTCCAAAAAAGCAATTTTCTGATGAAAAACGATGACCCGTGACCTGTCGAAATTTCTCCAGATGGTCAGAAATGGAAATTTTTTAATGTTTAATTTTTTGACTGTAAATGACTATTCCATGTGAATTATCACTTTTGGAACAAAAATAAGGGTGTTTAGAGTCACTTTAATGCCTGAAATTGGTCGAAGTAGAAGCTTCTGAATAGGAGAAAATGTCTGTATTAATGGCAATTTTGGTCACATTGAGGCTTCAAAAAGTAGTTATTCAACATGAGGCACAATCCAAATGACATTTTGAATCAATTTTTCTACAGTCCAAAAAAATCTATTTTCTGATGAAAAACGATGACCTGTGACCTGTTGAAATTTCTCCAGATGGTCAGAAATGGACATTTTTTAATGTTTCATTTTTTGACTGCAAATGACTATTCCATGTAAATTATCACTTTTGGAACAAAAACAAGTGTGCTTAGAGTCACTTTAATGCCTGAAATTGGTCGAAATAGAAGCTTCTGAATAGGAGAAACTGTCTGTATTAATGGCAATTTTGGTCACATTGAGGCTTCAAAAAGTAGTTATTCAACATGAGGCACAATCCAAATGACATTTTGAATACATTTTTCTACAGTCCCAAAAAATCAATTTTCTGATGAAAAACGATGACCCGTGACCTGTCGAAATTTCTCCAGATGGTCAGAAATGGAAATTTTTTTATGTTTAATTTTTTTACTGTAAATGACTATTCCATGTGAATTATCACTTTTGGAACAAAAACAAGTGTGTTTAGAGTCACTTTAATGCCTGAAATTGGTCGAAATAGAAGCTTCTGAATAGGAGAAAATGTCTTTAAAAATGGCAATTTTCGTCACATTGAGGCTTTAAAAAGTAGTTATTCAACATGAGGCACAATCCAAATGACATTTTGAATCAATTTTTCTACAGTCCAAAAAAATCTATTTTCTGATGAAAAACGATGACCTGTGACCTGTTGAAATTTCTCCAGATGGTCAGAAATGGACATTTTTTAATGCTTCATTTTTTGACTGCAAATGACTATTCCATGTAAATTATCACTTTTGGAACAAAAACAAGTGTGCTTAGAGTCACTTTAATGCCTGAAATTGGTCGAAATAGAAGCTTCTGAATAGGAGAAACTGTCTGTATTAATGGCAATTTTGGTCACATTGAGGTTTTAAAAAGTAGTTATTCAACATGAGGCACATTCCAAATGACATTTTGAATCAATTTTTCTACAGTCCAAAAAATCAATTTTCTGATGAAAAACGATGACCCGTGACCTGTCGAAATTTCTCCAGATTGTCAGAAATGGAAAAAATTTTATGTTTAATTTTTTTACTGTAAATGACTATTCCATGTGAATTATCACTTTTGGAACAAAAACAAGTGTGTTTAGAGGCCCTTTAATGCCTGAAATTGGTCGAAAAAGAAGCTTCTGAGTAGGAGAAAAAGTCTGTAATTATATCAATTTTGGTCACATTGAGGCTTTAAAAAGTAGTTATTCAACATGAGGCGCATTCTAAATGACATTTTGAATCAATTTTTCTACAGTCCAAAAAATCAATTTTCTGATGAAAAACGATGACCCGTGACCTGTCGAAATTTCTCCAGATGGTCAGAAATGGAAATTTTTTAATGTTTAGTTTTTTTTACTGTAAATGACTATTCCATGTAAATTATCACTTTTGCAACAAAAATAAGGTGTTTAGAGTCACTTTAATGCCTGAAATTGGTCGAAATAGAAGCTTCTGAATAGGAGAAAAAGTCTGTAATAATGGCAATTTTGGTCACATTGAGGCTTTAAAAAGTAGTTATTCAACATAAGGCACATTCCAAATGACATTTTGAATCAATTTTTCTAGAGTCCAAAAAATCAATTTTCTGATGAAAAACGATGACCCGTGACCTGTCGAAATTTCTCCAGATGGTCAAAAATGGAATTTTTTTATGTTTAATTTTTTTACTGTAAATGACTATTCCATGTGAATTATCACTTTTGGAACAAAAACAAGTGTGTTTAGAGGCACTTTAATGCCTGAAATTGGTCGAAAAAGAAGCTTCTGAGTAGGAGAAAAAGTCTGTAATTATATCAATTTTGGTCACATTGAGGCTTTAAAAGTAGTTATTCAACATGAGGCGCATTATAAATGACATTTTGAATCAATTTTTCTACAGTCCAAAAAATCAATTTTCTGATGAAAAACGATGACCCGTGACCTGTCAAAATTTCTCCAGATGGTCAGAAATGGAAATTTTTTAATGTTTAATATTTTTACTGTAAATGACTATTCCATGTAAATTATCACTTTTGGAACTAAAATAAGTGTTTAGAGTCACTTTAATGCCTGAAATTGGTCAAAATAGAAGCTTCTGAATAGGAGCAAAAGTCTGTAATAATGGCAATTTTGGTCACATTGAGGTTTTAAAAAGTAGTTATTCAACATGAGGCACATTCCAAATGACATTTTGAATCAATTTTTCTACAGTCCAAAAAAGCAGTTTTCTGATGAAAAACGATGACCCGTGACCTCTCGAAATTTCTCCAGATGGTCAGAAATGGAAATTTTTTTATGTTTATTTTTTTTACTGTAAATGACTATTCCATGTGAATTATCACTTTTGGAACAAAAATAAGGGTGTTTAGAGTCACTTTAATGCCTGAAATTGGTCGAAATAGACGCTTCGGAATAGGAGAAAATGTCTTTAAAAATGGCAATTTTCGTCACATTGAGGCTTTAAAAAGTAGATATTCAACATGAGGCACAATCCAAATGACATTTTGAATCAATTTTTCTACAGTCCAAAAAATCAATTTTCCGATGAAAAACGATGACCCGTGACCTGTCGAAATTTCTCCAGATGGTCAGAAATGGAAATTTTTTAATGTTTAATTTTTATACTGTAAATGACTATTCCATGTGAATTATCACTTTTGGAATTTAAATAAGTGTGTTTAGAGTCACTTTAATGCCTGAAATTGGTCGAAGTAGAAGCTTCTGAATAGGAGAAAATGTCTGTATTAATGGCAATTTTGGTCACATTGAGGCTTCAAAAAGTAGTTATTCAACATGAGGCACAATCCAAATGACATTTTGAATCAATTTTTCTACAGTCCAAAAAAATCTATTTTCTGATGAAAAACGATGACCTGTGACCTGTTGAATTTCTCCAGATGGTCAGAAATGGACAGTTTTTTAATGGTTTCATTTTTTGACTGCAAATGACTATTCCATGTAAATTATCACTTTTGGAACAAAAACTAGTGTGCTTAGAGTCACTTTAATGCCTGAAATTGGTCGAAATAGAAGCTTCTGAATAGGAGAAACTGTCTGTATTAATGGCAATTTTGGTCACATTGAGGCTTCAAAAAGTAGTTATTCAACATGAGGCACAATCCAAATGACATTTTGAATAAATTTTTCTACAGTCCAAAAAAAATCATTTTCTGATGAAAAACGATGACCCGTGACCTGTCAAAATTTCTCCAGATAGTCACAAATGGAAATTTTTTTAATGTTGAATTTTTTGGCTGCAAATGACTATTCCATGTAAATTATCACTTTTGGAACAAAAACAAGTGTGCTTAGAGTCACTTTAATGCCTGAAATTGGTCGAAATAGAAGCTTCTGAATAGGAGAAAAAGTCTGTAATAATGGCAATTTTGGACACATTGAGGCTTTAAAAAGTGGTTATTCAACATAAGGCACATTCCAAATGACATTTTGAATCAATTTTTCTAGAGTCCAAAAAATCTATTTTCTGATGAAAAACGATGACCCGTGACCTGTCGAAATTTCTCCAGATTGTCAGAAATGGAAATTTTTTAATGTTTAGTTTTTTGACTGCAAATAACTATTCCATGTAAAATATCACTTTTGGAACAAAAATAAGTGTGTTTAGAGTCACTTTAATCCCTCAAATTGGTCGAAAAAGAAGCTTCTGAGTAGGAGAAAATGTCTGTAAAAATGGCAATTTTGGTCACATTGAGGCTTTAAAAAGTAGTTATTCAACACGATGCACATTCCAAATGACATTTTGAATCAATTTATCTACAGTCCAAAAAATCAATTTTCTGATGAAAAACGATGACCCGTGACCTGTCGAAATTTCTCCAGATGGTCAGAAATGGAAATTTTTTAATGTTTAATATTTTTACTGCAAATGACTATTCCATGTAAATTATCACTTTTGGAACTAAAATAAGTGTTTAGAGTCACTTTAATGCCTGAAATTGGTCAAAACAGAAGCTTCTGAATAGGAGCAAAAGTCTGTAATAATGGCAATTTTGTCACATTGAAGCTTTAAAAAGTAGTTATTCAACATGAGGCACATTCCAAATGACATTTTTAATCAATTTTTCTACAGTCCAAAAAATCAATTTTCTGATGAAAAATGATGACCCGTGACCTCTCGAAATTTCTCCAGATGGTCAGAAATGGAAATTTTTTAATGTTTAATTTTTGACTGCAAATGACTATTCCATGTGAATTATCACTTTTGGAACAAAGATAAGTGTGTTTAGAGTCACTTTAATGCCTGAAATTGGTCGAAATAGAAGCTTCTGAATAGGAGAAAATGTCTTTAAAAATGGCAATTTTCGTCACATTGAGGCTTTAAAAAGTAGTTATTCAACATGAGGCACAATCCAAATGACATTTTGAATCAATTTTCTACAGTCCAAAAAAATCAATTTTCTGATGAAAAACAATGACCTGTGACCTGTTGAAATTTCTCCAGATGGTCAGAAATGGACATTTTTTAATGTTTCATTTTTTGACTGCAAATGACTATTCCATGTAAATTATCACTTTTGGAACAAAAACAAGTGTGCTTAGAGTCACTTTTATGCCTGAAATTGGTCGAAATAGAAGCTTCTGAATAGGAGAAACTGTCTGTATTAATGGCAATTTTGGTCACATTGAGGCTTCAAAAAGTAGTTATTCAACATGAGGCACAATCCAAATGACATTTTGAATAAATTTTTCTACAGTCCAAAAAATCAATTTTCTGATGAAAAACGATGACCCGTGACCTGTCGAAATTTCTCCAGATGGTCAGAAATGGAAATTTTTTTATGTTTAATTTTTTTACTGTAAATGACTATTCCATGTGAATTATCACTTTTGGAACAAAAACAAGTGTGTTTAGAGGCACTTTAATGCCTGAAATTGGTCGAAAAAGAAGCTTCTGAGTAGGAGAAAAAGTCTGTAATTATATCAATTTTGGTCACATTGAGGCATTAAAAAGTAGTTATTCAACATGAGGCGCATTCTAAATTACATTTTGAATCAATTTTTCTACAGTCCAAAAAATCAATTTTCTGATGAAAAACGATGACCCGTGACCTGTCAAAATTTCTCCAAATCGTCAGAAATGGAAATTTTTTAATGTTTAATTTTTTGACTGCAAATGACTATTCCATGTAAATTATCACTTTTGGAACAAAAACAAGTGTGCTTAGAGTCACTTTAATGCCTGAAATTGGTCGAAATAGAAGCTTCTGAATAGGAGAAAAAGTCTGTAATAATGGCAATTTTGGTCACATTGAGGCTTTAAAAAGTAGTTATTCAACATAAGGCACATTCCAAATGACATTTTGAATCAATTTTTCTAGAGTCCAAAAAATCAATTTTCTGATGAAAAACGATGACCCGTGACCTGTCGAAATTTCTCCAGATTGTCAGAAATGGAAATTTTTTAATGTTTCGTTTTTTGACTGCAAATAACTATTCCATGTAAACTATCACTTTTGGAACTAAAATAAGTGTTTAGAGTCACTTTAATGCCTGAAATTGGTCAAAATAGAAGCTTCTGAATAGGAGCAAAAGTCTGTAATAATGGCAATTTTGGTCACATTGAAGCTTTAAAAAGTAGTTATTCAACATGAGGCACATTCCAAATGACATTTTTAATCAATTTTTCTACAGTCCAAAAAATCAATTTTCTGATGAAAAACGATGACCCGTGACCTCTCGAAATTTCTCCAGATGGTCAGAAATGGAAATATTTTAACGTTTAATTTTTTGACTGCAAATGACTATTCCATGTGAATTATCACTTTTGGAACAAAAATAAGGGTGTTTAGAGTCACTTTAATGCCTGAAATTGGTCGAAATAGAAGCTTCTGAATAGGAGAAAAAGTCTGTAATAATGGCAATTTTGGTCACATTAAGGTTTTAAAAAGTAGTTATTCAACATGAGGCACATTCCAAATGACATTTTTAATCAATTTTTCTACAGTCCAAAAAATCAATTTTCTGATGAAAAACGATGACCCGTGACCTGTCGAAATTTCTCCAGATTGTCAGAAATGGAAATTTTTTTATGTTTAATTTTTTTACTGTAAATGACTATTCCATGTGAATTATCACTTTTGGAACAAAAACAAGTGTGTTTAGAGGCACTTTAATGCCTGAAATTGGTCGAAAAAGAAGCTTCTGAGTAGGAGAAAAAGTCTGTAATTATATCAATTTTGGTCACATTGAGGCTTTAAAAAGTAGTTATTCAACATGAGGCGCATTCTAAATGACATTTTGAATCAATTTTTCTACAGTCCAAAAAATCAATTTTCTGATGAAAAACGATGACCCGTGACCTGTCGAAATTTCTCCAGATTGTCAGAAATGGAAATTTTTTAATGTTTAATTTGTATACTGTAAATGACTATTCCATGTGAGTTATCACTTTTGGAACAAAGATAAGTGTGTTTAGAGTCACTTTCATGCCTGAAATTGGTCGAAATAGAAGCTTCTGAATTGGAGAAAATGTCTTTAAAAATGGCAATTTTCGTCACATTGAGGCTTTAAATAGTAGTTATCCAACATGAGGCACAATCCAAATGACATTTTGAATCAATTTTTCTACAGTCCAAAAAATCAATTTTCTGATGAAAAACGATGACCCGTGACCTGTCGAAATTTCTCCAGATGGTCAGAAATGGAAATTTTTTAATGTTTAATTTTTATACTGTAAATGACTATTCCATGTGAATTATCACTTTTGGAATTTAAATAAGTGTGTTTAGAGTCACTTTAATGCCTGAAATTGGTCGAAGTAGAAGCTTCTGAATAGGAGAAAATGTCTGTATTAATGGCAATTTTAGTCACATTGAGGCTTCAAAAAGTAGTTATTCAACATGAGGCACAATCCAAATGACATTTTGAATCAATTTTTCTACAGTCCAAAAAAATCAATTTTCTGATGAAAAACGATGACCTGTGACCTGTTGAAATTTCTCCAGATGGTCAGAAATGGACATTTTTTAATGTTTCATTTTTTGACTGCAAATGACTATTCCATGTAAATTATCACTTTTGGAACAAAACAAGTGTGCTTAGAGTCACTTTAATGCCTGAAATTGGTCGAAATAGAAGCTTCTGAATAGGAGAAAAAGTCTGTAATAATGGCAATTTTGGTCACATTGAGGCTTTAAAAAGTAGTTATTCAACATAAGGCACATTCCAAATGACATTTTGAATCAATTTTTCTAGAGTCCAAAAACTCAATTTTCTGATGAAAAACGATGACCCGTGACCTGTCGAAATTTCTCCAGATGGTCAGAAATGGACATTTTTTAATGTTTAATATTTTTACTGTAAATGACTATTCCATGTAAATTATCACTTTTGGAACTAAAATAAGTGTTTAGAGTCACTTTAATGCCTGAAATTGGTCGAAATAGAAGCTTCTGAATTGGAGAAAATGTCTTTAAAAATGGCAATTTTCGTCACATTGAGGCTTTAAAAAGTAGTTATCCAACATGAGGCACAATCCAAATGACATTTTGAATCAATTTTTCTACAGTCCAAAAAATCAATTTTCTGATGAAAAACGATGACCCGTGACCTGTCGAAATTTCTCCAGATGGTCAGAAATGGAAATTTTTTAATGTTTAATTTTTATACTGTAAATGACTATTCCATGTGAATCATCACTTTTGGAATTTAAATAAGTGTGTTTAGAGTCACTTTAATGCCTGAAATTGGTCGAAGTAGAAGCTTCTGAATAGGAGAAAATGTCTGTATTAATGGCAATTTTGGTCACATTGAGGCTTCAAAAAGTAGTTATTCAACATGAGGCACAATCCAAATGACATTTTGAATCAATTTTTCTACACTCCAAAAAAATCTATTTTCTGATGAAAAACGATGACCTGTGACCTGTTGAAATTTCTCCAGATGGTCAGAAATGGACATTTTTTAATGTTTCATTTTTTGACTGCAAATGACTATTCCATGTAAATTATCACTTTTGGAACAAAAACAAGTGTGCTTAGAGTCACTTTAATGCCTGAAATTGGTCGAAATAGAAGCTTCTGAATAGGAGAAACTGTCTGTATTAATGGCAATTTTGGTCACATTGAGGCTTCAAAAAGTAGTTATTCAACATGAGGCACAATCCAAATGACATTTTGAATACATTTTTCTACAGTCCAAAAAATCTATTTTCTGATGAAAAACGATGACCCGTGACCTGTCGAAATTTCTCCAGATTGTCAGAAATGGAAATTTTTTAATGTTTAGTTTTTTGACTGCAAATAACTATTCCATGTAAAATATCACTTTTGGAACAAAAATAAGTGTGTTTAGAGTCACTTTAATGCCTGAAATTGGTCGAAAAAGAAGCTTCTGAGTAGGAGAAAATGTCTGTAAAAATGGCAATTTTGGTCACATTGAGGCTTTAAAAAGTAGTTATTCAACACGATGCACATTCCAAATGACATTTTGAATCAATTTTTCTACAGTCCAAAAAATCAATTTTCTGATGAAAAACGATGACCCGTGACCTGTCGAAATTTCTCCAGATGGTCAGAAATGGAAATTTTTTAATGTTTAATATTTTTACTGTAAATGACTATTCCATGTAAATTATCACTTTTGGAACTAAAATAAGTGTTTAGAGTCACTTTAATGCCTGAAATTGGTCAAAATAGAAGCTTCTGAATAGGAGCAAAAGTCTGTAATAATGGCAATTTTGTCACATTGAAGCTTTAAAAGTAGTTATTCAACATGAGGTACATTCCAAATGACATTTTTAATCAATTTTTCTACAGTCCAAAAAATCAATTTTCTGATGAAAAATGATGACCCGTGACCTCTCGAAATTTCTCCAGATGGTCAGAAATGGAAATTTTTTGACGTTTAATTTTTTGACTGCAAATGACTATTCCATGTGAATTATCACTTTTGGAACTAAAATAAGTGTGTTTAGAGTAATTTTAATTACTGAAATTGGTCAAAAAAGAAGCTTCTGAGTAGGAGAAAATGTCTGTAAAAATGGCAATTTTGGTCACGTTGAGGCTTCAAAAAGTAGTTATTCAACATGAGGCACAATCCAAATGACATTTTTAATCAATTTTTCTACAGTCCAAAAAATCAATTTTCTGATGAAAAACGATGACCCTTGACCTGTCGAAATTTCTCCAGATGGTCAGAAATGGAAATTTTTTAATGTTTAATTTTTTGACTGCAAATGACTATTCCATGTGAATTATCACTTTTGGAACAAAGATAAGTGTGTTTAGAGGCACTTTAATGCCTGAAATTGGTCGAAAAAGAAGCTTCTGAGTAGGAGAAAAAGTCTGTAATTATATCAATTTTGGTCACATTGAGGCTTTAAAAAGTAGTTATTCAACATGAGGCGCATTCTAAATGACATTTTGAATCAATTTTTCTACAGTCCAAAAAATCAATTTTCTGATGAAAAACGATGACCCGTGACCTGTCAAAATTTCTCCAAATCGTCAGAAATGGAAATTTTTTAATGTTTAATTTTTTGACTGCAAATGACTATTCCATGTGAATTATCACTTTTGGAACAAAGATAAGTGTGTTTAGAGTCACTTTAATGCCTGAAATTGGTCGAAATAGAAGCTTCTGAATAGGAGAAAATGTCTTTAAAAATGGCAATTTTCGTCACATTGAGGCTTTAAAAAGTAGTTATTCAACATGAGGCACAATCCAAATGACATTTTGAATCAATTTTTCTACAGTCCAAAAAAAAAAAATTTCTGATGAAAAACGATGACCTGTGACCTGTTGAAATTTCTCCAGATGGTCAGAAATGAACATTTTTTAATGTTTCATTTTTTGACTGCAAATGACTATTCCATGTAAATTATCACTTTTGGAACAAAAACAAGTGTGCTTGGAGTCACTTTAATGCCTGAAATTGGTTGAAATAGAAGATTCTGAATAGGAGAAAATGTCTGTATTAATGGCAATTTTGGTCACATTGAGGCTTCAAAAAGTAGTTATTCAACATGAGGCACAATCCAAATGACATTTTGAATACATTTTTCTACAGTCCAAAAAAATCAATTTTCTGATGAAAAACGATGACCCGTGACCTGTCGAAATTTCTCCAGATGGTCAGAAATGGAAATTTTTTTATGTTTAATTTTTTTACTGTAAATGACTATTCCATGTGAATTATCACTTTTGGAACAAAAACAAGTGTGTTTAGAGGCACTTTAATGCCTGAAATTGGTCGAAAAAGAAGCTTCTGAGTAGGAGAAAAAGTCTGTAATTATATCAATTTTGGTCACATTGAGGCTTTAAAAAGTAGTTATTCAACATAAGGCACATTCCAAATGACATTTTGAATCAATTTTTCTAGAGTCCAAAAAATCTATTTTCTGATGAAAAACGATGACCCGTGACCTGTCGAAATTTCTCCAGATTGTCAGAAATGGAAATTTTTTAATGTTTAGTTTTTTGACTGCAAATAACTATTCCATGTAAAATATCACTTTTGGAACAAAAATAAGTGTGTTTAGAGTCACTTTAATGCCTGAAATGGGTCGAAAAAGAAGCTTCTGAGTAGGAGAAAATGTCTGTAAAAATGGCAATTTTGGTCACATTGAGGCTTTAAAAAGTAGTTATTCAACACGATGCACATTCCAAATGACATTTTGAATCAATTTTTCTACGGTCCAAAAAATCAATTTTCTGATGAAAAACGATGACCCGTGACCTGTCGAAATTTCTCCAGATGGTCAGAAATGGAAATTTTTTAATGTTTAATATTTTTACTGTAAATGACTATTCCATGTAAATTATCACTTTTGGAACTAAAATAAGTGTTTAGAGTCACTTTAATGCCTGAAATTGGTCAAAATAGAAGCTTCTGAATAGGAGCAAAAGTCTGTAATAATGGCAATTTTGTCACATTGAAGCTTTAAAAAGTAGTTATTCAACATGAGGCGCATTATAAATGACATTTTGAATCAATTTTTCTACAGTCCAAAAAATCAATTTTCTGATGAAAAAGGATGACCCGTGACCTGTCGAAATTTCTCCAGATTGTCAGAAATGGAAATTTTTTAATGTTTAGTTTTTTGACTGCAAATAACTATTCCATGTAAAATATCACTTTTGGAACAAAAATAAGGGTGTTTAGAGTCACTTTAATGCCTGAAATTGGTCGAAATAGAAGCTTCTGAATAGGAGAAAATGTCTTTAAAAATGGCAATTTTCGTCACATTGAGGCTTTAAAAAGTAGTTTTTCAACATGAGGCACAATCCAAATGACATTTTGAATCAATTTTTCTACAGTCCAAAAAAAAAAAATTTCTGATGAAAAACGATGACCTGTGACCTGTTGAAATTTCTCCAGATGGTCAGAAATGAACATTTTTTAATGTTTCATTTTTTGA
The DNA here is from genome assembly GCF_964204655.1 of Triturus cristatus. Lineage (NCBI taxonomy): Eukaryota > Metazoa > Chordata > Amphibia > Caudata > Salamandridae > Triturus > Triturus cristatus. The sequence continues at coordinate 889,964,228 of NC_140593.1, forward strand.
CTGCAAATGACTATTCCATGTAAATTATCACTTTTGGAACAAAAACAAGTGTGCTTGGAGTCACTTTAATGCCTGAAATTGGTTGAAATAGAAGATTCTGAATAGGAGAAAATGTCTGTATTAATGGCAATTTTGGTCACATTGAGGCTTCAAAAAGTAGTTATTCAACATGAGGCACAATCCAAATGACATTTTGAATACATTTTTCTACAGTCCAAAAAAATCAATTTTCTGATGAAAAACGATGACCCGTGACCTGTCGAAATTTCTCCAGATGGTCAGAAATGGAAATTTTTTTATGTTTAATTTTTTTACTGTAAATGACTATTCCATGTGAATTATCACTTTTGGAACAAAAACAAGTGTGTTTAGAGGCACTTTAATGCCTGAAATTGGTCGAAAAAGAAGCTTCTGAGTAGGAGAAAAAGTCTGTAATTATATCAATTTTGGTCACATTGAGGCTTTAAAAAGTAGTTATTCAACATAAGGCACATTCCAAATGACATTTTGAATCAATTTTTCTAGAGTCCAAAAAATCTATTTTCTGATGAAAAACGATGACCCGTGACCTGTCGAAATTTCTCCAGATTGTCAGAAATGGAAATTTTTTAATGTTTAGTTTTTTGACTGCAAATAACTATTCCATGTAAAATATCACTTTTGGAACAAAAATAAGTGTGTTTAGAGTCACTTTAATGCCTGAAATGGGTCGAAAAAGAAGCTTCTGAGTAGGAGAAAATGTCTGTAAAAATGGCAATTTTGGTCACATTGAGGCTTTAAAAAGTAGTTATTCAACACGATGCACATTCCAAATGACATTTTGAATCAATTTTTCTACGGTCCAAAAAATCAATTTTCTGATGAAAAACGATGACCCGTGACCTGTCGAAATTTCTCCAGATGGTCAGAAATGGAAATTTTTTAATGTTTAATATTTTTACTGTAAATGACTATTCCATGTAAATTATCACTTTTGGAACTAAAATAAGTGTTTAGAGTCACTTTAATGCCTGAAATTGGTCAAAATAGAAGCTTCTGAATAGGAGCAAAAGTCTGTAATAATGGCAATTTTGTCACATTGAAGCTTTAAAAAGTAGTTATTCAACATGAGGCGCATTATAAATGACATTTTGAATCAATTTTTCTACAGTCCAAAAAATCAATTTTCTGATGAAAAAGGATGACCCGTGACCTGTCGAAATTTCTCCAGATTGTCAGAAATGGAAATTTTTTAATGTTTAGTTTTTTGACTGCAAATAACTATTCCATGTAAAATATCACTTTTGGAACAAAAATAAGGGTGTTTAGAGTCACTTTAATGCCTGAAATTGGTCGAAATAGAAGCTTCTGAATAGGAGAAAATGTCTTTAAAAATGGCAATTTTCGTCACATTGAGGCTTTAAAAAGTAGTTTTTCAACATGAGGCACAATCCAAATGACATTTTGAATCAATTTTTCTACAGTCCAAAAAATCAATTTTCTGATGAAAAACGATGACCTGTGACCTGTTGAAATTTCTCCAGATGGTCAGAAATGGAAATTTTTTAATGTTTAATATTTTTACTGTAAATGACTATTCCATGTAAATTATCACTTTTGGAACTAAAATAAGTGTTTAGAGTCACTTTAATGCCTGAAATTGGTCAAAATAGAAGCTTCTGAATAGGAGCAAAAGTCTGTAATAATGGCAATTTTGTCACATTGAAGCTTTAAAAAGTAGTTATTCAACATGAGGCGCATTATAAATGACATTTTGAATCAATTTTTCTACAGTCCAAAAAATCAATTTTCTGATGAAAAAGGATGACCCGTGACCTGTCAAAATTTTTCCAGATCGTCAGAAATGGACATTTTTTAATGTTAAATTTTTTGACTGCAAATGACAATTCCATGTAAATTATCACTTTTGGAACAAAAACAAGTGTGCTTAGAGTCACTTTAATGCCTGAAATTGGTCGAAATAGAAGCTTCTGAATAGGAGAAAAAGTCTGTAATAATGGCAATTTTGGTCACATTGAGGCTTTAAAAAGTAGTTATTCAACATAAGGCACATTCCAAATGACATTTTGAATCAATTTTTCTAGAGTCCAAAAAATCAATTTTCTGATGAAAAACGATGACCCGTGACCTGTCGAAATTTCTCCAGATTGTCAGAAATGGAAATTTTTTAATGTTTCATTTTTTGACTGCAAATGACTATTCCATGTAAATTATCACTTTTGGAACAAAAACTAGTGTGCTTAGAGTCACTTTAATGCCTGAAATTGGTCGAAATAGAAGCTTCTGAATAGGAGAAACTGTCTGTATTAATGGCAATTTTGGTCACATTGAGGCTTCAAAAAGTAGTTATTCAACATGAGGCACAATCCAAATGACATTTTGAATAAATTTTTCTACAGTCCAAAAAAATCAATTTTCTGATGAAAAACGATGACCCGTGACCTGTCAAAATTTCTCCAGATAGTCACAAATGGAAATTTTTTAATGTTGAATTTTTTGGCTGCAAATGACTATTCCATGTAAATTATCACTTTTGGAACAAAAACAAGTGTGCTTAGAGTCACTTTAATGCCTGAAATTGGTCGAAATAGAAGCTTCTGAATAGGAGAAAAAGTCTGTAATAATGGCAATTTTGGTCACATTGAGGCTTTAAAAAGTGGTTATTCAACATAAGGCACATTCCAAATGACATTTTGAATCAATTTTTCTAGAGTCCAAAAAATCTATTTTCTGATGAAAAACGATGACCCGTGACCTGTCGAAATTTCTCCAGATTGTCAGAAATGGAAATTTTTTAATGTTTAGTTTTTTGACTGCAAATAACTATTCCATGTAAAATATCACTTTTGGAACAAAAATAAGTGTGTTTAGAGTCACTTTAATCCCTCAAATTGGTCGAAAAAGAAGCTTCTGAGTAGGAGAAAATGTCTGTAAAAATGGCAATTTTGGTCACATTGAGGCTTTAAAAAGTAGTTATTCAACACGATGCACATTCCAAATGACATTTTGAATCAATTTATCTACAGTCCAAAAAATCAATTTTCTGATGAAAAACGATGACCCGTGACCTGTCGAAATTTCTCCAGATGGTCAGAAATGGAAATTTTTTAATGTTTAATATTTTTACTGCAAATGACTATTCCATGTAAATTATCACTTTTGGAACTAAAATAAGTGTTTAGAGTCACTTTAATGCCTGAAATTGGTCAAAACAGAAGCTTCTGAATAGGAGCAAAAGTCTGTAATAATGGCAATTTTGTCACATTGAAGCTTTAAAAAGTAGTTATTCAACATGAGGCACATTCCAAATGACATTTTTAATCAATTTTTCTACAGTCCAAAAAATCAATTTTCTGATGAAAAATGATGACCCGTGACCTCTCGAAATTTCTCCAGATGGTCAGAAATGGAAATTTTTTAATGTTTAATTTTTTGACTGCAAATGACTATTCCATGTGAATTATCACTTTTGGAACAAAGATAAGTGTGTTTAGAGTCACTTTAATGCCTGAAATTGGTCGAAATAGAAGCTTCTGAATAGGAGAAAATGTCTTTAAAAATGGCAATTTTCGTCACATTGAGGCTTTAAAAAGTAGTTATTCAACATGAGGCACAATCCAAATGACATTTTGAATCAATTTTTCTACAGTCCAAAAAAATCAATTTTCTGATGAAAAACAATGACCTGTGACCTGTTGAAATTTCTCCAGATGGTCAGAAATGGACATTTTTTAATGTTTCATTTTTTGACTGCAAATGACTATTCCATGTAAATTATCACTTTAGGAACAAAAACAAGTGTGCTTAGAGTCACTTTTATGCCTGAAATTGGTCGAAATAGAAGCTTCTGAATAGGAGAAACTGTCTGTATTAATGGCAATTTTGGTCACATTGAGGCTTCAAAAAGTAGTTATTCAACATGAGGCACAATCCAAATGACATTTTGAATAAATTTTTCTACAGTCCAAAAAATCAATTTTCTGATGAAAAACGATGACCCGTGACCTGTCGAAATTTCTCCAGATGGTCAGAAATGGAAATTTTTTTATGTTTAATTTTTTTACTGTAAATGACTATTCCATGTGAATTATCACTTTTGGAACAAAAACAAGTGTGTTTAGAGGCACTTTAATGCCTGAAATTGGTCGAAAAAGAAGCTTCTGAGTAGGAGAAAAAGTCTGTAATTATATCAATTTTGGTCACATTGAGGCTTTAAAAAGTAGTTATTCAACATGAGGCGCATTCTAAATTACATTTTGAATCAATTTTTCTACAGTCCAAAAAATCAATTTTCTGATGAAAAACGATGACCCGTGACCTGTCAAAATTTCTCCAAATTGTCAGAAATGGAAATTTTTTAATGTTTAATTTTTGACTGCAAATGACTATTCCATGTAAATTATCACTTTTGGAACAAAAACAAGTGTGCTTAGAGTCACTTTAATGCCTGAAATTGGTCGAAATAGAAGCTTCTGAATAGGAGAAAAAGTCTGTAATAATGGCAATTTTGGTCACATTGAGGCTTTAAAAAGTAGTTATTCAACATAAGGCACATTCCAAATGACATTTTGAATCAATTTTTCTAGAGTCCAAAAAATCAATTTTCTGATGAAAAACGATGACCCGTGACCTGTCGAAATTTCTCCAGATTGTCAGAAATGGAAATTTTTTAATGTTTAGTTTTTTGACTGCAAATAACTATTCCATGTAAACTATCACTTTTGGAACTAAAATAAGTGTTTAGAGTCACTTTAATGCCTGAAATTGGTCAAAATAGAAGCTTCTGAATAGGAGCAAAAGTCTGTAATAATGGCAATTTTGGTCACATTGAAGCTTTAAAAAGTAGTTATTCAACATGAGGCACATTCCAAATGACATTTTTAATCAATTTTTCTACAGTCCAAAAAATCAATTTTCTGATGAAAAACGATGACCCGTGACCTCTCGAAATTTCTCCAGATGGTCAGAAATGGAAATATTTTAACGTTTAATTTTTTGACTGCAAATGACTATTCCATGTGAATTATCACTTTTGGAACAAAAATAAGGGTGTTTAGAGTCACTTTAATGCCTGAAATTGGTCGAAATAGAAGCTTCTGAATAGGAGAAAAAGTCTGTAATAATGGCAATTTTGGTCACATTAAGGTTTTAAAAAGTAGTTATTCAACATGAGGCACATTCCAAATGACATTTTTAATCAATTTTTCTACAGTCCAAAAAATCAATTTTCTGATGAAAAACGATGACCCGTGACCTGTCGAAATTTCTCCAGATTGTCAGAAATGGAATTTTTTTTATGTTTAATTTTTTTACTGTAAATGACTATTCCATGTGAATTATCACTTTTGGAACAAAAACAAGTGTGTTTAGAGGCACTTTAATGCCTGAAATTGGTCGAAAAAGAAGCTTCTGAGTAGGAGAAAAAGTCTGTAATTATATCAATTTTGGTCACATTGAGGCTTTAAAAAGTAGTTATTCAACATGAGGCGCATTCTAAATGACATTTTGAATCAATTTTTCTACAGTCCAAAAAATCAATTTTCTGATGAAAAACGATGACCCGTGACCAGTCGAAATTTCTCCAGATTGTCAGAAATGGAAATTTTTTAATGTTTAATTTGTATACTGTAAATGACTATTCCATGTGAGTTATCACTTTTGGAACAAAGATAAGTGTGTTTAGAGTCACTTTCATGCCTGAAATTGGTCGAAATAGAAGCTTCTGAATTGGAGAAAATGTCTTTAAAAATGGCAATTTTCGTCACATTGAGGCTTTAAATAGTAGTTATCCAACATGAGGCACAATCCAAATGACATTTTGAATCAATTTTTCTACAGTCCAAAAAATCAATTTTCTGATGAAAAACGATGACCCGTGACCTGTCGAAATTTCTCCAGATGGTCAGAAATGGAAATTTTTTAATGTTTAATTTTTATACTGTAAATGACTATTCCATGTGAATTATCACTTTTGGAATTTAAATAAGTGTGTTTAGAGTCACTTTAATGCCTGAAATTGGTCGAAGTAGAAGCTTCTGAATAGGAGAAAATGTCTGTATTAATGGCAATTTTAGTCACATTGAGGCTTCAAAAAGTAGTTATTCAACATGAGGCACAATCCAAATGACATTTTGAATCAATTTTTCTACAGTCCAAAAAAATCAATTTTCTGATGAAAAACGATGACCCGTGACCTGTTGAAATTTCTCCAGATGGTCAGAAATGGACATTTTTTAATGTTTCATTTTTTGACTGCAAATGACTATTCCATGTAAATTATCACTTTTGGAACAAAAACAAGTGTGCTTAGAGTCACTTTAATGCCTGAAATTGGTCGAAATAGAAGCTTCTGAATAGGAGAAAAAGTCTGTAATAATGGCAATTTTGGTCACATTGAGGCTTTAAAAAGTAGTTATTCAACATAAGGCACATTCCAAATGACATTTTGAATCAATTTTTCTAGAGTCCAAAAACTCAATTTTCTGATGAAAAACGATGACCCGTGACCTGTCGAAATTTCTCCAGATGGTCAGAAATGGAAATTTTTTAATGTTTAATATTTTTACTGTAAATGACTATTCCATGTAAATTATCACTTTTGGAACTAAAATAAGTGTTTAGAGTCACTTTAATGCCTGAAATTGGTCGAAATAGAAGCTTCTGAATTGGAGAAAATGTCTTTAAAAATGGCAATTTTCGTCACATTGAGGCTTTAAAAAGTAGTTATCCAACATGAGGCACAATCCAAATGACATTTTGAATCAATTTTTCTACAGTCCAAAAAATCAATTTTCTGATGAAAAACGATGACCCGTGACCTGTCGAAATTTCTCCAGATGGTCAGAAATGGAAATTTTTTAATGTTTAATTTTTATACTGTAAATGACTATTCCATGTGAATCATCACTTTTGGAATTTAAATAAGTGTGTTTAGAGTCACTTTAATGCCTGAAATTGGTCGAAGTAGAAGCTTCTGAATAGGAGAAAATGTCTGTATTAATGGCAATTTTGGTCACATTGAGGCTTCAAAAAGTAGTTATTCAACATGAGGCACAATCCAAATGACATTTTGAATCAATTTTTCTACAGTCCAAAAAAATCTATTTTCTGATGAAAAACGATGACCTGTGACCTGTTGAAATTTCTCCAGATGGTCAGAAATGGACATTTTTTAATGTTTCATTTTTTGACTGCAAATGACTATTCCATGTAAATTATCACTTTTGGAACAAAAACAAGTGTGCTTAGAGTCACTTTAATGCCTGAAATTGGTCGAAATAGAAGCTTCTGAATAGGAGAAACTGTCTGTATTAATGGCAATTTTGGTCACATTGAGGCTTCAAAAAGTAGTTATTCAACATGAGGCACAATCCAAATGACATTTTGAATACATTTTTCTACAGTCCAAAAAATCTATTTTCTGATGAAAAACGATGACCCGTGACCTGTCGAAATTTCTCCAGATTGTCAGAAATGGAAATTTTTTAATGTTTAGTTTTTTGACTGCAAATAACTATTCCATGTAAAATATCACTTTTGGAACAAAAATAAGTGTGTTTAGAGTCACTTTAATGCCTGAAATTGGTCGAAAAAGAAGCTTCTGAGTAGGAGAAAATGTCTGTAAAAATGGCAATTTTGGTCACATTGAGGCTTTAAAAAGTAGTTATTCAACACGATGCACATTCCAAATGACATTTTTAATCAATTTTTCTACAGTCCAAAAAATCAATTTTCTGATGAAAAATGATGACCCGTGACCTCTCGAAATTTCTCCAGATGGTCAGAAATGGAAATTTTTTGACGTTTAATTTTTTGACTGCACATGACTATTCCATGTGAATTATCACTTTTGGAACTAAAATAAGTGTGTTTAGAGTAATTTTAATTACTGAAATTGGTCAAAAAAGAAGCTTCTGAGTAAGAGAAAATGTCTGTAAAAATGGCAATTTTGGTCACGTTGAGGCTTCAAAAAGTAGTTATTCAACATGAGGCACAATCCAAATGACATTTTTAATCAATTTTTCTACAGTCCAAAAAATCAATTTTCTGATGAAAAACGATGACCCTTGACCTGTCGAAATTTCTCCAGATGGTCAGAAATGGAAATTTTTTAATGTTTAATTTTTTGACTGCAAATGACTATTCCATGTGAATTATCACTTTTGGAACAAAGATAAGTGTGTTTAGAGGCACTTTAATGCCTGAAATTGGTCGAAAAAGAAGCTTCTGAGTAGGAGAAAAAGTCTGTAATTATATCAATTTTGGTCACATTGAGGCTTTAAAAAGTAGTTATTCAACATGAGGCGCATTCTAAATGACATTTTGAATCAATTTTTCTACAGTCCAAAAAATCAATTTTCTGATGAAAAACGATGACCCGTGACCTGTCAAAATTTCTCCAAATCGTCAGAAATGGAAATTTTTTAATGTTTAATTTTTTGACTGCAAATGACTATTCCATGTGAATTATCACTTTTGGAACAAAGATAAGTGTGTTTAGAGTCACTTTAATGCCTGAAATTGGTCGAAATAGAAGCTTCTGAATAGGAGAAAATGTCTTTAAAAATGGCAATTTTTGTCACATTGAGGCTTTAAAAAGTAGTTATTCAACATGAGGCACAATCCAAATGACATTTTGAATCAATTTTTCTACAGTCCAAAAAAAAAAATTTTCTGATGAAAAACGATGACCTGTGACCTGTTGAAATTTCTCCAGATGGTCAGAAATGGACATTTTTTAATGTTTCATTTTTTGACTGCAAATGACTATTCCATGTAAATTATCACTTTTGGAACAAAAACAAGTGTGCTTGGAGTCACTTTAATGCCTGAAATTGGTTGAAATAGAAGCTTCTGAGTAGGAGAAAATGTCTGTAAAAATGGCAATTTTGGTCACGTTGAGGCTTCAAAAAGTAGTTATTCAACATGAGGCACAATCCAAATGACATTTTTAATCAATTTTTCTACAGTCCAAAAAATCAATTTTCTGATGAAAAACGATGACCCTTGACCTGTCGAAATTTCTCCAGATGGTCAGAAATGGAAATTTTTTAATGTTTAATTTTTTGACTGCAAATGACTATTCCATGTGAATTATCACTTTTGGAACAAAGATAAGTGTGTTTAGAGGCACTTTAATGCCTGAAATTGGTCGAAAAAGAAGCTTCTGAGTAGGAGAAAAAGTCTGTAATTATATCAATTTTGGTCACATTGAGGCTTTAAAAAGTAGTTATTCAACATGAGGCGCATTCTAAATGACATTTTGAATCAATTTTTCTACAGTCCAAAAAATCAATTTTCTGATGAAAAACGATGACCCGTGACCTGTCAAAATTTCTCCAAATCGTCAGAAATGGAAATTTTTTAATGTTTAATTTTTTGACTGCAAATGACTATTCCATGTGAATTATCACTTTTGGAACAAAGATAAGTGTGTTTAGAGTCACTTTAATGCCTGAAATTGGTCGAAATAGAAGCTTCTGAATAGGAGAAAATGTCTTTAAAAATGGCAATTTTCGTCACATTGAGGCTTTAAAAAGTAGTTATTCAACATGAGGCACAATCCAAATGACATTTTGAATCAATTTTTCTACAGTCCAAAAAAAAAAAATTTCTGATGAAAAACGATGACCTGTGACCTGTTGAAATTTCTCCAGATGGTCAGAAATGAACATTTTTTAATGTTTCATTTTTTGACTGCAAATGACTATTCCATGTAAATTATCACTTTTGGAACAAAAACAAGTGTGCTTGGAGTCACTTTAATGCCTGAAATTGGTTGAAATAGAAGATTCTGAGTAGGAGAAAATGTCTGTATTAATGGCAATTTTGGTCACATTGAGGCTTCAAAAAGTAGTTATTCAACATGAGGCACAATCCAAATGACATTTTGAATACATTTTTCTACAGTCCAAAAAAATCAATTTTCTGATGAAAAACGATGACCCGTGACCTGTCGAAATTTCTCCAGATGGTCAGAAATGGAAATTTTTTTATGTTTAATTTTTTTACTGTAAATGACTATTCCATGTGAATTATCACTTTTGGAACAAAAACAAGTGTGTTTAGAGGCACTTTAATGCCTGAAATTGGTCGAAAAAGAAGCTTCTGAGTAGGAGAAAAAGTCTGTAATTATATCAATTTTGGTCACATTGAGGCTTTAAAAAGTAGTTATTCAACATAAGGCACATTCCAAATGACATTTTGAATCAATTTTTCTAGAGTCCAAAAAATCTATTTTCTGATGAAAAACGATGACCCGTGACCTGTCGAAATTTCTCCAGATTGTCAGAAATGGAAATTTTTTAATGTTTAGTTTTTTGACTGCAAATAACTATTCCATGTAAAATATCACTTTTGGAACAAAAATAAGTGTGTTTAGAGTCACTTTAATGCCTGAAATGGGTCGAAAAAGAAGCTTCTGAGTAGGAGAAAATGTCTGTAAAAATGGCAATTTTGGTCACATTGAGGCTTTAAAAAGTAGTTATTCAACACGATGCACATTCCAAATGACATTTTGAATCAATTTTTCTACAGTCCAAAAAATCAATTTTCTGATGAAAAACGATGACCTGTGACCTGTTGAAATTTCTCCAGATGGTCAGAAATGGAAATTTTTTAATGTTTAATATTTTTACTGTAAATGACTATTCCATGTAAATTATCACTTTTGGAACTAAAATAAGTGTTTAGAGTCACTTTAATGCCTGAAATTGGTCAAAATAGAAGCTTCTGAATAGGAGCAAAAGTCTGTAATAATGGCAATTTTGTCACATTGAAGCTTTAAAAAGTAGTTATTCAACATAAGGCACATTCCAAATGACATTTTGAATCAATTTTTCTAGAGTCCAAAAAATCAATTTTCTGATGAAAAACGATGACCCGTGACCTGTCGAAATTTCTCCAGATTGTCAGAAATGGAAATTTTTTAATGTTTCATTTTTTGACTGCAAATGACTATTCCATGTAAATTATCACTTTTGGAACAAAAACTAGTGTGCTTAGAGTCACTTTAATGCCTGAAATTGGTCGAAATAGAAGCTTCTGAATAGGAGAAACTGTCTGTATTAATGGCAATTTTGGTCACATTGAGGCTTCAAAAAGTAGTTATTCAACATGAGGCACAATCCAAATGACATTTTGAATACATTTTTCTACAGTCCAAAAAAATCAATTTTCTGATGAAAAACGATGACCCGTGACCTGTCAAAATTTCTCCAGATAGTCACAAATGGAAATTTTTTAATGTTGAATTTTTTGGCTGCAAATGACTATTCCATGTAAATTATCACTTTTGGAACAAAAACAAGTGTGCTTAGAGTCACTTTAATGCCTGAAATTGGTCGAAATAGAAGCTTCTGAATAGGAGAAAAAGTCTGTAATAATGGCAATTTTGGTCACATTGAGGCTTTAAAAAGTGGTTATTCAACATAAGGCACATTCCAAATGACATTTTGAATCAATTTTTCTAGAGTCCAAAAAATCTATTTTCTGATGAAAAACGATGACCCGTGACCTGTCGAAATTTCTCCAGATTGTCAGAAATGGAAATTTTTTAATGTTTAGTTTTTTGACTGCAAATAACTATTCCATGTAAAATATCACTTTTGGAACAAAAATAAGTGTGTTTAGAGTCACTTTAATCCCTCAAATTGGTCGAAAAAGAAGCTTCTGAGTAGGAGAAAATGTCTGTAAAAATGGCAATTTTGGTCACATTGAGGCTTTAAAAAGTAGTTATTCAACACGATGCACATTCCAAATGACATTTTGAATCAATTTATCTACAGTCCAAAAAATCAATTTTCTGATGAAAAACGATGACCCGTGACCTGTCGAAATTTCTCCAGATGGTCAGAAATGGAAATTTTTTAATGTTTAATATTTTTACAGCAAATGACTATTCCATGTAAATTATCACTTTTGGAACTAAAATAAGTGTTTAGAGTCACTTTAATGCCTGAAATTGGTCAAAACAGAAGCTTCTGAATAGGAGCAAAAGTCTGTAATAATGGCAATTTTGTCACATTGAAGCTTTAAAAAGTAGTTATTCAACATGAGGCACATTCCAAATGACATTTTTAATCAATTTTTCTACAGTCCAAAAAATCAATTTTCTGATGAAAAATGATGACCCGTGACCTCTCGAAATTTCTCCAGATGGTCAGAAATGGAAATTTTTTAATGTTTAATTTTTTGACTGCAAATGACTATTCCATGTAAATTATCACTTTTGGAACAAAAACAAGTGTGCTTAGAGTCACTTTTATGCCTGAAATTGGTCGAAATAGAAGCTTCTGAATAGGAGAAACTGTCTGTATTAATGGCAATTTTGGTCACATTGAGGCTTCAAAAAGTAGTTATTCAACATGAGGCACAATCCAAATGACATTTTGAATCAATTTTTCTACAGTCCAAAAAAATCAATTTTCTGATGAAAAACAATGACCTGTGACCTGTTGAAATTTCTCCAGATGGTCAGAAATGGACATTTTTTAATGTTTCATTTTTTGACTGCAAATGACTATTCCATGTAAATTATCACTTTTGGAACAAAAACAAGTGTGCTTAGAGTCACTTTTATGCCTGAAATTGGTCGAAATAGAAGCTTCTGAATAGGAGAAACTGTCTGTATTAATGGCAATTTTGGTCACATTGAGGCTTCAAAAAGTAGTTATTCAACATGAGGCACAATCCAAATGACATTTTGAATAAATTTTTCTACAGTCCAAAAAATCAATTTTCTGATGAAAAACGATGACCCGTGACCTGTCGAAATTTCTCCAGATGGTCAGAAATGGAAATTTTTTTATGTTTAATTTTTTTACTGTAAATGACTATTCCATGTGAATTATCACTTTTGGAACAAAAACAAGTGTGTTTAGAGGCACTTTAATGCCTGAAATTGGTCGAAAAAGAAGCTTCTGAGTAGGAGAAAAAGTCTGTAATTATATCAATTTTGGTCACATTGAGGCTTTAAAAAGTAGTTATTCAACATGAGGCGCATTCTAAATTACATTTTGAATCAATTTTTCTACAGTCCAAAAAATCAATTTTCTGATGAAAAACGATGACCCGTGACCTGTCAAAATTTCTCCAAATTGTCAGAAATGGAAATTTTTTAATGTTTAATTTTTGACTGCAAATGACTATTCCATGTAAATTATCACTTTTGGAACAAAAACAAGTGTGCTTAGAGTCACTTTAATGCCTGAAATTGGTCGAAATAGAAGCTTCTGAATAGGAGAAAAAGTCTGTAATAATGGCAATTTTGGTCACATTGAGGCTTTAAAAAGTAGTTATTCAACATAAGGCACATTCCAAATGACATTTTGAATCAATTTTTCTAGAGTCCAAAAAATCAATTTTCTGATGAAAAACGATGACCCGTGACCTGTCGAAATTTCTCCAGATTGTCAGAAATGGAAATTTTTTAATGTTTAGTTTTTTGACTGCAAATAACTATTCCATGTAAACTATCACTTTTGGAACTAAAATAAGTGTTTAGAGTCACTTTAATGCCTGAAATTGGTCAAAATAGAAGCTTCTGAATAGGAGCAAAAGTCTGTAATAATGGCAATTTTGGTCACATTGAAGCTTTAAAAAGTAGTTATTCAACATGAGGCACATTCCAAATGACATTTTTAATCAATTTTTCTACAGTCCAAAAAATCAATTTTCTGATGAAAAACGATGACCCGTGACCTCTCGAAATTTCTCCAGATGGTCAGAAATGGAAATATTTTAACGTTTAATTTTTTGACTGCAAATGACTATTCCATGTGAATTATCACTTTTGGAACAAAAATAAGGGTGTTTAGAGTCACTTTAATGCCTGAAATTGGTCGAAATAGAAGCTTCTGAATAGGAGAAAAAGTCTGTAATAATGGCAATTTTGGTCACATTAAGGTTTTAAAAAGTAGTTATTCAACATGAGGCACATTCCAAATGACATTTTTAATCAATTTTTCTACAGTCCAAAAAATCAATTTTCTGATGAAAAACGATGACCCGTGACCTGTCGAAATTTCTCCAGATTGTCAGAAATGGAATTTTTTTTATGTTTAATTTTTTTACTGTAAATGACTATTCCATGTGAATTATCACTTTTGGAACAAAAACAAGTGTGTTTAGAGGCACTTTAATGCCTGAAATTGGTCGAAAAAGAAGCTTCTGAGTAGGAGAAAAAGTCTGTAATTATATCAATTTTGGTCACATTGAGGCTTTAAAAAGTAGTTATTCAACATGAGGCGCATTCTAAATGACATTTTGAATCAATTTTTCTACAGTCCAAAAAATCAATTTTCTGATGAAAAACGATGACCCGTGACCAGTCGAAATTTCTCCAGATTGTCAGAAATGGAAATTTTTTAATGTTTAATTTGTATACTGTAAATGACTATTCCATGTGAGTTATCACTTTTGGAACAAAGATAAGTGTGTTTAGAGTCACTTTCATGCCTGAAATTGGTCGAAGTAGAAGCTTCTGAATAGGAGAAAATGTCTGTATTAATGGCAATTTTAGTCACATTGAGGCTTCAAAAAGTAGTTATTCAACATGAGGCACAATCCAAATGACATTTTGAATCAATTTTTCTACAGTCCAAAAAAATCAATTTTCTGATGAAAAACGATGACCCGTGACCTGTTGAAATTTCTCCAGATGGTCAGAAATGGACATTTTTTAATGTTTCATTTTTTGACTGCAAATGACTATTCCATGTAAATTATCACTTTTGGAACAAAAACAAGTGTGCTTAGAGTCACTTTAATGCCTGAAATTGGTCGAAATAGAAGCTTCTGAATAGGAGAAAAAGTCTGTAATAATGGCAATTTTGGTCACATTGAGGCTTTAAAAAGTAGTTATTCAACATAAGGCACATTCCAAATGACATTTTGAATCAATTTTTCTAGAGTCCAAAAACTCAATTTTCTGATGAAAAACGATGACCCGTGACCTGTCGAAATTTCTCCAGATGGTCAGAAATGGAAATTTTTTAATGTTTAATATTTTTACTGTAAATGACTATTCCATGTAAATTATCACTTTTGGAACTAAAATAAGTGTTTAGAGTCACTTTAATGCCTGAAATTGGTCGAAATAGAAGCTTCTGAATTGGAGAAAATGTCTTTAAAAATGGCAATTTTCGTCACATTGAGGCTTTAAAAAGTAGTTATCCAACATGAGGCACAATCCAAATGACATTTTGAATCAATTTTTCTACAGTCCAAAAAATCAATTTTCTGATGAAAAACGATGACCCGTGACCTGTCGAAATTTCTCCAGATGGTCAGAAATGGAAATTTTTTAATGTTTAATTTTTATACTGTAAATGACTATTCCATGTGAATCATCACTTTTGGAATTTAAATAAGTGTGTTTAGAGTCACTTTAATGCCTGAAATTGGTCGAAGTAGAAGCTTCTGAATAGGAGAAAATGTCTGTATTAATGGCAATTTTGGTCACATTGAGGCTTCAAAAAGTAGTTATTCAACATGAGGCACAATCCAAATGACATTTTGAATCAATTTTTCTACAGTCCAAAAAAATCTATTTTCTGATGAAAAACGATGACCTGTGACCTGTTGAAATTTCTCCAGATGGTCAGAAATGGACATTTTTTAATGTTTCATTTTTTGACTGCAAATGACTATTCCATGTAAATTATCACTTTTGGAACAAAAACAAGTGTGCTTAGAGTCACTTTAATGCCTGAAATTGGTCGAAATAGAAGCTTCTGAATAGGAGAAACTGTCTGTATTAATGGCAATTTTGGTCACATTGAGGCTTCAAAAAGTAGTTATTCAACATGAGGCACAATCCAAATGACATTTTGAATACATTTTTCTACAGTCCAAAAAATCTATTTTCTGATGAAAAACGATGACCCGTGACCTGTCGAAATTTCTCCAGATTGTCAGAAATGGAAATTTTTTAATGTTTAGTTTTTTGACTGCAAATAACTATTCCATGTAAAATATCACTTTTGGAACAAAAATAAGTGTGTTTAGAGTCACTTTAATGCCTGAAATTGGTCGAAAAAGAAGCTTCTGAGTAGGAGAAAATGTCTGTAAAAATGGCAATTTTGGTCACATTGAGGCTTTAAAAAGTAGTTATTCAACACGATGCACATTCCAAATGACATTTTTAATCAATTTTTCTACAGTCCAAAAAATCAATTTTCTGATGAAAAATGATGACCCGTGACCTCTCGAAATTTCTCCAGATGGTCAGAAATGGAAATTTTTTAACGTTTAATTTTTTGACTGCACATGACTATTCCATGTGAATTATCACTTTTGGAACTAAAATAAGTGTGTTTAGAGTAATTTTAATTACTGAAATTGGTCAAAAAAGAAGCTTCTGAGTAAGAGAAAATGTCTGTAAAAATGGCAATTTTGGTCACGTTGAGGCTTCAAAAAGTAGTTATTCAACATGAGGCACAATCCAAATGACATTTTTAATCAATTTTTCTACAGTCCAAAAAATCAATTTTCTGATGAAAAACGATGACCCTTGACCTGTCGAAATTTCTCCAGATGGTCAGAAATGGAAATTTTTTAATGTTTAATTTTTTGACTGCAAATGACTATTCCATGTGAATTATCACTTTTGGAACAAAGATAAGTGTGTTTAGAGGCACTTTAATGCCTGAAATTGGTCGAAAAAGAAGCTTCTGAGTAGGAGAAAAAGTCTGTAATTATATCAATTTTGGTCACATTGAGGCTTTAAAAAGTAGTTATTCAACATGAGGCGCATTCTAAATGACATTTTGAATCAATTTTTCTACAGTCCAAAAAATCAATTTTCTGATGAAAAACGATGACCCGTGACCTGTCAAAATTTCTCCAAATCGTCAGAAATGGAAATTTTTTAATGTTTAATTTTTTGACTGCAAATGACTATTCCATGTGAATTATCACTTTTGGAACAAAGATAAGTGTGTTTAGAGTCGTTTTAATGCCTGAAATTGGTCGAAATAGAAGCTTCTGAATAGGAGAAAATGTCTTTAAAAATGGCAATTTTTGTCACATTGAGGCTTTAAAAAGTAGTTATTCAACATGAGGCACAATCCAAATGACATTTTGAATCAATTTTTCTACAGTCCAAAAAAAAAAATTTTCTGATGAAAAACGATGACCTGTGACCTGTTGAAATTTCTCCAGATGGTCAGAAATGGACATTTTTTAATGTTTCATTTTTTGACTGCAAATGACTATTCCATGTAAATTATCACTTTTGGAACAAAAACAAGTGTGCTTGGAGTCACTTTAATGCCTGAAATTGGTTGAAATAGAAGATTCTGAATAGGAGAAAATGTCTGTATTAATGGCAATTTTGGTCACATTGAGGCTTCAAAAAGTAGTTATTCAACATGAGGCACAATCCAAATG
Organism: Triturus cristatus; assembly: GCF_964204655.1. Lineage (NCBI taxonomy): Eukaryota > Metazoa > Chordata > Amphibia > Caudata > Salamandridae > Triturus > Triturus cristatus. Next base: position 889,981,619 of record NC_140593.1, read on the forward strand.
ACATTTTGAATAAATTTTTCTACAGTCCAAAAAAATCAATTTTCTGATGAAAAACGATGACCCGTGACCTGTCGAAATTTCTCCAGATGGTCAGAAATGGAAATTTTTTTATGTTTAATTTTTTTACTGTAAATGACTATTCCATGTGAATTATTACTTTTGGAACAAAAACAAGTGTGTTTAGAGGCACTTTAATGCCTGAAATTGGTCGAAAAAGAAGCTTCTGAGTAGGAGAAAAAGTCTGTAATTATATCAATTTTGGTCACATTGAGGCTTTAAAAAGTAGTTATTCAACATAAGGCACATTCCAAATGACATTTTGAATCAATTTTTCTAGAGTCCAAAAAATCTATTTTCTGATGAAAAACGATGACCCGTGACCTGTCGAAATTTCTCCAGATTGTCAGAAATGGAAATTTTTTAATGTTTAGTTTTTTGACTGCAAATAACTATTCCATGTAAAATATCACTTTTGGAACAAAAATAAGTGTGTTTAGAGTCACTTTAATGCCTGAAATGGGTCGAAAAAGAAGCTTCTGAATAGGAGCAAAAGTCTGTAATAATGGCAATTTTGTCACATTGAAGCTTTAAAAAGTAGTTATTCAACATGAGGCACATTCCAAATGACATTTTTAATCAATTTTTCTACAGTACAAAAAATCAATTTTCTGATGAAAAATGATGACCCGTGACCTCTCGAAATTTCTCCAGATGGTCAGAAATGGAAATTTTTTAACGTTTAATTTTTTGACTGCAAATGACTATTCCATGTGAATTATCACTTTTGGAACTAAAATAAGTGTGTTTAGAGTAATTTTAATTACTGAAATGGGTCTAAAAAGAAGCTTCTGAGTAGGAGAAAATGTCTGTAAAAATGGCAATTTTGGTCACGTTGAGGCTTCAAAAAGTAGTTATTCAACATGAGGCACAATCCAAATGACATTTTTAATCAATTTTTCTACAGTCCAAAAAAATCAATTTTCTGATGAAAAACGATGACCCGTGACCTGTCGAAATTTCTCCAGATGGTCAGAAATGGAAATTTTTTTATGTTTAATTTTTTTACTGTAAATGACTATTCCATGTGAATTATCACTTTTGGAACAAAAATAAGGGTGTTTAGAGTCACTTTAATGCCTGAAATTGGTCGAAATAGAAGCTTCTGAATAGGAGAAAAAGTCTGTAATTATGGCAATTTTGGTCACATTAAGGTTTTAAAAAGTAGTTATTCAACATGAGGCACATTCCAAATGACATTTTTAATCAATTTTTCTACAGTCCAAAAAATCAATTTTCTGATGAAAAACGATGACCCGTGACCTGTCGAAATTTCTCCAGATGGTCAGAAATGGAAAATTTTTAATGTTTAATTTTTTGACTGCAAATGACTATTCCATGTAAATTATCACTTTTGAAACAAAAATAAGTGTGTTTAGAGTCACTTTAATGCCTGAAATTGGTCAAAATAGAAGCTTCTGAATAGGAGAAAAAGTCTATAATAATGGCAATTTTGTCACATTGAAGCTTTAAAAAGTAGTTATTCAACATGAGGCACATTCCAAATGACATTTTTAATCAATTTTTCTACAGTCCAAAAAAATCAATTTTCTGATGAAAAATGATGACCCGTGACCTCTCGAAATTTCTCCAGATGGTCAGAAATGGAAATTTTTTGACGTTTAATTTTTTGACTGCAAATGACTATTCCATGTGAATTATCACTTTTGGAACTAAAATAAGTGTGTTTAGAGTAATTTTAATTACTGAAATTGGTCAAAAAAGAAGCTTCTGAGTAGGAGAAAATGTCTGTAAAAATGGCAATTTTGGTCACGTTGAGGCTTCAAAAAGTAGTTATTCAACATGAGGCACAATCCAAATGACATTTTTAATCAATTTTTCTACAGTCCAAAAAATCAATTTTCTGATGAAAAACGATGACCCTTGACCTGTCGAAATTTCTCCAGATGGTCAGAAATGGAAATTTTTTAATGTTTAATTTTTTGACTGCAAATGACTATTCCATGTGAATTATCACTTTTGGAACAAAGATAAGTGTGTTTAGAGTCACTTTAATGCCTGAAATTGGTCGAAATAGAAGCTTCTGAATAGGAGAAAATGTCTTTAAAAATGGCAATTTTCGTCACATTGAGGCTTTAAAAAGTAGTTATTCAACATGAGGCACAATCCGAATGACATTTTGAATCAATTTTTCTACAGTCCAAAAAAATCAATTTCTGATGAAAAACGATGACCTGTGACCTGTTGAAATTTCTCCAGATGGTCATAAATGGACATTTTTTAATGTTTCATTTTTTGACTGCAGATGACTATTCCATGTAAATTATCACTTTTGGAACAAAAACAAGTGTGCTTAGAGTCACTTTAATGCCTGAAATTGGTCGAAATAGAAGCTTCTGAATAGGAGAAACTGTCTATATTAATGGCAATTTTGGTCACATTGAGGCTTCAAAAAGTAGTTATTCAACATGAGGCACAATCCAAATGACATTTTGAATCAATTTTTCTAGAGTCCAAAAAAATCAATTTTCTGATGAAAAACGATGACCCGTGACCTGTCGAAATTTCTCCAGATGGTCAGAAATGGAAATTTTTTTATGTTTAATTTTTTTACTGTAAATGACTATTCCATGTGAATTATCACTTTTGGAACAAAAACAAGTGTGTTTAGAGGCACTTTAATGCCTGAAATTGGTCGAAAAAGAAGCTTCTGAGTAGGAGAAAAAGTCTGTAATTATATCAATTTTGGTCACATTGAGGCTTTAAAAAGTAGTTATTCAACATGAGGCGCATTCTAAATGACATTTTGAATCAATTTTTCTACAGTCCAACAAATCAATTTTCTGATGAAAAACGATGACCCGTGACCTGTCGAAATTTCTCCAGATCGTCAGAAATGGAAATTTTTTAATGTTTAATTTTTTGACTGCAAATGACTATTCCATGTAAATTATCACTTTTGGAACAAAAATAAGTGTGCTTAGAGTCACTTTAATGCCTGAAATTGGTCAAAATAGAAGCTTCTGAATAGGAGAAAAAGTCTGTAATAATGGCAATTTTGGTCACATTGAGGCTTTAAAAAGTAGTTATTCAACATAAGGCACATTCCAAATGACATTTTGAATCAATTTTTCTAGAGTCCAAAAAATCAATTTTCTGATGAAAAACGATGACCCGTGACCTGTCGAAATTTCTCCAGATTGTCAGAAATGGAAATTTTTTAATGTTTAGTTTTTTGACTGCAAATAACTATTCCATGTAAACTATCACTTTTGGAACTAAAATAAGTGTTTAGAGTCACTTTAATGCCTGAAATTGGTCAAAATAGAAGCTTCTGAATAGGAGCAAAAGCCTGTAATAATGGCAATTTTGGTCACATTGAAGCTTTAAAAAGTAGTTATTCAACATGAGGCACATTCCAAATGACATTTTTAATCAATTTTTCTACAGTCCAAAAAATCAATTTTCTGATGAAAAACGATGACCCGTGACCTCTCGAAATTTCTCCAGATGGTCAGAAATGGATATATTTTAACGTTTAATTTTTTGACTGCAAATGACTATTCCATGTGAATTATCACTTTTGGAACTAAAATAAGTGTGTTTAGAGTAATTTTAATTACTGAAATTGGTCGAAAAAGAAGCTTCTGAGTAGGAGAAAATCTCTGTTAAAATGGCAATTTTGGTCACGTTGAGGCTTCAAAAAGTAGTTATTCAACATGAGGCACAATCCAAATGACATTTTTAATCAATTTTTCTACAGTCCAAAAAATCAATTTTCTGATGAAAAACGATGACCCGTTACCTGTCGAAATTTCTCCAGATGGTCAGAAATGGAAATTTTTTAATGTTTAATTTTTTGACTGCAAATGACTATTCCATGTGAATTATCACTTTTGGAACTAAAATAAGTGTGTTTAGAGTAATTTTAATTACTGAAATTGCTCGAAAAAGAAGCTTCTGAGTAGGAGAAAATCTCTGTTAAAATGGCAATTTTGGTCACGTTGAGGCTTCAAAAAGTAGTTATTCAACATGAGGCACAATCCAAATGACATTTTTAATCAATTTTTCTACAGTCCAAAAAATCAATTTTCTGATGAAAAACGATGACCCGTGACCTCTCGAAATTTCTCCAGATGGTCAGAAATGGATATATTTTAACATTTAATTTTTTGACTGCAAATGACTATTCCATGTGAATTATCACTTTTGGAACTAAAATAAGTGTGTTTAGAGTAATTTTAATTACTGAAATTGGTCGAAAAAGAAGCTTCTGAGTAGGAGAAAATCTCTGTTAAAATGGCAATTTTGGTCACGTTGAGGCTTCAAAAAGTAGTTATTCAACATGAGGCACAATCCAAATGACATTTTTAATCAATTTTTCTACAGTCCAAAAAAATCAATTTTCTGATGAAAAACGATGACCCGTGACCTGTCGAAATTTCTCCAGATGGTCAGAAATGGAAATTTTTTAATGTTTATTTTTTTTTACTGTAAATGACTATTCCATGTGAATTATCACTTTTGGAACAAAAATAAGGGTGTTTAGAGTCACTTTAATGCCTGAAATTGGTCGAAATAGAAGCTTCTGAATAGGAGAAAAAGTCTGTAATAATGGCAATTTTGGTCACATTAAGGTTTTAAAAAGTAGTTATTCAACATGAGGCACATTCCAAATGACATTTTTAATCAATTTTTCTACAGTCCAAAAAATCAATTTTCTGATGAAAAACGATGACCCGTGACCTGTCGAAATTTCTCCAGATGGTCAGAAATGGAAATTTTTTTATGTTTAATTTTTTTACTGTAAATGACTATTCCATGTGAATTATCACTTTTGGAACAAAAACAAGTGTGTTTAGAGGCACTTTAATGCCTGAAATTGGTCAAAAAAGAAGCTTCTGAGTAGGAGAAAAAGTCTGTAATTATATCAATTTTGGTCACATTGAGGCTTTAAAAAGTAGTTATTCAACATGAGGCGCATTCTAAATGAGATTTTGAATCAATTTTTCTACAGTCCAAAAAATCAATTTTCTGATGAAAAACGATGACCCGTGACCTCTCGAAATTTCTCCAGATGGTCAGAAATGGATATATTTTAACGTTTAATTTTTTGACTGCAAATGACTATTCCATGTGAATTATCACTTTTGGAACTAAAATAAGTGTGTTTAGAGTAATTTTAATTACTGAAATTGGTCGAAAAAGAAGCTTCTGAGTAGGAGAAAATCTCTGTTAAAATGGCAATTTTGGTCACGTTGAGGCTTCAAAAAGTAGTTATTCAACATGAGGCACAATCCAAATGACATTTTTAATCAATTTTTCTACAGTCCAAAAAATCAATTTTCTGATGAAAAACGATGACCCGTTACCTGTCGAAATTTCTCCAGATGGTCAGAAATGGAAATTTTTTAATGTTTAATTTTTTGACTGCAAATGACTATTCCATGTGAATTATCACTTTTGGAACTAAAATAAGTGTGTTTAGAGTAATTTTAATTACTGAAATTGGTCGAAAAAGAAGCTTCTGAGTAGGAGAAAATCTCTGTTAAAATGGCAATTTTGGTCACGTTGAGGCTTCAAAAAGTAGTTATTCAACATGAGGCACAATCCAAATGACATTTTTAATCAATTTTTCTACAGTCCAAAAAATCAATTTTCTGATGAAAAACGATGACCCGTGACCTCTCGAAATTTCTCCAGATGGTCAGAAATGGATATATTTTAACATTTAATTTTTTGACTGCAAATGACTATTCCATGTGAATTATCACTTTTGGAACTAAAATAAGTGTGTTTAGAGTAATTTTAATTACTGAAATTGGTCGAAAAAGAAGCTTCTGAGTAGGAGAAAATCTCTGTTAAAATGGCAATTTTGGTCACGTTGAGGCTTCAAAAAGTAGTTATTCAACATGAGGCACAATCCAAATGACATTTTTAATCAATTTTTCTACAGTCCAAAAAATCAATTTTCTGATGAAAAACGATGACCCGTGACCTGTCGAAATTTCTCCAGATGGTCAGAAATGGAAATTTTTTAATGTTTATTTTTTTTTACTGTAAATGACTATTCCATGTGAATTATCACTTTTGGAACAAAAATAAGGGTGTTTAGAGTCACTTTAATGCCTGAAATTGGTCGAAATAGAAGCTTCTGAATAGGAGAAAAAGTCTGTAATAATGGCAATTTTGGTCACATTAAGGTTTTAAAAAGTAGTTATTCAACATGAGGCACATTCCAAATGACATTTTTAATCAATTTTTCTACAGTCCAAAAAATCAATTTTCTGATGAAAAACGATGACCCGTGACCTGTCGAAATTTCTCCAGATGGTCAGAAATGGAAAATTTTTTATGTTTAATTTTTTTACTGTAAATGACTATTCCATGTGAATTATCACTTTTGGAACAAAAACAAGTGTGTTTAGAGGCACTTTAATGCCTGAAATTGGTCAAAAAAGAAGCTTCTGAGTAGGAGAAAAAGTCTGTAATTATATCAATTTTGGTCACATTGAGGCTTTAAAAAGTAGTTATTCAACATGAGGCGCATTCTAAATGAGATTTTGAATCAATTTTTCTACAGTCCAAAAAATCAATTTTCTGATGAAAAACGATGACCCGTGACCTGTCAAAATTTCTCCAGATCGTCAGAAATGGAAATATTTAATGTTTAATTTTTTGGCTGCAAATGACTATTCCATGTAAATTATCACTTTTGGAACAAAAACAAGTGTGCTTAGAGTCACTTTAATGCCTGAAATTGGTCGAAATAGAAGCTTCTGAATAGGAGAAAAAGTCTGTAATAATGGCAATTTTGGTCACATTGAGGCTTTAAAAAGTGGTTATTCAACATAAGGCACATTCCAAATGACATTTTGAATCAATTTTTCTAGAGTCCAAAAAATCTATTTTCTGATGAAAAACGATGACCCGTGACCTGTCGAAATTTCTCCAGATTGTCAGAAATGGAAATTTTTTAATGTTTAGTTTTTTGACTGCAAATAACTATTCCATGTAAAATATCACTTTTGGAACAAAAATAAGTGTGTTTAGAGTCACTTTAATGCCTGAAATTGGTCGAAAAAGAAGCTTCTGAGTAGGAGAAAATGTCTGTAAAAATGGCAATTTTGGTCACATTGAGGCTTTAAAAAGTAGTTATTCAACACGATGCACATTCCAAATGACATTTTGAATCAATTTTTCTACAGTCCAAAAAATCAATTTTCTGATGAAAAACGATGACCCGTGACCTGTCGAAATTTCTCCAGATGGTCAGAAATGGAAATTTTTTAATGTTTAATATTTTTACTGTAAATGACTATTTCATGTAAATTATCACTTTTGGAACTAAAATAAGTGTTTAGAGTCACTTTAATGCCTGAAATTGGTCAAAATAGAAGCTTCTGAATAGGAGAAAAAGTCTGTAATAATGGCAATTTTGGTCACATTAAGGTTTTAAAAAGTAGTTATTCAACATGAGGCACATTCCAAATGACATTTTTAATCAATTTTTCTACAGTCCAAAAAATCAATTTTCTGATGAAAAACGATGACCCGTGACCTGTCGAAATTTCTCCAGATGGTCAGAAATGGAAAATTTTTTATGTTTAATTTTTTTACTGTAAATGACTATTCCATGTGAATTATCACTTTTGGAACAAAAACAAGTGTGTTTAGAGGCACTTTAATGCCTGAAATTGGTCAAAAAAGAAGCTTCTGAGTAGGAGAAAAAGTCTGTAATTATATCAATTTTGGTCACATTGAGGCTTTAAAAAGTAGTTATTCAACATGAGGCGCATTCTAAATGAGATTTTGAATCAATTTTTCTACAGTCCAAAAAATCAATTTTCTGATGAAAAACGATGACCCGTGACCTGTCAAAATTTCTCCAGATCGTCAGAAATGGAAATATTTAATGTTTAATTTTTTGGCTGCAAATGACTATTCCATGTAAATTATCACTTTTGGAACAAAAACAAGTGTGCTTAGAGTCACTTTAATGCCTGAAATTGGTCGAAATAGAAGCTTCTGAATAGGAGAAAAAGTCTGTAATAATGGCAATTTTGGTCACATTGAGGCTTTAAAAAGTGGTTATTCAACATAAGGCACATTCCAAATGACATTTTGAATCAATTTTTCTAGAGTCCAAAAAATCTATTTTCTGATGAAAAACGATGACCCGTGACCTGTCGAAATTTCTCCAGATTGTCAGAAATGGAAATTTTTTAATGTTTAGTTTTTTGACTGCAAATAACTATTCCATGTAAAATATCACTTTTGGAACAAAAATAAGTGTGTTTAGAGTCACTTTAATGCCTGAAATTGGTCGAAAAAGAAGCTTCTGAGTAGGAGAAAATGTCTGTAAAAATGGCAATTTTGGTCACATTGAGGCTTTAAAAAGTAGTTATTCAACACGATGCACATTCCAAATGACATTTTGAATCAATTTTTCTACAGTCCAAAAAATCAATTTTCTGATGAAAAACGATGACCCGTGACCTGTCGAAATTTCTCCAGATGGTCAGAAATGGAAATTTTTTAATGTTTAATATTTTTACTGTAAATGACTATTTCATGTAAATTATCACTTTTGGAACTAAAATAAGTGTTTAGAGTCACTTTAATGCCTGAAATTGGTCAAAATAGAAGCTTCTGAATAGGAGCAAAAGTCTGTAATAATGGCAATTTTGTCACATTGAAGCTTTAAAAAGTAGTTATTCAACATGAGGCACATTCCAAATGACATTTTGAATCAATTTTTCTACAGTCCAAAAAATCAATTTTCTGATGAAAAATGATGACCCGTGACCTCTCGAAATTTCTCCAGATGGTCAGAAATGGAAATTTTTTAACGTTTAATTTTTTGACTGCAAATGACTATTCCATGTGAATTATCACTTTTGGAACTAAAATAAGTGTGTTTAGAGTAATTTTAATTACTGAAATTGGTCGAAAAAGAAGCTTCTGAGTAGGAGAAAATGTCTGTAAAAATGGCAATTTTGGTCACGTTGAGGCTTCAAAAAGTAGTTATTCAACATGAGGCACTATCCAAATGACATTTTTAATCAATTTTTCTACAGTCCAAAAAATCAATTTTCTGATGAAAAACGATGACCCTTGACCTGTCGAAATTTCTCCAGATGGTCAGAAATGGAAATTTTTTAATGTTTAATTTTTTGACTGCAAATGACTATTCCATGTGAATTATCACTTTTGGAACAAAGATACGTGTGTTTAGAGTCACTTTAATGCCTGAAATTGGTCGAAATAGAAGCTTCTGAATAGGAGAAAATGTCTTTAAAAATGGCAATTTTCGTCACATTGAGGCTTTAAAAAGTAGTTATTCAACATGAGGCACAATCCAAATGACATTTTGAATCAATTTTTCTACAGTCCAAAAAAATCAATTTTCTGATGAAAAACGATGACCTGTGTCCTGTTGAAATTTCTCCAGATGGTCAGAAATGGACATTTTTTAATGTTTCATTTTTTGACTGCAAATGACTATTCCATGTAAATTATCACTTTTGGAACAAAAACAAGTGTGCTTGGAGTCACTTTAATGCCTGAAATTGGTCGAAATAGAAGCTTCTGAATAGGAGAAAATGTCTGTATTAATGGCAATTTTGGTCACATTGAGGCTTCAAAAAGTAGTTATTCAACATGAGGCACAATCCAAATGACATTTTGAATAAATTTTTCTACAGTCCAAAAAAATCAATTTTCTGATGAAAAACGATGACCCGTGACCTGTCGAAATTTCTCCAGATGGTCAGAAATGGAAATTTTTTTATGTTTAATTTTTTTACTGTAAATGACTATTCCATGTGAATTATCACTTTTGGAACAAAACAAGTGTGTTTAGAGGCACGTTAATGCCTGAAATTGGTCGAAAAAGAAGCTTCTGAGTAGGAGAAAAAGTCTGTAATTATATCAATTTTGGTCACATTGAGGCTTTAAAAAGTAGTTATTCAACATAAGGCACATTCCAAATGACATTTTGAATCAATTTTTCTAGAGTCCAAAAAATCTATTTTCTGATGAAAAATGATGACCCGTGACCTGTCGAAATTTCTCCAGATTGTCAGAAATGGAAATTTTTGAATGTTTAGTTTTTTGACTGCAAATAACTATTCCATGTAAAATATCACTTTTGGAACAAAAATAAGTGTGTTTAGAGTCACTTTAATGCCTGAAATGGGTCGAAAAAGAAGCTTCTGAGTAGGAGAAAATGTCTGTAAAAATGGCAATTTTGGTCACATTGAGGCTTTAAAAAGTAGTTATTCAACACGATGCACATTCCAAATGACATTTTGAATCAATTTTTCTACAGTCCAAAAAATCAATTTTCTGATGAAAAACGATGACCCGTGACCTGTCGAAATTTCTCCAGATGGTCAGAAATGGAAATTTTTTAATGTTTAATATTTTTACTGTAAATGACTATTTCATGTAAATTATCACTTTTGGAACTAAAATAAGTGTTTAGAGTCACTTTAATGCCTGAAATTGGTCAAAATAGAAGCTTCTGAATAGGAGCAAAAGTCTGTAATAATGGCAATTTTGTCACATTGAAGCTTTAAAAAGTAGTTATTCAACATGAGGCACATTCCAAATGACATTTTGAATCAATTTTTCTACAGTCCAAAAAATCAATTTTCTGATGAAAAATGATGACCCGTGACCTCTCGAAATTTCTCCAGATGGTCAGAAATGGAAATTTTTTAACGTTTAATTTTTTGACTGCAAATGACTATTCCATGTGAATTATCACTTTTGGAACTAAAATAAGTGTGTTTAGAGTAATTTTAATTACTGAAATTGGTCGAAAAAGAAGCTTCTGAGTAGGAGAAAATGTCTGTAAAAATGGCAATTTTGGTCACGTTGAGGCTTCAAAAAGTAGTTATTCAACATGAGGCACTATCCAAATGACATTTTTAATCAATTTTTCTACAGTCCAAAAAATCAATTTTCTGATGAAAAACGATGACCCTTGACCTGTCGAAATTTCTCCAGATGGTCAGAAATGGAAATTTTTTAATGTTTAATTTTTTGACTGCAAATGACTATTCCATGTGAATTATCACTTTTGGAACAAAGATACGTGTGTTTAGAGTCACTTTAATGCCTGAAATTGGTCGAAATAGAAGCTTCTGAATAGGAGAAAATGTCTTTAAAAATGGCAATTTTCGTCACATTGAGGCTTTAAAAAGTAGTTATTCAACATGAGGCACAATCCAAATGACATTTTGAATCAATTTTTCTACAGTCCAAAAAAATCAATTTTCTGATGAAAAACGATGACCTGTGTCCTGTTGAAATTTCTCCAGATGGTCAGAAATGGACATTTTTTAATGTTTCATTTTTTGACTGCAAATGACTATTCCATGTAAATTATCACTTTTGGAACAAAAACAAGTGTGCTTGGAGTCACTTTAATGCCTGAAATTGGTCGAAATAGAAGCTTCTGAATAGGAGAAAATGTCTGTATTAATGGCAATTTTGGTCACATTGAGGCTTCAAAAAGTAGTTATTCAACATGAGGCACAATCCAAATGACATTTTGAATAAATTTTTCTACAGTCCAAAAAAATCAATTTTCTGATGAAAAACGATGACCCGTGACCTGTCGAAATTTCTCCAGATGGTCAGAAATGGAAATTTTTTTATGTTTAATTTTTTTACTGTAAATGACTATTCCATGTGAATTATCACTTTTGGAACAAAACAAGTGTGTTTAGAGGCACGTTAATGCCTGAAATTGGTCGAAAAAGAAGCTTCTGAGTAGGAGAAAAAGTCTGTAATTATATCAATTTTGGTCACATTGAGGCTTTAAAAAGTAGTTATTCAACATAAGGCACATTCCAAATGACATTTTGAATCAATTTTTCTAGAGTCCAAAAAATCTATTTTCTGATGAAAAATGATGACCCGTGACCTGTCGAAATTTCTCCAGATTGTCAGAAATGGAAATTTTTGAATGTTTAGTTTTTTGACTGCAAATAACTATTCCATGTAAAATATCACTTTTGGAACAAAAATAAGTGTGTTTAGAGTCACTTTAATGCCTGAAATGGGTCGAAAAAGAAGCTTCTGAGTAGGAGAAAATGTCTGTAAAAATGGCAATTTTGGTCACATTGAGGCTTTAAAAAGTAGTTATTCAACACGATGCACATTCCAAATGACATTTTGAATCAATTTTTCTACAGTCCAAAAAATCAATTTTCTGATGAAAAACGATGACCCGTGACCTGTCGAAATTTCTCCAGATGGTCAGAAATGGAAATTTTTTAATGTTTAATATTTTTACTGTAAATGACTATTTCATGTAAATTATCACTTTTGGAACTAAAATAAGTGTTTAGAGTCACTTTAATGCCTGAAATTGGTCAAAATAGAAGCTTCTGAATAGGAGCAAAAGTCTGTAATAATGGCAATTTTGTCACATTGAAGCTTTAAAAAGTAGTTATTCAACATGAGGCACATTCCAAATGACATTTTGAATCAATTTTTCTACAGTCCAAAAAATCAATTTTCTGATGAAAAATGATGACCCGTGACCTCTCGAAATTTCTCCAGATGGTCAGAAATGGAAATTTTTTAACGTTTAATTTTTTGACTGCAAATGACTATTCCATGTGAATTATCACTTTTGGAACTAAAATAAGTGTGTTTAGAGTAATTTTAATTACTGAAATTGGTCGAAAAAGAAGCTTCTGAGTAGGAGAAAATGTCTGTAAAAATGGCAATTTTGGTCACGTTGAGGCTTCAAAAAGTAGTTATTCAACATGAGGCACTATCCAAATGACATTTTTAATCAATTTTTCTACAGTCCAAAAAATCAATTTTCTGATGAAAAACGATGACCCTTGACCTGTCGAAATTTCTCCAGATGGTCAGAAATGGAAATTTTTTAATGTTTAATTTTTTGACTGCAAATGACTATTCCATGTGAATTATCACTTTTGGAACAAAGATACGTGTGTTTAGAGTCACTTTAATGCCTGAAATTGGTCGAAATAGAAGCTTCTGAATAGGAGAAAATGTCTTTAAAAATGGCAATTTTCGTCACATTGAGGCTTTAAAAAGTAGTTATTCAACATGAGGCACAATCCAAATGACATTTTGAATCAATTTTTCTACAGTCCAAAAAAATCAATTTTCTGATGAAAAACGATGACCTGTGTCCTGTTGAAATTTCTCCAGATGGTCAGAAATGGACATTTTTTAATGTTTCATTTTTTGACTGCAAATGACTATTCCATGTAAATTATCACTTTTGGAACAAAAACAAGTGTGCTTGGAGTCACTTTAATGCCTGAAATTGGTCGAAATAGAAGCTTCTGAATAGGAGAAAATGTCTGTATTAATGGCAATTTTGGTCACATTGAGGCTTCAAAAAGTAGTTATTCAACATGAGGCACAATCCAAATGACATTTTGAATAAATTTTTCTACAGTCCAAAAAAATCAATTTTCTGATGAAAAACGATGACCCGTGACCTGTCGAAATTTCTCCAGATGGTCAGAAATGGAAATTTTTTTATGTTTAATTTTTTTACTGTAAATGACTATTCCATGTGAATTATCACTTTTGGAACAAAACAAGTGTGTTTAGAGGCACGTTAATGCCTGAAATTGGTCGAAAAAGAAGCTTCTGAGTAGGAGAAAAAGTCTGTAATTATATCAATTTTGGTCACATTGAGGCTTTAAAAAGTAGTTATTCAACATAAGGCACATTCCAAATGACATTTTGAATCAATTTTTCTAGAGTCCAAAAAATCTATTTTCTGATGAAAAATGATGACCCGTGACCTGTCGAAATTTCTCCAGATTGTCAGAAATGGAAATTTTTGAATGTTTAGTTTTTTGACTGCAAATAACTATTCCATGTAAAATATCACTTTTGGAACAAAAATAAGTGTGTTTAGAGTCACTTTAATGCCTGAAATGGGTCGAAAAAGAAGCTTCTGAGTAGGAGAAAATGTCTGTAAAAATGGCAATTTTGGTCACATTGAGGCTTTAAAAAGTAGTTATTCAACACGATGCACATTCCAAATGACATTTTGAATACATTTTTCTACAGTCCAAAAAATCAATTTTCTGATGAAAAACGATGACCCGTGACCTGTCGAAATTTCTCCAGATGGTCAGAAATGGAAATTTTTTAATGTTTAATATTTTTACTGTAAATGACTATTCCATGTAAATTATCACTTTTGGAACTAAAATAGGTGTTTAGAGTCACTTTAATGCCTGAAATTGGTCAAAATAGAAGCTTCTGAATAGGAGCAAAAGTCTGTAATAATGGCAATTTTGTCACATTGAAGCTTTAAAAAGTAGTTATTCAACATGAGGCACATTCCAAATGACATTTTTAATCAATTTTTCTACAGTCCAAAAAATCAATTTTCTGATGAAAAATGATGACCCGTGACCTCTCGAAATTTCTCCAGATGGTCAGAAATGGAAATTTTTTAACGTTTAATTTTTTGACTGCAAATGACTATTCCATGTGAATTATCACTTTTGGAACTAAAATAAGTGTGTTTAGAGTAATTTTAATTACTGAAATTGGTCTAAAAAGAAGCTTCTGAGTAGGAGAAAATGTCTGTAAAAATGGCAATTTTGGTCACGTTGAGGCTTCAAAAAGTAGTTATTCAACATGAGGCACAATCCAAATGACATTTTTAATCAATTTTTCTACAGTCCAAAAAATCAATTTTCTGATGAAAAACGATGACCCTTGACCTGTTGAAATTTCTCCAGATGGTCAGAAATGGACATTTTTTAATGTTTTATTTTTTGACTGCAAATGACTATTCCATGTAAATTATCACTTTTGGAACAAAAACAAGTGTGCTTAGAGTCACTTTAATGCTTCAAATTGGTCGAAATAGAAGCTTCTGAATAGGAGAAAATGTCTTTAAAAATTGCAATTTTCGTCACATTGAGGCTTCAAAAAGTAGTTATTCAACATGAGGCACAATCCAAATGACATTTTGAATAAATTTTTCTACAGTCCAAAAAAATCAATTTTCTGATAAAAAACGATGACCCGTGACCTGTCGAAATTTCTCCAGATGGTCAGAAATGGAAATTTTTTTATGTTTAATTTTTTTACTGTAAATGACTATTCCATGTGAATTATCACTTTTGGAACAAAAACAAGTGTGTTTAGAGGCACTTTAATGCCTGAAATTGGTCGAAAAAGAAGCTTCTGAGTAGGAGAAAAAGTCTGTAATTATATCAATTTTGGTCACATTGAGGCTTTAAAAAGTAGTTATTCAACATGAGACGCATTCGAAATGACATTTTGAATCAATTTTTCTACAGTCTAAAAAATCAATTTTCTGATGAAAAACGATGACCCTTGACCTGTCGAAATTTCTCCAGATGGTCAGAAATGGAAATTTTTTAATGTTTAATTTTTTGACTGCAAATGACTATTCCATGTGAATTATCACTTTTGGAACAAAGATAAGTGTGTTTAGAGTCACTTTAATGCCTGAAATTGGTCGAAATAGAAGCTTCTGAATAGGAGAAAATGTCTTTAAAAATGGCAATTTTCGTCACATTGAGGCTTTCAAAAGTAGTTATTCAACATGAGGCACAATCCAAATGACATTTTGAATCAATTTTTCTACAGTCTAAAAAAATCAATTTTCTGATGAAAAACGATGACCCGTGACCTGTCGAAATTTCTCCAGATGGTCAGAAATGGAAATTTTTTTATGTTTAATTTTTTTACTGTAAATGACTATTCCATGTGAATTATCACTTTTGGAACAAAAACAAGTGTGCTTAGAGTCACTTTAATGCCTGAAATTGGTCGAAATAGAAGCTTCTGAATAGGAGAAACTGTCTATATTAATGGCAATTTTGGTCACATTGAGGCTTCAAAAAGTAGTTATTCAACATGAGGCACAATCCAAATGACATTTTGAATCAATTTTTCTAGAGTCCAAAAAAATCAATTTTCTGATGAAAAACGATGACCCGTGACCTGTCGAAATTTCTCCAGATGGTCAGAAATGGAAATTTTTTTATGTTTAATTTTTTTACTGTAAATGACTATTCCATGTGAATTATCACTTTTGGAACAAAAACAAGTGTGTTTAGAGGCACTTTAATGCCTGAAATTGGTCGAAAAAGAAGCTTCTGAGTAGGAGAAAAAGTCTGTAATTATATCAATTTTGGTCACATTGAGGCTTTAAAAAGTAGTTATTCAACATGAGGCGCATTCTAAATGACATTTTGAATCAATTTTTCTACAGTCCAACAAATCAATTTTCTGATGAAAAACGATGACCCGTGACCTGTCAAAATTTCTCCAGATCGTCAGAAATGGAAATTTTTTAATGTTTAATTTTTTGACTGCAAATGACTATTCCATGTAAATTATCACTTTTGGAACAAAAATAAGTGTGCTTAGAGTCACTTTAATGCCTGAAATTGGTCAAAATAGAAGCTTCTGAATAGGAGAAAAAGTCTGTAATAATGGCAATTTTGGTCACATTGAGGCTTTAAAAAGTAGTTATTCAACATAAGGCACATTCCAAATGACATTTTGAATCAATTTTTCTAGAGTCCAAAAAATCAATTTTCTGATGAAAAACGATGACCCGTGACCTGTCGAAATTTCTCCAGATTGTCAGAAATGGAAATTTTTTAATGTTTAGTTTTTTGACTGCAAATAACTATTCCATGTAAACTATCACTTTTGGAACTAAAATAAGTGTTTAGAGTCACTTTAATGCCTGAAATTGGTCAAAATAGAAGCTTCTGAATAGGAGCAAAAGCCTGTAATAATGGCAATTTTGGTCACATTGAAGCTTTAAAAAGTAGTTATTCAACATGAGGCACATTCCAAATGACATTTTTAATCAATTTTTCTACAGTCCAAAAAATCAATTTTCTGATGAAAAACGATGACCCGTGACCTCTCGAAATTTCTCCAGATGGTCAGAAATGGATATATTTTAACGTTTAATTTTTTGACTGCAAATGACTATTCCATGTGAATTATCACTTTTGGAACTAAAATAAGTGTGTTTAGAGTAATTTTAATTACTGAAATTGGTCGAAAAAGAAGCTTCTGAGTAGGAGAAAATCTCTGTTAAAATGGCAATTTTGGTCACGTTGAGGCTTCAAAAAGTAGTTATTCAACATGAGGCACAATCCAAATGACATTTTTAATCAATTTTTCTACAGTCCAAAAAATCAATTTTCTGATGAAAAACGATGACCCGTTACCTGTCGAAATTTCTCCAGATGGTCAGAAATGGAAATTTTTTAATGTTTAATTTTTTGACTGCAAATGACTATTCCATGTGAATTATCACTTTTGGAACTAAAATAAGTGTGTTTAGAGTAATTTTAATTACTGAAATTGGTCGAAAAAGAAGCTTCTGAGTAGGAGAAAATCTCTGTTAAAATGGCAATTTTGGTCACGTTGAGGCTTCAAAAAGTAGTTATTCAACATGAGGCACAATCCAAATGACATTTTTAATCAATTTTTCTTCAGTCCAAAAAATTAATTTTCTGATGAAAAACGATGACCCGTGACCTCTCGAAATTTCTCCAGATGGTCAGAAATGGATATATTTTAACATTTAATTTTTTGACTGCAAATGACTATTCCATGTGAATTATCACTTTTGGAACTAAAATAAGTGTGTTTAGAGTAATTTTAATTACTGAAATTGGTCGAAAAAGAAGCTTCTGAGTAGGAGAAAATCTCTGTTAAAATGGCAATTTTGGTCACGTTGAGGCTTCAAAAAGTAGTTATTCAACATGAGGCACAATCCAAATGACATTTTTTTTTTTTTTTTTTTTTTTTTTTTTTGAAAAAGTTTTTATTGAACAATAATTCGGTTACAAGTATGGGCCTACAACCACCCGGGCCGGCCGCTGGGTACATAAGGAAATATACACATATCAAGGCTACAATCAGTTCCCAGGGCACTGCCCCGCAGTGGCTCAAGATAGTTCTCGAAGAACCGCAAGCTCAGTCCAACAATAACAGAAACAAAAGGAAAAACAATAAAAACAAAAGGCGAGTTATGAGGGATACCAGTGCGGATCAGGCTCCCCCCGGGAGACTCCAGTCAGAATATTTGAGCAATCCGCTAAAGAAAGGAGTACCGGGAGGCCGGGGACGGAGGGGGGGGGGGGGAAGGGGGTCAAGGGAGATGAACGTCCATATGTGGTTGTTACAAAAAGCGCCAGGAGCCATCAAGGGTCAGGGGGACATGGCGATATCAGTGTCTACCAGGGGGGGCGTACAGATGCCTCCGCGATACGCATTCCATTGACCCCAAATTCTACCCCATGCCCCCGGCTTGCCACGGGCCACATACACTGTCTTCTCCCGAAACATACACCAGTCCATATTCTCCTTCCATACTGACACGGTGGGCGGCCGTTGAGCGCCCCAAAGTTGCGCTATATCCCTCTTGGCAATCATGTTCCCTAGGGCCGCCCACCGAGTCTGAGCCGCGCTGTAGTCATTGGGCTCCCACACATTCAGGACACAGCGACGCACCTCCGGCAGCAGCACAACCCCGGTGACCTGTCCCATAACCGTGTGGACCCGGCGCCAGTAGTCCGCCACCTCGCGGCACTCCCAAAGGATATGAAGAAAGGTGGCGCTGAGCCCACAGCCTCGCTTACAGAGCCCGTCGTCGGAAAATCCCATCGAGACCAAGCGCGGACCCGTCACATACACCCGGTGGAGAATCTTGAGCTGTACCAACCGGAGACGAGCCGGAATGGCCACCTCCTTGGGGGACGACAGTGCAGACTGCCAGTCTTCGTCGTCCAATTCGACCCCATCCCCAGTCCAAGCCTCCCGAAGGCGCACCAGGAGATCCGCCCGGTGATTAATCAATTTTTTATAAATTAAAGAAATAGTACTATCAGGGACATGTCCGTCAAGTATGCGGTCCTCGAGGGGCGAGGAAACAGGGATCTTGGTCCCCTCCCCGAAGACCGAGAGCAGGGCGTGTCGAACCTGGGCGTAGCGGAAGAACTCCCTGTCGGTCAGCTCGTATTCGGCCTGGAGCACCGCGAAAGTCTTGACCGCGCCCTTGTGCCACAGGTCTCCCACTTTGCTGATACCAATCGTGTCCCACTGGTCAAACCCCTTGGTGGTCCACAAGCTGCCCAGGCGGTCAGAGGCAAACAAGGGAGTAGCACATGTCATTCGCTCACTCCAGCCCATGGCCGCAGTGGCAGCCCTCCAGGTCCGCACAGCAATCTTAGTAGGACCCGTAAGGGTCCGGCCAGCCAAGCGGGAATAAAGTGCCCTGTTGTAGTTCCCGCCGGGAAGCAGGAACTTGTCCATCTCATACGCCGGATTCAAGCCGGGCGCATACGTGGCGTGGTTAATGGCAGATAGCTGCGAGGCCCAATAGTACCTGCGAATGTCCGGAAGCGCGATGCCCCCGTCATACCAGGGGAGAGTGAGCTTGGCAAGAGCAATACGCGCCCGTCCGTTCCACACCAGTCTCCTCTGCAGGCTCTCCACCTCCCGAAAGTAGGCCACTGGGATAACGTCGAAGGAGTTCTGGAGTGCATAGAGAAACCTGGGAAGGGACATCATTTTAAACAGCGCGGCCCGACCCAGCGGGGACAGGGGCAGCCTGCCCCACCGGGCCGTGTCCTCACGCAGTCGCCGAAGTGGACGCAGGAGATTCTGCTCATAGCGAGCCACCGGGTCCAGCGAAATGTATATCCCCAGGTACTTAAAGCCGCTCAGAGATATTTGAATCGGGAGCCGAGGCGGCAGGAGAGGAGGACCACCAGAGATGGGATAAACGCAGGATTTAGACCAATTGATCGTGAGACCCGAATTGTTCCCAAAGGAGGTCAGAACGTCAAAGAGGACGTTGAGTGACTGCCGCGGTGAGGTGAGATACAGGAGAATGTCGTCCGCATACAGCGAGACCCGATCTTCGAGGCCCGGGCCCCACCGGATCCCTCTAAGCGAGGGCTCCCAACGGAGCCAGGCAGCGAGTGGCTCCAGGGCGAGAGCAAAAAGCAACGGGGACAACGGGCACCCCTGCCTCGTGCCCCTGCCGAGGGCAAAGGGCCGAGAGACCCGCCCATTCACCACCACTTGAGCCATGGGTCCCGTGTAAAGGAGCCTCACCCAGCCAATAAATCCCTCTCCAAAGCCAAATTTATCCAAGACGGCCCAGAGGAATGGCCACTCAATAGTGTCAAATGCCATCGTGGCATCCAAAGAAACCAGCACGGCCGGTTCGGAGAGGAACTCCGCCCTGGCGAGGACACCGTGCAGACGCCGCAAGTTAAGAGCGGTGTTGCGGTGCGGGATAAAGCCGCATTGGTCCGGATGAATAAGGTTGCACACGACACTCAACAATCGATTGGCCAGGACTTTCGCCAGGATTTTAGGCTCCGCATTGAGCAGTGAAATAGGCCGGTAAGAAGTACAGCGGTCACGCGGCTTGCCCTCCTTGGGGATAACGACTATAGTGGCCAAGCGCTGGTCGGCCGGAAGGGAACCCGCCGCAAGAGAGTCGCGGAACATGCGGCTGAGGAAGGGCGCAAGTTTATCAGGACGCAATTTGTATAGTTCAATGGGCAGACCGTTGGGACCCATAGCCTTGCCCGAGCGAAGGGAGCGGATCGCGGTCGCTATTTCATCCACCGACAAGGGGGCGTCCAGCCGCTCACGGTCCTCAACGGACAGGCAGGGCACGGCGATATCCCTCAGTAGAAGGCGAGAGTCGTCCTCATCCCTGTCAGTCACCGGGGAGTACACCGCCCGGAGGTGGTCGGCGAAGCATTCCACAATCTCATCCGGCTCAGTCACACACACACCATCCGCGGCACGCAACTCGGGGACCACACGATTCACTCTCTCCTTTTTGTCCAGCCACGCAATCAACTTTCCCGCCTTGTCCCCCGCGTCATACAATCGGCCCTGCTGCTCCCTATACATGGTTTTGGCCGCGTCAGTGACCAGGGACCTATATTCGAACTGTTTCAGGCTAAGGGCATGTAGCCCGTCCTGAGTAACATTCGCCTCCAAGGCCGACTCCAGCCCCGAGATGTCAGTCTCCAGCTTCACCACCGCCTCGCTCCTAACCTTCTTGGCCACCACTATCTGGGCGAGGGCGTGTCCGCGTATAACAGTTTTAAAGGCTTCCCAAAGGGACAACGCAGACGACACCGACCCCTCGTTTTCACTGAAGTATTGGTCCATGGCCTTAACCAGGCTGTCACGAGTCACAGGGTCCCGCAGGTACCAGGGGTTAATGGGAGCTATCCGCCCTGCGGACCGCGACCCGGTGTCAAAGAGAAGCCACAGCGGAGAATGGTCGGAGATACCACGCGCCAGGTGTCTGACCTCTCGAATCCGACCAGTCTGCGCCGCGGGCATAAGGAAGTAGTCTAACCTGGAGAGACTCCCATGCGCCCCCGAATGAAAGGTGAACTGGCACTGGGTCGGATGCATTAGTCTCCAACTATCCACCAAGCCGAAGGTCTCCAACATCCCACCCAGCCATGACTGGGCAGCGGGGAGGGTCCTCGGTGGGTGACGATCCAGTTCACCCGAAACCACAGAATTAAAGTCCCCGCCCATGAGCAGGAGGCCGTCCGGAAGGTCAAGCAGCATTCGACCCAAGTCAGTAAAGGTGGAGTTCTGGAGGCCCGGGGGGACGTAGACTGAAACCAGGGTAAGGGGCTGCCCCTCCCACCTCCCAATCAAACACACATAGCGCCCTCTGTCATCCGAGACTATCCTCGTGATCTCCACCGGAAGGGAGGTTCGCAGGAGAATGCCCACCCCCCTGGAGCCAGTTGTGAAACCAGAATGGGCTACGAGGTGGTATCCCCCCCTGTTCATCGCATGGCAGACATTGCCGACCAAATGCGTCTCCTGGAGAAACACCACATCAGGAGTCAAACGACGCAAATATTGCAGTACAACACCCCGCTTAATACGGTCCCCCAACCCATTGACGTTCCATGACATAAGCCTCAACCCGTCTCCCCCCATCCCCTCCAATAGATCAAGAGGCCCCCAGCCCGCAGCACTGCTCCCAAATATGGATAAAAGTCAATACCTCGCCCTGTAAACAAAAAACACACAACTAAACAACCCCTCTTCCCCCCCAACCCCACCCCAAGTCCAACGCCCCCCACCCTGCACCCCTGCGGGCCAAAGACCCCCCCCAACTTGCAGTGTGCCTGTCGCCCCACTAACCCCATTCTACAAGAAGACCCCGGAGGAGGAAAGGGACCCGAACCCGCCCGCACCCCTCACGGGTCCTGGTAAAACACAGTATGCAAAAGAAGTAAGACCCAACTGTACAGTGCAAAAACGCAAAAGCAAGGACCAAAGGTCAGTCTAAGGGGACCCGTCACCTGCGGTACCCCCAGAGGGCCCGGGCCGGCCACCCCCGTCCGGCAGCGAGTCCAGCCAGTCACTTGCGGCCACAGGAGAGTCAAGAAAGACTGTCCGCTCTCCATGCTCCACTCGAAGTTTCGCCGGGTAGATCATCGAATACTTCAGGCCTAGCTCGCGGAGACGGCGCTTCACCCCTTGGAATCCCATCTGCTGTTTCTGGACCAGTTGCGTGAAGTCCGGATAAAAGGTGATGGTCGAGTTCTCGTAGCGGACCGGGCCACGGGTCCGTGAAGCCTGCAGAATAGCATCGCGGTCCCTGTAGTGGAACAGTTTAGCCACGATAGGCCTCGGGGGGGCCCCCGGCCGCGGCCGGCCGCCCGGAACTCGATGGGCCCGCTCCACAGCGAAGAATTTGCTTAGGCCAACCGGGGACAGCTGTTGCAGGATAAGTTCCTCGACCACGAGGTCCACCGGGCGGCTGTCGGAGGACTCCGGTACCCCAATGATGCGGATATTGTTGCGTCGGGCCCGTCCCTCGAAGTCCTCAAGCCGCCGGGCCATATGGTCGTTGACCACTCTAATGTCCCCAAGCGCGGCCCGCAGATCCGACACCTCCGCACCCAGGGTGGAGGTCCGTGTATCAAGGGCCTGGACCTTCTCGTTGGTTTTAGAGAGGTCGGCCCGAATCAGGGTGACGTCGATCGCGACCGTGTCGATCTTACGGGCCAGGGCCTCATATTGCGTCGCGATAGTTTCCCTGATGCCCTCGATGGCGCCCATAATGTCCTGTAGGGAAGGTTCCGCAGAGACGGTCGTGCCTCCCCCTGCAGCATCCGGGGAGAGGCCAGCAGCGCCAGGGGACCCCCTGCCCTGGGTATAGCGGTCCATGTTGTTGCTCTGGACCGCTCCCCCGCGCAGTGAAGCCTTGGTCTTGCGCCCCTCCGCACCCCCTTTGCCCGCCATGTGAGCGCAGTCTCTCAATGGGACCTCCGATCAAGGGGTGTGCGGGCGCCAGCGAAAGGACCACAAAATGTCGGTGTAGGGGTCGGAGGCGTGAGGCCCACCAGTAGCAGATAGAAGCAAGCCTAGGGCAGAGGCCCAGGAGGCCCCTCGCCACCTTGAGCACGCACGCCAGCTGATCTCCTGAAGGCCAAAACCGAAACCGAAAGTGCTGAATCGGTAACTGGCACCGCGCTGAGGCCGCTGTTGTTCAATTGCAGCCCGGCCCCACGGGTCACCTTCACCCCGGCCACCTCCGCCGGGTGGGTCCCAAAAGTTCCGACGACGACAACTCAGGATTCCCAGGTCCGATTAGAGTTTTGAAAAGAGATATATGATCAGCTGGTCTTCATCTCCCAGATTCCATACACCAAATCAGGATAGTCTCAGGATATGTTCCGAGGAGCAGAAAGGGTCCGGGGAGCCCTGTGCTCACGCGACCATCTTGGATGCGCGCTAGGCTCCTCCCCCCCAAATGACATTTTTAATCAATTTTTCTACAGTCCAAAAAAATCAATTTTCTGATGAAAAACGATGACCCGTGACCTGTCGAAATTTCTCCAGATGGTCAGAAATGGAAATTTTTTAATGTTTATTTTTTTTTACTGTAAATGACTATTCCATGTGAATTATCACTTTTGGAACAAAAATAAGGGTGTTTAGAGTCACTTTAATGCCTGAAATTGGTCGAAATAGAAGCTTCTGAATAGGAGAAAAAGTCTGTAATAATGGCAATTTTGGTCACATTAAGGTTTTAAAAAGTAGTTATTCAACATGAGGCACATTCCAAATGACATTTTTAATCAATTTTTCTACAGTCCAAAAAATCAATTTTCTGATGAAAAACGATGACCCGTGACCTGTCGAAATTTCTCCAGATGGTCAGAAATGGAAAAATTTTTATGTTTAATTTTTTTACTGTAAATGACTATTCCATGTGAATTATCACTTTTGGAACAAAAACAAGTGTGTTTAGAGGCACTTTAATGCCTGAAATTGGTCAAAAAAGAAGCTTCTGAGTAGGAGAAAAAGTCTGTAATTATATCAATTTTGGTCACATTGAGGCTTTAAAAAGTAGTTATTCAACATGAGGCGCATTCTAAATGAGATTTTGAATCAATTTTTCTACAGTCCAAAAAATCAATTTTCTGATGAAAAACGATGACCCGTGACCTGTCAAAATTTCTCCAGATCGTCAGAAATGGAAATATTTAATGTTTAACTTTTTGGCTGCAAATGACTATTCCATGTAAATTATCACTTTTGGAACAAAAACAAGTGTGCTTAGAGTCACTTTAATGCCTGAAATTGGTCGAAATAGAAGCTTCTGAATAGGAGAAAAAGTCTGTAATAATGGCAATTTTGGTCACATTGAGGCTTTAAAAAGTGGTTATTCAACATAAGGCACATTCCAAATGACATTTTGAATCAATTTTTCTAGAGTCCAAAAAATCTATTTTCTGATGAAAAACGATGACCCGTGACCTGTCGAAATTTCTCCAGATTGTCAGAAATGGAAATTTTTTAATGTTTAGTTTTTTGCATGCATATAACTATTCCATGTAAAATATCACTTTTGGAACAAAAATAAGTGTGTTTAGAGTCACTTTAATGCCTGAAATTGGTCGAAAAAGAAGCTTCTGAGTAGGAGAAAATGTCTGTAAAAATGGCAATTTTGGTCACATTGAGGCTTTAAAAAGTAGTTATTCAACACGATGCACATTCCAAATGACATTTTGAATCAATTTTTCTACAGTCCAAAAAATCAATTTTCTGATGAAAAACGATGACCCGTGACCTGTCGAAATTTCTCCAGATGGTCAGAAATGGAAATTTTTTAATGTTTAATATTTTTACTGTAAATGACTATTCCATGTAAATTATCACTTTTGGAACTAAAATAAGTGTTTAGAGTCACTTTAATGCCTGAAATTGGTCAAAATAGAAGCTTCTGAATAGGAGCAAAAGTCTGTAATAATGGCAATTTTGTCACATTGAAGCTTTAAAAAGTAGTTATTCAACATGAGGCACATTCCAAATGACATTTTGAATCAATTTTTCTACAGTCCAAAAAATCAATTTTCTGATGAAAAATGATGACCCGTGACCTCTCGAAATTTCTCCAGATGGTCAGAAATGGAAATTTTTTAACGTTTAATTTTTTGACTGCAAATGACTATTCCATGTGAATTATCACTTTTGGAACTAAAATAAGTGTGTTTAGAGTAATTTTAATGACTGAAATTGGTCGAAAAAGAAGCTTCTGAGTAGGAGAAAATGTCTGTAAAAATGGCAATTTTGGTCACGTTGAGGCTTCAAAAAGTAGTTATTCAACATGAGGCACTATCCAAATGACATTTTTAATCAATTTTTCTACAGTCCAAAAAATCAATTTTCTGATGAAAAACGATGACCCTTGACCTGTCGAAATTTCTCCAGATGGTCAGAAATGGAAATTTTTTAATGTTTAATTTTTTGACTGCAAATGACTATTCCATGTGAATTATCACTTTTGGAACAAAGATAAGTGTGTTTAGAGTCACTTTAATGCCTGAAATTGGTCGAAATAGAAGCTTCTGAATAGGAGAAAATGTCTTTAAAAATGGCAATTTTCGTCACATTGAGGCTTTAAAAAGTAGTTATTGAACATGAGGCACAATCCAAATGACATTTTGAATCAATTTTTCTACAGTCCAAAAAAATCAATTTCTGATGAAAAACGATGACCTGTGACCTGTTGAAATTTCTCCAGATGGTCATAAATGGACATTTTTTAATGTTTCATTTTTTGACTGCAGATGACTATTCCATGTAAATTATCACTTTTGGAACAAAAACAAGTGTGCTTAGAGTCACTTTAATGCCTGAAATTGGTCGAAATAGAAGCTTCTGAATAGGAGAAACTGTCTATATTAATGGCAATTTTGGTCACATTGAGGCTTCAAAAAGTAGTTATTCAACATGAGGCACAATCCAAATGACATTTTGAATCAATTTTTCTAGAGTCCAAAAAAATCAATTTTCTGATGAAAAACGATGACCCGTGACCTGTCGAAATTTCTCCAGATGGTCAGAAATGGAAATTTTTTTATGTTTAATTTTTTTACTGTAAATGACTATTCCATGTGAATTATCACTTTTGGAACAAAAACAAGTGTGTTTAGAGGCACTTTAATGCCTGAAATTGGTCGAAAAAGAAGCTTCTGAGTAGGAGAAAAAGTCTGTAATTATATCAATTTTGGTCACATTGAGGCTTTAAAAAGTAGTTATTCAACATGAGGCGCATTCTAAATGACATTTTGAATCAATTTTTCTACAGTCCAACAAATCAATTTTCTGATGAAAAACGATGACCCGTGACCTGTCAAAATTTCTCCAGATCGTCAGAAATGGAAATTTTTTAATGTTTAATTTTTTGACTGCAAATAACTATTCCATGTAAATTATCACTTTTGGAACAAAAATAAGTGTGCTTAGAGTCACTTTAATGCCTGAAATTGGTCAAAATAGAAGCTTCTGAATAGGAGAAAAAGTCTGTAATAATGGCAATTTTGGTCACATTGAGGCTTTAAAAAGTAGTTATTCAACATAAGGCACATTCCAAATGACATTTTGAATCAATTTTTCTAGAGTCCAAAAAATCAATTTTCTGATGAAAAACGATGACCCGTGACCTGTCGAAATTTCTCCAGATTGTCAGAAATGGAAATTTTTTAATGTTTAGTTTTTTGACTGCAAATAACTATTCCATGTAAACTATCACTTTTGGAACTAAAATAAGTGTTTAGAGTCACTTTAATGCCTGAAATTGGTCAAAATAGAAGCTTCTGAATAGGAGCAAAAGCCTGTAATAATGGCAATTTTGGTCACATTGAAGCTTTAAAAATTAGTTATTCAACATGAGGCACATTCCAAATGACATTTTTAATCAATTTTTCTACAGTCCAAAAAATCAATTTTCTGATGAAAAACGATGACCCGTGACCTCTCGAAATTTCTCCAGATGGTCAGAAATGGATATATTTTAACGTTTAATTTTTTGACTGCAAATGACTATTCCATGTGAATTATCACTTTTGGAACTAAAATAAGTGTGTTTAGAGTAATTTTAATTACTGAAATTGGTCGAAAAAGAAGCTTCTGAGTAGGAGAAAATCTCTGTTAAAATGGCAATTTTGGTCACGTTGAGGCTTCAAAAAGTAGTTATTCAACATGAGGCACAATCCAAATGACATTTTTAATCAATTTTTCTACAGTCCAAAAAATCAATTTTCTGATGAAAAACGATGACCCGTTACCTGTCGAAATTTCTCCAGATGGTCAGAAATGGAAATTTTTTAATGTTTAATTTTTTGACTGCAAATGACTATTCCATGTGAATTATCACTTTTGGAACTAAAATAAGTGTGTTTAGAGTAATTTTAATTACTGAAATTGGTCGAAAAAGAAGCTTCTGAGTAGGAGAAAATCTCTGTTAAAATGGCAATTTTGGTCACGTTGAGGCTTCAAAAAGTAGTTATTCAACATGAGGCACAATCCAAATGACATTTTTAATCAATTTTTCTACAGTCCAAAAAATCAATTTTCTGATGAAAAACGATGACCCGTGACCTCTCGAAATTTCTCCAGATGGTCAGAAATGGATATATTTTAACATTTAATTTTTTGACTGCAAATGACTATTCCATGTGAATTATCACTTTTGGAACTAAAATAAGTGTGTTTAGAGTAATTTTAATTACTGAAATTGGTCGAAAAAGAAGCTTCTGAGTAGGAGAAAATCTCTGTTAAAATGGCAATTTTGGTCACGTTGAGGCTTCAAAAAGTAGTTATTCAACATGAGGCACAATCCAAATGACATTTTTAATCAATTTTTCTACAGTCCAAAAAATCAATTTTCTGATGAAAAACGATGACCCGTGACCTGTCGAAATTTCTCCAGATGGTCAGAAATGGAAATTTTTTAATGTTTATTTTTTTTTACTGTAAATGACTATTCCATGTGAATTATCACTTTTGGAACAAAAATAAGGGTGTTTAGAGTCACTTTAATGCCTGAAATTGGTCGAAATAGAAGCTTCTGAATAGGAGAAAAAGTCTGTAATAATGGCAATTTTGGTCACATTAAGGTTTTAAAAAGTAGTTATTCAACATGAGGCACATTCCAAATGACATTTTTAATCAATTTTTCTACAGTCCAAAAAATCAATTTTCTGATGAAAAACGATGACCCGTGACCTGTCGAAATTTCTCCAGATGGTCAGAAATGGAAAATTTTTTATGTTTAATTTTTTTTACTGTAAATGACTATTCCATGTGAATTATCACTTTTGGAACAAAAACAAGTGTGTTTAGAGGCACTTTAATGCCTGAAATTGGTCAAAAAAGAAGCTTCTGAGTAGGAGAAAAAGTCTGTAATAATATCAATTTTGGTCACATTGAGGCTTTAAAAAGTAGTTATTCAACATGAGGCGCATTCTAAATGAGATTTTGAATCAATTTTTCTACAGTCCAAAAAATCAATTTTCTGATGAAAAACGATGACCCGTGACCTGTCAAAATTTCTCCAGATCGTCAGAAATGGAAATATTTAATGTTTAATTTTTTGGCTGCAAATGACTATTCCATGTAAATTATCACTTTTGGAACAAAAACAAGTGTGCTTAGAGTCACTTTAATGCCTGAAATTGGTCGAAATAGAAGCTTCTGAATAGGAGAAAAAGTCTGTAATAATGGCAATTTTGGTCACATTGAGGCTTTAAAAAGTGGTTATTCAACATAAGGCACATTCCAAATGACATTTTGAATCAATTTTTCTAGAGTCCAAAAAATCTATTTTCTGATGAAAAACGATGACCCGTGACCTGTCGAAATTTCTCCAGATTGTCAGAAATGGAAATTTTTTAATGTTTAGTTTTTTGACTGCAAATAACTATTCCATGTAAAATATCACTTTTGGAACAAAAATAAGTGTGTTTAGAGTCACTTTAATGCCTGAAATTGGTCGAAAAAGAAGCTTCTGAGTAGGAGAAAATGTCTGTAAAAATGGCAATTTTGGTCACATTGAGGCTTTAAAAAGTAGTTATTCAACACGATGCACATTCCAAATGACATTTTGAATCAATTTTTCTACAGTCCAAAAAATCAATTTTCTGATGAAAAACGATGACCCGTGACCTGTCGAAATTTCTCCAGATGGTCAGAAATGGAAATTTTTTAATGTTTAATATTTTTACTGTAAATGACTATTCCATGTAAATTATCACTTTTGGAACTAAAATAAGTGTTTAGAGTCACTTTAATGCCTGAAATTGGTCAAAATAGAAGCTTCTGAATAGGAGCAAAAGTCTGTAATAATGGCAATTTTGTCACATTGAAGCTTTAAAAAGTAGTTATTCAACATGAGGCACATTCCAAATGACATTTTGAATCAATTTTTCTACAGTCCAAAAAATCAATTTTCTGATGAAAAATGATGACCCGTGACCTCTCGAAATTTCTCCAGATGGTCAGAAATGGAAATTTTTTAACGTTTAATTTTTTGACTGCAAATGACTATTCCATGTGAATTATCACTTTTGGAACTAAAATAAGTGTGTTTAGAGTAATTTTAATTACTGAAATTGGTCGAAAAAGAAGCTTCTGAGTAGGAGAAAATGTCTGTAAAAATGGCAATTTTGGTCACGTTGAGGCTTCAAAAAGTAGTTATTCAACATGAGGCACTATCCAAATGACATTTTTAATCAATTTTTCTACAGTCCAAAAAATCAATTTTCTGATGAAAAACGATGACCCTTGACCTGTCGAAATTTCTCCAGATGGTCAGAAATGGAAATTTTTTAATGTTTAATTTTTTGACTGCAAATGACTATTCCATGTGAATTATCACTTTTGGAACAAAGATACGTGTGTTTAGAGTCACTTTAATGCCTGAAATTGGTCGAAATAGAAGCTTCTGAATAGGAGAAAATGTCTTTAAAAATGGCAATTTTCGTCACATTGAGGCTTTAAAAAGTAGTTATTCAACATGAGGCACAATCCAAATGACATTTTGAATCAATTTTTCTACAGTCCAAAAAAATCAATTTTCTGATGAAAAACGATGACCTGTGACCTGTTGAAATTTCTCCAGATGGTCAGAAATGGACATTTTTTAATGTTTCATTTTTTGACTGCAAATGACTATTCCATGTAAATTATCACTTTTGGAACAAAAACAAGTGTGCTTGGAGTCACTTTAATGCCTGAAATTGGTCGAAATAGAAGCTTCTGAATAGGAGAAAATGTCTGTATTAATGGCAATTTTGGTCACATTGAGGCTTCAAAAAGTAGTTATTCAACATGAGGCACAATCCAAATGACATTTTGAATAAATTTTTCTACAGTCCAAAAAAATCAATTTTCTGATGAAAAACGATGACCCGTGACCTGTCGAAATTTCTCCAGATGGTCAGAAATGGAAATTTTTTTATGTTTAATTTTTTTACTGTAAATGACTATTCCATGTGAATTATCACTTTTGGAACAAAACAAGTGTGTTTAGAGGCACTTTAATGCCTGAAATTGGTCGAAAAAGAAGCTTCTGAGTAGGAGAAAAAGTCTGTAATTATATCAATTTTGGTCACATTGAGGCTTTAAAAAGTAGTTATTCAACATAAGGCACATTCCAAATGACATTTTGAATCAATTTTTCTAGAGTCCAAAAAATCTATTTTCTGATGAAAAATGATGACCCGTGACCTGTCGAAATTTCTCCAGATTGTCAGAAATGGAAATTTTTGAATGTTTAGTTTTTTGACTGCAAATAACTATTCCATGTAAAATATCACTTTTGGAACAAAAATAAGTGTGTTTAGAGTCACTTTAATGCCTGAAATGGGTCGAAAAAGAAGCTTCTGAGTAGGAGAAAATGTCTGTAAAAATGGCAATTTTGGTCACATTGAGGCTTTAAAAAGTAGTTATTCAACACGATGCACATTCCAAATGACATTTTGAATACATTTTTCTACAGTCCAAAAAATCAATTTTCTGATGAAAAACGATGACCCGTGACCTGTCGAAATTTCTCCAGATGGTCAGAAATGGAAATTTTTTAATGTTTAATATTTTTACTGTAAATGACTATTCCATGTAAATTATCACTTTTGGAACTAAAATAGGTGTTTAGAGTCACTTTAATGCCTGAAATTGGTCAAAATAGAAGCTTCTGAATAGGAGCAAAAGTCTGTAATAATGGCAATTTTGTCACATTGAAGCTTTAAAAAGTAGTTATTCAACATGAGGCACATTCCAAATGACATTTTTAATCAATTTTTCTACAGTCCAAAAAATCATTTTCTGATGAAAAATGATGACCCGTGACCTCTCGAAATTTCTCCAGATGGTCAGAAATGGAAATTTTTTAACGTTTAATTTTTTGACTGCAAATGACTATTCCATGTGAATTATCACTTTTGGAACTAAAATAAGTGTGTTTAGAGTAATTTTAATTACTGAAATTGGTCTAAAAAGAAGCTTCTGAGTAGGAGAAAATGTCTGTAAAAATGGCAATTTTGGTCACGTTGAGGCTTCAAAAAGTAGTTATTCAACATGAGGCACAATCCAAATGACATTTTTAATCAATTTTTCTACAGTCCAAAAAATCAATTTTCTGATGAAAAACGATGACCCTTGACCTGTTGAAATTTCTCCAGATGGTCAGAAATGGACATTTTTTAATGTTTTATTTTTTGACTGCAAATGACTATTCCATGTAAATTATCACTTTTGGAACAAAAACAAGTGTGCTTAGAGTCACTTTAATGCTTCAAATTGGTCGAAATAGAAGCTTCTGAATAGGAGAAAATGTCTTTAAAAATTGCAATTTTCGTCACATTGAGGCTTCAAAAAGTAGTTATTCAACATGAGGCACAATCCAAATGACATTTTGAATAAATTTTTCTACAGTCCAAAAAAATCAATTTTCTGATAAAAAACGATGACCCGTGACCTGTCGAAATTTCTCCAGATGGTCAGAAATGGAAATTTTTTTATGTTTAATTTTTTTACTGTAAATGACTATTCCATGTGAATTATCACTTTTGGAACAAAAACAAGTGTGTTTAGAGGCACTTTAATGCCTGAAATTGGTCGAAAAAGAAGCTTCTGAGTAGGAGAAAAAGTCTGTAATTATATCAATTTTGGTCACATTGAGGCTTTAAAAAGTAGTTATTCAACATGAGACGCATTCGAAATGACATTTTGAATCAATTTTTCTACAGTCTAAAAAATCAATTTTCTGATGAAAAACGATGACCCTTGACCTGTCGAAATTTCTCCAGATGGTCAGAAATGGAAATTTTTTAATGTTTAATTTTTTGACTGCAAATGACTATTCCATGTGAATTATCACTTTTGGAACAAAGATAAGTGTGTTTAGAGTCACTTTAATGCCTGAAATTGGTCGAAATAGAAGCTTCTGAATAGGAGAAAATGTCTTTAAAAATGGCAATTTTCGTCACATTGAGGCTTTCAAAAGTAGTTATTCAACATGAGGCACAATCCAAATGACATTTTGAATCAATTTTTCTACAGTCTAAAAAAATCAATTTTCTGATGAAAAACGATGACCCGTGACCTGTCGAAATTTCTCCAGATGGTCAGAAATGGAAATTTTTTTATGTTTAATTTTTTTACTGTAAATGACTATTCCATGTGAATTATCACTTTTGGAACAAAGATAAGTGTGTTTAGAGTCACTTTAATGCCTGAAATTGGTCGAAATAGAAGCTTCTGAATAGGAGAAAAAGTCTGTAATAATGGCAATTTTGGTCACATTGAGGCTTTAAAAAGTAGTTATTCAACATAAGGCACATTCCAAATGACATTTTGAATCAATTTTTCTAGAGTCCAAAAAATCAATTTTCTGATGAAAAACGATGACCCGTGACCTGTCGAAATTTCTCCAGATTGTCAGAAATGGAATTTTTTTAATGTTTAGTTTTTTGACTGCAAATAACTATTCCATGTAAACTATCACTTTTGGAACTAAAATAAGTGTTTAGAGTCACTTTAATGCCTGAAATTGGTCAAAATAGAAGCTTCTGAATAGGAGCAAAAGTCTGTAATAATGGCAATTTTGGTCACATTGAAGCTTTAAAAAGTAGTTATTCAACATGAGGCACATTCCAAATGACATTTTTAATCAATTTTTCTACAGTCCAAAAAATCAATTTTCTGATGAAAAACGATGACCCGTGACCTCTCGAAATTTCTCCAGATGGTCAGAAATGGAAATATTTTAACGTTTAATTTTTTGACTGCAAATGACTATTCCATGTGAATTATCACTTTTGGAACTAAAATAAGTGTGTTTAGAGTAATTTTAATTACTGAAATTGGTCGAAAAAGAAGCTTCTGAGTAGGAGAAAATGTCTGTTAAAATGGCAATTTTGGTCACGTTGAGGCTTAAAAAAGTAGTTATTCAACATGAGGCACAATCCACATGACATTTTTAATCAATTTTTCTACAGTCCAAAAAATCAATTTTCTGATGAAAAACGATGACCCGTGACCTGTCGAAATTTCTCCAGATGGTCAGAAATGGAAATTTTTTAATGTTTAATTTTTTGACTGCAAATGACTATTCCATGTAAATTATCACTTTTGGAACAAAAATAAGTGTGTTTAGAGTCACTTTAATGCCTGAAATTGGTCGAAATAGAAGCTTCTAAATAGAAGAAAAAGTCTGTAATAATGGCAATTTTGGTCACATTGAGGTTTTAAAAAGTAGTTATTCAACATGAGGCACATTCCAAATGACATTTTGAATCAATTTTTCTACAGTCCAAAAAATCAATTTTCTGATGAAAAACGATGACCCGTGACCTGTCGAAATTTCTCCAGATGGTCAGGAATGGAAATTTTTTAATGTTTATTTTTTTTTACTGTAAATGACTATTCCATGTGAATTATCACTTTTGGAACAAAAATAAGGGTGTTTAGAGTCACTTTAATGCCTGAAATTGGTCGAAATAGAAGCTTCTGAATAGGAGAAAATGTCTTTAAAAATGGCAATTTTCGTCACATTGAGGCTTTAAAAAGTAGTTTTTCAACATGAGGCACAATCCAAATGACATTTTGAATCAATTTTTCTACAGTCCAAAAAAAACAATTTTCTGATGAAAAACGATGACCTGTGACCTATTGAAATTTCTCCAGATGGTCAGAAATGGACATTTTTTAATGTTTCATTTTTTGACTGTAAATGACTATTCCATGTGAATTATCACTTTTGGAACAAAAACAAGTGTGTTTAGAGGCACTTTAATGCCTGAAATTGGTCAAAAAAGAAGCTTCTGAGTAGGAGAAAAAGTCTGTAATTATATCAATTTTGGTCACATTGAGGCTTTAAAAAGTAGTTATTCAACATGAGGCGCATTCTAAATGAGATTTTGAATCAATTTTTCTACAGTCCAAAAAATCAATTTTCTGATGAAAAACGATGACCCGTGACCTGTCAAAATTTCTCCAGATCGTCAGAAATGGAAATATTTAATGTTTAATTTTTTGGCTGCAAATGACTATTCCATGTAAATTATCACTTTTGGAACAAAAACAAGTGTGCTTAGAGTCACTTTAATGCCTGAAATTGGTCGAAATAGAAGCTTCTGAATAGGAGAAAAAGTCTGTAATAATGGCAATTTTGGTCACATTGAGGCTTTAAAAAGTGGTTATTCAACATAAGGCACATTCCAAATGACATTTTGAATCAATTTTTCTAGAGTCCAAAAAATCTATTTTCTGATGAAAAACGATGACCCGTGACCTGTCGAAATTTCTCCAGATTGTCAGAAATGGAAATTTTTTAATGTTTAGTTTTTTGACTGCAAATAACTATTCCATGTAAAATATCACTTTTGGAACAAAAATAAGTGTGTTTAGAGTCACTTTAATGCCTGAAATTGGTCGAAAAAGAAGCTTCTGAGTAGGAGAAAATGTCTGTAAAAATGGCAATTTTGGTCACATTGAGGCTTTAAAAAGTAGTTATTCAACACGATGCACATTCCAAATGACATTTTGAATCAATTTTTCTACAGTCCAAAAAATCAATTTTCTGATGAAAAACGATGACCCGTGACCTGTCGAAATTTCTCCAGATGGTCAGAAATGGAAATTTTTTAATGTTTAATATTTTTACTGTAAATGACTATTCCATGTAAATTATCACTTTTGGAACTAAAATAAGTGTTTAGAGTCACTTTAATGCCTGAAATTGGTCAAAATAGAAGCTTCTGAATAAGAGCAAAAGTCTGTAATAATGGCAATTTTGTCACATTGAAGCTTTAAAAAGTAGTTATTCAACATGAGGCACATTCCAAATGACATTTTGAATCAATTTTTCTACAGTCCAAAAAATCAATTTTCTGATGAAAAATGATGACCCGTGACCTCTCGAAATTTCTCCAGATGGTCAGAAATGGAAATTTTTTAACGTTTAATTTTTTGACTGCAAATGACTATTCCATGTGAATTATCACTTTTGGAACTAAAATAAGTGTGTTTAGAGTAATTTTAATTACTGAAATTGGTCGAAAAAGAAGCTTCTGAGTAGGAGAAAATGTCTGTAAAAATGGCAATTTTGGTCACGTTGAGGCTTCAAAAAGTAGTTATTCAACATGAGGCACTATCCAAATGACATTTTTAATCAATTTTTCTACAGTCCAAAAAATCAATTTTCTGATGAAAAACGATGACCCTTGACCTGTCGAAATTTCTCCAGATGGTCAGAAATGGAAATTTTTTAATGTTTAATTTTTTGACTGCAAATGACTATTCCATGTGAATTATCACTTTTGGAACAAAGATACGTGTGTTTAGAGTCACTTTAATGCCTGAAATTGGTCGAAATAGAAGCTTCTGAATAGGAGAAAATGTCTTTAAAAATGGCAATTTTCGTCACATTGAGGCTTTAAAAAGTAGTTATTCAACATGAGGCACAATCCAAATGACATTTTGAATCAATTTTTCTACAGTCCAAAAAAATCAATTTTCTGATGAAAAACGATGACCTGTGACCTGTTGAAATTTCTCCAGATGGTCAGAAATGGACATTTTTTAATGTTTCATTTTTTGACTGCAAATGACTATTCCATGTAAATTATCACTTTTGGAACAAAAACAAGTGTGCTTGGAGTCACTTTAATGCCTGAAATTGGTCGAAATAGAAGCTTCTGAATAGGAGAAAATGTCTGTATTAATGGCAATTTTGGTCACATTGAGGCTTCAAAAAGTAGTTATTCAACATGAGGCACAATCCAAATGACATTTTGAATAAATTTTTCTACAGTCCAAAAAAATCAATTTTCTGATGAAAAACGATGACCCGTGACCTGTCGAAATTTCTCCAGATGGTCAGAAATGGAAATTTTTTTATGTTTAATTTTTTTACTGTAAATGACTATTCCATGTGAATTATCACTTTTGGAACAAAACAAGTGTGTTTAGAGGCACTTTAATGCCTGAAATTGGTCGAAAAAGAAGCTTCTGAGTAGGAGAAAAAGTCTGTAATTATATCAATTTTGGTCACATTGAGGCTTTAAAAAGTAGTTATTCAACATAAGGCACATTCCAAATGACATTTTGAATCAATTTTTCTAGAGTCCAAAAAATCTATTTTCTGATGAAAAATGATGACCCGTGACCTGTCGAAATTTCTCCAGATTGTCAGAAATGGAAATTTTTGAATGTTTAGTTTTTTGACTGCAAATAACTATTCCATGTAAAATATCACTTTTGGAACAAAAATAAGTGTGTTTAGAGTCACTTTAATGCCTGAAATGGGTCGAAAAAGAAGCTTCTGAGTAGGAGAAAATGTCTGTAAAAATGGCAATTTTGGTCACATTGAGGCTTTAAAAAGTAGTTATTCAACACGATGCACATTCCAAATGACATTTTGAATACATTTTTCTACAGTCCAAAAAATCAATTTTCTGATGAAAAACGATGACCCGTGACCTGTCGAAATTTCTCCAGATGGTCAGAAATGGAAATTTTTTAATGTTTAATATTTTTACTGTAAATGACTATTCCATGTAAATTATCACTTTTGGAACTAAAATAGGTGTTTAGAGTCACTTTAATGCCTGAAATTGGTCAAAATAGAAGCTTCTGAATAGGAGCAAAAGTCTGTAATAATGGCAATTTTGTCACATTGAAGCTTTAAAAAGTAGTTATTCAACATGAGGCACATTCCAAATGACATTTTTAATCAATTTTTCTACAGTCCAAAAAATCATTTTCTGATGAAAAATGATGACCCGTGACCTCTCGAAATTTCTCCAGATGGTCAGAAATGGAAATTTTTTAACGTTTAATTTTTTGACTGCAAATGACTATTCCATGTGAATTATCACTTTTGGAACTAAAATAAGTGTGTTTAGAGTAATTTTAATTACTGAAATTGGTCTAAAAAGAAGCTTCTGAGTAGGAGAAAATGTCTGTAAAAATGGCAATTTTGGTCACGTTGAGGCTTCAAAAAGTAGTTATTCAACATGAGGCACAATCCAAATGACATTTTTAATCAATTTTTCTACAGTCCAAAAAATCAATTTTCTGATGAAAAACGATGACCCTTGACCTGTTGAAATTTCTCCAGATGGTCAGAAATGGACATTTTTTAATGTTTTATTTTTTGACTGCAAATGACTATTCCATGTAAATTATCACTTTTGGAACAAAAACAAGTGTGCTTAGAGTCACTTTAATGCTTCAAATTGGTCGAAATAGAAGCTTCTGAATAGGAGAAAATGTCTTTAAAAATTGCAATTTTCGTCACATTGAGGCTTCAAAAAGTAGTTATTCAACATGAGGCACAATCCAAATGACATTTTGAATAAATTTTTCTACAGTCCAAAAAAATCAATTTTCTGATAAAAAACGATGACCCGTGACCTGTCGAAATTTCTCCAGATGGTCAGAAATGGAAATTTTTTTATGTTTAATTTTTTTACTGTAAATGACTATTCCATGTGAATTATCACTTTTGGAACAAAAACAAGTGTGTTTAGAGGCACTTTAATGCCTGAAATTGGTCGAAAAAGAAGCTTCTGAGTAGGAGAAAAAGTCTGTAATTATATCAATTTTGGTCACATTGAGGCTTTAAAAAGTAGTTATTCAACATGAGACGCATTCGAAATGACATTTTGAATCAATTTTTCTACAGTCTAAAAAATCAATTTTCTGATGAAAAACGATGACCCTTGACCTGTCGAAATTTCTCCAGATGGTCAGAAATGGAAATTTTTTAATGTTTAATTTTTTGACTGCAAATGACTATTCCATGTGAATTATCACTTTTGGAACAAAGATAAGTGTGTTTAGAGTCACTTTAATGCCTGAAATTGGTCGAAATAGAAGCTTCTGAATAGGAGAAAATGTCTTTAAAAATGGCAATTTTCGTCACATTGAGGCTTTCAAAAGTAGTTATTCAACATGAGGCACAATCCAAATGACATTTTGAATCAATTTTTCTACAGTCTAAAAAAATCAATTTTCTGATGAAAAACGATGACCCGTGACCTGTCGAAATTTCTCCAGATGGTCAGAAATGGAAATTTTTTTATGTTTAATTTTTTTACTGTAAATGACTATTCCATGTGAATTATCACTTTTGGAACAAAGATAAGTGTGTTTAGAGTCACTTTAATGCCTGAAATTGGTCGAAATAGAAGCTTCTGAATAGGAGAAAAAGTCTGTAATAATGGCAATTTTGGTCACATTGAGGCTTTAAAAAGTAGTTATTCAACATAAGGCACATTCCAAATGACATTTTGAATCAATTTTTCTAGAGTCCAAAAAATCAATTTTCTGATGAAAAACGATGACCCGTGACCTGTCGAAATTTCTCCAGATTGTCAGAAATGGAATTTTTTTAATGTTTAGTTTTTTGACTGCAAATAACTATTCCATGTAAACTATCACTTTTGGAACTAAAATAAGTGTTTAGAGTCACTTTAATGCCTGAAATTGGTCAAAATAGAAGCTTCTGAATAGGAGCAAAAGTCTGTAATAATGGCAATTTTGGTCACATTGAAGCTTTAAAAAGTAGTTATTCAACATGAGGCACATTCCAAATGACATTTTTAATCAATTTTTCTACAGTCCAAAAAATCAATTTTCTGATGAAAAACGATGACCCGTGACCTCTCGAAATTTCTCCAGATGGTCAGAAATGGAAATATTTTAACGTTTAATTTTTTGACTGCAAATGACTATTCCATGTGAATTATCACTTTTGGAACTAAAATAAGTGTGTTTAGAGTAATTTTAATTACTGAAATTGGTCGAAAAAGAAGCTTCTGAGTAGGAGAAAATGTCTGTTAAAATGGCAATTTTGGTCACGTTGAGGCTTCAAAAAGTAGTTATTCAACATGAGGCACAATCCACATGACATTTTTAATCAATTTTTCTACAGTCCAAAAAATCAATTTTCTGATGAAAAACGATGACCCGTGACCTGTCAAAATTTCTCCAGATGGTCAGAAATGGAAATTTTTTAATGTTTAATTTTTTGACTGCAAATGACTATTCCATGTAAATTATCACTTTTGGAACAAAAATAAGTGTGTTTAGAGTCACTTTAATGCCTGAAATTGGTCGAAATAGAAGCTTCTAAATAGAAGAAAAAGTCTGTAATAATGGCAATTTTGGTCACATTGAGGTTTTAAAAAGTAGTTATTCAACATGAGGCACATTCCAAATGACATTTTGAATCAATTTTTCTACAGTCCAAAAAATCAATTTTCTGATGAAAAACGATGACCCGTGACCTGTCGAAATTTCTCCAGATGGTCAGGAATGGAAATTTTTTAATGTTTATTTTTTTTTACTGTAAATGACTATTCCATGTGAATTATCACTTTTGGAACAAAAATAAGGGTGTTTAGAGTCACTTTAATGCCTGAAATTGGTCGAAATAGAAGCTTCTGAATAGGAGAAAATGTCTTTAAAAATGGCAATTTTCGTCACATTGAGGCTTTAAAAAGTAGTTTTTCAACATGAGGCACAATCCAAATGACATTTTGAATCAATTTTTCTACAGTCCAAAAAAATCAATTTTCTGATGAAAAACGATGACCTGTGACCTATTGAAATTTCTCCAGATGGTCAGAAATGGACATTTTTTAATGTTTCATTTTTTGACTGTAAATGACTATTCCATGTGAATTATCACTTTTGGAACAAAAACAAGTGTGTTTAGAGGCACTTTAATGCCTGAAATTGGTCGAAAAAGAAGCTTCTGAGTAGGAGAAAAAGTCTGTAATTATATCAATTTTGGTCACATTGAGGCTTTAAAAAGTAGTTATTCAACATGAGACGCATTCTAAATGACATTTTGAATCAATTTTTCTACAGTCCAAAAAATCAATTTTCTGATGAAAAACGATGACCCTTGACCTGTCGAAATTTCTCCAGATGGTCAGAAATGGAAATTTTTTAATGTTTAATTTTTTGACTGCAAATGACTATTCCATGTGAATTATCACTTTTGGAACAAAGATAAGTGTGTTTAGAGTCACTTTAATGCCTGAAATTGGTCGAAATAGAAGCTTCTGAATAGGAGAAAATGTCTTTAAAAATGGCAATTTTCGTCACATTGAGGCTTTAAAAAGTAGTTATTCAACATGAGGCACAATCCAAATGACATTTTGAATCCATTTTTCTACAATCCAAAAAAATCAATTTTCTGATGAAAAACGATGACCTGTGACCTGTTGAAATTTCTCCAGATGGTCAGAAATGGACATTTTTTAATGTTTCATTTTTTGACTGCAAATGACTATTCCATGTAAATTATCACTTTTGGAACAAAAACAAGTGTGCTTAGAGTCACTTTAATGCCTGAAATTGGTCGAAATAGAAGCTTCTGAATAGGAGAAACTGTCTGTATTAATGGCAATTTTGGTCACATTGAGGCTTCAAAAAGTAGTTATTCAACATGAGGCACATTCCAAATGACATTTTGAATCAATTTTTCTACAGTCCAAATAATCAATTTTCTGATGAAAAACGATGACCCGTGACCAGTCAAAATTTCTCCAGATGGTCAGAAATGGAAATTTTTTAATGTTTAATTTTTTGACTGCATATGACTATTACATGTAAATTATCACTTTTGGAACTAAAATAAGTGTGTTTAGAATCACTTTAATGCCTGAAATTGGTCAAAATAGAAGCTTCTGAATAGGAGAAAAAGTCTGTATTAATGGCAATTTTGGCCACATTTAAAAACATTTAAAAAGTAGTTATTCAACATGAGGCACATTCCAAATGACAATTTTAATCAATTTTTCTACAGTCCATAAAATCAATTTTTGTGATGAAAAACGATGACCCGTGACCTGTCGAAATTTCTCCAGATGGTCAGAAATGGAAATTTTTTAATGTTTAATTTTTTGACTGCACATGACTATTCCATGTAAATTTTCACTTTTGGAACAAAAACAGGTGTGTTTAGAGTCACTTTAATGCCTGAAATTGGTCGAAATAGAAGCTTCTGAATAGGAGTAAATGTCTGTATTAATGGCAATTTTGGTCACATTGAGGCTTTAAAAAGTAGTTATTCAACATGAGACACATTCCAAATAAAATTTTGTATCAATTTTTCTACGGTCCAAAAAATCAATTTTCTGATGAAAAACGATGACCCGTGACCTGTCGAAATTTCTCCAGATGGTCAGAAATGGAAATTTTTTAATGTTTACATTTTTTTTCTGTAAATGACTATTCCATGTGAATTATCACTTTTGGAACAAAAATAAGGGTGTTTAGAGTCACTTTAATGCATGAAATTGGTCGAAATAGAAGCTTCTGAATAGGAGAAAATGTCTTTAAAAATGGCAATTTTCATCACATTGAGGCTTTAAAAAGTAGTCATTCAACATGAGGCGCATTCCAAATGACATTTTGAATCAATTTTTCTACAGTCCAAAAAAACAATTTTCTGATGAAAAACGATGCCCCGTGACCTGTCGAAATTTCTCCAGATCGTCAGAAATGGAAATTTTTCAATGTTTAATTTTTTGACTGCAAATGACTATTCCATGTAAATTATCACTTTTGGAACAAAAATAAGTGTGTTTAGAGTCACTTTAATGCCTGAAATTGGTCGAAATAGAAGCTTCCGAATAGGAGAAAAAGTCTGTAATTATGGCAATTTTGGTCACATTGAGGCTTTAAAAAGTAGTTATTCAACATGAGGCGCATTCCAAATGACATTTTGAATCAATTTTTCTACAGTCCAAAAAATCTATTTTCTGATGAAAAACGATGACCCGTGACCTGTCAAAATTTCTCCAGATCGTCAGAAATGGAAATTTTTCAATGTTTAATTTTTTGACTGCAAATGACTATTCCATGTAAACTATCACTTTTGGAACAAAAATAAGTGTGTTTAGAGTCACTTTAATGCCTGAAATTGGTCGAAATAGAAGCTTCTGTATAGGAGAAAAAGTCTGTAATTATGGCAATTTTGGTCACATTGAGGCTTTAAAAAGTAGTTAGTCAACATGAGGCACAATCCAAATGGCATTTTGAATCAATTTTTCTACAGTCCAAAAAAATCAATTTTCTGATGAAAAATGATGACCCGTGACCTGTCGAAATTCCTCCAGATGGTCAGAAATGGAAATTATTTAATGTTTAATTTTTTGACTGCAAATGACTATTCCATGTAAATTATCACTTTTGGAACAAAAATAAGTGTGTTTAGAGTCACTTTAATGCCTGAAATTGGTCGAAATAGAAGCTTCTGAATAGGAGAAAAAGTCTGTAATAATGGCAATTTTGGTCACATTGAGGCTTTAAAAAGTAGTTATTCAACACGAGGCACATTCCAAATTACATTTTTAATCAATTTTTCTACAGTCCAAAAAATCCATTTTCTGATGAAAAACGATTTAACCTGTCGACCTGTCGAAATTTCTCCAGATGGTCAGAAATGGACATTTTTTTATGTTTACATTTTTTTTCTGTAAATGACTATTCCATGTGAATTATCACTTTTGGAACAAAAATAAGGGTGTTTAGAGTCACTTTAATGCCTGAAATTGGTCGAAATAGAAGCTTCTGAATAGGAGAAAATGTCTTTAAAAATGGCAATTTTCGTCACATTGAGGCTTTAAAAAGTAGTTATTCAACATGAGGCACAATTCAAATGACATTTTGAATAAATTTTTCTACAGCCCAAAAACTCAATTTTCTGATGAAAAACGATGACCCGTGACCTGTCGAAATCTCTCCAGATGGTCAGAAATGGAAATTTTTTTATTTTAATTTTTTTTACTGTAAATGACTATTCCATGTGAATTATCACTTTTGGAATTAAAATAAGTGTGTTTAGAGTAAGTTTAATGACTGAAATTTGTCAAAAAAGAAGCCTCTGAGTAGGAGAAAACATCTGTAAAAATGGCAATTCTGGTCACATTGAGGCTTCAAAAAGTAGTTATTCAACATGAGGCACAATCCAAATGACATTTTGAATCAATTTTTCTAGAGTCCAAAAAAATCAATTTTCTGATGAAAAACGATGACCCGTGACCTGTCGAAATTTCTCCAGATGGTCAGAAATGGAAATTTTTTAATGTTTACATTTTTTTTCTGTAAATGACTATTCCATGTGAATTATCACTTTTGGAACAAAAATAAGGGTGTTTAGAGTCACTTTAATGCATGAAATTGGTCGAAATAGAAGCTTCTGAATAGGAGAAAATGTCTTTAAAAATGGCAATTTTCATCACATTGAGGCTTTAAAAAGTAGTCATTCAACATGAGGCGCATTCCAAATGACATTTTGAATCAATTTTTCTACAGTCCAAAAAAACAATTTTCTGATGAAAAACGATGCCCCGTGACCTGTCGAAATTTCTCCAGATCGTCAGAAATGGAAATTTTTCAATGTTTAATTTTTTGACTGCAAATGACTATTCCATGTAAATTATCACTTTTGGAACAAAAATAAGTGTGTTTAGAGTCACTTTAATGCCTGAAATTGGTCGAAATAGAAGCTTCTGAATAGGAGAAAAAGTCTGTAATTATGGCAATTTTGGTCACATTGAGGCTTTAAAAAGTAGTTAGTCAACATGAGGCACAATCCAAATTACATTTTGAATCAATTTTTCTACAGTCCAAAAAAATCAATTTTCTGATGAAAAATGATGACCCGTGACCTGTCGAAATTTCTCCAGATGGTCAGAAATGGAAATTATTTAATGTTTAATTTTTTGACTGCAAATG
Source organism: Triturus cristatus (assembly GCF_964204655.1). NCBI lineage: Eukaryota > Metazoa > Chordata > Amphibia > Caudata > Salamandridae > Triturus > Triturus cristatus. The sequence continues at coordinate 890,026,292 of NC_140593.1, forward strand.
ACTATTCCATGTAAATTATCACTTTTGGAACAAAATAAGTGTGTTTAGAGTCACTTTAATGCCTGAAATTGGTCGAAATAGAAGCTTCTGAATAGGAGAAAAAGTCTGTAATAATGGCAATTTTGGTCACATTGAGGCTTTAAAAAGTAGTTATTCAACACGAGGCACATTCCAAATTACATTTTTAATCAATTTTTCTACAGTCCAAAAAATCAATTTTCTGATGAAAAACGATTTAACCTGTCGACCTGTCGAAATTTCTCCAGATGGTCAGAAATGGACATTTTTTTATGTTTACATTTTTTTTCTGTAAATGACTATTCCATGTGAATTATCACTTTTGGAACAAAAATAAGGGTGTTTAGAGTCACTTTAATGCCTGAAATTGGTCGAAATAGAAGCTTCTGAATAGGAGAAAATGTCTTTAAAAATGGCAATTTTCGTCACATTGAGGCTTTAAAAAGTAGTTATTCAACATGAGGCACAATTCAAATGACATTTTGAATAAATTTTTCTACAGCCCAAAAACTCAATTTTCTGATGAAAAACGATGACCCGTGACCTGTCGAAATCTCTCCAGATGGTCAGAAATGGAAATTTTTTTATTTTAATTTTTTTTACTGTAAATGACTATTCCATGTGAATTATCACTTTTGGAATTAAAATAAGTGTGTTTAGAGTAAGTTTAATGACTGAAATTTGTCAAAAAAGAAGCCTCTGAGTAGGAGAAAACGTCTGTAAAAATGGCAATTCTGGTCACATTGAGGCTTCAAAAAGTAGTTATTCAACATGAGGCACAATCCAAATGACATTTTGAATCAATTTTTCTAGAGTCCAAAAAAATCAATTTTCTGATGAAAAACGATGACCCGTGACCTGTCGAAATTTCTCCAGATGGTCAGAAATGGAAATTTTTTAATGTTTACATTTTTTTTCTGTAAATGACTATTCCATGTGAATTATCACTTTTGGAACAAAAATAAGGGTGTTTAGAGTCACTTTAATGCATGAAATTGGTCGAAATAGAAGCTTCTGAATAGGAGAAAATGTCTTTAAAAATGGCAATTTTCATCACATTGAGGCTTTAAAAAGTAGTCATTCAACATGAGGCGCATTCCAAATGACATTTTGAATCAATTTTTCTACAGTCCAAAAAAACAATTTTCTGATGAAAAACGATGCCCCGTGACCTGTCGAAATTTCTCCAGATCGTCAGAAATGGAAATTTTTCAATGTTTAATTTTTTGACTGCAAATGACTATTCCATGTAAATTATCACTTTTGGAACAAAAATAAGTGTGTTTAGAGTCACTTTAATGCCTGAAATTGGTCGAAATAGAAGCTTCTGAATAGGAGAAAAAGTCTGTAATTATGGCAATTTTGGTCACATTGAGGCTTTAAAAAGTAGTTAGTCAACATGAGGCACAATCCAAATTACATTTTGAATCAATTTTTCTACAGTCCAAAAAAATCAATTTTCTGATGAAAAATGATGACCCGTGACCTGTCGAAATTTCTCCAGATGGTCAGAAATGGAAATTATTTAATGTTTAATTTTTTGACTGCAAATGACTATTCCATGTAAATTATCACTTTTGGAACAAAAATAAGTGTGTTTAGAGTCACTTTAATGCCTGAAATTGGTCGAAATAGAAGCTTCTGAATAGGAGAAAAAGTCTGTAATAATGGCAATTTTGGTCACATTGAGGCTTTAAAAAGTAGTTATTCAACACGAGGCACATTCCAAATTACATTTTTAATCAATTTTTCTACAGTCCAAAAAATCAATTTTCTGATGAAAAACGATTTAACCTGTCGACCTGTCGAAATTTCTCCAGATGGTCAGAAATGGACATTTTTTTATGTTTACATTTTTTTTCTGTAAATGACTATTCCATGTGAATTATCACTTTTGGAACAAAAATAAGGGTGTTTAGAGTCACTTTAATGCCTGAAATTGGTCGAAATAGAAGCTTCTGAATAGGAGAAAATGTCTTTAAAAATGGCAATTTTCGTCACATTGAGGCTTTAAAAAGTAGTTATTCAACATGAGGCACAATTCAAATGACATTTTGAATAAATTTTTCTACAGCCCAAAAACTCAATTTTCTGATGAAAAACGATGACCCGTGACCTGTCGAAATCTCTCCAGATGGTCAGAAATGGAAATTTTTTTATTTTAATTTTTTTTACTGTAAATGACTATTCCATGTGAATTATCACTTTTGGAATTAAAATAAGTGTGTTTAGAGTAAGTTTAATGACTGAAATTGGTCGAAAAAGAAGCCTCTGAGTAGGAGAAAACGTCTGTAAAAATGGCAATTCTGGTCACATTGAGGCTTCAAAAAGTAGTTATTCAACATGAGGCACAATCCAAATGACATTTTGAATAAATTTTTCTACAGTCCAAAAAAATCAATTTTCTGATGAAAAACGATGACCCGTGACCTGTCGAAATTTCTCCAGATGGTCAGAAATGAAAATTTTTTTATGTTTAATTTTTTTACTGTAAATGACTATTCCATGTGAATTATCACTTTTGGAACAAAAACAAGTGTGTTTAGAGGCACTTTAATGCCTGAAATTGGTCGAAAAAGAAGCTTCTGAGTAGGAGAAAAAGTCTGTAATTATATCAATTTTGGTCACATTGAGGCTTTAAAAAGTAGTTATTCAACATGAGGCGCATTCTAAATGACATTTTGAATCAATTTTTCTACAGTCCAAAAAATCAATTTTCTGATGAAAAACGATGACCCGTGACCTGTCAAAATTTCTCCAGATCATCAGAAATGGAAATTTTTTAATGTTTAATTTTTTGACTGCAAATGACTATTCCATGTAAATTATCACTTTTGGAACAAAAACAAGTGTGCTTAGAGTCACTTTAATGCCTGAAATTGGTCGAAATAGAAGCTTCTGAATAGGAGAAAAAGTCTGTAATAATGGCAATTTTGGTCACATTGAGGCTTTAAAAAGTAGTTATTCAACATAAGGCACATTCCAAATGACATTTTGAATCAATTTTTCTAGAGTCCAAAAAATCAATTTTCTGATGAAAAACGATGACCCGTGACCTGTCGAAATTTCTCCAGATTGTCAGAAATGGAATTTTTTTAATGTTTAGTTTTTTGACTGCAAATAACTATTCCATGTAAACTATCACTTTTGGAACTAAAATAAGTGTTTAGAGTCACTTTAATGCCTGAAATTGGTCAAAATAGAAGCTTCTGAATAGGAGCAAAAGTCTGTAATAATGGCAATTTTGGTCACATTGAAGCTTTAAAAAGTAGTTATTCAACATGAGGCACATTCCAAATGACATTTTTAATCAATTTTTCTACAGTCCAAAAAATCAATTTTCTGATGAAAAACGATGACCCGTGACCTCTCGAAATTTCTCCAGATGGTCAGAAATGGAAATATTTTAACGTTTAATTTTTTGACTGCAAATGACTATTCCATGTGAATTATCACTTTTGGAACTAAAATAAGTGTGTTTAGAGTAATTTTAATTACTGAAATTGGTCGAAAAAGAAGCTTCTGAGTAGGAGAAAATGTCTGTTAAAATGGCAATTTTGGTCACGTTGAGGCTTCAAAAAGTAGTTATTCAACATGAGGCACAATCCACATGACATTTTTAATCAATTTTTCTACAGTCCAAAAAATCAATTTTCTGATGAAAAACGATGACCCGTGACCTGTCGAAATTTCTCCAGATGGTCAGAAATGGAAATTTTTTAATGTTTAATTTTTTGACTGCAAATGACTATTCCATGTAAATTATCACTTTTGGAACAAAAATAAGTGTGTTTAGAGTCACTTTAATGCCTGAAATTGGTCGAAATAGAAGCTTCTAAATAGGAGAAAAAGTCTGTAATAATGGCAATTTTGGTCACATTGAGGTTTTAAAAAGTAGTTATTCAACATGAGGCACATTCCAAATGACATTTTGAATCAATTTTTCTACAGTCCAAAAAATCAATTTTCTGATGAAAAACGATGACCCGTGACCTGTCGAAATTTCTCCAGATGGTCAGGAATGGAAATTTTTTAATGTTTATTTTTTTTTACTGTAAATGACTATTCCATGTGAATTATCACTTTTGGAACAAAAATAAGGGTGTTTAGAGTCACTTTAATGCCTGAAATTGGTCGAAATAGAAGCTTCTGAATAGGAGAAAATGTCTTTAAAAATGGCAATTTTCGTCACATTGAGGCTTTAAAAAGTAGTTTTTCAACATGAGGCACAATCCAAATGACATTTTGAATCAATTTTTCTACAGTCCAAAAAAATCAATTTTCTGATGAAAAACGATGACCTGTGACCTATTGAAATTTCTCCAGATGGTCAGAAATGGACATTTTTTAATGTTTCATTTTTTGACTGTAAATGACTATTCCATGTGAATTATCACTTTTGGAACAAAAACAAGTGTGTTTAGAGGCACTTTAATGCCTGAAATTGGTCGAAAAAGAAGCTTCTGAGTAGGAGAAAAAGTCTGTAATTATATCAATTTTGGTCACATTGAGGCTTTAAAAAGTAGTTATTCAACATGAGACGCATTCTAAATGACATTTTGAATCAATTTTTCTACAGTCCAAAAAATCAATTTTCTGATGAAAAACGATGACCCTTGACCTGTCGAAATTTCTCCAGATGGTCAGAAATGGAAATTTTTTAATGTTTAATTTTTTGACTGCAAATGACTATTCCATGTGAATTATCACTTTTGGAACAAAGATAAGTGTGTTTAGAGTCACTTTAATGCCTGAAATTGGTCGAAATAGAAGCTTCTGAATAGGAGAAAATGTCTTTAAAAATGGCAATTTTCGTCACATTGAGGCTTTAAAAAGTAGTTATTCAACATGAGGCACAATCCAAATGACATTTTGAATCAATTTTTCTACAATCCAAAAAAATCAATTTTCTGATGAAAAACGATGACCTGTGACCTGTTGAAATTTCTCCAGATGGTCAGAAATGGACATTTTTTAATGTTTCATTTTAGACTGCAAATGACTATTCCATGTAAATTATCACTTTTGGAACAAAAACAAGTGTGCTTAGAGTCACTTTAATGCCTGAAATTGGTCGAAATAGAAGCTTCTGAATAGGAGAAACTGTCTGTATTAATGGCAATTTTGGTCACATTGAGGCTTCAAAAAGTAGTTATTCAACATGAGGCACATTCCAAATGACATTTTGAATCAATTTTTCTACAGTCCAAATAATCAATTTTCTGATGAAAAACGATGACCCGTGACCAGTCAAAATTTCTCCAGATGGTCAGAAATGGAAATTTTTTAATGTTTAATTTTTTGACTGCATATGACTATTACATGTAAATTATCACTTTTGGAACTAAAATAAGTGTGTTTAGAATCACTTTAATGCCTGAAATTGGTCAAAATAGAAGCTTCTGAATAGGAGAAAAAGTCTGTATTAATGGCAATTTTGGCCACATTTAAAAACATTTAAAAAGTAGTTATTCAACATGAGGCACATTCCAAATGACATTTTTAATCAATTTTTCTACAGTCCATAAAATCAATTTTTGTGATGAAAAACGATGACCCGTGACCTGTCGAAATTTCTCCAGATGGTCAGAAATGGAAATTTTTTAATGTTTAATTTTTTGACTGCACATGACTATTCCATGTAAATTTTCACTTTTGGAACAAAAACAGGTGTGTTTAGAGTCACTTTAATGCCTGAAATTGGTCGAAATAGAAGCTTCTGAATAGGAGTAAATGTCTGTATTAATGGCAATTTTGGTCACATTGAGGCTTTAAAAAGTAGTTATTCAACATGAGACACATTCCAAATAAAATTTTGAATCAATTTTTCTACGGTCCAAAAAATCAATTTTCTGATGAAAAACGATGACCCGTGACCTGTCGAAATTTCTCCAGATGGTCAGAAATGGAAATTTTTTAATGTTTACATTTTTTTTCTGTAAATGACTATTCCATGTGAATTATCACTTTTGGAACAAAAATAAGGGTGTTTAGAGTCACTTTAATGCATGAAATTGGTCGAAATAGAAGCTTCTGAATAGGAGAAAATGTCTTTAAAAATGGCAATTTTCATCACATTGAGGCTTTAAAAAGTAGTCATTCAACATGAGGCGCATTCCAAATGACATTTTGAATCAATTTTTCTACAGTCCAAAAAAACAATTTTCTGATGAAAAACGATGCCCCGTGACCTGTCGAAATTTCTCCAGATCGTCAGAAATGGAAATTTTTCAATGTTTAATTTTTTGACTGCAAATGACTATTCCATGTAAATTATCACTTTTGGAACAAAAATAAGTGTGTTTAGAGTCACTTTAATGCCTGAAATTGGTCGAAATAGAAGCTTCTGAATAGGAGAAAAAGTCTGTAATTATGGCAATTTTGGTCACATTGAGGCTTTAAAAAGTAGTTATTCAACATGAGGCGCATTCCAAATGACATTTTGAATCAATTTTTCTACAGTCCAAAAAATCTATTTTCTGATGAAAAACGATGACCCGTGACCTGTCAAAATTTCTCCAGATCGTCAGAAATGGAAATTTTTCAGTGTTGAATTTTTTGACTGCAAATGACTATTCCATGTAAATTATCACTTTTGGAACAAAAATAAGTGTGTTTAGAGTCACTTTAATGCCTGAAATTGGTCGAAATAGAAGCTTCTGAATAGGAGAAAAAGTCTGTAATTATGGCAATTTTGGTCACATTGAGGCTTTAAAAAGTAGTTAGTCAACATGAGGCACAATCCAAATGACATTTTGAATCAATTTTTCTACAGTCCAAAAAAATCAATTTTCTGATGAAAAATGATGACCCGTGACCTGTCGAAATTTCTCCAGATGGTCAGAAATGGAAATTATTTAATGTTTAATTTTTTGACTGCAAATGACTATTCCATGTAAATTATCACTTTTGGAACAAAAATAAGTGTGTTTAGAGTCACTTTAATGCCTGAAATTGGTCGAAATAGAAGCTTCTGAATAGGAGAAAAAGTCTGTAATTATGGCAATTTTGGTCACATTGAGGCTTTAAAAAGTAGTTATTCAACATGAGGCGCATTCCAAATGACATTTTGAATCAATTTTTCTACAGTCCAAAAAATCTATTTTCTGATGAAAAACGATGACCCGTGACCTGTCAAAATTTCTCCAGATCGTCAGAAATGGAAATTTTGTAATGTTTTATTTTTTGACTGCAAATGACTATTCCATGTAAATTATCACTTTTGGAACAAAAATAAGTGTGTTTAGAGTCACTTTAATGCCTGAAATTGGTCGAAATAGAAGCTTCTGAATAGGAGAAAAAGTCTGTAATAATGGCAATTTTGGTCACATTGAGGCTTTAAAAAGTAGTTATTCAACACGAGGCACATTCCAAATTACATTTTTAATCAATTTTTCTACAGTCCAAAAAATCAATTTTCTGATGAAAAACGATTTAACCTGTCGACCTGTCGAAATTTCTCCAGATGGTCAGAAATGGACATTTTTTTATGTTTACATTTTTTTTCTGTAAATGACTATTCCATGTGAATTATCACTTTTGGAACAAAAATAAGGGTGTTTAGAGTCACTTTAATGCCTGAAATTGGTCGAAATAGAAGCTTCTGAATAGGAGAAAATGTCTTTAAAAATGGCAATTTTCGTCACATTGAGGCTTTAAAAAGTAGTTATTCAACATGAGGCACAATTCAAATGACATTTTGAATAAATTTTTCTACAGCCCAAAAACTCAATTTTCTGATGAAAAACGATGACCCGTGACCTGTCGAAATCTCTCCAGATGGTCAGAAATGGAAATTTTTTTATTTTAATTTTTTTTACTGTAAATGACTATTCCATGTGAATTATCACTTTTGGAATTAAAATAAGTGTGTTTAGAGTAAGTTTAATGACTGAAATTGGTCGAAAAAGAAGCCTCTGAGTAGGAGAAAACGTCTGTAAAAATGGCAATTCTGGTCACATTGAGGCTTCAAAAAGTAGTTATTCAACATGAGGCACAATCCAAATGACATTTTGAATCAATTTTTCTAGAGTCCAAAAAAATCAATTTTCTGATGAAAAACGATGACCCGTGACCTGTCGAAATTTCTCCAGATGGTCAGAAATGGAAATTTTTTTATGTTTAATTTTTTTACTGTAAATGACTATTCCATGTGAATTATCACTTTTGGAACAAAAACAAGTGTGTTTAGAGGCACTTTAATGCCTGAAATTGGTCGAAAAAGAAGCTTCTGAGTAGGAGAAAAAGTCTGTAATTATATCAATTTTGGTCACATTGAGGCTTTAAAAAGTAGTTATTCAACATGAGGCGCATTCCAAATGACATTTTGAATCAATTTTTCTACAGTCCAAAAAAACTATTTTCTGATGAAAAACGATGCCCCGTGACCTGTCGAAATTTCTCCAGATCGTCAGAAATGGAAATATTTTAATGTTTAATTTTTTGACTGCAAATGACTATTCCATGTAAATTATCACTTTTGAAACAAAAATAAGTGTGTTTAGAGTCACTTTAATGCCTGAAATTGGTCAAAATAGAAGCTTCTGAATAGGAGAAAAAGTCTATAATAATGGCAATTTTGTCACATTGAAGCTTTAAAAAGTAGTTATTCAACATAAGGCACATTACAAATGACATTTTGAATCAATTTTTCTAGAGTCCAAAAAATCAATTTTCTGATGAAAAACGATGACCCGTGACCTGTCTAAATTTCTCCAGATTGTCAGAAATGGAAATTTTTTAATGTTTAGTTTTTTGACTGCAAATAACTATTCCATGTAAACTATCACTTTTGGAACTAAAATAAGTGTTTAGAGTCACTTTAATGCCTGAAATTGGTCAAAATAGAAGCTTCTGAATAGGAGCAAAAGCCTGTAATAATGGCAATTTTGGTCACATTGAAGCTTTAAAAAGTAGTTATTCAACATGAGGCACATTCCAAATGACATTTTTAATCAATTTTTCTACAGTCCAAAAAATCAATTTTCTGATGAAAAACGATGACCCGTGACCTCTCGAAATTTCTCCAGATGGTCAGAAATGGATATATTTTAACGTTTCATTTTTTGACTGCAAATGACTATTCCATGTGAATTATCACTTTTGGAACTAAAATAAGTGTGTTTAGAGTAATTTTAATTACTGAAATTGGTCGAAAAAGAAGCTTCTGAGTAGGAGAAAATCTCTGTTAAAATGGCAATTTTGGTCACGTTGAGGCTTCAAAAAGTAGTTATTCAACATGAGGCACAATCCAAATGACATTTTTAATCAATTTTTCTACAGTCCAAAAAATCAATTTTCTGATGAAAAACGATGACCCGTTACCTGTCGAAATTTCTCCAGATGGTCAGAAATGGAAATTTTTTAATGTTTAATTTTTTGACTGCAAATGACTATTCCATGTGAATTATCACTTTTGGAACTAAAATAAGTGTGTTTAGAGTAATTTTAATTACTGAAATTGGTCGAAAAAGAAGCTTCTGAGTAGGAGAAAATCTCTGTTAAAATGGCAATTTTGGTCACGTTGAGGCTTCAAAAAGTAGTTATTCAACATGAGGCACAATCCAAATGACATTTTTAATCAATTTTTCTACAGTCCAAAAAATCAATTTTCTGATGAAAAACGATGACCCGTGACCTCTCGAAATTTCTCCAGATGGTCAGAAATGGATATATTTTAACGTTTAATTTTTTGACTGCAAATGACTATTCCATGTGAATTATCACTTTTGGAACTAAAATAAGTGTGTTTAGAGTAATTTTAATTACTGAAATTGGTCGAAAAAGAAGCTTCTGAGTAGGAGAAAATCTCTGTTAAAATGGCAATTTTGGTCACGTTGAGGCTTCAAAAAGTAGTTATTCAACATGAGGCACAATCCAAATGACATTTTTAATCAATTTTTCTACAGTCCAAAAAATCAATTTTCTGATGAAAAACGATGACCCGTGACCTGTCAAAATTTCTCCAGATGGTCAGAAATGGAAATTTTTTAATGTTTATTTTTTTTTACTGTAAATGACTATTCCATGTGAATTATCACTTTTGGAACAAAAATAAGGGTGTTTAGAGTCACTTTAATGCCTGAAATTGGTCGAAATAGAAGCTTCTGAATAGGAGAAAAAGTCTGTAATAATGGCAATTTTGGTCACATTAAGGTTTTAAAAAGTAGTTATTCAACATGAGGCACATTCCAAATGACATTTTTAATCAATTTTTCTACAGTCCAAAAAATAAATTTTCTGATGAAAAACGATGACCCGTGACCTGTCGAAATTTCTCCAGATGGTCAGAAATGGACATTTTTTTATGTTTAATTTTTTTACTGTAAATGACTATTCCATGTGAATTATCACTTTTGGAACAAAAACAAGTGTGTTTAGAGGCACTTTAATGCCTGAAATTGGTCAAAAAAGAAGCTTCTGAGTAGGAGAAAAAGTCTGTAATTATATCAATTTTGGTCACATTGAGGCTTTAAAAAGTAGTTATTCAACATGAGGCGCATTCTAAATGAGATTTTGAATCAATTTTTCTACAGTCCAAAAAATCAATTTTCTGATGAAAAACGATGACCCGTGACCTGTCAAAATTTCTCCAGATCGTCAGAAATGGAAATATTTAATGTTTAATTTTTTGGCTGCAAATGACTATTCCATGTAAATTATCACTTTTGGAACAAAAACAAGTGTGCTTAGAGTCACTTTAATGCCTGAAATTGGTCGAAATAGAAGCTTCTGAATAGGAGAAAAAGTCTGTAATAATGGCAATTTTGGTCACATTGAGGCTTTAAAAAGTGGTTATTCAACATAAGGCACATTCCAAATGACATTTTGAATCAATTTTTCTAGAGTCCAAAAAATCTATTTTCTGATGAAAAACGATGACCCGTGACCTGTCGAAATTTCTCCAGATTGTCAGAAATGGAAATTTTTTAATGTTTAGTTTTTTGACTGCAAATAACTATTCCATGTAAAATATCACTTTTGGAACAAAAATAAGTGTGTTTAGAGTCACTTTAATGCCTGAAATTGGTCGAAAAAGAAGCTTCTGAGTAGGAGAAAATGTCTGTAAAAATGGCAATTTTGGTCACATTGAGGCTTTAAAAAGTAGTTATTCAACACGATGCACATTCCAAATGACATTTTGAATAAATTTTTCTACAGTCCAAAAAATCAATTTTCTGATGAAAAACGATGACCCGTGACCTGTCGAAATTTCTCCAGATGGTCAGAAATGGAAATTTTTTAATGTTTAATATTTTTACTGTAAATGACTATTCCATGTAAATTATCACTTTTGGAACTAAAATAGGTGTTTAGAGTCACTTTAATGCCTGAAATTGGTCAAAATAGAAGCTTCTGAATAGGAGCAAAAGTCTGTAATAATGGCAATTTTGTCACATTGAAGCTTTAAAAAGTAGTTATTCAACATGAGGCACATTCCAAATGACATTTTTAATCAATTTTTCTACAGTCCAAAAAATCAATTTTCTGATGAAAAATGATGACCCGTGACCTCTCGAAATTTCTCCAGATGGTCAGAAATGGAAATTTTTTAACGTTTAATTTTTTGACTGCAAATGACTATTCCATGTGAATTATCACTTTTGGAACTAAAATAAGTGTGTTTAGAGTAATTTTAATTACTGAAATTGGTCTAAAAAGAAGCTTCTGAGTAGAAGAAAATGTCTGTAAAAATGGCAATTTTGGTCACGTTGAGGCTTCAAAAAGTAGTTATTCAACATGAGGCACAATCCAAATGACATTTTTAATCAATTTTTCTACAGTCCAAAAAATCAATTTTCTGATGAAAAACGATGACCCTTGACCTGTTGAAATTTCTCCAGATGGTCAGAAATTGACATTTTTTAATGTTTCATTTTTTGACTGCAAATGACTATTCCATGTAAATTATCACTTTTGGAACAAAAACAAGTGTGCTTAGAGTCACTTTAATGCTTGAAATTGGTCGAAATAGAAGCTTCTGAATAGGAGAAAATGTCTTTAAAAATTGCAATTTTCGTCACATTGAGGCTTCAAAAAGTAGTTATTCAACATGAGGCACAATCCAAATGACATTTTGAATAAATTTTTCTACAGTCCAAAAAAATCAATTTTCTGATGAAAAACGATGACCTGTGACCTGTTGAAATTTCTCCAGATGGTCAGAAATGGACATTTTTTAATGTTTCATTTTTTGACTGCAAATGACTATTCCATGTGAATTATCACTTTTGGAACAAAGATAAGTGTGTTTAGAGTCACTTTAATGCCTGAAATTGGTCGAAATAGAAGCTTCTGAATAGGAGAAAATGTCTTTAAAAATGGCAATTTTCGTCACATTGAGGCTTTCAAAAGTAGTTATTCAACATGAGGCACAATCCAAATGACATTTTGAATCAATTTTTCTACAGTCTAAAAAAATCAATTTTCTGATGAAAAACGATGACCTGTGACCTGTTGAAATTTCTCCAGATGGTCAGAAATGGACATTTTTTAATGTTTCATTTTTTGACTGCAAATGACTATTCCATGTAAATTATCACTTTTGGAACAAAAACAAGTGTGCTTAGAGTCACTTTAATGCCTGAAATTGGTCGAAATAGAAGCTTCTGAATAGGAGAAACTGTCTGTATTAATGGCAATTTTGGTCACATTGAGGCTTCAAAAAGTAGTTATTCAACATGAGGCACAATCCAAATGACATTTTGAATACATTTTTCTACAGTCCAAAAAAATCAATTTTCTGATGAAAAACGATGACCCGTGACCTGTCGAAATTTCTCCAGATGGTCAGAAATGGACATTTTTTAATGTTTCATTTTTTGACTGTAAATGACTATTCCATGTGAATTATCACTTTTGGAACAAAAACAAGTGTGTTTAGAGGCACTTTAATGCCTGAAATTGGTCGAAAAAGAAGCTTCTGAGTAGGAGAAAAAGTCTGTAATTATATCAATTTTGGTCACATTGAGGCTTTAAAAAGTAGTTATTCAACATGAGACGCATTCTAAATGACATTTTGAATCAATTTTTCTACAGTCCAGAAAATCAATTTTCTGATGAAAAACGATGACCCTTGACCTGTCGAAATTTCTCCAGATGGTCAGAAATGGAAATTTTTTAATGTTTAATTTTTTGACTGCAAATGACTATTCCATGTGAATTATCACTTTTGGAACAAAGATAAGTGTGTTTAGAGTCACTTTAATGCCTGAAATTGGTCGAAATAGAAGCTTCTGAATAGGAGAAAATGTCTTTAAAAATGGCAATTTTCGTCACATTGAGGCTTTAAAAAGTAGTTATTCAACATGAGGCACAATCCAAATGACATTTTGAATCAATTTTTCTACAATCCAAAAAAATCAATTTTCTGATGAAAAACGATGACCTGTGACCTGTTGAAATTTCTTCAGATGGTCAGAAATGGACATTTTTTAATGTTTAATTTTTTGACTGCATATGACTATTACATGTAAATTATCACTTTTGGAACTAAAATAAGTGTGTTTAGAATCACTTTAATGCCTGAAATTGGTCAAAATAGAAGCTTCTGAATAGGAGAAAAAGTCTGTATTAATGGCAATTTTGGCCACATTTAAAAACATTTAAAAAGTAGTTATTCAACATGAGGCACATTCCAAATGACATTTTTAATCAATTTTTCTACAGTCCATAAAATCAATTTTTGTGATGAAAAACGATGACCCGTGACCTGTCGAAATTTCTCCAGATGGTCAGAAATGGAAATTTTTTAATGTTTAATTTTTTGACTGCACATGACTATTCCATGTAAATTTTCACTTTTGGAACAAAAACAGGTGTGTTTAGAGTCACTTTAATGCCTGAAATTGGTCGAAATAGAAGCTTCTGAATAGGAGTAAATGTCTGTATTAATGGCAATTTTGGTCACATTGAGGCTTTAAAAAGTAGCTATTCAACATGATACACATTCCAAATAAAATTTTGAATCAATTTTTCTACGGTCCAAAAAATCAATTTTCTGATGAAAAACGATGACCCGTGACCTGTCGAAATTTCTCCAGATGGTCAGAAATGGAAATTTTTTAATGTTTACATTTTTTTTCTGTAAATGACTATTCCATGTGAATTATCACTTTTGGAACAAAAATAAGGGTGTTTAGAGTCACTTTAATGCATGAAATTGGTCGAAATAGAAGCTTCTGAATAGGAGAAAATGTCTTTAAAAATGGCAATTTTCATCACATTGAGGCTTTAAAAAGTAGTTATTCAACATGAGGCGCATTCCAAATGACATTTTGAATCAATTTTTCTACAGTCCCAAAAATCTATTTTCTGATGAAAAACGATGACCCGTGACCTGTCAAAATTTCTCCAGATCGTCAGAAATGGAAATTTTTCAATGTTTAATTTTTTGACTGCAAATGACTATTCCATGTAAATTATCACTTTTGGAACAAAAATAAGTGTGTTTAGAGTCACTTTAATGCCTGAAATTGGTCGAAATAGAAGCTTCTGAATAGGAGAAAAAGTCTGTAATTATGGCAATTTTGGTCACATTGAGGCTTTAAAAAGTAGTTAGTCAACATGAGGCACAATCCAAATGACATTTTGAATCAATTTTTCTACAGTCCAAAAAAATCAATTTTCTGATGAAAAATGATGACCCGTGACCTGTCGAAATTTCTCCAGATGGTCAGAAATGGAAATTATTTAATGTTTAATTTTTTGACTGCAAATGACTATTCCATGTAAATTATCACTTTTGGAACAAAAATAAGTGTGTTTAGAGTCACTTTAATGCCTGAAATTGGTCGAAATAGAAGCTTCTGAATAGGAGAAAAAGTCTGTAATTATGGCAATTTTGGTCACATTGAGGCTTTAAAAAGTAGTTATTCAACATGAGGCGCATTCCAAATGACATTTTGAATCAATTTTTCTACAGTCCAAAAAATCTATTTTCTGATGAAAAACGATGACCCGTGACCTGTCAAAATTTCTCCAGATCGTCAGAAATGGAAATTTTGTAATGTTTTATTTTTTGACTGCAAATTACTATTCCATGTAAATTATCACTTTTGGAACAAAAATAAGTGTGTTTAGAGTCACTTTAATGCCTGAAATTGGTCGAAATAGAAGCTTCTGAATAGGAGAAAAAGTCTGTAATAATGGCAATTTTGGTCACATTGAGGCTTTAAAAAGTAGTTATTCAACACGAGGCACATTCCAAATTACATTTTTAATCAATTTTTCTACAGTCCAAAAAATCAATTTTCTGATGAAAAACGATTTAACCTGTCGACCTGTCGAAATTTCTCCAGATGGTCAGAAATGGACATTTTTTTATGTTTACATTTTTTTTCTGTAAATGACTATTCCATGTGAATTATCACTTTTGGAACAAAAATAAGGGTGTTTAGAGTCACTTTAATGCCTGAAATTGGTCGAAATAGAAGCTTCTGAATAGGAGAAAATGTCTTTAAAAATGGCAATTTTCGTCACATTGAGGCTTTAAAAAGTAGTTATTCAACATGAGGCACAATTCAAATGACATTTTGAATAAATTTTTCTACAGCCCAAAAACTCAATTTTCTGATGAAAAACGATGACCCGTGACCTGTCGAAATCTCTCCAGATGGTCAGAAATGGAAATTTTTTTATTTTAATTTTTTTTACTGTAAATGACTATTCCATGTGAATTATCACCTTTGGAATTAAAATAAGTGTGTTTAGAGTAAGTTTAATGACTGAAATTGGTCGAAAAAGAAGCCTCTGAGTAGGAGAAAACGTCTGTAAAAATGGCAATTCTGGTCACATTGAGGCTTTAAAAAGTAGTTATTCAACATGAGGCACATTCCAAATGACATTTTGAATCAATTTTTCTACAGTCCAAACAATCAATTTTCTGATAAAAAACGATGACCCGTGACCAGTCGAAATTTCTCCAGATGGTCAGAAATGGAAATTTTTTAATGTTTAATTTTTTGACTGCACATGACTATTCCATGTAAATTATCACTTTTGGAACTAAAATAAATGTGTTTAGAATCACTTTAGTGCCTGAAATTGGTCAAAATAGAAGCTTCTGAATAGGAGAAAAAGTCTGTATTAATGGCAATTTTGGCCACATTTAAAAACATTTAAAAAGTAGTTATTCAACATGAGGCACATTCCAAATGACATTTTTAATCAATTTTTCTACAGTCCATAAAATCAATTTTTGTGATGAAAAACGATGACCCGTGACCTGTCGAAATTTCTCCAGATGGTCAGAAATGGAAATTTTTTACTGTTTACATTTTTTTTCTGTAAATGACTATTCCATGTGAATTATCACTTTTGGAACAAAAATAAGGGTGTTTAGAGTCACTTTAATGCCTGAAATTGGTCGAAATAGAAGCCTCTGAATAGGAGAAAATGTCTTTAAAAATGGCAATTTTCATCACATTGAGGCTTTAAAAAGTAGTCATTCAACATGAGGCGCATTCCAAATGACATTTTGAATCAATTTTTCTACAGTCCAAAAAAACAATTTTCGGATGAAAAACGATGCCCCGTGACCTGTCGAAATTTCTCCAGATCGTCAGAAATGGAAATTTTTCAATGTTTAATTTTTTGACTGCAAATGACTATTCCATGTAAATTATCACTTTTGGAACAAAAATAAGTGTGTTTAGAGTCACTTTAATGCCTGAAATTGGTCGAAATAGAAGCTTCTGAATAGGAGAAAAAGTCTGTAATTATGGCAATTTTGGTCACATTGAGGCTTTAAAAAGTAGTTAGTCAACATGAGGCACAATCCAAATGACATTTTGAATCAATTTTTCTACAGTCCAAAAAAATCAATTTTCTGATGAAAAATGATGACCCGTGACCTGTCGAAATTTCTCCAGATGGTCAGAAATGGAAATTATTTAATGTTTAATTTTTTGACTGCAAATGACTATTCCATGTAAATTATCACTTTTGGAACAAAAATAAGTGTGTTTAGAGTCACTTTAATGCCTGAAATTGGTCGAAATAGAAGCTTCTGAATAGGAGAAAAAGTCTGTAATTATGGCAATTTTGGTCACATTGAGGCTTTAAAAAGTAGTTATTCAACATGAGGCGCATTCCAAATGACATTTTGAATAAATTTTTCTACAGTCCAAAAAATCTATTTTCTGATGAAAAACGATGACCCGTGACCTGTCAAAATTTCTCCAGATCGTCAGAAATGGAAATTTTTCAATGTTTAATTTTTTGACTGTAAATGACTATTCCATGTAAATTATCACTTTTGGAACAAAAATAAGTGTGTTTAGAGTCACTTTAATGCCTGAAATTGGTCGAAATAGAAGCTTCTGAATAGGAGAAAAAGTCTGTAATTATGGCAATTTTGGTCACATTGAGGCTTTAAAAAGTAGTTAGTCAACATGAGGCACAATCCAAATGACATTTTGAATCAATTTTTCTACAGTCCAAAAAAATCAATTTTCTGATGAAAAATGATGACCCGTGACCTGTCGAAATTTCTCCAGATGGTCAGAAATGGAAATTATTTAATGTTTAATTTTTTGACTGCAAATGACTATTCCATGTAAATTATCACTTTTGGAACAAAAATAAGTGTGTTTAGAGTCACTTTAATGCCTGAAATTGGTCAATATAGAAGCTTCTGAATAGGAGAAAAAGTCTGTAATTATGGCAATTTTGGTCACATTGAGGCTTTAAAAAGTAGTTATTCAACATGAGGCGCATTCCAAATGACATTTTGAATCAATTTTTCTACAGTCCAAAAAATCTATTTTCTGATGAAAAACGATGACCCGTGACCTGTCAAAATTTCTCCAGATCGTCAGAAATGGAAATTTTTTAATGTTTAATTTTTTGACTGCAAATGACTATTCCATGTAAATTATCACTTTTGGAACAAAAATAAGTGTGTTTAGAGTCACTTTAATGCCTGAAATTGGTCGAAATAGAAGCTTCTGAATAGGAGAAAAAGTCTGTAATAATGGCAATTTTGGTCACATTGAGGCTTTAAAAAGTAGTTATTCAACACGAGGCACTATCCAAATGACATTTTTAATCAATTTTTCTACAGTCCAAAAAATCAATTTTCTGATGAAAAACGATGACCCTTGACCTGTCGAAATTTCTCCAGATGGTCAGAAATGGAAATTTTTTAATGTTTAATTTTTTGACTGCAAATGACTATTCCATGTGAATTATCACTTTTGGAACAAAGATAAGTGTGTTTAGAGTCACTTTAATGCCTGAAATTGGTCGAAATAGAAGCTTCTGAATAGGAGAAAATGTCTTTAAAAATGGCAATTTTCGTCACATTGAGGCTTTAAAAAGTAGTTATTCAACATGAGGCACAATCCAAATGACATTTTGAATCAATTTTTCTACAGTCCAAAAAAATCAATTTTCTGATGAAAAACGATGACCTGTGACCTGTTGAAATTTCTCCAGATGGTCAGAAATGGACATTTTTTAATGTTTCATTTTTTGACTGCAAATGACTATTCCATGTAAATTATCACTTTTGGAACAAAAACAAGTGTGCTTGGAGTCACTTTAATGCCTGAAATTGGTCGAAATAGAAGCTTCTGAATAGGAGAAAATGTCTGTATTAATGGCAATTTTGGTCACATTGAGGCTTCAAAAAGTAGTTATTCAACATGAGGCACAATCCAAATGACATTTTGAATAAATTTTTCTACAGTCCAAAAAATCAATTTTCTGATGAAAAACGATGACCCGTGACCTGTCGAAATTTCTCCAGATGGTCAGAAATGGAAATTTTTTTATGTTTAATTTTTTTACTGTAAATGACTATTCCATGTGAATTATCACTTTTGGAACAAAAACAAGTGTGTTTAGAGGCACTTTAATGCCTGAAATTGGTCGAAAAAGAAGCTTCTGAGTAGGAGAAAAAGTCTGTAATTATATCAATTTTGGTCACATTGAGGCTTTAAAAAGTAGTTATTCAACATGAGACGCATTCTAAATGACATTTTGAATCAATTTTTCTACAGTCCAAAAAATCTATTTTCTGATGAAAAACGATGACCCTTGACCTGTTGAAATTTCTCCAGATGGTCAGAAATGGAAATTTTTTAATGTTTAATTTTTTGACTGCAAATGACTATTCCATGTGAATTATCACTTTTGGAACAAAGATAAGTGTGTTTAGAGTCACTTTAATGCCTGAAATTGGTCGAAATAGAAGCTTCTGAATAGGAGAAAATGTCTTTAAAAATGGCAATTTTCGTCACATTGAGGCTTTAAAAAGTAGTTATTCAACATGAGGCACAATCCAAATGACATTTTGAATCAATTTTTCTACAATCCAAAAAAATCAATTTTCTGATGAAAAACGATGACCTGTGACCTGTTGAAATTTCTCCAGATGGTCAGAAATGGACATTTTTTAATGTTTCATTTTTTGACTGCAAATGACTATTCCATGTAAATTATCACTTTTGGAACAAAAACAAGTGTGCTTAGAGTCACTTTAATGCCTGAAATTGGTCGAAATAGAAGCTTCTGAATAGGAGAAACTGTCTGTATTAATGGCAATTTTGGTCACATTGAGGCTTCAAAAAGTAGTTATTCAACATGAGGCACATTCCAAATGACATTTTGAATCAATTTTTCTACAGTCCAAATAATCAGTTTTCTGATGAAAAACGATGACCCGTGACCAGTCAAAATTTCTCCAGATGGTCAGAAATGGAAATTTTTTAATGTTTAATTTTTTGACTGCAAATGACTATTCCATGTAAATTATCACTTTTGGAACAAAAATAAGTGTGTTTAGAGTCACTTTAATGCCTGAAATTGGTCGAAATAGAAGCTTCTGAATAGGAGAAAAAGTCTGTAATAATGGCAATTTTGGTCACATTGAGGCTTTAAAAAGTAGTTATTCAACACGAGGCACTATCCAAATGACATTTTTAATCAATTTTTCTACAGTCCAAAAAATCAATTTTCTGATGAAAAACGATGACCCTTGACCTGTCGAAATTTCTCCAGATGGTCAGAAATGGAAATTTTTTAATGTTTAATTTTTTGACTGCAAATGACTATTCCATGTGAATTATCACTTTTGGAACAAAGATAAGTGTGTTTAGAGTCACTTTAATGCCTGAAATTGGTCGAAATAGAAGCTTCTGAATAGGAGAAAATGTCTTTAAAAATGGCAATTTTCGTCACATTGAGGCTTTAAAAAGTAGTTATTCAACATGAGGCACAATCCAAATGACATTTTGAATCAATTTTTCTACAGTCCAAAAAAATCAATTTTCTGATGAAAAACGATGACCTGTGACCTGTTGAAATTTCTCCAGATGGTCAGAAATGGACATTTTTTAATGTTTCATTTTTTGACTGCAAATGACTATTCCATGTAAATTATCACTTTTGGAACAAAAACAAGTGTGCTTGGAGGAACTTTAATGCCTGAAATTGGTCGAAATAGAAGCTTCTGAATAGGAGAAAATGTCTTTAAAAATGGCAATTTTCGTCACATTGAGGCTTTAAAAAGTAGTTATTCAACATGAGGAACAATTCAAATGACATTTTGAATAAATTTTTCTACAGCCCAAAAACTCAATTTTCTGATGAAAAACGATGACCCGTGACCAGTCGAAATCTCTCCAGATGGTCAGAAATGGAAATTTTTTTATTTTAATTTTTTTTACTGTAAATGACTATTCCATGTGAATTATCACTTTTGGAATTAAAATAAGTGTGTTTAGAGTAAGTTTAATGACTGAAATTGGTCGAAAAAGAAACCTCTGAGTAGGAGAAAACGTCTGTAAAAATGGCAATTCTGGTCACATTGAGGCTTTAAAAAGTAGTTATTCAACATGAGGCACATTCCAAATGACATTTTGAATCAATTTTTCTACAGTCCAAACAATCAATTTTCTGATAAAAAACGATGACCCGTGACCAGTCGAAATTTCTCCAGATGGTCAGAAATGGAAATTTTTTAATGTTTAATTTTTTGACTGCACATGACTATTCCATGTAAATTATCACTTTTGGAACTAAAATAAATGTGTTTAGAATCACTTTAGTGCCTGAAATTGGTCAAAATAGAAGCTTCTGAATAGGAGAAAAAGTCTGTATTAATGGCAATTTTGCCACATTTAAAAACATTTAAAAAGTAGTTATTCAACATGAGGCACATTCCAAATGACTTTTTAATCAATTTTTCTACAGTCCATAAAATCAATTTTTGTGATGAAAAACGATGACCCGTGACCTGTCGAAATTTCTCCAGATGGTCAGAAATGGAAATTATTTAATGTTTAATTTTTTGACTGCAAATGACTATTCCATGTAAATTATCACTTTTGGAACAAAAATAAGTGTGTTTAGAGTCACTTTAATGCCTGAAATTGGTCGAAATAGAAGCTTCTGAATAGGAGAAAAAGTCTGTAATTATGGCAATTTTGGTCACATTGAGGCTTTAAAAAGTAGTTATTCAACATGAGGCGCATTCCAAATGGCATTTTGAATAAATTTTTCTACAGTCCAAAAAATCTATTTTCTGATGAAAAACGATGACCCGTGACCTGTCAAAATTTCTCCAGATCGTCAGAAATGGAAATTTTTCAATGTTTAATTTTTTGACTGTAAATGACTATTCCATGTAAATTATCACTTTTGGAACAAAAATAAGTGTGTTTAGAGTCACTTTAATGCCTGAAATTGGTCGAAATAGAAGCTTCTGAATAGGAGAAAAAGTCTGTAATTATGGCAATTTTGGTCACATTGAGGCTTTAAAAAGTAGTTAGTCAACATGAGGCACAATCCAAATGACATTTTGAATCAATTTTTCTACAGTCCAAAAAAATCAATTTTCTGATGAAAAATGATGACCCGTGACCTGTCGAAATTTCTCCAGATGGTCAGAAATGGAAATTATTTAATGTTTAATTTTTTGACTGCAAATGACTATTCCATGTAAATTATCACTTTTGGAACAAAAATAAGTGTGTTTAGAGTCACTTTAATGCCTGAAATTGGTCGAAATAGAAGCTTCTGAATAGGAGAAAAAGTCTGTAATTATGGCAATTTTGGTCACATTGAGGCTTTAAAAAGTAGTTATTCAACATGAGGCGCATTCCAAATGACATTTTGAATCAATTTTTCTACAGTCCAAAAAATCTATTTTCTGATGAAAAACGATGACCCGTGACCTGTCAAAATTTCTCCAGATCGTCAGAAATGGAAATTTTTTAATGTTTAATTTTTTGACTGTAAATGACTATTCCATGTAAATTATCACTTTTGGAACAAAAATAAGTGTGTTTAGAGTCACTTTAATGCCTGAAATTGGTCGAAATAGAAGCTTCTGAATAGGAGAAAAAGTCTGTAATAATGGCAATTTTGGTCACATTGAGGCTTTAAAAAGTAGTTATTCAACACGAGGCACTATCCAAATGACATTTTTAATCAATTTTTCTACAGTCCAAAAAATCAATTTTCTGATGAAAAACGATGACCCTTGACCTGTCGAAATTTCTCCAGATGGTCAGAAATGGACATTTTTTAATGTTTCATTTTTTGACTGCAAATGACTATTCCATGTAAATTATCACTTTTGGAACAAAAACAAGTGTGCTTAGAGTCACTTTAATGCTTGAAATTGGTCGAAATAGAAGCTTCTGAATAGGAGAAAATGTCTTTAAAAATTGCAATTTTCGTCACATTGAGGCTTCAAAAAGTAGTTATTCAACATGAGGCACAATCCAAATGACATTTTGAATAAATTTTTCTACAGTCCAAAAAAATCAATTTTCTGATGAAAAACGATGACCCGTGACCTGTCGAAATTTCTCCAGATGGTCAGAAATGGAAATTTTTTTATGTTTAATTTTTTTACTGTAAATGACTATTCCATGTGAATTATCACTTTTGGAACAAAAACAAGTGTGTTTAGAGGCACTTTAATGCCTGAAATTGGTCGAAAAAGAAGCTTCTGAGTAGGAGAAAAAGTCTGTAATTATATCAATTTTGGTCACATTGAGGCTTTAAAAAGTAGTTATTCAACATGAGACGCATTCGAAATGACATTTTGAATCAATTTTTCTACAGTCTAAAAAATAAATTTTCTGATGAAAAACGATGACCCTTGACCTGTCGAAATTTCTCCAGATGGTCAGAAATGGAAATTTTTTAATGTTTAATTTTTTGACTGCAAATGACTATTCCATGTGAATTATCACTTTTGGAACAAAGATAAGTGTGTTTAGAGTCACTTTAATGCCTGAAATTGGTCGAAATAGAAGCTTCTGAATAGGAGAAAATGTCTTTAAAAATGGCAATTTTCGTCACATTGAGGCTTTCAAAAGTAGTTATTCAACATGAGGCACAATCCAAATGACATTTTGAATCAATTTTTCTACAGTCTAAAAAAATCAATTTTCTGATGAAAAACGATGACCTGTGACCTGTTGAAATTTCTCCAGATGGTCAGAAATGGACATTTTTTAATGTTTCATTTTTTGACTGCAAATGACTATTCCATGTAAATTATCACTTTTGGAACAAAAACAAGTGTGCTTAGAGTCACTTTAATGCCTGAAATTGGTCGAAATAGAAGCTTCTGAATAGGAGAAACTGTCTGTATTAATGGCAATTTTGGTCACATTGAGGCTTCAAAAAGTAGTTATTCAACATGAGGCACAATCCAAATGACATTTTGAATAAATTTTTCTACAGTCCAAAAAAATCAATTTTCTGATGAAAAACGATGACCCGTGACCTGTCGAAATTTCTCCAGATGGTCAGAAATGGAAATTTTTTTATGTTTAATTTTTTTACTGTAAATGACTATTCCATGTGAATTATCACTTTTGGAACAAAAACAAGTGTGTTTAGAGGCACTTTAATGCCTGAAATTGGTCGAAAAAGAAGCTTCTGAGTAGGAGAAAATCTCTGTTAAAATGGCAATTTTGGTCACGTTGAGGCTTCAAAAAGTAGTTATTCAACATGAGGCACAATCCAAATGACATTTTTAATCAATTTTTCTACAGTCCAAAAAATCAATTTTCTGATGAAAAACGATGACCCGTTACCTGTCGAAATTTCTCCAGATGGTCAGAAATGGAAATTTTTTAATGTTTAATTTTTTGACTGCAAATGACTATTCCATGTGAATTATCACTTTTGGAACTAAAATAAGTGTGTTTAGAGTAATTTTAATTACTGAAATTGGTCGAAAAAGAAGCTTCTGAGTAGGAGAAAATCTCTGTTAAAATGGCAATTTTGGTCACGTTGAGGCTTCAAAAAGTAGTTATTCAACATGAGGCACAATCCAAATGACATTTTTAATCAATTTTTCTACAGTCCAAAAAATCAATTTTCTGATGAAAAACGATGACCCGTGACCTCTCGAAATTTCTCCAGATGGTCAGAAATGGATATATTTTAACGTTTAATTTTTTGACTGCAAATGACTATTCCATGTGAATTATCACTTTTGGAACTAAAATAAGTGTGTTTAGAGTAATTTTAATTACTGAAATTGGTCGAAAAAGAAGCTTCTGAGTAGGAGAAAATCTCTGTTAAAATGGCAATTTTGGTCACGTTGAGGCTTCAAAAAGTAGTTATTCAACATGAGGCACAATCCAAATGACATTTTTAATCAATTTTTCTACAGTCCAAAAAATCAATTTTCTGATGAAAAACGATGACCCGTGACCTGTCGAAATTTCTCCAGATGGTCAGAAATGGAAATTTTTTAATGTTTATTTTTTTTTACTGTAAATGACTATTCCATGTGAATTATCACTTTTGGAACAAAAATAAGGGTGTTTAGAGTCACTTTAATGCCTGAAATTGGTCGAAATAGAAGCTTCTGAATAGGAGAAAAAGTCTGTAATAATGGCAATTTTGGTCACATTAAGGTTTTAAAAAGTAGTTATTCAACATGAGGCACATTCCAAATGACATTTTTAATCAATTTTTCTACAGTCCAAAAAATAAATTTTCTGATGAAAAACGATGACCCGTGACCTGTCGAAATTTCTCCAGATGGTCAGAAATGGACATTTTTTTATGTTTAATTTTTTTACTGTAAATGACTATTCCATGTGAATTATCACTTTTGGAACAAAAACAAGTGTGTTTAGAGGCACTTTAATGCCTGAAATTGGTCAAAAAAGAAGCTTCTGAGTAGGAGAAAAAGTCTGTAATTATATCAATTTTGGTCACATTGAGGCTTTAAAAAGTAGTTATTCAACATGAGGCGCATTCTAAATGAGATTTTGAATCAATTTTTCTACAGTCCAAAAAATCAATTTTCTGATGAAAAACGATGACCCGTGACCTGTCAAAATTTCTCCAGATCGTCAGAAATGGAAATATTTAATGTTTAATTTTTTGGCTGCAAATGACTATTCCATGTAAATTATCACTTTTGGAACAAAAACAAGTGTGCTTAGAGTCACTTTAATGCCTGAAATTGGTCGAAATAGAAGCTTCTGAATAGGAGAAAAAGTCTGTAATAATGGCAATTTTGGTCACATTGAGGCTTTAAAAAGTGGTTATTCAACATAAGGCACATTCCAAATGACATTTTGAATCAATTTTTCTAGAGTCCAAAAAATCTATTTTCTGATGAAAAACGATGACCCGTGACCTGTCGAAATTTCTCCAGATTGTCAGAAATGGAAATTTTTTAATGTTTAGTTTTTTGACTGCAAATAACTATTCCATGTAAAATATCACTTTTGGAACAAAAATAAGTGTGTTTAGAGTCACTTTAATGCCTGAAATTGGTCGAAAAAGAAGCTTCTGAGTAGGAGAAAATGTCTGTAAAAATGGCAATTTTGGTCACATTGAGGCTTTAAAAAGTAGTTATTCAACACGATGCACATTCCAAATGACATTTTGAATAAATTTTTCTACAGTCCAAAAAATCAATTTTCTGATGAAAAACGATGACCCGTGACCTGTCGAAATTTCTCCAGATGGTCAGAAATGGAAATTTTTTAATGTTTAATATTTTTACTGTAAATGACTATTCCATGTAAATTATCACTTTTGGAACTAAAATAGGTGTTTAGAGTCACTTTAATGCCTGAAATTGGTCAAAATAGAAGCTTCTGAATAGGAGCAAAAGTCTGTAATAATGGCAATTTTGTCACATTGAAGCTTTAAAAAGTAGTTATTCAACATGAGGCACATTCCAAATGACATTTTTAATCAATTTTTCTACAGTCCAAAAAATCAATTTTCTGATGAAAAATGATGACCCGTGACCTCTCGAAATTTCTCCAGATGGTCAGAAATGGAAATTTTTTAACGTTTAATTTTTTGACTGCAAATGACTATTCCATGTGAATTATCACTTTTGGAACTAAAATAAGTGTGTTTAGAGTAATTTTAATTACTGAAATTGGTCTAAAAAGAAGCTTCTGAGTAGAAGAAAATGTCTGTAAAAATGGCAATTTTGGTCACGTTGAGGCTTCAAAAAGTAGTTATTCAACATGAGGCACAATCCAAATGACATTTTTAATCAATTTTTCTACAGTCCAAAAAATCAATTTTCTGATGAAAAACGATGACCCTTGACCTGTTGAAATTTCTCCAGATGGTCAGAAATTGACATTTTTTAATGTTTCATTTTTTGACTGCAAATGACTATTCCATGTAAATTATCACTTTTGGAACAAAAACAAGTGTGCTTAGAGTCACTTTAATGCTTGAAATTGGTCGAAATAGAAGCTTCTGAATAGGAGAAAATGTCTTTAAAAATTGCAATTTTCGTCACATTGAGGCTTCAAAAAGTAGTTATTCAACATGAGGCACAATCCAAATGACATTTTGAATAAATTTTTCTACAGTCCAAAAAAATCAATTTTCTGATGAAAAACGATGACCTGTGACCTGTTGAAATTTCTCCAGATGGTCAGAAATGGACATTTTTTAATGTTTCATTTTTTGACTGCAAATGACTATTCCATGTGAATTATCACTTTTGGAACAAAGATAAGTGTGTTTAGAGTCACTTTAATGCCTGAAATTGGTCGAAATAGAAGCTTCTGAATAGGAGAAAATGTCTTTAAAAATGGCAATTTTCGTCACATTGAGGCTTTCAAAAGTAGTTATTCAACATGAGGCACAATCCAAATGACATTTTGAATCAATTTTTCTACAGTCTAAAAAAATCAATTTTCTGATGAAAAACGATGACCTGTGACCTGTTGAAATTTCTCCAGATGGTCAGAAATGGACATTTTTTAATGTTTCATTTTTTGACTGCAAATGACTATTCCATGTAAATTATCACTTTTGGAACAAAAACAAGTGTGCTTAGAGTCACTTTAATGCCTGAAATTGGTCGAAATAGAAGCTTCTGAATAGGAGAAACTGTCTGTATTAATGGCAATTTTGGTCACATTGAGGCTTCAAAAAGTAGTTATTCAACATGAGGCACAATCCAAATGACATTTTGAATACATTTTTCTACAGTCCAAAAAAATCAATTTTCTGATGAAAAACGATGACCCGTGACCTGTCGAAATTTCTCCAGATGGTCAGAAATGGACATTTTTTAATGTTTCATTTTTTGACTGTAAATGACTATTCCATGTGAATTATCACTTTTGGAACAAAAACAAGTGTGTTTAGAGGCACTTTAATGCCTGAAATTGGTCGAAAAAGAAGCTTCTGAGTAGGAGAAAAAGTCTGTAATTATATCAATTTTGGTCACATTGAGGCTTTAAAAAGTAGTTATTCAACATGAGACGCATTCTAAATGACATTTTGAATCAATTTTTCTACAGTCCAGAAAATCAATTTTCTGATGAAAAACGATGACCCTTGACCTGTCGAAATTTCTCCAGATGGTCAGAAATGGAAATTTTTTAATGTTTAATTTTTTGACTGCAAATGACTATTCCATGTGAATTATCACTTTTGGAACAAAGATAAGTGTGTTTAGAGTCACTTTAATGCCTGAAATTGGTCGAAATAGAAGCTTCTGAATAGGAGAAAATGTCTTTAAAAATGGCAATTTTCGTCACATTGAGGCTTTAAAAAGTAGTTATTCAACATGAGGCACAATCCAAATGACATTTTGAATCAATTTTTCTACAATCCAAAAAAATCAATTTTCTGATGAAAAACGATGACCTGTGACCTGTTGAAATTTCTTCAGATGGTCAGAAATGGACATTTTTTAATGTTTAATTTTTTGACTGCATATGACTATTACATGTAAATTATCACTTTTGGAACTAAAATAAGTGTGTTTAGAATCACTTTAATGCCTGAAATTGGTCAAAATAGAAGCTTCTGAATAGGAGAAAAAGTCTGTATTAATGGCAATTTTGGCCACATTTAAAAACATTTAAAAAGTAGTTATTCAACATGAGGCACATTCCAAATGACATTTTTAATCAATTTTTCTACAGTCCATAAAATCAATTTTTGTGATGAAAAACGATGACCCGTGACCTGTCGAAATTTCTCCAGATGGTCAGAAATGGAAATTTTTTAATGTTTAATTTTTTGACTGCACATGACTATTCCATGTAAATTTTCACTTTTGGAACAAAAACAGGTGTGTTTAGAGTCACTTTAATGCCTGAAATTGGTCGAAATAGAAGCTTCTGAATAGGAGTAAATGTCTGTATTAATGGCAATTTTGGTCACATTGAGGCTTTAAAAAGTAGTTATTCAACATGAGACACATTCCAAATAAAATTTTGAATCAATTTTACTACGGTCCAAAAAATCAATTTTCTGATGAAAAACGATGACCCGTGACCTGTCGAAATTTCTCCAGATGGTCAGAAATGGAAATTTTTTAATGTTTAAAGTTTTTTTACTGTCAATGACTATTCCATGTGAATTATCACTTTTGGAACAAAAATAAGTGTGTTTAGAGTCACTTTAATGCCTGAAATTGGTCGAAATAGAAGCTTCTGAATAGGAGAAAATGTCTGTATTAATGGCAATTTTGGTCACATTGAGGCTTCAAAAAGTAGTTATTCAACATGAGGCACAATCCAAATGACATTTTGAATCAATTTTTCTGCAGTCCAAAAAATCAATTTTCTGATGAAAAACGATGACCTGTGACCTGTCGAAATTTCTCCAGATGGTCAGAAATGGAAATTTTTTCATGTTTAATTTTTTTACTGTAAATGACTATTCCATGTGAATTATCACTTTTGGAACTAAAATAAGTGTGTTTAGAATCACTTTAATGCCTGAAATTGGTCAAAATAGAAGCTTCTGAATAGGAGAAAAAGTCTGTATTAATGGCAATTTTGGCCGCATTTAAAAACATTTAAAAAGTAGTTATTCAACATGAGGCACATTCCAAATGACATTTTTAATCAATTTTTCTACAGTCCATAAAATCACATTTTGTGATGAAAAACGATGACCCGTGACCTGTCGAAATTTCTCCAGATGGTCAGAAATGGAAATTTTTTCATGTTTAATTTTTTGACTGCACATGACTATTCCATGTAAATTATCACTTTTGGAACAAAAACAGGTGTGTTTAGAGTCACTTTAATGCCTGAAATTGGTCGAAATAGAAGCTTCTGAATAGGAGTAAATGTCTGTATTAATGGCAATTTTGGTCACATTGAGGCTTTAAAAAGTAGTGATTCAACATGAGACACATTCCAAATAAAATTTTGAATCAATTTTACTACGGTCCAAAAAATCAATTTTCTGATGAAAAACGATGACCCGTGACCTGTCGAAATTTCTCCAGATGGTCAGAAATGGAAATTTTTTAATGTTTAAAGTTTTTTTACTGTCAATGACTATTCCATGTGAATTATCACTTTTGGAACAAAAATAAGTGTGTTTAGAGTCACTTTAATGCCTGAAATTGGTCGAAATAGAAGCTTCTGAATAGGAGAAAATGTCTGTATTAATGGCAATTTTGGTCACATTGAGGCTTCAAAAAGTAGTTATTCAACATGAGGCACAATCCAAATGACATTTTGAATTAATTTTTCTACAGTCCAAAAAAATCAATTTTCTATTGAAAAATGATGACCCGTGACCTGTCGAAATTTCTCCAGATGGCCAGAAATGGAAATTTTTTAATGTTTCATTTTTTGACTGCAAATGACTATTCCATGTAAATTATCACTTTTGGAACAAAAAAAAGTGTGTTTATAGTCACTTTAATGCTTGAAATTAGTCGAAATAGAAGCTTCTGAATAGGAGAAAATGTCTGTATTAATGGCAATTTTGGTCACATTGAGGCTTTAAAAAGTAGCTATTCAACATGAGACACATTCCAAATAAAATTTTGAATCAATTTTTCTACGGTCCAAAAAATCAATTTTCTGATGAAAAACGATGACCCGTGACCTGTCGAAATTTCTCCAGATGGTCAGAAATGGAAATTTTTTAATGTTTACATTTTTTTTCTGTAAATGACTATTCCATGTGAATTATCACTTTTGGAACAAAAATAAGGGTGTTTAGAGTCACTTTAATGCATGAAATTGGTCGAAATAGAAGCTTCTGAATAGGAGAAAATGTCTTTAAAAATGGCAATTTTCATCACATTGAGGCTTTAAAAAGTAGTTATTCAACATGAGGCGCATTCCAAATGACATTTTGAATCAATTTTTCTACAGTCCAAAAAATCTATTTTCTGATGAAAAACGATGACCCGTGACCTGTCAAAATTTCTCCAGATCGTCAGAAATGGAAATTTTGTAATGTTTTATTTTTTGACTGCAAATGACTATTCCATGTAAATTATCACTTTTGGAACAAAAATAAGTGTGTTTAGAGTCACTTTAATGCCTGAAATTGGTCGAAATAGAAGCTTCTGAATAGGAGAAAAAGTCTGTAATAATGGCAATTTTGGTCACATTGAGGCTTTAAAAAGTAGTTATTCAACACGAGGCACATTCCAAATTACATTTTTAATCAATTTTTCTACAGTCCAAAAAATCAATTTTCTGATGAAAAACGATTTAACCTGTCGACCTGTCGAAATTTCTCCAGATGGTCAGAAATGGACATTTTTTTATGTTTACATTTTTTTTCTGTAAATGACTATTCCATGTGAATTATCACTTTTGGAACAAAAATAAGGGTGTTTAGAGTCACTTTAATGCCTGAAATTGGTCGAAATAGAAGCTTCTGAATAGGAGAAAATGTCTTTAAAAATGGCAATTTTCGTCACATTGAGGCTTTAAAAAGTAGTTATTCAACATGAGGCACAATTCAAATGACATTTTGAATAAATTTTTCTACAGCCCAAAAACTCAATTTTCTGATGAAAAACGATGACCCGTGACCTGTCGAAATCTCTCCAGATGGTCAGAAATGGAAATTTTTTTATTTTAATTTTTTTTACTGTAAATGACTATTCCATGTGAATTATCACCTTTGGAATTAAAATAAGTGTGTTTAGAGTAAGTTTAATGACTGAAATTGGTCGAAAAAGAAGCCTCTGAGTAGGAGAAAACGTCTGTAAAAATGGCAATTCTGGTCACATTGAGGCTTTAAAAAGTAGTTATTCAACATGAGGCACATTCCAAATGACATTTTGAATCAATTTTTCTACAGTCCAAACAATCAATTTTCTGATAAAAAACGATGACCCGTGACCAGTCGAAATTTCTCCAGATGGTCAGAAATGGAAATTTTTTAATGTTTAATTTTTTGACTGCACATGACTATTCCATGTAAATTATCACTTTTGGAACTAAAATAAATGTGTTTAGAATCACTTTAGTGCCTGAAATTGGTCAAAATAGAAGCTTCTGAATAGGAGAAAAAGTCTGTATTAATGGCAATTTTGGCCACATTTAAAAACATTTAAAAAGTAGTTATTCAACATGAGGCACATTCCAAATGACATTTTTAATCAATTTTTCTACAGTCCATAAAATCAATTTTTGTGATGAAAAACGATGACCCGTGACCTGTCGAAATTTCTCCAGATGGTCAGAAATGGAAATTTTTTACTGTTTACATTTTTTTTCTGTAAATGACTATTCCATGTGAATTATCACTTTTGGAACAAAAATAAGGGTGTTTAGAGTCACTTTAATGCCTGAAATTGGTCGAAATAGAAGCCTCTGAATAGGAGAAAATGTCTTTAAAAATGGCAATTTTCATCACATTGAGGCTTTAAAAAGTAGTCATTCAACATGAGGCGCATTCCAAATGACATTTTGAATCAATTTTTCTACAGTCCAAAAAAACAATTTTCGGATGAAAAACGATGCCCCGTGACCTGTCGAAATTTCTCCAGATCGTCAGAAATGGAAATTTTTCAATGTTTAATTTTTTGACTGCAAATGACTATTCCATGTAAATTATCACTTTTGGAACAAAAATAAGTGTGTTTAGAGTCACTTTAATGCCTGAAATTGGTCGAAATAGAAGCTTCTGAATAGGAGAAAAAGTCTGTAATTATGGCAATTTTGGTCACATTGAGGCTTTAAAAAGTAGTTAGTCAACATGAGGCACAATCCAAATGACATTTTGAATCAATTTTTCTACAGTCCAAAAAAATCAATTTTCTGATGAAAAATGATGACCCGTGACCTGTCGAAATTTCTCCAGATGGTCAGAAATGGAAATTATTTAATGTTTAATTTTTTGACTGCAAATGACTATTCCATGTAAATTATCACTTTTGGAACAAAAATAAGTGTGTTTAGAGTCACTTTAATGCCTGAAATTGGTCGAAATAGAAGCTTCTGAATAGGAGAAAAAGTCTGTAATTATGGCAATTTTGGTCACATTGAGGCTTTAAAAAGTAGTTATTCAACATGAGGCGCATTCCAAATGACATTTTGAATAAATTTTTCTACAGTCCAAAAAATCTATTTTCTGATGAAAAACGATGACCCGTGACCTGTCAAAATTTCTCCAGATCGTCAGAAATGGAAATTTTTCAATGTTTAATTTTTTGACTGTAAATGACTATTCCATGTAAATTATCACTTTTGGAACAAAAATAAGTGTGTTTAGAGTCACTTTAATGCCTGAAATTGGTCGAAATAGAAGCTTCTGAATAGGAGAAAAAGTCTGTAATTATGGCAATTTTGGTCACATTGAGGCTTTAAAAAGTAGTTAGTCAACATGAGGCACAATCCAAATGACATTTTGAATCAATTTTTCTACAGTCCAAAAAAATCAATTTTCTGATGAAAAATGATGACCCGTGACCTGTCGAAATTTCTCCAGATGGTCAGAAATGGAAATTATTTAATGTTTAATTTTTTGACTGCAAATGACTATTCCATGTAAATTATCACTTTTGGAACAAAAATAAGTGTGTTTAGAGTCACTTTAATGCCTGAAATTGGTCGAAATAGAAGCTTCTGAATAGGAGAAAAAGTCTGTAATTATGGCAATTTTGGTCACATTGAGGCTTTAAAAAGTAGTTATTCAACATGAGGCGCATTCCAAATGACATTTTGAATCAATTTTTCTACAGTCCAAAAAATCTATTTTCTGATGAAAAACGATGACCCGTGACCTGTCAAAATTTCTCCAGATCGTCAGAAATGGAAATTTTGTAATGTTTTATTTTTTGACTGCAAATGACTATTCCATGTAAATTATCACTTTTGGAACAAAAATAAGTGTGTTTAGAGTCACTTTAATGCCTGAAATTGGTCGAAATAGAAGCTTCTGAATAGGAGAAAAAGTCTGTAATAATGGCAATTTTGGTCACATTGAGGCTTTAAAAAGTAGTTATTCAACACGAGGCACATTCCAAATTACATTTTTAATCAATTTTTCTACAGTCCAAAAAATCAATTTTCTGATGAAAAACGATTTAACCTGTCGACCTGTCGAAATTTCTCCAGATGGTCAGAAATGGACATTTTTTTATGTTTACATTTTTTTTCTGTAAATGACTATTCCATGTGAATTATCACTTTTGGAACAAAAATAAGGGTGTTTAGAGTCACTTTAATGCCTGAAATTGGTCGAAATAGAAGCTTCTGAATAGGAGAAAATGTCTTTAAAAATGGCAATTTTCGTCACATTGAGGCTTTAAAAAGTAGTTATTCAACATGAGGCACAATTCAAATGACATTTTGAATAAATTTTTCTACAGCCCAAAAACTCAATTTTCTGATGAAAAACGATGACCCGTGACCTGTCGAAATCTCTCCAGATGGTCAGAAATGGAAATTTTTTTATTTTAATTTTTTTTACTGTAAATGACTATTCCATGTGAATTATCACCTTTGGAATTAAAATAAGTGTGTTTAGAGTAAGTTTAATGACTGAAATTGGTCGAAAAAGAAGCCTCTGAGTAGGAGAAAACGTCTGTAAAAATGGCAATTCTGGTCACATTGAGGCTTTAAAAAGTAGTTATTCAACATGAGGCACATTCCAAATGACATTTTGAATCAATTTTTCTACAGTCCAAACAATCAATTTTCTGATAAAAAACGATGACCCGTGACCAGTCGAAATTTCTCCAGATGGTCAGAAATGGAAATTTTTTAATGTTTAATTTTTTGACTGCACATGACTATTCCATGTAAATTATCACTTTTGGAACTAAAATAAATGTGTTTAGAATCACTTTAGTGCCTGAAATTGGTCAAAATAGAAGCTTCTGAATAGGAGAAAAAGTCTGTATTAATGGCAATTTTGGCCACATTTAAAAACATTTAAAAAGTAGTTATTCAACATGAGGCACATTCCAAATGACATTTTTAATCAATTTTTCTACAGTCCATAAAATCAATTTTTGTGATGAAAAACGATGACCCGTGACCTGTCGAAATTTCTCCAGATGGTCAGAAATGGAAATTTTTTACTGTTTACATTTTTTTTCTGTAAATGACTATTCCATGTGAATTATCACTTTTGGAACAAAAATAAGGGTGTTTAGAGTCACTTTAATGCCTGAAATTGGTCGAAATAGAAGCCTCTGAATAGGAGAAAATGTCTTTAAAAATGGCAATTTTCATCACATTGAGGCTTTAAAAAGTAGTCATTCAACATGAGGCGCATTCCAAATGACATTTTGAATCAATTTTTCTACAGTCCAAAAAAACAATTTTCGGATGAAAAACGATGCCCCGTGACCTGTCGAAATTTCTCCAGATCGTCAGAAATGGAAATTTTTCAATGTTTAATTTTTTGACTGCAAATGACTATTCCATGTAAATTATCACTTTTGGAACAAAAATAAGTGTGTTTAGAGTCACTTTAATGCCTGAAATTGGTCGAAATAGAAGCTTCTGAATAGGAGAAAAAGTCTGTAATTATGGCAATTTTGGTCACATTGAGGCTTTAAAAAGTAGTTAGTCAACATGAGGCACAATCCAAATGACATTTTGAATCAATTTTTCTACAGTCCAAAAAAATCAATTTTCTGATGAAAAATGATGACCCGTGACCTGTCGAAATTTCTCCAGATGGTCAGAAATGGAAATTATTTAATGTTTAATTTTTTGACTGCAAATGACTATTCCATGTAAATTATCACTTTTGGAACAAAAATAAGTGTGTTTAGAGTCACTTTAATGCCTGAAATTGGTCGAAATAGAAGCTTCTGAATAGGAGAAAAAGTCTGTAATTATGGCAATTTTGGTCACATTGAGGCTTTAAAAAGTAGTTATTCAACATGAGGCGCATTCCAAATGACATTTTGAATAAATTTTTCTACAGTCCAAAAAATCTATTTTCTGATGAAAAACGATGACCCGTGACCTGTCAAAATTTCTCCAGATCGTCAGAAATGGAAATTTTTCAATGTTTAATTTTTTGACTGTAAATGACTATTCCATGTAAATTATCACTTTTGGAACAAAAATAAGTGTGTTTAGAGTCACTTTAATGCCTGAAATTGGTCGAAATAGAAGCTTCTGAATAGGAGAAAAAGTCTGTAATTATGGCAATTTTGGTCACATTGAGGCTTTAAAAAGTAGTTAGTCAACATGAGGCACAATCCAAATGACATTTTGAATCAATTTTTCTACAGTCCAAAAAAATCAATTTTCTGATGAAAAATGATGACCCGTGACCTGTCGAAATTTCTCCAGATGGTCAGAAATGGAAATTATTTAATGTTTAATTTTTTGACTGCAAATGACTATTCCATGTAAATTATCACTTTTGGAACAAAAATAAGTGTGTTTAGAGTCACTTTAATGCCTGAAATTGGTCAATATAGAAGCTTCTGAATAGGAGAAAAAGTCTGTAATTATGGCAATTTTGGTCACATTGAGGCTTTAAAAAGTAGTTATTCAACATGAGGCGCATTCCAAATGACATTTTGAATCAATTTTTCTACAGTCCAAAAAATCTATTTTCTGATGAAAAACGATGACCCGTGACCTGTCAAAATTTCTCCAGATCGTCAGAAATGGAAATTTTTTAATGTTTAATTTTTTGACTGCAAATGACTATTCCATGTAAATTATCACTTTTGGAACAAAAATAAGTGTGTTTAGAGTCACTTTAATGCCTGAAATTGGTCGAAATAGAAGCTTCTGAATAGGAGAAAAAGTCTGTAATAATGGCAATTTTGGTCACATTGAGGCTTTAAAAAGTAGTTATTCAACACGAGGCACTATCCAAATGACATTTTTAATCAATTTTTCTACAGTCCAAAAAATCAATTTTCTGATGAAAAACGATGACCCTTGACCTGTCGAAATTTCTCCAGATGGTCAGAAATGGAAATTTTTTAATGTTTAATTTTTTGACTGCAAATGACTATTCCATGTGAATTATCACTTTTGGAACAAAGATAAGTGTGTTTAGAGTCACTTTAATGCCTGAAATTGGTCGAAATAGAAGCTTCTGAATAGGAGAAAATGTCTTTAAAAATGGCAATTTTCGTCACATTGAGGCTTTAAAAAGTAGTTATTCAACATGAGGCACAATCCAAATGACATTTTGAATCAATTTTTCTACAGTCCAAAAAAATCAATTTTCTGATGAAAAACGATGACCTGTGACCTGTTGAAATTTCTCCAGATGGTCAGAAATGGACATTTTTTAATGTTTCATTTTTTGACTGCAAATGACTATTCCATGTAAATTATCACTTTTGGAACAAAAACAAGTGTGCTTGGAGTCACTTTAATGCCTGAAATTGGTCGAAATAGAAGCTTCTGAATAGGAGAAAATGTCTGTATTAATGGCAATTTTGGTCACATTGAGGCTTCAAAAAGTAGTTATTCAACATGAGGCACAATCCAAATGACATTTTGAATAAATTTTTCTACAGTCCAAAAAATCAATTTTCTGATGAAAAACGATGACCCGTGACCTGTCGAAATTTCTCCAGATGGTCAGAAATGGAAATTTTTTTATGTTTAATTTTTTTACTGTAAATGACTATTCCATGTGAATTATCACTTTTGGAACAAAAACAAGTGTGTTTAGAGGCACTTTAATGCCTGAAATTGGTCGAAAAAGAAGCTTCTGAGTAGGAGAAAAAGTCTGTAATTATATCAATTTTGGTCACATTGAGGCTTTAAAAAGTAGTTATTCAACATGAGACGCATTCTAAATGACATTTTGAATCAATTTTTCTACAGTCCAAAAAATCTATTTTCTGATGAAAAACGATGACCCTTGACCTGTTGAAATTTCTCCAGATGGTCAGAAATGGAAATTTTTTAATGTTTAATTTTTTGACTGCAAATGACTATTCCATGTGAATTATCACTTTTGGAACAAAGATAAGTGTGTTTAGAGTCACTTTAATGCCTGAAATTGGTCGAAATAGAAGCTTCTGAATAGGAGAAAATGTCTTTAAAAATGGCAATTTTCGTCACATTGAGGCTTTAAAAAGTAGTTATTCAACATGAGGCACAATCCAAATGACATTTTGAATCAATTTTTCTACAATCCAAAAAAATCAATTTTCTGATGAAAAACGATGACCTGTGACCTGTTGAAATTTCTCCAGATGGTCAGAAATGGACATTTTTTAATGTTTCATTTTTTGACTGCAAATGACTATTCCATGTAAATTATCACTTTTGGAACAAAAACAAGTGTGCTTAGAGTCACTTTAATGCCTGAAATTGGTCGAAATAGAAGCTTCTGAATAGGAGAAACTGTCTGTATTAATGGCAATTTTGGTCACATTGAGGCTTCAAAAAGTAGTTATTCAACATGAGGCACATTCCAAATGACATTTTGAATCAATTTTTCTACAGTCCAAATATTCAGTTTTCTGATGAAAAACGATGACCCGTGACCAGTCAAAATTTCTCCAGATGGTCAGAAATGGAAATTTTTTAATGTTTAATTTTTTGACTGCAAATGACTATTCCATGTAAATTATCACTTTTGGAACAAAAATAAGTGTGTTTAGAGTCACTTTAATGCCTGAAATTGGTCGAAATAGAAGCTTCTGAATAGGAGAAAAAGTCTGTAATAATGGCAATTTTGGTCACATTGAGGCTTTAAAAAGTAGTTATTCAACACGAGGCACTATCCAAATGACATTTTTAATCAATTTTTCTACAGTCCAAAAAATCAATTTTCTGATGAAAAACGATGACCCTTGACCTGTCGAAATTTCTCCAGATGGTCAGAAATGGAAATTTTTTAATGTTTAATTTTTTGACTGCAAATGACTATTCCATGTGAATTATCACTTTTGGAACAAAGATAAGTGTGTTTAGAGTCACTTTAATGCCTGAAATTGGTCGAAATAGAAGCTTCTGAATAGGAGAAAATGTCTTTAAAAATGGCAATTTTCGTCACATTGAGGCTTTAAAAAGTAGTTATTCAACATGAGGCACAATCCAAATGACATTTTGAATCAATTTTTCTACAGTCCAAAAAAATCAATTTTCTGATGAAAAACGATGACCTGTGACCTGTTGAAATTTCTCCAGATGGTCAGAAATGGACATTTTTTAATGTTTCATTTTTTGACTGCAAATGACTATTCCATGTAAATTATCACTTTTGGAACAAAAACAAGTGTGCTTGGAGGAACTTTAATGCCTGAAATTGGTCGAAATAGAAGCTTCTGAATAGGAGAAAATGTCTTTAAAAATGGCAATTTTCGTCACATTGAGGCTTTAAAAAGTAGTTATTCAACATGAGGAACAATTCAAATGACATTTTGAATAAATTTTTCTACAGCCCAAAAACTCAATTTTCTGATGAAAAACGATGACCCGTGACCAGTCGAAATCTCTCCAGATGGTCAGAAATGGAAATTTTTTTATTTTAATTTTTTTTACTGTAAATGACTATTCCATGTGAATTATCACTTTTGGAATTAAAATAAGTGTGTTTAGAGTAAGTTTAATGACTGAAATTGGTCGAAAAAGAAACCTCTGAGTAGGAGAAAACGTCTGTAAAAATGGCAATTCTGGTCACATTGAGGCTTTAAAAAGTAGTTATTCAACATGAGGCACATTCCAAATGACATTTTGAATCAATTTTTCTACAGTCCAAACAATCAATTTTCTGATAAAAAACGATGACCCGTGACCAGTCGAAATTTCTCCAGATGGTCAGAAATGGAAATTTTTTAATGTTTAATTTTTTGACTGCACATGACTATTCCATGTAAATTATCACTTTTGGAACTAAAATAAATGTGTTTAGAATCACTTTAGTGCCTGAAATTGGTCAAAATAGAAGCTTCTGAATAGGAGAAAAAGTCTGTATTAATGGCAATTTTGGCCACATTTAAAAACATTTAAAAAGTAGTTATTCAACATGAGGCACATTCCAAATGACTTTTTAATCAATTTTTCTACAGTCCATAAAATCAATTTTTGTGATGAAAAACGATGACCCGTGACCTGTCGAAATTTCTCCAGATGGTCAGAAATGGAAATTATTTAATGTTTAATTTTTTGACTGCAAATGACTATTCCATGTAAATTATCACTTTTGGAACAAAAATAAGTGTGTTTAGAGTCACTTTAATGCCTGAAATTGGTCGAAATAGAAGCTTCTGAATAGGAGAAAAAGTCTGTAATTATGGCAATTTTGGTCACATTGAGGCTTTAAAAAGTAGTTATTCAACATGAGGCGCATTCCAAATGGCATTTTGAATAAATTTTTCTACAGTCCAAAAAATCTATTTTCTGATGAAAAACGATGACCCGTGACCTGTCAAAATTTCTCCAGATCGTCAGAAATGGAAATTTTTCAATGTTTAATTTTTTGACTGTAAATGACTATTCCATGTAAATTATCACTTTTGGAACAAAAATAAGTGTGTTTAGAGTCACTTTAATGCCTGAAATTGGTCGAAATAGAAGCTTCTGAATAGGAGAAAAAGTCTGTAATTATGGCAATTTTGGTCACATTGAGGCTTTAAAAAGTAGTTAGTCAACATGAGGCACAATCCAAATGACATTTTGAATCAATTTTTCTACAGTCCAAAAAAATCAATTTTCTGATGAAAAATGATGACCCGTGACCTGTCGAAATTTCTCCAGATGGTCAGAAATGGAAATTATTTAATGTTTAATTTTTTGACTGCAAATGACTATTCCATGTAAATTATCACTTTTGGAACAAAAATAAGTGTGTTTAGAGTCACTTTAATGCCTGAAATTGGTCGAAATAGAAGCTTCTGAATAGGAGAAAAAGTCTGTAATTATGGCAATTTTGGTCACATTGAGGCTTTAAAAAGTAGTTATTCAACATGAGGCGCATTCCAAATGACATTTTGAATCAATTTTTCTACAGTCCAAAAAATCTATTTTCTGATGAAAAACGATGACCCGTGACCTGTCAAAATTTCTCCAGATCGTCAGAAATGGAAATTTTTTAATGTTTAATTTTTTGACTGTAAATGACTATTCCATGTAAATTATCACTTTTGGAACAAAAATAAGTGTGTTTAGAGTCACTTTAATGCCTGAAATTGGTCGAAATAGAAGCTTCTGAATAGGAGAAAAAGTCTGTAATAATGGCAATTTTGGTCACATTGAGGCTTTAAAAAGTAGTTATTCAACACGAGGCACTATCCAAATGACATTTTTAATCAATTTTTCTACAGTCCAAAAAATCAATTTTCTGATGAAAAACGATGACCCTTGACCTGTCGAAATTTCTCCAGATGGTCAGAAATGGACATTTTTTAATGTTTCATTTTTTGACTGCAAATGACTATTCCATGTAAATTATCACTTTTGGAACAAAAACAAGTGTGCTTAGAGTCACTTTAATGCTTGAAATTGGTCGAAATAGAAGCTTCTGAATAGGAGAAAATGTCTTTAAAAATTGCAATTTTCGTCACATTGAGGCTTCAAAAAGTAGTTATTCAACATGAGGCACAATCCAAATGACATTTTGAATAAATTTTTCTACAGTCCAAAAAAATCAATTTTCTGATGAAAAACGATGACCCGTGACCTGTCGAAATTTCTCCAGATGGTCAGAAATGGAAATTTTTTTATGTTTAATTTTTTTACTGTAAATGACTATTCCATGTGAATTATCACTTTTGGAACAAAAACAAGTGTGTTTAGAGGCACTTTAATGCCTGAAATTGGTCGAAAAAGAAGCTTCTGAGTAGGAGAAAAAGTCTGTAATTATATCAATTTTGGTCACATTGAGGCTTTAAAAAGTAGTTATTCAACATGAGACGCATTCGAAATGACATTTTGAATCAATTTTTCTACAGTCTAAAAAATAAATTTTCTGATGAAAAACGATGACCCTTGACCTGTCGAAATTTCTCCAGATGGTCAGAAATGGAAATTTTTTAATGTTTAATTTTTTGACTGCAAATGACTATTCCATGTGAATTATCACTTTTGGAACAAAGATAAGTGTGTTTAGAGTCACTTTAATGCCTGAAATTGGTCGAAATAGAAGCTTCTGAATAGGAGAAAATGTCTTTAAAAATGGCAATTTTCGTCACATTGAGGCTTTCAAAAGTAGTTATTCAACATGAGGCACAATCCAAATGACATTTTGAATCAATTTTTCTACAGTCTAAAAAAATCAATTTTCTGATGAAAAACGATGACCTGTGACCTGTTGAAATTTCTCCAGATGGTCAGAAATGGACATTTTTTAATGTTTCATTTTTTGACTGCAAATGACTATTCCATGTAAATTATCACTTTTGGAACAAAAACAAGTGTGCTTAGAGTCACTTTAATGCCTGAAATTGGTCGAAATAGAAGCTTCTGAATAGGAGAAACTGTCTGTATTAATGGCAATTTTGGTCACATTGAGGCTTCAAAAAGTAGTTATTCAACATGAGGCACAATCCAAATGACATTTTGAATAAATTTTTCTACAGTCCAAAAAAATCAATTTTCTGATGAAAAACGATGACCCGTGACCTGTCGAAATTTCTCCAGATGGTCAGAAATGGAAATTTTTTTATGTTTAATTTTTTTACTGTAAATGACTATTCCATGTGAATTATCACTTTTGGAACAAAAACAAGTGTGTTTAGAGGCACTTTAATGCCTGAAATTGGTCGAAAAAGAAGCTTCTGAGTAGGAGAAAAAGTCTGTAATTATATCAATTTTGGTCACATTGAGGCTTTAAAAAGTAGTTATTCAACATGAGGCGCATTCTAAATGACATTTTGAATCAATTTTTCTACAGTCCAAAAAATCAATTTTCTGATGAAAAACGATGACCCGTGACCTGTCGAAATTTCTCCAGATTGTCAGAAATGGAATTTTTTTAATGTTTAGTTTTTTGACTGCAAATAACTATTCCATGTAAACTATCACTTTTGGAACTAAAATAAGTGTTTAGAGTCACTTTAATGCCTGAAATTGGTCAAAATAGAAGCTTCTGAATAGGAGCAAAAGTCTGTAATAATGGCAATTTTGGTCACATTGAAGCTTTAAAAAGTAGTTATTCAACATGAGGCACATTCCAAATGACATTTTTAATCAATTTTTCTACAGTCCAAAAAATCAATTTTCTGATGAAAAACGATGACCCGTGACCTCTCGAAATTTCTCCAGATGGTCAGAAATGGAAATATTTTAACGTTTAATTTTTTGACTGCAAATGACTATTCCATGTGAATTATCACTTTTGGAACTAAAATAAGTGTGTTTAGAGTAATTTTAATTACTGAAATTGGTCGAAAAAGAAGCTTCTGAGTAGGAGAAAATGTCTGTAAAAATGGCAATTTTGGTCACGTTGAGGCTTCAAAAAGTAGTTATTCAACATGAGGCACAATCCACATGACATTTTTAATCAATTTTTCTACAGTCCAAAAAATCAATTTTCTGATGAAAAACGATGACCCGTGACCTGTCGAAATTTCTCCAGATGGTCAGAAATGGAAATTTTTTAATGTTTAATTTTTTGACTGCAAATGACTATTCCATGTAAATTATCACTTTTGGAACAAAAATAAGTGTGTTTAGAGTCACTTTAATGCCTGAAATTGGTCGAAATAGAAGCTTCTAAATAGGAGAAAAAGTCTGTAATAATGGCAATTTTGGTCACATTGAGGTTTTAAAAAGTAGTTATTCAACATGAGGCACATTCCAAATGACATTTTGAATCAATTTTTCTACAGTCCAAAAAATCAATTTTCTGATGAAAAACGATGACCCGTGACCTGTCGAAATTTCTCCAGATGGTCAGGAATGGACATTTTTTAATGTTTATTTTTTTTTACTGTAAATGACTATTCCATGTGAATTATCACTTTTGGAACAAAAATAAGGGTGTTTAGAGTCACTTTAATGCCTGAAATTGGTC
This sequence comes from Triturus cristatus, assembly GCF_964204655.1. Lineage (NCBI taxonomy): Eukaryota > Metazoa > Chordata > Amphibia > Caudata > Salamandridae > Triturus > Triturus cristatus. Next base: position 890,069,966 of record NC_140593.1, read on the forward strand.
GAAATAGAAGCTTCTGAATAGGAGAAAATGTCTTTAAAAATGGCAATTTTCGTCACATTGAGGCTTTAAAAAGTAGTTTTTCAACATGAGGCACAATCCAAATGACATTTTGAATCAATTTTTCTACAGTCCAAAAAAATCAATTTTCTGATGAAAAACGATGACTTGTGACCTATTGAAATTTCTCCAGATGGTCAGAAATGGACATTTTTTAATGTTTCATTTTTTGACTGTAAATGACTATTCCATGTGAATTATCACTTTTGGAACAAAAACAAGTGTGTTTAGAGGCACTTTAATGCCTGAAATTGGTCGAAAAAGAAGCTTCTGAGTAGGAGAAAAAGTCTGTAATTATATCAATTTTGGTCACATTGAGGCTTTAAAAAGTAGTTATTCAACATGAGACGCATTCTAAATGACATTTTGAATCAATTTTTCTACAGTCCAGAAAATCAATTTTCTGATGAAAAACGATGACCCTTGACCTGTCGAAATTTCTCCAGATGGTCAGAAATGGAAATTTTTTAATGTTTAATTTTTTGACTGCAAATGACTATTCCATGTGAATTATCACTTTTGGAACAAAGATAAGTGTGTTTAGAGTCACTTTAATGCCTGAAATTGGTCGAAATAGAAGCTTCTGAATAGGAGAAAATGTCTTTAAAAATGGCAATTTTCGTCACATTGAGGCTTTAAAAAGTAGTTATTCAACATGAGGCACAATCCAAATGACATTTTGAATCAATTTTTCTACAATCCAAAAAAATCAATTTTCTGATGAAAAACGATGACCTGTGACCTGTTGAAATTTCTTCAGATGGTCAGAAATGGACATTTTTTAATAATTCATTTTTTGACTGCAAATGACTATTCCATGTAAATTATCACTTTTGGAACAAAAACAAGTGTGCTTAGAGTCACTTTAATGCCTGAAATTGGTCGAAATAGAAGCTTCTGAATAGGAGAAACTGTCTGTATTAATGGCAATTTTGGTCACATTGAGGCTTCAAAAAGTAGTTATTCAACATGAGGCACATTCCAAATGACATTTTGAATCAATTTTTCTACAGTCCAAATAATCAATTTTCTGATGAAAAACGATGACCCGTGACCAGTCAAAATTTCTCCAGATGGTCAGAAATGGAAATTTTTTAATGTTTAATTTTTTGACTGCATATGACTATTACATGTAAATTATCACTTTTGGAACTAAAATAAGTGTGTTTAGAATCACTTTAATGCCTGAAATTGGTCAAAATAGAAGCTTCTGAATAGGAGAAAAAGTCTGTATTAATGGCAATTTTGGCCACATTTAAAAACATTTAAAAAGTAGTTATTCAACATGAGGCACATTCCAAATGACATTTTTAATCAATTTTTCTACAGTCCATAAAATCAATTTTTGTGATGAAAAACGATGACCCGTGACCTGTCGAAATTTCTCCAGATGGTCAGTAATGGAAATTTTTTAATGTTTAATTTTTTGACTGCACATGACTATTCCATGTAAATTTTCACTTTTGGAACAAAAACAGGTGTGTTTAGAGTCACTTTAATGCCTGAAATTGGTCGAAATAGAAGCTTCTGAATAGGAGTAAATGTCTGTATTAATGGCAATTTTGGTCACATTGAGGCTTTAAAAAGTAGTTATTCAACATGAGACACATTCCAAATAAAATTTTGAATCAATTTTTCTACGGTCCAAAAAATCAATTTTCTGATGAAAAACGATGACCCGTGACCTGTCGAAATTTCTCCAGATGGTCAGAAATGGAAATTTTTTAATGTTTACATTTTTTTTCTGTAAATGACTATTCCATGTGAATTATCACTTTTGGAACAAAAATAAGGGTGTTTAGAGTCACTTTAATGCATGAAATTGGTCGAAATAGAAGCTTCTGAATAGGAGAAAATGTCTTTAAAAATGGCAATTTTCATCACATTGAGGCTTTAAAAAGTAGTCATTCAACATGAGGCGCATTCCAAATGACATTTTGAATCAATTTTTCTACAGTCCAAAAAAACAATTTTCTGATGAAAAACGATGCCCCGTGACCTGTCGAAATTTCTCCAGATCGTCAGAAATGGAAATTTTTCAATGTTTAATTTTTTGACTGCAAATGACTATTCCATGTAAATTATCACTTTTGGAACAAAAATAAGTGTGTTTAGAGTCACTTTAATGCCTGAAATTGGTCGAAATAGAAGCTTCTGAATAGGAGAAAAAGTCTGTAATTATGGCAATTTTGGTCACATTGAGGCTTTAAAAAGTAGTTATTCAACATGAGGCGCATTCCAAATGACATTTTGAATCAATTTTTCTACAGTCCAAAAAATCTATTTTCTGATGAAAAACGATGACCCGTGACCTGTCAAAATTTCTCCAGATCGTCAGAAATGGAAATTTTTCAATGTTTAATTTTTTGACTGCAAATGACTATTCCATGTAAATTATCACTTTTGGAACAAAAATAAGTGTGTTTAGAGTCACTTTAATGCCTGAAATTGGTCGAAATAGAAGCTTCTGAATAGGAGAAAAAGTCTGTAATTATGGCAATTTTGGTCACATTGAGGCTTTAAAAAGTAGTTAGTCAACATGAGGCACAATCCAAATGACATTTTGAATCAATTTTTCTACAGTCCAAAAAAATCAATTTTCTGATGAAAAATGATGACCCGTGACCTGTCGAAATTTCTCCAGATGGTCAGAAATGGAAATTATTTAATGTTTAATTTTTTGACTGCAAATGACTATTCCATGTAAATTATCACTTTTGGAACAAAAATAAGTGTGTTTAGAGTCACTTTAATGCCTGAAATTGGTCGAAATAGAAGCTTCTGAATAGGAGAAAAAGTCTGTAATTATGGCAATTTTGGTCACATTGAGGCTTTAAAAAGTAGTTATTCAACATGAGGCGCATTCCAAATGACATTTTGAATCAATTTTTCTACAGTCCAAAAAATCTATTTTCTGATGAAAAACGATGACCCGTGACCTGTCAAAATTTCTCCAGATCGTCAGAAATGGAAATTTTGTAATGTTTTATTTTTTGACTGCAAATGACTATTCCATGTAAATTATCACTTTTGGAACAAAAATAAGTGTGTTTAGAGTCACTTTAATGCCTGAAATTGGTCGAAATAGAAGCTTCTGAATAGGAGAAAAAGTCTGTAATAATGGCAATTTTGGTCACATTGAGGCTTTAAAAAGTAGTTATTCAACACGAGGCACATTCCAAATTACATTTTTAATCAATTTTTCTACAGTCCAAAAAATCAATTTTCTGATGAAAAACGATTTAACCTGTCGACCTGTCGAAATTTCTCCAGATGGTCAGAAATGGACATTTTTTTATGTTTACATTTTTTTTCTGTAAATGACTATTCCATGTGAATTATCACTTTTGGAACAAAAATAAGGGTGTTTAGAGTCACTTTAATGCCTGAAATTGGTCGAAATAGAAGCTTCTGAATAGGAGAAAAAGTCTGTAATAATGGCAATTTTGGTCACATTGAGGCTTTAAAAAGTAGTTATTCAACACGAGGCACATTCCAAATTACATTTTTAATCAATTTTTCTACAGTCCAAAAAATCAATTTTCTGATGAAAAACGATTTAACCTGTCGACCTGTCGAAATTTCTCCAGATGGTCAGAAATGGACATTTTTTTATGTTTACATTTTTTTTCTGTAAATGACTATTCCATGTGAATTATCACTTTTGGAACAAAAATAAGGGTGTTTAGAGTCACTTTAATGCCTGAAATTGGTCGAAATAGAAGCTTCTGAATAGGAGAAAATGTCTTTAAAAATGGCAATTTTTGTCACATTGAGGCTTTAAAAAGTAGTTATTCAACATGAGGCACAATTCAAATGACATTTTGAATAAATTTTTCTACAGCCCAAAAACTCAATTTTCTGATGAAAAACGATGACCCGTGACCTGTCGAAATCTCTCCAGATGGTCAGAAATGGAAATTTTTTTATTTTAATTTTTTTTACTGTAAATGACTATTCCATGTGAATTATCACTTTTGGAATTAAAATAAGTGTGTTTAGAGTAAGTTTAATGACTGAAATTGGTCGAAAAAGAAGCCTCTGAGTAGGAGAAAACGTCTGTAAAAATGGCAATTCTGGTCACATTGAGGCTTTAAAAAGTAGTTATTCAACATGAGGCACATTCCAAATGACATTTTGAATCAATTTTTCTACAGTCCATAAAATCAATTTTTGTGATGAAAAACGATGACCCGTGACCTGTCGAAATTTCTCCAGATGGTCAGAAATGGAAATTTTTTAATGTTTACATTTTTTTTCTGTAAATGACTATTCCATGTGAATTATCACTTTTGGAACAAAAATAAGGGTGTTTAGAGTCACTTTAATGCCTGAAATTGGTCGAAATAGAAGCCTCTGAATAGGAGAAAATGTCTTTAAAAATGGCAATTTTCATCACATTGAGGCTTTAAAAAGTAGTCATTCAACATGAGGCGCATTCCAAATGACATTTTGAATCAATTTTTCTACAGTCCAAAAAAACAATTTTCGGATGAAAAACGATGCCCCGTGACCTGTCGAAATTTCTCCAGATCGTCAGAAATGGAAATTTTTCAATGTTTAATTTTTTGACTGCAAATGACTATTCCATGTAAATTATCACTTTTGGAACAAAAATAAGTGTGTTTAGAGTCACTTTAATGCCTGAAATTGGTCGAAATAGAAGCTTCTGAATAGGAGAAAAAGTCTGTAATTATGGCAATTTTGGTCACATTGAGGCTTTAAAAAGTAGTTAGTCAACATGAGGCACAATCCAAATGACATTTTGAATCAATTTTTCTACAGTCCAAAAAAATCAATTTTCTGATGAAAAATGATGACCCGTGACCTGTCGAAATTTCTCCAGATGGTCAGAAATGGAAATTATTTAATGTTTAATTTTTTGACTGCAAATGACTATTCCATGTAAATTATCACTTTTGGAACAAAAATAAGTGTGTTTAGAGTCACTTTAATGCCTGAAATTGGTCGAAATAGAAGCTTCTGAATAGGAGAAAAAGTCTGTAATTATGGCAATTTTGGTCACATTGAGGCTTTAAAAAGTAGTTATTCAACATGAGGCGCATTCCAAATGACATTTTGAATCAATTTTTCTACAGTCCAAAAAAACAATTTTCTGATGAAAAACGATGCCCCGTGACCTGTCGAAATTTCTCCAGATCGTCAGAAATGGAAATTTTTCAATGTTTAATTTTTTGACTGCAAATGACTATTCCATGTAAATTATCAATTTTGGAACAAAAATAAGTGTGTTTAGAGTCACTTTAATGCCTGAAATTGGTCGAAATAGAAGCTTCTGAATAGGAGAAAAAGTCTGTAATTATGGCAATTTTGGTCACATTGAGGCTTTAAAAAGTAGTTAGTCAACATGAGGCACAATCCAAATGACATTTTGAATCAATTTTTCTACAGTCCAAAAAAATCAATTTTCTGATGAAAAATGATGACCCGTGACCTGTCGAAATTTCTCCAGATGGTCAGAAATGGAAATTATTTCATGTTTAATTTTTTGACTGCAAATGACTATTCCATGTAAATTATCACTTTTGGAACAAAAATAAGTGTGTTTAGAGTCACTTTAATGCCTGAAATTGGTCGAAATAGAAGCTTCTGAATAGGAGAAAAAGTCTGTAATTATGGCAATTTTGGTCACATTGAGGCTTTAAAAAGTAGTTATTCAACATGAGGCGCATTCCAAATGACATTTTGAATCAATTTTTCTACAGTCCAAAAAATCTATTTTCTGATGAAAAACGATGACCCGTGACCTGTCAAAATTTCTCCAGATCGTCAGAAATGGAAATTTTGTAATGTTTTATTTTTTGACTGCAAATGACTATTCCATGTAAATTATCACTTTTGGAACAAAAATAAGTGTGTTTAGAGTCACTTTAATGCCTGAAATTGGTCGAAATAGAAGCTTCTGAATAGGAGAAAAAGTCTGTAATAATGGCAATTTTGGTCACATTGAGGCTTTAAAAAGTAGTTATTCAACACGAGGCACATTCCAAATTACATTTTTAATAAATTTTTCTACAGTCCAAAAAATCAATTTTCTGATGAAAAACGATTTAACCTGTCGACCTGTCGAAATTTCTCCAGATGGTCAGAAATGGACATTTTTTTATGTTTACATTTTTTTTCTGTAAATGACTATTCCATGTGAATTATCACTTTTGGAACAAAAATAAGGGTGTTTAGAGTCACTTTAATGCCTGAAATTGGTCGAAATAGAAGCTTCTGAATAGGAGAAAATGTCTTTAAAAATGGCAATTTTCGTCACATTGAGGCTTTAAAAAGTAGTTATTCAACATGAGGCACAATTCAAATGACATTTTGAATAAATTTTTCTACAGCCCAAAAACTCAATTTTCTGATGAAAAACGATGACCCGTGACCTGTCGAAATCTCTCCAGATGGTCAGAAATGGAAATTTTTTTATTTTAATTTTTTTTACTGTAAATGACTATTCCATGTGAATTATCACCTTTGGAATTAAAATAAGTGTGTTTAGAGTAAGTTTAATGACTGAAATTGGTCGAAAAAGAAGCCTCTGAGTAGGAGAAAACGTCTGTAAAAATGGCAATTCTGGTCACATTGAGGCTTTAAAAAGTAGTTATTCAACATGAGGCACATTCCAAATGACATTTTGAATCAATTTTTCTACAGTCCATAAAATCAATTTTTGTGATGAAAAACGATGACCCGTGACCTGTCGAAATTTCTCCAGATGGTCAGAAATGGAAATTTTTTAATGTTTACATTTTTTTTCTGTAAATGACTATTCCATGTGAATTATCACTTTTGGAACAAAAATAAGGGTGTTTAGAGTCACTTTAATGCCTGAAATTGGTCGAAATAGAAGCCTCTGAATAGGAGAAAATGTCTTTAAAAATGGCAATTTTCATCACATTGAGGCTTTAAAAAGTAGTCATTCAACATGAGGCGCATTCCAAATGACATTTTGAATCAATTTTTCTACAGTCCAAAAAAACAATTTTCGGATGAAAAACGATGCCCTGTGACCTGTCGAAATTTCTGCAGATCGTCAGAAATGGAAATTTTTCAATGTTTAATTTTTTGACTGCAAATGACTATTCCATGTAAATTATCACTTTTGGAACAAAAATAAGTGTGTTTAGAGTCACTTTAATGCCTGAAATTGGTCGAAATAGAAGCTTCTGAATAGGAGAAAAAGTCTGTAATAATGGCAATTCTGGTCACATTGAGGCTTTAAAAAGTAGTTATTCAACATGAGGCACATTCCAAATGACATTTTGAATCAATTTTTCTACAGTCCAAACAATCAATTTTCTGATAAAAAACGATGACCCGTGACCAGTCGAAATTTCTCCAGATGGTCAGAAATGGAAATTTTTTAATGTTTAATTTTTTGACTGCACATGACTATTCCATGTAAATTATCACTTTTGGAACTAAAATAAATGTGTTTAGAATCACTTTAGTGCCTGAAATTGGTCAAAATAGAAGCTTCTGAATAGGAGAAAAAGTCTGTATTAATGGCAATTTTGGCCACATTTAAAAACATTTAAAAAGTAGTTATTCAACATGAGGCACATTCCAAATGACATTTTTAATCAATTTTTCTACAGTCCATAAAATCAATTTTTGTGATGAAAAACGATGACCCGTGACCTGTCGAAATTTCTCCAGATGGTCAGAAATGGAAATTTTTTAATGTTTACATTTTTTTTCTGTAAATGACTATTCCATGTGAATTATCACTTTTGGAACAAAAATAAGGGTGTTTAGAGTCACTTTAATGCCTGAAATTGGTCGAAATAGAAGCCTCTGAATAGGAGAAAATGTCTTTAAAAATGGCAATTTTCGTCACATTGAGGCTTTAAAAAGTAGTTATTCAACATGAGGGGCATTCCAAATTACATTTTGAATCAATTTTTCTACAGTCCAAAAAAACTATTTTCTGATGAAAAACGATGCCCCGTGACCTGTCGAAATTTCTCCAGATCGTCAGAAATGGAAATTTTTCAATGTTTAGTTTTTTGACTGCAAATGACTATTCCATGTAAATTATCACTTTTGGAACAAAAACAGGTGTGTTTAGAGTCACTTTAATACCTGAAATTGGTCGAAATAGAAGCTTCTGAATTGGAGAAAATGTCTGTATTAATGGCAATTTTGGTCACTTTGAGGCTTTAAAAAGTAGTTATTCAACATGAGGCACATTCCAAATGACATTTTGAATCAATTTTTCTACAGTCGAAAAAATCAATTTTCTGATGAAAAACGATGACCCGTGACCTGTCGAAATTTCTCCAGATGGTCAGAAATGGAAATTTTTTCATGTTTAAGTTTTTTTACTGTAAATGACCATTCCATGTGAATTGTCACTTTTGCACTTAAAATAAGTGTGTTTAGAGTAAGTTTAATGACTGAAATTGGTCGAAAAAGAAGCTTCTGAGTAGGAGAAATAGTCTGTAAAAATGGCAATTTTGGTCACATTGAGGCTTCAAAAAGTAGTTATTCAACATGAGGCACAATCCAAATGACATTTTGAATCAATTTTTCTACAGTCTAAAAAAATCAATTTTCTGATGAAAAATGATGACCCGTGACCTGTTGAAATTTCTCCAGATAGTCAGAAATGGAAATTATTTCATGTTTAATTTTTTGACTGCAAATGACTATTCCATGTAAATTATCACTTTTGGAACAAAAATTAGTGTGTTTAGAGTCACTTTAATGCCTGAAATTGGTCGAAATAGAAGCTTCTGAATAGGAGAAAAAGTCTGTAATTATGGCAATTTTGGTCACATTGAGGCTTTAAAAAGTAGTTATACAACATGAGGCATGTTCCAAATGACATTTTGAATCAATTTTTCTACAGTCCAAAAAACTCAATTTTCTGATGAAAAACGATGACCCGTGACCTGTCGAAATCTCTCCAGATGGTCAGAAATGGAAATTTTTTTATTTTAATTTTTTTTACTGTAAATGACCATTCCATGTGAATTGTCACTTTTGCACTTAAAATAAGTGTGTTTAGAGTAAGTTTAATGACTGAAATTGGTCGAAAAAGAAGCTTCTGAGTAGGAGAAAAAGTCTGTAAAAATGGCAATTTTCGTCACATTGAGGATTTAAAAAGTAGTCATTCAACATGAGGCGCATTCCAAATGACATTTTGAATCAATTTTTCTACAGTCCAAAAAAACAATTTTCTGATGAAAAACGATGCCCCGTGACCTGTCGAAATTTCTCCAGATCGTCAGAAATGGAAATTTTTCAATGTTTAATTTTTTGACTGCAAATGACTATTCCATGTAAATTATCACTTTTGGAACAAAAATAAGTGTGTTTAGAGTCACTTTAATGCCTGAAATTGGTCGAAATAGAAGCTTCTGAATAGGAGAAAAAGTCTGTAATTATGGCAATTTTGGTCACATTGAGGCTTTAAAAAGTAGTTATTCAACATGAGGCGCATTCCAAATGACATTTTGAATCAATTTTTCTACAGTCCAAAAAATCTATTTTCTGATGAAAAACGATGACCCGTGACCTGTCAAAATTTCTCCAGATCGTCAGAAATGGAAATTTTTCAATGTTTAATTTTTTGACTGCAAATGACTATTCCATGTAAATTATCACTTTTGGAACAAAAATAAGTGTGTTTAGAGTCACTTTAATGCCTGAAATTGGTCGAAATAGAAGCTTCTGAATAGGAGAAAAAGTCTGTAATTATGGCAATTTTGGTCACATTGAGGCTTTAAAAAGTAGTTAGTCAACATGAGGCACAATCCAAATGACATTTTGAATCAATTTTTCTACAGTCCAAAAAAATCAATTTTCTGATGAAAAATGATGACCCGTGACCTGTCGAAATTTCTCCAGATGGTCAGAAATGGAAATTATTTAATGTTTAATTTTTTGACTGCAAATGACTATTCCATGTAAATTATCACTTTTGGAACAAAAATAAGTGTGTTTAGAGTCACTTTAATGCCTGAAATTGGTCGAAATAGAAGCTTCTGAATAGGAGAAAAAGTCTGTAATTATGGCAATTTTGGTCACATTGAGGCTTTAAAAAGTAGTTATTCAACATGAGGCGCATTCCAAATGACATTTTGAATCAATTTTTCTACAGTCCAAAAAATCTATTTTCTGATGAAAAACGATGACCCGTGACCTGTCAAAATTTCTCCAGATCGTCAGAAATGGAAATTTTGTAATGTTTTATTTTTTGACTGCAAATGACTATTCCATGTAAATTATCACTTTTGGAACAAAAATAAGTGTGTTTAGAGTCACTTTAATGCCTGAAATTGGTCGAAATAGAAGCTTCTGAATAGGAGAAAAAGTCTGTAATAATGGCAATTTTGGTCACATTGAGGCTTTAAAAAGTAGTTATTCAACACGAGGCACATTCCAAATTACATTTTTAATCAATTTTTCTACAGTCCAAAAAATCAATTTTCTGATGAAAAACGATTTAACCTGTCGACCTGTCGAAATTTCTCCAGATGGTCAGAAATGGACATTTTTTTATGTTTACATTTTTTTTCTGTAAATGACTATTCCATGTGAATTATCACTTTTGGAACAAAAATAAGGGTGTTTAGAGTCACTTTAATGCCTGAAATTGGTCGAAATAGAAGCTTCTGAATAGGAGAAAAAGTCTGTAATAATGGCAATTTTGGTCACATTGAGGCTTTAAAAAGTAGTTATTCAACACGAGGCACATTCCAAATTACATTTTTAATCAATTTTTCTACAGTCCAAAAAATCAATTTTCTGATGAAAAACGATTTAACCTGTCGACCTGTCGAAATTTCTCCAGATGGTCAGAAATGGACATTTTTTTATGTTTACATTTTTTTTCTGTAAATGACTATTCCATGTGAATTATCACTTTTGGAACAAAAATAAGGGTGTTTAGAGTCACTTTAATGCCTGAAATTGGTCGAAATAGAAGCTTCTGAATAGGAGAAAATGTCTTTAAAAATGGCAATTTTTGTCACATTGAGGCTTTAAAAAGTAGTTATTCAACATGAGGCACAATTCAAATGACATTTTGAATAAATTTTTCTACAGCCCAAAAACTCAATTTTCTGATGAAAAACGATGACCCGTGACCTGTCGAAATCTCTCCAGATGGTCAGAAATGGAAATTTTTTTATTTTAATTTTTTTTACTGTAAATGACTATTCCATGTGAATTATCACTTTTGGAATTAAAATAAGTGTGTTTAGAGTAAGTTTAATGACTGAAATTGGTCGAAAAAGAAGCCTCTGAGTAGGAGAAAACGTCTGTAAAAATGGCAATTCTGGTCACATTGAGGCTTTAAAAAGTAGTTATTCAACATGAGGCACATTCCAAATGACATTTTGAATCAATTTTTCTACAGTCCATAAAATCAATTTTTGTGATGAAAAACGATGACCCGTGACCTGTCGAAATTTCTCCAGATGGTCAGAAATGGAAATTTTTTAATGTTTACATTTTTTTTCTGTAAATGACTATTCCATGTGAATTATCACTTTTGGAACAAAAATAAGGGTGTTTAGAGTCACTTTAATGCCTGAAATTGGTCGAAATAGAAGCCTCTGAATAGGAGAAAATGTCTTTAAAAATGGCAATTTTCATCACATTGAGGCTTTAAAAAGTAGTCATTCAACATGAGGCGCATTCCAAATGACATTTTGAATCAATTTTTCTACAGTCCAAAAAAACAATTTTCGGATGAAAAACGATGCCCCGTGACCTGTCGAAATTTCTCCAGATCGTCAGAAATGGAAATTTTTCAATGTTTAATTTTTTGACTGCAAATGACTATTCCATGTAAATTATCACTTTTGGAACAAAAATAAGTGTGTTTAGAGTCACTTTAATGCCTGAAATTGGTCGAAATAGAAGCTTCTGAATAGGAGAAAAAGTCTGTAATTATGGCAATTTTGGTCACATTGAGGCTTTAAAAAGTAGTTAGTCAACATGAGGCACAATCCAAATGACATTTTGAATCAATTTTTCTACAGTCCAAAAAAATCAATTTTCTGATGAAAAATGATGACCCGTGACCTGTCGAAATTTCTCCAGATGGTCAGAAATGGAAATTATTTAATGTTTAATTTTTTGACTGCAAATGACTATTCCATGTAAATTATCACTTTTGGAACAAAAATAAGTGTGTTTAGAGTCACTTTAATGCCTGAAATTGGTCGAAATAGAAGCTTCTGAATAGGAGAAAAAGTCTGTAATTATGGCAATTTTGGTCACATTGAGGCTTTAAAAAGTAGTTATTCAACATGAGGCGCATTCCAAATGACATTTTGAATCAATTTTTCTACAGTCCAAAAAAACAATTTTCTGATGAAAAACGATGCCCCGTGACCTGTCGAAATTTCTCCAGATCGTCAGAAATGGAAATTTTTCAATGTTTAATTTTTTGACTGCAAATGACTATTCCATGTAAATTATCAATTTTGGAACAAAAATAAGTGTGTTTAGAGTCACTTTAATGCCTGAAATTGGTCGAAATAGAAGCTTCTGAATAGGAGAAAAAGTCTGTAATTATGGCAATTTTGGTCACATTGAGGCTTTAAAAAGTAGTTAGTCAACATGAGGCACAATCCAAATGACATTTTGAATCAATTTTTCTACAGTCCAAAAAAATCAATTTTCTGATGAAAAATGATGACCCGTGACCTGTCGAAATTTCTCCAGATGGTCAGAAATGGAAATTATTTCATGTTTAATTTTTTGACTGCAAATGACTATTCCATGTAAATTATCACTTTTGGAACAAAAATAAGTGTGTTTAGAGTCACTTTAATGCCTGAAATTGGTCGAAATAGAAGCTTCTGAATAGGAGAAAAAGTCTGTAATTATGGCAATTTTGGTCACATTGAGGCTTTAAAAAGTAGTTATTCAACATGAGGCGCATTCCAAATGACATTTTGAATCAATTTTTCTACAGTCCAAAAAATCTATTTTCTGATGAAAAACGATGACCCGTGACCTGTCAAAATTTCTCCAGATCGTCAGAAATGGAAATTTTGTAATGTTTTATTTTTTGACTGCAAATGACTATTCCATGTAAATTATCACTTTTGGAACAAAAATAAGTGTGTTTAGAGTCACTTTAATGCCTGAAATTGGTCGAAATAGAAGCTTCTGAATAGGAGAAAAAGTCTGTAATAATGGCAATTTTGGTCACATTGAGGCTTTAAAAAGTAGTTATTCAACACGAGGCACATTCCAAATTACATTTTTAATAAATTTTTCTACAGTCCAAAAAATCAATTTTCTGATGAAAAACGATTTAACCTGTCGACCTGTCGAAATTTCTCCAGATGGTCAGAAATGGACATTTTTTTATGTTTACATTTTTTTTCTGTAAATGACTATTCCATGTGAATTATCACTTTTGGAACAAAAATAAGGGTGTTTAGAGTCACTTTAATGCCTGAAATTGGTCGAAATAGAAGCTTCTGAATAGGAGAAAATGTCTTTAAAAATGGCAATTTTCGTCACATTGAGGCTTTAAAAAGTAGTTATTCAACATGAGGCACAATTCAAATGACATTTTGAATAAATTTTTCTACAGCCCAAAAACTCAATTTTCTGATGAAAAACGATGACCCGTGACCTGTCGAAATCTCTCCAGATGGTCAGAAATGGAAATTTTTTTATTTTAATTTTTTTTACTGTAAATGACTATTCCATGTGAATTATCACCTTTGGAATTAAAATAAGTGTGTTTAGAGTAAGTTTAATGACTGAAATTGGTCGAAAAAGAAGCCTCTGAGTAGGAGAAAACGTCTGTAAAAATGGCAATTCTGGTCACATTGAGGCTTTAAAAAGTAGTTATTCAACATGAGGCACATTCCAAATGACATTTTGAATCAATTTTTCTACAGTCCATAAAATCAATTTTTGTGATGAAAAACGATGACCCGTGACCTGTCGAAATTTCTCCAGATGGTCAGAAATGGAAATTTTTTAATGTTTACATTTTTTTTCTGTAAATGACTATTCCATGTGAATTATCACTTTTGGAACAAAAATAAGGGTGTTTAGAGTCACTTTAATGCCTGAAATTGGTCGAAATAGAAGCCTCTGAATAGGAGAAAATGTCTTTAAAAATGGCAATTTTCATCACATTGAGGCTTTAAAAAGTAGTCATTCAACATGAGGCGCATTCCAAATGACATTTTGAATCAATTTTTCTACAGTCCAAAAAAACAATTTTCGGATGAAAAACGATGCCCTGTGACCTGTCGAAATTTCTGCAGATCGTCAGAAATGGAAATTTTTCAATGTTTAATTTTTTGACTGCAAATGACTATTCCATGTAAATTATCACTTTTGGAACAAAAATAAGTGTGTTTAGAGTCACTTTAATGCCTGAAATTGGTCGAAATAGAAGCTTCTGAATAGGAGAAAAAGTCTGTAATAATGGCAATTCTGGTCACATTGAGGCTTTAAAAAGTAGTTATTCAACATGAGGCACATTCCAAATGACATTTTGAATCAATTTTTCTACAGTCCAAACAATCAATTTTCTGATAAAAAACGATGACCCGTGACCAGTCGAAATTTCTCCAGATGGTCAGAAATGGAAATTTTTTAATGTTTAATTTTTTGACTGCACATGACTATTCCATGTAAATTATCACTTTTGGAACTAAAATAAATGTGTTTAGAATCACTTTAGTGCCTGAAATTGGTCAAAATAGAAGCTTCTGAATAGGAGAAAAAGTCTGTATTAATGGCAATTTTGGCCACATTTAAAAACATTTAAAAAGTAGTTATTCAACATGAGGCACATTCCAAATGACATTTTTAATCAATTTTTCTACAGTCCATAAAATCAATTTTTGTGATGAAAAACGATGACCCGTGACCTGTCGAAATTTCTCCAGATGGTCAGAAATGGAAATTTTTTAATGTTTACATTTTTTTTCTGTAAATGACTATTCCATGTGAATTATCACTTTTGGAACAAAAATAAGGGTGTTTAGAGTCACTTTAATGCCTGAAATTGGTCGAAATAGAAGCCTCTGAATAGGAGAAAATGTCTTTAAAAATGGCAATTTTCGTCACATTGAGGCTTTAAAAAGTAGTTATTCAACATGAGGGGCATTCCAAATTACATTTTGAATCAATTTTTCTACAGTCCAAAAAAACTATTTTCTGATGAAAAACGATGCCCCGTGACCTGTCGAAATTTCTCCAGATCGTCAGAAATGGAAATTTTTCAATGTTTAATTTTTTGACTGCAAATGACTATTCCATGTAAATTATCACTTTTGGAACAAAAACAGGTGTGTTTAGAGTCACTTTAATACCTGAAATTGGTCGAAATAGAAGCTTCTGAATTGGAGAAAATGTCTGTATTAATGGCAATTTTGGTCACTTTGAGGCTTTAAAAAGTAGTTATTCAACATGAGGCACATTCCAAATGACATTTTGAATCAATTTTTCTACAGTCGAAAAAATCAATTTTCTGATGAAAAACGATGACCCGTGACCTGTCGAAATTTCTCCAGATGGTCAGAAATGGAAATTTTTTCATGTTTAAGTTTTTTTACTGTAAATGACCATTCCATGTGAATTGTCACTTTTGCACTTAAAATAAGTGTGTTTAGAGTAAGTTTAATGACTGAAATTGGTCGAAAAAGAAGCTTCTGAGTAGGAGAAATAGTCTGTAAAAATGGCAATTTTGGTCACATTGAGGCTTCAAAAAGTAGTTATTCAACATGAGGCACAATCCAAATGACATTTTGAATCAATTTTTCTACAGTCTAAAAAAATCAATTTTCTGATGAAAAATGATGCGTGACCTGTTGAAATTTCTCCAGATAGTCAGAAATGGAAATTATTTAATGTTTAATTTTTTGACTGCAAATGACTATTCCATGTAAATTATCACTTTTGGAACAAAAATTAGTGTGTTTAGAGTCACTTTAATGCCTGAAATTGGTCGAAATAGAAGCTTCTGAATAGGAGAAAAAGTCTGTAATTATGGCAATTTTGGTCACATTGAGGCTTTAAAAAGTAGTTATACAACATGAGGCATGTTCCAAATGACATTTTGAATCAATTTTTCTACAGTCCAAAAAACTCAATTTTCTGATGAAAAACGATGACCCGTGACCTGTCGAAATCTCTCCAGATGGTCAGAAATGGAAATTTTTTTATTTTAATTTTTTTTACTGTAAATGACCATTCCATGTGAATTGTCACTTTTGCACTTAAAATAAGTGTGTTTAGAGTAAGTTTAATGACTGAAATTGGTCGAAAAAGAAGCTTCTGAGTAGGAGAAAAAGTCTGTAAAAATGGCAATTTTCGTCACATTGAGGATTTAAAAAGTAGTTATTCAACATGAGGCACAATCCAAATGACATTTTGAATCAATTTTTCTACAGTCCAAAAAATCAATTTTCTGATGAAAAACGATGACCTGTGACCTGTCGAAATTTCTCCAGATGGTCAGAAATGGAAATTTTTTCATGTTTAATTTTTTTACTGTAAATGACTATTCCATGTGAATTATCACTTTTGGAACTAAAATAAGTGTGTTTAGAATCACTTTAATGCCTGAAATTGGTCAAAATAGAAGCTTCTGAATAGGAGAAAAAGTCTGTATTAATGGCAATTTTGGCCGCATTTAAAAACATTTAAAAAGTAGTTATTCAACATGAGGCACATTCCAAATGACATTTTTAATCAATTTTTCTACAGTCCATAAAATCAATTTTTGTGATGAAAAACGATGACCCGTGACCTGTCGAAATTTCTCCAGATGGTCAGAAATGGAAATTTTTTCATGTTTAATTTTTGGACTGCACATGACTATTCCATGTAAATTATAACTTTTGGAACAAAAACAGGTGTGTTTAGAGTCACTTTAATGCCTGAAATTGGTCGAAATAGAAGCTTCTGAATAGGAGAAAAAGTCTGTAATAATGGCAATTCTGGTCACATTGAGGCTTTAAAAAGTAGTTATTCAACATGAGGCACATTCCAAATGACATTTTGAATCAATTTTTCTACAGTCCAAACAATCAATTTTCTGATAAAAAACGATGACCCGTGACCAGTCGAAATTTCTCCAGATGGTCAGAAATGGAAATTTTTTAATGTTTAATTTTTTGACTGCACATGACTATTCCATGTAAATTATCACTTTTGGAACTAAAATAAATGTGTTTAGAATCACTTTAGTGCCTGAAATTGGTCAAAATAGAAGCTTCTGAATAGGAGAAAAAGTCTGTATTAATGGCAATTTTGGCCACATTTAAAAACATTTAAAAAGTAGTTATTCAACATGAGGCACATTCCAAATGACATTTTTAATCAATTTTTCTACAGTCCATAAAATCAATTTTTGTGATGAAAAACGATGACCCGTGACCTGTCGAAATTTCTCCAGATGGTCAGAAATGGAAATTTTTTAATGTTTACATTTTTTTTCTGTAAATGACTATTCCATGTGAATTATCACTTTTGGAACAAAAATAAGGGTGTTTAGAGTCACTTTAATGCCTGAAATTGGTCGAAATAGAAGCCTCTGAATAGGAGAAAATGTCTTTAAAAATGGCAATTTTCGTCACATTGAGGCTTTAAAAAGTAGTTATTCAACATGAGGGGCATTCCAAATTACATTTTGAATCAATTTTTCTACAGTCCAAAAAAACTATTTTCTGATGAAAAACGATGCCCCGTGACCTGTCGAAATTTCTCCAGATCGTCAGAAATGGAAATTTTTCAATGTTTAATTTTTTGACTGCAAATGACTATTCCATGTAAATTATCACTTTTGGAACAAAAACAGGTGTGTTTAGAGTCACTTTAATACCTGAAATTGGTCGAAATAGAAGCTTCTGAATTGGAGAAAATGTCTGTATTAATGGCAATTTTGGTCACTTTGAGGCTTTAAAAAGTAGTTATTCAACATGAGGCACATTCCAAATGACATTTTGAATCAATTTTTCTACAGTCGAAAAAATCAATTTTCTGATGAAAAACGATGACCCGTGACCTGTCGAAATTTCTCCAGATGGTCAGAAATGGAAATTTTTTCATGTTTAAGTTTTTTTACTGTAAATGACCATTCCATGTGAATTGTCACTTTTGCACTTAAAATAAGTGTGTTTAGAGTAAGTTTAATGACTGAAATTGGTCGAAAAAGAAGCTTCTGAGTAGGAGAAATAGTCTGTAAAAATGGCAATTTTGGTCACATTGAGGCTTCAAAAAGTAGTTATTCAACATGAGGCACAATCCAAATGACATTTTGAATCAATTTTTCTACAGTCTAAAAAAATCAATTTTCTGATGAAAAATGATGACCCGTGACCTGTTGAAATTTCTCCAGATAGTCAGAAATGGAAATTATTTAATGTTTAATTTTTTGACTGCAAATGACTATTCCATGTAAATTATCACTTTTGGAACAAAAATTAGTGTGTTTAGAGTCACTTTAATGCCTGAAATTGGTCGAAATAGAAGCTTCTGAATAGGAGAAAAAGTCTGTAATTATGGCAATTTTGGTCACATTGAGGCTTTAAAAAGTAGTTATACAACATGAGGCATGTTCCAAATGACATTTTGAATCAATTTTTCTACAGTCCAAAAAACTCAATTTTCTGATGAAAAACGATGACCCGTGACCTGTCGAAATCTCTCCAGATGGTCAGAAATGGAAATTTTTTTATTTTAATTTTTTTTACTGTAAATGACCATTCCATGTGAATTGTCACTTTTGCACTTAAAATAAGTGTGTTTAGAGTAAGTTTAATGACTGAAATTGGTCGAAAAAGAAGCTTCTGAGTAGGAGAAAAAGTCTGTAAAAATGGCAATTTTCGTCACATTGAGGATTTAAAAAGTAGTTATTCAACATGAGGCACAATCCAAATGACATTTTGAATCAATTTTTCTACAGTCCAAAAAATCAATTTTCTGATGAAAAACGATGACCTGTGACCTGTCGAAATTTCTCCAGATGGTCAGAAATGGAAATTTTTTCATGTTTAATTTTTTTACTGTAAATGACTATTCCATGTGAATTATCACTTTTGGAACTAAAATAAGTGTGTTTAGAATCACTTTAATGCCTGAAATTGGTCAAAATAGAAGCTTCTGAATAGGAGAAAAAGTCTGTATTAATGGCAATTTTGGCCGCATTTAAAAACATTTAAAAAGTAGTTATTCAACATGAGGCACATTCCAAATGACATTTTTAATCAATTTTTCTACAGTCCATAAAATCAATTTTTGTGATGAAAAACGATGACCCGTGACCTGTCGAAATTTCTCCAGATGGTCAGAAATGGAAATTTTTTCATGTTTAATTTTTGGACTGCACATGACTATTCCATGTAAATTATAACTTTTGGAACAAAAACAGGTGTGTTTAGAGTCACTTTAATGCCTGAAATTGGTCGAAATAGAAGCTTCTGAATAGGAGTAAATGTCTGTATTAATGGCAATTTTGGTCACATTGAGGCTTTAAAAAGTAGTTATTCAACATGAGACACATTCCAAATAAAATTTTGAATCAATTTTACTACGGTCCAAAAAATCAATTTTCTGATGAAAAACGATGACCCGTGACCTGTCGAAATTTCTCCAGATGGTCAGAAATGGAAATTTTTTAATGTTTAAAGTTTTTTTACTGTCAATGACTATTCCATGTGAATTATCACTTTTGGAACAAAAATAAGTGTGTTTAGAGTCACTTTAATGCCTGAAATTGGTCGAAATAGAAGCTTCTGAATAGGAGAAAATGTCTGTATTAATGGCAATTTTGGTCACATTGAGGCTTCAAAAAGTAGTTATTCAACATGAGGCACAATCCAAATGACATTTTGAATTAATTTTTCTACAGTCCAAAAAAATCAATTTTCTATTGAAAAACGATGACCCGTGACCTGTCGAAATTTCTCCAGATGGCCAGAAATGGAAATTTTTTAATGTTTCATTTTTTGACTGCAAACGACTATTCCATGTAAATTATCACTTTTGGAACAAAAAAAAGTGTGTTTATAGTCACTTTAATGCTTGAAATTAGTCGAAATAGAAGCTTCTGAATAGGAGAAAATGTCTGTATTAATGGCAATTTTGGTCACATTGAGGCTTTAAAAAGTAGTTATTCAACATGAGGCACAATCCAAATGACATTTTGAATCAATTTTTCTACAGTCTAAAAAAATCAATTTTCTGATGAAAAATGATGACCCGTGACCTGTTGAAATTTCTCCAGATAGTCAGAAATGGAAATTATTTCATGTTTAATTTTTTGACTGCAAATGACTATTCCATGTAAATTATCACTTTTGGAACAAAAATAAGTGTGTTTAGAGTCACTTTAATGCCTGAAATTGGTCGAAATAGAAGCTTCTGAATAGGAGAAAAAGTCTGTAATAATGGCAATTTTGGTCACATTGAGGCTTTAAAAAGTAGTTATTCAACACGAGGCACATTCCAAATTACATTTTTAATAAATTTTTCTACAGTCCAAAAAATCAATTTTCTGATGAAAAACGATTTAACCTGTCGACCTGTCGAAATTTCTCCAGATGGTCAGAAATGGACATTTTTTTATGTTTACATTTTTTTTCTGTAAATGACTATTCCATGTGAATTATCACTTTTGGAACAAAAATAAGGGTGTTTAGAGTCACTTTAATGCCTGAAATTGGTCGAAATAGAAGCTTCTGAATAGGAGAAAATGTCTTTAAAAATGGCAATTTTCGTCACATTGAGGCTTTAAAAAGTAGTTATTCAACATGAGGCACAATTCAAATGACATTTTGAATAAATTTTTCTACAGCCCAAAAACTCAATTTTCTGATGAAAAACGATGACCCGTGACCTGTCGAAATCTCTCCAGATGGTCAGAAATGGAAATTTTTTTATTTTAATTTTTTTTACTGTAAATGACTATTCCATGTGAATTATCACCTTTGGAATTAAAATAAGTGTGTTTAGAGTAAGTTTAATGACTGAAATTGGTCGAAAAAGAAGCCTCTGAGTAGGAGAAAACGTCTGTAAAAATGGCAATTCTGGTCACATTGAGGCTTTAAAAAGTAGTTATTCAACATGAGGCACATTCCAAATGACATTTTGAATCAATTTTTCTACAGTCCATAAAATCAATTTTTGTGATGAAAAACGATGACCCGTGACCTGTCGAAATTTCTCCAGATGGTCAGAAATGGAAATTTTTTAATGTTTACATTTTTTTTCTGTAAATGACTATTCCATGTGAATTATCACTTTTGGAACAAAAATAAGGGTGTTTAGAGTCACTTTAATGCCTGAAATTGGTCGAAATAGAAGCCTCTGAATAGGAGAAAATGTCTTTAAAAATGGCAATTTTCATCACATTGAGGCTTTAAAAAGTAGTCATTCAACATGAGGCGCATTCCAAATGACATTTTGAATCAATTTTTCTACAGTCCAAAAAAACAATTTTCGGATGAAAAACGATGCCCTGTGACCTGTCGAAATTTCTGCAGATCGTCAGAAATGGAAATTTTTCAATGTTTAATTTTTTGACTGCAAATGACTATTCCATGAAAATTATCACTTTTGGAACAAAAATAAGTGTGTTTAGAGTCACTTTAATGCCTGAAATTGGTCGAAATAGAAGCTTCTGAATAGGAGAAAAAGTCTGTAATAATGGCAATTCTGGTCACATTGAGGCTTTAAAAAGTAGTTATTCAACATGAGGCACATTCCAAATGACATTTTGAATCAATTTTTCTACAGTCCAAACAATCAATTTTCTGATAAAAAACGATGACCCGTGACCAGTCGAAATTTCTCCAGATGGTCAGAAATGGAAATTTTTTAATGTTTAATTTTTTGACTGCACATGACTATTCCATGTAAATTATCACTTTTGGAACTAAAATAAATGTGTTTAGAATCACTTTAGTGCCTGAAATTGGTCAAAATAGAAGCTTCTGAATAGGAGAAAAAGTCTGTATTAATGGCAATTTTGGCCACATTTAAAAACATTTAAAAAGTAGTTATTCAACATGAGGCACATTCCAAATGACATTTTTAATCAATTTTTCTACAGTCCATAAAATCAATTTTTGTGATGAAAAACGATGACCCGTGACCTGTCGAAATTTCTCCAGATGGTCAGAAATGGAAATTTTTTAATGTTTACATTTTTTTTCTGTAAATGACTATTCCATGTGAATTATCACTTTTGGAACAAAAATAAGGGTGTTTAGAGTCACTTTAATGCCTGAAATTGGTCGAAATAGAAGCCTCTGAATAGGAGAAAATGTCTTTAAAAATGGCAATTTTCGTCACATTGAGGCTTTAAAAAGTAGTTATTCAACATGAGGGGCATTCCAAATTACATTTTGAATCAATTTTTCTACAGTCCAAAAAAACTATTTTCTGATGAAAAACGATGCCCCGTGACCTGTCGAAATTTCTCCAGATCGTCAGAAATGGAAATTTTTCAATGTTTAGTTTTTTGACTGCAAATGACTATTCCATGTAAATTATCACTTTTGGAACAAAAACAGGTGTGTTTAGAGTCACTTTAATACCTGAAATTGGTCGAAATAGAAGCTTCTGAATTGGAGAAAATGTCTGTATTAATGGCAATTTTGGTCACTTTGAGGCTTTAAAAAGTAGTTATTCAACATGAGGCACATTCCAAATGACATTTTGAATCAATTTTTCTACAGTCGAAAAAATCAATTTTCTGATGAAAAACGATGACCCGTGACCTGTCGAAATTTCTCCAGATGGTCAGAAATGGAAATTTTTTCATGTTTAAGTTTTTTTACTGTAAATGACCATTCCATGTGAATTGTCACTTTTGCACTTAAAATAAGTGTGTTTAGAGTAAGTTTAATGACTGAAATTGGTCGAAAAAGAAGCTTCTGAGTAGGAGAAATAGTCTGTAAAAATGGCAATTTTGGTCACATTGAGGCTTCAAAAAGTAGTTATTCAACATGAGGCACAATCCAAATGACATTTTGAATCAATTTTTCTACAGTCTAAAAAAATCAATTTTCTGATGAAAAATGATGACCCGTGACCTGTTGAAATTTCTCCAGATAGTCAGAAATGGAAATTATTTCATGTTTAATTTTTTGACTGCAAATGACTATTCCATGTAAATTATCACTTTTGGAACAAAAATTAGTGTGTTTAGAGTCACTTTAATGCCTGAAATTGGTCGAAATAGAAGCTTCTGAATAGGAGAAAAAGTCTGTAATTATGGCAATTTTGGTCACATTGAGGCTTTAAAAAGTAGTTATACAACATGAGGCATGTTCCAAATGACATTTTGAATCAATTTTTCTACAGTCCAAAAAACTCAATTTTCTGATGAAAAACGATGACCCGTGACCTGTCGAAATCTCTCCAGATGGTCAGAAATGGAAATTTTTTTATTTTAATTTTTTTTACTGTAAATGACCATTCCATGTGAATTGTCACTTTTGCACTTAAAATAAGTGTGTTTAGAGTAAGTTTAATGACTGAAATTGGTCGAAAAAGAAGCTTCTGAGTAGGAGAAAAAGTCTGTAAAAATGGCAATTTTCGTCACATTGAGGATTTAAAAAGTAGTCATTCAACATGAGGCGCATTCCAAATGACATTTTGAATCAATTTTTCTACAGTCCAAAAAAACAATTTTCTGATGAAAAACGATGCCCCGTGACCTGTCGAAATTTCTCCAGATCGTCAGAAATGGAAATTTTTCAATGTTTAATTTTTTGACTGCAAATGACTATTCCATGTAAATTATCACTTTTGGAACAAAAATAAGTGTGTTTAGAGTCACTTTAATGCCTGAAATTGGTCGAAATAGAAGCTTCTGAATAGGAGAAAAAGTCTGTAATTATGGCAATTTTGGTCACATTGAGGCTTTAAAAAGTAGTTATTCAACATGAGGCGCATTCCAAATGACATTTTGAATCAATTTTTCTACAGTCCAAAAAATCTATTTTCTGATGAAAAACGATGACCCGTGACCTGTCAAAATTTCTCCAGATCGTCAGAAATGGAAATTTTTCAATGTTTAATTTTTTGACTGCAAATGACTATTCCATGTAAATTATCACTTTTGGAACAAAAATAAGTGTGTTTAGAGTCACTTTAATGCCTGAAATTGGTCGAAATAGAAGCTTCTGAATAGGAGAAAAAGTCTGTAATTATGGCAATTTTGGTCACATTGAGGCTTTAAAAAGTAGTTAGTCAACATGAGGCACAATCCAAATGACATTTTGAATCAATTTTTCTACAGTCCAAAAAAATCAATTTTCTGATGAAAAATGATGACCCGTGACCTGTCGAAATTTCTCCAGATGGTCAGAAATGGAAATTATTTAATGTTTAATTTTTTGACTGCAAATGACTATTCCATGTAAATTATCACTTTTGGAACAAAAATAAGTGTGTTTAGAGTCACTTTAATGCCTGAAATTGGTCGAAATAGAAGCTTCTGAATAGGAGAAAAAGTCTGTAATTATGGCAATTTTGGTCACATTGAGGCTTTAAAAAGTAGTTATTCAACATGAGGCGCATTCCAAATGACATTTTGAATCAATTTTTCTACAGTCCAAAAAATCTATTTTCTGATGAAAAACGATGACCCGTGACCTGTCAAAATTTCTCCAGATCGTCAGAAATGGAAATTTTGTAATGTTTTATTTTTTGACTGCAAATGACTATTCCATGTAAATTATCACTTTTGGAACAAAAATAAGTGTGTTTAGAGTCACTTTAATGCCTGAAATTGGTCGAAATAGAAGCTTCTGAATAGGAGAAAAAGTCTGTAATAATGGCAATTTTGGTCACATTGAGGCTTTAAAAAGTAGTTATTCAACACGAGGCACATTCCAAATTACATTTTTAATCAATTTTTCTACAGTCCAAAAAATCAATTTTCTGATGAAAAACGATTTAACCTGTCGACCTGTCGAAATTTCTCCAGATGGTCAGAAATGGACATTTTTTTATGTTTACATTTTTTTTCTGTAAATGACTATTCCATGTGAATTATCACTTTTGGAACAAAAATAAGGGTGTTTAGAGTCACTTTAATGCCTGAAATTGGTCGAAATAGAAGCTTCTGAATAGGAGAAAAAGTCTGTAATAATGGCAATTTTGGTCACATTGAGGCTTTAAAAAGTAGTTATTCAACACGAGGCACATTCCAAATTACATTTTTAATCAATTTTTCTACAGTCCAAAAAATCAATTTTCTGATGAAAAACGATTTAACCTGTCGACCTGTCGAAATTTCTCCAGATGGTCAGAAATGGACATTTTTTTATGTTTACATTTTTTTTCTGTAAATGACTATTCCATGTGAATTATCACTTTTGGAACAAAAATAAGGGTGTTTAGAGTCACTTTAATGCCTGAAATTGGTCGAAATAGAAGCTTCTGAATAGGAGAAAATGTCTTTAAAAATGGCAATTTTTGTCACATTGAGGCTTTAAAAAGTAGTTATTCAACATGAGGCACAATTCAAATGACATTTTGAATAAATTTTTCTACAGCCCAAAAACTCAATTTTCTGATGAAAAACGATGACCCGTGACCTGTCGAAATCTCTCCAGATGGTCAGAAATGGAAATTTTTTTATTTTAATTTTTTTTACTGTAAATGACTATTCCATGTGAATTATCACTTTTGGAATTAAAATAAGTGTGTTTAGAGTAAGTTTAATGACTGAAATTGGTCGAAAAAGAAGCCTCTGAGTAGGAGAAAACGTCTGTAAAAATGGCAATTCTGGTCACATTGAGGCTTTAAAAAGTAGTTATTCAACATGAGGCACATTCCAAATGACATTTTGAATCAATTTTTCTACAGTCCATAAAATCAATTTTTGTGATGAAAAACGATGACCCGTGACCTGTCGAAATTTCTCCAGATGGTCAGAAATGGAAATTTTTTAATGTTTACATTTTTTTTCTGTAAATGACTATTCCATGTGAATTATCACTTTTGGAACAAAAATAAGGGTGTTTAGAGTCACTTTAATGCCTGAAATTGGTCGAAATAGAAGCCTCTGAATAGGAGAAAATGTCTTTAAAAATGGCAATTTTCATCACATTGAGGCTTTAAAAAGTAGTCATTCAACATGAGGCGCATTCCAAATGACATTTTGAATCAATTTTTCTACAGTCCAAAAAAACAATTTTCGGATGAAAAACGATGCCCCGTGACCTGTCGAAATTTCTCCAGATCGTCAGAAATGGAAATTTTTCAATGTTTAATTTTTTGACTGCAAATGACTATTCCATGTAAATTATCACTTTTGGAACAAAAATAAGTGTGTTTAGAGTCACTTTAATGCCTGAAATTGGTCGAAATAGAAGCTTCTGAATAGGAGAAAAAGTCTGTAATTATGGCAATTTTGGTCACATTGAGGCTTTAAAAAGTAGTTAGTCAACATGAGGCACAATCCAAATGACATTTTGAATCAATTTTTCTACAGTCCAAAAAAATCAATTTTCTGATGAAAAATGATGACCCGTGACCTGTCGAAATTTCTCCAGATGGTCAGAAATGGAAATTATTTAATGTTTAATTTTTTGACTGCAAATGACTATTCCATGTAAATTATCACTTTTGGAACAAAAATAAGTGTGTTTAGAGTCACTTTAATGCCTGAAATTGGTCGAAATAGAAGCTTCTGAATAGGAGAAAAAGTCTGTAATTATGGCAATTTTGGTCACATTGAGGCTTTAAAAAGTAGTTATTCAACATGAGGCGCATTCCAAATGACATTTTGAATCAATTTTTCTACAGTCCAAAAAAACAATTTTCTGATGAAAAACGATGCCCCGTGACCTGTCGAAATTTCTCCAGATCGTCAGAAATGGAAATTTTTCAATGTTTAATTTTTTGACTGCAAATGACTATTCCATGTAAATTATCAATTTTGGAACAAAAATAAGTGTGTTTAGAGTCACTTTAATGCCTGAAATTGGTCGAAATAGAAGCTTCTGAATAGGAGAAAAAGTCTGTAATTATGGCAATTTTGGTCACATTGAGGCTTTAAAAAGTAGTTAGTCAACATGAGGCACAATCCAAATGACATTTTGAATCAATTTTTCTACAGTCCAAAAAAATCAATTTTCTGATGAAAAATGATGACCCGTGACCTGTCGAAATTTCTCCAGATGGTCAGAAATGGAAATTATTTCATGTTTAATTTTTTGACTGCAAATGACTATTCCATGTAAATTATCACTTTTGGAACAAAAATAAGTGTGTTTAGAGTCACTTTAATGCCTGAAATTGGTCGAAATAGAAGCTTCTGAATAGGAGAAAAAGTCTGTAATTATGGCAATTTTGGTCACATTGAGGCTTTAAAAAGTAGTTATTCAACATGAGGCGCATTCCAAATGACATTTTGAATCAATTTTTCTACAGTCCAAAAAATCTATTTTCTGATGAAAAACGATGACCCGTGACCTGTCAAAATTTCTCCAGATCGTCAGAAATGGAAATTTTGTAATGTTTTATTTTTTGACTGCAAATGACTATTCCATGTAAATTATCACTTTTGGAACAAAAATAAGTGTGTTTAGAGTCACTTTAATGCCTGAAATTGGTCGAAATAGAAGCTTCTGAATAGGAGAAAAAGTCTGTAATAATGGCAATTTTGGTCACATTGAGGCTTTAAAAAGTAGTTATTCAACACGAGGCACATTCCAAATTACATTTTTAATAAATTTTTCTACAGTCCAAAAAATCAATTTTCTGATGAAAAACGATTTAACCTGTCGACCTGTCGAAATTTCTCCAGATGGTCAGAAATGGACATTTTTTTATGTTTACATTTTTTTTCTGTAAATGACTATTCCATGTGAATTATCACTTTTGGAACAAAAATAAGGGTGTTTAGAGTCACTTTAATGCCTGAAATTGGTCGAAATAGAAGCTTCTGAATAGGAGAAAATGTCTTTAAAAATGGCAATTTTCGTCACATTGAGGCTTTAAAAAGTAGTTATTCAACATGAGGCACAATTCAAATGACATTTTGAATAAATTTTTCTACAGCCCAAAAACTCAATTTTCTGATGAAAAACGATGACCCGTGACCTGTCGAAATCTCTCCAGATGGTCAGAAATGGAAATTTTTTTATTTTAATTTTTTTTACTGTAAATGACTATTCCATGTGAATTATCACCTTTGGAATTAAAATAAGTGTGTTTAGAGTAAGTTTAATGACTGAAATTGGTCGAAAAAGAAGCCTCTGAGTAGGAGAAAACGTCTGTAAAAATGGCAATTCTGGTCACATTGAGGCTTTAAAAAGTAGTTATTCAACATGAGGCACATTCCAAATGACATTTTGAATCAATTTTTCTACAGTCCATAAAATCAATTTTTGTGATGAAAAACGATGACCCGTGACCTGTCGAAATTTCTCCAGATGGTCAGAAATGGAAATTTTTTAATGTTTACATTTTTTTTCTGTAAATGACTATTCCATGTGAATTATCACTTTTGGAACAAAAATAAGGGTGTTTAGAGTCACTTTAATGCCTGAAATTGGTCGAAATAGAAGCCTCTGAATAGGAGAAAATGTCTTTAAAAATGGCAATTTTCATCACATTGAGGCTTTAAAAAGTAGTCATTCAACATGAGGCGCATTCCAAATGACATTTTGAATCAATTTTTCTACAGTCCAAAAAAACAATTTTCGGATGAAAAACGATGCCCTGTGACCTGTCGAAATTTCTGCAGATCGTCAGAAATGGAAATTTTTCAATGTTTAATTTTTTGACTGCAAATGACTATTCCATGTAAATTATCACTTTTGGAACAAAAATAAGTGTGTTTAGAGTCACTTTAATGCCTGAAATTGGTCGAAATAGAAGCTTCTGAATAGGAGAAAAAGTCTGTAATAATGGCAATTCTGGTCACATTGAGGCTTTAAAAAGTAGTTATTCAACATGAGGCACATTCCAAATGACATTTTGAATCAATTTTTCTACAGTCCAAACAATCAATTTTCTGATAAAAAACGATGACCCGTGACCAGTCGAAATTTCTCCAGATGGTCAGAAATGGAAATTTTTTAATGTTTAATTTTTTGACTGCACATGACTATTCCATGTAAATTATCACTTTTGGAACTAAAATAAATGTGTTTAGAATCACTTTAGTGCCTGAAATTGGTCAAAATAGAAGCTTCTGAATAGGAGAAAAAGTCTGTATTAATGGCAATTTTGGCCACATTTAAAAACATTTAAAAAGTAGTTATTCAACATGAGGCACATTCCAAATGACATTTTTAATCAATTTTTCTACAGTCCATAAAATCAATTTTTGTGATGAAAAACGATGACCCGTGACCTGTCGAAATTTCTCCAGATGGTCAGAAATGGAAATTTTTTAATGTTTACATTTTTTTTCTGTAAATGACTATTCCATGTGAATTATCACTTTTGGAACAAAAATAAGGGTGTTTAGAGTCACTTTAATGCCTGAAATTGGTCGAAATAGAAGCCTCTGAATAGGAGAAAATGTCTTTAAAAATGGCAATTTTCGTCACATTGAGGCTTTAAAAAGTAGTTATTCAACATGAGGGGCATTCCAAATTACATTTTGAATCAATTTTTCTACAGTCCAAAAAAACTATTTTCTGATGAAAAACGATGCCCCGTGACCTGTCGAAATTTCTCCAGATCGTCAGAAATGGAAATTTTTCAATGTTTAATTTTTTGACTGCAAATGACTATTCCATGTAAATTATCACTTTTGGAACAAAAACAGGTGTGTTTAGAGTCACTTTAATACCTGAAATTGGTCGAAATAGAAGCTTCTGAATTGGAGAAAATGTCTGTATTAATGGCAATTTTGGTCACTTTGAGGCTTTAAAAAGTAGTTATTCAACATGAGGCACATTCCAAATGACATTTTGAATCAATTTTTCTACAGTCGAAAAAATCAATTTTCTGATGAAAAACGATGACCCGTGACCTGTCGAAATTTCTCCAGATGGTCAGAAATGGAAATTTTTTCATGTTTAAGTTTTTTTACTGTAAATGACCATTCCATGTGAATTGTCACTTTTGCACTTAAAATAAGTGTGTTTAGAGTAAGTTTAATGACTGAAATTGGTCGAAAAAGAAGCTTCTGAGTAGGAGAAATAGTCTGTAAAAATGGCAATTTTGGTCACATTGAGGCTTCAAAAAGTAGTTATTCAACATGAGGCACAATCCAAATGACATTTTGAATCAATTTTTCTACAGTCTAAAAAAATCAATTTTCTGATGAAAAATGATGACCCGTGACCTGTTGAAATTTCTCCAGATAGTCAGAAATGGAAATTATTTAATGTTTAATTTTTTGACTGCAAATGACTATTCCATGTAAATTATCACTTTTGGAACAAAAATTAGTGTGTTTAGAGTCACTTTAATGCCTGAAATTGGTCGAAATAGAAGCTTCTGAATAGGAGAAAAAGTCTGTAATTATGGCAATTTTGGTCACATTGAGGCTTTAAAAAGTAGTTATACAACATGAGGCATGTTCCAAATGACATTTTGAATCAATTTTTCTACAGTCCAAAAAACTCAATTTTCTGATGAAAAACGATGACCCGTGACCTGTCGAAATCTCTCCAGATGGTCAGAAATGGAAATTTTTTTATTTTAATTTTTTTTACTGTAAATGACCATTCCATGTGAATTGTCACTTTTGCACTTAAAATAAGTGTGTTTAGAGTAAGTTTAATGACTGAAATTGGTCGAAAAAGAAGCTTCTGAGTAGGAGAAAAAGTCTGTAAAAATGGCAATTTTCGTCACATTGAGGATTTAAAAAGTAGTTATTCAACATGAGGCACAATCCAAATGACATTTTGAATCAATTTTTCTACAGTCCAAAAAATCAATTTTCTGATGAAAAACGATGACCTGTGACCTGTCGAAATTTCTCCAGATGGTCAGAAATGGAAATTTTTTCATGTTTAATTTTTTTACTGTAAATGACTATTCCATGTGAATTATCACTTTTGGAACTAAAATAAGTGTGTTTAGAATCACTTTAATGCCTGAAATTGGTCAAAATAGAAGCTTCTGAATAGGAGAAAAAGTCTGTATTAATGGCAATTTTGGCCGCATTTAAAAACATTTAAAAAGTAGTTATTCAACATGAGGCACATTCCAAATGACATTTTTAATCAATTTTTCTACAGTCCATAAAATCAATTTTTGTGATGAAAAACGATGACCCGTGACCTGTCGAAATTTCTCCAGATGGTCAGAAATGGAAATTTTTTCATGTTTAATTTTTGGACTGCACATGACTATTCCATGTAAATTATAACTTTTGGAACAAAAACAGGTGTGTTTAGAGTCACTTTAATGCCTGAAATTGGTCGAAATAGAAGCTTCTGAATAGGAGAAAAAGTCTGTAATAATGGCAATTCTGGTCACATTGAGGCTTTAAAAAGTAGTTATTCAACATGAGGCACATTCCAAATGACATTTTGAATCAATTTTTCTACAGTCCAAACAATCAATTTTCTGATAAAAAACGATGACCCGTGACCAGTCGAAATTTCTCCAGATGGTCAGAAATGGAAATTTTTTAATGTTTAATTTTTTGACTGCACATGACTATTCCATGTAAATTATCACTTTTGGAACTAAAATAAATGTGTTTAGAATCACTTTAGTGCCTGAAATTGGTCAAAATAGAAGCTTCTGAATAGGAGAAAAAGTCTGTATTAATGGCAATTTTGGCCACATTTAAAAACATTTAAAAAGTAGTTATTCAACATGAGGCACATTCCAAATGACATTTTTAATCAATTTTTCTACAGTCCATAAAATCAATTTTTGTGATGAAAAACGATGACCCGTGACCTGTCGAAATTTCTCCAGATGGTCAGAAATGGAAATTTTTTAATGTTTACATTTTTTTTCTGTAAATGACTATTCCATGTGAATTATCACTTTTGGAACAAAAATAAGGGTGTTTAGAGTCACTTTAATGCCTGAAATTGGTCGAAATAGAAGCCTCTGAATAGGAGAAAATGTCTTTAAAAATGGCAATTTTCGTCACATTGAGGCTTTAAAAAGTAGTTATTCAACATGAGGGGCATTCCAAATTACATTTTGAATCAATTTTTCTACAGTCCAAAAAAACTATTTTCTGATGAAAAACGATGCCCCGTGACCTGTCGAAATTTCTCCAGATCGTCAGAAATGGAAATTTTTCAATGTTTAATTTTTTGACTGCAAATGACTATTCCATGTAAATTATCACTTTTGGAACAAAAACAGGTGTGTTTAGAGTCACTTTAATACCTGAAATTGGTCGAAATAGAAGCTTCTGAATTGGAGAAAATGTCTGTATTAATGGCAATTTTGGTCACTTTGAGGCTTTAAAAAGTAGTTATTCAACATGAGGCACATTCCAAATGACATTTTGAATCAATTTTTCTACAGTCGAAAAAATCAATTTTCTGATGAAAAACGATGACCCGTGACCTGTCGAAATTTCTCCAGATGGTCAGAAATGGAAATTTTTTCATGTTTAAGTTTTTTTACTGTAAATGACCATTCCATGTGAATTGTCACTTTTGCACTTAAAATAAGTGTGTTTAGAGTAAGTTTAATGACTGAAATTGGTCGAAAAAGAAGCTTCTGAGTAGGAGAAATAGTCTGTAAAAATGGCAATTTTGGTCACATTGAGGCTTCAAAAAGTAGTTATTCAACATGAGGCACAATCCAAATGACATTTTGAATCAATTTTTCTACAGTCTAAAAAAATCAATTTTCTGATGAAAAATGATGACCCGTGACCTGTTGAAATTTCTCCAGATAGTCAGAAATGGAAATTATTTAATGTTTAATTTTTTGACTGCAAATGACTATTCCATGTAAATTATCACTTTTGGAACAAAAATTAGTGTGTTTAGAGTCACTTTAATGCCTGAAATTGGTCGAAATAGAAGCTTCTGAATAGGAGAAAAAGTCTGTAATTATGGCAATTTTGGTCACATTGAGGCTTTAAAAAGTAGTTATACAACATGAGGCATGTTCCAAATGACATTTTGAATCAATTTTTCTACAGTCCAAAAAACTCAATTTTCTGATGAAAAACGATGACCCGTGACCTGTCGAAATCTCTCCAGATGGTCAGAAATGGAAATTTTTTTATTTTAATTTTTTTTACTGTAAATGACCATTCCATGTGAATTGTCACTTTTGCACTTAAAATAAGTGTGTTTAGAGTAAGTTTAATGACTGAAATTGGTCGAAAAAGAAGCTTCTGAGTAGGAGAAAAAGTCTGTAAAAATGGCAATTTTCGTCACATTGAGGATTTAAAAAGTAGTTATTCAACATGAGGCACAATCCAAATGACATTTTGAATCAATTTTTCTACAGTCCAAAAAATCAATTTTCTGATGAAAAACGATGACCTGTGACCTGTCGAAATTTCTCCAGATGGTCAGAAATGGAAATTTTTTCATGTTTAATTTTTTTACTGTAAATGACTATTCCATGTGAATTATCACTTTTGGAACTAAAATAAGTGTGTTTAGAATCACTTTAATGCCTGAAATTGGTCAAAATAGAAGCTTCTGAATAGGAGAAAAAGTCTGTATTAATGGCAATTTTGGCCGCATTTAAAAACATTTAAAAAGTAGTTATTCAACATGAGGCACATTCCAAATGACATTTTTAATCAATTTTTCTACAGTCCATAAAATCAATTTTTGTGATGAAAAACGATGACCCGTGACCTGTCGAAATTTCTCCAGATGGTCAGAAATGGAAATTTTTTCATGTTTAATTTTTGGACTGCACATGACTATTCCATGTAAATTATAACTTTTGGAACAAAAACAGGTGTGTTTAGAGTCACTTTAATGCCTGAAATTGGTCGAAATAGAAGCTTCTGAATAGGAGTAAATGTCTGTATTAATGGCAATTTTGGTCACATTGAGGCTTTAAAAAGTAGTTATTCAACATGAGACACATTCCAAATAAAATTTTGAATCAATTTTACTACGGTCCAAAAAATCAATTTTCTGATGAAAAACGATGACCCGTGACCTGTCGAAATTTCTCCAGATGGTCAGAAATGGAAATTTTTTAATGTTTAAAGTTTTTTTACTGTCAATGACTATTCCATGTGAATTATCACTTTTGGAACAAAAATAAGTGTGTTTAGAGTCACTTTAATGCCTGAAATTGGTCGAAATAGAAGCTTCTGAATAGGAGAAAATGTCTGTATTAATGGCAATTTTGGTCACATTGAGGCTTCAAAAAGTAGTTATTCAACATGAGGCACAATCCAAATGACATTTTGAATTAATTTTTCTACAGTCCAAAAAAATCAATTTTCTATTGAAAAACGATGACCCGTGACCTGTCGAAATTTCTCCAGATGGCCAGAAATGGAAATTTTTTAATGTTTCATTTTTTGACTGCAAACGACTATTCCATGTAAATTATCACTTTTGGAACAAAAAAAAGTGTGTTTATAGTCACTTTAATGCTTGAAATTAGTCGAAATAGAAGCTTCTGAATAGGAGAAAATGTCTGTATTAATGGCAATTTTGGTCACATTGAGGCTTTAAAAAGTAGTTATTCAACATGAGGCACAATCCAAATGACATTTTGAATCAATTTTTCTACAGTCCAAAAAAATCAATTTTCTAATGAAAAATGATGACCCGTGACCTGTCGAAATTTCTCCAGATGGTCAGAAATGGAAATTATTTAATGTTTAATTTTTTGACTGCAAATGACTATTCCATGTAAATTATCACTTTTGGAACAAAAATAAGTGTGTTTAGAGTCACTTTAATGCCTGAAATTGGTCGAAATAGAAGCTTCTGAATAGGAGAAAAAGTCTGTAATTATGGCAATTTTGGTCACAATGAGGCTTTAAAAAGTAGTTATTCAACATGAGGCGCATTCCAAATGACATTTTGAATCAATTTTTCTACAGTCCAAAAAAATCTATTTTCTGATGAAAAACGATGACCCGTGACCTGTCAAAATTTCTCCAGATCGTCAGAAATGGAAATTTTTTAATGTTTAATTTTTTGACTGCAAATGACTATTCCATGTAAATTATCACTTTTGGAACAAAAATAAGTGTGTTTAGAGTCACTTTAATGCCTGAAATTGGTCGAAAAAGAAGCTTCTGAATAGGAGAAAAAGTCTGTAATAATGGCAATTTTGGTCACATTGAGGCTTTAAAAAGTAGTTATTCAACATGAGGAACATTCCAAATTACATTTTTAATCAATTTTTCTACAGTCCAAAAAATCAATTTTCTGATGAAAAACGATGACCCGTGACCTGTCGAAATTTCTCCAGATGGTCAGAAATGGAAATTTTTTAATGTTTAATTTTTTGACTGCACATGACTATTCCATGTAAATTATCACTTTTGGAACAAAAATAAGTGTGTTTAGAGTCACTTTAATGCCTGAAATTGGTCGAAATAAAAGCTTCTGCATAGGATAAAAAGTCTGTAATAATGGCAATTTTGTTCACATTGAGGCTTTAAAAAGTAGTTATTCAACATGAGGCACATTCCAAATTACATTTTTAATCAATTTTTCTACAGTCCAAAAAATCAATTTTCTGATGAAAAACGATGACCCGTGACCTGTCGAAATTTCTCCAGATGGTCAGAAATGGAAATTTTTTTATGTTTACATTTTTTTTCTGTAAATGACTATTCCATGTGAATTATCACTTTTGGAACAAAAATAGGGGTGTTTAGAGTCACTTTAATGCCTGAAATTGGTCGAAATAGAATCTTCTGAATAGGAGAAAATGTCTTTAAAAATGGCAATTTTCATCACATTGAGGCTTTAAAAAGTAGTTATTCAACATGAGGCACAATTCAAATGACATTTTGAATCAATTTTTCTACAGCCCAAAAACTCAATTTTCTGATGAAAAACGATGACCCGTGACCTGTCGAAATTTCTCCAGATGGTCAGAAATGGAAATTTTTTAATTTAAATTTTTTTTACTCTAAATGACTATTCCATGTGAATTATCACTTTTGGAATTAAAATAAGTGTGTTTAGAGTAAGTTTAATGACTGAAATTGGTCGAAAAAGAAGCCTCTGAGTAGGAGAAAACGTCTGTAAAAATGGCAATTCTGGTCACATTGAGGCTTTAAAAAGTAGTTATTCAACATGAGGCGCATTCCAAATTACATTTTGAATCAATTTTTCTACAGTCCCAAAAAACTATTTTCTGATGAAAAACGATGCCCCGTGACCTGTCGAAATTTCTCGAGATGGTCAGAAATGGAAATTTTTTCATGTTTAATTTTTTTACTGTAAATGACCATTCCATGTGAATTGTCACTTTTGCACTTAAAATAAGTGTGTTTAGAGTAAGTTTAATGACTGAAATTGGTCGAAAAAGAAGCTTCTGAGTAGGAGAAAATGTCTGTATTAATGGCAATTTTGGTCACATTGAGGCTTCAAAAAGTAGTTATTCAACATGAGGCACAATCCAAATGACATTTTGAATTAATTTTTCTACAGTCCAAAAAAATCAATTTTCTATTGAAAAACGATGACCCGTGACCTGTCGAAATTTCTCCAGATGGTCAGAAATGGAAATTTTTTAATGTTTCATTTTTTGACTGCAAACGACTATTCCATGTAAATTATCACTTTTGGAACAAAAAAAAGTGTGTTTATAGTCACTTTAATGCTTGAAATTAGTCGAAATAGAAGCTTCTGAATAGGAGAAAATGTCTGTATTAATGGCAATTTTGGTCACATTAAGGCTTTAAAAAGTAGTTATTAAACATGAGGCACAATCCAAATGACATTTTGAATCAAATTTTTCTACAGTCCAAAATAATCAATTTTCTGATGAAAAACGATGACCCGTGACCTGTCGAAATTTCTCCAGATGGTCAGAAATGGAAATTTTTCAATGTTTAATTTTTTTACTGCAAATGACTATTCCATGTAAATTATCACTTTTGGAACAAAAACAGGTGTGTTTAGAGTCACTTTAATACCTGAAATTGGTCGAAATAGAAGCTTCTGAATTGGAGAAAATGTCTGTATTAATGGCTATTTTGGTCACTTTGAGGCTTTAAAAAGTAGTTATTCAACATGAGGCACATTCCAAATGACATTTTGAATCAATTTTTCTACAGTCCAAAAAATCAATTTTCTGATGAAAAACGATGACCCGTGACCTGTCGAAATTTCTCCAGATGGTCAGAAATGGAAATTTTTTCATGTTTAATTTTTTTACTGTAAATGACCATTCCATGTGAATTGTCACTTTTGCACTTAAAATAAGTGTGTTTAGAGTAAGTTTAATGACTGAAATTGGTCGAAAAAGAAGCTTCTGAGTAGGAGAAAAAGTCTGTAAAAATGGCAATTTTGGTCACATTGAGGCTTCAAAAAGTAGTTATTCAACATGAGGCACAATCCAAATGACATTTTGAATCAATTTTTCTACAGTCTAAAAAAATCAATTTTCTGATGAAAAATGATGACCCGTGACCTGTTGAAATTTCTCCAGATGGTCAGAAATGGAAATTTTTTCATGTTTAATTTTTTGACTGCACATGACTATTCCATGTAAATTATCACTTTTGGAACAAAAACAGGTGTGTTTAGAGTCACTTTAATGCCTGAAATTGGTCGAAATAGAAGCTTCTGAATAGGAGTAAATGTCTGTATTAATGGCAATTTTGGTCACATTGAGGCTTTAAAAAGTAGTTATTCAACATGAGACACATTCCAAATAAAATTTTGAATCAATTTTACTACGGTCCAAAAAATCAATTTTCTGATGAAAAACGATGACCCGTGACCTGTCGAAATTTCTCCAGATGGTCAGAAATGGAAATTTTTTAATGTTTAAAGTTTTTTTACTGTCAATGACTATTCCATGTGAATTATCACTTTTGGAACAAAAATAAGTGTGTTTAGAGTCACTTTAATGCCTGAAATTGGTCGAAATAGAAGCTTCTGAATAGGAGAAAATGTCTGTATTAATGGCAATTTTGGTCACATTGAGGCTTCAAAAAGTAGTTATTCAACATGAGGCACAATCCAAATGACATTTTGAATCAATTTTTCTGCAGTCCAAAAAATCAATTTTCTGATGAAAAACGATGACCTGTGACCTGTCGAAATTTCTCCAGATGGTCAGAAATGGAAATTTTTTCATGTTTAATTTTTTTACTGTAAATGACTATTCCATGTGAATTATCACTTTTGGAACTAAAATAAGTGTGTTTAGAATCACTTTAATGCCTGAAATTGGTCAAAATAGAAGCTTCTGAATAGGAGAAAAAGTCTGTATTAATGGCAATTTTGGCCGCATTTAAAAACATTTAAAAAGTAGTTATTCAACATGAGGCACATTCCAAATGACATTTTTAATCAATTTTTCTACAGTCCATAAAATCACATTTTGTGATGAAAAACGATGACCCGTGACCTGTCGAAATTTCTCCAGATGGTCAGAAATGGAAATTTTTTCATGTTTAATTTTTTGACTGCACATGACTATTCCATGTAAATTATCACTTTTGGAACAAAAACAGGTGTGTTTAGAGTCACTTTAATGCCTGAAATTGGTCGAAATAGAAGCTTCTGAATAGGAGTAAATGTCTGTATTAATGGCAATTTTGGTCACATTGAGGCTTTAAAAAGTAGTGATTCAACATGAGACACATTCCAAATAAAATTTTGAATCAATTTTACTACGGTCCAAAAAATCAATTTTCTGATGAAAAACGATGACCCGTGACCTGTCGAAATTTCTCCAGATGGTCAGAAATGGAAATTTTTTAATGTTTAAAGTTTTTTTACTGTCAATGACTATTCCATGTGAATTATCACTTTTGGAACAAAAATAAGTGTGTTTAGAGTCACTTTAATGCCTGAAATTGGTCGAAATAGAAGCTTCTGAATAGGAGAAAATGTCTGTATTAATGGCAATTTTGGTCACATTGAGGCTTCAAAAAGTAGTTATTCAACATGAGGCACAATCCAAATGACATTTTGAATTAATTTTTCTACAGTCCAAAAAAATCAATTTTCTATTGAAAAATGATGACCCGTGACCTGTCGAAATTTCTCCAGATGGCCAGAAATGGAAATTTTTTAATGTTTCATTTTTTGACTGCAAACGACTATTCCATGTAAATTATCACTTTTGGAACAAAAAA
Organism: Triturus cristatus; assembly: GCF_964204655.1. NCBI lineage: Eukaryota > Metazoa > Chordata > Amphibia > Caudata > Salamandridae > Triturus > Triturus cristatus. Next base: position 890,109,207 of record NC_140593.1, read on the forward strand.
AAGTGTGTTTATAGTCACTTTAATGCTTGAAATTAGTCGAAATAGAAGCTTCTGAATAGGAGAAAATGTCTGTATTAATGGCAATTTTGGTCACATTGAAGCTTTAAAAAGTAGTTATTAAACATGAGGCACAATCCAAATGACATTTTGAATCAAATTTTTCTACAGTCCAAAAAAATCAATTTTCTGATGAAAAACGATGACCCGTGACCTGTCGAAATTTCTCCAGATGGTCAGAAATGGAAATTTTTTAATGTTTAATTTTTTTACTGCAAATGACTATTCCATGTAAATTATCACTTTTGGAAAAAAACAAGTATGTTTAGAGTCACTTTAATGCCTGAAGTTGGTCGAAATAGAAGCTTCTGAATAGGAGAAAAAGTCTGTAATTATGGCAATTTTGGTCACATTGAGGCTTTAAAAAGTAGTTATTCAACATGAGGCGCATTCCAAATGACATTTTGAATCAATTTTTCTACAGTCCAAAAAAATCTATTTTCTGATGAAAAACGATGACCCGTGACCTGTCAAAATTTCTCCAGATCGTCAGAAATGGAAATTTTTTAATGTTTAATTTTTTGACTGCAAATGACTATTCCATGTAAATTATCACTTTTGGAACAAAAATAAGTGTGTTTAGAGTCACTTTAATGCCTGAAATTGGTCGAAAAAGAAGCTTCTGAATAGGAGAAAAAGTCTGTAATAATGGCAATTTTGGTCACATTGAGGCTTTAAAAAGTAGTTATTCAACATGAGGCACATTCCAAATTACATTTTTAATCAATTTTTCTACAGTCCAAAAAATCAATTTTCTGATGAAAAACGATGACCCGTGACCTGTCGAAATTTCTCCAGATGGTCAGAAATGGAAATTTTTTAATGTTTAATTTTTTAACTGCACATGACTATTCCATGTAAATTATCACTTTTGGAACAAAAATAAGTGTGTTTAGAGTCACTTTAATGCCTGAAATTGGTCGAAATAAAAGCTTCTGCATAGGATAAAAAGTCTGTAATAATGGCAATTTTGGTCACATTGAGGCTTTAAAAAGTAGTTATTCAACATGAGGCACATTCCAAATTACATTTTTAATCAATTTTTCTACAGTCCAAAAAATCAATTTTCTGATGAAAAACGATGACCCGTGACCTGTCGAAATTTCTCCAGATGGTCAGAAATGGAAATTTTTTTATGTTTACATTTTTGTTTTCTGTAAATGACTATTCCATGTGAATTATCACTTTTGGAACAAAAATAAGGGTGTTTAGAGTCACTTTAATGCCTGAAATTGGTCGAAATAGAAGCTTCTGAATAGGAGAAAATGTCTTTAAAAATGGCAATTTTCATCACATTGAGGCTTTGAAAAGTAGTTATTCAACATGAGGCACAATTCAAATGACATTTTGAATCAATTTTTCTACAGCCCAAAAACTCAATTTTCTGATGAAAAACGATGACCCGTGACCTGTCGAAATTTCTCCAGATGGTCAGAAATGGAATTTTTTTCATTTTAAATTTTTGTACTCTAAATGACTATTCCATGTGAATTATCACTTTTGGAATTAAAATAAGTGTGTTTAGAGTAAGTTTAATGACTGAAATTGGTCAAAAAAGAAGCCTCTGAGTAGGAGAAAATGTCTGTAAAAATGGCAATTCTGGTCACATTGAGGCTTTAAAAAGTAGTTATTCAACATGAGGCACATTCCAAATGACATTTTGAATCAATTTTTCTACAGTCCAAACAATCAATTTTCTGATGAAAAACGATGACCCGTGACCAGTCAAAATTTCTCCAGATGGTCAGAAATGGAAATTTTTTAATGTTTAATTTTTTGACTGCATATGACTATTACATGTAAATTATCACTTTTGGAACTAAAATAAGTGTGTTTAGAATCACTTTAATGCCTGAAATTGGTCAAAATAGAAGCTTCTGAATAGGAGAAAAAGTCTGTATTAATGGCAATTTTGGCCACATTTAAAAACATTTAAAAAGTAGTTATTCAACATGAGGCACATTCCAAATGACATTTTTAATCAATTTTTCTACAGTCCATAAAATCAATTTTTGTGATGAAAAACGATGACCCGTGACCTGTCGACATTTCTCCAGATGGTCAGAAATGGAAATTTTTTAATGTTTAATTTTTTGACTGCACATGACTATTCCATGTAAATTTTCACTTTTGGAACAAAAACAGGTGTGTTTAGAGTCACTTTAATGCCTGAAATTGGTCGAAATAGAAGCTTCTGAATAGGAGTAAATGTCTGTATTAATGGCAATTTTGGTCACATTGAGGCTTTAAAAAGTAGTTATTCAACATGAGACACATTCCAAATAAAATTTTGAATCAATTTTTCTACGGTCCAAAAAATCAATTTTCTGATGAAAAACGATGACCCGTGACCTGTCGAAATTTCTCCAGATGGTCAGAAATGGAAATTTTTTAATGTTTACATTTTTTTTCTGTAAATGACTATTCCATGTGAATTATCACTTTTGGAACAAAAATAAGGGTGTTTAGAGTCACTTTAATGCCTGAAATTGGTCGAAATAGAAGCTTCTGAATAGGAGAAAATGTCTTTAAAAATGGCAATTTTCATCACATTGAGGCTTTAAAAAGTAGTCATTCAACATGAGGCGCATTCCAAATGACATTTTTAATCAATTTTTCTACAGTCCATAAAATCAATTTTTGTGATGAAAAACGATGACCTGTGACCTGTCGGAATTTCTCCAGATGGTCAGAAATGGAAATTTTTTCATGTTTAATTTTTTGACTGCACATGACTATTCCATGTAAATTATCACTTTTGGAACAAAAACAGGTGTGTTTAGAGTCACTTTAATGCCTGAAATTGGTCGAAATAGAAGCTTCTGAATAGGAGTAAATGTCTGTATTAATGGCAATTTTGGTCACATTGAGGCTTTAAAAAGTAGTTATTCAACATGAGACACATTCAAAATAAAATTTTGAATCAATTTTTCTACGGTCCAAAAAATCAATTTTCTAATGAAAAACGATGACCCGTGACCTGTTGAAATTTCTCCAGATGGTCAGAAATGGAAATTTTTTAATGTTTACATTTTTTTTCTGTAAATGACTATTCCATGTGAATTATCACTTTTGGAACAAAAATAAGGGTGTTTAGAGTCACTTTAATGCCTGAAATTGGTCAAAATAGAAGCTTCTGAATAGGAGAAAATGTCTTTAAAAATGGCAATTTTCGTCACATTGAGGCTTTAAAAAGTAGTCATTCAACATGAGGCGCATTCCAAATGACATTTTTAATCAATTTTTCTACAGTCCATAAAATCTATTTTTGTGATGAAAAACGATGACCCGTGACCTGTCGAAATTTCTCCAGATGGTCAGAAATGGAAATTTTTTCATGTTTAATTTTTTTACTGTAAATGACTATTCCATGTGAATTATCACTTTTGGAACTAAAATAAGTGTGTTTAGAATCACTTTAATGCCTGAAATTGGTCAAAATAGAAGCTTCTGAATAGGAGAAAAAGTCTGTATTAATGGCAATTTTGGCCGCATTTAAAAACATTTAAAAAGTAGTTATTCAACATGAGGCACATTCCAAATGACATTTTTAATCAATTTTTCGACAGTCCATAAAATCACATTTTGTGATGAAAAACGATGACCCGTGACCTGTCGAAATTTCTCCAGATGGTCAGAAATGGAAATTTTTTCATGTTTAATTTTTTGACTGCACATGACTATTCCATGTAAATTATCACTTTTGGAACAAAAACAGGTGTGTTTAGAGTCACTTTAATGCCTGAAATTGGTCGAAATAGAAGCTTCTGAATAGGAGTAAATGTCTGTATTAATGGCAATTTTGGTCACATTGAGGCTTTAAAAAGTAGTTATTCAACATGAGACACATTCCAAATAAAATTTTGAATCAATTTTACTACGGTCCAAAAAATCAATTTTCTGATGAAAAACGATGACCCGTGACCTGTCGAAATTTCTCCAGATGGTCAGAAATGGAAATTTTTTAATGTTTAAAGTTTTTTTACTGTCAATGACTATTCCATGTGAATTATCACTTTTGGAACAAAAATAAGTGTGTTTAGAGTCACTTTAATGCCTGAAATTGGTCGAAATAGAAGCTTCTGAATAGGAGAAAATGTCTGTATTAATGGCAATTTTGGTCACATTGAGGCTTCAAAAAGTAGTTATTCAACATGAGGCACAATCCAAATGACATTTTGAATTAATTTTTCTACAGTCCAAAAAAATCAATTTTTTATTGAAAAACTATGACCCGTGACCTGTCGAAATTTCTCCAGATGGCCAGAAATGGAAATTTTTTAATGTTTCATTTTTTGACTGCAAACGACTATTCCATGTAAATTATCACTTTTGGAACAAAAAAAAGTGTGTTTATAGTCACTTTAATGCTTGAAATTAGTCGAAATAGAAGCTTCTGAATAGGAGAAAATGTCTGTATTAATGGCAATTTTGGTCACATTGAGGCTTTAAAAAGTAGTTATTCAACATGAGGCACAATCCAAATGACATTGTGAATCAATTTTTCTACAGTCCAAAAAAATCAATTTTCTAATGAAAAATGATGACCCGTGACCTGTCGAAATTTCTCCAGATGGTCAGAAATGGAAATTATTTAATGTTTAATTTTTTGACTGCAAATGACTATTCCATGTAAATTATCACTTTTGGAACAAAAATAAGTGTGTTTAGAGTCACTTTAATGCCTGAAATTGGCCGAAATAGAAGCTTCTGAATTGAAGAAAAAGTCTGTAATTATGGCAATTTTGGTCACATTGAGGCTTTAAAAAGTAGTTATTCAACATGAGGCGCATTCCAAATGACATTTTGAATCAATTTTTCTACAGTCCAAAAAAATCTATTTTCTGATGAAAAACGATGACCCGTGACCTGTCAAAATTTCTCCAGATCGTCAGAAATGGAAATTTTTTAATGTTTAATTTTTTGACTGCAAATGACTATTCCATGTAAATTATCACTTTTGGAACAAAAAGAAGTGTGTTTAGAGTCACTTTAATGCCTGAAATTGGTCGAAAAAGAAGCTTCTGAATAGGAGAAAAAGTCTGTAATAATGGCAATTTTGGTCACATTGAGGCTTTAAAAAGTAGTTATTCAACATGAGGCACATTCCAAATTACATTTTTAATCAATTTTTCTACAGTCCAAAAAATCAATTTTCTGATGAAAAACGATGACCCGTGACCTGTCGAAATTTCTCCAGATGGTCAGAAATGGAAATTTTTTAATGTTTAATTTTTTGACTGCACATGACTATTCCATGTAAATTATCACTTTTGGAACAAAAATAAGTGTGTTTAGAGTCACTTTAATGCCTGAAATTGGTCGAAATAAAAGCTTCTGCATAGGATAAAAAGTCTGTAATAATGGCAATTTTGTTCACATTGAGGCTTTAAAAAGTAGTTATTCAACATGAGGCACATTCCAAATTACATTTTTAATCAATTTTTCTACAGTCCAAAAAATCCATTTTCTGATGAAAAACGATGACCCGTGACCTGTCGAAATTTCTCCAGATGGTCAGAAATGGAAATTTTTTAATTTAAATTTTTTTTACTCTAAATGACTATTCCATGTGAATTATCACTTTTGGAATTAAAATAAGTGTGTTTAGAGTAAGTTTAATGACTGAAATTGGTCGAAAAAGAAGCCTCTGAGTAGGAGAAAACGTCTGTAAAAATGGCAATTCTGGTCACATTGAGGCTTTAAAAAGTAGTTATTCAACATGAGGCGCATTCCAAATTACATTTTGAATCAATTTTTCTACAGTCAAAAAAAACTATTTTCTGATGAAAAACGATGCCCCGTGACCTGTCGAAATTTCTCCAGATGGTCAGAAATGGAAATTTTTTCATGTTTAATTTTTTTACTGTAAATGACCATTCCATGTGAATTGTCACTTTTGCACTTAAAATAAGTGTGTTTAGAGTAAGTTTAATGACTGAAATTGGTCGAAAAAGAAGCTTCTGAGTAGGAGAAAATGTCTGTATTAATGGCAATTTTGGTCACATTGAGGCTTCAAAAAGTAGTTATTCAACATGAGGCACAATCCAAATGACATTTTGAATTAATTTTTCTACAGTCCAAAAAAATCAATTTTCTATTGAAAAACGATGACCCGTGACCTGTCGAAATTTCTCCAGATGGTCAGAAATGGAAATTTTTTAATGTTTCATTTTTTGACTGCAAACGACTATTCCATGTAAATTATCACTTTTGGAACAAAAAAAAGTGTGTTTATAGTCACTTTAATGCTTGAAATTAGTCGAAATAGAAGCTTCTGAATAGGAGAAAATGTCTGTATTAATGGCAATTTTGGTCACATTGAGGCTTTAAAAAGTAGTTATTAAACATGAGGCACAATCCAAATGACATTTTGAATCAAATTTTTCTACAGTCCAAAATCATCAATTTTCTGATGAAAAACGATGACCCGTGACCTGTCGAAATTTCTCCAGATGGTCAGAAATGGAAATTTTTCAATGTTTAATTTTTTTACTGCAAATGACTATTCCATGTAAATTATCACTTTTGGAACAAAAACAGGTGTGTTTAGAGTCACTTTAATACCTGAAATTGGTCGAAATAGAAGCTTCTGAATTGGAGAAAATGTCTGTATTAATGGCTATTTTGGTCACTTTGAGGCTTTAAAAAGTAGTTATTCAACATGAGGCACATTCCAAATGACATTTTGAATCAATTTTTCTACAGTCCAAAAAATCAATTTTCTGATGAAAAACGATGACCCGTGACCTGTCGAAATTTCTCCAGATGGTCAGAAATGGAAATTTTTTCATGTTTAATTTTTTTACTGTAAATGACCATTCCATGTGAATTGTCACTTTTGCACTTAAAATAAGTGTGTTTAGAGTAAGTTTAATGACTGAAATTGGTCGAAAAAGAAGCTTCTGAGTAGGAGAAAAAGTCTGTAAAAATGGCAATTTTGGTCACATTGAGGCTTCAAAAAGTAGTTATTCAACATGAGGCACAATCCAAATGACATTTTGAATCAATTTTTCTACAGTCTAAAAAAATCAATTTTCTGATGAAAAATGATGACCCGTGACCTGTTGAAATTTCTCCAGATAGTCAGAAATGGAAATTATTTCATGTTTAATTTTTTGACTGCAAATGACTATTCCATGTAAATTATCACTTTTGGAACAAAAATAAGTGTGTTTAGAGTCACTTTAATGCCTGAAATTGGTCGAAATAGAAGCTTCTGAATAGGAGAAAATGTCTTTAAAAATGGCAATTTTCGTCACATTGAGGATTTAAAAAGTAGTTATTCAACATGAGGCACAATCCAAATGACATTTTGAATCAATTTTTCTACAGTCCAAAAAATCAATTTTCTGATGAAAAACGATGACCTGTGACCTGTCGAAATTTCTCCAGATGGTCAGAAATGGAAATTTTTTCATGTTTAATTTTTTTACTGTAAATGACTATTCCATGTGAATTATCACTTTTGGAACTAAAATAAGTGTGTTTAGAATCACTTTAATGCCTGAAATTGGTCAAAATAGAAGCTTCTGAATAGGAGAAAAAGTCTGTATTAATGGCAATTTTGGCCGCATTTAAAAACATTTAAAAAGTAGTTATTCAACATGAGGCACATTCCAAATGACATTTTTAATCAATTTTTCTACAGTCCATAAAATCACATTTTGTGATGAAAAACGATGACCCGTGACCTGTCGAAATTTCTCCAGATGGTCAGAAATGGAAATTTTTTCATGTTTAATTTTTTGACTGCACATGACTATTCCATGTAAATTATCACTTTTGGAACAAAAACAGGTGTGTTTAGAGTCACTTTAATGCCTGAAATTGGTCGAAATAGAAGCTTCTGAATAGGAGTAAATGTCTGTATTAATGGCAATTTTGGTCACATTGAGGCTTTAAAAAGTAGTTATTCAACATGAGACACATTCCAAATAAAATTTTGAATCAATTTTACTACGGTCCAAAAAATCAATTTTCTGATGAAAAACGATGACCCGTGACCTGTCGAAATTTCTCCAGATGGTCAGAAATGGAAATTTTTTAATGTTTAAAGTTTTTTTACTGTCAATGACTATTCCATGTGAATTATCACTTTTGGAACAAAAATAAGTGTGTTTAGAGTCACTTTAATGCCTGAAATTGGTCGAAATAGAAGCTTCTGAATAGGAGAAAATGTCTGTATTAATGGCAATTTTGGTCACATTGAGGCTTCAAAAAGTAGTTATTCAACATGAGGCACAATCCAAATGACATTTTGAATTAATTTTTCTACAGTCCAAAAAAATCAATTTTCTATTGAAAAACGATGACCCGTGACCTGTCGAAATTTCTCCAGATGGCCAGAAATGGAAATTTTTTAATGTTTCATTTTTTGACTGCAAACGACTATTCCATGTAAATTATCACTTTTGGAACAAAAAAAAGTGTGTTTATAGTCACTTTAATGCTTGAAATTAGTCGAAATAGAACCTTCTGAATAGGAGAAAATGTCTTTAAAAATGGCAATTTTCGTCACATTGAGGCTTTAAAAAGTAGTTTTTCAACATGAGGCACAATCCAAATGACATTTTGAATCAATTTTTCTACAGTCCAAAAAATCAATTTTCTGATGAAAAACGATGACCTGTGACCTGTTGAAATTTCTCCAGATGGTCAGAAATGGACATTTTTTAATGTTTCATTTTTTGACTGCAAATGACTATTCCATGTAAATTATCACTTTTGGAAAAAAACAAGTATGTTTAGAGTCACTTTAATGCCTGAAGTTGGTCGAAATAGAAGCTTCTGAATAGGAGAAAAAGTCTGTAATTATGGCAATTTTGGTCACATTGAGGCTTTAAAAAGTAGTTATTCAACATGAGGCGCATTCCAAATGACATTTTGAATCAATTTTTCTACAGTCCAAAAAAATCTATTTTCTGATGAAAAACGATGACCCGTGACCTGTCAAAATTTCTCCAGATCGTCAGAAATGGAAATTTTTTAATGTTTAATTTTTTGACTGCAAATGACTATTCCATGTAAATTATCACTTTTGGAACAAAAATAAGTGTGTTTAGAGTCACTTTAATGCCTGAAATTGGTCGAAAAAGAAGCTTCTGAATAGGAGAAAAAGTCTGTAATAATGGCAATTTTGGTCACATTGAGGCTTTAAAAAGTAGTTATTCAACATGAGGCACATTCCAAATTACATTTTTAATCAATTTTTCTACAGTCCAAAAAATCAATTTTCTGATGAAAAACGATGACCCGTGACCTGTCGAAATTTCTCCAGATGGTCAGAAATGGAAATTTTTTTATGTTTACATTTTTGTTTTCTGTAAATGACTATTCCATGTGAATTATCACTTTTGGAACAAAAATAAGGGTGTTTAGAGTCACTTTAATGCCTGAAATTGGTCGAAATAGAAGCTTCTGAATAGGAGAAAATGTCTTTAAAAATGGCAATTTTCATCACATTGAGGCTTTGAAAAGTAGTTATTCAACATGAGGCACAATTCAAATGACATTTTGAATCAATTTTTCTACAGCCCAAAAACTCAATTTTCTGATGAAAAATGATGACCCGTGACCTGTCGAAATTTCTCCAGATGGTCAGAAATGGAATTTTTTTCATTTTAAATTTTTGTACTCTAAATGACTATTCCATGTGAATTATCACTTTTGGAATTAAAATAAGTGTGTTTAGAGTAAGTTTAATGACTGAAATTGGTCAAAAAAGAAGCCTCTGAGTAGGAGAAAATGTCTGTAAAAATGGCAATTCTGGTCACATTGAGGCTTTAAAAAGTAGTTATTCAACATGAGGCACATTCCAAATGACATTTTGAATCAATTTTTCTACAGTCCAAACAATCAATTTTCTGATGAAAAACGATGACCCGTGACCAGTCAAAATTTCTCCAGATGGTCAGAAATGGAAATTTTTTAATGTTTAATTTTTTGACTGCATATGACTATTACATGTAAATTATCACTTTTGGAACTAAAATAAGTGTGTTTAGAATCACTTTAATGCCTGAAATTGGTCAAAATAGAAGCTTCTGAATAGGAGAAAAAGTCTGTATTAATGGCAATTTTGGCCACATTTAAAAACATTTAAAAAGTAGTTATTCAACATGAGGCACATTCCAAATGACATTTTTAATCAATTTTTCTACAGTCCATAAAATCAATTTTTGTGATGAAAAACGATGACCCGTGACCTGTCGACATTTCTCCAGATGGTCAGAAATGGAAATTTTTTAATGTTTAATTTTTTGACTGCACATGACTATTCCATGTAAATTTTCACTTTTGGAACAAAAACAGGTGTGTTTAGAGTCACTTTAATGCCTGAAATTGGTCGAAATAGAAGCTTCTGAATAGGAGTAAATGTCTGTATTAATGGCAATTTTGGTCACATTGAGGCTTTAAAAAGTAGTTATTCAACATGAGACACATTCCAAATAAAATTTTGAATCAATTTTTCTACGGTCCAAAAAATCAATTTTCTGATGAAAAACGATGACCCGTGACCTGTCGAAATTTCTCCAGATGGTCAGAAATGGAAATTTTTTAATGTTTACATTTTTTTTCTGTAAATGACTATTCCATGTGAATTATCACTTTTGGAACAAAAATAAGGGTGTTTAGAGTCACTTTAATGCCTGAAATTGGTCGAAATAGAAGCTTCTGAATAGGAGAAAATGTCTTTAAAAATGGCAATTTTCATCACATTGAGGCTTTAAAAAGTAGTCATTCAACATGAGGCGCATTCCAAATGACATTTTTAATCAATTTTTCTACAGTCCATAAAATCAATTTTTGTGATGAAAAACGATGACCTGTGACCTGTCGGAATTTCTCCAGATGGTCAGAAATGGAAATTTTTTCATGTTTAATTTTTTGACTGCACATGACTATTCCATGTAAATTATCACTTTTGGAACAAAAACAGGTGTGTTTAGAGTCACTTTAATGCCTGAAATTGGTCGAAATAGAAGCTTCTGAATAGGAGTAAATGTCTGTATTAATGGCAATTTTGGTCACATTGAGGCTTTAAAAAGTAGTTATTCAACATGAGACACATTCCAAATAAAATTTTGAATCAATTTTTCTACGGTCCAAAAAATCAATTTTCTGATGAAAAACGATGACCCGTGACCTGTTGAAATTTCTCCAGATGGTCAGAAATGGAAATTTTTTAATGTTTACATTTTTTTTCTGTAAATGACTATTCCATGTGAATTATCACTTTTGGAACAAAAATAAGGGTGTTTAGAGTCACTTTAATGCCTGAAATTGGTCAAAATAGAAGCTTCTGAATAGGAGAAAATGTCTTTAAAAATGGCAATTTTCGTCACATTGAGGCTTTAAAAAGTAGTCATTCAACATGAGGCGCATTCCAAATGACATTTTTAATCAATTTTTCTACAGTCCATAAAATCAATTTTTGTGATGAAAAACGATGACCCGTGACCTGTCGAAATTTCTCCAGATGGTCAGAAATGGAAATTTTTTCATGTTTAATTTTTTTACTGTAAATGACTATTCCATGTGAATTATCACTTTTGGAACTAAAATAAGTGTGTTTAGAATCACTTTAATGCCTGAAATTGGTCAAAATAGAAGCTTCTGAATAGGAGAAAAAGTCTGTATTAATGGCAATTTTGGCCGCATTTAAAAACATTTAAAAAGTAGTTATTCAACATGAGGCACATTCCAAATGACATTTTTAATCAATTTTTCTACAGTCCATAAAATCACATTTTGTGATGAAAAACGATGACCCGTGACCTGTCGAAATTTCTCCAGATGGTCAGAAATGGAAATTTTTTCATGTTTAATTTTTTGACTCCACATGACTATTCCATGTAAATTATCACTTTTGGAACAAAAACAGGTGTGTTTAGAGTCACTTTAATGCCTGAAATTGGTCGAAATAGAAGCTTCTGAATAGGAGTAAATGTCTGTATTAATGGCAATTTTGGTCACATTGAGGCTTTAAAAAGTAGTTATTCAACATGAGACACATTCCAAATAAAATTTTGAATCAATTTTACTACGGTCCAAAAAATCAATTTTCTGATGAAAAACGATGACCCGTGACCTGTCGAAATTTCTCCAGATGGTCAGAAATGGAAATTTTTTAATGTTTAAAGTTTTTTTACTGTCAATGACTATTCCATGTGAATTATCACTTTTGGAACAAAAATAAGTGTGTTTAGAGTCACTTTAATGCCTGAAATTGGTCGAAATAGAAGCTTCTGAATAGGAGAAAATGTCTGTATTAATGGCAATTTTGGTCACATTGAGGCTTCAAAAAGTAGTTATTCAACATGAGGCACAATCCAAATGACATTTTGAATTAATTTTTCTACAGTCCAAAAAAATCAATTTTCTATTGAAAAACGATGACCCGTGACCTGTCGAAATTTCTCCAGATGGCCAGAAATGGAAATTTTTTAATGTTTCATTTTTTGACTGCAAACGACTATTCCATGTAAATTATCACTTTTGGAACAAAAAAAAGTGTGTTTATAGTCACTTTAATGCTTGAAATTAGTCGAAATAGAAGCTTCTGAATAGGAGAAAATGTCTGTATTAATGGCAATTTTGGTCACATTGAGGCTTTAAAAAGTAGTTATTAAACATGAGGCACAATCCAAATGACATTTTGAATCAAATTTTTCTACAGTCCAAAAAAATCCATTTTCTGATGAAAAACGATGACCCGTGACCTGTCGAAATTTCTCCAGATGGTCAGAAATGGAAATTTTTTAATGTTTAATTTTTTTACTGCAAATGACTATTCCATGTAAATTATCACTTTTGGAAAAAAACAAGTATGTTTAGAGTCACTTTAATGCCTGAAGTTGGTCGAAATAGAAGCTTCTGAATAGGAGAAAAAGTCTGTAATTATGGCAATTTTGGTCACATTGAGGCTTTAAAAAGTAGTTATTCAACATGAGGCGCATTCCAAATGACATTTTGAATCAATTTTTCTACAGTCCAAAAAAATCTATTTTCTGATGAAAAACGATGACCCGTGACCTGTCAAAATTTCTCCAGATCGTCAGAAATGGAAATTTTTTAATGTTTAATTTTTTGACTGCAAATGACTATTCCATGTAAATTATCACTTTTGGAACAAAAATAAGTGTGTTTAGAGTCACTTTAATGCCTGAAATTGGTCGAAAAAGAAGCTTCTGAATAGGAGAAAAAGTCTGTAATAATGGCAATTTTGGTCACATTGAGGCTTTAAAAAGTAGTTATTCAACATGAGGCACATTCCAAATTACATTTTTAATCAATTTTTCTACAGTCCAAAAAATCAATTTTCTGATGAAAAACGATGACCCGTGACCTGTCGAAATTTCTCCAGATGGTCAGAAATGGAAATTTTTTAATGTTTAATTTTTTAACTGCACATGACTATTCCATGTAAATTATCATTTTTGGAACAAAAATAAGTGTGTTTAGAGTCACTTTAATGCCTGAAATTGGTCGAAATAAAAGCTTCTGCATAGGATAAAAAGTCTGTAATAATGGCAATTTTGGTCACATTGAGGCTTTAAAAAGTAGTTATTCAACATGAGGCACATTCCAAATTACATTTTTAATCAATTTTTCTACAGTCCAAAAAATCAATTTTCTGATGAAAAACGATGACCCGTGACCTGTCGAAATTTCTCCAGATGGTCAGAAATGGAAATTTTTTTATGTTTACATTTTTGTTTTCTGTAAATGACTATTCCATGTGAATTATCACTTTTGGAACAAAAATAAGGGTGTTTAGAGTCACTTTAATGCCTGAAATTGGTCGAAATAGAAGCTTCTGAATAGGAGAAAATGTCTTTAAAAATGGCAATTTTCATCACATTGAGGCTTTGAAAAGTAGTTATTCAACATGAGGCACAATTCAAATGACATTTTGAATCAATTTATCTACAGCCCAAAAACTCAATTTTCTGATGAAAAACGATGACCCGTGACCTGTCGAAATTTCTCCAGATGGTAAGAAATGGAATTTTTTTCATTTTAAAATTTTGTTCTCTAAATGACTATTCCATGTGAATTATCACTTTTGGAATTAAAATAAGTGTGTTTAGAGTAAGTTTAATGACTGAAATTGGTCAAAAAAGAAGCCTCCGAGTAGGAGAAAATGTCTGTAAAAATGGCAATTCTGGTCACATTGAGGCTTTAAAAAGTAGTTATTCAACATGAGGCACATTCCAAATGACATTTTGAATCAATTTTTCTACAGTCCAAACAATCAATTTTCTGATGAAAAACGATGACCCGTGACCAGTCAAAATTTCTCCAGATGGTCAGAAATGGAAATTTTTTAATGTTTAATTTTTTGACTGCATATGACTATTACATGTAAATTATCACTTTTGGAACTAAAATAAGTGTGTTTAGAATCACTTTAATGCCTGAAATTGGTCAAAATAGAAGCTTCTGAATAGGAGAAAAAGTCTGTATTAATGGCAATTTTGGCCACATTTAAAAACATTTAAAAAGTAGTTATTCAACATGAGGCACATTCCAAATGACATTTTTAATCAATTTTTCTACAGTCCATAAAATCAATTTTTGTGATGAAAAACGATGACCCGTGACCTGTCGAAATTTCTCTAGATGGTCAGAAATGGAAATTTTTTAATGTTTAATTTTTTGACTGCACATGACTATTCCATGTACATTTTCACTTTTGGAACAAAAACAGGTGTGTTTAGAGTCACTTTAATGCCTGAAATTGGTCGAAATAGAAGCTTCTGAATAGGAGTAAATGTCTGTATTAATGGCAATTTTGGTCACATTGAGGCTTTAAAAAGTAGTTATTCAACATGAGACACATTCCAAATAAAATTTTGAATCAATTTTTCTACGGTCCAAAAAATCAATTTTCTGATGAAAAACGATGACCCGTGACCTGTCGAAATTTCTCCAGATGGTCAGAAATGGAAATTTTTTAATGTTTACATTTTTTTTCTGTAAATGACTATTCCATGTAAATTATCACTTTTGGAACAAACATAAGGGTGTATAGAGTCACTTTAATGCATGAAATTGGTCGAAATAGAAGCTTCTGAATAGGAGAAAATGTCTTTAAAAATGGCAATTTTGGTCACATTGAGGCTTTAAAAAGTAGTTATTCAACATGAGGCGCATTCCAAATGACATTTTCAATCAATTTTTCTACAGTCCAAAAAAACAATTTTCTGATGAAAAACGATGACCCGTGACCTGTCGAAATTTCTCCAGATGGTCAGAAATGGAAATTATTTAATGTTTAATTTTTTGACTGCAAATGACTATTCCATGTAAATTATCACTTTTGGAACAAAAATAAGTGTGTTTAGAGTCACTTTAATGCCTGAAATTCGTCGAAATAGAAGCTTCTGAATAGGAGAAAAAGTCTGTAATTATGGCAATTTTGGTCACATTGAGGCTTTAAAATGTAGTTATTCAACATGAGGCGCATTCCAAATGACATTTTGAATCAATTTTTCTACAGTCCAAAAAATCTATTTTCTGATGAAAAACGATGACCCGTGACCTGTCAAAATTTCTCCAGATCGTCAGAAATGGAAATTTTTTAATGTTTAATTTTTTGACTGCAAATGACTATTCCATGTAAATTATCACTTTTGGAACAAAAATAAGTGTGTTTAGAGTCACTTTAATGCCTGAAATTTGTCGAAATAGAAGCTTCTGAATAGGAGAAAAAGTCTGTATTAATGGCAATTTTGGCCACATTTAAAAACATTTAAAAAGTAGTTATTCAACATGAGGCACATTCCAAATGACATTTTTAATCAATTTTTCCACAGTCCATAAAATCAATTTTTGTGATGAAAAACGATGACCCGTGAACTGTCGAAATTTCTCCAGATGGTCAGAAATGGAAATTTTTTAATGTTTAATTTTTTGACTGCACATGACTATTCCATGTAAATTTTGTATTTTGGAACAAAAACAGGTGTGTTTAGAGTCACTTTAATGCCTGAAATTGGTCGAAATAGAAGCTTCTGAATAGGAGTAAATGTCTGTATTAATGGCAATTTTGGTCACATTGAGGCTTTAAAAAGTAGTTATTCAACATGAGACACATTCCAAATAAAATTTTGAATCAACTTTTCTATGGTCCAAAAAATCAATTTTCTGATGAAAAACGATGACCCGTGACCTGTCGAAATTTCTCCAGATGGTCAGAAATGGAAATTATTTAATGTTTAATTTTTTGACTGCAAATGACTATTCCATGTAAATTATCACTTTTGGAACAAAAATAAGTGTGTTTAGAGTCACTTTAATGCCTGAAATTGGTCGAAATAGAAGCTTCTGAATAGGAGAAAAAGTCTGTAATTATGGCAATTTTGGTCACATTGAGGCTTTAAAAAGTAGTTATTCAACATGAGGCGCATTCCAAATGACATTTTGAATCAATTTTTCTACAGTCCAAAAAAATCAATTTTCTGATGAAAAACGATGACCCGTGACCTGTCGAAATTTCTCCAGATGGTCAGAAATGGAAATTATTTAATGTTTAATTTTTTGACTGCAAATGACTATTCCATGTAAATTATCACTTTTGGAACAAAAATAAGTGTGTTTAGAGTCACTTTAATGCCTGAAATTGGTCGAAATAGAAGCTTCTGAATAGGAGAAAAAGTCTGTAATTATGGCAATTTTGGTCACATTGAGGCTTTAAAAAGTAGTTATTCAACATGAGGCGCATTCCAAATGACATTTTGAATCAATTTTTCTACAGTCCAAAAAATCTATTTTCTGATGAAAAACGATGACCCATGACCTGTCAAAATTTCTCCAGATCGTCAGAAATGGAAATTTTTTAATGTTTAATTTTTTGACTGCAAATGACTATTCCATGTAAATTATCACTTTTGGAACAAAAATAAGTGTGTTTAGAGTCACTTTAATGCCTGAAATTGGTCGAAATAGAAGCTTCTGAATAGGAGAAAAAGTCTGTAATAATGGCAATTTTGGTCACATTGAGGCTTTAAAAAGTAGTTATTCAACATGAGGCACATTCCAAATTACATTTTTAATCAATTTTTCTACAGTCCAAAAAATCAATTTTCTGATAAAAAACGATGACCCGTGACCAGTCGAAATTTCTCCAGATGGTCAGAAATGGAAATTTTTTAATGTTTAATTTTTTGACTGCACATGACTATTCCATGTAAATTATCACTTTTGGAACTAAAATAAATGTGTTTAGAATCACTTTAATGCCTGAAATTGGTCAAAATAGAAGCTTCTGAATAGGAGAAAAAGTCTGTATTAATGGCAATTTTGGCCACATTTAAAAACATTTAAAAAGTAGTTATTCAACATGAGGCACATTCCAAATGACATTTTTAATCAATTTTTCTACAGTCCATAAAATCAATTTTTGTGATGAAAAACGATGACCCGTGACCTGTCGAAATTTCTCCAGATGGTCAGAAATGGAAATTTTTTAATGTTTACATTTTTTTTCTGTAAATGACTATTCCATGTGAATTATCACTTTTGGAACAAAAATAAGGGTGTTTAGAGTCACTTTAATGCCTGAAATCGGTCGAAATAGAAGCCTCTGAATAGGAGAAAATGTCTTTAAAAATGGCAATTTTCGTCACATTGAGGCTTTAAAAAGTAGTTATTCAACATGAGGCGCATTCCAAATTACATTTTGAATCAATTTTTCTACAGTCCAAAAAAACTATTTTCTGATAAAAAACGATGCCCCGTGACCTGTCGAAATTTCTCCAGATCGGCAGAAATGGAAATTTTTCAATGTTTAATTTTTTAACTGCAAATGACTATTCCATGTAAATTATCACTTTTGGAACAAAAACAGGTGTGTTTAGAGTCACTTTAATACCTGAAATTGGTCGAAATAGAAGCTTCTGAATTGGAGAAAATGTCTGTATTAATGGCAATTTTGGTCACTTTGAGGCTTTAAAAAGTAGTTATTCAACATGAGGCACATTCCAAATGACATTTTGAATCAATTTTTCTACAGTCCAAAAAATCAATTTTCTGATGAAAAACGATGCCCCGTGACCTGTCGAAATTTCTCCAGATGGTCAGAAATGGAAATTTTTTCATGTTTAATTTTTTTACTGTAAATGACCATTCCATGTGAATTGTCACTTTTGCACTTAAAATAAGTGTGTTTAGAGTAAGTTTAATGACTGAAATTGGTCGAAATAGAAGCTTCTGAATAGGAGAAAAAGTCTGTAATTATGGCAATTTTGGTCACATTGAGGCTTTAAAAAGTAGTTATACAACATGAGGCGTATTCCAAATGACATTTTGAATCAATTTTTCTACAGTCCAAAAAATCAATTTTCTGATGAAAAACGATGCCCCGTGACCTGTCGAAATTTCTCCAGATCGTCAGAAATGGAAATTTTTTAATGTTTAATTTTTTGACTGTAAATGACTATTCCATGTGAATTATCACTTTTGGAACAAAAATAAGGGTGTTTAGAGTCACTTTAATGCCTGAAATTGGTCGAAATAGTAGCTTCTGAATAGGAGAAAAAGTCTGTATTAATGGCAATTTTGTCCGCATTTAAAAACATTTAAAAAGTAGTTATTCAACATGAGGCACATTCCAAATGACATTTTTAATCAATGTTTCCACAGTCCATAAAATCAATTTTTGTGATGAAAAACGATGACCCGTGACCTGTCGAAATTTCTCCAGATGGTCAGAAATGGAAATTTTTTCATGTTTAATTTTTTGACTGCACATGACTATTCCATGTAAATTATCACTTTTGGAACAAAAATAAGTGTGTTTAGAGTCACTTTAATGCCTGAAATTGGTCGAAATAGAAGCTTCTGAATAGGAGAAAAAGTCTGTAATTATGGCAATTTTGGTCACATTGAGGCTTTAAAAAGTAGTTATACAACATGAGGCGTATTCCAAATGACATTTTGAATCAATTTTTGTACAGTCCAAAAAATCAATTTTCTGATGAAAAACGATGCCCCGTGACCTGTCGAAATTTCTCCAGATGGTCAGAAATGGAAATTTTTTAATGTTTAATTTTTTTTACTGTAAATGACTATTCCATGTGAATTATCACTTTTGGAACAAAAATAAGGGTGTTTAGAGTCACTTTAATGCCTGAAATTGGTCGAAATAGTAGCTTCTGAATAGGAGAAAATGTCTTTAAAAATGGCAATTTTCGTCACATTGAGGATTTAAAAAGTAGTTATTCAACATGAGGCACAATCCAAATGACATTTTGAATCAATTTTTCTACAGTCCAAAAAATCAATTTTCTGATGAAAAACGATGCCCCGTGACCTGTCGAAATTTCTCCAGATCGTCAGAAATGGAAATTTTTCAATGTTTAATTTTTTGACTGCAAATGACTATTCCATGTAAATTATCACTTTTGGAACAAAAACAGGTGTGTTTCGAGTCACTTTAATACCTGAAATTGGTCGAAATAGAAGCTTCTGAATTGGAGAAAATGTCTGTATTAATGGCAATTTTGGTCACTTTGAGGCTTTAAAAAGTAGTTATTCAACATGAGGCACATTCCAAATGACATTTTGAATCAATTTTTCTACAGTCCAAAAAATCAATTTTCTGATGAAAAACGATGACCCGTGACTTGTCGAAATTTCTCCAGATGGTCAGAAATGGAAATTTTTTCATGTTTAATTTTTTTACTGTAAATGACTATTCCATGTGAATTGTCACTTTTGCACTTAAAATAAGTGTGTTTAGAGTAAGTTTAATGACTGAAATTGGTCGAAAAAGAAGCTTCTGAGTAGGAGAAAATGTCTGTAAAAATGGCAATTTTGGTCACATTGAGGCTACAAAAAGTAGTTATTCAACATGAGGCACAATCCAAATGACATTTTGAATCAATTTTTCTACAGTCTAAAAAAATCAATTTTCTGATGAAAAATGATGACCCGTGACCTGTTGAAATTTCTCCAGATAGTCAGAAATGGAAATTATTTCATGTTTAATTTTTTGACTGCAAATGACTATTCCATGTAAATTATCACTTTTGGAACAAAAATAAGTGTGTTTAGAGTCACTTTAATGCCTGAAATTGGTCGAAATAGAAGCTTCTGACTAGGAGAAAAAGTCTGTAATTATGGCAATTTTGGTCACATTGAGGCTTTAAAAAGTAGTTATACAACATGAGGCATCTTCCAAATGACATTTTGAATCAATTTTTCTACAGTCCAAAAAACTCAATTTTCTGATGAAAAACGATGCCCCGTGACCTGTCGAAATTTCTCCAGATCGTCAGAAATGGAAATTTTTTAATGTTTAATTTTTTGACTGTAAATGACTATTCCATGTGAATTATCACTTTTGGAACAAAAATAAGGGTGTTTAGAGTCACTTTAATGCCTGAAATTGGTCGAAATAGTAGCTTCTGAATAGGAGAAAATGTCTTTAAAAATGGCAATTTTCGTCACATTGAGGATTTAAAAAGTAGTTATTCAACATGAGGCACAATCCAAATGACATTTTGAATCAATTTTTCTACAGTCCAAAAAATCAATTTTCTGATGAAAAACGATGACCTGTGACCTGTCGAAATTTCTCCAGATGGTCAGGAATGGAAATTATTTCATGTTTAATTTTGTTACTGTAAATGACTATTCCATGTGAATTATCACTTTTGGAACTAAAATAAGTGTGTTTAGAATCACTTTAATGCCTGAAATTGGTCAAAATAGAAGCTTCTGAATAGGAGAAAAAGTCTGTATTAATGGCAATTTTGGCCGCATTTAAAAACATTTAAAAAGTAGTTATTCAACATGAGGCACATTCCAAATGACATTTTTAATCAATTTTTCTACAGTCCATAAAATCAATTTTTGTGATGAAAAACGATGACCCGTGACCTGTCGAAATTTCTCCAGATGGTCAGAAATGGAAATTTTTTCATGTTTAATTTTTTGACTGCACATGACTATTCCATGTAAATTATCACTTTTGGAACAAAAACAGGTGTGTTTAGAGTCACTTTAATGCCTGAAATTGGTCAAAATAGAAGCTTCTGAATAGGAGTAAATGTCTGTATTAATGGCAATTTTGGTCACATTGAGGCTTTAAAAAGTAGTTATTCAACATGAGACACATTCCAAATAAAATTTTGAATCAATTTTTCTACGGTCCAAAAAATCAATTTTCTGATGAAAAACGATGACCCGTGACCTGTGGAAATTTCTCCAGATGGTCAGAAATGGAAATTTTTTAATGTTTACATTTTTTTTCTGTAAATGACTATTCCATGTGAATTATCACTTTTGGAACAAAAATAAGGGTGTTTAGAGTCACTTTAATGCCTGAAATTGGTCAAATAGAAGCTTCTGAATAGGAGAAAATGTCTTTAAAAATGGCAATTTTCGTCACATTGAGGCTTTAAAAAGTAGTTATTCAACATGAGGCACAATTCAAATGACATTTTGAATAAATTTTTCTACAGCCCAAAAACTCAATTTTCTGATGAAAAACGATGACCCGTGACCTGTCGAAATCTCTCCAGATGGTCAGAAATGGAAATTTTTTAATTTTATTTTTTTTTACTGTAAATGACTATTCCATGTGAATTATCACTTTTGGAATTCAAATAAGTGTGTTTAGAGTAAGTTTAATGACTGAAATTGGTCGAAAAAGAAGCCTCTGAGTAGGAGAAAACGTCTGTAAAAATGGCAATTCTGGTCACATTGAGGCTTTAAAAAGTAGTTATTCAACATGAGGCACATTCCAAATGACATTTTGAATCAATTTTTCTACAGTCCAAACAATCAATTTTCTGATAAAAAACGATGACCCGTGACCAGTCGAAATTTCTCCAGATGGTCAGAAATGGAAATTTTTTAATGTTTAATTTTTTGACTGCACATGACTATTCCATGTAAATTATCACTTTTGGAACTAAAATAAATGTGTTTAGAATCACTTTAATGCCTGAAATTGGTCAAAATAGAAGCTTCTGAATACGAGAAAAAGTCTGTATTAATGGCAATTTTGGCCACATTTAAAAACATTTAAAAAGTAGTTATTCAACATGAGGCACATTCCAAATGACATTTTTAATCAATTTTCCTACAGTCCATAAAATCAATTTTTGTGATGAAAAACGATGACCCGTGACCTGTCGAAATTTCTCCAGATGGTCAGAAATGGAAATTTTTTAATGTTTACATTTTTTTTCTGTAAATGACTAGTCCATGTGAATTATCACTTTTGGAACAAAAATAAGGGTGTTTAGAGTCACTTTAATGCCTGAAATTGGTCGAAATAGAAGCCTCTGAATAGGAGAAAATGTCTTTAAAAATGGCAATTTTCGTCACATTGAGGCTTTAAAAAGTAGTTATTCAACATGAGGCGCATTCCAAATTACATTTTGAATCAATTTTTCTACAGTCCAAAAAAACTATTTTCTGATAAAAAACGATGCCCCGTGACCTGTCGAAATTTCTCCAGATCGTCAGAAATGGAAATTTTTCAATGTTTAATTTTTTAACTGCAAATGACTATTCCATGTAAATTATCACTTTTGGAACAAAAACAGGTGTGTTTAGAGTCACTTTAATACCTGAAATTGGTCGAAATAGAAGCTTCTGAATTGGAGAAAATGTCTGTATTAATGGCAATTTTGGTCACTTTGAGGCTTTAAAAAGTAGTTATTCAACATGAGGCACATTCCAAATGACATTTTGAATCAATTTTTCTACAGTCCAAAAAATCAATTTTCTGATGAAAAACGATGACCCGTGACCTGTCGAAATTTCTCCAGATGGTCAGAAATGGAAATTTTTTCATGTTTAATTTTTTTACTGTAAATGACCATTCCATGTGAATTGTCACTTTTGCACTTAAAATAAGTGTGTTTAGAGTAAGTTTAATGACTGAAATTGGTCGAAATAGAAGCTTCTGAATAGGAGAAAAAGTCTGTAATTATTGCAATTTTGGTCACATTGAGGCTTTAAAAAGTAGTTATACAACATGAGGCGTATTCCAAATGACATTTTGAATCAATTTTTCTACAGTCCAAAAAATCAATTTTCTGATGAAAAACGATGCCCCGTGACCTGTCGAAATTTCTCCAGATCGTCAGAAATGGAAATTTTTTAATGTTTAATTTTTTGACTGTAAATGACTATTCCATGTGAATTATCACTTTTGGAACAAA
This sequence comes from Triturus cristatus, assembly GCF_964204655.1. Lineage (NCBI taxonomy): Eukaryota > Metazoa > Chordata > Amphibia > Caudata > Salamandridae > Triturus > Triturus cristatus. The sequence goes on from NC_140593.1 coordinate 890,132,453, forward strand.
AATAAGGGTGTTTAGAGTCACTTTAATGCCTGAAATTGGTCGAAATAGTAGCTTCTGAATAGGAGAAAAAGTCTGTATTAATGGCAATTTTGTCCGCATTTAAAAACATTTAAAAAGTAGTTATTCAACATGAGGCACATTCCAAATGACATTTTTAATCAATGTTTCCACAGTCCATAAAATCAATTTTTGTGATGAAAAACGATGACCCGTGACCTGTCGAAATTTCTCCAGATGGTCAGAAATGGAAATTTTTTCATGTTTCATTTTTTGACTGCACATGACTATTCCATGTAAATTATCACTTTTGGGACAAAAACAGGTGTGTTTAGAGTCACTTTAATGCCTGAAATTGGTCGAAATAGAAGCTTCTGAATAGGAGTAAATGTCTGTATTAATGGCAATTTTGGTCACATTGAGGCTTTAATAAGTAGTTATTCAACATGAGACACATTCCAAAGAAAATTTTGAATCAATTTTTCTACGGTCCAAAAAATCAATTTTCTGATGAAAAACGATGACCCGTGACCTGTCGAAATTTCTCCAGATGGTCAGAAATGGAAATTTTTTAATGTTTAAATTTTTTTTCTGTAAATGACTATTCCATGTGAATTATCACTTTTGGAACAAAAATAAGGGTGTTTAGAGTCACTTTAATGCCTGAAATTGGTCGAAATAGAAGCTTCTGAATAGGAGAAAATGTCTTTAAAAATGGCAATTTTCGTCACATTGAGGCTTTAAAAAGTAGTCATTCAACATGAGGCGCATTCCAAATGACATTTTTAATCAATTTTTCTACAGTCCAAAAAAACTATTTTCTGATGAAAAACGATGCCCCGTGACCTGTCGAAATTTCTCCAGATCGTCAGAAATGGAAATTTTTTCATGTTCAATTTTTTTACTGTAAATGACTATTCCATGTGAATTGTCACTTTTGCACTTAAAATAAGTGTGTTTAGAGTAAGTTTAATGACTGAAATTGGTCGAAAAAGAAGCTTATGAGTAGGAGAAAATGTCTGTAAAAATGGCAATTTTGGTCACATTGAGGCTACAAAAAGTAGTTATTCGACATGAGGCACAATCCAAATGACATTTTGAATCAATTTTTCTACAGTCTAAAAAAATCAATTTTCTGATGAAAAATGATGACCCGTGACCTGTTGAAATTTCTCCAGATAGTCAGAAATGGAAATTATTTCATGTTTAATTTTTTGACTGCAAATGACTATTCCATGTAAATTATCACTTTTGGAACAAAAATAAGTGTGTTTAGAGTCACTTTAATGCCTGAAATTGGTCGAAATAGAAGCTTCTGAATAGGAGAAAAAGTCTGTAATTATGGCAATTTTGGTCACATTGAGGCTTTAAAAAGTAGTTATTCAACATGAGGCGTATTCCAAATGACATTTTAAATCAATTTTTCTACAGTCCAAAAAAATCAATTTTCTGATGAAAAACGATGCCCCGTGACCTGTCGAAATTTCTCCAGATGGTCAGAAATGGAAATTTTTTAATGTTTAATTTTTTTTACTGTAAATGACTATTCCATGTGAATTATCACTTTTGGAACAAAAATAAGGGTGTTTAGAGTCACTTTAATGCCTGAAATTGGTCGAAATAGTAGCTTCTGAATAGGAGAAAATGTCTTTAAAAATGGCAATTTTCGTCACATTGAGGAATTAAAAAGTAGTTATTCAACATGAGGCACAATCCAAATGACATTTTGAATCAATTTTTCTACAGTCCAAAAAATCAATTTTCTGATGAAAAACGATGCCCCGTGACCTGTCGAAATTTCTCCAGATCGTCAGAAATGGAAATTTTTCAATGTTTAATTTTTTGACTGCAAATGACTATTCCATGTAAATTATCACTTTTGGAACAAAAACAGGTGTGTTTCGAGTCACTTTAATACCTGAAATTGGTCGAAATAGAAGCTTCTGAATTGGAGAAAATGTCTGTATTAATGGCAATTTTGGTCACTTTGAGGCTTTAAAAAGTAGTTATTCAACATGAGGCACATTCCAAATGACATTTTGAATCAATTTTTCTACAGTCCAAAAAATAAATTTTCTGATGAAAAACGATGACCCGTGACTTGTCGAAATTTCTCCAGATGGTCAGAAATGGAAATTTTTTCATGTTTAATTTTTTTACTGTAAATGACTATTCCATGTGAATTGTCACTTTTGCACTTAAAATAAGTGTGTTTAGAGTAAGTTTAATGACTGAAATTGGTCGAAAAAGAAGCTTCTGAGTAGGAGAAAATGTCTGTAAAAATGGCAATTTTGGTCACATTGAGGCTACAAAAAGTAGTTATTCAACATGAGGCACAATCCAAATGACATTTTGAATCAATTTTTCTACAGTCTAAAAAAATCAATTTTCTGATGAAAAATGATGACCCGTGACCTGTTGAAATTTCTCCAGATAGTCAGAAATGGAAATTATTTCATGTTTAATTTTTTGACTGCAAATGACTATTCCATGTAAATTATCACTTTTGGAACAAAAATAAGTGTGTTTAGAGTCACTTTAATGCCTGAAATTGGTCGAAATAGAAGCTTCTGACTAGGAGAAAAAGTCTGTAATTATGGCAATTTTGGTCACATTGAGGCTTTAAAAAGTAGTTATACAACATGAGGCGTATTCCAAATGACATTTTGAATCAATTTTTCTACAATCCAAAAAACTCAATTTTCTGATGAAAAACGATGCCCCGTGACCTGTCGAAATTTCTCCAGATCGTCAGAAATGGAAATTTTTTAATGTTTAATTTTTTGACTGTAAATGACTATTCCATGTGAATTATCACTTTTGGAACAAAAATAAGGGTGTTTAAGTCACTTTAATGCCTGAAATTGGTCGAAATAGTAGCTTCTGAATAGGAGAAAATGTCTTTCAAAATGGCAATTTTCGTCACATTGAGGATTTAAAAAGTAGTCATTCAACATGAGGCGCATTCCAAATGACATTTTTAATCAATTTTTCTACAGTCCATAAAATCAATTTTTGTGATGAAAAACGATGACCCGTGACCTGTCGAAATTTCTCCAGATGGTCAGAAATGGAAATTTTTTAATGTTTAATTTTTTGACTGCAAATAACTATTCCATGCAAATTATCACTTTTGGAACAAAAACAGGTGTGTTTAGAGTCACTTTAAAGCCTGAAATTGGTCGAAATAGAAGCTTCTGAATAGGAAAAAATGTCTGTATTAATGGCTATTTTGGTCACATTGAGGCTTTAAAAAGTAGGTATTCAACATGAGACACATTCCAAATAAAATTTTGAATCAATTTTTCTACGGTCCAAAAAATCAATTTTCTGATGAAAAACGATGACCCGTGACCTGTCGAAATTTCTCCAGATGGTCAGAAATGGAAATTTTTTTATGTTTACATTTTTTTTCTGTAAAGGACTATTCCATGTGAATTATCACTTTTGGAACAAAAATAAGGGTGTTTAGAGTCACTTTAATGCCTGAAATTGGTCAAATAGAAGCTTCTGAATAGGAGAAAATGTCTTTAAAAATGGCAATTTTCATCACTTTGAGGCTTTAAAAAGTAGTTATTCAACATGAGGCACAATTCAAATGACATTTTGAATAAATTTTTCTACAGCCCAAAAACTCAATTTTCTGATGAAAAACGATGACCCGTGACCTGTCGAAATCTCTCCAGATGGTCAGAAATGGAAATTTTTTAATTTTAATTTTTTTTACTGTAAATGACTATTCCATGTGAATTATCACTTTTGGAATTAAAATAAGTGTGTTTAGAGTAAGTTTAATGACTGAAATTGGTCGAAAAAGAAGCCTCTGAGTAGGAGAAAACGTCTGTAAAAATGGCAATTCTGGTCACATTGAGGCTTTAAAAAGTAGTTATTCAACATGAGTCACATTCCAAATGACATTTTGAATCAATTTTTCTACAGTCCAAACAATCAATTTTCTGATAAAAAACGATGACCCGTGACCAGTCAAAATTTCTCCAGATGGTCAGAAATGGAAATTTTGTAATGTTTAATTTTTTGACTGCACATGACTATTCCATGTAAATTATCACTTTTGGAACTAAAATAAATGTGTTTAGAATCACTTTAATGCCTGAAATTGGTCAAAATAGAAGCTTCTGAATAGGAGAAAAAGTCTGTATTAATGGCAATTTTGGCCACATTTAAAAACATTTAAAAAGTAGTTATTCAACATGAGGCACATTCCAAATGACATTTTTAATCAATTTTTCTACAGTCCATAAAATCAATTTTTGTGATGAAAAACGATGACCCGTGACCTGTCGAAATTTCTCCAGATGGTCAGAAATGGAAATTTTTTAATGTTTACATTTTTTTTCTGTAAATGACTATTCCATGTGAATTATCACTTTTGGAACAAAAATAAGGGTGTTTAGAGTCACTTTAATGCCTGAAATTGGTCGAAATAGAAGCCTCTGAATAGGAGAAAATGTCTTTAAAAATGGCAATTTTCGTCACATTGAGTCTTCAAAAAGTAGTTATTCAACATGAGGCACATTCCAAATAACATTTTGAATCAATTTTTCTACAGTCCAAAAAAAATCCATTTTCTGATGAAAAACGATGACCCGTGACCTGTCGAAATTTCTCCAGATGGTCAGAAATGCAGATTTTTTAATGTTTAACTTTTTTGACTGTAAATGACTATTCCATGTAAATTACCACTTTTGGAACAAAAATAAGTGTGTTTAGAGTCACTTTAATGCCTGAAATTGGTTGAAATAGAAGTTTCTGAATAGGAGAAAAAGTCTGTAATAATGGCAATTTTGGTCACATTGAGGCTTTAAAAAAGTAGCTATTCAACATGAGGCACATTCCAAATGACATTTTGAATCAATTTTTCTACAGTCCAAAAAATCAATTTTCTGATGAAAAACGATGACCCGTGACCTGTCGAAATTTCTCCAGATGGTCAGAAATGGAAAATTTGTAATGTTTAATTTTTTGACTGTAAATGACTATTCCATGTAAATTACCACTTTTGGAACAAAAATAAGTGTGTTTAGAGTCACTTTAATGCCTGAAATTGGTCGAAAAAGAAACTTCTGAGTAGGAGAAAATATCTGTAAAAATGGCAATTTTGGTCACATTGAGGCTTCAAAAAGTAGTTATTCAACATGAGGCACAATCCAAATGACATTTTGAATCAATTTTTCTACAGTCCAAAAAATCAATTTTCCGATGAAAAACGATGACCCGTGACCTGTCGAAATTTCTCCAGATGGTCAGAAATGGAAATTTTTTAATGTTTAATTTTTTGACTGCAAATGACTATTCCATGTAAATTATCACTTTTGGAACAAAAATAAGTGTGTTTAGAGTCACTTTAATGCCTGAAATTGGTCGAAATAGAAGCTTCTGAATAGGAGAAAATGTCTGTAAAAATTGAAATTTAGGTCACATTGAGTCTTCAAAAAGTAGTTATTCAACATGAGGCACATTCCAAATAACATTTTGAATCAATTTTTCTACAGTCCAAAAAAAATCCATTTTCTGATGAAAAACGATGACCCGTGACCTGTCGAAATTTCTCCAGATGGTCAGAAATGGAGATTTTTTAATGTTTAACTTTTTTGACTGTAAATGACTATTCCATGTAAATTACCACTTTTGGAACAAAAATAAGTGTGTTTAGAGTCACTTTAATGCCTGAAATTGGTTGAAATAGAAGTTTCTGAATAGGAGAAAAAGTCTGTAATAATGGCAATTTTGGTCACATTGAGGCTTTAAAAAAGTAGCTATTCAACATGAGGCACATTCCAAATGACATTTTGAATCAATTTTTCTACAGTCCAAAAAATCAATTTTCTGATGAAAAACGATGACCCGTTACCTGTCGAAATTTCTCCAGATGGTCAGAAATGGAAAATTTGTAATGTTTAATTTTTTGACTGCAAATGATTACTCCATGTAAATTATCACTTTTGGAACAAAAATAAGTGTGTTTAGAGTCACTTTAATGCCTGAAATTGGTCGAAATAGAAGCCTTAATAGGAGAAAATGCCTGTAAAAATGGCAATTTTGGTCACATTGAGGCTTTAAAAAGTAGTTATTCAACATGAGGCACAATCCAAATGACATTTAGAATGAATTTTTCTACAGTCCAAAAAATAAATTTTCTGATGAAAAACGATGACCCGTGACATGTCGAAATTTCTCCAGATGGTCAGAAATGGAAATTTTTTCATGTTTAATTTTTTGACTGTAAATGACTTTTCCATGTAAATTATCACTTATGGAAGAAAAAAAAGTGTGTTTAGAGTCACTTTAATGCCTGAAATTGGTTGAAACAAAAGCTCTGAATAGGAGAAAAAGTCTGCAATAATGCCAACTTTGGTCACATTGAGGCTTTAAAAAGTAGTCATTCAACATGAGGCACATTCCAAATGACATTTTGAATCAATTTTTCTACAGTCCAAAAAATCAATTTTCTGATGAAAAACGATGACCCGTGACCTGTCGAAATTTCTCCAGATGGTCAGAAATGGAAATTTTTTAATGTTTAATTTTTTGACTGTAAATGACTATTCCATGTAAATTATCACTTATGGAAGAAAAATAAGTGTGTTTAGAGTCACTTTAATGCCTGAAATTGGTTGAAACAAAAGCTCTGAATAGGAGAAAAAGTCTGTAATAATGCCAATTTTGGTCACATTGAGGCTTTAAAAAGTAGTCATTCAACATGAGGCACATTCCAAATGACATTTTGAATCAATTTTTCTACAGTCCAAAACATCAATTTTCTGATGATAAACGATGACCCGTGACTTGTTGAAATTTCTCCAGATGGTCAGAAATTGAGTTTTTTTTTAATGTTTAATTTTTTGACTGCAAATGACTATTCCATGTAAATTATCACTTTTGGAACAAAATAAGTGTGTTTAGAGTCACTTTAATGCCTGAAATTGGTCGAAATAGAAGCTTCTGAATAGGAGAAAATGTCTGTAAAAATGGCAATTTTGGTCACATTGAGGCTTTAAAAAGTAGTTATTCAACATGAGGACCATTCGAAACGACATTTTAAATCCATTTTTCTACAGTCCAAAAAATCACGTGACCTGTCGAAATTTCTCCAGATGGTCAGAAATGGAAATTTTTTAATGTTTAATTTTTTGACTGCAAATGACTATTCCATGTGAATTATCAATTTTGGAACAAAAATAAGTGTGTTAGAGTCACTTTAATGCCTGAAATTGGTCGAAATAGAAGCTTCTGAATAGGAGAAAATGCCTGTAAAAATGGCAATTTTGGTCACATTAATGCTTTAAAAAGTAGTTATTCAACATGAGGCACAATCCAAATGACATTTTGAATCAATTTTTCTACAGTCCAAAAAATCAATTTTCTGATGAAAAACAATGACCCGTGACCTGTCGAAATTTCTCCAGATGGTCAGAAATGGAAATTTTTTAATGTTTAATTTTTTGACTGCAAATGACTATTCCATGTAAATTATCACTTTTGGAAGAAAAATAAGTGTGTTTAGAGTCACTTTAATGCCTGAAATTGGTCGAAATAGAAGCTTCTGAATAGGCAAAAAAGTCTGTAAAAATGGCAATTTTGGTCACATAGAGGCTTTAAAAAGTAGTTATTCAACATGAGGCACAATCCAAATGACATTTTGAATCAATTTTTCTACAGTCCAAAAAATCAATTGTCTGATGAAAAACAATGACCCGTGACCTGTCGAAATTTCTCCAGATGGTCAGAAATGGAAATTTTTTAATGTTTAATTTTTGGGCTTCAAATGACTATTCCATGTAAATTATCACTTTTGGAACAAAAATAAGTGTGTTTAGAGTCACTTTAATGCCTGAAATTAGTCGAAATAGAAGCTTCTGAATAAGAGAAAACGTCTGTAATAATGGCAATTTTGGTCACAGTGAGGCTTTAAAATGTAGTTATTCAACATGAGGAACATTCCAAATGACATTTTAAATCAATTTTTCTACAGTCCAAAAAATCAATTTTCGGATGAAAAACGATGACCCGTGACCTGTCGAAATTTCTCCAGATGGTCAGAAATGGAAATTTTTTAATGTTTAATTTTTTGACTGCAAATGACTATTCCATGTAAATTATCACTTTTGGAACAAAATAAGTGTGTTTAGAGTCACTTTAATGCCTGAAATTGGTCGAAATAGAAGCTTCTTAATAGGAGAAAATGCCTGTAAAAATGGCAATTTTGGTCACATTGAGGCTTTAAAAAGTAGTTATTCAACATGAGGCACAATCCAAATGACATTTTGAATCAATTTTTCTACAGTCCAAAAAATCAATTTTCTGATGAAAAACGATGACCCGTGACCTGTCGAAATTTCTCCAGATGGTCAGCAATCGAAATTTTTTAATGTTTAATTTTTTGACTGCAAATTACTATTCCATGTAAATTATCACTTTTGGAACAAAAATAAGTGTGTTTAGAGTCACTTTAATGCCTGAAATTGGTTGAAACAAAAGCTTCTGAAAAGAAGAAAGAGTCTGTAATAATGGCAATTTTGGTCACATTGAGGCTTTAAAAAGTAGTCATTCAACATGAGGCACATTCCAAATGACATTTTGAATCAATTTTTCTACAGTCCAAAAAATAAATTTTCTGATGAAAAACGATGACCCGTGACATGTCGAAATTTCTCCAGATGGTCAGAAATGGAGTTTTTTTTTAATGTTTCATTTTTTGACTGCAAATGACTATTCCATGTAAATTATCACTTTTGGAACAAAATAAGTGTGTTTAGAGTCACTTTAATGCCTGAAATTGGTCGAAATAGAAGCTTCTGAATAGGAGAAAATGTCTGTAATAATGGCAATTTTGGTCACATTGAGGCTTTAAAAAGTAGTTATTCAACATGAGGACCATTCGAAACGACATTTTAAATCAATTTTTCTACAGTCCAAAAAATCAATTTTCTGATGAAAAACGATGACCCGTGACCTGTCGAAATTTCTCCAGATGGTCAGAAATGGAAATTTTTTAATGTTTAATTTTTTGACTGCAAATGACTATTCCATGTGAATTATCAATTTTGGAACAAAAATAAGTGTGTTTAGAGTCACTTTAATGCCTGAAATTGGTCGAAATAGAAGCTTCTGAATAGGAGAAAATGTTTGTAATAATGGCAATTTTGGTCACATTGAGGCTTTAAAAAGTAGTTATTCAACATGAGGCACAATCCAAATGACATTTTGAATCAATTTTTCTACAGTCCGAAAAATCAATTTTCTGATGAAAAACGATGACCCGTGACCTGTCGAAATTTCTCCAGATGGTCAGAAATGGAAATTTTTTAATGTTTAATTTTTTGACTGCAAATGACTATTCCATGTAAATTATCACTTTTGGAAGAAAAATAAGTGTGTTTAGAGTCACTTTAATGCCTGAAATTGGTCGAAATAGAAGCTTCTGAATAGGCAAAAAAGTCTGTAAAAATGGCAATTTTGGTCACATAGAGGCTTTAAAAAGTAGTTATTCAACATGAGGCACAATCCAAATGACATTTTGAATCAATTTTTCTACAGTCCAAAAAATCAATTGTCTGATGAAAAACGATGACCCGTGACCTGTCGAAATTTCTCCAGATCGTCAGAAGTGGACATTTTTTGATATTTAATTTTTTGACTGCAAATGACTATTCCATGTAAATTATCACTTTTGGAACAAAAATAAGTGTGTTTAGAGTCACTTTCATGCCTGAAATTGGTCGAAATAGAAGCTTCTGAATAGGAGAAAATGCATGTAAAAATGGCAATTTTGGTCACATTGAGGCTTTAAAAAAGAGTTATTCAACATGAGGCACAATCCAAATGACATTTTGAATCAATTTTTCTACAGTCCAAAAAATCAATTTTCTGATGAAAAACGATGACCCGTGACCTGTCGAAGTTTCTCCAGATGGTCAGAAATGGAAATTTTTTAATGTTTAATTTTTTTACTGTAAATGACTTTTCCATGTAAATTATCACTTATGGAAGAAAAATAAGTGTGTTTAGAGTCACTTTAATGCCTGAAATTGGTTGAAACAAAAGCTCTGAATAGGAGAAAAAGTCTGCAATAATGCCAACTTTGGTCACATTGAGGCTTTAAAAAGTAGTCATTCAACATGAGGCACATTCCAAATGACATTTTGAATCAATTTTTCTACAGTCCAAAAAATCAATTTTCTGATGAAAAATGATGACCCGTGACCTGTCGAAATTTCTCCAGATGGTCAGAAATGGAAATTTTTTAATGTTTAATTTTTTGACTGTAAATGACTATTCCATGTAAATTATCACTTATGGAAGAAAAATAAGTGTGTTTAGAGTCACTTTAATGCCTGAAATTGGTTGAAACAAAAGCTCTGAATAGGAGAAAAAGTCTGTCATAATGCCAATTTTGGTCACATTGAGGCTTTAAAAAGTAGTCATTCAACATGAGGCACATTCCAAATGACATTTTGAATCAATTTTTCTACAGTCCAAAAAATCAATTTTCTGATGAAAAACGATGACCCGTGACTTGTCGAAATTTCTCCAGATGGTCAGAAATGGAGTTTTTTTTTAATGTTTCATTTTTTGACTGCAAATGACTATTCCATGTAAATTATCACTTTTGGAACAAAATAATTGTGTTTAGAGTCACTTTAATGCCTGAAATTGGTCGAAATAGAAGCTTCTGAATAGGAGAAAATGTCTGTAATAATGGCAATTTTGGTCACATTGAGGCTTTAAAAAGTAGTTATTCAACATGAGGACCATTCGAAACGACATTTTAAATCAATTTTTCTACAGTCCAAAAAATCGATTTTCTGATGAAAAACGATGACCCGTGACCTGTCGAAATTTCTCCGGATGGTCAGAAATTGAATTTTTTTAATGTTTAAGGTTTTTGACTGCAAATGACTATTCCATGTGAATTATCAATTTTGGAACAAAAATAAGTGTGTTTAGAGTCACTTTAATGCCTGAAATTGGTCGAAATAGAAGCTTCTGAATAGGAGAAAATGTTTGTAATAATGGCAATTTTGGTCACATTGAGGCTTCAAAAAGTAGTTATTCAACATGAGGCAGGCACATTCGAGATGACATTTTGACCTGTCGAAATTTCTCCAGATCGTCAGAAGTGGAAATTTTTTGATATTTAATTTTTTGACTGTAAATGACTATTCCATGTAAATTATCATTTTAGGAACAAAAATAAGTGTGTTTAGAGTAATTTTAATGACTGAAATTGGTCGAAAAAGAAACTTCTGAGTAGGAGAAAATGTCTGTAAAAATGGCAATTTTGGTCACATTGAGGCTTCAAAAAGTAGTTATTCAACATGAGGCACAATCCAAATGACATTTTGAATCAATTTTTCTACAGTCCAAAAAATCAATTTTCCGATGAAAAACGATGACCCGTGACCTGTCGAAATTTCTCCAGATGGTCAGAAATGGAAATTTTTTAATGTTTAATTTTTTGACTGCAAATGACTATTCCATGTAAATTATCACTTTTGGAACAAAAATAAGTGTGTTTAGAGTCACTTTAATGCCTGAAATTGGTCGAAATAGAAGCTTCTGAATAGGAGAAAATGTCTGTAAAAATTGAAATTTAGGTCACATTGAGGCTTTAAAAAGAAGTTATTCAACATGGGGCACAATCCAAATGACATTTTGAATCAATTTTTCTACAGTCCAAAAAATCAATTTTCTGATGAAAAACGATGACCCGTGACCTGTCGAAATTTCTCCAGATGGTCAGAAATGGAAATTTTTTAATGTTTAATTTTTTGACTGCAAATGACTATTCCATGTAAATTATCACTTTTGGAACAAAATAAGTGTGTTTAGAGTCACTTTAATGCCTGAAATTGGTCGAAATAGAAGCTTCTGAATCAGAGAAAATGTCTGTAAAAATGGCAATTTAGGTCACATTGAGTATTCAAAAAGTAGTTATTCAACATGAGGCACATTCCAAATAACATTTTGAATCAATTTTTCTACAGTCCAAAAAAAATCCATTTTCTGATGAAAAACGATGACCCGTGACCTGTCGAAATTTCTCCAGATGGTCAGAAATGGAGATTTTTTAATGTTTAACTTTTTTGACTGTAAATGAATATTCCATGTAAATTACCACTTTTGGAACAAAAATAAGTGTGTTTAGAGTCACTTTAATGCCTGAAATTGGTTGAAATAGAAGTTTCTGAATAGGAGAAAAAGTCTGTAATAATGGCAATTTTGGTCACATTGAGGCTTTAAAAAAGTAGCTATTCAACATGAGGCACATTCCAAATGACATTTTGAATCAATTTTTCTACAGTCCAAAAAATCAATTTTCTGATGAAAAACGATGACCCCGTGACCTGTCGAAATTTCTCCAGATGGTCAGAAATGGAAAATTTGTAATGTTTAATTTTTTGACTGTAAATGACTATTCCATGTAAATTACCACTTTTGGAACAAAAATAAGTGTGTTTAGAGTCACTTTAATGCCTGAAATTGGTCGAAAAAGAAACTTCTGAGTAGGAGAAAATATCTGTAAAAATGGCAATTTTGGTCACATTGAGGCTTCAAAAAGTAGTTATTCAACATGAGGCACAATCCAAATGACATTTTGAATCAATTTTTCTACAGTCCAAAAAATCAATTTTCCGATGAAAAACGATGACCCGTGACCTGTCGAAATTTCTCCAGATGGTCAGAAATGGAAATTTTTTAATGTTTAATTTTTTGACTGCAAATGACTATTCCATGTAAATTATCACTTTTGGAACAAAAATAAGTGTGTTTAGAGTCACTTTAATGCCTGAAATTGGTCGAAATAGAAGCTTCTGAATAGGAGAAAATGTCTGTAAAAATTGAAATTTAGGTCACATTGAGTCTTCAAAAAGTAGTTATTCAACATGAGGCACATTCCAAATAACATTTTGAATCAATTTTTCTACAGTCCAAAAAAAATCCATTTTCTGATGAAAAACGATGACCCGTGACCTGTCGAAATTTCTCCAGATGGTCAGAAATGGAGATTTTTTAATGTTTAACTTTTTTGACTGTAAATGACTATTCCATGTAAATTACCACTTTTGGAACAAAAATAAGTGTGTTTAGAGTCACTTTAATGCCTGAAATTGGTTGAAATAGAAGTTTCTGAATAGGAGAAAAAGTCTGTAATAATGGCAATTTTGGTCACATTGAGGCTTTAAAAAAGTAGCTATTCAACATGAGGCACATTCCAAATGACATTTTGAATCAATTTTTCTACAGTCCAAAAAATCAATTTTCTGATGAAAAACGATGACCCGTGACCTGTCGAAATTTCTCCAGATGGTCAGAAATGGAGATTTTTTAATGTTTAATTTTTTGACTGCAAATGACTATTCCATGTAAATTATCACTTTTGGAACAAAAATAAGTGTGTTTAGAGTCACTTTCATGCCTGAAATTGGTCGAAATAGAAGCTTCTGAATAGGAGAAAATGCATGTAAAAATGGCAATTTTGGTCACATTGAGGCTTTAAAAAAGAGGTATTCAACATGAGGCACAATCCAAATGACATTTTGAATCAATTTTTCTACAGTCCAAAAAATCAATTTTCTGATGAAAAACGATGACCCGTGACCTGTCGAAATTTCTCCAGATGGTCAGAAATGGAAATTTTTTAATGTTTAATTTTTTGACTGTAAATGACTTTTCCATGTAAATTATCACTTATGGAAGAAAAATAAGTGTGTTTAGAGTCACTGTAATGCCTGAAATTGGTTGAAACAAAAGCTCTGAATAGGAGAAAAAGTCTGCAATAATGCCAACTTTGGTCACATTGAGGCTTTAAAAAGTAGTCATTCAACATGAGGCACATTCCAAATGACATTTTGAATCAATTTTTCTACAGTCCAAAAAATCAATTTTCTGATGAAAAATGATGACCCGTGACCTGTCGAAATTTCTCCAGATGGTCAGAAATGGAAATTTTTTAATGTTTCATTTTTTGACTGTAAATGACTATTCCATGTAAATTATCACTTATGGAAGAAAAATAAGTGTGTTTAGAGTCACTTTAATGCCTGAAATTGGTCGAAATAGAAGCTTCTGAATAGGAGAAAATGTCTGTAAAAATGGCAATTTTGGTCACATAGAGGCTTTAAAAAGTAGTTATTCAACATGAGGCACAATCCAAATGACATTTTGAATCAATTTTTCTACAGTCCAAAAAATCAATTGTCTGATGAAAAACGATGACCCGTGACCTGTCGAAATTTCTCCAGATCGTCAGAAGTGGAAATTTTTTGATATTTAATTTTTTGACTGTAAATGACTATTCCATGTAAATTATCATTTTCGGAACAAAAATAAGTGTGTTTAGAGTAATTTTAATGACTGAAATTGGTCGAAAAAGAAACTTCTGAGTAGGAGAAAATGTCTGTAAAAATGGCAATTTTGGTCACATTGAGGCTTCAAAAAGTAGTTATTCAACATGAGGCACAATCCAAATGACATTTTGAATCAATTTTTCTACAGTCCAAAAAATCAATTTTCCGATGAAAAACGATGACCCGTGACCTGTCGAAATTTCTCCAGATGGTCAGAAATGGAAATTTTTTAATGTTTAATTTTTTGACTGCAAATGACTATTCCATGTAAATTATCACTTTTGGAACAAAAATAAGTGTGTTTAGAGTCACTTTAATGCCTGAAATTGGTCGAAATAGAAGCTTCTGAATAGGAGAAAATGTCTGTAAAAATTGAAATTTAGGTCACATTGAGGCTTTAAAAAGTAGTTATTCAACATGGGGCACAATCCAAATGACATTTTGAATCAATTTTTCTACAGTCCAAAAAATCAATTTTCTGATGAAAAACGATGACCCGTGACCTGTCGAAATTTCTCCAGATGGTCAGAAATGGAAATTTTTTAATGTTTAATTTTTTGACTGCAAATGACTATTCCATGTAAATTATCACTTTTGGAACAAAATAAGTGTGTTTAGAGTCACTTTAATGCCTGAAATTGGTCGAAATAGAAGCTTCTGAATCAGAGAAAATGTCTGTAAAAATGGCAATTTAGGTCACATTGAGTCTTCAAAAAGTAGTTATTCAACATGAGGCACATTCCAAATAACATTTTGAATCAATTTTTCTACAGTCCAAAAAAAATCCATTTTCTGATGAAAAACGATGACCCGTGACCTGTCGAAATTTCTCCAGATGGTCAGAAATGGAGATTTTTTAATGTTTAACTTTTTTGACTGTAAATGACTATTCCATGTAAATTACCACTTTTGGAACAAAAATAAGTGTGTTTAGAGTCACTTTAATGCCTGAAATTGGTTGAAATAGAAGTTTCTGAATAGGAGAAAAAGTCTGTAATAATGGCAATTTTGGTCACATTGAGGCTTTAAAAAAGTAGCTATTCAACATGAGGCACAATCCAAATGACATTTTGAATCAATTTTTCTACAGTCCAAAAAATCAATTTTCTGATGAAAAACGATGACCCGTGACCTGTCGAAATTTCTCCAGATGGTCAGAAATGGAAAATTTGTAATGTTTAATTTTTTGACTGTAAATGACTATTCCATGTAAATTACCACTTTTGGAACAAAAATAAGTGTGTTTAGAGTCACTTTAATGCCTGAAATTGGTCAAAAAAGAAACTTCTGAGTAGGAGAAAATATCTGTAAAAATGGCAATTTTGGTCACATTGAGGCTTCAAAAAGTAGTTATTCAACATGAGGCACAATCCAAATGACATTTTGAATCAATTTTTCTACAGTCCAAAAAATCAATTTTCCGATGAAAAACGATGACCCGTGACCTGTCGAAATTTCTCCAGATGGTCAGAAATGGAAATTTTTTAATGTTTAATTTTTTGACTGCAAATGACTATTCCATGTACATTATCACTTTTGGAACAAAAATAAGTGTGTTTAGAGTCACTTTAATGCCTGAAATTGGTCGAAATAGAAGCTTCTGAATAGGAGAAAATGTCTGTAAAAATTGAAATTTAGGTCACATTGAGGCTTTAAAAAGTAGTTTTTCAACATGAGGCACAATCCAAATGACATTTTGAATCAATTTTTCTACAGTCCAAAAAATCAATTTTCTGATGAAAAACGATGACCCGTGACCTGTCGAAATTTCTCCAGATGGTCAGAAATGGAAATTTTTTAAAGTTTAATTTTTTGACTGCAAATGACTATTCCATGTAAATTATCACTTTTGGAACAAAATAAGTGTGTTTAGAGTCACTTTAATGCCTGAAATTGGTTGAAATAGAAGTTTCTGAATAGGAGAAAAAGTCTGTAATAATGGCAATTTTGGTCACATTGAGGCTTTAAAAAAGTAGCTATTCAACATGAGGCACATTCCAAATGACATTTTGAATCAATTTTTCTACAGTCCAAAAAATCAATTTTCTGATGAAAAACGATGACCCGTGACCTGTCGAAATTTCTCCAGATGGTCAGAAATGGAAAATTTGTAATGTTTAATTTTTTGACTGTAAATGACTATTCCATGTAAATTATCACTTTTGGAACAAAAATAAGTGTGTTTAGAGTCACTTTAATGCCTGAAATTGGTCGAAATAGAAGCTTCTTAATAGGAGAAAATGCCTGTAAAAATGGCAATTTTGGTCACATTGAGGCTTTAAAAAGTAGTTATTCAACATGAGGCACAATCCAAATGACATTTTGAATACATTTTTCTACAGTCCAAAAAATCAATTTTCTGATGAAAAACGATGACCCGTGACCTGTCGAAATTTCTCCAGATGGTCAGCAATTGAAATTTTTTAATGTTTAATTTTTTGACTGCAAATTACTATTCCATGTAAATTATCACTTTTGCAACAAAAATAAGTGTGTTTAGAGTCACTTTAATGCCTGAAATTGGTTGAAACAAAAGCTTCTGAATAGAAGAAAGAGTCTGTAATAATGGCAATTTTGGTCATATTGAGGCTTTAAAAAGTAGTCATTCAACATGAGGCACATTCCAAATGACATTTTGAATCAATTTTTCTACAGTCCAAAAAATAAATTTTCTGATGAAAAACGATGACCCGTGCATGTCGAAATTTCTCCAGATGGTCAGAAATGGAAATTTTTTCATGTTTAATTTTTTTTACTGTAAATGACTATTCCATGTGAATTATCACTTTTGGAATTCAAATAAGTGTGTTTAGAGTAAGTTTAATGACTGAAATTGGTCGAAAAAGAAGCCTCTGAGTAGGAGAAAACGTCTGTAAAAATGGCAATTCTGGTCACATTGAGGCTTTAAAAAGTAGTTATTCAACATGAGGCACATTCCAAATGACATTTTGAATCAATTTTTCTACAGTCCAAACAATCAATTTTCTGATAAAAAACGATGACCCGTGACCAGTCGAAATTTCTCCAGATGGTCAGAAATGGAAATTTTTTAATGTTTAATTTTTTGATTGCACATGACTATTCCATGTAAATTATCACTTTTGGAACTAAAATAAATGTGTTTAGAATCACTTTAATGCCTGAAATTGGTCAAAATAGAAGCTTCTGAATAGGAGAAAAAGTCTGTATTAATGGCAATTTTGGCCACATTTAAAAACATTTAAAATGTAGTTATTCAACATGAGGCACATTCCAAATGACATTTTTAATCAATTTTTCTACAGTCCATAAAATCAATTTCTGTGATGAAAAACGATGACCCGTGACCTGTCGAAATTTCTCCAGATGGTCAGAAATGGAAATTTTTTAAAGTTTAATTTTTTGACTGCAAATGACTATTCCATGTAAATTATCACTTTTGGAACAAAATAAGTGTGTTTAGAGTCACTTTAATGCCTGAAATTGGTCAAATAGAAGCTTCTGAATAGGAGAAAATGTCTTTAAAAATGGCAATTTTCGTCACATTGAGGCTTTAAAAAGTAGTTATTCAACATGAGGCACAATTCAAATGACATTTTGAATAAATTTTTCTACAGCCCAAAAACTCAATTTTCTGATGAAAAACGATGACCCGTGACCTGTCGAAATCTCTCCAGATGGTCAGAAATGGAAATTTTTTAATTTTAATTTTTTTTACTGTAAATGACTATTCCATGTGAATTATCACTTTTGGAATTCAAATAAGTGTGTTTAGAGTAAGTTTAATGACTGAAATTGGTCGAAAAAGAAGCCTCTGAGTAGGAGAAAACGTCTGTAAAAATGGCAATTCTGGTCACATTGAGGCTTTAAAAAGTAGTTATTCAACATGAGGCACATTCCAAATGACATTTTGAATCAATTTTTCTACAGTCCAAACAATCAATTTTCTGATAAAAAACGATGACCCGTGACCAGTCGAAATTTCTCCAGATGGTCAGAAATGGAAATTTTTTAATGTTTAATTTTTTGACTGCACATGACTATTCCATGTAAATTATCACTTTTGGAACTAAAATAAATGTGTTTAGAATCACTTTAATGCCTGAAATTGGTCAAAATAGAAGCTTCTGAATAGGAGAAAAAGTCTGTATTAATGGCAATTTTGGCCACATTTAAAAACATTTAAAAAGTAGTTATTCAACATGAGGCACATTCCAAATGACATTTTTAATCAATTTTTCTACAGTCCATAAAATCAATTTTTGTGATGAAAAACGATGACCCGTGACCTGTCGAAATTTCTCCAGATGGTCAGAAATGGAAATTTTTTAATGTTTACATTTTTTTTCTGTAAATGACTATTCCATGTGAATTATCACTTTTGGAACAAAAATAAGGGTGTTTAGAGTCACTTTAATGCCTGAAATTGGTCGAAATAGAAGCCTCTGAATAGGAGAAAATGTCTTTAAAAATGGCAATTTTCGTCACATTGAGGCTTTAAAAAGTAGTTATTCAACATGAGGCGCATTCCAAATTACATTTTGAATCAATTTTTCTACAGTCCAAAAAAACTATTTTCTGATAAAAAACGATGCCCCGTGACCTGTCGAAATTTCTCCAGATCGGCAGAAATGGAAATTTTTCAATGTTTAATTTTTTAACTGCAAATGACTATTCCATGTAAATTATCACTTTTGGAACAAAAACAGGTGTGTTTAGAGTCACTTTAATACCTGAAATTGGTCGAAATAGAAGCTTCTGAATTGGAGAAAATGTCTGTATTAATGGCAATTTTGGTCACTTTGAGGCTTTAAAAAGTAGTTATTCAACATGAGGCACATTCCAAATGACATTTTGAATCAATTTTTCTACAGTCCAAAAAATCAATTTTCTGATGAAAAACGATGCCCCGTGACCTGTCGAAATTTCTCCAGATGGTCAGAAATGGAAATTTTTTCATGTTTAATTTTTTTACTGTAAATGACCATTCCATGTGAATTGTCACTTTTGCACTTAAAATAAGTGTGTTTAGAGTAAGTTTAATGACTGAAATTGGTCGAAATAGAAGCTTCTGAATAGGAGAAAAAGTCTGTAATTATGGCAATTTTGGTCACATTGAGGCTTTAAAAAGTAGTTATACAACATGAGGCGTATTCCAAATGACATTTTGAATCAATTTTTCTACAGTCCAAAAAATCAATTTTCTGATGAAAAACGATGCCCCGTGACCTGTCGAAATTTCTCCAGATCGTCAGAAATGGAAATTTTTTAATGTTTAATTTTTTGACTGTAAATGACTATTCCATGTGAATTATCACTTTTGGAACAAAAATAAGGGTGTTTAGAGTCACTTTAATGCCTGAAATTGGTCGAAATAGTAGCTTCTGAATAGGAGAAAAAGTCTGTATTAATGGCAATTTTGTCCGCATTTAAAAACATTTAAAAAGTAGTTATTCAACATGAGGCACATTCCAAATGACATTTTTAATCAATGTTTCCACAGTCCATAAAATCAATTTTTGTGATGAAAAACGATGACCCGTGACCTGTCGAAATTTCTCCAGATGGTCAGAAATGGAAATTTTTTCATGTTTAATTTTTTGACTGCACATGACTATTCCATGTAAATTATCACTTTTGGAACAAAAATAAGTGTGTTTAGAGTCACTTTAATGCCTGAAATTGGTCGAAATAGAAGCTTCTGAATAGGAGAAAAAGTCTGTAATTATGGCAATTTTGGTCACATTGAGGCTTTAAAAAGTAGTTATACAACATGAGGCGTATTCCAAATGACATTTTGAATCAATTTTTCTACAGTCCAAAAAATCAATTTTCTGATGAAAAACGATGCCCCGTGACCTGTCGAAATTTCTCCAGATGGTCAGAAATGGAAATTTTTTAATGTTTAATTTTTTTTACTGTAAATGACTATTCCATGTGAATTATCACTTTTGGAACAAAAATAAGGGTGTTTAGAGTCACTTTAATGCCTGAAATTGGTCGAAATAGTAGCTTCTGAATAGGAGAAAATGTCTTTAAAAATGGCAATTTTCGTCACATTGAGGATTTAAAAAGTAGTTATTCAACAAGAGGCACAATCCAAATGACATTTTGAATCAATTTTTCTACAGTCCAAAAAATCAATTTTCTGATGAAAAACGATGCCCCGTGACCTGTCGAAATTTCTCCAGATCGTCAGAAATGGAAATTTTTCAATGTTTAATTTTTTGACTGCAAATGACTATTCCATGTAAATTATCACTTTTGGAACAAAAACAGGTGTGTTTCGAGTCACTTTAATACCTGAAATTGGTCGAAATAGAAGCTTCTGAATTGGAGAAAATGTCTGTATTAATGGCAATTTTGGTCACTTTGAGGCTTTAAAAAGTAGTTATTCAACATGAGGCACATTCCAAATGACATTTTGAATCAATTTTTCTACAGTCCAAAAAATAAATTTTCTGATGAAAAACGATGACCCGTGACTTGTCGAAATTTCTCCAGATGGTCAGAAATGGAAATTTTTTCATGTTTAATTTTTTTACTGTAAATGACTATTCCATGTGAATTGTCACTTTTGCACTTAAAATAAGTGTGTTTAGAGTAAGTTTAATGACTGAAATTGGTCGAAAAAGAAGCTTCTGAGTAGGAGAAAATGTCTGTAAAAATGGCAATTTTGGTCACATTGAGGCTACAAAAAGTAGTTATTCAACATGAGGCACAATCCAAATGACATTTTGAATCAATTTTTCTACAGTCTAAAAAAATCAATTTTCTGATGAAAAATGATGACCCGTGACCTGTTGAAATTTCTCCAGATAGTCAGAAATGGAAATTATTTCATGTTTAATTTTTTGACTGCAAATGACTATTCCATGTAAATTATCACTTTTGGAACAAAAATAAGTGTGTTTAGAGTCACTTTAATGCCTGAAATTGGTCGAAATAGAAGCTTCTGACTAGGAGAAAAAGTCTGTAATTATGGCAATTTTGGTCACATTGAGGCTTTAAAAAGTAGTTATACAACATGAGGCATCTTCCAAATGACATTTTGAATCAATTTTTCTACAGTCCAAAAAACTCAATTTTCTGATGAAAAACGATGCCCCGTGACCTGTCGAAATTTCTCCAGATCGTCAGAAATGGAAATTTTTTAATGTTTAATTTTTTGACTGTAAATGACTATTCCATGTGAATTATCACTTTTGGAACAAAAATAAGGGTGTTTAGAGTCACTTTAATGCCTGAAATTGGTCGAAATAGTAGCTTCTGAATAGGAGAAAATGTCTTTAAAAATGGCAATTTTCGTCACATTGAGGATTTAAAAAGTAGTTATTCAACATGAGGCACAATCCAAATGACATTTTGAATCAATTTTTCTACAGTCCAAAAAATCAATTTTCTGATGAAAAACGATGACCTGTGACCTGTCGAAATTTCTCCAGATGGTCAGGAATGGAAATTATTTCATGTTTAATTTTGTTACTGTAAATGACTATTCCATGTGAATTATCACTTTTGGAACTAAAATAAGTGTGTTTAGAATCACTTTAATGCCTGAAATTGGTCAAAATAGAAGCTTCTGAATAGGAGAAAAAGTCTGTATTAATGGCAATTTTGGCCGCATTTAAAAACATTTAAAAAGTAGTTATTCAACATGAGGCACATTCCAAATGACATATTTAATCAATTTTTCTACAGTCCATAAAATCAATTTTTGTGATGAAAAACGATGACCCGTGACCTGTCGAAATTTCTCCAGATGGTCAGAAATGGAAATTTTTTCATGTTTAATTTTTTGACTGCACATGACTATTCCATGTAAATTATCACTTTTGGAACAAAAACAGGTGTGTTTAGAGTCACTTTAATGCCTGAAATTGGTCAAAATAGAAGCTTCTGAATAGGAGTAAATGTCTGTATTAATGGCAATTTTGGTCACATTGAGGCTTTAAAAAGTAGTTATTCAACATGAGACACATTCCAAATAAAATTTTGAATCAATTTTTCTACGGTCCAAAAAATCAATTTTCTGATGAAAAACGATGACCCGTGACCTGTGGAAATTTCTCCAGATGGTCAGAAATGGAAATTTTTTAATGTTTACATTTTTTTCTGTAAATGACTATTCCATGTGAATTATCACTTTTGGAACAAAAATAAGGGTGTTTAGAGTCACTTTAATGCCTGAAATTGGTCAAATAGAAGCTTCTGAATAGGAGAAAATGTCTTTAAAAATGGCAATTTTCGTCACATTGAGGCTTTAAAAAGTAGTTATTCAACATGAGGCACAATTCAAATGACATTTTGAATAAATTTTTCTACAGCCCAAAAACTCAATTTTCTGATGAAAAACGATGACCCGTGACCTGTCGAAATCTCTCCAGATGGTCAGAAATGGAAATTTTTTAATTTTAATTTTTTTTACTGTAAATGACTATTCCATGTGAATTATCACTTTTGGAATTCAAATAAGTGTGTTTAGAGTAAGTTTAATGACTGAAATTGGTCGAAAAAGAAGCCTCTGAGTAGGAGAAAACGTCTGTAAAAATGGCAATTCTGGTCACATTGAGGCTTTAAAAAGTAGTTATTCAACATGAGGCACATTCCAAATGACATTTTGAATCAATTTTTCTACAGTCCAAACAATCAATTTTCTGATAAAAAACGATGACCCGTGACCAGTCGAAATTTCTCCAGATGGTCAGAAATGGAAATTTTTTAATGTTTAATTTTTTGACTGCACATGACTATTCCATGTAAATTATCACTTTTGGAACTAAAATAAATGTGTTTAGAATCACTTTAATGCCTGAAATTGGTCAAAATAGAAGCTTCTGAATAGGAGAAAAAGTCTGTATTAATGGCAATTTTGGCCACGTTTAAAAACATTTAAAAAGTAGTTATTCAACATGAGGCACATTCCAAATGACATTTTTAATCAATTTTTCTACAGTCCATAAAATCAATTTTTGTGATGAAAAACGATGACCCGTGACCTGTCGAAATTTCTCCAGATGGTCAGAAATGGAAATTTTTTAATGTTTACATTTTTTTTCTGTAAATGACTATTCCATGTGAATTATCACTTTTGGAACAAAAATAAGGGTGTTTAGAGTCACTTTAATGCCTGAAATTGGTCGAAATAGAAGCCTCTGAATAGGAGAAAATGTCTTTAAAAATGGCAATTTTCGTCACATTGAGGCTTTAAAAAGTAGTTATTCAACATGAGGCGCATTCCAAATTACATTTTGAATCAATTTTTCTACAGTCCAAAAAAACTATTTTCTGATAAAAAACGATGCCCCGTGACCTGTCGAAATTTCTCCAGATCGTCAGAAATGGAAATTTTTCAATGTTTAATTTTTTAACTGCAAATGACTATTCCATGTAAATTATCACTTTTGGAACAAAAACAGGTGTGTTTAGAGTCACTTTAATACCTGAAATTGGTCGAAATAGAAGCTTCTGAATTGGAGAAAATGTCTGTATTAATGGCAATTTTGGTCACTTTGAGGCTTTAAAAAGTAGTTATTCAACATGAGGCACATTCCAAATGACATTTTGAATCAATTTTTCTACAGTCCAAAAAATCAATTTTCTGATGAAAAACGATGACCCGTGACCTGTCGAAATTTCTCCAGATGGTCAGAAATGGAAATTTTTTCATGTTTAATTTTTTTACTGTAAATGACCATTCCATGTGAATTGTCACTTTTGCACTTAAAATAAGTGTGTTTAGAGTAAGTTTAATGACTGAAATTGGTCGAAATAGAAGCTTCTGAATAGGAGAAAAAGTCTGTAATTATGGCAATTTTGGTCACATTGAGGCTTTAAAAAGTAGTTATACAACATGAGGCGTATTCCAAATGACATTTTGAATCAATTTTTCTACAGTCCAAAAAATCAATTTTCTGATGAAAAACGATGCCCCGTGACCTGTCGAAATTTCTCCAGATCGTCAGAAATGGAAATTTTTTAATGTTTAATTTTTTGACTGTAAATGACTATTCCATGTAAATTATCACTTTTGGGACAAAAACAGGTGTGTTTAGAGTCACTTTAATGCCTGAAATTGGTCGAAATAGAAGCTTCTGAATAGGAGTAAATGTCTGTATTAATGGCAATTTTGGTCACATTGAGGCTTTAATAAGTAGTTATTCAACATGAGACACATTCCAAAGAAAATTTTGAATCAATTTTTCTACGGTCCAAAAAATCAATTTTCTGATGAAAAACGATGACCCGTGACCTGTCGAAATTTCTCCAGATGGTCAGAAATGGAAATGTTTTAATGTTTAAATTTTTTTTCTGTAAATGACTATTCCATGTGAATTATCACTTTTGGAACAAAAATAAGGGTGTTTAGAGTCACTTTAATGCCTGAAATTGGTCGAAATAGAAGCTTCTGAATAGGAGAAAATGTCTTTAAAAATGGCAATTTTCGTCACATTGAGGCTTTAAAAAGTAGTCATTCAACATGAGGCGCATTCCAAATGACATTTTTAATCAATTTTTCTACAGTCCAAAAAAACTATTTTCTGATGAAAAACGATGCCCCGTGACCTGTCGAAATTTCTCCAGATCGTCAGAAATGGAAATTTTTTCATGTTCAATTTTTTTACTGTAAATGACTATTCCATGTGAATTGTCACTTTTGCACTTAAAATAAGTGTGTTTAGAGTAAGTTTAATGACTGAAATTGGTCGAAAAAGAAGCTTATGAGTAGGAGAAAATGTCTGTAAAAATGGCAATTTTGGTCACATTGAGGCTACAAAAAGTAGTTATTCGACATGAGGCACAATCCAAATGACATTTTGAATCAATTTTTCTACAGTCTAAAAAAATCAATTTTCTGATGAAAAATGATGACCCGTGACCTGTTGAAATTTCTCCAGATAGTCAGAAATGGAAATTATTTCATGTTTAATTTTTTGACTGCAAATGACTATTCCATGTAAATTATCACTTTTGGAACAAAAATAAGTGTGTTTAGAGTCACTTTAATGCCTGAAATTGGTCGAAATAGAAGCTTCTGAATAGGAGAAAAAGTCTGTAATTATGGCAATTTTGGTCACATTGAGGCTTTAAAAAGTAGTTATTCAACATGAGGCGTATTCCAAATGACATTTTGAATCAATTTTTCTACAGTCCAAAAAAATCAATTTTCTGATGAAAAACGATGCCCCGTGACCTGTCGAAATTTCTCCAGATGGTCAGAAATGGAAATTTTTTAATGTTTAATTTTTTTTACTGTAAATGACTATTCCATGTGAATTATCACTTTTGGAACAAAAATAAGGGTGTTTAGAGTCACTTTAATGCCTGAAATTGGTCGAAATAGTAGCTTCTGAATAGGAGAAAATGTCTTTAAAAATGGCAATTTTCGTCACATTGAGGATTTAAAAAGTAGTTATTCAACATGAGGCACAATCCAAATGACATTTTGAATCAATTTTTCTACAGTCCAAAAAATCAATTTTCTGATGAAAAACGATGCCCCGTGACCTGTCGAAATTTCTCCAGATCGTCAGAAATGGAAATTTTTCAATGTTTAATTTTTTGACTGCAAATGACTATTCCATGTAAATTATCACTTTTGGAACAAAAACAGGTGTGTTTCGAGTCACTTTAATACCTGAAATTGGTCGAAATAGAAGCTTCTGAATTGGAGAAAATGTCTGTATTAATGGCAATTTTGGTCACTTTGAGGCTTTAAAAAGTAGTTATTCAACATGAGGCACATTCCAAATGACATTTTGAATCAATTTTTCTACAGTCCAAAAAATAAATTTTCTGATGAAAAACGATGACCCGTGACTTGTCGAAATTTCTCCAGATGGTCAGAAATGGAAATTTTTTCATGTTTAAATTTTTTTACTGTAAATGACTATTCCATGTGAATTGTCACTTTTGCACTTAAAATAAGTGTGTTTAGAGTAAGTTTAATGACTGAAATTGGTCGAAAAAGAAGCTTCTGAGTAGGAGAAAATGTCTGTAAAAATGGCAATTTTGGTCACATTGAGGCTACAAAAAGTAGTTATTCAACATGAGGCACAATCCAAATGACATTTTGAATCAATTTTTCTACAGTCTAAAAAAATCAATTTTCTGATGAAAAATGATGACCCGTGACCTGTTGAAATTTCTCCAGATAGTCAGAAATGGAAATTATTTCATGTTTAATTTTTTGACTGCAAATGACTATTCCATGTAAATTATCACTTTTGGAACAAAAATAAGTGTGTTTAGAGTCACTTTAATGCCTGAAATTGGTCGAAATAGAAGCTTCTGACTAGGAGAAAAAGTCTGTAATTATGGCAATTTTGGTCACATTGAGGCTTTAAAAAGTAGTTATACAACATGAGGCGTATTCCAAATGACATTTTGAATCAATTTTTCTACAGTCCAAAAAACTCAATTTTCTGATGAAAAACGATGCCCCGTGACCTGTCGAAATTTCTCCAGATCGTCAGAAATGGAAATTTTTTAATGTTTAATTTTTTGACTGTAAATGACTATTCCATGTGAATTATCACTTTTGGAACAAAAATAAGGGTGTTTAAGTCACTTTAATGCCTGAAATTGGTCGAAATAGTAGCTTCTGAATAGGAGAAAATGTCTTTCAAAATGGCAATTTTCGTCACATTGAGGATTTAAAAAGTAGTCATTCAACATGAGGCGCATTCCAAATGACATTTTTAATCAATTTTTCTACAGTCCATAAAATCAATTTTTGTGATGAAAAACGATGACCCGTGACCTGTCGAAATTTCTCCAGATGGTCAGAAATGGAAATTTTTTAATGTTTAATTTTTTGACTGCAAATAACTATTCCATGCAAATTATCACTTTTGGAACAAAAACAGGTGTGTTTAGAGTCACTTTAAAGCCTGAAATTGGTCGAAATAGAAGCTTCTGAATAGGAAAAAATGTCTGTATTAATGGCTATTTTGGTCACATTGAGGCTTTAAAAAGTAGGTATTCAACATGAGACACATTCCAAATAAAATTTTGAATCAATTTTTCTACGGTCCAAAAAATCAATTTTCTGATGAAAAACGATGACCCGTGACCTGTCGAAATTTCTCCAGATGGTCAGAAATGGAAATTTTTTTATGTTTACATTTTTTTTCTGTAAAGGACTATTCCATGTGAATTATCACTTTTGGAACAAAAATAAGGGTGTTTAGAGTCACTTTAATGCCTGAAATTGGTCAAATAGAAGCTTCTGAATAGGAGAAAATGTCTTTAAAAATGGCAATTTTCATCACTTTGAGGCTTTAAAAAGTAGTTATTCAACATGAGGCACAATTCAAATGACATTTTGAATAAATTTTTCTACAGCCCAAAAACTCAATTTTCTGATGAAAAACGATGACCCGTGACCTGTCGAAATCTCTCCAGATGGTCAGAAATGGAAATTTTTTAATTTTAATTTTTTTTACTGTAAATGACTATTCCATGTGAATTATCACTTTTGGAATTAAAATAAGTGTGTTTAGAGTAAGTTTAATGACTGAAATTGGTCGAAAAAGAAGCCTCTGAGTAGGAGAAAACGTCTGTAAAAATGGCAATTCTGGTCACATTGAGGCTTTAAAAAGTAGTTATTCAACATGAGTCACATTCCAAATGACATTTTGAATCAATTTTTCTACAGTCCAAACAATCAATTTTCTGATAAAAAACGATGACCCGTGACCAGTCGAAATTTCTCCAAATGGTCAGAAATGGAAATTTTTTAATGTTTAATTTTTTGACTGCACATGACTATTCCATGTAAATTATCACTTTTGGAACTAAAATAAATGTGTTTAGAATCACTTTAATGCCTGAAATTGGTCAAAATAGAAGCTTCTGAATAGGAGAAAAAGTCTGTATTAATGGCAATTTTGGCCACATTTAAAAACATTTAAAAAGTAGTTATTCAACATGAGGCACATTCCAAATGACATTTTTAATCAATTTTTCTACAGTCCATAAAATCAATTTTTGTGATGAAAAACGATGACCCGTGACCTGTCGAAATTTCTCCAGATGGTCAGAAATGGAAATTTTTTAATGTTTACATTTTTTTTCTGTAAATGACTATTCCATGTGAATTATCACTTTTGGAACAAAAATAAGGGTGTTTAGAGTCACTTTAATGCCTGAAATTGGTCGAAATAGAAGCCTCTGAATAGGAGAAAATGTCTTTAAAAATGGCAATTTTCGTCACATTGAGGCTTTAAAAAGTAGTTATTCAACATGAGGCACAATTCAAATGACATTTTGAATAAATTTTTCTACAGCCCAAAAACTCAATTTTCTGATGAAAAACGATGACCCGTGACCTGTCGAAATCTCTCCAGATGGTCAGAAATGGAAATTTTTTAATTTTAATTTTTTTTACTGTAAATGACTATTCCATGTGAATTATCACTTTTGGAATTCAAATAAGTGTGTTTAGAGTAAGTTTAATGACTGAAATTGGTCGAAAAAGAAGCCTCTGAGTAGGAGAAAACGTCTGTAAAAATGGCAATTCTGGTCACATTGAGGCTTTAAAAAGTAGTTATTCAACATGAGGCACATTCCAAAAGACATTTTGAATCAATTTTTCTACAGTCCAAACAATCAATTTTCTGATAAAAAACGATGACCCGTGACCAGTCGAAATTTCTCCAGATGGTCAGAAATGGAAATTTTTTAATGTTTAATTTTTTGATTGCACATGACTATTCCATGTAAATTATCACTTTTGGAACTAAAATAAATGTGTTTAGAATCACTTTAATGCCTGAAATTGGTCAAAATAGAAGCTTCTGAATAGGAGAAAAAGTCTGTATTAATGGCAATTTTGGCCACATTTAAAAACATTTAAAATGTAGTTATTCAACATGAGGCACATTCCAAATGACATTTTTAATCAATTTTTCTACAGTCCATAAAATCAATTTCTGTGATGAAAAACGATGACCCGTGACCTGTCGAAATTTCTCCAGATGGTCAGAAATGGAAATTTTTTAAAGTTTAATTTTTTGACTGCAAATGACTATTCCATGTAAATTATCACTTTTGGAACAAAATAAGTGTGTTTAGAGTCACTTTAATGCCTGAAATTGGTCAAATAGAAGCTTCTGAATAGGAGAAAATGTCTTTAAAAATGGCAATTTTCGTCACATTGAGGCTTTAAAAAGTAGTTATTCAACATGAGGCACAATTCAAATGACATTTTGAATAAATTTTTCTACAGCCCAAAAACTCAATTTTCTGATGAAAAACGATGACCCGTGACCTGTCGAAATCTCTCCAGATGGTCAGAAATGGAAATTTTTTAATTTTAATTTTTTTTACTGTAAATGACTATTCCATGTGAATTATCACTTTTGGAATTCAAATAAGTGTGTTTAGAGTAAGTTTAATGACTGAAATTGGTCGAAAAAGAAGCCTCTGAGTAG
This sequence comes from Triturus cristatus, assembly GCF_964204655.1. Lineage (NCBI taxonomy): Eukaryota > Metazoa > Chordata > Amphibia > Caudata > Salamandridae > Triturus > Triturus cristatus. The sequence goes on from NC_140593.1 coordinate 890,162,238, forward strand.
GAGAAAACGTCTGTAAAAATGGCAATTCTGGTCACATTGAGGCTTTAAAAAGTAGTTATTCAACATGAGGCACATTCCAAATGACATTTTGAATCAATTTTTCTACAGTCCAAACAATCAATTTTCTGATAAAAAACGATGACCCGTGACCAGTCGAAATTTCTCCAGATGGTCAGAAATGGAAATTTTTTAATGTTTTATTTTTTTACTGCACATGACTATTCCATGTAAATTATCACTTTTGGAACTAAAATAAATGTGTTTAGAATCACTTTAATGCCTGAAATTGGTCAAAATAGAAGCTTCTGAATAGGAGAAAAAGTCTGTATTAATGGCAATTTTGGCCACATTTAAAAACATTTAAAAAGTAGTTATTCAACATGAGGCACATTCCAAATGACATTTTTAATCAATTTTTCTACAGTCCATAAAATCAATTTTTGTGATGAAAAACGATGACCCGTGACCTGTCGAAATTTCTCCAGATGGTCAGAAATGGAAATTTTTTAATGTTTACATTTTTTTTCTGTAAATGACTATTCCATGTGAATTATCACTTTTGGAACAAAAATAAGGGTGTTTAGAGTCACTTTAATGCCTGAAATTGGTCGAAATAGAAGCCTCTGAATAGGAGAAAATGTCTTTAAAAATGGCAATTTTCGTCACATTGAGGCTTTAAAAAGTAGTTATTCAACATGAGGCGCATTCCAAATTACATTTTGAATCAATTTTTCTACAGTCCAAAAAAACTATTTTCTGATAAAAAACGATACCCCGTGACCTGTCGAAATTTCTCCAGATCGGCAGAAATGGAAATTTTTCAATGTTTAATTTTTTAACTGCAAATGACTATTCCATGTAAATTATCACTTTTGGAACAAAAACAGGTGTGTTTAGAGTCACTTTAATACCTGAAATTGGTCGAAATAGAAGCTTCTGAATTGGAGAAAATGTCTGTATTAATGGCAATTTTGGTCACTTTGAGGCTTTAAAAAGTAGTTATTCAACATGAGGCACATTCCAAATGACATTTTGAATCAATTTTTCTACAGTCCAAAAAATCAATTTTCTGATGAAAAACGATGCCCCGTGACCTGTCGAAATTTCTCCAGATGGTCAGAAATGGAAATTTTTTCATGTTTAATTTTTTTACTGTAAATGACCATTCCATGTGAATTGTCACTTTTGCACTTAAAATAAGTGTGTTTAGAGTAAGTTTAATGACTGAAATTGGTCGAAATAGAAGCTTCTGAATAGGAGAAAAAGTCTGTAATTATGGCAATTTTGGTCACATTGAGGCTTTAAAAAGTAGTTATACAACATGAGGCGTATTCCAAATGACATTTTGAATCAATTTTTCTACAGTCCAAAAAATCAATTTTCTGATGAAAAACGATGCCCCGTGACCTGTCGAAATTTCTCCAGATCGTCAGAAATGGAAATTTTTTAATGTTTAATTTTTTGACTGTAAATGACTATTCCATGTGAATTATCACTTTTGGAACAAAAATAAGGGTGTTTAGAGTCACTTTAATGCCTGAAATTGGTCGAAATAGTAGCTTCTGAATAGGAGAAAAAGTCTGTATTAATGGCAATTTTGTCCGCATTTAAAAACATTTAAAAAGTAGTTATTCAACATGAGGCACATTCCAAATGACATTTTTAATCAATGTTTCCACAGTCCATAAAATCAATTTTTGTGATGAAAAACGATGACCCGTGACCTGTCGAAATTTCTCCAGATGGTCAGAAATGGAAATTTTTTCATGTTTAATTTTTTGACTGCACATGACTATTCCATGTAAATTATCACTTTTGGAACAAAAATAAGTGTGTTTAGAGTCACTTTAATGCCTGAAATTGGTCGAAATAGAAGCTTCTGAATAGGAGAAAAAGTCTGTAATTATGGCAATTTTGGTCACATTGAGGCTTTAAAAAGTAGTTATACAACATGAGGCGTATTCCAAATGACATTTTGAATCAATTTTTCTACAGTCCAAAAAATCAATTTTCTGATGAAAAACGATGCCCCGTGACCTGTCGAAATTTCTCCAGATGGTCAGAAATGGAAATTTTTTAATGTTTAATTTTTTTTACTGTAAATGACTATTCCATGTGAATTATCACTTTTGGAACAAAAATAAGGGTGTTTAGAGTCACTTTAATGCCTGAAATTGGTCGAAATAGTAGCTTCTGAATAGGAGAAAATGTCTTTAAAAATGGCAATTTTCGTCACATTGAGGATTTAAAAAGTAGTTATTCAACATGAGGCACAATCCAAATGACATTTTGAATCAATTTTTCTACAGTCCAAAAAATCAATTTTCTGATGAAAAACGATGCCCCGTGACCTGTCGAAATTTCTCCAGATCGTCAGAAATGGAAATTTTTCAATGTTTAATTTTTTGACTGCAAATGACTATTCCATGTAAATTATCACTTTTGGAACAAAAACAGGTGTGTTTCGAGTCACTTTAATACCTGAAATTGGTCGAAATAGAAGCTTCTGAATTGGAGAAAATGTCTGTATTAATGGCAATTTTGGTCACTTTGAGGCTTTAAAAAGTAGTTATTCAACATGAGGCACATTCCAAATGACATTTTGAATCAATTTTTCTACAGTCCAAAAAATCAATTTTCTGATGAAAAACGATGACCCGTGACTTGTCGAAATTTCTCCAGATGGTCAGAAATGGAAATTTTTTCATGTTTAATTTTTTTACTGTAAATGACTATTCCATGTGAATTGTCACTTTTGCACTTAAAATAAGTGTGTTTAGAGTAAGTTTAATGACTGAAATTGGTCGAAAAAGAAGCTTCTGAGTAGGAGAAAATGTCTGTAAAAATGGCAATTTTGGTCACATTGAGGCTACAAAAAGTAGTTATTCAACATGAGGCACAATCCAAATGACATTTTGAATCAATTTTTCTACAGTCTAAAAAAATCAATTTTCTGATGAAAAATGATGACCCGTGACCTGTTGAAATTTCTCCAGATAGTCAGAAATGGAAATTATTTCATGTTTAATTTTTTGACTGCAAATGACTATTCCATGTAAATTATCACTTTTGGAACAAAAATAAGTGTGTTTAGAGTCACTTTAATGCCTGAAATTGGTCGAAATAGAAGCTTCTGACTAGGAGAAAAAGTCTGTAATTATGGCAATTTTGGTCACATTGAGGCTTTAAAAAGTAGTTATACAACATGAGGCATCTTCCAAATGACATTTTGAATCAATTTTTCTACAGTCCAAAAAACTCAATTTTCTGATGAAAAACGATGCCCCGTGACCTGTCGAAATTTCTCCAGATCGTCAGAAATGGAAATTTTTTAATGTTTAATTTTTTGACTGTAAATGACTATTCCATGTGAATTATCACTTTTGGAACAAAAATAAGGGTGTTTAGAGTCACTTTAATGCCTGAAATTGGTCGAAATAGTAGCTTCTGAATAGGAGAAAATGTCTTTAAAAATGGCAATTTTCGTCACATTGAGGATTTAAAAAGTAGTTATTCAACATGAGGCACAATCCAAATGACATTTTGAATCAATTTTTCTACAGTCCAAAAAATCAATTTTCTGATGAAAAACGATGACCTGTGACCTGTCGAAATTTCTCCAGATGGTCAGGAATGGAAATTATTTCATGTTTAATTTTGTTACTGTAAATGACTATTCCATGTGAATTATCACTTTTGGAACTAAAATAAGTGTGTTTAGAATCACTTTAAATGCCTGAAATTGGTCAAAATAGAAGCTTCTGAATAGGAGAAAAAGTCTGTATTAATGGCAATTTTGGCCGCATTTAAAAACATTTAAAAAGTAGTTATTCAACATGAGGCACATTCCAAATGACATTTTTAATCAATTTTTCTACAGTCCATAAAATCAATTTTTGTGATGAAAAACGATGACCCGTGACCTGTCGAAATTTCTCCAGATGGTCAGAAATGGAAATTTTTTCATGTTTAATTTTTTGACTGCACATGACTATTCCATGTAAATTATCACTTTTGGAACAAAAACAGGTGTGTTTAGAGTCACTTTAATGCCTGAAATTGGTCAAAATAGAAGCTTCTGAATAGGAGTAAATGTCTGTATTAATGGCAATTTTGGTCACATTGAGGCTTTAAAAAGTAGTTATTCAACATGAGACACATTCCAAATAAAATTTTGAATCAATTTTTCTACGGTCCAAAAAATCAATTTTCTGATGAAAAACGATGACCCGTGACCTGTGGAAATTTCTCCAGATGGTCAGAAATGGAAATTTTTTAATGTTTACATTTTTTTTCTGTAAATGACTATTCCATGTGAATTATCACTTTTGGAACAAAAATAAGGGTGTTTAGAGTCACTTTAATGCCTGAAATTGGTCAAATAGAAGCTTCTGAATAGGAGAAAATGTCTTTAAAAATGGCAATTTTCGTCACATTGAGGCTTTAAAAAGTAGTTATTCAACATGAGGCACAATTCAAATGACATTTTGAATAAATTTTTCTACAGCCCAAAAACTCAATTTTCTGATGAAAAACGATGACCCGTGACCTGTCGAAATCTCTCCAGATGGTCAGAAATGGAAATTTTTTAATTTTAATTTTTTTTACTGTAAATGACTATTCCATGTGAATTATCACTTTTGGAATTCAAATAAGTGTGTTTAGAGTAAGTTTAATGACTGAAATTGGTCGAAAAAGAAGCCTCTGAGTAGGAGAAAACGTCTGTAAAAATGGCAATTCTGGTCACATTGAGGCTTTAAAAAGTAGTTATTCAACATGAGGCACATTCCAAATGACAATTTGAATCAATTTTTCTACAGTCCAAACAATCAATTTTCTGATAAAAAACGATGACCCGTGACCAGTCGAAATTTCTCCAGATGGTCAGAAATGGAAATTTTTTAATGTTTAATTTTTTGACTGCACATGACTATTCCATGTAAATTATCACTTTTGGAACTAAAATAAATGTGTTTAGAATCACTTTAATGCCTGAAATTGGTCAAAATAGAAGCTTCTGAATAGGAGAAAAAGTCTGTATTAATGGCAATTTTGGCCACATTTAAAAACATTTAAAAAGTAGTTATTCAACATGAGGCACATTCCAAATGACATTTTTAATCAATTTTTCTACAGTCCATAAAATCAATTTTTGTGATGAAAAACGATGACCCGTGACCTGTCGAAATTTCTCCAGATGGTCAGAAATGGAAATTTTTTAATGTTTACATTTTTTTTCTGTAAATGACTATTCCATGTGAATTATCACTTTTGGAACAAAAATAAGGGTGTTTAGAGTCACTTTAATGCCTGAAATTGGTCGAAATAGAAGCCTCTGAATAGGAGAAAATGTCTTTAAAAATGGCAATTTTCGTCACATTGAGGCTTTAAAAAGTAGTTATTCAACATGAGGCGCATTCCAAATTACATTTTGAATCAATTTTTCTACAGTCCAAAAAAACTATTTTCTGATAAAAAACGATGCCCCGTGACCTGTCGAAATTTCTCCAGATCGTCAGAAATGGAAATTTTTCAATGTTTAATTTTTTAACTGCAAATGACTATTCCATGTAAATTATCACTTTTGGAACAAAAACAGGTGTGTTTAGAGTCACTTTAATACCTGAAATTGGTCGAAATAGAAGCTTCTGAATTGGAGAAAATGTCTGTATTAATGGCAATTTTGGTCACTTTGAGGCTTTAAAAAGTAGTTATTCAACATGAGGCACATTCCAAATGACATTTTGAATCAATTTTTCTACAGTCCAAAAAATCAATTTTCTGATGAAAAACGATGACCCGTGACCTGTCGAAATTTCTCCAGATGGTCAGAAATGGAAATTTTTTCATGTTTAATTTTTTTACTGTAAATGACCATTCCATGTGAATTGTCACTTTTGCACTTAAAATAAGTGTGTTTAGAGTAAGTTTAATGACTGAAATTGGTCGAAATAGAAGCTTCTGAATAGGAGAAAAAGTCTGTAATTATGGCAATTTTGGTCACATTGAGGCTTTAAAAAGTAGTTATACAACATGAGGCGTATTCCAAATGACATTTTGAATCAATTTTTCTACAGTCCAAAAAATCAATTTTCTGATGAAAAACGATGCCCCGTGACCTGTCGAAATTTCTCCAGATCGTCAGAAATGGAAATTTTTTAATGTTTAATTTTTTGACTGTAAATGACTATTCCATGTGAATTATCACTTTTGGAACAAAAATAAGGGTGTTTAGAGTCACTTTAATGCCTGAAATTGGTCGAAATAGTAGCTTCTGAATAGGAGAAAAAGTCTGTATTAATGGCAATTTTGTCCGCATTTAAAAACATTTAAAAAGTAGTTATTCAACATGAGGCACATTCCAAATGACATTTTTAATCAATGTTTCCACAGTCCATAAAATCAATTTTTGTGATGAAAAACGATGACCCGTGACCTGTCGAAATTTCTCCAGATGGTCAGAAATGGAAATTTTTTCATGTTTCATTTTTTGACTGCACATGACTATTCCATGTAAATTATCACTTTTGGGACAAAAACAGGTGTGTTTAGAGTCACTTTAATGCCTGAAATTGGTCGAAATAGAAGCTTCTGAATAGGAGTAAATGTCTGTATTAATGGCAATTTTGGTCACATTGAGGCTTTAATAAGTAGTTATTCAACATGAGACACATTCCAAAGAAAATTTTGAATCAATTTTTCTACGGTCCAAAAAATCAATTTTCTGATGAAAAACGATGACCCGTGACCTGTCGAAATTTCTCCAGATGGTCAGAAATGGAAATTTTTTAATGTTTAAATTTTTTTTCTGTAAATGACTATTCCATGTGAATTATCACTTTTGGAACAAAAATAAGGGTGTTTAGAGTCACTTTAATGCCTGAAATTGGTCGAAATAGAAGCTTCTGAATAGGAGAAAATGTCTTTAAAAATGGCAATTTTCGTCACATTGAGGCTTTAAAAAGTAGTCATTCAACATGAGGCGCATTCCAAATGACATTTTTAATCAATTTTTCTACAGTCCAAAAAAACTATTTTCTGATGAAAAACGATGCCCCGTGACCTGTCGAAATTTCTCCAGATCGTCAGAAATGGAAATTTTTTCATGTTCAATTTTTTTACTGTAAATGACTATTCCATGTGAATTGTCACTTTTGCACTTTAAATAAGTGTGTTTAGAGTAAGTTTAATGACTGAAATTGGTCAAAAAAGAAGCTTATGAGTAGGAGAAAATGTCTGTAAAAATGGCAATTTTGGTCACATTGAGGCTACAAAAAGTAGTTATTCGACATGAGGCACAATCCAAATGACATTTTGAATCAATTTTTCTACAGTCTAAAAAAATCAATTTTCTGATGAAAAATGATGACCCGTGACCTGTTGAAATTTCTCCAGATAGTCAGAAATGGAAATTATTTCATGTTTAATTTTTTGACTGCAAATGACTATTCCATGTAAATTATCACTTTTGGAACAAAAATAAGTGTGTTTAGAGTCACTTTAATGCCTGAAATTGGTCGAAATAGAAGCTTCTGAATAGGAGAAAAAGTCTGTAATTATGGCAATTTTGGTCACATTGAGGCTTTAAAAAGTAGTTATTCAACATGAGGCGTATTCCAAATGACATTTTGAATCAATTTTTCTACAGTCCAAAAAAATCAATTTTCTGATGAAAAACGATGCCCCGTGACCTGTCGAAATTTCTCCAGATGGTCAGAAATGGAAATTTTTTAATGTTTAATTTTTTTTACTGTAAATGACTATTCCATGTGAATTATCACTTTTGGAACAAAAATAAGGGTGTTTAGAGTCACTTTAATGCCTGAAATTGGTCGAAATAGTAGCTTCTGAATAGGAGAAAATGTCTTTAAAAATGGCAATTTTCGTCACATTGAGGATTTAAAAAGTAGTTATTCAACATGAGGCACAATCCAAATGACATTTTGAATCAATTTTTCTACAGTCCAAAAAATCAATTTTCTGATGAAAAACGATGCCCCGTGACCTGTCGAAATTTCTCCAGATCGTCAGAAATGGAAATTTTTCAATGTTTAATTTTTTGACTGCAAATGACTATTCCATGTAAATTATCACTTTTGGAACAAAAACAGGTGTGTTTCGAGTCACTTTAATACCTGAAATTGGTCGAAATAGAAGCTTCTGAATTGGAGAAAATGTCTGTATTAATGGCAATTTTGGTCACTTTGAGGCTTTAAAAAGTAGTTATTCAACATGAGGCACATTCCAAATGACATTTTGAATCAATTTTTCTACAGTCCAAAAAATAAATTTTCTGATGAAAAACGATGACCCGTGACTTGTCGAAATTTCTCCAGATGGTCAGAAATGGAAATTTTTTCATGTTTAATTTTTTTACTGTAAATGACTATTCCATGTGAATTGTCACTTTTGCACTTAAAATAAGTGTGTTTAGAGTAAGTTTAATGACTGAAATTGGTCGAAAAAGAAGCTTCTGAGTAGGAGAAAATGTCTGTAAAAATGGCAATTTTGGTCACATTGAGGCTACAAAAAGTAGTTATTCAACATGAGGCACAATCCAAATGACATTTTGAATCAATTTTTCTACAGTCTAAAAAAATCAATTTTCTGATGAAAAATGATGACCCGTGACCTGTTGAAATTTCTCCAGATAGTCAGAAATGGAAATTATTTCATGTTTAATTTTTTGACTGCAAATGACTATTCCATGTAAATTATCACTTTTGGAACAAAAATAAGTGTGTTTAGAGTCACTTTAATGCCTGAAATTGGTCGAAATAGAAGCTTCTGACTAGGAGAAAAAGTCTGTAATTATGGCAATTTTGGTCACATTGAGGCTTTAAAAAGTAGTTATACAACATGAGGCGTATTCCAAATGACATTTTGAATCAATTTTTCTACAGTCCAAAAAACTCAATTTTCTGATGAAAAACGATGCCCCGTGACCTGTCGAAATTTCTCCAGATCGTCAGAAATGGAAATTTTTTAATGTTTAATTTTTTGACTGTAAATGACTATTCCATGTGAATTATCACTTTTGGAACAAAAATAAGGGTGTTTAAGTCACTTTAATGCCTGAAATTGGTCGAAATAGTAGCTTCTGAATAGGAGAAAATGTCTTTCAAAATGGCAATTTTCGTCACATTGAGGATTTAAAAAGTAGTCATTCAACATGAGGCGCATTCCAAATGACATTTTTAATCAATTTTTCTACAGTCCCTAAAATCAATTTTTGTGATGAAAAACGATGACCCGTGACCTGTCGAAATTTCTCCAGATGGTCAGAAATGGAAATTTTTTAATGTTTAATTTTTTGACTGCAAATAACTATTCCATGCAAATTATCACTTTTGGAACAAAAACAGGTGTGTTTAGAGTCACTTTAAAGCCTGAAATTGGTCGAAATAGAAGCTTCTGAATAGGAAAAAATGTCTGTATTAATGGCTATTTTGGTCACATTGAGGCTTTAAAAAGTAGGTATTCAACATGAGACACATTCCAAATAAAATTTTGAATCAATTTTTCTACGGTCCAAAAAATCAATTTTCTGATGAAAAACGATGACCCGTGACCTGTCGAAATTTCTCCAGATGGTCAGAAATGGAAATTTTTTTATGTTTACATTTTTTTTCTGTAAAGGACTATTCCATGTGAATTATCACTTTTGGAACAAAAATAAGGGTGTTTAGAGTCACTTTAATGCCTGAAATTGGTCAAATAGAAGCTTCTGAATAGGAGAAAATGTCTTTAAAAATGGCAATTTTCATCACTTTGAGGCTTTAAAAAGTAGTTATTCAACATGAGGCACAATTCAAATGACATTTTGAATAAATTTTTCTACAGCCCAAAAACTCAATTTTCTGATGAAAAACGATGACCCGTGACCTGTCGAAATCTCTCCAGATGGTCAGAAATGGAAATTTTTTAATTTTAATTTTTTTTACTGTAAATGACTATTCCATGTGAATTATCACTTTTGGAATTAAAATAAGTGTGTTTAGAGTAAGTTTAATGACTGAAATTGGTCGAAAAAGAAGCCTCTGAGTAGGAGAAAACGTCTGTAAAAATGGCAATTCTGGTCACATTGAGGCTTTAAAAAGTAGTTATTCAACATGAGTCACATTCCAAATGACATTTTGAATCAATTTTTCTACAGTCCAAACAATCAATTTTCTGATAAAAAACGATGACCCGTGACCAGTCGAAATTTCTCCAGATGGTCAGAAATGGAAATTTTTTCATGTTTAATTTTTTTACTGTAAATGACTATTCCATGTGAATTGTCACTTTTGCACTTAAAATAAGTGTGTTTAGAGTAAGTTTAATGACTGAAATTGGTCGAAAAAGAAGCTTCTGAGTAGGAGAAAATGTCTGTAAAAATGGCAATTTTGGTCACATTGAGGCTACAAAAAGTAGTTATTCAACATGAGGCACAATCCAAATGACATTTTGAATCAATTTTTCTACAGTCTAAAAAAATCAATTTTCTGATGAAAAATGATGACCCGTGACCTGTTGAAATTTCTCCAGATAGTCAGAAATGGAAATTATTTCATGTTTAATTTTTTGACTGCAAATGACTATTCCATGTAAATTATCACTTTTGGAACAAAAATAAGTGTGTTTAGAGTCACTTTAATGCCTGAAATTGGTCGAAATAGAAGCTTCTGACTAGGAGAAAAAGTCTGTAATTATGGCAATTTTGGTCACATTGAGGCTTTAAAAAGTAGTTATACAACATGAGGCGTATTCCAAATGACATTTTGAATCAATTTTTCTACAGTCCAAAAAACTCAATTTTCTGATGAAAAACGATGCCCCGTGACCTGTCGAAATTTCTCCAGATCGTCAGAAATGGAAATTTTTTAATGTTTAATTTTTTGACTGTAAATGACTATTCCATGTGAATTATCACTTTTGGAACAAAAATAAGGGTGTTTAAGTCACTTTAATGCCTGAAATTGGTCGAAATAGTAGCTTCTGAATAGGAGAAAATGTCTTTCAAAATGGCAATTTTCGTCACATTGAGGATTTAAAAAGTAGTCATTCAACATGAGGCGCATTCCAAATGACATTTTTAATCAATTTTTCTACAGTCCCTAAAATCAATTTTTGTGATGAAAAACGATGACCCGTGACCTGTCGAAATTTCTCCAGATGGTCAGAAATGGAAATTTTTTAATGTTTAATTTTTTGACTGCAAATAACTATTCCATGCAAATTATCACTTTTGGAACAAAAACAGGTGTGTTTAGAGTCACTTTAAAGCCTGAAATTGGTCGAAATAGAAGCTTCTGAATAGGAAAAAATGTCTGTATTAATGGCTATTTTGGTCACATTGAGGCTTTAAAAAGTAGGTATTCAACATGAGACACATTCCAAATAAAATTTTGAATCAATTTTTCTACGGTCCAAAAAATCAATTTTCTGATGAAAAACGATGACCCGTGACCTGTCGAAATTTCTCCAGATGGTCAGAAATGGAAATTTTTTTATGTTTACATTTTTTTTCTGTAAAGGACTATTCCATGTGAATTATCACTTTTGGAACAAAAATAAGGGTGTTTAGAGTCACTTTAATGCCTGAAATTGGTCAAATAGAAGCTTCTGAATAGGAGAAAATGTCTTTAAAAATGGCAATTTTCATCACTTTGAGGCTTTAAAAAGTAGTTATTCAACATGAGGCACAATTCAAATGACATTTTGAATAAATTTTTCTACAGCCCAAAAACTCAATTTTCTGATGAAAAACGATGACCCGTGACCTGTCGAAATCTCTCCAGATGGTCAGAAATGGAAATTTTTTAATTTTAATTTTTTTTACTGTAAATGACTATTCCATGTGAATTATCACTTTTGGAATTAAAATAAGTGTGTTTAGAGTAAGTTTAATGACTGAAATTGGTCGAAAAAGAAGCCTCTGAGTAGGAGAAAACGTCTGTAAAAATGGCAATTCTGGTCACATTGAGGCTTTAAAAAGTAGTTATTCAACATGAGTCACATTCCAAATGACATTTTGAATCAATTTTTCTACAGTCCAAACAATCAATTTTCTGATAAAAAACGATGACCCGTGACCAGTCGAAATTTCTCCAGATGGTCAGAAATGGAAATTTTTTAATGTTTAATTTTTTGACTGCACATGACTATTCCATGTAAATTATCACTTTTGGAACTAAAATAAATGTGTTTAGAATCACTTTAATGCCTGAAATTGGTCAAAATAGAAGCTTCTGAATAGGAGAAAAAGTCTGTATTAATGGCAATTTTGGCCACATTTAAAAACATTTAAAAAGTAGTTATTCAACATGAGGCACATTCCAAATGACATTTTTAATCAATTTTTCTACAGTCCATAAAATCAATTTTTGTGATGAAAAACGATGACCCGTGACCTGTCGAAATTTCTCCAGATGGTCAGAAATGGAAATTTTTTAATGTTTACATTTTTTTTCTGTAAATGACTATTCCATGTGAATTATCACTTTTGGAACAAAAATAAGGGTGTTTAGAGTCACTTTAATGCCTGAAATTGGTCGAAATAGAAGCCTCTGAATAGGAGAAAATGTCTTTAAAAATGGCAATTTTCGTCACATTGAGGCTTTAAAAAGTAGTTATTCAACATGAGGCGCATTCCAAATTACATTTTGAATCAATTTTTCTACAGTCCTAAAAAACTATTTTCTGATGAAAAACGATGCCCCATGACCTGTCGAAATTTCTCCAGATGGTCAGAAATGGAAATTTTTTAATGTTTAATTTTTTGACTGCAAATGACTATTCCATGTAAATTATCACTTTTGGAACAAAAATAAGTGTGTTTAGAGTCACTTTAATGCCTGAAATTGGTCGAAATAGAAGCTTCTGAATAGGAGAAAAAGTCTGTAATTATGGCAATTTTGGTCACATTGAGGCTTTAAAAAGTAGTTATTCAACATGAGGCGCATTCCAAATGACATTTTGAATCAATTTTTCTACAGTCCAAAAAAATCAATTTTCTGATGAAAAACGATGACCCGTGACCTGTCGAAATTTCTCCAGATCGTCAGAAATGGAAATTTTTTAATGTTTAATTTTTTGACTGCAAATGACTATTCCATGTAAATTATCACTTTTGGAACAAAAATAAGTGTGTTTAGAGTCACTTTAATGCCTGAAATTTGTCGAAATAGAAGCTTCTGAATAGGAGAAAAAGTCTGTATTAATGGCAATTTTGGCCACATTTAAAAACATTTAAAAAGTAGTTATTCAACATGAGGCACATTCCAAATGACATTTTTAATCAATTTTTCCACAGTCCATAAAATCAATTTTTGTGATGAAAAACGATGACCCGTGAACTGTCGAAATTTCTCCAGATGGTCAGAAATGGAAATTTTTTAATGTTTAATTTTTTGACTGCACATGACTATTCCATGTAAATTTTGTATTTTGGAACAAAAACAGGTGTGTTTAGAGTCACTTTAATGCCTGAAATTGGTCGAAATAGAAGCTTCTGAATAGGAGTAAATGTCTGTATTAATGGCAATTTTGGTCACATTGAGGCTTTAAAAAGTAGTTATTCAACATGAGACACATTCCAAATAAAATTTTGAATCAACTTTTCTATGGTCCAAAAAATCAATTTTCTGATGAAAAACGATGACCCGTGACCTGTCGAAATTTCTCCAGATGGTCAGAAATGGAAATTATTTAATGTTTAATTTTTTGACTGCAAATGACTATTCCATGTAAATTATCACTTTTGGAACAAAAATAAGTGTGTTTAGAGTCACTTTAATGCCTGAAATTGGTCGAAATAGAAGCTTCTGAATAGGAGAAAAAGTCTGTAATTATGGCAATTTTGGTCACATTGAGGCTTTAAAAAGTAGTTATTCAACATGAGGCGCATTCCAAATGACATTTTGAATCAATTTTTCTACAGTCCAAAAAAATCAATTTTCTGATGAAAAACGATGACCCGTGACCTGTCGAAATTTCTCCAGATGGTCAGAAATGGAAATTATTTAATGTTTAATTTTTTGACTGCAAATGACTATTCCATGTAAATTATCACTTTTGGAACAAAAATAAGTGTGTTTAGAGTCACTTTAATGCCTGAAATTGGTCGAAATAGAAGCTTCTGAATAGGAGAAAAAGTCTGTAATTATGGCAATTTTGGTCACATTGAGGCTTTAAAAAGTAGTTATTCAACATGAGGCGCATTCCAAATGACATTTTGAATCAATTTTTCTACAGTCCAAAAAATCTATTTTCTGATGAAAAACGATTTAACCTGTCGACCTGTCGAAATTTCTCCAGATGGTCAGAAATGGAAATTTTTTAATGTTTAATTTTTTGACTGCACATGACTATTCCGTGCAAATTATCACTTTTGGAACAAAAACAGGTGTGTTTAGAGTCACTTTAAAGCCTGAAATTGGTCGAAATAGAAGCTTCTGAATAGGAAAAAATGTCTGTATTAATGGCTATTTTGGTCACATTGAGGCTTTAAAAAGTAGGTATTCAACATGAGACACATTCCAAATAAAATTTTGAATCAATTTTTCTACGGTCCAAAAAATCAATTTTCTGATGAAAAACGATGACCCGTGACCTGTCGAAATTTCTCCAGATGGTCAGGAATGGAAATTTTTTTATGTTTACATTTTTTTTCTGTAAATGACTATTCCATGTGAATTATCACTTTTGGAACAAAAATAAGGGTGTTTAGAGTCATTTTAATGCCTGAAATTGGTCAAAATAGAAGCTTCTGAATAGGAGAAAATGTCTTTAAAAATGGCAATTTTCGTCACATTGAGGCTTTAAAAAGTAGTTATTCAACATGAGGCACAATTCAAATGACATTTTGAATAAATTTTTCTACAGCCCAAAAACTCAATTTTCTGATGAAAAACGATGACCCGTGACCTGTCGAAATCTCTCCAGATGGTCAGAAATGGAAATTTTTTAATTTTAATTTTTTTTACTGTAAATGACTATTCCATGTGAATTATCACTTTTGGAATTCAAATAAGTGTGTTTAGAGTAAGTTTAATGACTGAAATTGGTCGAAAAAGAAGCCTCTGAGTAGGAGAAAACGTCTGTAAAAATGGCAATTCTGGTCACATTGAGGCTTTAAAAAGTAGTTATTCAACATGAGGCACATTCCAAATGACATTTTGAATCAATTTTTCTACAGTCCAAACAATCAATTTTCTGATAAAAAACGATGACCCGTGACCAGTCGAAATTTCTCCAGATGGTCAGAAATGGAAATTTTTTAATGTTTAATTTTTTGATTGCACATGACTATTCCATGTAAATTATCACTTTTGGAACTAAAATAAATGTGTTTAGAATCACTTTAATGCCTGAAATTGGTCAAAATAGAAGCTTCTGAATAGGAGAAAAAGTCTGTATTAATGGCAATTTTGGCCACATTTAAAAACATTTAAAATGTAGTTATTCAACATGAGGCACATTCCAAATGACATTTTTAATCAATTTTTCTACAGTCCATAAAATCAATTTCTGTGATGAAAAACGATGACCCGTGACCTGTCGAAATTTCTCCAGATGGTCAGAAATGGAAATTTTTTAAAGTTTAATTTTTTGACTGCAAATGACTATTCCATGTAAATTATCACTTTTGGAACAAAATAAGTGTGTTTAGAGTCACTTTAATGCCTGAAATTGGTCAAATAGAAGCTTCTGAATAGGAGAAAATGTCTTTAAAAATGGCAATTTTCGTCACATTGAGGCTTTAAAAAGTAGTTATTCAACATGAGGCACAATTCAAATGACATTTTGAATAAATTTTTCTACAGCCCAAAAACTCAATTTTCTGATGAAAAACGATGACCCGTGACCTGTCGAAATCTCTCCAGATGGTCAGAAATGGAAATTTTTTAATTTTAATTTTTTTTACTGTAAATGACTATTCCATGTGAATTATCACTTTTGGAATTCAAATAAGTGTGTTTAGAGTAAGTTTAATGACTGAAATTGGTCGAAAAAGAAGCCTCTGAGTAGGAGAAAACGTCTGTAAAAATGGCAATTCTGGTCACATTGAGGCTTTAAAAAGTAGTTATTCAACATGAGGCACATTCCAAATGACATTTTGAATCAATTTTTCTACAGTCCAAACAATCAATTTTCTGATAAAAAACGATGACCCGTGACCAGTCGAAATTTCTCCAGATGGTCAGAAATGGAAATTTTTTAATGTTTAATTTTTTGACTGCACATGACTATTCCATGTAAATTATCACTTTTGGAACTAAAATAAATGTGTTTAGAATCACTTTAATGCCTGAAATTGGTCAAAATAGAAGCTTCTGAATAGGAGAAAAAGTCTGTATTAATGGCAATTTTGGCCACATTTAAAAACATTTAAAAAGTAGTTATTCAACATGAGGCACATTCCAAATGACATTTTTAATCAATTTTTCTACAGTCCATAAAATCAATTTTTGTGATGAAAAACGATGACCCGTGACCTGTCGAAATTTCTCCAGATGGTCAGAAATGGAAATTTTTTAATGTTTACATTTTTTTTCTGTAAATGACTATTCCATGTGAATTATCACTTTTGGAACAAAAATAAGGGTGTTTAGAGTCACTTTAATGCCTGAAATTGGTCGAAATAGAAGCCTCTGAATAGGAGAAAATGTCTTTAAAAATGGCAATTTTCGTCACATTGAGGCTTTAAAAAGTAGTTATTCAACATGAGGCGCATTCCAAATTACATTTTGAATCAATTTTTCTACAGTCCAAAAAAACTATTTTCTGATAAAAAACGATGCCCTGTGACCTGTCGAAATTTCTCCAGATCGGCAGAAATGGAAATTTTTCAATGTTTAATTTTTTAACTGCAAATGACTATTCCATGTAAATTATCACTTTTGGAACAAAAACAGGTGTGTTTAGAGTCACTTTAATACCTGAAATTGGTCGAAATAGAAGCTTCTGAATTGGAGAAAATGTCTGTATTAATGGCAATTTTGGTCACTTTGAGGCTTTAAAAAGTAGTTATTCAACATGAGGCACATTCCAAATGACATTTTGAATCAATTTTTCTACAGTCCAAAAAATCAATTTTCTGATGAAAAACGATGCCCCGTGACCTGTCGAAATTTCTCCAGATGGTCAGAAATGGAAATTTTTTCATGTTTAATTTTTTTACTGTAAATGACCATTCCATGTGAATTGTCACTTTTGCACTTAAAATAAGTGTGTTTAGAGTAAGTTTAATGACTGAAATTGGTCGAAATAGAAGCTTCTGAATAGGAGAAAAAGTCTGTAATTATGGCAATTTTGGTCACATTGAGGCTTTAAAAAGTAGTTATACAACATGAGGCGTATTCCAAATGACATTTTGAATCAATTTTTCTACAGTCCAAAAAATCAATTTTCTGATGAAAAACGATGCCCCGTGACCTGTCGAAATTTCTCCAGATCGTCAGAAATGGAAATTTTTTAATGTTTAATTTTTTGACTGTAAATGACTATTCCATGTGAATTATCACTTTTGGAACAAAAATAAGGGTGTTTAGAGTCACTTTAATGCCTGAAATTGGTCGAAATAGTAGCTTCTGAATAGGAGAAAAAGTCTGTATTAATGGCAATTTTGTCCGCATTTAAAAACATTTAAAAAGTAGTTATTCAACATGAGGCACATTCCAAATGACATTTTTAATCAATGTTTCCACAGTCCATAAAATCAATTTTTGTGATGAAAAACGATGACCCGTGACCTGTCGAAATTTCTCCAGATGGTCAGAAATGGAAATTTTTTCATGTTTAATTTTTTGACTGCACATGACTATTCCATGTAAATTATCACTTTTGGAACAAAAATAAGTGTGTTTAGAGTCACTTTAATGCCTGAAATTGGTCGAAATAGAAGCTTCTGAATAGGAGAAAAAGTCTGTAATTATGGCAATTTTGGTCACATTGAGGCTTTAAAAAGTAGTTATACAACATGAGGCGTATTCCAAATGACATTTTGAATCAATTTTTCTACAGTCCAAAAAATCAATTTTCTGATGAAAAACGATGCCCCGTGACCTGTCGTAATTTCTCCAGATGGTCAGAAATGGAAATTTTTTAATGTTTAATTTTTTTTACTGTAAATGACTATTCCATGTGAATTATCACTTTTGGAACAAAAATAAGGGTGTTTAGAGTCACTTTAATGCCTGAAATTGGTCGAAATAGTAGCTTCTGAATAGGAGAAAATGTCTTTAAAAATGGCAATTTTCGTCACATTGAGGATTTAAAAAGTAGTTATTCAACATGAGGCACAATCCAAATGACATTTTGAATCAATTTTTCTACAGTCCAAAAAATCAATTTTCTGATGAAAAACGATGCCCCGTGACCTGTCGAAATTTCTCCAGATCGTCAGAAATGGAAATTTTTCAATGTTTAATTTTTTGACTGCAAATGACTATTCCATGTAAATTATCACTTTTGGAACAAAAACAGGTGTGTTTCGAGTCACTTTAATACCTGAAATTGGTCGAAATAGAAGCTTCTGAATTGGAGAAAATGTCTGTATTAATGGCAATTTTGGTCACTTTGAGGCTTTAAAAAGTAGTTATTCAACATGAGGCACATTCCAAATGACATTTTGAATCAATTTTTCTACAGTCCAAAAAATAAATTTTCTGATGAAAAACGATGACCCGTGACTTGTCGAAATTTCTCCAGATGGTCAGAAATGGAAATTTTTTCATGTTTAATTTTTTTACTGTAAATGACTATTCCATGTGAATTGTCACTTTTGCACTTAAAATAAGTGTGTTTAGAGTAAGTTTAATGACTGAAATTGGTCGAAAAAGAAGCTTCTGAGTAGGAGAAAATGTCTGTAAAAATGGCAATTTTGGTCACATTGAGGCTACAAAAAGTAGTTATTCAACATGAGGCACAATCCAAATGACATTTTGAATCAATTTTTCTACAGTCTAAAAAAATCAATTTTCTGATGAAAAATGATGACCCGTGACCTGTTGAAATTTCTCCAGATAGTCAGAAATGGAAATTATTTCATGTTTAATTTTTTGACTGCAAATGACTATTCCATGTAAATTATCACTTTTGGAACAAAAATAAGTGTGTTTAGAGTCACTTTAATGCCTGAAATTGGTCGAAATAGAAGCTTCTGACTAGGAGAAAAAGTCTGTAATTATGGCAATTTTGGTCACATTGAGGCTTTAAAAAGTAGTTATACAACATGAGGCATCTTCCAAATGACATTTTGAATCAATTTTTCTACAGTCCAAAAAACTCAATTTTCTGATGAAAAACGATGCCCCGTGACCTGTCGAAATTTCTCCAGATCGTCAGAAATGGAAATTTTTTAATGTTTAATTTTTTGACTGTAAATGACTATTCCATGTGAATTATCACTTTTGGAACAAAAATAAGGGTGTTTAGAGTCACTTTAATGCCTGAAATTGGTCGAAATAGTAGCTTCTGAATAGGAGAAAATGTCTTTAAAAATGGCAATTTTCGTCACATTGAGGATTTAAAAAGTAGTTATTCAACATGAGGCACAATCCAAATGACATTTTGAATCAATTTTTCTACAGTCCAAAAAATCAATTTTCTGATGAAAAACGATGACCTGTGACCTGTCGAAATTTCTCCAGATGGTCAGGAATGGAAATTATTTCATGTTTAATTTTGTTACTGTAAATGACTATTCCATGTGAATTATCACTTTTGGAACTAAAATAAGTGTGTTTAGAATCACTTTAATGCCTGAAATTGGTCAAAATAGAAGCTTCTGAATAGGAGAAAAAGTCTGTATTAATGGCAATTTTGGCCGCATTTAAAAACATTTAAAAAGTAGTTATTCAACATGAGGCACATTCCAAATGACATTTTTAATCAATTTTTCTACAGTCCATAAAATCAATTTTTGTGATGAAAAACGATGACCCGTGACCTGTCGAAATTTCTCCAGATGGTCAGAAATGGAAATTTTTTCATGTTTAATTTTTTGACTGCACATGACTATTCCATGTAAATTATCACTTTTGGAACAAAAACAGGTGTGTTTAGAGTCACTTTAATGCCTGAAATTGGTCAAAATAGAAGCTTCTGAATAGGAGTAAATGTCTGTATTAATGGCAATTTTGGTCACATTGAGGCTTTAAAAAGTAGTTATTCAACATGAGACACATTCCAAATAAAATTTTGAATCAATTTTTCTACGGTCCAAAAAATCAATTTTCTGATGAAAAACGATGACCCGTGACCTGTGGAAATTTCTCCAGATGGTCAGAAATGGAAATTTTTTAATGTTTACATTTTTTTTCTGTAAATGACTATTCCATGTGAATTATCACTTTTGGAACAAAAATAAGGGTGTTTAGAGTCACTTTAATGCCTGAAATTGGTCAAATAGAAGCTTCTGAATAGGAGAAAATGTCTTTAAAAATGGCAATTTTCGTCACATTGAGGCTTTAAAAAGTAGTTATTCAACATGAGGCACAATTCAAATGACATTTTGAATAAATTTTTCTACAGCCCAAAAACTCAATTTTCTGATGAAAAACGATGACCCGTGACCTGTCGAAATCTCTCCAGATGGTCAGAAATGGAAATTTTTTAATTTTAATTTTTTTTACTGTAAATGACTATTCCATGTGAATTATCACTTTTGGAATTCAAATAAGTGTGTTTAGAGTAAGTTTAATGACTGAAATTGGTCGAAAAAGAAGCCTCTGAGTAGGAGAAAACGTCTGTAAAAATGGCAATTCTGGTCACATTGAGGCTTTAAAAAGTAGTTATTCAACATGAGGCACATTCCAAATGACATTTTGAATCAATTTTTCTACAGTCCAAACAATCAATTTTCTGATAAAAAACGATGACCCGTGACCAGTCGAAATTTCTCCAGATGGTCAGAAATGGAAATTTTTTAATGTTTAATTTTTTGACTGCACATGACTATTCCATGTAAATTATCACTTTTGGAACTAAAATAAATGTGTTTAGAATCACTTTAATGCCTGAAATTGGTCAAAATAGAAGCTTCTGAATAGGAGAAAAAGTCTGTATTAATGGCAATTTTGGCCACATTTAAAAACATTTAAAAAGTAGTTATTCAACATGAGGCACATTCCAAATGACATTTTTAATCAATTTTTCTACAGTCCATAAAATCAATTTTTGTGATGAAAAACGATGACCCGTGACCTGTCGAAATTTCTCCAGATGGTCAGAAATGGAAATTTTTTAATGTTTACATTTTTTTTCTGTAAATGACTATTCCATGTGAATTATCACTTTTGGAACAAAAATAAGGGTGTTTAGAGTCACTTTAATGCCTGAAATTGGTCGAAATAGAAGCCTCTGAATAGGAGAAAATGTCTTTAAAAATGGCAATTTTCGTCACATTGAGGCTTTAAAAAGTAGTTATTCAACATGAGGCGCATTCCAAATTACATTTTGAATCAATTTTTCTACAGTCCAAAAAAACTATTTTCTGATAAAAAACGATGCCCCGTGACCTGTCGAAATTTCTCCAGATCGTCAGAAATGGAAATTTTTCAATGTTTAATTTTTTAACTGCAAATGACTATTCCATGTAAATTATCACTTTTGGAACAAAAACAGGTGTGTTTAGAGTCACTTTAATACCTGAAATTGGTCGAAATAGAAGCTTCTGAATTGGAGAAAATGTCTGTATTAATGGCAATTTTGGTCACTTTGAGGCTTTAAAAAGTAGTTATTCAACATGAGGCACATTCCAAATGACATTTTGAATCAATTTTTCTACAGTCCAAAAAATCAATTTTCTGATGAAAAACGATGACCCGTGACCTGTCGAAATTTCTCCAGATGGTCAGAAATGGAAATTTTTTCATGTTTAATTTTTTTACTGTAAATGACCATTCCATGTGAATTGTCACTTTTGCACTTAAAATAAGTGTGTTTAGAGTAAGTTTAATGACTGAAATTGGTCGAAATAGAAGCTTCTGAATAGGAGAAAAAGTCTGTAATTATGGCAATTTTGGTCACATTGAGGCTTTAAAAAGTAGTTATACAACATGAGGCGTATTCCAAATGACATTTTGAATCAATTTTTCTACAGTCCAAAAAATCAATTTTCTGATGAAAAACGATGCCCCGTGACCTGTCGAAATTTCTCCAGATCGTCAGAAATGGAAATTTTTTAATGTTTAATTTTTTGACTGTAAATGACTATTCCATGTGAATTATCACTTTTGGAACAAAAATAAGGGTGTTTAGAGTCACTTTAATGCCTGAAATTGGTCGAAATAGTAGCTTCTGAATAGGAGAAAAAGTCTGTATTAATGGCAATTTTGTCCGCATTTAAAAACATTTAAAAAGTAGTTATTCAACATGAGGCACATTCCAAATGACATTTTTAATCAATGTTTCCACAGTCCATAAAATCAATTTTTGTGATGAAAAACGATGACCCGTGACCTGTCGAAATTTCTCCAGATGGTCAGAAATGGAAATTTTTTCATGTTTCATTTTTTGACTGCACATGACTATTCCATGTAAATTATCACTTTGGGGACAAAAACAGGTGTGTTTAGAGTCACTTTAATGCCTGAAATTGGTCGAAATAGAAGCTTCTGAATAGGAGTAAATGTCTGTATTAATGGCAATTTTGGTCACATTGAGGCTTAATAAGTAGTTATTCAACATGAGACACATTCCAAAGAAAATTTTGAATCAATTTTTCTACGGTCCAAAAAATCAATTTTCTGATGAAAAACGATGACCCGTGACCTGTCGAAATTTCTCCAGATGGTCAGAAATGGAAATTTTTTAATGTTTAAATTTTTTTTCTGTAAATGACTATTCCATGTGAATTATCACTTTTGGAACAAAAATAAGGGTGTTTAGAGTCACTTTAATGCCTGAAATTGGTCGAAATAGAAGCTTCTGAATAGGAGAAAATGTCTTTAAAAATGGCAATTTTCGTCACATTGAGGCTTTAAAAAGTAGTCATTCAACATGAGGCGCATTCCAAATGACATTTTTAATCAATTTTTCTACAGTCCAAAAAAACTATTTTCTGATGAAAAACGATGCCCCGTGACCTGTCGAAATTTCTCCAGATCGTCAGAAATGGAAATTTTTTCATGTTCAATTTTTTTACTGTAAATGACTATTCCATGTGAATTGTCACTTTTGCACTTAAAATAAGTGTGTTTAGAGTAAGTTTAATGACTGAAATTGGTCGAAAAAGAAGCTTATGAGTAGGAGAAAATGTCTGTAAAAATGGCAATTTTGGTCACATTGAGGCTACAAAAAGTAGTTCTTCGACATGAGGCACAATCCAAATGACATTTTGAATCAATTTTTCTACAGTCTAAAAAAATCAATTTTCTGATGAAAAATGATGACCCGTGACCTGTTGAAATTTCTCCAGATAGTCAGAAATGGAAATTATTTCATGTTTAATTTTTTGACTGCAAATGACTATTCCATGTAAATTATCACTTTTGGAACAAAAATAAGTGTGTTTAGAGTCACTTTAATGCCTGAAATTGGTCGAAATAGAAGCTTCTGAATAGGAGAAAAAGTCTGTAATTATGGCAATTTTGGTCACATTGAGGCTTTAAAAAGTAGTTATTCAACATGAGGCGTATTCCAAATGACATTTTAAATCAATTTTTCTACAGTCCAAAAAAATCAATTTTCTGATGAAAAACGATGCCCCGTGACCTGTCGAAATTTCTCCAGATGGTCAGAAATGGAAATTTTTTAATGTTTAATTTTTTTTACTGTAAATGACTATTCCATGTGAATTATCACTTTTGGAACAAAAATAAGGGTGTTTAGAGTCACTTTAATGCCTGAAATTGGTCGAAATAGTAGCTTCTGAATAGGAGAAAATGTCTTTAAAAATGGCAATTTTCGTCACATTGAGGATTTAAAAAGTAGTTATTCAACATGAGGCACAATCCAAATGACATTTTGAATCAATTTTTCTACAGTCCAAAAAATCAATTTTCTGATGAAAAACGATGCCCCGTGACCTGTCGAAATTTCTCCAGATCGTCAGAAATGGAAATTTTTCAATGTTTAATTTTTTGACTGCAAATGACTATTCCATGTAAATTATCACTTTTGGAACAAAAAACAGGTGTGTTTCGAGTCACTTTAATACCTGAAATTGGTCGAAATAGAAGCTTCTGAATTGGAGAAAATGTCTGTATTAATGGCAATTTTGGTCACTTTGAGGCTTTAAAAAGTAGTTATTCAACATGAGGCACATTCCAAATGACATTTTGAATCAATTTTTCTACAGTCCAAAAAATAAATTTTCTGATGAAAAACGATGACCCGTGACTTGTCGAAATTTCTCCAGATGGTCAGAAATGGAAATTTTTTCATGTTTAATTTTTTTACTGTAAATGACTATTCCATGTGAATTGTCACTTTTGCACTTAAAATAAGTGTGTTTAGAGTAAGTTTAATGACTGAAATTGGTCGAAAAAGAAGCTTCTGAGTAGGAGAAAATGTCTGTAAAAATGGCAATTTTGGTCACATTGAGGCTACAAAAAGTAGTTATTCAACATGAGGCACAATCCAAATGACATTTTGAATCAATTTTTCTACAGTCTAAAAAAATCAATTTTCTGATGAAAAATGATGACCCGTGACCTGTTGAAATTTCTCCAGATAGTCAGAAATGGAAATTATTTCATGTTTAATTTTTTGACTGCAAATGACTATTCCATGTAAATTATCACTTTTGGAACAAAAATAAGTGTGTTTAGAGTCACTTTAATGCCTGAAATTGGTCGAAATAGAAGCTTCTGACTAGGAGAAAAAGTCTGTAATTATGGCAATTTTGGTCACATTGAGGCTTTAAAAAGTAGTTATACAACATGAGGCGTATTCCAAATGACATTTTGAATCAATTTTTCTACAGTCCAAAAAACTCAATTTTCTGATGAAAAACGATGCCCCGTGACCTGTCGAAATTTCTCCAGATCGTCAGAAATGGAAATTTTTTAATGTTTAATTTTTTGACTGTAAATGACTATTCCATGTGAATTATCACTTTTGGAACAAAAATAAGGGTGTTTAAGTCACTTTAATGCCTGAAATTGGTCGAAATAGTAGCTTCTGAATAGGAGAAAATGTCTTTCAAAATGGCAATTTTCGTCACATTGAGGATTTAAAAAGTAGTCATTCAACATGAGGCGCATTCCAAATGACATTTTTAATCAATTTTTCTACAGTCCATAAAATCAATTTTTGTGATGAAAAACGATGACCCGTGACCTGTCGAAATTTCTCCAGATGGTCAGAAATGGAAATTTTTTAATGTTTAATTTTTTGACTGCAAATAACTATTCCATGCAAATTATCACTTTTGGAACAAAAACAGGTGTGTTTAGAGTCACTTTAAAGCCTGAAATTGGTCGAAATAGAAGCTTCTGAATAGGAAAAAATGTCTGTATTAATGGCTATTTTGGTCACATTGAGGCTTTAAAAAGTAGGTATTCAACATGAGACACATTCCAAATAAAATTTTGAATCAATTTTTCTACGGTCCAAAAAATCAATTTTCTGATGAAAAACGATGACCCGTGACCTGTCGAAATTTCTCCAGATGGTCAGAAATGGAAATTTTTTTATGTTTACATTTTTTTTCTGTAAAGGACTATTCCATGTGAATTATCACTTTTGGAACAAAAATAAGGGTGTTTAGAGTCACTTTAATGCCTGAAATTGGTCAAATAGAAGCTTCTGAATAGGAGAAAATGTCTTTAAAAATGGCAATTTTCATCACTTTGAGGCTTTAAAAAGTAGTTATTCAACATGAGGCACAATTCAAATGACATTTTGAATAAATTTTTCTACAGCCCAAAAACTCAATTTTCTGATGAAAAACGATGACCCGTGACCTGTCGAAATCTCTCCAGATGGTCAGAAATGGAAATTTTTTAATTTTAATTTTTTTTACTGTAAATGACTATTCCATGTGAATTATCACTTTTGGAATTAAAATAAGTGTGTTTAGAGTAAGTTTAATGACTGAAATTGGTCGAAAAAGAAGCCTCTGAGTAGGAGAAAAAGTCTGTAAAAATGGCAATTCTGGTCACATTGAGGCTTTAAAAAGTAGTTATTCAACATGAGTCACATTCCAAATGACATTTTGAATCAATTTTTCTACAGTCCAAACAATCAATTTTCTGATAAAAAACGATGACCCGTGACCAGTCAAAATTTCTCCAGATGGTCAGAAATGGAAATTTTGTAATGTTTAATTTTTTGACTGCACATGACTATTCCATGTAAATTATCACTTTTGGAACTAAAATAAATGTGTTTAGAATCACTTTAATGCCTGAAATTGGTCAAAATAGAAGCTTCTGAATAGGAGAAAAAGTCTGTATTAATGGCAATTTTGGCCACATTTAAAAACATTTAAAAAGTAGTTATTCAACATGAGGCACATTCCAAATGACATTTTTAATCAATTTTTCTACAGTCCATAAAATCAATTTTTGTGATGAAAAACGATGACCCGTGACCTGTCGAAATTTCTCCAGATGGTCAGAAATGGAAATTTTTTAATGTTTACATTTTTTTTCTGTAAATGACTATTCCATGTGAATTATCACTTTTGGAACAAAAATAAGGGTGTTTAGAGTCACTTTAATGCCTGAAATTGGTCGAAATAGAAGCCTCTGAATAGGAGAAAATGTCTTTAAAAATGGCAATTTTCGTCACATTGAGTCTTCAAAAAGTAGTTATTCAACATGAGGCACATTCCAAATAACATTTTGAATCAATTTTTCTACAGTCCAAAAAAAATCCATTTTCTGATGAAAAACGATGACCCGTGACCTGTCGAAATTTCTCCAGATGGTCAGAAATGCAGATTTTTTAATGTTTAACTTTTTTGACTGTAAATGACTATTCCATGTAAATTACCACTTTTGGAACAAAAATAAGTGTGTTTAGAGTCACTTTAATGCCTGAAATTGGTTGAAATAGAAGTTTCTGAATAGGAGAAAAAGTCTGTAATAATGGCAATTTTGGTCACATTGAGGCTTTAAAAAAGTAGCTATTCAACATGAGGCACATTCCAAATGACATTTTGAATCAATTTTTCTACAGTCCAAAAAATCAATTTTCTGATGAAAAACGATGACCCGTGACCTGTCGAAATTTCTCCAGATGGTCAGAAATGGAAAATTTGTAATGTTTAATTTTTTGACTGTAAATGACTATTCCATGTAAATTACCACTTTTGGAACAAAAATAAGTGTGTTTAGAGTCACTTTAATGCCTGAAATTGGTCGAAAAAGAAACTTCTGAGTAGGAGAAAATATCTGTAAAAATGGCAATTTTGGTCACATTGAGGCTTCAAAAAGTAGTTATTCAACATGAGGCACAATCCAAATGACATTTTGAATCAATTTTTCTACAGTCCAAAAAATCAATTTTCCGATGAAAAACGATGACCCGTGACCTGTCGAAATTTCTCCAGATGGTCAGAAATGGAAATTTTTTAATGTTTAATTTTTTGACTGCAAATGACTATTCCATGTAAATTATCACTTTTGGAACAAAAATAAGTGTGTTTAGAGTCACTTTAATGCCTGAAATTGGTCGAAATAGAAGCTTCTGAATAGGAGAAAATGTCTGTAAAAATTGAAATTTAGGTCACATTGAGTCTTCAAAAAGTAGTTATTCAACATGAGGCACATTCCAAATAACATTTTGAATCAATTTTTCTACAGTCCAAAAAAAATCCATTTTCTGATGAAAAACGATGACCCGTGACCTGTCGAAATTTCTCCAGATGGTCAGAAATGGAGATTTTTTAATGTTTAACTTTTTTGACTGTAAATGACTATTCCATGTAAATTACCACTTTTGGAACAAAAATAAGTGTGTTTAGAGTCACTTTAATGCCTGAAATTGGTTGAAATAGAAGTTTCTGAATAGGAGAAAAAGTCTGTAATAATGGCAATTTTGGTCACATTGAGGCTTTAAAAAAGTAGCTATTCAACATGAGGCACATTCCAAATGACATTTTGAATCAATTTTTCTACAGTCCAAAAAATCAATTTTCTGATGAAAAACGATGACCCGTTACCTGTCGAAATTTCTCCAGATGGTCAGAAATGGAAAATTTGTAATGTTTAATTTTTTGACTGCAAATGATTACTCCATGTAAATTATCACTTTTGGAACAAAAATAAGTGTGTTTAGAGTCACTTTAATGCCTGAAATTGGTCGAAATAGAAGCCTTAATAGGAGAAAATGCCTGTAAAAATGGCAATTTTGGTCACATTGAGGCTTTAAAAAGTAGTTATTCAACATGAGGCACAATCCAAATGACATTTAGAATGAATTTTTCTACAGTCCAAAAAATAAATTTTCTGATGAAAAACGATGACCCGTGACATGTCGAAATTTCTCCAGATGGTCAGAAATGGAAATTTTTTCATGTTTAATTTTTTGACTGTAAATGACTTTTCCATGTAAATTATCACTTATGGAAGAAAAAAAAGTGTGTTTAGAGTCACTTTAATGCCTGAAATTGGTTGAAACAAAAGCTCTGAATAGGAGAAAAAGTCTGCAATAATGCCAACTTTGGTCACATTGAGGCTTTAAAAAGTAGTCATTCAACATGAGGCACATTCCAAATGACATTTTGAATCAATTTTTCTACAGTCCAAAAAATCAATTTTCTGATGAAAAACGATGACCCGTGACCTGTCGAAATTTCTCCAGATGGTCAGAAATGGAAATTTTTTAATGTTTAATTTTGAGACTGTAAATGACTATTCCATGTAAATTATCACTTATGGAAGAAAAATAAGTGTGTTTAGAGTCACTTTAATGCCTGAAATTGGTTGAAACAAAAGCTCTGAATAGGAGAAAAAGTCTGTAATAATGCCAATTTTGGTCACATTGAGGCTTTAAAAAGTAGTCATTCAACATGAGGCACATTCCAAATGACATTTTGAATCAATTTTTCTACAGTCCAAAACATCAATTTTCTGATGATAAACGATGACCCGTGACTTGTTGAAATTTCTCCAGATGGTCAGAAATGGAGTTTTTTTTTAATGTTTAATTTTTTGACTGCAAATGACTATTCCATGTAAATTATCACTTTTGGAACAAAATAAGTGTGTTTAGAGTCACTTTAATGCCTGAAATTGGTCGAAATAGAAGCTTCTGAATAGGAGAAAATGTCTGTAAAAATGGCAATTTTGGTCACATTGAGGCTTTAAAAAGTAGTTATTCAACATGAGGACCATTCGAAACGACATTTTAAATCAATTTTTCTACAGTCCAAAAAATCACGTGACCTGTCGAAATTTCTCCAGATGGTCAGAAATGGAAATTTTTTAATGTTTAATTTTTTGACTGCAAATGACTATTCCATGTGAATTATCAATTTTGGAACAAAAATAAGTGTGTTAGAGTCACTTTAATGCCTGAAATTGGTCGAAATAGAAGCTTCTGAATAGGAGAAAATGCCTGTAAAAATGGCAATTTTGGTCACATTAATGCTTTAAAAAGTAGTTATTCAACATGAGGCACAATCCAAATGACATTTTGAATCAATTTTTCTACAGTCCAAAAAATCAATTTTCTGATGAAAAACAATGACCCGTGACCTGTCGAAATTTCTCCAGATGGTCAGAAATGGAAATTTTTTAATGTTTAATTTTTTGACTGCAAATGACTATTCCATGTAAATTATCACTTTTGGAAGAAAAATAAGTGTGTTTAGAGTCACTTTAATGCCTGAAATTGGTCGAAATAGAAGCTTCTGAATAGGCAAAAAAGTCTGTAAAAATGGCAATTTTGGTCACATAGAGGCTTTAAAAAGTAGTTATTCAACATGAGGCACAATCCAAATGACATTTTGAATCAATTTTTCTACAGTCCAAAAAATCAATTGTCTGATGAAAAACAATGACCCGTGACCTGTCGAAATTTCTCCAGATGGTCAGAAATGGAAATTTTTTAATGTTTAATTTTTGGGCTTCAAATGACTATTCCATGTAAATTATCACTTTTGGAACAAAAATAAGTGTGTTTAGAGTCACTTTAATGCCTGAAATTAGTCGAAATAGAAGCTTCTGAATAAGAGAAAACGTCTGTAATAATGGCAATTTTGGTCACAGTGAGGCTTTAAAATGTAGTTATTCAACATGAGGAACATTCCAAATGACATTTTAAATCAATTTTTCTACAGTCCAAAAAATCAATTTTCGGATGAAAAACGATGACCTGTGACCTGTCGAAATTTCTCCAGATGGTCAGAAATGGAAATTTTTTAATGTTTAATTTTTTGACTGCAAATGACTATTCCATGTAAATTATCACTTTTGGAACAAAATAAGTGTGTTTAGAGTCACTTTAATGCCTGAAATTGGTCGAAATAGAAGCTTCTTAATAGGAGAAAATGCCTGTAAAAATGGCAATTTTGGTCACATTGAGGCTTTAAAAAGTAGTTATTCAACATGAGGCACAATCCAAATGACATTTTGAATCAATTTTTCTACAGTCCAAAAAATCAATTTTCTGATGAAAAACGATGACCCGTGACCTGTCGAAATTTCTCCAGATGGTCAGCAATCGAAATTTTTTAATGTTTAATTTTTTGACTGCAAATTACTATTCCATGTAAATTATCACTTTTGGAACAAAAATAAGTGTGTTTAGAGTCACTTTAATGCCTGAAATTGGTTGAAACAAAAGCTTCTGAAAAGAAGAAAGAGTCTGTAATAATGGCAATTTTGGTCACATTGAGGCTTTAAAAAGTAGTCATTCAACATGAGGCACATTCCAAATGACATTTTGAATCAATTTTTCTACAGTCCAAAAAATAAATTTTCTGATGAAAAACGATGACCCGTGACATGTCGAAATTTCTCCAGATGGTCAGAAATGGAGTTTTTTTTTAATGTTTCATTTTTTGACTGCAAATGACTATTCCATGTAAATTATCACTTTTGGAACAAAATAAGTGTGTTTAGAGTCACTTTAATGCCTGAAATTGGTCGAAATAGAAGCTTCTGAATAGGAGAAAATGTCTGTAATAATGGCAATTTTGGTCACATTGAGGCTTTAAAAAGTAGTTATTCAACATGAGGACCATTCGAAACGACATTTTAAATCAATTTTTCTACAGTCCAAAAAATCCATTTTCTGATGAAAAACGATGACCCGTGACCTGTCGAAATTTCTCCAGATGGTCAGAAATGGAAATTTTTTAATGTTTAATTTTTTGACTGCAAATGACTATTCCATGTGAATTATCAATTTTGGAACAAAAATAAGTGTGTTTAGAGTCACTTTAATGCCTGAAATTGGTCGAAATAGAAGCTTCTGAATAGGAGAAAATGTTTGTAATAATGGCAATTTTGGTCACATTGAGGCTTTAAAAAGTAGTTATTCAACATGAGGCACAATCCAAATGACATTTTGAATCAATTTTTCTACAGTCCGAAAAATCAATTTTCTGATGAAAAACGATGACCCGTGACCTGTCGAAATTTCTCCAGATGGTCAGAAATGGAAATTTTTTAATGTTTAATTTTTTGACTGCAAATGACTATTCCATGTAAATTATCACTTTTGGAAGAAAAATAAGTGTGTTTAGAGTCACTTTAATGCCTGAAATTGGTCGAAATAGAAGCTTCTGAATAGGCAAAAAAGTCTGTAAAAATGGCAATTTTGGTCACATAGAGGCTTTAAAAAGTAGTTATTCAACATGAGGCACAATCCAAATGACATTTTGAATCAATTTTTCTACAGTCCAAAAAATCAATTGTCTGATGAAAAACGATGACCCGTGACCTGTCGAAATTTCTCCAGATCGTCAGAAGTGGACATTTTTTGATATTTAATTTTTTGACTGCAAATGACTATTCCATGTAAATTATCACTTTTGGAACAAAAATAAGTGTGTTTAGAGTCACTTTCATGCCTGAAATTGGTCGAAATAGAAGCTTCTGAATAGGAGAAAATGCATGTAAAAATGGCAATTTTGGTCACATTGAGGCTTTAAAAAAGAGTTATTCAACATGAGGCACAATCCAAATGACATTTTGAATCAATTTTTCTACAGTCCAAAAAATCAATTTTCTGATGAAAAACGATGACCCGTGACCTGTCGAAATTTCTCCAGATGGTCAGAAATGGAAATTTTTTAATGTTTAATTTTTTGACTGTAAATGACTTTTCCATGTAAATTATCACTTATGGAAGAAAAATAAGTGTGTTTAGAGTCACTTTAATGCCTGAAATTGGTTGAAACAAAAGCTCTGAATAGGAGAAAAAGTCTGCAATAATGCCAACTTTGGTCACATTGAGGCTTTAAAAAGTAGTCATTCAACATGAGGCACATTCCAAATGACATTTTGAATCAATTTTTCTACAGTCCAAAAAATCAATTTTCTGATGAAAAATGATGACCCGTGACCTGTCGAAATTTCTCCAGATGGTCAGAAATGGAAATTTTTTAATGTTTAATTTTTTGACTGTAAATGACTATTCCATGTAAATTATCACTTATGGAAGAAAAATAAGTGTGTTTAGAGTCACTTTAATGCCTGAAATTGGTTGAAACAAAAGCTCTGAATAGGAGAAAAAGTCTGTCATAATGCCAATTTTGGTCACATTGAGGCTTTAAAAAGTAGTCATTCAACATGAGGCACATTCCAAATGACATTTTGAATCAATTTTTCTACAGTCCAAAAAATCAATTTTCTGATGAAAAACGATGACCCGTGACTTGTCGAAATTTCTCCAGATGGTCAGAAATGGAGTTTTTTTTTAATGTTTCATTTTTTGACTGCAAATGACTATTCCATGTAAATGATCACTTTTGGAACAAAATAATTGTGTTTAGAGTCACTTTAATGCCTGAAATTGGTCGAAATAGAAGCTTCTGAATAGGAGAAAATGTCTGTAATAATGGCAATTTTGGTCACATTGAGGCTTTAAAAAGTAGTTATTCAACATGAGGACCATTCGAAACGACATTTTAAATCAATTTTTCTACAGTCCAAAAAATCGATTTTCTGATGAAAAACGATGACCCGTGACCTGTCGAAATTTCTCCGGATGGTCAGAAATTGAATTTTTTTAATGTTTAAGGTTTTTGACTGCAAATGACTATTCCATGTGAATTATCAATTTTGGAACAAAAATAAGTGTGTTTAGAGTCACTTTAATGCCTGAAATTGGTCGAAATAGAAGCTTCTGAATAGGAGAAAATGTTTGTAATAATGGCAATTTTGGTCACATTGAGGCTTCAAAAAGTAGTTATTCAACATGAGGCAGGCACATTCGAGATGACATTTTGACCTGTCGAAATTTCTCCAGATCGTCAGAAGTGGAAATTTTTTGATATTTAATTTTTTGACTGTAAATGACTATTCCATGTAAATTATCATTTTAGGAACAAAAATAAGTGTGTTTAGAGTAATTTTAATGACTGAAATTGGTCGAAAAAGAAACTTCTGAGTAGGAGAAAATGTCTGTAAAAATGGCAATTTTGGTCACATTGAGGCTTCAAAAAGTAGTTATTCAACATGAGGCACAATCCAAATGACATTTTGAATCAATTTTTCTACAGTCCAAAAAATCAATTTTCCGATGAAAAACGATGACCCGTGACCTGTCGAAATTTCTCCAGATGGTCAGAAATGGAAATTTTTTAATGTTTAATTTTTTGACTGCAAATGACTATTCCATGTAAATTATCACTTTTGGAACAAAAATAAGTGTGTTTAGAGTCACTTTAATGCCTGAAATTGGTCGAAATAGAAGCTTCTGAATAGGAGAAAATGTCTGTAAAAATTGAAATTTAGGTCACATTGAGGCTTTAAAAAGAAGTTATTCAACATGGGGCACAATCCAAATGACATTTTGAATCAATTTTTCTACAGTCCAAAAAATCAATTTTCTGATGAAAAACGATGACCCGTGACCTGTCGAAATTTCTCCAGATGGTCAGAAATGGAAATTTTTTAATGTTTAATTTTTTGACTGCAAATGACTATTCCATGTAAATTATCACTTTTGGAACAAAATAAGTGTGTTTAGAGTCACTTTAATGCCTGAAATTGGTCGAAATAGAAGCTTCTGAATCAGAGAAAATGTCTGTAAAAATGGCAATTTAGGTCACATTGAGTATTCAAAAAGTAGTTATTCAACATGAGGCACATTCCAAATAACATTTTGAATCAATTTTTCTACAGTCCAAAAAAAATCCATTTTCTGATGAAAAACGATGACCCGTGACCTGTCGAAATTTCTCCAGATGGTCAGAAATGGAGATTTTTTAATGTTTAACTTTTTTGACTGTAAATGAATATTCCATGTAAATTACCACTTTTGGAACAAAAATAAGTGTGTTTAGAGTCACTTTAATGCCTGAAATTGGTTGAAATAGAAGTTTCTGAATAGGAGAAAAAGTCTGTAATAATGGCAATTTTGGTCACATTGAGGCTTTAAAAAAGTAGCTATTCAACATGAGGCACATTCCAAATGACATTTTGAATCAATTTTTCTACAGTCCAAAAAATCAATTTTCTGATGAAAAACGATGACCCCGTGACCTGTCGAAATTTCTCCAGATGGTCAGAAATGGAAAATTTGTAATGTTTAATTTTTTGACTGTAAATGACTATTCCATGTAAATTACCACTTTTGGAACAAAAATAAGTGTGTTTAGAGTCACTTTAATGCCTGAAATTGGTCGAAAAAGAAACTTCTGAGTAGGAGAAAATATCTGTAAAAATGGCAATTTTGGTCACATTGAGGCTTCAAAAAGTAGTTATTCAACATGAGGCACAATCCAAATGACATTTTGAATCAATTTTTCTACAGTCCAAAAAATCAATTTTCCGATGAAAAACGATGACCCGTGACCTGTCGAAA
Source organism: Triturus cristatus (assembly GCF_964204655.1). NCBI lineage: Eukaryota > Metazoa > Chordata > Amphibia > Caudata > Salamandridae > Triturus > Triturus cristatus. Next base: position 890,197,158 of record NC_140593.1, read on the forward strand.
TTTCTCCAGATGGTCAGAAATGGAAATTTTTTAATGTTTAATTTTTTGACTGCAAATGACTATTCCATGTAAATTATCACTTTTGGAACAAAAATAAGTGTGTTTAGAGTCACTTTAATGCCTGAAATTGGTCGAAATAGAAGCTTCTGAATAGGAGAAAATGTCTGTAAAAATTGAAATTTAGGTCACATTGAGTCTTCAAAAAGTAGTTATTCAACATGAGGCACATTCCAAATAACATTTTGAATCAATTTTTCTACAGTCCAAAAAAAATCCATTTTCTGATGAAAAACGATGACCCGTGACCTGTCGAAATTTCTCCAGATGGTCAGAAATGGAGATTTTTTAATGTTTAACTTTTTTGACTGTAAATGACTATTCCATGTAAATTACCACTTTTGGAACAAAAATAAGTGTGTTTAGAGTCACTTTAATGCCTGAAATTGGTTGAAATAGAAGTTTCTGAATAGGAGAAAAAGTCTGTAATAATGGCAATTTTGGTCACATTGAGGCTTTAAAAAAGTAGCTATTCAACATGAGGCACATTCCAAATGACATTTTGAATCAATTTTTCTACAGTCCAAAAAATCAATTTTCTGATGAAAAACGATGACCCGTGACCTGTCGAAATTTCTCCAGATGGTCAGAAATGGAGATTTTTTAATGTTTAATTTTTTGACTGCAAATGACTATTCCATGTAAATTATCACTTTTGGAACAAAAATAAGTGTGTTTAGAGTCACTTTCATGCCTGAAATTGGTCGAAATAGAAGCTTCTGAATAGGAGAAAATGCATGTAAAAATGGCAATTTTGGTCACATTGAGGCTTTAAAAAAGAGTTATTCAACATGAGGCACAATCCAAATGACATTTTGAATCAATTTTTCTACAGTCCAAAAAATCAATTTTCTGATGAAAAACGATGACCCGTGACCTGTCGAAATTTCTCCAGATGGTCAGAAATGGAAATTTTTTAATGTTTAATTTTTTGACTGTAAATGACTTTTCCATGTAAATTATCACTTATGGAAGAAAAATAAGTGTGTTTAGAGTCACTGTAATGCCTGAAATTGGTTGAAACAAAAGCTCTGAATAGGAGAAAAAGTCTGCAATAATGCCAACTTTGGTCACATTGAGGCTTTAAAAAGTAGTCATTCAACATGAGGCACATTCCAAATGACATTTTGAATCAATTTTTCTACAGTCCAAAAAATCAATTTTCTGATGAAAAATGATGACCCGTGACCTGTCGAAATTTCTCCAGATGGTCAGAAATGGAAATTTTTTAATGTTTCATTTTTTGACTGTAAATGACTATTCCATGTAAATTATCACTTATGGAAGAAAAATAAGTGTGTTTAAAGTCACTTTAATGCCTGAAATTGGTTGAAACAAAAGCTCTGAATAGGAGAAAAAGTCTGTAATAATGCCAATTTTGGTCACATTGAGGCTTTAAAAAGTAGTCATTCAACATGAGGCACATTCCAAATGACATTTTGAATCAATTTTTCTACAGTCCAAAAAATCAATTTTCTGATGAAAAACGATGACCCGTGACTTGTCGAAATTTCTCCAGATGGTCAGAAATGGAGTTTTTTTTTAATGTTTCATTTTTTGACTGCAAATGACTATTCCATGTAAATTATCACTTTTGGAACAAAATAATTGTGTTTAGAGTCACTTTAATGCCTGAAATTGGTCGAAATAGAAGCTTCTGAATAGGAGAAAATGTCTGTAAAAATGGCAATTTTGGTCACATAGAGGCTTTAAAAAGTAGTTATTCAACATGAGGCACAATCCAAATGACATTTTGAATCAATTTTTCTACAGTCCAAAAAATCAATTGTCTGATGAAAAACGATGACCCGTGACCTGTCGAAATTTCTCCAGATCGTCAGAAGTGGAAATTTTTTGATATTTAATTTTTTGACTGTAAATGACTATTCCATGTAAATTATCATTTTAGGAACAAAAATAAGTGTGTTTAGAGTAATTTTAATGACTGAAATTGGTCGAAAAAGAAACTTCTGAGTAGGAGAAAATGTCTGTAAAAATGGCAATTTTGGTCACATTGAGGCTTCAAAAAGTAGTTATTCAACATGAGGCACAATCCAAATGACATTTTGAATCAATTTTTCTACAGTCCAAAAAATCAATTTTCCGATGAAAAACGATGACCCGTGACCTGTCGAAATTTCTCCAGATGGTCAGAAATGGAAATTTTTTAATGTTTAATTTTTTGACTGCAAATGACTATTCCATGTAAATTATCACTTTTGGAACAAAAATAAGTGTGTTTAGAGTCACTTTAATGCCTGAAATTGGTCGAAATAGAAGCTTCTGAATAGGAGAAAATGTCTGTAAAAATTGAAATTTAGGTCACATTGAGGCTTTAAAAAGTAGTTATTCAACATGGGGCACAATCCAAATGACATTTTGAATCAATTTTTCTACAGTCCAAAAAATCAATTTTCTGATGAAAAACGATGACCCGTGACCTGTCGAAATTTCTCCAGATGGTCAGAAATGGAAATTTTTTAATGTTTAATTTTTTGACTGCAAATGACTATTCCATGTAAATTATCACTTATGGAACAAAATAAGTGTGTTTAGAGTCACTTTAATGCCTGAAATTGGTCGCAATAGAAGCTTCTGAATCAGAGAAAATGTCTGTAAAAATGGCAATTTAGGTCACATTGAGTCTTCAAAAAGTAGTTATTCAACATGAGGCACATTCCAAATAACATTTTGAATCAATTTTTCTACAGTCCAAAAAAAATCCATTTTCTGATGAAAAACGATGACCCGTGACCTGTCGAAATTTCTCCAGATGGTCAGAAATGGAGATTTTTTAATGTTTAACTTTTTTGACTGTAAATGACTATTCCATGTAAATTACCACTTTTGGAACAAAAATAAGTGTGTTTAGAGTCACTTTAATGCCTGAAATTGGTTGAAATAGAAGTTTCTGAATAGGAGAAAAAGTCTGTAATAATGGCAATTTTGGTCACATTGAGGCTTTAAAAAAGTAGCTATTCAACATGAGGCACAATCCAAATGACATTTTGAATCAATTTTTCTACAGTCCAAAAAATCAATTTTCTGATGAAAAACGATGACCCGTGACCTGTCGAAATTTCTCCAGATGGTCAGAAATGGAAAATTTGTAATGTTTAATTTTTTGACTGTAAATGACTATTCCATGTAAATTACCACTTTTGGAACAAAAATAAGTGTGTTTAGAGTCACTTTAATGCCTGAAATTGGTCAAAAAAGAAACTTCTGAGTAGGAGAAAATATCTGTAAAAATGGCAATTTTGGTCACATTGAGGCTTCAAAAAGTAGTTATTCAACATGAGGCACAATCCAAATGACATTTTGAATCAATTTTTCTACAGTCCAAAAAATCAATTTTCCGATGAAAAACGATGACCCGTGACCTGTCGAAATTTCTCCAGATGGTCAGAAATGGAAATTTTTTAATGTTTAATTTTTTGACTGCAAATGACTATTCCATGTACATTATCACTTTTGGAACAAAAATAAGTGTGTTTAGAGTCACTTTAATGCCTGAAATTGGTCGAAATAGAAGCTTCTGAATAGGAGAAAATGTCTGTAAAAATTGAAATTTAGGTCACATTGAGGCTTTAAAAAGTAGTTTTTCAACATGAGGCACAATCCAAATGACATTTTGAATCAATTTTTCTACAGTCCAAAAAATCAATTTTCTGATGAAAAACGATGACCCGTGACCTGTCGAAATTTCTCCAGATGGTCAGAAATGGAAATTTTTTAAAGTTTAATTTTTTGACTGCAAATGACTATTCCATGTAAATTATCACTTTTGGAACAAAATAAGTGTGTTTAGAGTCACTTTAATGCCTGAAATTGGTTGAAATAGAAGTTTCTGAATAGGAGAAAAAGTCTGTAATAATGGCAATTTTGGTCACATTGAGGCTTTAAAAAAGTAGCTATTCAACATGAGGCACATTCCAAATGACATTTTGAATCAATTTTTCTACAGTCCAAAAAATCAATTTTCTGATGAAAAACGATGACCCGTGACCTGTCGAAATTTCTCCAGATGGTCAGAAATGGAAAATTTGTAATGTTTAATTTTTTGACTGTAAATGACTATTCCATGTAAATTATCACTTTTGGAACAAAAATAAGTGTGTTTAGAGTCACTTTAATGCCTGAAATTGGTCGAAATAGAAGCTTCTTAATAGGAGAAAATGCCTGTAAAAATGGCAATTTTGGTCACATTGAGGCTTTAAAAAGTAGTTATTCAACATGAGGCACAATCCAAATGACATTTTGAATACATTTTTCTACAGTCCAAAAAATCAATTTTCTGATGAAAAACGATGACCCGTGACCTGTCGAAATTTCTCCAGATGGTCAGCAATTGAAATTTTTTAATGTTTAATTTTTTGACTGCAAATTACTATTCCATGTAAATTATCACTTTTGCAACAAAAATAAGTGTGTTTAGAGTCACTTTAATGCCTGAAATTGGTTGAAACAAAAGCTTCTGAATAGAAGAAAGAGTCTGTAATAATGGCAATTTTGGTCATATTGAGGCTTTAAAAAGTAGTCATTCAACATGAGGCACATTCCAAATGACATTTTGAATCAATTTTTCTACAGTCCAAAAAATAAATTTTCTGATGAAAAACGATGACCCGTGACATGTCGAAATTTCTCCAGATGGTCAGAAATGGAAATTTTTTCATGTTTAATTTTTTGACTGTAAATGACTATTCCATGTAAATTATCACTTTTGGAACAAAAATAAGTGTGTTTAGATTCACTTTAATGCCTGAAATTGGTCGAAATAGAAGCTTCTGAATAGGAGAAAAAGTCTGTAATAATGGCAATTTTGGTCACATTGAGGCTTTAAAATGTAGTTATTCAACAAGAGGCACAATCTTAATGACATTTTGAATCAATTTTTCTACAGTCCTAAAAATCAATTTTCTGATGAAAAACGATGACCCGTGACCTGTCGAAATTTCTCCAGATGGTCAGAAATGGAAATTTTTTAATGTTTAATTTTTTGACTGCAAATGACTATTCCATGTAAATTATCACTTTTGGAACAAAAATAAGTGCGTTTAGAGTCACTTTAATGCCTGAAATTGGTCGAAATAGGAGCTTCTGAATAGGCAAAAAAGTCTGTAAAAATGGCAATTTTGGTCACATAGAGGCTTTAAAAAGTAGTTATTCAACATGAGGCACAATCCAAATGACATTTTGAATCAATTTTTCTACAGTCCAAAAAATCAATTGTCTGATGAAAAACGATGACCCGTGACCTGTCGAAATTTCTCCAGATCGTCAGAAGTGGAAATTTTTTAATATTTAATTTTTTGACTGTAAATGACTATTCCATGTAAATTATCATTTTAGGAACAAAAATAAGTGTGTTGAGAGTCACTTTAATGCCTGAAATTGGTCGAAATAAAAGCTTCTGAATTGGGTAAAAAGTCTGTAATAATGGCAATTTAGGTCACATTGAGGCTTTAAAGACTAGTTATTCAACATGAGGCACATTCCAAATCACATTTTGAATCAATTTTTCTACAGTCCAAAAAATCAATTTTCTGATGAAAAACGATGGCCCGTGACCTGTCGAAGTTTCTCCAGATGGTCAGAAATGGAAATTTTTTAATGTTTACGTTTTTTTACTGTAAATGACTATTCAATGTGAATTATCACTTTTGGAACTAAAATAAGTGTGTTTAGAGTAATTTTAATGACTGAAATTGGTCGAAAAAGAAACTTCTGAGTAGGAGAAAATGTCTGTAAAAATGGCAATTTTGGTCACGTTGAGGCTTCAAAAATTAGTTACTCAACATGAGGCACAATCCAAATGACATTTTGAATCAATTTTTCTACAGTCCAAAAAATCAATTTTCTGATGAAAAACGATGACCCGTAACTTGTCGAAATTTCTCCAGATGGTCAGAAATGGAAATTTTTTAATGTTTAATTTTTTGACTGCAAATGACTATTCCATGTAAATTATCACTTTTGGAACAAAATAAGTGTGTTTAGAGTCACTTTAATGCCTGAAATTGGTCGAAATAGAAGCTTCTGAATCAGAGAAAATATCTGTAGAAATGGCAATTTAGGTCACATTGAGTCTTCAAAAAGTAGTTATTCAACATGAGGCACAATCCAAATGACATTTTGAATCAATTTTTCTACAGACCAAAAAATCAATTTTAAGATGAAAAACGATGACCCGTGACCTGTCGAAATTTCTCCAGATGGTCAGAAATGGAAATTTTTTAATGTTTAATTTTCTGACTGTAAATGACTTTTCCATGTAAATTATCACTTATGGAAGAAAAATAATTGTGTTTAGAGTCACTTTAATGCCTGAAATTGGTTGAAACAAAAGCTCTGAATAGGAGAAAAAGTCTGCAATAATGCCAACTTTGGTCACATTGAGGCTTTAAAAAGTAGTCATTCAACATGAGGCACATTCCAAATGGCATTTTGAATCAATTTTTCTACAGTCCAAAAAATCAATTTTCTGATGAAAAATGATGACCCGTGACCTGTCGAAATTTCTCCAGATGGTCAGAAATGGAAATTTTTTAATGTTTAATTTTTTGACTGTAAATGACTATTCCATGTAAATTATCACTTATGGAAGAAAAATAAGTGTGTTTAGAGTCACTTTAATGCCTGAAATTGGTTGAAACAAAAGCTCTGAATAGGAGAAAAAGTCTGTAATAATGCCAATTTTGGTCACATTGAGGCTTTAAAAAGTAGTCATTCAACATGAGGCACATTCCAAATGACATTTTGAATCAATTTTTCTACAGTCCAAAAAATCAATTTTCTGATGAAAAACGATGACCCGTGACTTGTCGAAATTTCTCCAGATGGTCAGAAATAGAGTTTTTTTTTAATGTTTCATTTTTTGACTGCAAATGACTATTCCATGTAAATTATCACTTTTGGAACAAAATAATTGTGTTTAGAGTCACTTTAATGCCTGAAATTGGTCGAAATAGAAGCTTCTGAATAGGAGAAAATGTCTGTAATAATGGCAATTTTGGTCACATTGAGGCTTTAAAAAGTAGTTATTCAACATGAGGACCATTCGAAACGACATTTTGAATCAATTTTTCTACAGTCCAAAAAATCAATTTTCTGATGAAAAACGATGACCCGTGTTCCTGTCGAAATTTCTCCAGATGGTCAAAAATGGAAATTATTTAATGTTTAATTTCTTGACTGTAAATGACTATTCCATGTAAATTAACACTTTTGGAACAAAAATAAGTGTGTTTAGAGTCACTTTAATGCCTGAAATTGGTCGAAATAGAAGCTTCTGAATAGGCAAAAAAGTCTGTAAAAATGGCAATTTTGGTCACATAGAGGCTTTAAAAAGTAGTTATTCAACATGAGGCACAATCCAAATGACATTTTGAATCAATTTTTCTACAGTCCAAAAAATCAATTGTCTGATGAAAAACGATGACCCGTGACCTGTCGAAATTTCTCCAGATCGTCAGAAGTGGAAATTTTTTGATATTTAATTTTTTGACTGTAAATGACTATTCCATGTAAATTATCATTTTAGGAACAAAAATAATTGTGTTTAGAGTAATTTTAATGACTGAAATTGGTCGAAAAAGAAACTTCTGAGTAGGAGAAAATGTCTGTAAAAATGGCAATTTTGGTCACATTGAGGCTTCAAAAAGTAGTTATTCAACATGAGGCACAATCCAAATGACATTTTGAATCAATTTTTCTACAGTCCAAAAAATCAATTTTCCGCTGAAAAACGATGACCCGTGACCTGTCGAAATTTCTCCAGATGGTCAGAAATGGAAATTTTTTAATGTTTAATTTTTTGACTGCAAAAAACTATTCCATGTAAATTATCACTTTTGGAACAAAAATAAGTGTGTTTAGAGTCACTTTAATGCCTGAAATTGGTCGAAATAGAAGCTTCTGAATCAGAGAAAATGTCTGTAAAAATGGCAATTTAGGTCACATTGAGTCTTCAAAAAGTAGTTATTCAACATGAGGCACATTCCAAATAACATTTTGAATCAATTTTTCTACAGTCCAAAAAAAATCCATTTTCTGATGAAAAACGATGACCCGTGACCTGTCGAAATTTCTCCAGATGGTCAGAAATGGAGATTTTTTAATGTTTAACTTTTTTGACTGTAAATGACTATTCCATGTAAATTACCACTTTTGGAACAAAAATAAGTGTGTTTAGAGTCACTTTAATGCCTGAAATTGGTTGAAATAGAAGTTTCTGAATAGGAGAAAAAGTCTGTAATAATGGCAATTTTGGTCACATTGAGGCTTTAAAAAAGTAGCTATTCAACATGAGGCACATTCCAAATGACATTTTGAATCAATTTTTCTACAGTCCAAAAAATCAATTTTCTGATGAAAAACGATGACCCGTGACCTGTCGAAATTTCTCCAGATGGTCAGAAATGGAAAATTTGTAATGTTTAATTTTTTGACTGCAAATGATTACTCCATGTAAATTATCACTTTTGGAACAAAAATAAGTGTGTTTAGAGTCACTTTAATGCCTGAAATTGGTCGAAATAGAAGCCGTAATAGGAGAAAATGCCTGTAAAAATGGCAATTTTGGTCACATTGAGGCTTTAAAAAGTAGTTATTCAACATGAGGCACAATCCAAATGACATTTTGAATCAATTTTTCTACAGTCCAAAAAATCAATTTTCTGATGAAAAACGATGACCCGTGACCTGTCGAAATTTCTCCAGATGGTCAGCAATTGAAATTTTTTAATGTTTAATTTTTTGACTGCAAATTACTATTCCATGTAAATTATCACTTTTGGAACAAAAATAAGTGTGTTTAGAGTCACTTTAATGCCTGAAATTGGTTGAAACAAAAGCTTCTGAATAGAGGAAAGGGTCTGTAATAATGGCAATTTTGGTCACATTGAGGCTTTAAAAAGTAGTCATTCAACATGAGGCACATTCCAAATGACATTTAGAATGAATTTTTCTACAGTCCAAAAAATAAATTTTCTGATGAAAAACGATGACCCGTGACATGTCGAAATTTCTCCAGATGGTCAGAAATGGAAATTTTTTCATGTTTAATTTTTTGACTGTAAATGACTATTCCATGTAAATTATCACTTTTGGAACAAAAATAAGTGTGTTTAGATTCACTTTAATGCCTGAAATTGGTCGAAATAGAAGCTTCTGAATAGGAGAAAAAGTCTGTAATAATGGCAATTTTGGTCACATTGAGGCTTTAAAATGTAGTTATTCAACAAGAGGCACAATCTTAATGACATTTTGAATCAATTTTTCTACAGTCCTAAAAATCAATTTTCTGATGAAAAACGATGACCCGTGACCTGTCGAAGTTTCTCCAGATGGTCAGAAATGGAAATTTTTTAATATTTAATTTTTTGACTGTAAATGACTATTCCATGTAAATTATCACTTTGGGAACAAAAATAAGTGTGTTTAGAGTCACTTTCATGCCTGAAATTGGTCGAAATAGAAGCTTCTGAATAGGAGAAAATGCATGTAAAAATGGCAATTTTGGTCACATTGAGGCTTTAAAAAAGAGTTATTCAACATGAGGCACAATCCAAATGACATTTTGAATCAATTTTTCTACAGTCCAAAACATCAATTTTCTGATGATAAATGATGACCCGTGACCTGTCGAAATTTCTCCAGATGGTCAGAAATGGAAATTTTTTAATGTTTAATTTTTTGACTGTAAATGACTTTTCCATGTAAATTATCACTTATGGAAGAAAAATAAGTGTGTTTAGAGTCCCTTTAATGCCTGAAATTGGTTGAAACAAAAGCTCTGAATAGGAGAAAAAGTCTGCAATAATGCCAACTTTGGTCACATTGAGGCTTTAAAAAGTAGTCATTCAACATGAGGCACATTCCAAATGACATTTTGAATCAATTTTTCTACAGTCCAAAAAATCAATTTTCTGATGAAAAACGATGACCCGTGACCTGTCGAAATTTCTCCAGATGGTCAGAAATGGAAATTTTTTAATGTTTAATTTTTTGACTGTAAATGACTATTCCATGTAAATTATCACTTATGGAAGAAAAATAAGTGTGTTTAGAGTCCCTTTAATGCCTGAAATTGGTTGAAACAAAAGCTCTGAATAGGAGAAAAAGTCTGTAATAATGCCAATTTTGGTCACATTGAGGCTTTAAAAAGTAGTCATTCAACATGAGGCACATTCCAAATGACATTTTGAATCAATTTTTCTACAGTCCAAAAAATCAATTTTCTGATGAAAAACGATGACCCGTGACTTGTTGAAATTTCTCCAGATGGTCAGAAATGGAGTTTTTTTTTAATGTTTCACTTTTTTGACTGCAAATGACTATTCCATGTAAATTATCACTTTTGGAACAAAATAAGTGTGTTTAGAGTCACTTTAATGCCTGAAATTGGTCGAAATAGAAGCTTCTGAATAGGAGAAAAAGTCTGTAATAATGGCAATTTTGGTCACATTGAGGCTTTAAAAAGTAGTTATTCAACATGAGGACCATTCGAAACGACATTTTAAATCAATTTTTCTACAGTCCAAAAAATCAATTTTCTGATGAAAAACGATGACCCGTGACCTGTCGAAATTTCTCCAGATGGTCAGAAATGGAAATTTTTTAATGTTTAATTTTTTGACTGCAAATGACTATTCCATGTGAATTATCAATTTTGGAACAAAAATAAGTGTGTTTAGAGTCACTTTAATGCCTGAAATTGGTCGAAATAGAAGCTTCTGAATAGGAGAAAATGCCTGTAAAAATGGCAATTTTGGTCACATTGATGCTTTAAAAAGTAGTTATTCAACATGAGGCACAATCCAAATGACATTTTGAATCAATTTTTCTACAGTCCAAAAAATCAATTTTCTGATGAAAAACGATGACCCGTGACCTGTCGAAATTTCTCCAGATGGTCAGAAATGGAAATTTTTTAATGTTTAATTTTTTGACTGCAAATGAATATTCCATATAAATTATCACTTTTGGAAGAAAAATAAGTGTGTTTAGAGTCACTTTAATGCCTGAAATTGGTCGAAATAGAAGCTTCTGAATAGGCAAAAAAGTCTGTAAAAATGGCAATTTTGGTCACATAGAGGCTTTAAAAAGTAGTTATTCAACATGAGGCACAATCCAAATGACATTTTGAATCAATTTTTCTACAGTCCAAAAAATCAATTGTCTGATGAAAAACAATGACCCGTGACCTGTCGAAATTTCTCCAGATGGTCAGAAATGGAAATTTTTTAATGTTTAATTTTTGGGCTTCAAATGACTATTCCATGTAAATTTTCACTTTTGGAACAAAAATAAGTGTGTTTAGAGTCACTTTAATGCCTGAAATTAGTCGAAATAGAAGCTTCTGAATAAGAGAAAACGTCTGTAATAATGGCAATTTTGGTCACAGTGAGGCTTTAAAATGTAGTTATTCAACATGAGGAACATTCCAAATGACATTTTAAATCAATTTTCCTACAGTCCAAAAAATCAATTTTCTGATGAAAAACGATGACCCGTGACCTGTCGAAATTTCTCCAGATGGTCAGAAATGGAAATTTTTTAATGTTTAATTTTTTGACTGCAAATGACTATTCCATGTAAATTATCACTTTTGGAACAAAATAAGTGTGTTTAGAGTCACTTTAATGCCTGAAATTGGTTGAAATAGAAGTTTCTGAATAGGAGAAAAAGTCTGTAATAATGGCAATTTTGGTCACATTGAGTCTTCAAAAAGTAGTTATTCAACATGAGGCACATTCCAAATAACATTTTGAATCAATTTTTCTACAGTCCAAAAAAATTCCTTTTCTGATGAAAAACGATGACCCGTGACCTGTCAAAATTTCTCCAGATGGTCAGAAATGGAGATTTTTTAATGTTTAAGTTTTTTGACTGTAAATGACTATTCCATGTAAATTACCACTTTTGGAACAAAAATAAGTGTGTTTAGAGTCACTTTAATGCCTGAAATTGGTTGAAATAGAAGTTTCTGAATAGGAGAAAAAGTCTGTAATAATGGCAATTTTGGTCACATTGAGGCTTTAAAAAGTAGCTATTCAACATGAGGCACATTCCAAATGACATTTTGAATCAATTTTTCTACAGTCCAAAAAATCAATTTTCTGATGAAAAACGATGACCCGTGACCTGTCGAAATTTCTCCAGATGGTCAGAAATGGAAAATTTGTAATGTTTAATTTTTTGACTGCAAATGATTACTCCATGTAAATTATCACTTTTGGAACAAAAATAAGTGTGTTTAGAGTCACTTTAATGCCTGAAATTGGTCGAAATAGAAGCTTCTTAATAGGAGAAAATGCCTGTAAAAATGGCAATTTTGGTCACATTGAGGCTTTAAAAAGAAGTTATTCAACATGAGGCACAATCCAAATGTCATTTTGAATCAATTTTTCTACAGTCCAAAAAATCAATTTTCTGATGAAAAACTATGACCCGTGACCTGTCGAAATTTCTCCAGATGGTCAGAAATGGAAATTTTTTAATGTTTAATTTTTTGACTGCAAATGACTATTCCATATTATCACTTTTGGAACAAAATAATTGTGTTTAGAGTCACTTTAATGCCTGAAATTGGTCGAAATAGAAGCTTCTGAATCAGAGAAAATGTCTGTAAAAATGGCAATTTAGGTCACATTGAGTCTTCAAAAAGTAGTTATTCAACATGAGGCACATTCCAAATAACATTTTGAATCAATTTTTCTACAGTCCAAATAAAATCTATTTTCTGATGAAAAACGATGACCCGTGACCTGTCGAAATTTCTCCAGATGGTCAGAAATGGAGATTTTTTAATGTTTAACTTTTTTGACTGTAAATGACTATTCCATGTAAATTACCACTTTTGGAACAAAAATAAGTGTGTTTAGTGTCACTTTAATGCCTGAAATTGGTTGAAATAGAAGTTTCTGAATAGGAGAAAAAGTCTGTAATAATGGCAATTTTGGTCACATTGAGGCTTTAAAAAAGTAGCTATTCAACATGAGGCACATTCCAAATGACATTTTGAATCAATTTTTCTACAGTCCAAAAAATCAATTTTCTGATGAAAAACGATGACCCGTGACCTGTCGAAATTTCTCCAGATGGTCAGCAATTGAAATTTTTTAATGTTTAATTTTTTGACTGCAAATGATTACTCCATGTAAATTATCACTTTTGGAACAAAAATAAGTGTGTTTAGAGTCACTTTAATGCCTGAAATTGGTCGAAATAGAAGCCTTAATAGGAGAAAATGCCTGTAAAAATGGCAATTTTGGTCACATTGAGGCTTTAAAAAGTAGTTATTCAACATGAGGCACAATCCAAATGACATTTTGAATCAATTTTTCTACAGTCCAAAAAATCAATTTTCTGATGAAAAACGATGACCCGTGACCTGTCGAAATTTCTCCAGATGGTCAGCAATTGAAATTTTTTAATGTTTAATTTTTTGACTGCAAATTACTATTCCATGTAAATTATCACTTTTGGAACAAAAATAAGTGTGTTTAGAGTCACTTTAATGCCTGAAATTGGTTGAAACAAAAGCTTCTGAATAGAGGAAAGAGTCTGTAATAATGGCAATTTTGGTCACATTGAGGCTTTAAAAAGTAGTCATTCAACATGAGGCACATTCCAAATGACATTTAGAATGAATTTTTCTACAGTCCAAAAAATTAATTTTCTGATGAAAAACGATGACCCGTGACATGTCGAAATTTCTCCAGATGGTCAGAAATGGAAATTTTTTCATGTTTAATTTTTTGACTGTAAATGACTATTCCATGTAAATTATCACTTTTGGAACAAAAATAAGTGTGTTTAGATTCACTTTAATGCCTGAAATTGGTCGAAATAGAAGCTTCTGAATAGGAGAAAAAGTCTGTAATAATGGCAATTTTGGTCACATTGAGGCTTTAAAATGTAGTTATTCAACAAGAGGCACAATCTTAATGACATTTTGAATCAATTTTTCTACAGTCCTAAAAATCAATTTTCTGATGAAAAACGATGACCCGTGACCTGTCGAAGTTTCTCCAGATGGTCAGAAATGGAAATTTTTTAATATTTAATTTTTTGACTGTAAATGACTATTCCATGTAAATTATCACTTTTGGAACAAAAATAAGTGTGTTTAGAGTCACTTTCATGCCTGAAATTGGTCGAAATAGAAGCTTCTGAATAGGAGAAAATGCATGTAAAAATGGCAATTTTGGTCACATTGAGGCTTTAAAAAAGAGTTATTCAACATGAGGCACAATCCAAATGACATTTTGAATCAATTTTTCTACAGTCCAAAACATCAATTTTCTGATGATAAATGATGACCCGTGACCTGTCGAAATTTCTCCAGATGGTCAGAAATGGAAATTTTTTAATGTTTAATTTTTTGACTGTAAATGACTTTTCCATGTAAATTATCACTTATGGAAGAAAAATAAGTGTGTTTAGAGTCACTTTAATGCCTGAAATTGGTTGAAACAAAAGCTCTGAATAGGAGAAAAAGTCTGCAATAATGCCAACTTTGGTCACATTGAGGCTTTAAAAAATAGTCATTCAACATGAGGCACATTCCAAATGACATTTTGAATCAATTTTTCTACAGTCCAAAAAAATCAATTTTCTGATGAAAAATGATGACCCGTGACCTGTCGAAATTTCTCCAGATGGTCAGAAATGGCAATTTTTTAATGTTTAATTTTTTGACTGTAAATGACTATTCCATGTAAATTATCACTTATGGAAGAAAAATAAGTGTGTTTAGAGTCACTTTATGCCTGAAATTGGTTGAAACAAAAGCTCTGAATAGGAGAAAAAGTCTGTAATAATGCCAATTTTGGTCACATTGAGGCTTTAAAAAGTAGTCATTCAACATGAGGCACATTCCAAATGACATTTTGAATCAATTTTTCTACAGTCCAAAAAATCAATTTTCTGATGAAAAACGATGACCCGTGACTTGTCGAAATTTCTCCAGATGGTCAGAAATGGAGTTTTTTTTTAATGTTTCATTTTTTGACTGCAAATGACTATTCCATGTAAATTATCACTTTTGGAACAAAATAATTGTGTTTAGAGTCACTTTAATGCCTGAAATTGGTCGAAATAGAAGCTTCTGAATAGGAGAAAATGTCTGTAATAATGGCAATTTTGGTCACATTGAGGCTTTAAAAAGTAGTTATTCAACATGAGGACCATTCGAAACGACATTTTAAATCAATTTTTCTACAGTCCAAAAAATCAATTTTCTGATGAAAAACGATGACCCGTGACCTGTCGAAATATCTCCGGATGGTCAGAAATGGAATTTTTTTAATGTTTAAGGTTTTTGACTGCAAATGACTATTCCATGTGAATTATCAATTTTGGAACAAAAATAAGTGTGTTTAGAGTCACTTTAATGCCTGAAATTGGTCGAAATAGAAGCTTCTGAATAGGAGAAAATGTTTGTAATAATGGCAATTTTGGTCACATTGAGGCTTTAAAAAGTAGTTATTCAACATGAGGCAGGCACATTCGAGATGACATTTTGAATCAATTTTTCTACAGTCCAAAAAATCAATTTTCTGATGAAAAATGATGACCCGTGACCTGTCGAAATTTCTCCAGATGGTCAGCAATTGAAATTTTTTAATGTTTAATTTTTTGACTGCAAATTACTATTCCATGTAAATTATCACTTTTGGAACAAAAATAAGTGTGTTTAGAGTCACTTTAATGCCTGAAATTGGTTGAAACAAAAGCTTCTGAATAGAGGAAAGAGTCTGTAATAATGGCAATTTTGGTCACATTGAGGCTTTAAAAAGTAGTCATTCAACATGAGGCACATTCCAAATGACATTTAGAATGAATTTTTCTACAGTCCAAAAAATAAATTTTCTGATGAAAAACGATGACCCGTGACATGTCGAAATTTCTCCAGATGGTCAGAAATGGACATTTTTTCATGTTTAATTTTTTGACTGTAAATGACTATTCCATGTAAATTATCACTTTTGGAACAAAAATAAGTGTGTTTAGATTCACTTTAATGCCTGAAATTGGTCGAAATAGAAGCTTCTGAATAGGAGAAAAAGTCTGTAATAATGGCAATTTTGGTCACATTGAGGCTTTAAAATGTAGTTATTCAACAAGAGGCACAATCTTAATGACATTTTGAATCAATTTTTCTACAGTCCAAAAAATCAATTGTCTGATGAAAAACGATGACCCGTGACCTGTCGAAATTTCTCCAGATCGTCAGAAGTGGAAATTTTTTGATATTTAATTTTTTGACTGTAAATGACTATTCCATGTAAATTATCATTTTAGGAACAAAAATAAGTGTGTTTAGAGTAATTTTAATGACTGAAATTGGTCGAAAAAGAAACTTCTGAGTAGGAGAAAATGTCTGTAAAAATGGCAATTTTGGTCACATTGAGGCTTCAAAAAGTAGTTATTCAACATGATGCACAATCCAAATGACATTTTGAATCAATTTTTCTACAGTCCAAAAAATCAATTTTCCGATGAAAAACGATGACCCGTGACCTGTCGAAATTTCTCCAGATGGTCAGAAATGGAAATTTTTTAATGTTTAATTTTTTGACTGCAAATGACTATTCCATGTAAATTATCACTTTTGGAACAAAAATAAGTGTGTTTAGAGTCACTTTAATGCCTGAAATTGGTCGAAATAGAAGCTTCTGAATAGGAGAAAATGTCTGTAAAAATTGAAATTTAGGTCACATTGAGGCTTTAAAAAGTAGTTATTCAACATGAGGCACAATCCAAATGACATTTTGAATCAATTTTTCTACAGTCCAAAAAATCTATTTTCTGATGAAAAACGATGACCCGTGACCTGTCGAAATTTCTCCAGATGGTCAGAAATGGAGATTTTTTAATGTTTAACTTTTTTGACTGTAAATGACTATTCCATGTAAATTACCACTTTTGGAACAAAAATAAGTGTGTTTAGAGTCACTTTAATGCCTGAAATTGGTTGAAATAGAAGTTTCTGAATAGGAGAAAAAGTCTGTAATAATGGCAATTTTGGTCACATTGAGGCTTTAAAAAGTAGTCATTCAACATGAGGCACATTCCAAATGACATTTAGAATGAATTTTTCTACAGTCCAAAAAATAAATTTTCTGATGAAAAACGATGACCCGTGACATGTCGAAATTTCTCCAGATGGTCAGAAATGGACATTTTTTCATGTTTAATTTTTTGACTGCAAATGATTACTCCATGTAAATTATCACTTTTGGAACAAAAATAAGTGTGTTTAGAGTCACTTTAATGCCTGAAATTGGTCAAAATAGAAGCCTTAATAGGAGAAAATGCCTGTAAAAATGGCAATTTTGGTCACATTGAGGCTTTAAAAAGTAGTTATTCAACATGAGGCACAATCCAAATGACATTTTGAATGAATTTTTCTACAGTCCAAAAAATCAATTTTCTGATGAAAAACGATGACCCGTGACCTGTCGAAATTTCTCCAGATGGTCAGCAATTGAAATTTTTTAATGTTTAATTTTTTGACTGCAAATTACTATTCCATGTAAATTATCACTTTTGGAACAAAAATAGGTGTGTTTAGAGTCACTTTAATGCCTGAAATTGGTTGAAACAAAAGCTTCTGAATAGAGGAAAGAGTCTGTAATAATGGCAATTTTGGTCACATTGAGGCTTTAAAAAGTAGTCATTCAACATGAGGCACATTCCAAATGACATTTAGAATGAATTTTTCTACAGTCCAAAAAATAAATTTTCTGATGAAAAACGATGACCCGTGACATGTCGAAATTTCTCCAGATGGTCAGAAATGGACATTTTTTCATGTTTCATTTTTTGACTGTAAATGACTATTCCATGTAAATTATCACTTTTGGAACAAAAATAAGTGTGTTTAGATTCACTTTAATGCCTGAAATTGGTCGAAATAGAAGCTTCTGAATAGGAGAAAAAGTCTGTAATAATGGCAATTTTGGTCACATTGAGGCTTTAAAATGTAGTTATTCAACAAGAGGCACAATCTTAATGACATTTTGAATCAATTTTTCTACAGTCCTAAAAATCAATTTTCTGATGAAAAACGATGACCCGTAACTTGTCGAAATTTCTCCAGATGGTCAGAAATGGAAATTTTTTAATATTTAATTTTTTGACTGCAAATGACTATTCCATGTAAATTATCACTTTTGGAACAAAATAAGTGTGTTTAGAGTCACTTTAATGCCTGAAATTGGTCGAAATAGAAGCTTCTGAATCAGAGAAAATATCTGTAGAAATGGCAATTTAGGTCACATTGAGTCTTCAAAAAGTAGTTATTCAACATGAGGCACAATCCAAATGACATTTTGAATCAATTTTTCTACAGTCCAAAAAATCAATTTTAAGATGAAAAACGATGACCCGTGACCTGTCGAAATTTCTCCAGATGGTCAGAAATGGAAATTTTTTAATGTTTAATTTTTTGACTGCAAATGACTATTCCATGTAAATTATCACTTTTGGAACAAAAATAAGTGTGTTTAGAGTCACTTTCATGCCTGAAATTGGTCGAAATAGAAGCTTCTGAATAGGAGAAAATGCATGTAAAAATGGCAATTTTGGTCACATTGAGGCTTTAAAAAAGAGTTATTCAACATGAGGCACAATCCAAATGACATTTTGAATCAATTTTTCTACAGTCCAAAAAATCAATTTTCTGATGAAAAACGATGACCCGTGACCTGTCGAAATTTCTCCAGATGGTCAGAAATGGAAATTTTTTAATGTTTAATTTTTTGACTGTAAATGACTTTTCCATGTAAATTATCACTTATGGAAGAAAAATAAGTGTGTTTAGAGTCACTTTAATGCCTGAAATTGGTTGAAACAAAAGCTCTGAATAGGAGAAAAAGTCTGCAATAATGCCAACTTTGGTCACATTGAGGCTTTAAAAAATAGTCATTCAACATGAGGCACATTCCAAATGACATTTTGAATCAATTTTTCTACAGTCCAAAAAATCAATTTTCTGAAGAAAAATGATGACCCGTGACCTGTCGAAATTTCTCCAGATGGTCAGAAATGGAAATTTTTTAATGTTTAATTTTTTGACTGTAAATGACTATTCCATGTAAATTATCACTTATGGAAGAAAAATAAGTGTGTTTAGAGTCACTTTAATGCCTGAAATTGGTTGAAACAAAAGCTCTGAATAGGAGAAAAAGTCTGTAATAATGCCAATTTTGGTCACATTGAGGCTTTTAAAAGTAGTCATTCAACATGAGGCACATTCCAAATGACATTTTGAATCAATTTTTCTACAGTCCAAAAAATCAATTTTCTGATGAAAAACGATGACCCGTGACTTGTCGAAATTTCTCCAGATGGTCAGAAATGGAGTTTTTTTTTAATGTTTCATTTTTTGACTGCAAATGACTATTCCATGTGAATTATCAATTTTGGAACA
Source organism: Triturus cristatus (assembly GCF_964204655.1). Classification (NCBI taxonomy): domain Eukaryota; kingdom Metazoa; phylum Chordata; class Amphibia; order Caudata; family Salamandridae; genus Triturus; species Triturus cristatus. Next base: position 890,216,662 of record NC_140593.1, read on the forward strand.
AAAATAAGTGTGTTTAGAGTCACTTTAATGCCTGAAATTGGTCGAAATAGAAGCTTCTGAATAGGAGAAAATGTTTGTAATAATGGCAATTTTGGTCACATTGAGGCTTTAAAAAGTAGTTATTCAACATGAGGCAGGCACATTCGAGATGACATTTTGAATCAATTTTTCTACAGTCCAAAAAATCAATTTTCTGATGAAAAACGATGACCCGTGGCCTGTCGAAATTTCTCCAGATGGTCAAAAATGGAAATTATTTAATGTTTAATTTCTTGACTGTAAATGACTATTCCATGTAAATTATCACTTTTGGAACAAAAATAAGTGTGTTTAGAGTCACTTTAATGCCTGAAATTGGTCGAAATAGAAGCTTCTGAATAGGAGAAAATGCCTGTAAAAATGGCAATTTAGGTCACATTGAGTCTTCAAAAAGTAGTTATTCAACATGAGGCACATTCCAAATAACATTTTGAATCAATTTTTCTACAGTCCAAAAAAAATCCATTTTCTGATGAAAAACGATGACCCGTGACCTGTCGAAATTTCTCCAGATGGTCAGAAATGGAGATTTTTTAATGTTTAACTTTTTTGACTGTAAATGACTATTCCATGTAAATTACCACTTTTGGAACAAAAATAAGTGTGTTTAGAGTCACTTTAATGCCTGAAATTGGTTGAAATAGAAGTTTCTGAATAGGAGAAAAAGTCTGTAATAATGGCAATTTTGGTCACATTGAGGCTTTAAAAAGTAGCTATTCAACATGAGGCACATTCCAAATGACATTTTGAATCAATTTTTCTACAGTCCAAAAAATCAATTTTCTGATGAAAAACGATGACCCGTGACCTGTCGAAATTTCTCCAGATGGTCAGAAATGGAAAATTTGTAATGTTTAATTTTTTGACTGCAAATGATTACTCCATGTAAATTATCACTTTTGGAACAAAAATAAGTGTGTTTAGAGTCACTTTAATGCCTGAAATTGGTCAAAATAGAAGCCTTAATAGGAGAAAATGCCTGTAAAAATGGAAATTTTGGTCACATTGAGGCTTTAAAAAGTAGTTATTCAACATGAGGCACAATCCAAATGACATTTTGAATCAATTTTTCTACAGTCCAAAAAATCAATTTTCTGATGAAAAACGATGACCCGTGACCTGTCGAAATTTCTCCAGATGGTCAGCAATTGAAATTTTTTAATGTTTAATTTTTTGACTGCAAATTACTATTCCATGTAAATTATCACTTTTGGAACAAAAATAAGTGTGTTTAGAGTCACTTTAATGCCTGAAATTGGTTGAAACAAAAGCTTCTGAATAGAGGAAAGAGTCTGTAATAATGGCAATTTTGGTCACATTGAGGCTTTAAAAAGTAGTCATTCAACATGAGGCACATTCCAAATGACATTTAGAATGAATTTTTCTACAGTCCAAAAAATAAATTTTCTGATGAAAAACGATGACCCGTGACATGTCGAAATTTCTCCAGATGGTCAGAAATGGAAATTTTTTCATGTTTAATTTTTTGACTGTAAATGACTATTCCATGTAAATTATCACTTTTGGAACAAAAATAAGTGTGTTTAGATTCACTTTAATGCCTGAAATTGGTCGAAATAGAAGCTTCTGAATAGGAGAAAAAGTCTGTAATAATGGCAATTTTGGTCACATTGAGGCTTTAAAATGTAGTTATTCAACAAGAGGCACAATCTTAATGACATTTTGAATCAATTTTTCTACAGTCCTAAAAATCAATTTTCTGATGAAAAACGATGACCCGTGACCTGTCGAAGTTTCTCCAGATGGTCAGAAATGGAAATTTTTTAATATTTAATTTTTTGACTGTAAATGACTATTCCATGTAAATTATCACTTTTGGAACAAAAATAAGTGTGTTTAGAGTCACTTTCATGCCTGAAATTGGTCGAAATAGAAGCTTCTGAATAGGAGAAAATGCATGTAAAAATGGCAATTTTGGTCACATTGAGGCTTTAAAAAAGAGTTATTCAACATGAGGCACAATCCAAATGACATTTTGAATCAATTTTTCTACAGTCCAAAAAATCAATTTTCTGATGAAAAATGATGACCCGTGACCTGTCGAAATTTCTCCAGATGGTCAGAAATGGAAATTTTTTAATGTTTAATTTTTTGACTGTAAATGACTATTCCATGTAAATTATCACTTATGGAAGAAAAATAAGTGTGTTTAGAGTCACTTTAATGCCTGAAATTGGTTGAAACAAAAGCTCTGAATAGGAGAAAAAGTCTGTAATAATGCCAATTTTGGTCACATTGAGGCTTTAAAAAGTAGTCATTCAACATGAGGCACATTCCAAATGACATTTTGAATCAATTTTTCTACAGTCCAAAAAATCAATTTTCTGATGAAAAACGATGACCCGTGACTTGTCGAAATTTCTCCAGATGGTCAGAAATGGAGGTTTTTTTTAATGTTTCATTTTTTGACTGCAAATGACTATTCCATGTAAATTATCACTTTTGGAACAAAATAATTGTGTTTAGAGTCACTTTAATGCCTGAAATTGGTCGAAATAGAAGCTTCTGAATAGGAGAAAATGTCTGTAATAATGGCAATTTTGGTCACATTGAGGCTTTAAAAAGTAGTTATTCAACATGAGGACCATTCGAAACGACATTTTAAATCAATTTTTCTACAGTCCAAAAAATCAATTTTCTGATGAAAAACGATGACCCGTGACCTGTCGAAATTTCTCCGGATGGTCAGAAATGGAATTTTTTTAATGTTTAAGGTTTTTGACTGCAAATGACTATTCCATGTGAATTATCAATTTTGGAACAAAAATAAGTGTGTTTAGAGTCACTTTAATGCCTGAAATTGGTCGAAATAGAAGCTTCTGAATAGGAGAAAATGTTTGTAATAATGGCAATTTTGGTCACATTGAGGCTTTAAAAAGTAGTTATTCAACATGAGGCAGGCACATTCGAGATGACATTTTGAATCAATTTTTCTACAGTCCAAAAAATCAATTTTCTGATGAAAAATGATGACCCGTGACCTGTCGAAATTTCTCCAGATGGTCAGCAATAGAAATTTTTTAATGTTTAATTTTTTGACTGCAAATTACTATTCCATGTAAATTATCACTTTTGGAACAAAAATAAGTGTGTTTAGAGTCACTTTAATGCCTGAAATTGGTTGAAACAAAAGCTTCTGAATAGAGGAAAGAGTCTGTAATAATGGCAATTTTGGTCACATTGAGGCTTTAAAAAGTAGTCATTCAACATGAGGCACATTCCAAATGACATTTAGAATGAATTTTTCTACAGTCCACAAAATAAATTTTCTGATGAAAAACGATGACCCGTGACATGTCGAAATTTCTCCAGATGGTCAGAAATGGACATTTTTTCATGTTTAATTTTTTGACTGTAAATGACTATTCCATGTAAATTATCACTTTTGGAACAAAAATAAGTGTGTTTAGATTCACTTTAATGCCTGAAATTGGTCGAAATAGAAGCTTCTGAATAGGAGAAAAAGTCTGTAATAATGGCAATTTTGGTCACATTGAGGCTTTAAAATGTAGTTATTCAACAAGAGGCACAATCTTAATGACATTTTGAATCAATTTTTCTACAGTCCAAAAAATCAATTGTCTGATGAAAAACGATGACCCGTGACCTGTCGAAATTTCTCCAGATCGTCAGAAGTGGAAATTTTTTGATATTTAAGTTTTTTGACTGTAAATGACTATTCCATGTAAATTATCATTTTAGGAACAAAAATAAGTGTGTTTAGAGTAATTTTAATGACTGAAATTGGTCGAAAAAGAAACTTCTGAGTAGGAGAAAATGTCTGTAAAAATGGCAATTTTGGTCACATTGAGGCTTCAAAAAGTAGTTATTCAACATGATGCACAATCCAAATGACATTTTGAATCAATTTTTCTACAGTCCAAAAAAATCAATTTTCCGATGAAAAACGATGACCCGTGACCTGTCGAAATTTCTCCAGATAGTCAGAAATGGAAATTTTTTAATGTTTAATTTTTTGACTGCAAATGACTATTCCATGTAAATTATCACTTTTGGAACAAAAATAAGTGTGTTTAGAGTCACTTTAATGCCTGAAATTGGTCGAAATAGAAGCTTCTGAATAGGAGAAAATGTCTGTAAAAATTGAAATTTAGGTCACATTGAGGCTTTAAAAAGTAGTTATTCAACATGAGGCACAATCCAAATGACATTTTGAATCAATTTTTCTACAGTCCAAAAAATCAATTTTCTGATGAAAAACGATGACCCGTGACCTGTCGAAATTTCTCCAGATGGTCAGAAATGGAAATTTTTTAATGTTTAATTTTTTGACTGCAAATGACTATTCCATGTAAATTATCACTTTTGGAACAAAATAAGTGTGTTTAGAGTCACTTTAATGCCTGAAATTGGTCGAAATAGAAGCTTCTGAATCAGAGAAAATGTCTGTAAAAATGGCAATTTAGGTCACATTGAGTCTTCAAAAAGTAGTTATTCAACATGAGGCACATTCCAAATAACATTTTGAATCAATTTTTCTACAGTCCAAAAAAAATCCATTTTCTGATGAAAAACGATGACCCGTGACCTGTCGAAATTTCTCCAGATGGTCAGAAATGGAGATTTTTTAATGTTTAACTTTTTTGACTGTAAATGACTATTCCATGTAAATTACCACTTTTGGAACAAAAATAAGTGTGTTTAGAGTCACTTTAATGCCTGAAATTGGTTGAAATAGAAGTTTCTGAATAGGAGAAAAAGTCTGTAATAATGGCAATTTTGGTCACATTGAGGCTTTAAAAAGTAGTCATTCAACATGAGGCACATTCCAAATGACATTTAGAATGAATTTTTCTACAGTCCAAAAAATGAATTTTCTGATGAAAAACGATGACCCGTGACATGTCGAAATTTCTCCAGATGGTCAGAAATGGACATTTTTTCATGTTTAATTTTTTGACTGTAAATGATTACTCCATGTAAATTATCACTTTTGGAACAAAAATAAGTGTGTTTAGAGTCACTTTAATGCCTGAAATTGGTCAAAATAGAAGCCTTAATAGGAGAAAATGCCTGTAAAAATGGCAATTTTGGTCACATTGAGGCTTTAAAAAGTAGTTATTCAACATGAGGCACAATCCAAATGACATTTTGAATCAATTTTTCTACAGTCCAAAAAATCAATTTTCTGATGAAAAACGATGACCCGTGACCTGTCGAAATTTCTCCAGATGGTCAGCAATTGAAATTTTTTAATGTTTAATTTTTTGACTGCAAATTACTATTCCATGTAAATTATCACTTTTGGAACATAAATAAGTGTGTTTAGAGTCACTTTAATGCCTGAAATTGGTTGAAACAAAAGCTTCTGAATAGAGGAAAGAGTCTGTAATAATGGCAATTTTGGTCACATTGAGGCTTTAAAAAGTAGTCATTCAACATGAGGCACATTCCAAATGACATTTAGAATGAATTTTTCTACAGTCCAAAAAATAAATTTTCTGATGAAAAACGATGACCCGTGACATGTCGAAATTTCTCCAGATGGTCAGAAATGGACATTTTTTCATGTTTAATTTTTTGACTGTAAATGACTATTCCATGTAAATTATCACTTTTGGAACAAAAATAAGTGTGTTTAGATTCACTTTAATGCCTGAAATTGGTCGAAATAGAAGCTTCTGAATAGGAGAAAAAGTCTCTAATAATGGCAATTTTGGTCACATTGAGGCTTTAAAATGTAGTTATTCAACAAGAGGCACAATCTTAATGACATTTTGAATCAATTTTTCTACAGTCCTAAAAATCAATTTTCTGATGAAAAACGATGACCCGTAACTTGTCGAAATTTCTCCAGATGGTCAGAAATGGAAATTTTTTAATATTTAATTTTTTGACTGCAAATGACTATTCCATGTAAATTATCACTTTTGGAACAAAATAAGTGTGTTTAGAGTCACTTTAATGCCTGAAATTGGTCGAAATAGAAGCTTCTGAATCAGAGAAAATATCTGTAGAAATGGCAATTTAGGTCACATTGAGTCTTCAAAAAGTAGTTATTCAACATGAGGCACAATCCAAATGACATTTTGAATCAATTTTTCTACAGTCCAAAAAATCAATTTTAAGATGAAAAACGATGACCCGTGACCTGTCGAAATTTCTCCAGATGGTCAGAAATGGAAATTTTTTAATGTTTAATTTTTTGACTGCAAATGACTATTCCATGTAAATTATCACTTTTGGAACAAAAATAAGTGTGTTTAGAGTCACTTTCATGCCTGAAATTGGTCGAAATAGAAGCTTCTGAATAGGAGAAAATGCATGTAAAAATGGCAATTTTGGTCACATTGAGGCTTTAAAAAAGAGTTATTCAACATGAGGCACAATCCAAATGACATTTTGAATCAATTTTTCTACAGTCCAAAAAATCAATTTTCTGATGAAAAACGATGACCCGTGACCTGTCGAAATTTCTCCAGATGGTCAGAAATGGAAATTTTTTAATGTTTAATTTTTTGACTGTAAATGACTTTTCCATGTAAATTATCACTTATGGAAGAAAAATAAGTGTGTTTAGAGTCACTTTAATGCCTGAAATTGGTTGAAACAAAAGCTCTGAATAGGAGAAAAAGTCTGCAATAATGCCAACTTTGGTCACATTGAGGCTTTAAAAAATAGTCATTCAACATGAGGCACATTCCAAATGACATTTTGAATCAATTTTTCTACAGTCCAAAAAATCAATTTTCTGATGAAAAATGATGACCCGTGACCTGTCGAAATTTCTCCAGATGGTCAGAAATGGAAATTTTTTAATGTTTAATTTTTTGACTGTAAATGACTATTCCATGTAAATTATCACTTATGGAAGAAAAATAAGTGTGTTTAGAGTCACTTTAATGCCTGAAATTGGTTGAAACAAAAGCTCTGAATAGGAGAAAAAGTCTGTAATAATGCCAATTTTGGTCACATTGAGGCTTTAAAAAGTAGTCATTCAACATGAGGCACATTCCAAATGACATTTTGAATCAATTTTTCTACAGTCCAAAAAATCAATTTTCTGATGAAAAACGATGACCCGTGACTTGTCGAAATTTCTCCAGATGGTCAGAAATGGAGTTTTTTTTTAATGTTTCATTTTTTGACTGCAAATGACTATTCCATGTGAATTATCAATTTTGGAACAAAAATAAGTGTGTTTAGAGTCACTTTAATGCCTGAAATTGGTCGAAATAGAAGCTTCTGAATAGGAGAAAATGTTTGTAATAATGGCAATTTTGGTCACATTGAGGCTTTAAAAAGTAGTTATTCAACATGAGGCAGGCACATTCGAGATGACATTTTGAATCAATTTTTCTACAGTCCAAAAAATCAATTTTCTGATGAAAAACGATGACCCGTGGCCTGTCGAAATTTCTCCAGATGGTCAAAAATGGAAATTATTTAATGTTTAATTTCTTGACTGTAAATGACTATTCCATGTAAATTATCACTTTTGGAACAAAAATAAGTGTGTTTAGAGTCACTTTAATGCCTGAAATTGGTCGAAATAGAAGCTTCTGAATAGGAGAAAATGCCTGTAAAAATGGCAATTTAGGTCACATTGAGTCTTCAAAAAGTAGTTATTCAACATGAGGCACATTCCAAATAACATTTTGAATCAATTTTTCTACAGTCCAAAAAAAATCCATTTTCTGATGAAAAACGATGACCCGTGACCTGTCGAAATTTCTCCAGATGGTCAGAAATGGAGATTTTTTAATGTTTAACTTTTTTGACTGTAAATGACTATTCCATGTAAATTACCACTTTTGGAACAAAAATAAGTGTGTTTAGAGTCACTTTAATGCCTGAAATTGGTTGAAATAGAAGTTTCTGAATAGGAGAAAAAGTCTGTAATAATGGCAATTTTGGTCACATTGAGGCTTTAAAAAGTAGCTATTCAACATGAGGCACATTCCAAATGACATTTTGAATCAATTTTTCTACAGTCCAAAAAATCAATTTTCTGATGAAAAACGATGACCCGTGACCTGTCGAAATTTCTCCAGATGGTCAGAAATGGAAAATTTGTAATGTTTAATTTTTTGACTGCAAATGATTACTCCATGTAAATTATCACTTTTGGAACAAAAATAAGTGTGTTTAGAGTCACTTTAATGCCTGAAATTGGTCAAAATAGAAGCCTTAATAGGAGAAAATGCCTGTAAAAATGGAAATTTTGGTCACATTGAGGCTTTAAAAAGTAGTTATTCAACATGAGGCACAATCCAAATGACATTTTGAATCAATTTTTCTACAGTCCAAAAAATCAATTTTCTGATGAAAAACGATGACCCGTGACCTGTCGAAATTTCTCCAGATGGTCAGAAATGGAAAATTTGTAATGTTTAATTTTTTGACTGCAAATGATTACTCCATGTAAATTATCACTTTTGGAACAAAAATAAGTGTGTTTAGAGTCACTTTAATGCCTGAAATTGGTCAAAATAGAAGCCTTAATAGGAGAAAATGCCTGTAAAAATGGAAATTTTGGTCACATTGAGGCTTTAAAAAGTAGTTATTCAACATGAGGCACAATCCAAATGACATTTTGAATCAATTTTTCTACAGTCCAAAAAATCAATTTTCTGATGAAAAACGATGACCCGTGACCTGTCGAAATTTCTCCAGATGGTCAGCAATTGAAATTTTTTAATGTTTAATTTTTTGACTGCAAATTACTATTCCATGTAAATTATCACTTTTGGAACAAAAATAAGTGTGTTTAGAGTCACTTTAATGCCTGAAATTGGTTGAAACAAAAGCTTCTGAATAGAGGAAAGAGTCTGTAATAATGGCAATTTTGGTCACATTGAGGCTTTAAAAAGTAGTCATTCAAGATGAGGCACATTCCAAATGACATTTAGAATGAATTTTTCTACAGTCCAAAAAATCAATTTTCTGATGAAAAACGATGACCCGTGACCTGTCGAAATTTCTCCAGATGGTCAGAAATGGAAAATTTGTAATGTTTAATTTTTTGACTGCAAATGATTACTCCATGTAAATTATCACTTTTGGAACAAAAATAAGTGTGTTTAGAGTCACTTTAATGCCTGAAATTGGTCAAAATAGAAGCCTTAATAGGAGAAAATGCCTGTAAAAATGGAAATTTTGGTCACATTGAGGCTTTAAAAAGTAGTTATTCAACATGAGGCACAATCCAAATGACATTTTGAATCAATTTTTCTACAGTCCAAAAAATCAATTTTCTGATGAAAAACGATGACCCGTGACCTGTCGAAATTTCTCCAGATGGTCAGAAATGGAAAATTTGTAATGTTTAATTTTTTGACTGCAAATGATTACTCCATGTAAATTATCACTTTTGGAACAAAAATAAGTGTGTTTAGAGTCACTTTAATGCCTGAAATTGGTCAAAATAGAAGCCTTAATAGGAGAAAATGCCTGTAAAAATGGAAATTTTGGTCACATTGAGGCTTTAAAAAGTAGTTATTCAACATGAGGCACAATCCAAATGACATTTTGAATCAATTTTTCTACAGTCCAAAAAATCAATTTTCTGATGAAAAACGATGACCCGTGACCTGTCGAAATTTCTCCAGATGGTCAGCAATTGAAATTTTTTAATGTTTAATTTTTTGACTGCAAATTACTATTCCATGTAAATTATCACTTTTGGAACAAAAATAAGTGTGTTTAGAGTCACTTTAATGCCTGAAATTGGTTGAAACAAAAGCTTCTGAATAGAGGAAAGAGTCTGTAATAATGGCAATTTTGGTCACATTGAGGCTTTAAAAAGTAGTCATTCAAGATGAGGCACATTCCAAATGACATTTAGAATGAATTTTTCTACAGTCCAAAAAATAAATTTTCTGATGAAAAACGATGACCCGTGACATGTCGAAATTTCTCCAGATGGTCAGAAATGGAAATTTTTTCATGTTTAATTTTTTGACTGTAAATGACTATTCCATGTAAATTATCACTTTTGGAACAAAAATAAGTGTGTTTAGATTCACTTTAATGCCTGAAATTGGTCGAAATAGAAGCTTCTGAATAGGAGAAAAAGTCTGTAAAAATGGCAATTTTGGTCACATTGAGGCTTTAAAAAAGAGTTATTCAACATGAGGCACAATCCAAATGACATTTTGAATCAATTTTTCTACAGTCCAAAAAATCAATTTTCTGATGAAAAATGATGACCCGTGACCTGTCGAAATTTCTCCAGATGGTCAGAAATGGAAATTTTTTAATGTTTAATTTTTTGACTGTAAATGACTATTCCATGTAAATTATCACTTATGGAAGAAAAATAAGTGTGTTTAGAGTCACTTTAATGCCTGAAATTGGTTGAAACAAAAGCTCTGAATAGGAGAAAAAGTCTGTAATAATGCCAATTTTGGTCACATTGAGGCTTTAAAAAGTAGTCATTCAACATGAGGCACATTCCAAATGACATTTTGAATCAATTTTTCTACAGTCCAAAAAATCAATTTTCTGATGAAAAACGATGACCCGTGACTTGTCGAAATTTCTCCAGATGGTCAGAAATGGAGTTTTTTTTTAATGTTTCATTTTTTGACTGCAAATGACTATTCCATGTAAATTATCACTTTTGGAACAAAATAATTGTGTTTAGAGTCACTTTAATGCCTGAAATTGGTCGAAATAGAAGCTTCTGAATAGGAGAAAATGTCTGTAATAATGGCAATTTTGGTCACATTGAGGCTTTAAAAAGTAGTTATTCAACATGAGGACCATTCGAAACGACATTTTAAATCAATTTTTCTACAGTCCAAAAAATCAATTTTCTGATGAAAAACGATGACCCGTGACCTGTCGAAATTTCTCCGGATGGTCAGAAATGGAATTTTTTTAATGTTTAAGGTTTTTGACTGCAAATGACTATTCCATGTGAATTATCAATTTTGGAACAAAAATAAGTGTGTTTAGAGTCACTTTAATGCCTGAAATTGGTCGAAATAGAAGCTTCTGAATAGGAGAAAATGTTTGTAATAATGGCAATTTTGGTCACATTGAGGCTTTAAAAAGTAGTTATTCAACATGAGGCAGGCACATTCGAGATGACATTTTGAATCAATTTTTCTACAGTCCAAAAAATCAATTTTCTGATGAAAAACGATGACCCGTGACCTGTCGAAATTTCTCCAGATGGTCAGCAATTGAAATTTTTTAATGTTTAATTTTTTGACTGCAAATTACTATTCCATGTAAATTATCACTTTTGGAACAAAAATAAGTGTGTTTAGAGTCACTTTAATGCCTGAAATTGGTTGAAACAAAAGCTTCTGAATAGAGGAAAGAGTCTGTAATAATGGCAATTTTGGTCACATTGAGGCTTTAAAAAGTAGTCATTCAACATGAGGCACATTCCAAATGACATTTAGAATGAATTTTTCTACAGTCCAAAAAATAAATTTTCTGATGAAAAACGATGACCCGTGACATGTCGAAATTTCTCCAGATGGTCAGAAATGGACATTTTTTCATGTTTAATTTTTTGACTGTAAATGACTATTCCATGTAAATTATCACTTTTGGAACAAAAATAAGTGTGTTTAGATTCACCTTAATGCCTGAAATTGGTCGAAATAGAAGCTTCTGAATAGGAGAAAAAGTCTGTAATAATGGCAATTTTGGTCACATTGAGGCTTTAAAATGTAGTTATTCAACAAGAGGCACAATCTTAATGACATTTTGAATCAATTTTTCTACAGTCCAAAAAATCAATTGTCTGATGAAAAACGATGACCCGTGACCTGTCGAAATTTCTCCAGATCGTCAGAAGTGGAAATTTTTTGATATTTAATTTTTTGACTGTAAATGACTATTCCATGTAAATTATCATTTTAGGAACAAAAATAAGTGTGTTTAGAGTAATTTTAATGACTGAAATTGGTCGAAAAAGAAACTTCTGAGTAGGAGAAAATGTCTGTAAAAATGGCAATTTTGGTCACTTTGAGGCTTCAAAAAGTAGTTATTCAACATGATGCACAATCCAAATGACATTTTGAATCAATTTTTCTACAGTCCAAAAAATCAATTTTCCGATGAAAAACGATGACCCGTGACCTGTCGAAATTTCTCCAGATGGTCAGAAATGGAAATTTTTTAATGTTTAATTTTTTGACTGCAAATGACTATTCCATGTAAATTATCACTTTTGGAACAAAAATAAGTGTGTTTAGAGTCACTTTAATGCCTGAAATTGGTCGAAATAGAAGCTTCTGAATAGGAGAAAATGTCTGTAAAAATTGAAATTTAGGTCACATTGAGGCTTTAAAAAGTAGTTATTCAACATGAGGCACAATCCAAATGACATTTTGAATCAATTTTTCTACAGTCCAAAAAATCAATTTTCTGATGAAAAACGATGACCCGTGACCTGTCGAAATTTCTCCAGATGGTCAGAAATGGAAATTTTTTAATGTTTAATTTGTTGACTGCAAATGACTATTCCATGTAAATTACCACTTTTGGAACAAAAATAAGTGTGTTTAGAGTCACTTTAATGCCTGAAATTGGTTGAAATAGAAGTTTCTGAATAGGAGAAAAAGTCTGTAATAATGGCAATTTTGGTCACATTGAGGCTTTAAAAAGTAGTCATTCAACATGAGGCACATTCCAAATGACATTTAGAATGAATTTTTCTACAGTCCAAAAAATAAATTTCCTGATGAAAAACGATGACCCGTGACATGTCGAAATTTCTCCAGATGGTCAGAAATGGACATTTTTTCATGTTTAATTTTTTGACTGTAAATGATTACTCCATGTAAATTATCACTTTTGGAACAAAAATAAGTGTGTTTAGAGTCACTTTAATGCCTGAAATTGGTCAAAATAGAAGCCTTAATAGGAGAAAATGCCTGTAAAAATGGCAATTTTGGTCACATTGAGGCTTTAAAAAGTAGTTATTCAACATGAGGCACAATCCAAATGACATTTAGAATCAATTTTTCTACAGTCCAAAAAATCAATTTTCTGATGAAAAACGATGACCCGTGACCTGTCGAAATTTCTCCAGATGGTCAGCAATTGAAATTTTTTAATGTTTAATTTTTTGACTGCAAATTACTATTCCATGTAAATTATCACTTTTGGAACAAAAATAAGTGTGTTTAGAGTTACTTTAATGCCTGAAATTGGTTGAAACAAAAGCTTCTGAATAGAGGAAAGAGTCTGTAATAATGGCAATTTTGGTCACATTGAGGCTTTAAAAAGTAGTCATTCAACATGAGGCACATTCCAAATGACATTTAGAATGAATTTTTCTACAGTCCAAAAAATAAATTTTCTGATGAAAAACGATGACCCGTGACATGTCGAAATTTCTCCAGATGGTCAGAAATGGACATTTTTTCATGTTTAATTTTTTGACTGTAAATGACTATTCCATGTAAATTATCACTTTTGGAACAAAAATAAGTGTGTTTAGATTCACTTTAATGCCTGAAATTGGTCGAAATAGAAGCTTCTGAATAGGAGAAAAAGTCTGTAATAATGGCAATTTTGGTCACATTGAGGCTTTAAAATGTAGTTATTCAACAAGAGGCACAATCTTAATGACATTTTGAATCAATTTTTCTACAGTCCTAAAAATCAATTTTCTGATGAAAAACGATGACCCGTAACTTGTCGAAATTTCTCCAGATGGTCAGAAATGGAAATTTTTTAATATTTAATTTTTTGACTGCAAATGACTATTCCATGTAAATTATCACTTTTGGAACAAAATAAGTGTGTTTAGAGTCACTTTAATGCCTGAAATTGGTCGAAATAGAAGCTTCTGAATCAGAGAAAATATCTGTAGAAATGGCAATTTAGGTCACATTGAGTCTTCAAAAAGTAGTTATTCAACATGAGGCACAATCCAAATGACATTTTGAATCAATTTTTCTACAGTCCAAAAAATCAATTTTAAGATGAAAAACGATGACCCGTGACCTGTCGAAATTTCTCCAGATGGTCAGAAATGGAAATTTTTTAATGTTTAATTTTTTGACTGCAAATGACTATTCCATGTAAATTATCACTTTTGGAACAAAAATAAGTGTGTTTAGAGTCACTTTCATGCCTGAAATTGGTCGAAATAGAAGCTTCTGAATAGGAGAAAATGCATGTAAAAATGGCAATTTTGGTCACATTGAGGCTTTAAAAAAGAGTTATTCAACATGAGGCACAATCCAAATGACATTTTGAATCAATTTTTCTACAGTCCAAAAAAAATCCATTTTCTGATGAAAAACGATGACCCGTGACCTGTCGAAATTTCTCCAGATGGTCAGAAATGGAGATTTTTTAATGTTTAACTTTTTTGACTGTAAATGACTATTCCATGTAAATTATCACTTATGGAAGAAAAATAAGTGTGTTTAGAGTCACTTTAATGCCTGAAATTGGTTGAAATAGAAGTTTCTGAATAGGAGAAAAAGTCTGTAATAATGGCAATTTTGGTCACATTGAGGCTTTAAAAAGTAGCTATTCAACATGAGGCACATTCCAAATGACATTTTGAATCAATTTTTCTACAGTCCAAAAAATCAATTTTCTGATGAAAAACGATGACCCGTGACCTGTCGAAATTTCTCCAGATGGTCAGAAATGGAAAATTTGTAATGTTTAATTTTTTGACTGCAAATGATTACTCCATGTAAATTATCACTTTTGGAACAAAAATAAGTGTGTTTAGAGTCACTTTAATGCCAGAAATTGGTCAAAATAGAAGCCTTAATAGGAGAAAATGCCTGTAAAAATGGAAATTTTGGTCACATTGAGGCTTTAAAAAGTAGTTATTCAACATGAGGCACAATCCAAATGACATTTTGAATCAATTTTTCTACAGTCCAAAAAATCAATTTTCTGATGAAAAACGATGACCCGTGACCTGTCGAAATTTCTCCAGATGGTCAGCAATTGAAATTTTTTAATGTTTAATTTTTTGACTGCAAATTACTATTCCATGTAAATTATCACTTTTGGAACAAAAATAAGTGTGTTTAGAGTCACTTTAATGCCTGAAATTGGTTGAAACAAAAGCTTCTGAATAGAGGAAAGAGTCTGTAATAATGGCAATTTTGGTCACATTGAGGCTTTAAAAAAGAGTTATTCAACATGAGGCACAATCCAAATGACATTTTGAATCAATTTTTCTACAGTCCAAAAAATCAATTTTCTGATGAAAAATGATGACCCGTGACCTGTCGAAATTTCTCCAGATGGTCAGAAATGGAAATTTTTTAATGTTTAATTTTTTGACTGCAAATGACTATTCCATGTAAATTATCACTTTTGGAACAAAATAATTGTGTTTAGAGTCACTTTAATGCCTGAAATTGGTCGAAATAGAAGCTTCTGAATAGGAGAAAATGTCTGTAATAATGGCAATTTTGGTCACATTGAGGCTTTAAAAAGTAGTTATTCAACATGAGGACCATTCGAAACGACATTTTAAATCAATTTTTCTACAGTCCAAAAAATCAATTTTCTGATGAAAAACGATGACCCGTGACCTGTCGAAATTTCTCCAGATGGTCAGCAATTGAAATTTTTTAATGTTTAATTTTTTGACTGCAAATTACTATTCCATGTAAATTATCAATTTTGGAACAAAAATAAGTGTGTTTAGAGTCACTTTAATGCCTGAAATTGGTTGAAACAAAAGCTTCTGAATAGAGGAAAGAGTCTGTAATAATGGCAATTTTGGTCACATTGAGGCTTTAAAAAGTAGTCATTCAACATGAGGCACATTCCAAATGACATTTAGAATGAATTTTTCTACAGTCCAAAAAATAAATTTTCTGATGAAAAACGATGACCCGTGACATGTCGAAATTTCTCCAGATGGTCAGAAATGGACATTTTTTCATGTTTAATTTTTTGACTGTAAATGACTATTCCATGTAAATTATCACTTTTGGAACAAAAATAAGTGTGTTTAGATTCACCTTAATGCCTGAAATTGGTCGAAATAGAAGCTTCTGAATAGGAGAAAAAGTCTGTAATAATGGCAATTTTGGTCACATTGAGGCTTTAAAATGTAGTTATTCAACAAGAGGCACAATCTTAATGACATTTTGAATCAATTTTTCTACAGTCCAAAAAATCAATTGTCTGATGAAAAACGATGACCCGTCGAAATTTCTCCAGATCGTCAGAAGTGGAAATTTTTTGATATTTAATTTTTTGACTGTAAATGACTATTCCATGTAAATTATCATTTTAGGAACAAAAATAAGTGTGTTTAGAGTAATTTTAATGACTGAAATTGGTCGAAAAAGAAACTTCTGAGTAGGAGAAAATGTCTGTAAAAATGGCAATTTTGGTCACATTGAGGCTTCAAAAAGTAGTTATTCAACATGATGCACAATCCAAATGACATTTTGAATCAATTTTTCTACAGTCCAAAAAATCAATTTTCCGATGAAAAACGATGACCCGTGACCTGTCGAAATTTCTCCAGATGGTCAGAAATGGAAATTTTTTAATGTTTAATTTTTTGACTGCAAATGACTATTCCATGTAAATTATCACTTATGGAAGAAAAATAAGTGTGTTTAGAGTCACTTTAATGCCTGAAATTGGTCGAAATAGAAGCTTCTGAATAGGAGAAAATGTCTGTAAAAATTGAAATTTAGGTCACATTGAGGCTTTAAAAAGTAGTTATTCAACATGAGGCACAATCCAAATGACATTTTGAATCAATTTTTCTACAGTCCAAAAAATCAATTTTCTGATGAAAAACGATGACCCGTGACCTGTCGAAATTTCTCCAGATGGTCAGAAATGGAAATTTTTTAATGTTTAATTTTTTGACTGCAAATGACTATTCCATGTAAATTACCACTTTTGGAACAAAAATAAGTGTGTTTAGAGTCACTTTAATGCCTGAAATTGGTTGAAATAGAAGTTTCTGAATAGGAGAAAAAGTCTGTAATAATGGCAATTTTGGTCACATTGAGGCTTTAAAAAGTAGTCATTCAACATGAGGCACATTCCAAATGACATTTAGAATGAATTTTTCTTCAGTCCAAAAAATAAATTTTCTGATGAAAAACGATGACCCGTGACATGTCGAAATTTCTCCAGATGGTCAGAAATGGACATTTTTTCATGTTTAATTTTTTGACTGTAAATGATTACTCCATGTAAATTATCACTTTTGGAACAAAAATAAGTGTGTTTAGAGTCACTTTAATGCCTGAAATTGGTCAAAATAGAAGCCTTAATAGGAGAAAATGCCTGTAAAAATGGCAATTTTGGTCACATTGAGGCTTTAAAAAGTAGTTATTCAACATGAGGCACAATCCAAATGACATTTTGAATCAATTTTTCTACAGTCCAAAAAATCAATTTTCTGATGAAAAACGATGACCCGTGACCTGTCGAAATTTCTCCAGATGGTCAGCAATTGAAATTTTTTAATGTTTAATTTTTTGACTGCAAATTACTATTCCATGTAAATTATCACTTTTGGAACAAAAATAAGTGTGTTTAGAGTCACTTTAATGCCTGAAATTGGTTGAAACAAAAGCTTCTGAATAGAGGAAAGAGTCTGTAATAATGGCAATTTTGGTCACATTGAGGCTTTAAAAAGTAGTCATTCAACATGAGGCACATTCCAAATGACATTTAGAATGAATTTTTCTACAGTCCAAAAAATAAATTTTCTGATGAAAAACGATGACCCGTGACATGTCGAAATTTCTCCAGATGGTCAGAAATGGACATTTTTTCATGTTTAATTTTTTGACTGTAAATGACTATTCCATGTAAATTATCACTTTTGGAACAAAAATAAGTGTGTTTAGATTCACTTTAATGCCTGAAATTGGTCGAAATAGAAGCTTCTGAATAGGAGAAAAAGTCTGTAATAATGGCAATTTTGGTCACATTGAGGCTTTAAAATGTAGTTATTCAACAAGAGGCACAATCTTAATGACATTTTGAATCAATTTTTCTACAGTCCTAAAAATCAATTTTCTGATGAAAAACGATGACCCGTAACTTGTCGAAATTTCTCCAGATGGTCAGAAATGGAAATTTTTTAATATTTAATTTTTTGACTGCAAATGACTATTCCATGTAAATTATCACTTTTGGAACAAAATAAGTGTGTTTAGAGTCACTTTAATGCCTGAAATTGGTCGAAATAGAAGCTTCTGAATCAGAGAAAATATCTGTAGAAATGGCAATTTAGGTCACATTGAATCTTCAAAAAGTAGTTATTCAACATGAGGCACAATCCAAATGACATTTTGAATCAATTTTTCTACAGTCCAAAAAATCAATTTTAAGATGAAAAACGATGACCCGTGACCTGTCGAAATTTCTCCAGATGGTCAGAAATGGAAATTTTTTAATGCTTAATTTTTTGACTGCAAATGACTATTCCATGTAAATTATCACTTTTGGAACAAAAATAAGTGTGTTTAGAGTCACTTTCATGCCTGAAATTGGTCGAAATAGAAGCTTCTGAATAGGAGAAAATGCATGTAAAAATGGCAATTTTGGTCACATTGAGGCTTTAAAAAAGAGTTATTCAACATGAGGCACAATCCAAATGACATTTTGAATCAATTTTTCTACAGTCCAAAAAAAATCCATTTTCTGATGAAAAACGATGACCCGTGACCTGTCGAAATTTCTCCAGATGGTCAGAAATGGAGATTTTTTAATGTTTAACTTTTTTGACTGTAAATGACTATTCCATGTAAATTACCACTTTTGGAACAAAAATAAGTGTGTTTAGAGTCACTTTAATGCCTGAAATTGGTTGAAATAGAAGTTTCTGAATAGGAGAAAAAGTCTGTAATAATGGCAATTTTGGTCACATTGAGGCTTTAAAAAGTAGCTATTCAACATGAGGCACATTCCAAATGACATTTTGAATCAATTTTTCTACAGTCCAAAAAATCAATTTTCTGATGAAAAACGATGACCTGTCGAAATTTCTCCAGATGGTCAGAAATGGAAAATTTGTAATGTTTAATTTTTTGACTGCAAATGATTACTCCATGTAAATTATCACTTTTGGAACAAAAATAAGTGTGTTTAGAGTCACTTTAATGCCTGAAATTGGTCAAAATAGAAGCCTTAATAGGAGAAAATGCCTGTAAAAATGGAAATTTTGGTCACATTGAGGCTTTAAAAAGTAGTTATTCAACATGAGGCACAATCCAAATGACATTTTGAATCAATTTTTCTACAGTCCAAAAAATCAATTTTCTATTGAAAAACGATGACCCGTGACCTGTCGAAATTTCTCCAGATGGTCAGCAATTGAAATTTTTTAATGTTTAATTTTTTGACTGCAAATTACTATTCCATGTAAATTATCACTTTTGGAACAAAAATAAGTGTGTTTAGAGTCACTTTAATGCCTGAAATTGGTTGAAACAAAAGCTTCTGAATAGAGGAAAGAGTCTGTAATAATGGCAATTTTGGTCACATTGAGGCTTTAAAAAGTAGTCATTCAACATGAGGCACATTCCAAATGACATTTAGAATGAATTTTTCTACAGTCCAAAAAATAAATTTTCTGATGAAAAACGATGACCCGTGACATGTCGAAATTTCTCCAGATGGTCGGAAATGGAAATTTTTTCATGTTTAATTTTTTGACTGTAAATGACTATTCCATGTAAATTATCACTTTTGGAACAAAAATAAGTGTGTTTAGATTCACTTTAATGCCTGAAATTGGTCGAAATATAAGCTTCTGAATAGGAGAAAAAGTCTGTAATAATGGCAATTTTGGTCACATTGAGGCTTTAAAATGTAGTTATTCAACAAGAGGCACAATCTTAATGACATTTTGAATCAATTTTTCTACAGTCCTAAAAATCAATTTTCTGATGAAAAACGATGACCCGTGACCTGTCGAAGTTTCTCCAGATGGTCAGAAATGGAAATTTTTTAATATTTAATTTTTTGACTGTAAATGACTATTCCATGTAAATTATCACTTTTGGAACAAAAATAAGTGTGTTTAGAGTCACTTTCATGCCTGAAATTGGTCGAAATAGAAGCTTCTGAATAGGAGAAAATGCATGTAAAAATGGCAATTTTGGTCACATTGAGGCTTTAAAAAAGAGTTATTCAACATGAGGCACAATCCAAATGACATTTTGAATCAATTTTTCTACAGTCCAAAAAATCAATTTTCTGATGAAAAATGATGACCCGTGACCTGTCGAAATTTCTCCACATGGTCAGAAATGGAAATTTTTTAATGTTTAATTTTTTGACTGTAAATGACTATTCCATGTAAATTATCACTTATGGAAGAAAAATAAGTGTGTTTAGAGTCACTTTAATGCCTGAAATTGGTTGAAACAAAAGCTCTGAATAGGAGAAAAAGTCTGTAATAATGCCAATTTTGGTCACATTGAGGCTTTAAAAAGTAGTCATTCAACATGAGGCACATTCCAAATGACATTTTGAATCAATTTTTCTACAGTCCAAAAAATCAATTTTCTGATGAAAAACGATGACCCGTGACTTGTCGAAATTTCTCCAGATGGTCAGAAATGGAGTTTTTTTTTAATGTTTCATTTTTTGACTGCAAATGACTATTCCATGTAAATTATCACTTTTGGAACAAAATAATTGTGTTTAGAGTCACTTTAATGCCTGAAATTGGTCGAAATAGAAGCTTCTGAATAGGAGAAAATGTCTGTAATAATGGCAATTTTGGTCACATTGAGGCTTTAAAAAGTAGTTATTCAACATGAGGACCATTCGAAACGACATTTTAAATCAATTTTTCTACAGTCCAAAAAATCAATTTTCTGATGAAAAACGATGACCCGTGACCTGTCGAAATTTCTCCGGATGGTCAGAAATGGAATTTTTTTAATGTTTAAGGTTTTTGACTGCAAATGACTATTCCATGTGAATTATCAATTTTGGAACAAAAATAAGTGTGTTTAGAGTCACTTTAATGCCTGAAATTGGTCGAAATAGAAGCTTCTGAATAGGAGAAAATGTTTGTAATAATGGCAATTTTGGTCACATTGAGGCTTTAAAAAGTAGTTATTCAACATGAGGCAGGCACATTCGAGATGACATTTTGAATCAATTTTTCTACAGTCCAAAAAATCCATTTTCTGATGAAAAACGATGACCCGTGGCCTGTCGAAATTTCTCCAGATGGTCAAAAATGGAAATTATTTAATGTTTAATTTTTTGACTGCAAATGACTATTCCATGTAAATTATCACTTTTGGAAGAAAAATAAGTGTGTTTAGAGTCACTTTAATGCCTGAAATTGGTCGAAATAGAAGCTTCTGAATAGGCAAAAAAGTCTGTAAAAATGGCAATTTTGGTCACATAGAGGCTTTAAAAAGTAGTTATTCAACATGAGGCACAATCCAAATGACATTTTGAATCAATTTTTCTACAGTCCAAAAAATCAATTGTCTGATGAAAAACGATGACCCGTGACCTGTCGAAATTTCTCCAGATCGGCAGAAGTGGAAATTTTTTGATATTTAATTTTTTGACTGTAAATGACTATTCCATGTAAATTATCATTTTAGGAACAAAAATAAGTGTGTTTAGAGTAATTTTAATGACTGAAATTGGTCGAAAAAGAAACTTCTGAGTAGGAGAAAATGTCTGTAAAAATGGCAATTTTGGTCACATTGAGGCTTTAAAAAGTAGTTATTCAACATGAGGCACAATCCAAATGACATTTTGAATCAATTTTTCTACAGTCCAAAAAATCAATTTTCTGATGAAAAACGATGACCCGTGACCTGTCGAAATTTCTCCAGATGGTCAGCAATTGAAATTTTTTAATGTTTAATTTTTTGACTGCAAATTACTATTCCATGTAAATTATCACTTTTGGAACAAAAATAAGTGTGTTTAGAGTCACTTTAATGTATGAAATTGGTTGAAACAAAAGCTTCTGAATAGAGGAAAGAGTCTGTAATAATGTCAATTTTGGTCACATTGAGGCTTTAAAAAGTAGTCATTCAACATGAGGCACATTCCAAATGACATTTAGAATGAATTTTTCTACAGTCCAAAAAATAAATTTTCTGATGAAAAACGATGACCCGTGACATGTCGAAATTTCTCCAGATGGTCAGAAATGGACATTTTTTCATGTTTAATTTTTTGACTGTAAATGACTATTCCATGTAAATTATCACTTTTGGAACAAAAATAAGTGTGTTTAGATTCACTTTAATGCCTGAAATTGGTCGAAATAGAAGCTTCTGAATAGGAGAAAAAGTCTGTAATAATGGCAATTTTGGTCACATTGAGGCTTTAAAATGTAGTTATTCAACAAGAGGCACAATCTTAATGACATTTTGAATCAATTTTTCTACAGTCCAAAAAATCAATTGTCTGATGAAAAACGATGACCCGTGACCTGTCGAAATTTCTCCAGATCGTCAGAAGTAGAAATTTTTTGATATTTAATTTTTTGACTGTAAATGACTATTCCATGTAAATTATCATTTTAGGAACAAAAATAAGTGTGTTTAGAGTAATTTTAATGACTGAAATTGGTCGAAAAAGAAACTTCGGAGTAGGAGAAAATGTCTGTAAAAATGGCAATTTTGGTCACATTGAGGCTTCAAAAAGTAGTTATTCAACATGATGCACAATCCAAATGACAGTTTGAATCAATTTTTCTACAGTCCAAAAAATCAATTTTCCGATGAAAAACGATGACCCGTGACCTGTCGAAATTTCTCCAGATGGTCAGAAATGGAAATTTTTTAATGTTTAATTTTTTGACTGCAAATGACTATTCCATGTAAATTATCACTTTTGGAACAAAAATAAGTGTGTTTAGAGTCACTTTAATGCCTGAAATTGGTCGAAATAGAAGCTTCTGAATAGGAGAAAATGTCTGTAAAAATTGAAATTTAGGTCACATTGAGGCTTTAAAAAGTAGTTATTCAACATGAGGCACAATCTAAATGACATTTTGAATCAATTTTTCTACAGTCCAAAAAATCAATTTTCTGATGAAAAACGATGACCCGTGACCTGTCGAAATTTCTCCAGATGGTCAGAAATGGAAATTTTTTAATGTTTAATTTTTTGACTGCAAATGACTATTCCATGTAAATTACCACTTTTGGAACAAAAATAAGTGTGTTTAGAGTCACTTTAATGCCTGAAATTGGTTGAAATAGAAGTTTCTGAATAGGAGAAAAAGTCTGTAATAATGGCAATTTTGGTCACATTGAGGCTTTAAAAAGTAGTCATTCAACATGAGGCACATTCCAAATGACATTTAGAATGAATTTTTCTACAGTCCAAAAAATAAATTTTCTGATGAAAAACGATGACCCGTGACATGTCGAAATTTCTCCAGATGGTCAGAAATGGACATTTTTTCATGTTTAATTTTTTGACTGTAAATGATTACTCCATGTAAATTATCACTTTTGGAACAAAAATAAGTGTGTTTAGAGTCACTTTAATGCCTGAAATTGGTCAAAATAGAAGCCTTAATAGGAGAAAATGCCTGTAAAAATGGCAATTTTGGTCACATTGAGGCTTTAAAAAGTAGTTATTCAACATGAGGCACAATCCAAATGACATTTTGAATCAATTTTTCTACAGTCCAAAAAATCAATTTTCTGATGAAAAACGATGACCCGTGACCTGTCGAAATTTCTCCAGATGGTCAGCAATTGAAATTTTTTAATGTTTAATTTTTTGACTGCAAATTACTATTCCATGTAAATTATCACTTTTGGAACAAAAATAAGTGTGTTTAGAGTCACTTTAATGCCTGAAATTGGTTGAAACAAAAGCTTCTGAATAGAGGAAAGAGTCTGTAATAATGGCAATTTTGGTCACATTGAGGCTTTAAAAAGTAGTCATTCAACATGAGGCACATTCCAAATGACATTTAGAATGAATTTTTCTACAGTCCAAAAAATAAATTTTCTGATGAAAAACGATGACCCGTGACATGTCGAAATTTCTCCAGATGGTCAGAAATGGACATTTTTTCATGTTTAATTTTTTGACTGTAAATGACTATTCCATGTAAATTATCACTTTTGGAACAAAAATAAGTGTGTTTAGATTCACTTTAATGCCTGAAATTGGTCGAAATAGAAGCTTCTGAATAGGAGAAAAAGTCTGTAATAATGGCAATTTTGGTCACATTGAGGCTTTAAAATGTAGTTATTCAACAAGAGGCACAATCTTAATGACATTTTGAATCAATTTTTCTACAGTCCAAAAAATCAATTGTCTGATGAAAAACGATGACCCGTGACCTGTCGAAATTTCTCCAGATCGTCAGAAGTGGAAATTTTTTGATATTTAATTTTTTGACTGTAAATGACTATTCCATGTAAATTATCATTTTAGGAACAAAAATAAGTGTGTTTAGAGTAATTTTAATGACTGAAATTGGTCGAAAAAGAAACTTCTGAGTAGGAGAAAATGTCTGTAAAAATGGCAATTTTGGTCACATTGAGGCTTCAAAAAGTAGTTATTCAACATGATGCACAATCCAAATGACATTTTGAATCAATTTTTCTACAGTCCAAAAAATCAATTTTCCGATGAAAAACGATGACCCGTGACCTGTCGAAATTTCTCCAGATGGTCAGAAATGGAAATTTTTTAATGTTTAATTTTTTGACTGCAAATGACTATTCCATGTAAATTATCACTTTTGGAACAAAAATAAGTGTGTTTAGATTCACTTTAATGCCTGAAATTGGTCGAAATAGAAGCTTCTGAATAGGAGAAAAAGTCTGTAATAATGGCAATTTTGGTCACATTGAGGCTTTAAAATGTAGTTATTCAACAAGAGGCACAATCTTAATGACATTTTGAATCAATTTTTCTACAGTCCAAAAAATCAATTGTCTGATGAAAAACGATGACCCGTGACCTGTCGAAATTTCTCCAGATGGTCAGAAATGGAAATTTTTTAATGTTTAATTTTTTGACTGCAAATGACTATTCCATGTAAATTATCACTTTTGGAACAAAAATAAGTGTGTTTAGAGTCACTTTAATGCCTGAAATTGGTCGAAATAGAAGCTTCTGAATAGGAGAAAATGTCTGTAAAAATTGAAATTTAGGTCACATTGAGGCTTTAAAAAGTAGTTATTCAACATGAGGCACAATCCAAATGACATTTTGAATCAATTTTTCTACAGTCCAAAAAATCAATTTTCTGATGAAAAACGATGACCCGTGACCTGTCGAAATTTCTCCAGATGGTCAGCAATTGAAATTTTTTAATGTTTAATTTTTTGACTGCAAATTACTATTCCATGTAAATTATCACTTTTGGAACAAAAATAAGTGTGTTTAGAGTTACTTTAATGCCTGAAATTGGTTGAAACAAAAGCTTCTGAATAGAGGAAAGAGTCTGTAATAATGGCAATTTTGGTCACATTGAGGCTTTAAAAAGTAGTCATTCAACATGAGGCACATTCCAAATGACATTTAGAATGAATTTTTCTACAGTCCAAAAAATAAATTTTCTGATGAAAAACGATGACCCGTGACATGTCGAAATTTCTCCAGATGGTCAGAAATGGACATTTTTTCATGTTTAATTTTTTGACTGTAAATGACTATTCCATGTAAATTATCACTTTTGGAACAAAAATAAGTGTGTTTAGATTCACTTTAATGCCTGAAATTGGTCGAAATAGAAGCTTCTGAATAAGAGAAAAAGTCTGTAATAATGGCAATTTTGGTCACATTGAGGCTTTAAAAAGTAGTTATTCAACATGAGGCAGGCACATTCGAGATGACATTTTGAATCAATTTTTCTACAGTCCAAAAAATCCATTTTCTGATGAAAAACGATGACCCGTGGCCTGTCGAAATTTCTCCAGATGGTCAAAAATGGAAATTATTTAATGTTTAATTTTTTGACTGCAAATGACTATTCCATGTAAATTATCACTTTTGGAAGAAAAATAAGTGTGTTTAGAGTCACTTTAATGCCTGAAATTGGTCGAAATAGAAGCTTCTGAATAGGCAAAAAAGTCTGTAAAAATGGCAATTTTGGTCACATAGAGGCTTTAAAAAGTAGTTATTCAACATGAGGCACAATCCAAATGACATTTTGAATCAATTTTTCTACAGTCCAAAAAATCAATTGTCTGATGAAAAACGATGACCCGTGACCTGTCGAAATTTCTCCAGATCGTCAGAAGTGGAAATTTTTTGATATTTAATTTTTTGACTGTAAATGACTATTCCATGTAAATTATCATTTTAGGAACAAAAATAAGTGTGTTTAGAGTAATTTTAATGACTGAAATTGGTCGAAAAAGAAACTTCTGAGTAGGAGAAAATGTCTGTAAAAATGGCAATTTTGGTCACATTGAGGCTTTAAAAAGTAGTTATTCAACATGAGGCACAATCCAAATGACATTTTGAATCAATTTTTCTACAGTCCAAAAAATCAATTTTCTGATGAAAAACGATGACCCGTGACCTGTCGAAATTTCTCCAGATGGTCAGCAATTGAAATTTTTTAATGTTTAATTTTTTGACTGCAAATTACTATTCCATGTAAATTATCACTTTTGGAACAAAAATAAGTGTGTTTAGAGTCACTTTAATGTATGAAATTGGTTGAAACAAAAGCTTCTGAATAGAGGAAAGAGTCTGTAATAATGTCAATTTTGGTCACATTGAGGCTTTAAAAAGTAGTCATTCAACATGAGGCACATTCCAAATGACATTTAGAATGAATTTTTCTACAGTCCAAAAAATAAATTTTCTGATGAAAAACGATGACCCGTGACATGTCGAAATTTCTCCAGATGGTCAGAAATGGACATTTTTTCATGTTTAATTTTTTGACTGTAAATGACTATTCCATGTAAATTATCACTTTTGGAACAAAAATAAGTGTGTTTAGATTCACTTTAATGCCTGAAATTGGTCGAAATAGAAGCTTCTGAATAGGAGAAAAAGTCTGTAATAATGGCAATTTTGGTCACATTGAGGCTTTAAAATGTAGTTATTCAACAAGAGGCACAATCTTAATGACATTTTGAATCAATTTTTCTACAGTCCAAAAAATCAATTGTCTGATGAAAAACGATGACCCGTGACCTGTCGAAATTTCTCCAGATCGTCAGAAGTAGAAATTTTTTGATATTTAATTTTTTGACTGTAAATGACTATTCCATGTAAATTATCATTTTAGGAACAAAAATAAGTGTGTTTAGAGTAATTTTAATGACTGAAATTGGTCGAAAAAGAAACTTCGGAGTAGGAGAAAATGTCTGTAAAAATGGCAATTTTGGTCACATTGAGGCTTCAAAAAGTAGTTATTCAACATGATGCACAATCCAAATGACAGTTTGAATCAATTTTTCTACAGTCCAAAAAATCAATTTTCCGATGAAAAACGATGACCCGTGACCTGTCGAAATTTCTCCAGATGGTCAGAAATGGAAATTTTTTAATGTTTAATTTTTTGACTGCAAATGACTATTCCATGTAAATTATCACTTTTGGAACAAAAATAAGTGTGTTTAGAGTCACTTTAATGCCTGAAATTGGTCGAAATAGAAGCTTCTGAATAGGAGAAAATGTCTGTAAAAATTGAAATTTAGGTCACATTGAGGCTTTAAAAAGTAGTTATTCAACATGAGGCACAATCTAAATGACATTTTGAATCAATTTTTCTACAGTCCAAAAAATCAATTTTCTGATGAAAAACGATGACCCGTGACCTGTCGAAATTTCTCCAGATGGTCAGAAATGGAAATTTTTTAATGTTTAATTTTTTGACTGCAAATGACTATTCCATGTAAATTACCACTTTTGGAACAAAAATAAGTGTGTTTAGAGTCACTTTAATGCCTGAAATTGGTTGAAATAGAAGTTTCTGAATAGGAGAAAAAGTCTGTAATAATGGCAATTTTGGTCACATTGAGGCTTTAAAAAGTAGTCATTCAACATGAGGCACATTCCAAATGACATTTAGAATGAATTTTTCTACAGTCCAAAAAATAAATTTTCTGATGAAAAACGATGACCCGTGACATGTCGAAATTTCTCCAGATGGTCAGAAATGGACATTTTTTCATGTTTAATTTTTTGACTGTAAATGATTACTCCATGTAAATTATCACTTTTGGAACAAAAATAAGTGTGTTTAGAGTCACTTTAATGCCTGAAATTGGTCAAAATAGAAGCCTTAATAGGAGAAAATGCCTGTAAAAATGGCAATTTTGGTCACATTGAGGCTTTAAAAAGTAGTTATTCAACATGAGGCACAATCCAAATGACATTTTGAATCAATTTTTCTACAGTCCAAAAAATCAATTTTCTGATGAAAAACGATGACCCGTGACCTGTCGAAATTTCTCCAGATGGTCAGCAATTGAAATTTTTTAATGTTTAATTTTTTGACTGCAAATTAGTATTCCATGTAAATTATCACTTTTGGAACAAAAATAAGTGTGTTTAGAGTCACTTTAATGCCTGAAATTGGTTGAAACAAAAGCTTCTGAATAGAGGAAAGAGTCTGTAATAATGGCAATTTTGGTCACATTGAGGCTTTAAAAAGTAGTCATTCAACATGAGGCACATTCCAAATGACATTTAGAATGAATTTTTCTACAGTCCAAAAAATAAATTTTCTGATGAAAAACGATGACCCGTGACATGTCGAAATTTCTCCAGATGGTCAGAAATGGACATTTTTTCATGTTTAATTTTTTGACTGTAAATGACTATTCCATGTAAATTATCACTTTTGGAACAAAAATAAGTGTGTTTAGATTCACTTTAATGCCTGAAATTGGTCGAAATAGAAGCTTCTGAATAGGAGAAAAAGTCTGTAATAATGGCAATTTTGGTCACATTGAGGCTTTAAAATGTAGTTATTCAACAAGAGGCACAATCTTAATGACATTTTGAATCAATTTTTCTACAGTCCAAAAAATCAATTGTCTGATGAAAAACGATGACCCGTGACCTGTCGAAATTTCTCCAGATCGTCAGAAGTGGAAATTTTTTGATATTTAATTTTTTGACTGTAAATGACTATTCCATGTAAATTATCATTTTAGGAACAAAAATAAGTGTGTTTAGAGTAATTTTAATGACTGAAATTGGTCGAAAAAGAAACTTCTGAGTAGGAGAAAATGTCTGTAAAAATGGCAATTTTGGTCACATTGAGGCTTCAAAAAGTAGTTATTCAACATGATGCACAATCCAAATGACATTTTGAATCAATTTTTCTACAGTCCAAAAAATCAATTTTCCGATGAAAAACGATGACCCGTGACCTGTCGAAATTTCTCCAGATGGTCAGAAATGGAAATTTTTTAATGTTTAATTTTTTGACTGCAAATGACTATTCCATGTAAATTATCACTTTTGGAACAAAAATAAGTGTGTTTAGATTCACTTTAATGCCTGAAATTGGTCGAAATAGAAGCTTCTGAATAGGAGAAAAAGTCTGTAATAATGGCAATTTTGGTCACATTGAGGCTTTAAAATGTAGTTATTCAACAAGAGGCACAATCTTAATGACATTTTGAATCAATTTTTCTACAGTCCAAAAAATCAATTGTCTGATGAAAAACGATGACCCGTGACCTGTCGAAATTTCTCCAGATCGTCAGAAGTGGAAATTTTTTGATATTTAATTTTTTGACTGTAAATGACTATTCCATGTAAATTATCATTTTAGGAACAAAAATAAGTGTGTTTAGAGTAATTTTAATGACTGAAATTGGTCGAAAAAGAAACTTCTGAGTAGGAGAAAATGTCTGTAAAAATGGCAATTTTGGTCACATTGAGGCTTCAAAAAGTAGTTATTAAACATGATGCACAATCCAAATGACATTTTGAATCAATTTTTCTACAGTCCAAAAAATCAATTTTCCGATGAAAAACGATGACCCGTGACCTGTCGAAATTTCTCCAGATGGTCAGAAATGGAAATTTTTTAATGTTTAATTTTTTGACTGCAAATGACTATTCCATGTAAATTATCACTTTTGGAACAAAAATAAGTGTGTTTAGAGTCACTTTAATGCCTGAAATTGGTCGAAATAGAAGCTTCTGAATAGGAGAAAATGTCTGTAAAAATTGAAATTTAGGTCACATTGAGGCTTTAAAAAGTAGTTATTCAACATGAGGCACAATCCAAATGACATTTTGAATCAATTTTTCTACAGTCCAAAAAATCAATTTTCTGATGAAAAACGATGACCCGTGACCTGTCGAAATTTCTCCAGATGGTCAGCAATTGAAATTTTTTAATGTTTAATTTTTTGACTGCAAATTACTATTCCATGTAAATTATCACTTTTGGAACAAAAATAAGTGTGTTTAGAGTTACTTTAATGCCTGAAATTGGTTGAAACAAAAGCTTCTGAATAGAGGAAAGAGTCTGTAATAATGGCAATTTTGGTCACATTGAGGCTTTAAAAAGTAGTCATTCAACATGAGGCACATTCCAAATGACATTTAGAATGAATTTTTCTACAGTCCAAAAAATAAATTTTCTGATGAAAAACGATGACCCGTGACATGTCGAAATTTCTCCAGATGGTCAGAAATGGACATTTTTTCATGTTTAATTTTTTGACTGTAAATGACTATTCCATGTAAATTATCACTTTTGGAACAAAAATAAGTGTGTTTAGATTCACTTTAATGCCTGAAATTGGTCGAAATAGAAGCTTCTGAATAGGAGAAAAAGTCTGTAATAATGGCAATTTTGGTCACATTGAGGCTTTAAAATGTAGTTATTCAACAAGAGGCACAATCTTAATGACATTTTGAATCAATTTTTCTACAGTCCTAAAAATCAATTTTCTGATGAAAAACGATGACCCGTAACTTGTCGAAATTTCTCCAGATGGTCAGAAATGGAAATTTTTTAATATTTAATTTTTTGACTGCAAATGACTATTCCATGTAAATTATCACTTTTGGAACAAAATAAGTGTGTTTAGAGTCACTTTAATGCCTGAAATTGGTCGAAATAGAAGCTTCTGAATCAGAGAAAATATCTGTAGAAATGGCAATTTAGGTCACATTGAGTCTTCAAAAAGTAGTTATTCAACATGAGGCACAATCCAAATGACATTTTGAATCAATTTTTCTACAGTCCAAAAAATCAATTTTAAGATGAAAAACGATGACCCGTGACCTGTCGAAATTTCTCCAGATGGTCAGAAATGGAAATTTTTTAATGTTTAATTTTTTGACTGCAAATGACTATTCCATGTAAATTATCACTTTTGGAACAAAAATAAGTGTGTTTAGAGTCACTTTCATGCCTGAAATTGGTCGAAATAGAAGCTTCTGAATAGGAGAAAATGCATGTAAAAATGGCAATTTTGGTCACATTGAGGCTTTAAAAAAGAGTTATTCAACATGAGGCACAATCCAAATGACATTTTGAATCAATTTTTCTACAGTCCAAAAAAAATCCATTTTCTGATGAAAAACGATGACCCGTGACCTGTCGAAATTTCTCCAGATAGTCAGAAATGGAGATTTTTTAATGTTTAACTTTTTTGACTGTAAATGACTATTCCATGTAAATTATCACTTATGGAAGAAAAATAAGTGTGTTTAGAGTCACTTTAATGCCTGAAATTGGTTGAAATAGAAGTTTCTGAATAGGAGAAAAAGTCTGTAATAATGGCAATTTTGGTCACATTGAGGCTTTAAAAAGTAGCTATTCAACATGAGGCACATTCCAAATGACATTTTGAATCAATTTTTCTACAGTCCAAAAAATCAATTTTCTGATGAAAAACGATGACCCGTGACCTGTCGAAATTTCTCCAGATGGTCAGAAATGGAAAATTTGTAATGTTTAATTTTTTGACTGCAAATGATTACTCCATGTAAATTATCACTTTTGGAACAAAAATAAGTGTGTTTAGAGTCACTTTAATGCCAGAAATTGGTCAAAATAGAAGCCTTAATAGGAGAAAATGCCTGTAAAAATGGAAATTTTGGTCACATTGAGGCTTTAAAAAGTAGTTATTCAACATGAGGCACAATCCAAATGACATTTTGAATCAATTTTTCTACAGTCCAAAAAATCAATTTTCTGATGAAAAACGATGACCCGTGACCTGTCGAAATTTCTCCAGATGGTCAGCAATTGAAATTTTTTAATGTTTAATTTTTTGACTGCAAATTACTATTCCATGTAAATTATCACTTTTGGAACAAAAATAAGTGTGTTTAGAGTCACTTTAATGCCTGAAATTGGTTGAAACAAAAGCTTCTGAATAGAGGAAAGAGTCTGTAATAATGGCAATTTTGGTCACATTGAGGCTTTAAAAAGTAGTCATTCAACATGAGGCACATTCCAAATGACATTTAGAATGAATTTTTCTACAGTCCAAAAAATAAATTTTCTGATGAAAAACGATGACCCGTGACATGTCGAAATTTCTCCAGATGGTCAGAAATGGACATTTTTTCATGTTTAATTTTTTGACTGTAAATGACTATTCCATGTAAATTATCACTTTTGGAACAAAAATAAGTGTGTTTAGATTCACTTTAATGCCTGAAATTGGTCGAAATAGAAGCTTCTGAATAGGAGAAAAAGTCTGTAATAATGGCAATTTTGGTCACATTGAGGCTTTAAAATGTAGTTATTCAACAAGAGGCACAATCTTAATGACATTTTGAATCAATTTTTCTACAGTCCAAAAAATCAATTGTCTGATGAAAAACGATGACCCGTGACCTGTCGAAATTTCTCCAGATCGTCAGAAGTGGAAATTTTTTGATATTTAATTTTTTGACTGTAAATGACTATTCCATGTAAATTATCATTTTAGGAACAAAAATAAGTGTGTTTAGAGTCACTTTCATGCCTGAAATTGGTCGAAATAGAAGCTTCTGAATAGGAGAAAATGCATGTAAAAATGGCAATTTTGGTCACATTGAGGCTTTAAAAAAGAGTTATTCAACATGAGGCACAATCCAAATGACATTTTGAATCAATTTTTCTACAGTCCAAAAAATCAATTTTCTGATGAAAAATGATGACCCGTGACCTGTCGAAATTTCTCCAGATGGTCAGAAATGGAAATTTTTTAATGTTTAATTTTTTGACTGCAAATGACTATTCCATGTAAATTATCACTTTTGGAACAAAATAATTGTGTTTAGAGTCACTTTAATGCCTGAAATTGGTCGAAATAGAAGCTTCTGAATAGGAGAAAATGTCTGTAATAATGGCAATTTTGGTCACATTGAGGCTTTAAAAAGTAGTTATTCAACATGAGGACCATTCGAAACAACATTTTAAATCAATTTTTCTACAGTCCAAAAAATCAATTTTCTGATGAAAAACGATGACCCGTGACCTGTCGAAATTTCTCCAGATGGTCAGCAATTGAAATTTTTTAATGTTTAATTTTTTGACTGCAAATTACTATTCCATGTAAATTATCAATTTTGGAACAAAAATAAGTGTGTTTAGAGTCACTTTAATGCCTGAAATTGGTTGAAACAAAAGCTTCTGAATAGAGGAAAGAGTCTGTAATAATGGCAATTTTGGTCACATTGAGGCTTTAAAAAGTAGTCATTCAACATGAGGCACATTCCAAATGACATTTAGAATGAATTTTTCTACAGTCCAAAAAATAAATTTTCTGATGAAAAACGATGACCCGTGACATGTCGAAATTTCTCCAGATGGTCAGAAATGGACATTTTTTCATGTTTAATTTTTTGACTGTAAATGACTATTCCATGTAAATTATCACTTTTGGAACAAAAATAAGTGTGTTTAGATTCACCTTAATGCCTGAAATTGGTCGAAATAGAAGCTTCTGAATAGGAGAAAAAGTCTGTAATAATGGCAATTTTGGTCACATTGAGGCTTTAAAATGTAGTTATTCAACAAGAGGCACAATCTTAATGACATTTTGAATCAATTTTTCTACAGTCCAAAAAATCAATTGTCTGATGAAAAACGATGACCCGTCGAAATTTCTCCAGATCGTCAGAAGTGGAAATTTTTTGATATTTAATTTTTTGACTGTAAATGACTATTCCATGTAAATTATCATTTTAGGAACAAAAATAAGTGTGTTTAGAGTAATTTTAATGACTGAAATTGGTCGAAAAAGAAACTTCTGAGTAGGAGAAAATGTCTGTAAAAATGGCAATTTTGGTCACATTGAGGCTTCAAAAAGTAGTTATTCAACATGATGCACAATCCAAATGACATTTTGAATCAATTTTTCTACAGTCCAAAAAATCAATTTTCCGATGAAAAACGATGACCCGTGACCTGTCGAAATTTCTCCAGATGGTCAGAAATGGAAATTTTTTAATGTTTAATTTTTTGACTGCAAATGACTATTCCATGTAAATTATCACTTATGGAAGAAAAATAAGTGTGTTTAGAGTCACTTTAATGCCTGAAATTGGTCGAAATAGAAGCTTCTGAATAGGAGAAAATGTCTGTAAAAATTGAAATTTAGGTCACATTGAGGCTTTAAAAAGTAGTTATTCAACATGAGGCACAATCCAAATGACATTTTGAATCAATTTTTCTACAGTCCAAAAAATCAATTTTCTGATGAAAAACGATGACCCGTGACCTGTCGAAATTTCTCCAGATGGTCAGAAATGGAAATTTTTTAATGTTTAATTTTTTGACTGCAAATGACTATTCCATGTAAATTACCACTTTTGGAACAAAAATAAGTGTGTTTAGAGTCACTTTAATGCCTGAAATTGGTTGAAATAGAAGTTTCTGAATAGGAGAAAAAGTCTGTAATAATGGCAATTTTGGTCACATTGAGGCTTTAAAAAGTAGTCATTCAACATGAGGCACATTCCAAATGACATTTAGAATGAATTTTTCTTCAGTCCAAAAAATAAATTTTCTGATGAAAAACGATGACCCGTGACATGTCGAAATTTCTCCAGATGGTCAGAAATGGACATTTTTTCATGTTTAATTTTTTGACTGTAAATGATTACTCCATGTAAATTATCACTTTTGGAACAAAAATAAGTGTGTTTAGAGTCACTTTAATGCCTGAAATTGGTCAAAATAGAAGCCTTAATAGGAGAAAATGCCTGTAAAAATGGCAATTTTGGTCACATTGAGGCTTTAAAAAGTAGTTATTCAACATGAGGCACAATCCAAATGACATTTTGAATCAATTTTTCTACAGTCCAAAAAATCAATTTTCTGATGAAAAACGATGACCCGTGACCTGTCGAAATTTCTCCAGATGGTCAGCAATTGAAATTTTTTAATGTTTAATTTTTTGACTGCAAATTACTATTCCATGTAAATTATCACTTTTGGAACAAAAATAAGTGTGTTTAGAGTCACTTTAATGCCTGAAATTGGTTGAAACAAAAGCTTCTGAATAGAGGAAAGAGTCTGTAATAATGGCAATTTTGGTCACATTGAGGCTTTAAAAAGTAGTCATTCAACATGAGGCACATTCCAAATGACATTTAGAATGAATTTTTCTACAGTCCAAAAAATAAATTTTCTGATGAAAAACGATGACCCGTGACATGTCGAAATTTCTCCAGATGGTCAGAAATGGACATTTTTTCATGTTTAATTTTTTGACTGTAAATGACTATTCCATGTAAATTATCACTTTTGGAACAAAAATAAGTGTGTTTAGATTCACTTTAATGCCTGAAATTGGTCGAAATAGAAGCTTCTGAATAGGAGAAAAAGTCTGTAATAATGGCAATTTTGGTCACATTGAGGCTTTAAAATGTAGTTATTCAACAAGAGGCACAATCTTAATGACATTTTGAATCAATTTTTCTACAGTCCTAAAAATCAATTTTCTGATGAAAAACGATGACCCGTAACTTGTCGAAATTTCTCCAGATGGTCAGAAATGGAAATTTTTTAATATTTAATTTTTTGACTGCAAATGACTATTCCATGTAAATTATCACTTTTGGAACAAAATAAGTGTGTTTAGAGTCACTTTAATGCCTGAAATTGGTCGAAATAGAAGCTTCTGAATCAGAGAAAATATCTGTAGAAATGGCAATTTAGGTCACATTGAATCTTCAAAAAGTAGTTATTCAACATGAGGCACAATCCAAATGACATTTTGAATCAATTTTTCTACAGTCCAAAAAATCAATTTTAAGATGAAAAACGATGACCCGTGACCTGTCGAAATTTCTCCAGATGGTCAGAAATGGAAATTTTTTAATGCTTAATTTTTTGACTGCAAATGACTATTCCATGTAAGTTATCACTTTTGGAACAAAAATAAGTGTGTTTAGAGTCACTTTCATGCCTGAAATTGGTCGAAATAGAAGCTTCTGAATAGGAGAAAATGCATGTAAAAATGGCAATTTTGGTCACATTGAGGCTTTAAAAAAGAGTTATTCAACATGAGGCACAATCCAAATGACATTTTGAATCAATTTTTCTACAGTCCAAAAAAAATCCATTTTCTGATGAAAAACGATGACCCGTGACCTGTCGAAATTTCTCCAGATGGTCAGAAATGGAGATTTTTTAATGTTTAACTTTTTTGACTGTAAATGACTATTCCATGTAAATTACCACTTTTGGAACAAAAATAAGTGTGTTTAGAGTCACTTTAATGCCTGAAATTGGTTGAAATAGAAGTTTCTGAATAGGAGAAAAAGTCTGTAATAATGGCAATTTTGGTCACATTGAGGCTTTAAAAAGTAGCTATTCAACATGAGGCACATTCCAAATGACATTTTGAATCAATTTTTCTACAGTCCAAAAAATCAATTTTCTGATTAAAAACGATGACCTGTCGAAATTTCTCCAGATGGTCAGAAATGGAAAATTTGTAATGTTTAATTTTTTGACTGCAAATGATTACTCCATGTAAATTATCACTTTTGGAACAAAAATAAGTGTGTTTAGAGTCACTTTAATGCCTGAAATTGGTCAAAATAGAAGCCTTAATAGGAGAAAATGCCTGTAAAAATGGAAATTTTGGTCACATTGAGGCTTTAAAAAGTAGTTATTCAACATGAGGCACAATCCAAATGACATTTTGAATCAATTTTTCTACAGTCCAAAAAATCAATTTTCTGATGAAAAACGATGACCCGTGACCTGTCGAAATTTCTCCAGATGGTCAGCAATTGAAATTTTTTAATGTTTAATTTTTTGACTGCAAATTACTATTCCATGTAAATTATCACTTTTGGAACAAAAATAAGTGTGTTTAGAGTCACTTTAATGCCTGAAATTGGTTGAAACAAAAGCTTCTGAATAGAGGAAAGAGTCTGTAATAATGGCAATTTTGGTCACATTGAGGCTTTAAAAAGTAGTCATTCAACATGAGGCACATTCCAAATGACATTTAGAATGAATTTTTCTACAGTCCAAAAAATAAATTTTCTGATGAAAAACGATGACCCGTGACATGTCGAAATTTCTCCAGATGGTCGGAAATGGAAATTTTTTCATGTTTAATTTTTTGACTGTAAATGACTATTCCATGTAAATTATCACTTTTGGAACAAAAATAAGTGTGTTTAGATTCACTTTAATGCCTGAAATTGGTCGAAATAGAAGCTTCTGAATAGGAGAAAAAGTCTGTAATAATGGCAATTTTGGTCACATTGAGGCTTTAAAATGTAGTTATTCAACAAGAGGCACAATCTTAATGACATTTTGAATCAATTTTTCTACAGTCCTAAAAATCAATTTTCTGATGAAAAACGATGACCCGTGACCTGTCGAAGTTTCTCCAGATGGTCAGAAATGGAAATTTTTTAATATTTAATTTTTTGACTGTAAATGACTATTCCATGTAAATTATCACTTTTGGAACAAAAATAAGTGTGTTTAGAGTCACTTTCATGCCTGAAATTGGTCGAAATAGAAGCTTCTGAATAGGAGAAAATGCATGTAAAAATGGCAATTTTGGTCACATTGAGGCTTTAAAAAAGAGTTATTCAACATGAGGCACAATCCAAATGACATTTTGAATCAATTTTTCTACAGTCCAAAAAATCAATTTTCTGATGAAAAATGATGACCCGTGACCTGTCGAAATTTCTCCACATGGTCAGAAATGGAAATTTTTTAATGTTTAATTTTTTGACTGTAAATGACTATTCCATGTAAATTATCACTTATGGAAGAAAAATAAGTGTGTTTAGAGTCACTTTAATGCCTGAAATTGGTTGAAACAAAAGCTCTGAATAGGAGAAAAAGTCTGTAATAATGCCAATTTTGGTCACATTGAGGCTTTAAAAAGTAGTCATTCAACATGAGGCACATTCCAAATGACATTTTGAATCAATTTTTCTACAGTCCAAAAAATCAATTTTCTGATGAAAAACGATGACCCGTGACTTGTCGAAATTTCTCCAGATGGTCAGAAATGGAGTTTTTTTTTAATGTTTCATTTTTTGACTGCAAATGACTATTCCATGTAAATTATCACTTTTGGAACAAAATAATTGTGTTTAGAGTCACTTTAATGCCTGAAATTGGTCGAAATAGAAGCTTCTGAATAGGAGAAAATGTCTGTAATAATGGCAATTTTGGTCACATTGAGGCTTTAAAAAGTAGTTATTCAACATGAGGACCATTCGAAACGACATTTTAAATCAATTTTTCTACAGTCCAAAAAATCAATTTTCTGATGAAAAACGATGACCCGTGACCTGTCGAAATTTCTCCGGATGGTCAGAAATGGAATTTTTTTAATGTTTAAGGTTTTTGACTGCAAATGACTATTCCATGTGAATTATCAATTTTGGAACAAAAATAAGTGTGTTTAGAGTCACTTTAATGCCTGAAATTGGTCGAAATAGAAGCTTCTGAATAGGAGAAAATGTTTGTAATAATGGCAATTTTGGTCACATTGAGGCTTTAAAAAGTAGTTATTCAACATGAGGCAGGCACATTCGAGATGACATTTTGAATCAATTTTTCTACAGTCCCAAAAATCCATTTTCTGATGAAAAACGATGACCCGTGGCCTGTCGAAATTTCTCCAGATGGTCAAAAATGGAAATTATTTAATGTTTAATTTTTTGACTGCAAATGACTATTCCATGTAAATTATCACTTTTGGAAGAAAAATAAGTGTGTTTAGAGTCACTTTAATGCCTGAAATTGGTCGAAATAGAAGCTTCTGAATAGGCAAAAAAGTCTGTAAAAATGGCAATTTTGGTCACATAGAGGCTTTAAAAAGTAGTTATTCAACATGAGGCACAATCCAAATGACATTTTGAATCAATTTTTCTACAGTCCAAAAAATCAATTGTCTGATGAAAAACGATGACCCGTGACCTGTCGAAATTTCTCCAGATCGTCAGAAGTGGAAATTTTTTGATATTTAATTTTTTGACTGTAAATGACTATTCCATGTAAATTATCATTTTAGGAACAAAAATAAGTGTGTTTAGAGTAATTTTAATGACTGAAATTGGTCGAAAAAGAAACTTCTGAGTAGGAGAAAATGTCTGTAAAAATGGCAATTTTGGTCACATTGAGGCTTTAAAAAGTAGTTATTCAACATGAGGCACAATCCAAATGACATTTTGAATCAATTTTTCTACAGTCCAAAAAATCAATTTTCTGATGAAAAACGATGACCCGTGACCTGTCGAAATTTCTCCAGATGGTCAGCAATTGAAATTTTTTAATGTTTAATTTTTTGACTGCAAATTACTATTCCATGTAAATTATCACTTTTGGAACAAAAATAAGTGTGTTTAGAGTCACTTTAATGTATGAAATTGGTTGAAACAAAAGCTTCTGAATAGAGGAAAGAGTCTGTAATAATGTCAATTTTGGTCACATTGAGGCTTTAAAAAGTAGTCATTCAACATGAGGCACATTCCAAATGACATTTAGAATGAATTTTTCTACAGTCCAAAAAATAAATTTTCTGATGAAAAACGATGACCCGTGACATGTCGAAATTTCTCCAGATGGTCAGAAATGGACATTTTTTCATGTTTAATTTTTTGACTGTAAATGACTATTCCATGTAAATTATCACTTTTGGAACAAAAATAAGTGTGTTTAGATTCACTTTAATGCCTGAAATTGGTCGAAATAGAAGCTTCTGAATAGGAGAAAAAGTCTGTAATAATGGCAATTTTGGTCACATTGAGGCTTTAAAATGTAGTTATTCAACAAGAGGCACAATCTTAATGACATTTTGAATCAATTTTTCTACAGTCCAAAAAATCAATTGTCTGATGAAAAACGATGACCCGTGACCTGTCGAAATTTCTCCAGATCGTCAGAAGTGGAAATTTTTTGATATTTAATGTTTTGACTGTAAATGACTATTCCATGTAAATTATCATTTTAGGAACAAAAATAAGTGTGTTTAGAGTAATTTTAATGACTGAAATTGGTCGAAAAAGAAACTTCTGAGTAGGAGAAAATGTCTGTAAAAATGGCAATTTTGGTCACATTGAGGCTTCAAAAAGTAGTTATTCAACATGATGCACAATCCAAATGACAGTTTGAATCAATTTTTCTACAGTCCAAAAAATCAATTTTCCGATGAAAAACGATGACCCGTGACCTGTCGAAATTTCTCCAGATGGTCAGAAATGGAAATTTTTTAATGTTTAATTTTTTGACTGCAAATGACTATTCCATGTAAATTATCACTTTTGGAACAAAAATAAGTGTGTTTAGAGTCACTTTAATGCCTGAAATTGGTCGAAATAGAAGCTTCTGAATAGGAGAAAATGTCTGTAAAAATTGAAATTTAGGTCACATTGAGGCTTTAAAAAGTAGTTATTCAACATGAGGCACAATCTAAATGACATTTTGAATCAATTTTTCTACAGTCCAAAAAATCAATTTTCTGATGAAAAACGATGACCCGTGACCTGTCGAAATTTCTCCAGATGGTCAGAAATGGAAATTTTTTAATGTTTAATTTTTTGACTGCAAATGACTATTCCATGTAAATTACCACTTTTGGAACAAAAATAAGTGTGTTTAGAGTCACTTTAATGCCTGAAATTGGTTGAAATAGAAGTTTCTGAATAGGAGAAAAAGTCTGTAATAATGGCAATTTTGGTCACATTGAGGCTTTAAAAAGTAGTCATTCAACATGAGGCACATTCCAAATGACATTTAGAATGAATTTTTCTACAGTCCAAAAAATAAATTTTCTGATGAAAAACGATGACCCGTGACATGTCGAAATTTCTCCAGATGGTCAGAAATGGACATTTTTTCATGTTTAATTTTTTGACTGTAAATGATTACTCCATGTAAATTATCACTTTTGGAACAAAAATAAGTGTGTTTAGAGTCACTTTAATGCCTGAAATTGGTCAAAATAGAAGCCTTAATAGGAGAAAATGCCTGTAAAAATGGCAATTTTGGTCACATTGAGGCTTTAAAAAGTAGTTATTCAACATGAGGCACAATCCAAATGACATTTTGAATCAATTTTTCTACAGTCCAAAAAATCAATTTTCTGATGAAAAACGATGACCCGTGACCTGTCGAAATTTCTCCAGATGGTCAGCAATTGAAATTTTTTAATGTTTAATTTTTTGACTGCAAATTACTATTCCATGTAAATTATCACTTTTGGAACAAAAATAAGTGTGTTTAGAGTCACTTTAATGCCTGAAATTGGTTGAAACAAAAGCTTCTGAATAGAGGAAAGAGTCTGTAATAATGGCAATTTTGGTCACATTGAGGCTTTAAAAAGTAGTCATTCAACATGAGGCACATTCCAAATGACATTTAGAATGAATTTTTCTACAGTCCAAAAAATAAATTTTCTGATGAAAAACGATGACCCGTGACATGTCGAAATTTCTCCAGATGGTCAGAAATGGACATTTTTTCATGTTTAATTTTTTGACTGTAAATGACTATTCCATGTAAATTATCACTTTTGGAACAAAAATAAGTGTGTTTAGATTCACTTTAATGCCTGAAATTGGTCGAAATAGAAGCTTCTGAATAGGAGAAAAAGTCTGTAATAATGGCAATTTTGGTCACATTGAGGCTTTAAAATGTAGTTATTCAACAAGAGGCACAATCTTAATGACATTTTGAATCAATTTTTCTACAGTCCAAAAAATCAATTGTCTGATGAAAAACGATGACCCGTGACCTGTCGAAATTTCTCCAGATCGTCAGAAGTGGAAATTTTTTGATATTTAATTTTTTGACTGTAAATGACTATTCCATGTAAATTATCATTTTAGGAACAAAAATAAGTGTGTTTAGAGTAATTTTAATGACTGAAATTGGTCGAAAAAGAAACTTCTGAGTAGGAGAAAATGTCTGTAAAAATGGCAATTTTGGTCACATTGAGGCTTCAAAAAGTAGTTATTCAACATGATGCACAATCCAAATGACATTTTGAATCAATTTTTCTACAGTCCAAAAAATCAATTTTCCGATGAAAAACGATGACCCGTGACCTGTCGAAATTTCTCCAGATGGTCAGAAATGGAAATTTTTTAATGTTTAATTTTTTGACTGCAAATGACTATTCCATGTAAATTATCACTTTTGGAACAAAAATAAGTGTGTTTAGAGTCACTTTAATGCCTGAAATTGGTCGAAATAGAAGCTTCTGAATAGGAGAAAATGTCTGTAAAAATTGAAATTTAGGTCACATTGAGGCTTTAAAAAGTAGTTATTCAACATGAGGCACAATCTAAATGACATTTTGAATCAATTTTTCTACAGTCCAAAAAATCAATTTTCTGATGAAAAACGATGACCCGTGACCTGTCGAAATTTCTCCAGATGGTCAGAAATGGAAATTTTTTAATGTTTAATTTTTTGACTGCAAATGACTATTCCATGTAATTTACCACTTTTGGAACAAAAATAAGTGTGTTTAGAGTCACTTTAATGCCTGAAATTGGTTGAAATAGAAGTTTCTGAATAGGAGAAAAAGTCTGTAATAATTGCAATTTTGGTCACATTGAGGCTTTAAAAAGTAGTCATTCAACATGAGGCACATTCCAAATGACATTTAGAATGAATTTTTCTACAGTCCAAAAAATAAATTTTCTGATGAAAAACGATGACCCGTGACATGTCGAAATTTCTCCAGATGGTCAGAAATGGACATTTTTTCATGTTTAATTTTTTGACTGTAAATGATTACTCCATGTAAATTATCACTTTTGGAACAAAAATAAGTGTGTTTAGAGTCACTTTAATGCCTGAAATTGGTCAAAATAGAAGCCTTAATAGGAGAAAATGCCTGTAAAAATGGCAATTTTGGTCACATTGAGGCTTTAAAAAGTAGTTATTCAACATGAGGCACAATCCAAATGACATTTTGAATCAATTTTTCTACAGTCCAAAAAATCAATTTTCTGATGAAAAACGATGACCCGTGACCTGTCGAAATTTCTCCAGATGGTCAGCAATTGAAATTTTTTAATGTTTAATTTTTTGACTGCAAATTACTATTCCATGTAAATTATCACTTTTGGAACAAAAATAAGTGTGTTTAGAGTCACTTTAATGCCTGAAATTGGTTGAAACAAAAGCTTCTGAATAGAGGAAAGAATCTGTAATAATGGCAATTTTGGTCACATTGAGGCTTTAAAAAGTAGTCATTCAACATGAGGCACATTCCAAATGACATTTAGAATGAATTTTTCTACAGTCCAAAAAATAAATTTTCTGATGAAAAACGATGACCCGTGACATGTCGAAATTTCTCCAGATGGTCAGAAATGGACATTTTTTCATGTTTAATTTTTTGACTGTAAATGACTATTCCATGTAAATTATCACTTTTGGAACAAAAATAAGTGTGTTTAGATTCACTTTAATGCCTGAAATTGGTCGAAATAG
Source organism: Triturus cristatus (assembly GCF_964204655.1). NCBI lineage: Eukaryota > Metazoa > Chordata > Amphibia > Caudata > Salamandridae > Triturus > Triturus cristatus. Next base: position 890,260,517 of record NC_140593.1, read on the forward strand.
AAGCTTCTGAATAGGAGAAAAAGTCTGTAATAATGGCAATTTTGGTCACATTGAGGCTTTAAAATGTAGTTATTCAACAAGAGGCACAATCTTAATGACATTTTGAATCAATTATTCTACAGTCCTAAAAATCAATTTTCTGATGAAAAACGATGACCCGTAACTTGTCGAAATTTCTCCAGATGGTCAGAAATGGAAATTTTTTAATATTAAATTTTTTGACTGCAAATGACTATTCCATGTAAATTATCACTTTTGGAACAAAATAAGTGTGTTTAGAGTCACTTTAATGCCTGAAATTGGTCGAAATAGAAGCTTCTGAATCAGAGAAAATATCTGTAGAAATGGCAATTTAGGTCACATTGAGTCTTCAAAAAGTAGTTATTCAACATGAGGCACAATCCAAATGACATTTTGAATCAATTTTTCTACAGTCCAAAAAATCAATTTTAAGATGAAAAACGATGACCCGTGACCTGTCGAAATTTCTCCAGATGGTCAGAAATGGAAATTTTTTAATGTTTAATTTTTTGACTGCAAATGACTATTCCATGTAAATTATCACTTTTGGAACAAAAATAAGTGTGTTTAGAGTCACTTTCATGCCTGAAATTGGTCGAAATAGAAGCTTCTGAATAGGAGAAAATGCATGTAAAAATGGCAATTTTGGTCACATTGAGGCTTTAAAAAAGAGTTATTCAACATGAGGCACAATCCAAATGACATTTTGAATCAATTTTTCTACAGTCCAAAAAATCAATTTTCTGATGAAAAACGATGACCCGTGACCTGTCGAAATTTCTCCAGATGGTCAGAAATGGAAATTTTTTAATGTTTAATTTTTTGACTGTAAATGACTTTTCCATGTAAATTATCACTTATGGAAGAAAAATAAGTGTGTTTAGAGTCACTTTAATGCCTGAAATTGGTTGAAACAAAGGCTCTGAATAGGAGAAAAAGTCTGCAATAATGCCAACTTTGGTCACATTGAGGCTTTAAAAAATAGTCATTCAACATGAGGCACATTCCAAATGACATTTTGAATCAATTTTTCTACAGTCCAAAAAATCAATTTTCTGATGAAAAATGATGACCCGTGACCTGTCGAAATTTCTCCAGATGGTCAGAAATGGAAATTTTTTAATGTTTAATTTTTTGACTGTAAATGACTATTCCATGTAAATTATCACTTATGGAAGAAAAATAAGTGTGTTTAGAGTCACTTTAATGCCTGAAATTGGTTGAAACAAAAGCTCTGAATAGGAGAAAAAGTCTGTAATAATGCCAATTTTGGTCACATTGAGGCTTTAAAAAGTAGTCATTCAACATGAGGCACATTCCAAATGACATTTTGAATCAATTTTTCTACAGTCCAAAAAATCAATTTTCTGATGAAAAACGATGACCCGTGACTTGTCGAAATTTCTCCAGATGGTCAGAAATGGAGTTTTTTTTTAATGTTTCATTTTTTGACTGCAAATGACTATTCCATGTGAATTATCAATTTTGGAACAAAAATAAGTGTGTTTAGAGTCACTTTAATGCCTGAAATTGGTCGAAATAGAAGCTTCTGAATAGGAGAAAATGTTTGTAATAATGGCAATTTTGGTCACATTGAGGCTTTAAAAAGTAGTTATTCAACATGAGGCAGGCACATTCGAAATGACATTTTGAATCAATTTTTCTACAGTCCAAAAAATCAATTTTCTGATGAAAAACGATGACCCGTGGCCTGTCGAAATTTCTCCAGATGGTCAAAAATGGAAATTATTTAATGTTTAATTTCTTGACTGTAAATGACTATTCCATGTAAATTATCACTTTTGGAACAAAAATAAGTGTGTTTAGAGTCACTTTAATGCCTGAAATTGGTCGAAATAGAAGCTTCTGAATAGGAGAAAATGCCTGTAAAAATGGCAATTTAGGTCACATTGAGTCTTCAAAAAGTAGTTATTCAACATGAGGCACATTCCAAATAACATTTTGAATGAATTTTTCTACAGTCCAAAAAAAATCCATTTTCTGATGAAAAACGATGACCCGTGACCTGTCGAAATTTCTCCAGATGGTCAGAAATGGAGATTCTTTAATGTTTAACTTTTTTGACTGTAAATGACTATTCCATGTAAATTACCACTTTTGGAACAAAAATAAGTGTGTTTAGAGTCACTTTAATGCCTGAAATTGGTTGAAATAGAAGTTTCTGAATAGGAGAAAAAGTCTGTAATAATGGCAATTTTGGTCACATTGAGGCTTTAAAAAGTAGCTATTCAACATGAGGCACATTCCAAATGACATTTTGAATCAATTTTTCTACAGTCCAAAAAATCAATTTTCTGATGAAAAACGATGACCCGTGACCTGTCGAAATTTCTCCAGATGGTCAGAAATGGAAAATTTGTAATGTTTAATTTTTTGACTGCAAATGATTACTCCATGTAAATTATCACTTTTGGAACAAAAATAAGTGTGTTTAGAGTCACTTTAATGCCTGAAATTGGTCAAAATAGAAGCCTTAATAGGAGAAAATGCCTGTAAAAATGGAAATTTTGGTCACATTGAGGCTTTAAAAAGTAGTTATTCAACATGAGGCACAATCCAAATGACATTTTGAATCAATTTTTCTACAGTCCAAAAAATCAATTTTCTGATGAAAAACGATGACCCGTGACCTGTCGAAATTTCTCCAGATGGTCAGCAATTGAAATTTTTTAATGTTTAATTTTTTGACTGCAAATTACTATTCCATGTAAATTATCACTTTTGGAACAAAAATAAGTGTGTTTAGAGTCACTTTAATGCCTGAAATTGGTTGAAACAAAAGCTTCTGAATAGAGGAAAGAGTCTGTAATAATGGCAATTTTGGTCACATTGAGGCTTTAAAAAGTAGTCATTCAACATGAGGCACATTCCAAATGACATTTAGAATGAATTTTTCTACAGTCCAAAAAATAAATTTTCTGATGAAAAACGATGACCCGTGACATGTCGAAATTTCTCCAGATGGTCAGAAATGGAAATTTTTTCATGTTTAATTTTTTGACTGTAAATGACTATTCCATGTAAATTATCACTTTTGGAACAAAAATAAGTGTGTTTAGATTCACTTTAATGCCTGAAATTGGTCGAAATAGAAGCTTCTGAATAGGAGAAAAAGTCTGTAATAATGGCAATTTTGGTCACATTGAGGCTTTAAAATGTAGTTATTCAACAAGAGGCACAATCTTAATGACATTTTGAATCAATTTTTCTACAGTCCTAAAAATCAATTTTCTGATGAAAAACGATGACTCGTGACCTGTCGAAGTTTCTCCAGATGGTCAGAAATGGAAATTTTTTAATATTTAACTTTTTTGACTGTAAATGACTATTCCATGTAAATTATCACTTTTGGAACAAAAATAAGTGTGTTTAGAGTCACTTTCATGCCTGAAATTGGTCGAAATAGAAGCTTCTGAATAGGAGAAAATGCATGTAAAAATGGCAATTTTGGTCACATTGAGGCTTTAAAAAAGAGTTATTCAACATGAGGCACAATCCAAATGACATTTTGAATCAATTTTTCTACAGTCCAAAAAATCCATTTTCTGATGAAAAATGATGACCCGTGACCTGTCGAAATTTCTCCAGATGGTCAGAAATGGAAATTTTTTAATGTTTAATTTTTTGACTGTAAATGACTATTCCATGTAAATTATCACTTATGGAAGAAAAATAAGTGTGTTTAGAGTCACTTTAATGCCTGAAATTGGTTGAAACAAAAGCTCTGAATAGGAGAAAAAGTCTGTAATAATGGCAATTTTGGTCACATTGAGGCTTTAAAAAGTAGTTATTCAACATGAGGACCATTCGAAACGACATTTTAAATCAATTTTTCTACAGTCCAAAAAATCAATTTTCTGATGAAAAACGATGACCCGTGACCTGTCGAAATTTCTCCAGATGGTCAGGAATGGAAATTTTTTAATGTTTAATTTTTTGACTGCAAATGACTATTCCATGTGAATTATCAATTTTGGAACAAAAATAAGTGTGTTTAGAGTCACTTTAATGCCTGAAATTGGTCGAAATAGAAGCTTCTGAATAGGAGAAAATGTTTGTAATAATGGCAATTTTGGTCACATTGAGGCTTTAAAAAGTAGTTATTCAACATGAGGCAGGCACATTCGAGATGACATTTTGTATCAATTTTTCTACAGTCCAAAAAATCAATTTTCTGATGAAAAACGATGACCCGTGGCCTGTCGAAATTTCTCCAGATGGTCAAAAATGGAAATTATTTAATGTTTAATTTCTTGACTGTAAATGACTATTCCATGTAAATTATCACTTTTGGAACAAAAATAAGTGTGTTTAGAGTCACTTTAATGCCTGAAATTGGTCGAAATAGAAGCTTCTGAATAGGAGAAAATGCCTGTAAAAATGGCAATTTTGGTCACATTGATGCTTTAAAAAGTAGTTATTCAACATGAGGCACAATCCAAATGACATTTTGAATCAATTTTTCTACAGTCCAAAAAATCAATTTTCTGATGAAAAACGATGACCCGTGACCTGTCGAAATTTCTCCAGATGGTCAGAAATGGAAATTTTTTAATGTTTAATTTTTTGACTGCAAATGACTATTCCATGTAAATTATCACTTTTGGAAGAAAAATAAGTGTGTTTAGAGTCACTTTAATGCCTGAAATTGGTCGAAATAGAAGCTTCTGAATAGGCAAAAAAGTCTATAAAAATGGCAATTTTGGTCACATAGAGGCTTTAAAAAGTAGTTATTCAACATGAGGCACAATCCAAATGACATTTTGAATGAATTTTTCTACAGTCCAAAAAATCAATTGTCTGATGAAAAACGATGACCCGTGACCTGTCGAAATTTCTCCAGATCGTCAGAAGTGGAAATTTTTTGATATTTAATTTTTTGACTGTAAATGACTATTCCATGTAAATTATCATTTTAGGAACAAAAATAAGTGTGTTTAGAGTAATTTTAATGACTGAAATTGGTCGAAAAAGAAACTTCTGAGTAGGAGAAAATGTCTGTAAAAATGGCAATTTTGGTCACATTGAGGCTTCAAAAAGTAGTTATTCAACATGATGCACAATCCAAATGACATTTTGAATCAATTTTTCTACAGTCCAAAAAATCAATTTTCCGATGAAAAACGATGACCCGTGACCTGTCGAAATTTCTCCAGATGGTCAGAAATGGAAAATTTGTAATGTTTAATTTTTTGACTGCAAATGATTACTCCATGTAAATTATCACTTTTGGAACAAAAATAAGTGTGTTTAGAGTCACTTTAATGCCTGAAATTGGTCAAAATAGAAGCCTTAATAGGAGAAAATGCCTGTAAAAATGGCAATTTTGGTCACATTGAGGCTTTAAAAAGTAGTTATTCAACATGAGGCACAATCCAAATGACATTTTGAATCAATTTTTCTACAGTCCAAAAAATCAATTTTCTGATGAAAAACGATGACCCGTGACCTGTCGAAATTTCTCTAGATGGTCAGCAATTGAAATTTTTTAATGTTTAATTTTTTGACTGCAAATTACTATTCCATGTAAATTATCACTTTTGGAACAAAAATAAGTGTGTTTAGAGTCACTTTAATGCCTGAAATTGGTTGAAACAAAAGCTTCTGAATAGAGGAAAGAGTCTGTAATAATGGCAATTTTGGTCACATTGAGGCTTTAAAAAGTAGTCATTCAACATGAGGCACATTCCAAATGACATTTAGAATGAATTTTTCTACAGTCCAAAAAATAAATTTTCTGATGAAAAACGATGACCCGTGACATGTCGAAATTTCTCCAGATGGTCAGAAATGGAAATTTTTTCATGTTTAATTTTTTGACTGTAAATGACTATTCCATGTAAATTATCACTTTTGGAACAAAAATAAGTGTGTTTAGATTCACTTTAATGCCTGAAATTGGTCGAAATAGAAGCTTCTGAATAGGAGAAAAAGTCTGTAATAATGGCAATTTTGGTCACATTGAGGCTTTAAAATGTAGTTATTCAACAAGAGGCACAATCTTAATGACATTTTGAATCAATTTTTCTACAGTCCTAAAAATCAATTTTCTGATGAAAAACGATGACCCGTGACCTGTCGAAGTTTCTCCAGATGGTCAGAAATGGAAATTTTTTAATATTTAATTTTTTGACTGTAAATGACTATTCCATGTAAATTATCACTTTTGGAACAAAAATAAGTGTGTTTAGAGTCACTTTCATGCCTGAAATTGGTCGAAATAGAAGCTTCTGAATAGGAGAAAATGCATGTAAAAATGGCAATTTTGGTCACATTGAGGCTTTAAAAAAGAGTTATTCAACATGAGGCACAATCCAAATGACATTTTGAATCAATTTTTCTACAGTCCAAAACATTAATTTTCTGATGATAAATGATGACCCGTGACCTGTCGAAATTTCTCCAGATGGTCAGAAATGGAAATTTTTTAATGTTTAATTTTTTGACTGTAAATGACTTTTCCATGTAAATTATCACTTATGGAAGAAAAATAAGTGTGTTTAGAGTCACTTTAATGCCTGAAATTGGTTGAAACAAAAGCTCTGAATAGGAGAAAAAGTCTGCAATAATGCCAACTTTGGTCACATTGAGGCTTTAAAAAGTAGTCATTCAACATGAGGCACATTCCAAATGACATTTTGAATCAATTTTTCTACAGTCCAAAAAATCAATTTTCTGATGAAAAACGATGACCCGTGACCTGTCGAAATTTCTCCAGATGGTCAGAAATGGAAATTTTTTAATGTTTAATTTTTTGACTGTAAATGACTATTCCATGTAAATTATCACTTATGGAAGAAAAATAAGTGTGTTTAGAGTCCCTTTAATGCCTGAAATTGGTTGAAACAAAAGCTCTGAATAGGAGAAAAAGTCTGTAATAATGCCAATTTTGGTCACATTGAGGCTTTAAAAAGTAGTCATTCAACATGAGGCACATTCCAAATGACATTTTGAATCAATTTTTCTACAGTCCAAAAAATCAATTTTCTGATGAAAAACGATGATCCGTGACTTGTTGAAATTTCTCCAGATGGTCAGAAATGGAGTTTTTTTTTAATGTTTCATTTTTTGACTGCAAATGACTATTCCATGTAAATTATCACTTTTGGAACAAAATAAGTGTGTTTAGAGTCACTTTAATGCCTGAAATTGGTCGAAATAGAAGCTTCTGAATAGGAGAAAATGTCTGTAATAATGGCAATTTTGGTCACATTGAGGCTTTAAAAAGTAGTTATTCAACATGAGGACCATTCGAAACGACATTTTAAATTAATTTTTCTACAGTCCAAAAAATCAATTTTCTGATGAAAAACGATGATCCGTGACCTGTCGAAATTTCTCCAGATGGTCAGAAATGGAAATTTTTTAATGTTTAATTTTTTGACTGCAAATGACTATTCCATGTGAATTATCAATTTTGGAACAAAAATAAGTGTGTTTAGAGTCACTTTAATGCCTGAAATTGGTCGAAATAGAAGCTTCTGAATAGGAGAAAATGTTTGTAATAATGGCAATTTTGGTCACATTGAGGCTTTAAAAAGTAGTTATTCAACATGAGGCAGGCACATTCGAGATGACATTTTGAATCAATTTTTCTACAGTCCAAAAAATCAATTTTCTGATGAAAAACGATGACCCGTGGCCTGTCGAAATTTCTCCAGATGGTCAAAAATGGAAATTATTTAATGTTTAATTTCTTGACTGTAAATGACTATTCCATGTAAATTATCACTTTTGGAACAAAAATAAGTGTGTTTAGAGTCACTTTAATGCCTGAAATTGGTCGAAATAGAAGCTTCTGAATAGGAGAAAATGCCTGTAAAAATGGCAATTTTGGTCACATTGATGCTTTAAAAAGTAGTTATTCAACATGAGGCACAATCCAAATGACATTTTGAATCAATTTTTCTACAGTCCAAAAAATCAATTTTCTGATGAAAAACGATGACCCGTGACCTGTCGAAATTTCTCCAGATGGTCAGAAATGGAAATTTTTTAATGTTTAATTTTTTGACTGCAAATGACTATTCCATGTAAATTATCACTTTTGGAAGAAAAATAAGTGTGTTTAGAGTCACTTTAATGCCTGAAATTGGTCGAAATAGAAGCTTCTGAATAGGCAAAAAAGTCTGTAAAAATGGCAATTTTGGTCACATAGAGGCTTTAAAAAGTAGTTATTCAACATGAGGCACAATCCAAATGACATTTTGAATCAATTTTTCTACAGTCCAAAAAATCAATTGTCTGATGAAAAACGATGACCCGTGACCTGTCGAAATTTCTCCAGATCGTCAGAAGTGGAAATTTTTTGATATTTAATTTTTTGACTGTAAATGACTATTCCATGTAAATTATCATTTTAGGAACAAAAATAAGTGTGTTTAGAGTAATTTTAATGACTGAAATTGGTCGAAAAAGAAACTTCTGAGTAGGAGAAAATGTCTGTAAAAATGGCAATTTTGGTCACATTGAGGCTTCAAAAAGTAGTTATTCAACATGATGCACAATCCAAATGACATTTTGAATCAATTTTTCTACAGTCCAAAAAATCAATTTTCCGATGAAAAACGATGACCCGTGACCTGTCGAAATTTCTCCAGATGGTCAGAAATGGAAATTTTTTAATGTTTAATTTTTTGACTGCAAATGACTATTCCATGTAAATTATCACTTTTGGAACAAAAATAAGTGTGTTTAGAGTCACTTTAATGCCTGAAATTGGTCGAAATAGAAGCTTCTGAATAGGAGAAAATGTCTGTAAAAATTGAAATTTAGGTCACATTGAGGCTTTAAAAAGTAGTTATTCAACATGAGGCACAATCCAAATGACATTTTGAATCAATTTTTATACAGTCCAAAAAATCAATTTTCTGATGAAAAACGATGACCCGTGACCTGTCGAAATTTCTCCAGATGGTCAGAAATGGAAATTTTTTAATGTTTAAATTTTTTGACTGCAAATGACTATTCCATGTAAATTATCACTTTTGGAACAAAATAAGTGTGTTTAGAGTCACTTTAATGCCTGAAATTGGTCGAAATAGAAGCTTCTGAATCAGAGAAAATGTCTGTAAAAATGGCAATTTAGGTCACATTGAGTCTTCAAAAAGTAGTTATTCAACATGAGGCACATTCCAAATAACATTTTGAATCAATTTTTCTACAGTCCAAAAAAAATCCATTTTCTGATGAAAAACGATGACCCGTGACCTGTCGAAATTTCTCCAGATGGTCAGAAATGGAGATTTTTTAATGTTTAACTTTTTTGACTGTAAATGACTATTCCATGTAAATTACCACTTTTGGAACAAAAATAAGTGTGTTTAGAGTCACTTTAATGCCTGAAATTGGTTGAAACAAAAGCTTCTGAATAGAGGAAAGAGTCTGTAATAATGGCAATTTTGGTCACATTGAGGCTTTAAAAAGTAGTCATTCAACATGAGGCACATTCCAAATGACATTTAGAATGAATTTTTCTACAGTCCAAAAAATAAATTTTCTGATGAAAAACGATGACCCGTGACATGTCGAAATTTCTCCAGATGGTCAGAAATGGAAATTTTTTCATGTTTAATTTTTTGACTGTAAATGACTATTCCATGTAAATTATCACTTTTGGAACAAAAATAAGTGTGTTTAGATTCACTTTAATGCCTGAAATTGGTCGAAATAGAAGCTTCTGAATAGGAGAAAAAGTCTGTAATAATGGCAATTTTGGTCACATTGAGGCTTTAAAATGTAGTTATTCAACAAGAGGCACCATCTTAATGACATTTTGAATCAAATTTTCTACAGTCCTAAAAATCAATTTTCTGATGAAAAACGATGACCCGTGACCTGTCGAAGTTTCTCCAGATGGTCAGAAATGGAAATTTTTTAATATTTAATTTTTTGACTGTAAATGACTATTCCATGTAAATTATCACTTTTGGAACAAAAATAAGTGTGTTTAGAGTCACTTTCATGCCTGAAATTGGTCGAAATAGAAGCTTCTGAATAGGAGAAAATGCATGTAAAAATGGCAATTTTGGTCACATTGAGGCTTTAAAAAAGAGTTATTCAACATGAGGCACAATCCAAATGACATTTTGAATCAATTTTTCTACAGTCCAAAACATCAATTTTCTGATGATAAATGATGACCCGTGACCTGTCGAAATTTCTCCAGATGGTCAGAAATGGAAATTTTTTAATGTTTAATTTTTTGACTGTAAATGACTTTTCCATGTAAATTATCACTTATGGAAGAAAAATAAGTGTGTTTAGAGTCACTTTAATGCCTGAAATTGGTTGAAACAAAAGCTCTGAATAGGAGAAAAAGTCTGCAATAATGCCAACTTTGGTCACATTGAGGCTTTAAAAAGTAGTCATTCAACATGAGGCACATTCCAAATGACATTTTGAATCAATTTTTCTACAGTCCAAAAAATCAATTTTCTGATGAAAAACGATGACCCGTGACCTGTCGAAATTTCTCCAGATGGTCAGAAATGGAAATTTTTTAATGTTTAATTTTTTGACTGTAAATGACTATTCCATGTAAATTATCACTTATGGAAGAAAAATAAGTGTGTTTAGAGTCCCTTTAATGCCTGAAATTGGTTGAAACAAAAGCTCTGAATAGGAGAAAAAGTCTGTAATAATGCCAATTTTGGTCACATTGAGGCTTTAAAAAGTAGTCATTCAACATGAGGCACATTCCAAATGACATTTTGAATCAATTTTTCTACAGTCCAAAAAATCAATTTTCTGATGAAAAACGATGACCCGTGACTTGTTGAAATTTCTCCAGATGGTCAGAAATGGAGTTTTTTTTTAATGTTTCATTTTTTGACTGCAAATGACTATTCCATGTAAATTATCACTTTTGGAACAAAATAAGTGTGTTTAGAGTCACTTTAATGCCTGAAATTGGTCGAAATAGAAGCTTCTGAATAGGAGAAAATGTCTGTAATAATGGCAATTTTGGTCACATTGAGGCTTTAAAAAGTAGTTATTCAACATGAGGACCATTCGAAACGACATTTTAAATCAATTTTTCTACAGTCCAAAAAATCAATTTTCTGATGAAAAACGATGACCCGTGACCTGTCGAAATTTCTCCAGATGGTCAGAAATGGAAATTTTTTAATGTTTAACTTTTTGACTGCAAATGACTATTCCATGTGAATTATCAATTTTGGAGCAAAAATAAGTGTGTTTAGAGTCACTTTAATGCCTGAAATTGGTCGAAATAGAAGCTTCTGAATAGGAGAAAATGTTTGTAATAATGGCAATTTTGGTCACATTGAGGCTTTAAAAAGTAGTTATTCAACATGAGGCAGGCACATTCGAGATGACATTTTGAATCAATTTTTCTACAGTCCAAAAAATCAATTTTCTGATGAAAAACGATGACCCGTGGCCTGTCGAAATTTCTCCAGATGGTCAAAAATGGAAATTATTTAATGTTTAATTTCTTGACTGTAAATGACTATTCCATGTAAATTATCACTTTTGGAACAAAAATAAGTGTGTTTAGAGTCACTTTAATGCCTGAAATTGGTCGAAATAGAAGCTTCTGAATAGGAGAAAATGCCTGTAAAAATGGCAATTTTGGTCACATTGATGCTTTAAAAAGTAGTTATTCAACATGAGGCACAATCCAAATGACATTTTGAATCAATTTTTCTACAGTCCAAAAAATCAATTGTCTGATGAAAAACGATGACCCGTGACCTGTCGAAATTTCTCCAGATCGTCAGAAGTGGAAATTTTTTGATATTTAATTTTTTGACTGTAAATGACTATTCCATGTAAATTATCATTTTAGGAACAAAAATAAGTGTGTTTAGAGTAATTTTAATGACTGAAATTGGTCGAAAAAGAAACTTCTGAGTAGGAGAAAATGTCTGTAAAAATGGCAATTTTGGTCACATTGAGGCTTCAAAAAGTAGTTATTCAACATGATGCACAATCCAAATGACATTTTGAATCAATTTTTCTACAGTCCAAAAAATCAATTTTCCGATGAAAAACGATGACCCGTGACCTGTCGAAATTTCTCCAGATGGTCAGAAATGGAAATTTTTTAATGTTTAATTTTTTGACTGCAAATGACTATTCCATGTAAATTATCACTTTTGGAACAAAAATAAGTGTGTTTAGAGTCACTTTAATGCCTGAAATTGGTCGAAATAGAAGCTTCTGAATAGGAGAAAATGTCTGTAAAAATTGAAATTTAGGTCACATTGAGGCTTTAAAAAGTAGTTATTCAACATGAGGCACAATCCAAATGACATTTTGAATCAATTTTTCTACAGTCCAAAAAATCAATTTTCTGATGAAAAACGATGACCCGTGACCTGTCGAAATTTCTCCAGATGGTCAGAAATGGAAATTTTTTAATGTTTAAATTTTTTGACTGCAAATGACTATTCCATGTAAATTATCACTTTTGGAACAAAATAAGTGTGTTTAGAGTCACTTTAATGCCTGAAATTGGTCGAAATAGAAGCTTCTGAATCCGAGAAAATGTCTGTAAAAATGGCAATTTAGGTCACATTGAGTCTTCAAAAAGTAGTTATTCAACATGAGGCACATTCCAAATAACATTTTGAATCAATTTTTCTACAGTCCAAAAAAAATTCATTTTCTGATGAAAAACGATGACCCGTGACCTGTCGAAATTTCTCCAGATGGTCAGAAATGGAAATTTTTTAATGTTTAATTTTTTGACTGTAAATGACTATTCCATGTAAATTATCACTTATGGAAGAAAAATAAGTGTGTTTAGAGTCCCTTTAATGCCTGAAATTGGTTGAAACAAAAGCTCTGAATAGGAGAAAAAGTCTGTAATAATGCCAATTTTGGTCACATTGAGGCTTTAAAAAGTAGTCATTCAACATGAGGCACATTCCAAATGACATTTTGAATCAATTTTTCTACAGTCCAAAAAATCAATTTTCTGATGAAAAACGATGACCCGTGACCTGTCGAAATTTCTCCAGATGGTCAGCAATTGAAATTTTTTAATGTTTAATTTTTTGACTGCAAATTACTATTCCATGTAAATTATCACTTTTGGAACAAAAATAAGTGTGTTTAGAGTCACTTTAATGCCTGAAATTGGTTGAAACAAAAGCTTCTGAATAGAAGAAAGAGTCTGTAATAATGGCAATTTTGGTCACATTGAGGCTTTAAAAAGTAGTCATTCAGCATGAGGCACATTCCAAATGACATTTTGAATCAATTTTTCTACAGTCCAAAAAATAAATTTTCTGATGAAAAACGATGACCCGTGACATGTCGAAATTTCTCCAGATGGTCAGAAATGGAAATTTTTTCATGTTTAATTTTTTGACTGTAAATGACTATTCCATGTAAATTATCACTTTTGGAACAAAAATAAGTGTGTTTAGATTCACTTTAATGCCTGAAATTGGTCGAAATAGAAGCTTCTGAATAGGAGAAAAAGTCTGTAATAATGGCAATTTTGGTCACATTGAGGCTTTAAAATGTAGTTATTCAACAAGAGGCACAATCTTAATGACATTTTGAATCAATTTTTCTACAGTCCTAAAAATCAATTTTCTGATGAAAAACGATGACCCGTAACTTGTCGAAATTTCTCCAGATGGTCAGAAATGGAAATTTTTTAATATTTAATTTTTTGACTGCAAATGACTATTCCATGTAAATTATCACTTTTGGAACAAAATAAGTGTGTTTAGAGTCACTTTAATGCCTGAAATTGGTCGAAATAGAAGCTTCTGAATCAGAGAAAATATCTGTAGAAATGGCAATTTAGGTCACATTGAGTCTTCAAAAAGTAGTTATTCAACATGAGGCACAATCCAAATGACATTTTGAATCAATTTATCTACAGTCCAAAAAATCAATTTTAAGATGAAAAACGATGACCCGTGACCTGTCGAAATTTCTCCAGATGGTCAGAAATGGAAATTTTTTAATGTTTAATTTTTTGACTGCAAATGACTATTCCATGTAAATTATCACTTTTGGAACAAAAATAAGTGTGTTTAGAGTCACTTTCATGCCTGAAATTGGTCGAAATAGAAGCTTCTGAATAGGAGAAAATGCATGTAAAAATGGCAATTTTGGTCACATTGAGGCTTTAAAAAAGAGTTATTCAACATGAGGCACAATCCAAATGACATTTTGAATCAATTTTTCTACAGTCCAAAAAATCAATTTTCTGATGAAAAACGATGACGAAATTTCTCCAGATGGTCAGAAATGGAAATTTTTTAATGTTTAATTTTTTGACTGTAAATGACTATTCCATGTAAATTATCACTTATGGAAGAAAAATAAGTGTGTTTAGAGTCACTTTAATGCCTGAAATTGGTTGAAACAAAAGCTCTGAATAGGAGAAAAAGTCTGTAATAATGCCAATTTTGGTCACATTGAGGCTTTAAAAAGTAGTCATTCAACATGAGGCACATTCCAAATGACATTTTGAATCAATTTTTCTACAGTCCAAAAAATCAATTTTCTGATGAAAAACGATGACCCGTGACTTGTCGAAATTTCTCCAGATGGTCAGAAATGGAGTTTTTTTTTAATGTTTCATTTTTTGACTGCAAATGACTATTCCATGTAAATTATCACTTTTGGAACAAAATAATTGTGTTTAGAGTCACTTTAATGCCTGAAATTGGTCGAAATAGAAGCTTCTGAATAGGAGAAAATGTCTGTAATAATGGCAATTTTGGTCACATTGAGGCTTTAAAAAGTAGTTATTCAACATGAGGACCATTCGAAACGACATTTTAAATCAATTTTTCTACAGTCCAAAAAATCAATTTTCTGATGAAAAACGATGACCCGTGACCTGTAGAAATTTCTCCGGATGGTCAGAAATGGAATTTTTTTAATGTTTAAGGTTTTTGACTGCAAATGACTATTCCATGTGAATTATCAATTTTGGAACAAAAATAAGTGTGTTTAGAGTCACTTTAATGCCTGAAATTGGTCGAAATAGAAGCTTCTGAATAGGAGAAAATGTTTGTAATAATGGCAATTTTGGTCACATTGAGGCTTTAAAAAGTAGTTATTCAACATGAGGCAGGCACATTCGAGATGACATTTTGAATCAATTTTTCTACAGTCCAAATAATCAATTTTCTGATGAAATACGATGACCCGTGGCCTGTCGAAATTTCTCCAGATGGTCAAAAATGGAAATTATTTAATGTTTAATTTCTTGACTGTAAATGACTATTCCATGTAAATTATCACTTTTGGAACAAAAATAAGTGTATTTAGAGTCACTTTAATGCCTGAAATTGGTCGAAATAGAAGCTTCTGAATAGGAGAAAATGCCTGTAAAAATGGCAATTTTGGTCACATTGATGCTTTAAAAAGTAGTTATTCAACATGAGGCACAATCCAAATGACATTTTGAATCAATTTTTGTACAGTCCAAAAAATCAATTTTCTGATGAAAAACGATGACCCGTGACCTGTCGAAATTTCTCCAGATGGTCAGAAATGGAAATTTTTTAATGTTTAATTTTTTGACTGCAAATGACTATTCCATGTAAATTATCACTTTTGGAAGAAAAATAAGTGTGTTTAGAGTCACTTTAATGCCTGAAATTGGTCGAAATAGAAGCTTCTGAATAGGCAAAAAAGTCTGTAAAAATGGCAATTTTGGTCACATAGAGGCTTTAAAAAGTAGTTATTCAACATGAGGCACAATCCAAATGACATTTTGAATCAATTTTTCTACAGTCCAAAAAAATCAATTGTCTGATGAAAAACGATGACCCCTGACCTGTCAAAATTTCTCCAGATCGTCAGAAGTGGAAATTTTTTGATATTTAATTTTTTGACTGTAAATGACTATTCCATGTAAATTATCATTTTAGGAACAAAAATAAGTGTGTTTAGAGTAATTTTAATGACTGAAATTGGTCGAAAAAGAAACTTCTGAGTAGGAGAAAATGTCTGTAAAAATGGCAATTTTGGTCACATTGAGGCTTCAAAAAGTAGTTATTCAACATGAGGCACAATCCAAATGACATTTTGAATCAATTTTTCTACAGTCCAAAAAATCATTTTTCCGATGAAAAACGATGACCCGTGCCGTGACCTGTCGAAATTTCTCCAGATGGTCAGAAATGGAAATTTTTTAATGTTTAATTTTTTGACTGCAAATGACTATTCCATGTAAATTATCACTTTTGGAACAAAAATAAGTGTGTTTAGAGTCACTTTAATGCCTGAAATTGGTCGAAATAGAAGCTTCTGAATAGGAGAAAATATCTGTAAAAATTGAAATTTAGGTCACATTGAGGCTTTAAAAAGTAGTTATTCAACATGAGGCACAATCCAAATGACATTTTGAATCAATTTTTCTACAGTCCAAAAAATCAATTTTCTGATGAAAAACGATGACCCGTGACCTGTCGAAATTTCTCCAGATGGTCAGAAATGGAAATTTTTTAATGTTTAATTTTTTGACTGCAAATGACTATTCCATGTAAATTATCACTTTTGGAAGAAAAATAAGTGTGTTTAGAGTCACTTTAATGCCTGAAATTGGTCGAAATAGAAGCTTCTGAATAGGCAAAAAAGTCTGTAAAAATGGCAATTTTGGTCACATAGAGGCTTTAAAAAGTAGTTATTCAACATGAGGCACAATCCAAATGACATTTTGAATCAATTTTTCTACAGTCCAAAAAATCAATTGTCTGATGAAAAACGATGACCCGTGACCTGTCGAAATTTCTCCAGATCGTCAGAAGTGGAAATTTTTTGATATTTAATTTTTTGACTGTAAATGACTATTCCATGTAAATTATCATTTTAGGAACAAAAATAAGTGTGTTTAGAGTAATTTTAATGACTGAAATTGGTCGAAAAAGAAACTTCTGAGTAGGAGAAAATGTCTGTAAAAATGGCAATTTTGGTCACATTGAGGCTTCAAAAAGTAGTTATTCAACATGAGGCACAATCCAAATGATATTTTGAATCAATTTTTCTACAGTCCAAAAAATCAATTTTCCGATGAAAAACGATGACCCGTGACCTGTCGAAATTTCTCCAGATGGTCAGAAATGGAAATTTTTTAATGTTTAATTTTTTTACTGCAAATGACTATTCCATGTAAATTATCACTTTTGGAACAAAAATAAGTGTGTTTAGAGTCACTTTAATGCCTGAAATTGGTCGAAATAGAAGCTTCTGAATAGGAGAAAATGTCTGTAAAAATTGAAATTTAGGTCACATTGAGGCTTTAAAAAGTAGTTATTCAACATGAGGCACAATCCAAATGACATTTTGAATCAATTTTTCTACAGTCCAAAAAATCAATTTTCTGGTGAAAAACGATGACCCGTGACCTGTCGAAATTTCTCCAGATGGTCAGAAATGGAAATTTTTTAATGTTTAATTTTTTGACTGCAAATGACTATTCCATGTAAATTATCACTTTTGGAACAAAATAAGTGTGTTTAGAGTCACTTTAATGCCTGAAATTGGTCGAAATAGAAGCTTCTGAGTAGGAGAAAATGTCTGTAAAAATTGAAATTTAGGTCACATTGAGGCTTTAAAAAGTAGTTATTCAACATGAGGCACAATCCAAATGACATTTTGAATCAATTTTTCTACAGTCCAAAAAATCAATTGTTTGATGAAAAACGATGACCCGTGACCTGTCGAAATTTCTCCAGATCGTCAGAAGTGGAAATTTTTTGATATTTAATTTTTTGACTGTAAATGACTATTCCATGTAAATTATCATTTTAGGAACAAAAATAAGTGTGTTTAGAGTAATTTTAATGACTGAAATTGGTCGAAAAAGAAACTTCTGAGTAGGAGAAAATGTCTGTAAAAATGGCAATTTTGGTCACATTGAGGCTTCAAAAAGTAGTTATTCAACATGAGGCACAATCCAAATGACATTTTGAATCAATTTTTCTACAGTCCAAAAAATCAATTTTCCGATGAAAAACGATGACCCGTGACCTGTCGAAATTTCTCCAGATGGTCAGAAATGGAAATTTTTTAATGTTTAATTTTTTTACTGCAAATGACTATTCCATGTAAATTATCACTTTTGGAACAAAAATAAGTGTGTTTAGAGTCACTTTAATGCCTGAAATTGGTCGAAATAGAAGCTTCTGAATAGGAGAAAATGTCTGTAAAAATTGAAATTTAGGTCACATTGAGGCTTTAAAAAGTAGTTATTCAACATGAGGCACAATCCAAATGACATTTTGAATCAATTTTTCTACAGTCCAAAAAATCAATTTTCTGATGAAAAACGATGACCCGTGACCTGTCGAAATTTCTCCAGATGGTCAGAAATGGAAATTTTTTAATGTTTAATTTTTTGACTGCAAATGACTATTCCATGTAAATTATCACTTTTGGAACAAAATAAGTGTGTTTAGAGTCACTTTAATGCCTGAAATTGGTCGAAATAGAAGCTTCTGAATCAGAGAAAATGTCTGTAAAAATGGCAATTTAGGTCACATTGAGTCTTCAAAAAGTAGTTATTCAACATGAGGCACATTCCAAATAACATTTTGAATCAATTTTTCTACAGTCCAAAAAAAATCCATTTTCTGATGAAAAACGATGACCCGTGACCTGTCGAAATTTCTCCAGATGGTCAGAAATGGAGATTTTTTAATGTTTAACTTTTTTGACTGTAAATTACTATTCCATGTAAATTACCACTTTTGGAACAAAAATAAGTGTGTTTAGAGTCACTTTAATGCCTGAAATTGGTTGAAATAGAAGTTTCTGAATAGGAGAAAAAGTCTGTAATAATGGCAATTTTGGTCACATTGAGGCTTTAAAAAGTAGCTATTCAACATGAGGCACATTCCAAATGACATTTTGAATCAATTTTTCTACAGTCCAAAAAATCAATTTTCTGATGAAAAACGATGACCCGTGACCTGTCGAAATTTCTCCAGATGGTCAGAAATGGAAAATTTGTAATGTTTAATTTTTTGACTGCAAATGATTACTCCATGTAAATTATCACTTTTGGAACAAAAATAAGTGTGTTTAGAGTCACTTTAATGCCTGAAATTGGTCGAAATAGAAGCCTTAATAGGAGAAAATGCCTGTAAAAATGGCAATTTTGGTCACATTGAGGCTTTAAAAAGTAGTTATTCAACATGAGGCACAATCCAAATGACATTTTGAATCAATTTTTCTACAGTCCAAAAAATCAATTTTCTGATGAAAAACGATGACCCGTGACCTGTCGAAATTTCTCCAGATGGTCAGCAATTGAAATTTTTTAATGTTTAATTTTTTGACTGCAAATTACTATTCCATGTAAATTATCACTTTTGGAACAAAAATAAGTGTGTTTAGAGTCACTTTAATGCCTGAAATTGGTTGAAACAAAAGCTTCTGAATAGAGGAAAGAGTCTGTAATAATGGCAATTTTGGTCACATTGAGGCTTTAAAAAGTAGTCATTCAACATGAGGCACATTCCAAATGACATTTAGAATGAATTTTTCTACAGTCCAAAAAATAAATTTTCTGATGAAAAACGATGACCCGTGACATGTCGAAATTTCTCCAGATGGTCAGAAATGGAAATTTTTTCATGTTTAATTTTTTGACTGTAAATGACTATTCCATGTAAATTATCACTTTTGGAACAAAAATAAGTGTGTTTAGATTCACTTTAATGCCTGAAATTGGTCGAAATAGAAGCTTCTGAATAGGAGAAAAAGTCTGTAATAATGGCAATTTTGGTCACATTGAGGCTTTAAAATGTAGTTATTCAACAAGAGGCACAATCTTAATGACATTTTGAATCAATTTTTCTACAGTCCTAAAAATCAATTTTCTGATGAAAAACGATGACCCGTGACCTGTCGAAGTTTCACCAGATGGTCAGAAATGGAAATTTTTTAATATTTAATTTTTTGACTGTAAATGACTATTCCATGTAAATTATCACTTTTGGAACAAAAATAAGTGTGTTTAGAGTCACTTTCATGCCTGAAATTGGTCGAAATAGAAGCTTCTGAATAGGAGAAAATGCATGTAAAACTGGCAATTTTGGTCACATTGAGGCTTTAAAAAAGAGTTATTCAACATGAGGCACAATCCAAATGACATTTTGAATCAATTTTTCTACAGTCCAAAACATCAATTTTCTGATGATAAATGATGACCCGTGACCTGTCGAAATTTCTCCAGATGGTCAGAAATGGAAATTTTTTAATGTTTAATTTTTTGACTGTAAATGACTTTTCCATGTAAATTATCACTTATGGAAGAAAAATAAGTGTGTTTAGAGTCACTTTAATGCCTGAAATTGGTTGAAACAAAAGCTCTGAATAGGAGAAAAAGTCTGCAATAATGCCAACTTTGGTCACATTGAGGCTTTAAAAAGTAGTCATTCAACATGAGGCACATTACAAATGACATTTTGAATCAATTTTTCTACAGTCCAAAAAATCAATTTTCTGATGAAAAACGATGACCCGTGACCTGTCGAAATTTCTCCAGATGGTCAGAAATGGAAATTTTTTAATGTTTAATTTTTTGACTGTAAATGACTATTCCATGTAAATTATCACTTATGGAAGAAAAATAAGTGTGTTTAGAGTCACTTTAATGCCTGAAATTGGTTGAAACAAAAGCTCTGAATAGGAGAAAAAGTCTGTAATAATGCCAATTTTGGTCACATTGAGGCTTTAAAAAGTAGTCATTCAACATGAGGCACATTCCAAATGACATTTTGAATCAATTTTTCTACAGTCCAAAAAATCAATTTTCTGATGAAAAACGATGACCCGTGACCTGTCGAAATTTCTCCAGATGGTCAGAAATGGAAATTTTTTAATGTTTAATTTTTTGACTGTAAATGACTATTCCATGTAAATTATCACTTATGGAAGAAAAATAAGTGTGTTTAGAGTCACTTTAATGCCTGAAATTGGTTGAAAAAAAAACTCTGAATAGGAGAAAAAGTCTGTAATAATGCCAATTTTGGTCACATTGAGGCTTTAAAAAGTAGTCATTCAACATGAGGCACATTCCAAATGACATTTGAATCAATTTTTCTACAGTCCAAAAAATCAATTTTCTGATGAAAAACGATGACCCGTGACCTGTCGAAATTTCTCCAGATGGTCAGCAATTGAAATTTTTTAATGTTTAATTTTTTGACTGCAAATTACTATTCCATGTAAATTATCACTTTTGGAACAAAAATAAGTGTGTTTAGAGTCACTTTAATGCCTGAAATTGGTTGAAACAAAAGCTTCTGAATAGAAGAAAGAGTCTGTAATAATGGCAATTTTGGTCACATTGAGGCTTTAAAAAGTAGTCATTCAACATGAGGCACATTCCAAATGACATTTTGAATCAATTTTTCTACAGTCCAAAAAATAAATTTTCTGATGAAAAACGATGACCCGTGACATGTCGAAATTTCTCCAGATGGTCAGAAATGGAAATTTTTTCATGTTTAATTTTTTGACTGTAAATGACTATTCCATGTAAATTATCACTTTTGGAACAAAAATAAGTGTGTTTAGATTCACTTTAATGCCTGAAATTGGTCGAAATAGAAGCTTCTGAATAGGAGAAAAAGTCTGTAATAATGGCAATTTTGGTCACATTGAGGCTTTAAAATGTAGTTATTCAACAAGAGGCACAATCTTAATGACATTTTGAATCAATTTTTCTACAGTCCTAAAAATCAATTTTCTGATGAAAAACGATGACCCGTAACTTGTCGAAATTTCTCCAGATGGTCAGAAATGGAAATTTTTTAATATTTAATTTTTTGACTGCAAATGACTATTCCATGTAAATTATCACTTTTGGAACAAAATAAGTGTGTTTAGAGTCACTTTAATGCCTGAAATTGGTCGAAATAGAAGCTTCTGAATCAGAGAAAATATCTGTAGAAATGGCAATTTAGGTCACATTGAGTCTTCAAAAAGTAGTTATTCAACATGAGGCACAATCCAAATGACATTTTGAATCAATTTATCTACAGTCCAAAAAATCAATTTTAAGATGAAAAACGATGACCCGTGACCTGTCGAAATTTCTCCAGATGGTCAGAAATGGAAATTTTTTAATGTTTAATTTTTTGACTGCAAATGACTATTCCATGTAAATTATCACTTTTGGAACAAAAATAAGTGTGTTTAGAGTCACTTTCATGCCTGAAATTGGTCGAAATAGAAGCTTCTGAATAGGAGAAAATGCATGTAAAAATGGCAATTTTGGTCACATTGAGGCTTTAAAAAAGAGTTATTCAACATGAGGCACAATCCAAATGACATTTTGAATCAATTTTTCTACAGTCCAAAAAATCAATTTTCTGATGAAAAACGATGACCCGTGACCTGTCGAAATTTCTCCAGATGGTCAGAAATGGAAATTTTTTAATGTTTAATTTTTTGACTGTAAATGACTATTCCATGTAAATTATCACTTATGGAAGAAAAATAAGTGTGTTTAGAGTCACTTTAATGCCTGAAATTGGTTGAAACAAAAGCTCTGAATAGGAGAAAAAGTCTGTAATAATGCCAATTTTGGTCACATTGAGGCTTTAAAAAGTAGTCATTCAACATGAGGCACATTCCAAATGACATTTTGAATCAATTTTTCTACAGTCCAAAAAATCAATTTTCTGATGAAAAACGATGACCCGTGACTTGTCGAAATTTCTCCAGATGGTCAGAAATGGAGTTTTTTTTTAATGTTTCATTTTTTGACTGCAAATGACTATTCCATGTAAATTATCACTTTTGGAACAAAATAATTGTGTTTAGAGTCACTTTAATGCCTGAAATTGGTCGAAATAGAAGCTTCTGAATAGGAGAAAATGTCTGTAATAATGGCAATTTTGGTCACATTGAGGCTTTAAAAAGTAGTTATTCAACATGAGGACCATTCGAAACGACATTTTAAATCAATTTTTCTACAGTCCAAAAAATCAATTTTCTGATGAAAAACGATGACCCGTGACCTGTAGAAATTTCTCCGGATGGTCAGAAATGGAATTTTTTTAATGTTTAAGGTTTTTGACTGCAAATGACTATTCCATGTGAATTATCAATTTTGGAACAAAAATAAGTGTGTTTAGAGTCACTTTAATGCCTGAAATTGGTCGAAATAGAAGCTTCTGAATAGGAGAAAATGTTTGTAATAATGGCAATTTTGGTCACATTGAGGCTTTAAAAAGTAGGTATTCAACATGAGGCAGGCACATTCGAGATGACATTTTGAATCAATTTTTCTACAGTCCAAAAAATCAATTTTCTGATGAAAAACGATGACCCGTGGCCTGTCGAAATTTCTCCAGATGGTCAAAAATGGAAATTATTTAATGTTTAATTTCTTGACTGTAAATGACTATTCCATGTAAATTATCACTTTTGGAACAAAAATAAGTGTGTTTAGAGTCATTTTAATGCCTGAAATTGGTCGAAATAGAAGCTTCTGAATAGGAGAAAATGCCTGTAAAAATGGCAATTTTGGTCACATTGATGCTTTAAAAAGTAGTTATTCAACATGAGGCACAATCCAAATGACATTTTGAATCAATTTTTCTACAGTCCAAAAAATCAATTTTCTGATGAAAAACGATGACCCGTGACCTGTCGAAATTTCTCCAGATGGTCAGAAATGGAAATTTTTTAATGTTTAATTTTTTGACTGCAAATGACTATTCCATGTAAATTATCACTTTTGGAAGAAAAATAAGTGTGTTTAGAGTCACTTTAATGCCTGAAATTGGTCGAAATAGAAGCTTCTGAATAGGCAAAAAAGTCTGTAAAAATGGCAATTTTGGTCACATAGAGGCTTTAAAAAGTAGTTATTCAACATGAGGCACAATCCAAATGACATTTTGAATCAATTTTTCTACAGTCCAAAAAATCAATTGTCTGATGAAAAACGATGACCCGTGACCTGTCGAAATTTCTCCAGATCGTCAGAAGTGGAAATTTTTTGATATTTAATTTTTTGACTGTAAATGACTATTCCATGTAAATTATCATTTTAGGAACAAAAATAAGTGTGTTTAGAGTAATTTTAATGACTGAAATTGGTCGAAAAAGAAACTTCTGAGTAGGAGAAAATGTCTGTAAAAATGGCAATTTTGGTCACATTGAGGCTTCAAAAAGTAGTTATTCAACATGAGGCACAATCCAAATGACATTTTGAATCAATTTTTCTACAGTCCAAAAAATCAATTTTCCGATGAAAAACGATGACCCGTGACCTGTCGAAATTTCTCCAGATGGTCAGAAATGGAAATTTTTTAATGTTTAATTTTTTGACTGCAAATGACTATTCCATGTAAATTATCACTTTTGGAACAAAAATAAGTGTGTTTAGAGTCACTTTAATGCCTGAAATTGGTCGAAATAGAAGCTTCTGAATAGGAGAAAATGTTTGTAATAATGGCAATTTTGGTCACATTGAGGCTTTAAAAAGTAGGTATTCAACATGAGGCAGGCACATTCGAGATGACATTTTGAATCAATTTTTCTACAGTCCAAAAAATCAATTTTCTGATGAAAAACGATGACCCGTGGCCTGTCGAAATTTCTCCAGATGGTCAAAAATGGAAATTATTTAATGTTTAATTTCTTGACTGTAAATGACTATTCCATGTAAATTATCACTTTTGGAACAAAAATAAGTGTGTTTAGAGTCATTTTAATGCCTGAAATTGGTCGAAATAGAAGCTTCTGAATAGGAGAAAATGCCTGTAAAAATGGCAATTTTGGTCACATTGATGCTTTAAAAAGTAGTTATTCAACATGAGGCACAATCCAAATGACATTTTGAATCAATTTTTCTACAGTCCAAAAAATCAATTTTCTGATGAAAAACGATGACCCGTGACCTGTCGAAATTTCTCCAGATGGTCAGAAATGGAAATTTTTTAATGTTTAATTTTTTGACTGCAAATGACTATTCCATGTAAATTATCACTTTTGGAAGAAAAATAAGTGTGTTTAGAGTCACTTTAATGCCTGAAATTGGTCGAAATAGAAGCTTCTGAATAGGCAAAAAAGTCTGTAAAAATGGCAATTTTGGTCACATAGAGGCTTTAAAAAGTAGTTATTCAACATGAGGCACAATCCAAATGACATTTTGAATCAATTTTTCTACAGTCCAAAAAATCAATTGTCTGATGAAAAACGATGACCCGTGACCTGTCGAAATTTCTCCAGATCGTCAGAAGTGGAAATTTTTTGATATTTAATTTTTTGACTGTAAATGACTATTCCATGTAAATTATCATTTTAGGAACAAAAATAAGTGTGTTTAGAGTAATTTTAATGACTGAAATTGGTCGAAAAAGAAACTTCTGAGTAGGAGAAAATGTCTGTAAAAATGGCAATTTTGGTCACATTGAGGCTTCAAAAAGTAGTTATTCAACATGAGGCACAATCCAAATGACATTTTGAATCAATTTTTCTACAGTCCAAAAAATCAATTTTCCGATGAAAAACGATGACCCGTGACCTGTCGAAATTTCTCCAGATGGTCAGAAATGGAAATTTTTTAATGTTTAATTTTTTGACTGCAAATGACTATTCCATGTAAATTATCACTTTTGGAACAAAAATAAGTGTGTTTAGAGTCACTTTAATGCCTGAAATTGGTCGAAATAGAAGCTTCTGAATAGGAGAAAATGTCTGTAAAAATTGAAATTTAGGTCACATTGAGGCTTTAAAAAGTAGTTATTCAACATGAGGCACAATCCAAATGACATTTTGAATCAATTTTTCTACAGTCCAAAAAATCAATTTTCTGATGAAAAACGATGACCCGTGACCTGTCGAAATTTCTCCAGATGGTCAGAAATGGAAATTTTTTAATGTTTAATTTTTTGACTGCAAATGACTATTCCATGTAAATTATCACTTTTGGAACAAAATAAGTGTGTTTAGAGTCACTTTAATGCCTGAAATTGGTCGAAATAGAAGCTTCTGAATCAGAGAAAATGTCTGTAAAAATGGCAATTTAGGTCACATTGAGTCTTCAAAAAGTAGTTATTCAACATGAGGCACATTCCAAATAACATTTTGAATCAATTTTTCTACAGTCCAAAAAAAATCCATTTTCTGATGAAAAACGATGACCCGTGACCTGTCGAAATTTCTCCAGGTGGTCAGAAATGGAGATTTTTTAATGTTTAACTTTTTTGACTGTAAATGACTATTCCATGTAAATTACCACTTTTGGAACAAAAATAAGTGTGTTTAGAGTCACTTTAATGCCTGAAATTGGTTGAAATAGAAGTTTCTGAATAGGAGAAAAAGTCTGTAATAATGGCAATTTTGGTCACATTGAGGCTTTAAAAAGTAGCTATTCAACATGAGGCACATTCCAAATGACATTTTGAATCAATTTTTCTACAGTCCAAAAAATCAATTTTCTGATGAAAAACGATGACCCGTGACCTGTTGAAATTTCTCCAGATGGTCCGAAATGGAAAATTTGTAATGTTTAATTTTTTGACTGCAAATGATTACTCCATGTAAATTATCACTTTTGGAACAAAAATAAGTGTGTTTAGATTCACTTTAATGCCTGAAATTGGTCGAAATAGAAGCTTCTGAATAGGAGAAAAAGTCTGTAATAATGGCAATTTTGGTCACATTGAGGCTTTAAAATGTAGTTATTCAACAAGAGGCACAATCTTAATGACATTTTGAATCAATTTTTCTACAGTCCTAAAAATTAATTTTCTGATGAAAAACGATGACCCGTGACCTGTCGAAGTTTCTCCAGATGGTCAGAAATGGAAATTTTTTAATATTTAATTTTTTGACTGTAAATGACTATTCCATGTAAATTATCACTTTTGGAAAAAAAATAAGTGTGTTTAGAGTCACTTTCATGCCTGAAATTGGTCGAAATAGAAGCTTCTGAATAGGAGAAAATGCATGTAAAAATGGCAATTTTGGTCACATTGAGGCTTTAAAAAAGAGTTATTCAACATGAGGCACAATCCAAATGACATTTTGAATCAATTTTTCTACAGTCCAAAAAATCAATTTTCTGATGAAAAACGATGACCCGTGACCTGTCGAAATTTCTCCAGATGGTCAGAAATGGAAAATTTGTAATGTTTAATTTTTTGACTGCAAATGATTACTCCATGTAAATTATCACTTTTGGAACAAAAATAAGTGTGTTTTGAGTCACTTTAATGCCTGAAATTGGTCGAAATAGAAGCTTCTTAATAGGAGAAAATGCCTGTAAAAATGGCAATTTTGGTCACATTGAGGCTTTAAAAAGTAGTTATTCAACATGAGGCACAATCCAAATGACATTTTGAATCAATTTTTCTACAGTCCAAAAAATCAATTTTCTGATGAAAAACGATGACCCGTGACCTGTAGAAATTTCTCCAGATGGTCAGCAATTGAAATTTTTTAATGTTTAATTTTTTGACTGCAAATTACTATTCCATGTAAATTATCACTTTTGGAACAAAAATAAGTGTGTTTAGAGTCACTTTAATGCCTGAAATTGGTTGAAACAAAAGCTTCTGAATAGAAGAAAGAGTCTGTAATAATGGCAATTTTGGTCACATTGAGGCTTTAAAAAGTAGTCATTCAAGATGAGGCACATTCCAAATGACATTTTGAATCAATTTTTCTACAGTCCAAAAAATAAATTTTCTGATGAAAAACGATGACCCGTGACATGTCGAAATTTCTCCAGATGGTCAGAAATGGAAATTTTTTAATGTTTAATTTTTTGACTGCAAATGACTATTCCATGTAAATTATCACTTTTGGAACAAAATAAGTGTGTTTAGAGTCACTTTAATGCCTGAAATTGGTCGAAATAGAAGCTTCTGAATCAGAGAAAATGTCTGTAAAAATGGCAATTTAGGTCACATTGAGTCTTCAAAAAGTAGTTATTCAACATGAGGCACATTCCAAATAACATTTTGAATCAATTTTTCTACAGTCCAAAAAAATCCATTTTCTGATGAAAAACGATGACCCGTGACCTGTCAAAATTTCTCCAGATGGTCAGAAATGGAAATTTTTTAATGTTTAATTTTTCGACTGTAAATGACTTTTCCATGTAAATTATCACTTATGGAAGAAAAATAAGTGTGTTTAGAGTCACTTTAATGCCTGAAATTGGTTGAAACAAAAGCTCTGAATAGGAGAAAAAGTCTGCAATAATGCCAACTTTGGTCACATTGAGGCTTTAAAAAGTAGTCATTCAACATGAGGCACATTCCAAATGACATTTTGAATCAATTTTTCTACAGTCCAAAAAATCAATTTTATTATGAAAAACGATGACCCGTGACCTGTCGAAATTTCTCCAGATGGTCAGAAATGGAAATTTTTTAATGTTTAATTTTTTGACTGTAAATGACTATTCCATGTAAATTATCACTTATGGAAGAAAAATAAGTGTGTTTAGAGTCACTTTAATGCCTGAAATTGGTTGAAACAAAAGCTCTGAATAGGAGAAAAAGTCTGTAATAATGCCAATTTTGGTCACATTGAGGCTTTAAAAAGTAGTCATGAGGCACATTCCAAATGACATTTTGAAACAATTTTTCTACAGTCCAAAAAATCAATTTTCTGATGAAAAACGATGACCCGTGACTTGTTGAAATTTCTCCAGATGGTCAGAAATGGAGTTTTTTTTAATGTTTCATTTTTTGACTGCAAATGACTATTCCATGTAAATTATCACTTTTGGAACAAAATAAGTGTGTTTAGAGTCACTTTAATGCCTGAAATTGGTCGAAATAGAAGCTTCTGAATAGGAGAAAATGTCTGTAATAATGGCAATTTTGGTCACATTGAGGCTTTAAAAAGTAGTTATTCAACATGAGGACCATTCGAAACAACATTTTAAATCAATTTTTCTACAGTCCAAAAAATCAATTTTCTGATGAAAAACGATGACCCGTGACCTGTCGAAATTTCTCCAGATGGTCAGAAATGGAAATTTTTTAATGTTTAATTTTTTGACTGCAAATGACTATTCCATGTAAATTATCACTTTTGGAACAAAATAAGTGTGTTTAGAGTCACTTTAATGCCTGAAATTGGTCGAAATAGAAGCTTCTGAATCAGAGAAAATGTCTGTAAAAATGGCAATTTAGGTCACATTGAGTCTTCAAAAAGTAGTTATTCAACATGAGGCACATTCCAAATAACATTTTGAATCAATTTTTCTACAGTCCAAAAAAATCCATTTTCTGATGAAAAACGATGACCCGTGACCTGTCGAAATTTCTCCAGATGGTCAGAAATGGAGATTTTTTAATGTTTAACTTTTTTGACTGTAAATGACTATTCCATGTAAATTACCACTTTTGGAACAAAAATAAGTTTGTTTAGAGTCACTTTAATGCCTGAAATTGGTTGAAATAGAAGTTTCTGAATAGGAGAAAAAGTCTGTAATAATGGCAATTTTGGTCACATTGAGGCTTTAAAAAGTAGCTATTCAACATGAGGCACATTCCAAATGACATTTTGAATCAATTTTTCTACAGTCCAAAAAATCAATTTTCTGATGAAAAACGATGACCCGTGACCTGTCGAAATTTCTCCAGATGGTCAGAAATGGAAAATTTGTAATGTTTAATTTTGTGACTGCAAATGATTACTCCATGTAAATTATCACTTTTGGAACAAAAATAAGTGTGTTTAGAGTCACTTTAATGCCTGAAATTGGTCGAAATAGAAGCTTCTTAATAGGAGAAAATGCCTGTAAAAATGGCAATTTTGGTCACATTGAGGCTTTAAAAAGTAGTTATTCAACATGAGGCACAATCCAAATGACATTTTGAATCAATTTTTCTACAGTCCAAAAAATCAATTTTCTGATGAAAAACGATGACCCGTGACATGTCGAAATTTCTCCAGATGGTCAGCAATTGAAATTTTTTAATGTTTAATTTTTTGACTGCAAATTACTATTCCATGTAAATTATCACTTTTGGAACAAAAATAAGTGTGTTTAGAGTCACTTTAATGCCTGAAATTGGTTGAAACAAAAGCTTCTGAATAGAAGAAAGAGTCTGTAATAATGGCAATTTTGGTCACATTGAGGCTTTAAAAAGTAGTCATTCAACATGAGGCACATTCCAAATGACATTTTGAATCAATTTTTCTACAGTCCAAAAAATAAATTTTCTGATGAAAAACGATGACATGTCGAAATTTCTCCAGATGGTCAGAAATGGAATTTTTTTCATGTTTAATTTTTTGACTGTAAATGACTATTCCATGTAAATTATCACTTTTGGAACAAAAATAAGTGTGTTTAGATTCACTTTAATGCCTGAAATTGGTCGAAATAGAAGCTTCTGAATAGGAGAAAAAGTCTGTAATAATGGCAATTTTGGTCACATTGAGGCTTTAAAATGTAGTTATTCAACAAGAGGCACAATCTTAATGACATTTTGAATCAATTTTTCTACAGTCCTAAAAATCAATTTTCTGATGAAAAACGATGACCCGTGACCTGTCGAAGTTTCTCCAGATGGTCAGAAATGGAAATTTTTTAATATTTAATTTTTTGACTGTAAATGACTATTCCATGTAAATTATCACTTTTGGAACAAAAATAAGTGTGTTTAGAGTCACTTTCATGCCTGAAATTGGTCGAAATAGAAGCTTCTGAATAGGAGAAAATGCATGTAAAAATGGCAATTTTGGTCACATTGAGGCTTTAAAAAAGAGTTATTCAACATGAGGCACAATCCAAATGACATTTTGAATCAATTTTTCTACAGTCCAAAACATCAATTTTCTGATGATAAATGATGACCCGTGACCTGTCGAAATTTCTCCAGATGGTCAGAAATGGAAATTTTTTAATGTTTAATTTTTTGACTGTAAATGACTTTTCCATGTAAATTATCACTTATGGAAGAAAAATAAGTGTGTTTAGAGTCACTTTAATGCCTGAAATTGGTTGAAACAAAAGCTCTGAATAGGAGAAAAAGTCTGCAATAATGCCAACTTTGGTCACATTGAGGCTTTAAAAAGTAGTTATTCAACATGAGGCACATTCCAAATAACATTTTGAATCAATTTTTCTACAGTCCAAAAAAATCCATTTTCTGATGAAAAACGATGACCCGTGACCTGTCAAAATTTCTCCAGATGGTCAGAAATGGAAATTTTTTAATGTTTAATTTTTTGACTGTAAATGACTTTTCCATGTAAATTATCACTTATGGAAGAAAAATAAGTGTGTTTAGAGTCACTTTAATGCCTGAAATTGGTTGAAACAAAAGCTCTGAATAGGAGAAAAAGTCTGCAATAATGCCAACTTTGGTCACATTGAGGCTTTAAAAAGTAGTCATTCAACATGAGGCACATTCCAAATGACATTTTGAATCAATTTTTCTACAGTCCAAAAAATCAATTTTATTATGAAAAACGATGACCCGTGACCTGTCGAAATTTCTCCAGATGGTCAGAAATGGAAATTTTTTAATGTTTAATTTTTTGACTGTAAATGACTATTCCATGTAAATTATCACTTATGGAAGAAAAATAAGTGTGTTTAGAGTCACTTTAATGCCTGAAATTGGTTGAAACAAAAGCTCTGAATAGGAGAAAAAGTCTGTAATAATGCCAATTTTGGTCACATTGAGGCTTTAAAAAGTAGTCATTCAACATGAGGCACATTCCAAATGACATTTTGAAACAATTTTTCTACAGTCCAAAAAATCAATTTTCTGATGAAAAACGATGACCCGTGACTTGTTGAAATTTCTCCAGATGGTCAGAAATGGAGTTTTTTTTAATGTTTCATTTTTTGACTGCAAATGACTATTCCATGTAAATTATCACTTTTGGAACAAAATAAGTGTGTTTAGAGTCACTTTAATGCCTGAAATTGGTCGAAATAGAAGCTTCTGAATAGGAGAAAATGTCTGTAATAATGGCAATTTTGGTCACATTGAGGCTTTAAAAAGTAGTTATTCAACATGAGGACCATTCGAAACGACATTTTAAATCAATTTTTCTACAGTCCAAAAAATCAATTTTCTGATGAAAAACGATGACCCGTGACCTGTCGAAATTTCTCCAGATGGTCAGAAATGGAAATTTTTTAATGTTTAATTTTTTGACTGCAAATGACTATTCCATGTAAATTATCACTTTTGGAACAAAATAAGTGTGTTTAGAGTCACTTTAATGCCTGAAATTGGTCGAAATAGAAGCTTCTGAATCAGAGAAAATGTCTGTAAAAATGGCAATTTAGGTCACATTGAGTCTTCAAAAAGTAGTTATTCAACATGAGGCACATTCCAAATAACATTTTGAATCAATTTTTCTACAGTCCAAAAAAATCCATTTTCTGATGAAAAACGATGACCCGTGACCTGTCGAAATTTCTCCAGATGGTCAGAAATGGAGATTTTTTAATGTTTAACTTTTTTGACTGTAAATGACTATTCCATGTAAATTACCACTTTTGGAACAAAAATAAGTTTGTTTAGAGTCACTTTAATGCCTGAAATTGGTTGAAATAGAAGTTTCTGAATAGGAGAAAAAGTCTGTAATAATGGCAATTTTGGTCACATTGAGGCTTTAAAAAGTAGCTATTCAACATGAGGCACATTCCAAATGACATTTTGAATCAATTTTTCTACAGTCCAAAAAATCAATTTTCTGATGAAAAACGATGACCCGTGACCTGTCGAAATTTCTCCAGATGGTCAGAAATGGAAAATTTGTAATGTTTAATTTTGTGACTGCAAATGATTACTCCATGTAAATTATCACTTTTGGAACAAAAATAAGTGTGTTTAGAGTCACTTTAATGCCTGAAATTGGTCGAAATAGAAGCTTCTTAATAGGAGAAAATGCCTGTAAAAATGGCAATTTTGGTCACATTGAGGCTTTAAAAAGTAGTTATTCAACATGAGGCACAATCCAAATGACATTTTGAATCAATTTTTCTACAGTCCAAAAAATCAATTTTCTGATGAAAAACGATGACCCGTGACATGTCGAAATTTCTCCAGATGGTCAGCAATTGAAATTTTTTAATGTTTAATTTTTTGACTGCAAATTACTATTCCATGTAAATTATCACTTTTGGAACAAAAATAAGTGTGTTTAGAGTCACTTTAATGCCTGAAATTGGTTGAAACAAAAGCTTCTGAATAGAAGAAAGAGTCTGTAATAATGGCAATTTTGGTCACATTGAGGCTTTAAAAAGTAGTCATTCAACATGAGGCACATTCCAAATGACATTTTGAATCAATTTTTCTACAGTCCAAAAAATAAATTTTCTGATGAAAAACGATGACCCGTGACATGTCGAAATTTCTCCAGATGCTCAGAAATGGAAATTTTTTAATGTTTAATTTTTTGACTGCAAATGACTATTCCATGTAAATTATCACTTTTGGAAGAAAAATAAGTGTGTTTAGAGTCACTTTAATGCCTGAAATTGGTCGAAATAGAAGCTTCTGAATAGGCAAAAACGTCTGTAAAAATGGCAATTTTGGTCACATAGAGGCTTTAAAAAGTAGTTATTCAACATGAGGCACAATCCAAATGACATTTTGAATCAATTTTTCTACAGTTCAAAAAATCAATTGTCTGATGAAAAACAATGACCCGTGACCTGTCGAAATTTCTCCAGATCGTCAGAAGTGGACATTTTTTGATATTTAATTTTTTGACTGTAAATGACTATTCCATGTAAATTATCATTTTAGGAACAAAAATAAGTGTGTTTAGAGTAATTTTAATGACTGAAATTGGTCGAAAAAGAAACTTCTGAGTAGGAGAAAATGTCTGTAAAAATTGAAATTTAGGTCACATTGAGGCTTTAAAAAGTAGTTATTCAACATGAGGCACAATCCAAATGACATTTTGAATCAATTTTTCTACAGTCCAAAAAATCAATTTTCTGATGAAAAACGATGACCCGTGACCTGTCGAAATTTCTCCAGATGGTCAGAAATGGAAATTTTTTAATGTTTAATTTTTTGACTGCAAATGACTATTCCATGTAAATTATCACTTTTGGAACAAAATAAGTGTGTTTAGAGTCACTTTAATGCCTGAAATTGGTCGAAATAGAAGCTTCTGAATCAGAGAAAATGTCTGTAAAAATGGCAATTTAGGTCACATTGAGTCTTCAAAAAGTAGTTATTCAACATGAGGCACATTCCAAATAACATTTTGAATCAATTTTTCTACAGTCCAAAAAAATCCATTTTCTGATGAAAAACGATGACCCGTGACCTGTCAAAATTTCTCCAGATGGTCAGAAATGGAGATTTTTTAATGTTTAACTTTTTTGACTGTAAATGACTATTCCATGTAAATTACCACTTTTGGAACAAAAATAAGTGTGTTTAGAGTCACTTTAATGCCTGAAATTGGTTGAAATAGAAGTTTCTGAATAGGAGAAAAAGTCTGTAATAATGGCAATTTTGGTCACATTGAGGCTTTAAAAAGTAGCTATTCAACATGAGGCACATTCCAAATGACATTTTGAATCAATTTTTCTACAGTCCAAAAAATCAATTTTCTGATGAAAAACGATGACCCGTGACCTGTCGAAATTTCTCCAGATGGTCAGAAATGGATAATTTGTAATGTTTAATTTTTTGACTGCAAATGATTACTCCATGTAAATTATCACTTTTGGAACAAAAATAAGTGTGTTTAGAGTCACTTTAATGCCTGAAATTGGTCGAAATAGAAGCTTCTTAATAGGAGAAAATGCCTGTAAAAATGGCAATTTTGGTCACATTGAGGCTTTAAAAAGTAGTTATTCAACATGAGGCACAATCCAAATGACATTTTGAATCAATTTTTCTACAGTCCAAAAAATCAATTTTCTGATGAAAAACGATGACCCGTGACCTGTCGAAATTTCTCCAGATGGTCAGCAATTGAAATTTTTTAATGTTTAATTTTTTGACTGCAAATTACTATTCCATGTAAATTATCACTTTTGGAACAAAAATAAGTGTGTTTAGAGTCACTTTAATGCCTGAAATCGGTTGAAACAAAAGCTTCTGAATAGAAGAAAGAGTCTGTAATAATGGCAATTTTGGTCACATTGAGGCTTTAAAAAGTAGTCATTCAACATGAGGCACATTCCAAATGACATTTTGAATCAATTTTTCTACAGTCCAAAAAATAAATTTTCTGATGAAAAACGATGACCCGTGACATGTCGAAATTTCTCCAGATGGTCAGAAATGGAAATTTTTTCATGTTTAATTTTTTGACTGTAAATGACTATTCCATGTAAATTATCACTTTTGGAACAAAAATAAGTGTGTTTAGATTCACTTTAATGCCTGAAATTGGTCGAAATAGAAGCTTCTGAATAGGAGAAAAAGTCTGTAATAATGGCAATTTTGGTCACATTGAGGCTTTAAAATGTAGTTATTCAACAAGAGGCACAATCTTAATGACATTTTGAATCAATTTTTCTACAGTCCTAAAAATCAATTTTCTGATGAAAAACGATGACCCGTGACCTGTCGAAGTTTCTCCAGATGGTCAGAAATGGAAATTTTTTAATGTTTAATTTTTTGACTGTAAATGACTTTTCCATGTAAATTATCACTTATGGAAGAAAAATAAGTGTGTTTAGAGTCACTTTAATGCCTGAAATTGGTTGAAACAAAAGCTCTGAATAGGAGAAAAAGTCTGTAATAATGCCAATTTTGGTCACATTGAGGCTTTAAAAAGTAGTCATTCAACATGAGGCACATTCCAAATGACATTTTGAAACAATTTTTCTACAGTCCAAAAAATCAATTTTCTGATGAAAAACGATGACCCGTGACTTGTTGAAATTTCTCCAGATGGTCAGAAATGGAGTTTTTTTTTAATTTTTCATTTTTTGACTGCAAATGACTATTCCATGTAAATTATCACTTTTGGAACAAAATAAGTGTGTTTAGAGTCACTTTAATGCCTGAAATTGGTCGAAATAGAAGCTTCTGAATAGGAGAAAATGTCTGTAATAATGGCAATTTTGGTCACATTGAGGCTTTAAAAAGTAGTTATTCAACATGAGGACCATTCGAAACGACATTTTAAATCAATTTTTCTACAGTCCAAAAAATCAATTTTCTGATGAAAAACGATGACACGTGACCTGTCGAAATTTCTCCAGATGGTCAGAAATGGAAATTTTTTAATGTTTAATTTTTTGACTGCAAATGACTATTCCATGTGAATTATCAATTTTGGAACAAAAATAAGTGTGTTTAGAGTCACTTTAATGCCTGAAATTGGTCGAAATAGAAGCTTCTGAATAGGAGAAAATGCCTGTAAAAATTGAAATTTAGGTCACATTGAGGCTTTAAAAAGTAGTTATTCAACATGAGGCACAATCCAAATGACATTTTGAATCAATTTTTCTACAGTCCAAAAAATCAATTTTCTGATGAAAAACGATGACCCGTGACCTGTCAAAATTTCTCCAGATGGTCAGAAATGGAGATTTTTTAATGTTTAATTTTTTGACTGCAAATGATTACTCCATGTAAATTATCACTTTTGGAACAAAAATAAGTGTGTTTAGAGTCACTTTAATGCCTGAAATTGGTCGAAATAGAAGCTTCTTAATAGGAGAAAATGCCTGTAAAAATGGCAATTTTGGTCACATTGAGGCTTTAAAAAGTAGTTATTCAACATGAGGCACAATCCAAATGACATTTTGAATCAATTTTTCTACAGTCCAAAAAATCAATTTTCTGATGAAAAACGATGACCCGTGACCTGTCGAAATTTCTCCAGATGGTCAGCAATTGAAATTTTTTAATGTTTAATTTTTTGACTGCAAATTACTATTCCATGTAAATTATCACTTTTGGAACAAAAATAAGTGTGTTTAGAGTCACTTTAATGCCTGAAATTGGTTGAAACAAAAGCTTCTGAATAGAAGAAAGAGTCTGTAATAATGGCAATTTTGGTCACATTGAGGCTTTAAAAAGTAGTCATTCAACATGAGGCACATTCCAAATGACATTTTGAATCAATTTTTCTACAGTCCAAAAAATAAATTTTCTGATGAAAAACGATGACCCGTGACCTGTCGAAATTTCTCCAGATGGTCAGAAATGGAGATTTTTTAATGTTTAACTTTTTTGACTGTAAATGACTATTCCATGTAAATTACCACTTTTGGAACAAAAATAAGTTTGTTTAGAGTCACTTTAATGCCTGAAATTGGTTGAAATAGAAGTTTCTGAATAGGAGAAAAAGTCTGTAATAATGGCAATTTTGGTCACATTGAGGCTTTAAAAAGTAGCTATTCAACATGAGGCACATTCCAAATGACATTTTGAATCAATTTTTCTACAGTCCAAAAAATCAATTTTCTGATGAAAAACGATGACCCGTGACCTGTCGAAATTTCTCCAGATGGTCAGAAATGGAAAATTTGTAATGTTTAATTTTGTGACTGCAAATGATTACTCCATGTAAATTATCACTTTTGGAACAAAAATAAGTGTGTTTAGAGTCACTTTAATGCCTGAAATTGGTCGAAATAGAAGCTTCTTAATAGGAGAAAATGCCTGTAAAAATGGCAATTTTGGTCACATTGAGGCTTTAAAAAGTAGTTATTCAACATGAGGCACAATCCAAATGACATTTTGAATCAATTTTTCTACAGTCCAAAAAATCAATTTTCTGATGAAAAACGATGACCCGTGACATGTCGAAATTTCTCCAGATGGTCAGCAATTGAAATTTTTTAATGTTTAATTTTTTGACTGCAAATTACTATTCCATGTAAATTATCACTTTTGGAACAAAAATAAGTGTGTTTAGAGTCACTTTAATGCCTGAAATTGGTTGAAACAAAAGCTTCTGAATAGAAGAAAGAGTCTGTAATAATGGCAATTTTGGTCACATTGAGGCTTTAAAAAAGAGTTATTCAACATGAGGCACAATCCAAATGACATTTTGAATCAATTTTTCTACAGTCCAAAAAATCAATTTTCTGATGAAAAACGATGACCCGTGACCTGTCGAAATTTCTCCAGATGGTCAGAAATGGAAAATTTGTAATGTTTAATTTTTTGACTGCAAATGATTACTCCATGTAAATTATCACTTTTGGAACAAAAATAAGTGTGTTTAGAGTCACTTTAATGCCTGAAATTGGTCGAAATAGAAGCTTCTTAATAGGAGAAAATGCCTGTAAAAATGGCAATTTTGGTCACATTGAGGCTTTAAAAAGTAGTTATTCAACATGAGGCACAATCCAAATGACATTTTGAATCAATTTTTCTACAGTCCAAAAAATCAATTTTCTGATGAAAAACGATGACCCGTGACCTGTCGAAATTTCTCCAGATGGTCAGCAATTGAAATTTTTTAATGTTTAATTTTTTGACTGCAAATTACTATTCCATGTAAATTATCACTTTTGGAACAAAAATAAGTGTGTTTAGAGTCACTTTAATGCCTGAAATCGGTTGAAACAAAAGCTTCTGAATAGAAGAAAGAGTCTGTAATAATGGCAATTTTGGTCACATTGAGGCTTTAAAAAGTAGTCATTCAACATGAGGCACATTCCAAATGACATTTTGAATCAATTTTTCTACAGTCCAAAAAATAAATTTTCTGATGAAAAACGATGACCCGTGACATGTCGAAATTTCTCCAGATGGTCAGAAATGGAAATTTTTTCATGTTTAATTTTTTGACTGTAAATGACTATTCCATGTAAATTATCACTTTTGGAACAAAAATAAGTGTGTTTAGATTCACTTTAATGCCTGAAATTGGTCGAAATAGAAGCTTCTGAATAGGAGAAAAAGTCTGTAATAATGGCAATTTTGGTCACATTGAGGCTTTAAAATGTAGTTATTCAACAAGAGGCACAATCTTAATGACATTTTGAATCAATTTTTCTACAGTCCTAAAAATCAATTTTCTGATGAAAAACGATGACCCGTGACCTGTCGAAGTTTCTCCAGATGGTCAGAAATGGAAATTTTTTAATGTTTAATTTTTTGACTGTAAATGACTTTTCCATGTAAATTATCACTTATGGAAGAAAAATAAGTGTGTTTAGAGTCACTTTAATGCCTGAAATTGGTTGAAACAAAAGCTCTGAATAGGAGAAAAAGTCTGTAATAATGCCAATTTTGGTCACATTGAGGCTTTAAAAAGTAGTCATTCAACATGAGGCACATTCCAAATGACATTTTGAAACAATTTTTCTACAGTCCAAAAAATCAATTTTCTGATGAAAAACGATGACCCGTGACTTGTTGAAATTTCTCCAGATGGTCAGAAATGGAGTTTTTTTTTAATTTTTCATTTTTTGACTGCAAATGACTATTCCATGTAAATTATCACTTTTGGAACAAAATAAGTGTGTTTAGAGTCACTTTAATGCCTGAAATTGGTCGAAATAGAAGCTTCTGAATAGGAGAAAATGTCTGTAATAATGGCAATTTTGGTCACATTGAGGCTTTAAAAAGTAGTTATTCAACATGAGGACCATTCGAAACGACATTTTAAATCAATTTTTCTACAGTCCAAAAAATCAATTTTCTGATGAAAAACGATGACACGTGACCTGTCGAAATTTCTCCAGATGGTCAGAAATGGAAATTTTTTAATGTTTAATTTTTTGACTGCAAATGACTATTCCATGTGAATTATCAATTTTGGAACAAAAATAAGTGTGTTTAGAGTCACTTTAATGCCTGAAATTGGTCGAAATAGAAGCTTCTGAATAGGAGAAAATGCCTGTAAAAATTGAAATTTAGGTCACATTGAGGCTTTAAAAAGTAGTTATTCAACATGAGGCACAATCCAAATGACATTTTGAATCAATTTTTCTACAGTCCAAAAAATCAATTTTCTGATGAAAAACGATGACCCGTGACCTGTCAAAATTTCTCCAGATGGTCAGAAATGGAGATTTTTTAATGTTTAATTTTTTGACTGCAAATGATTACTCCATGTAAATTATCACTTTTGGAACAAAAATAAGTGTGTTTAGAGTCACTTTAATGCCTGAAATTGGTCGAAATAGAAGCTTCTTAATAGGAGAAAATGCCTGTAAAAATGGCAATTTTGGTCACATTGAGGCTTTAAAAAGTAGTTATTCAACATGAGGCACAATCCAAATGACATTTTGAATCAATTTTTCTACAGTCCAAAAAATCAATTTTCTGATGAAAAACGATGACCCGTGACCTGTCGAAATTTCTCCAGATGGTCAGCAATTGAAATTTTTTAATGTTTAATTTTTTGACTGCAAATTACTATTCCATGTAAATTATCACTTTTGGAACAAAAATAAGTGTGTTTAGAGTCACTTTAATGCCTGAAATTGGTTGAAACAAAAGCTTCTGAATAGAAGAAAGAGTCTGTAATAATGGCAATTTTGGTCACATTGAGGCTTTAAAAAGTAGTCATTCAACATGAGGCACATTCCAAATGACATTTTGAATCAATTTTTCTACAGTCCAAAAAATAAATTTTCTGATGAAAAACGATGACCCGTGACCTGTCGAAATTTCTCCAGATGGTCAGAAATGGAGATTTTTTAATGTTTAACTTTTTTGACTGTAAATGACTATTCCATGTAAATTACCACTTTTGGAACAAAAATAAGTTTGTTTAGAGTCACTTTAATGCCTGAAATTGGTTGAAATAGAAGTTTCTGAATAGGAGAAAAAGTCTGTAATAATGGCAATTTTGGTCACATTGAGGCTTTAAAAAGTAGCTATTCAACATGAGGCACATTCCAAATGACATTTTGAATCAATTTTTCTACAGTCCAAAAAATCAATTTTCTGATGAAAAACGATGACCCGTGACCTGTCGAAATTTCTCCAGATGGTCAGAAATGGAAAATTTGTAATGTTTAATTTTGTGACTGCAAATGATTACTCCATGTAAATTATCACTTTTGGAACAAAAATAAGTGTGTTTAGAGTCACTTTAATGCCTGAAATTGGTCGAAATAGAAGCTTCTTAATAGGAGAAAATGCCTGTAAAAATGGCAATTTTGGTCACATTGAGGCTTTAAAAAGTAGTTATTCAACATGAGGCACAATCCAAATGACATTTTGAATCAATTTTTCTACAGTCCAAAAAATCAATTTTCTGATGAAAAACGATGACCCGTGACATGTCGAAATTTCTCCAGATGGTCAGCAATTGAAATTTTTTAATGTTTAATTTTTTGACTGCAAATTACTATTCCATGTAAATTATCACTTTTGGAACAAAAATAAGTGTGTTTAGAGTCACTTTAATGCCTGAAATTGGTTGAAACAAAAGCTTCTGAATAGAAGAAAGAGTCTGTAATAATGGCAATTTTGGTCACATTGAGGCTTTAAAATGTAGTCATTCAACATGAGGCACATTCCAAATGACATTTTGAATCAATTTTTCTACAGTCCAAAAAATAAATTTTCTGATGAAAAACGATGACCCGTGACATGTCGAAATTTCTCCAGATGGTCAGAAATGGAATTTTTTTCATGTTTAATTTTTTGACTGTAAATGACTATTCCATGTAAATTATCACTTTTGGAACAAAAATAAGTGTGTTTAGATTCACTTTAATGCCTGAAATTGGTCGAAATAGAAGCTTCTGAATAGGAGAAAAAGTCTGTAATAATGGCAATTTTGGTCACATTGAGGTTTAAAATGTAGTTATTCAACAAGAGGCACAATCTTAATGACATTTTGAATCAATTTTTCTACAGTCCTAAAAATCAATTTTCTGATGAAAAACGATGACCCGTGACCTGTCGAAGTTTCTCCAGATGGTCAGAAATGGAAATTTTTTAATATTTAATTTTTTGACTGTAAATGACTATTCCATGTAAATTATCACTTTTGGAACAAAAATAAGTGTGTTTAGAGTCACTTTCATGCCTGAAATTGGTCGAAATAGAAGCTTCTGAATAGGAGAAAATGCATGTAAAAATGGCAATTTTGGTCACATTGAGGCTTTAAAAAAGAGTTATTCAACATGAGGCACAATCCAAATGACATTTTGAATCAATTTTTCTACAGTCCAAAACATCAATTTTCTGATGATAAATGATGACCCGTGACCTGTCGAAATTTCTCCAGATGGTCAGAAATGGAAATTTTTTAATGTTTAATTTTTTGACTGTAAATGACTTTTCCATGTAAATTATCACTTATGGAAGAAAAATAAGTGTGTTTAGAGTCACTTTAATGCCTGAAATTGGTTGAAACAAAAGCTCTGAATAGGAGAAAAAGTCTGCAATAATGCCAACTTTGGTCACATTGAGGCTTTAAAAAGTAGTTATTCAACATGAGGCACATTCCAAATAACATTTTGAATCAATTTTTCTACAGTCCAAAAAAATCCATTTTCTGATGAAAAACGATGACCCGTGACCTGTCAAAATTTCTCCAGATGGTCAGAAATGGAAATTTTTTAATGTTTAACTTTTTTGACTGTAAATGACTTTTCCATGTAAATTATCACTTATGGAAGAAAAATAAGTGTGTTTAGAGTCACTTTAATGCCTGAAATTGGTTGAAACAAAAGCTCTGAATAGGAGAAAAAGTCTGCAATAATGCCAACTTTGGTCACATTGAGGCTTTAAAAAGTAGTTATTCAACATGAGGCACATTCCAAATAACATTTTGAATCAATTTTTCTACAGTCCAAAAAAATCCATTTTCTGATGAAAAACGATGACCCGTGACCTGTCAAAATTTCTCCAGATGGTCAGAAATGGAAATTTTTTAATGTTTAATTTTTTGACTGTAAATGACTTTTCCATGTAAATTATCACTTATGGAAGAAAAATAAGTGTGTTTAGAGTCACTTTAATGCCTGAAATTGGTTGAAACAAAAGCTCTGAATAGGAGAAAAAGTCTGCAATAATGCCAACTTTGGTCACATTGAGGCTTTAAAAAGTAGTCATTCAACATGAGGCACATTCCAAATGACATTTTGAATCAATTTTTCTACAGTCCAAAAAATCAATTTTATTATGAAAAACGATGACCCGTGACCTGTCGAAATTTCTCCAGATGGTCAGAAATGGAAATTTTTTAATGTTTAATTTTTTGACTGTAAATGACTATTCCATGTAAATTATCACTTATGGAAGAAAAATAAGTGTGTTTAGAGTCACTTTAATGCCTGAAATTGGTTGAAACAAAAGCTCTGAATAGGAGAAAAAGTCTGTAATAATGCCAATTTTGGTCACATTGAGGCTTTAAAAAGTAGTCATTCAACATGAGGCACATTCCAAATGACATTTTGAAACAATTTTTCTACAGTCCAAAAAATCAATTTTCTGATGAAAAACGATGACCCGTGACTTGTTGAAATTTCTCCAGATGGTCAGAAATGGAGTTTTTTTTAATGTTTCATTTTTTGACTGCAAATGACTATTCCATGTAAATTATCACTTTTGGAACAAAATAAGTGTGTTTAGAGTCACTTTAATGCCTGAAATTGGTCGAAATAGAAGCTTCTGAATAGGAGAAAATGTCTGTAATAATGGCAATTTTGGTCACATTGAGGCTTTAAAAAGTAGTTATTCAACATGAGGACCATTCGAAACGACATTTTAAATCAATTTTTCTACAGTCCAAAAAATCAATTTTCTGATGAAAAACGATGACCCGTGACCTGTCGAAATTTCTCCAGATGGTCAGAAATGGAAATTTTTTAATGTTTAATTTTTTGACTGCAAATGACTATTCCATGTAAATTATCACTTTTGGAACAAAATAAGTGTGTTTAGAGTCACTTTAATGCCTGAAATTGGTCGAAATAGAAGCTTCTGAATCAGAGAAAATGTCTGTAAAAATGGCAATTTAGGTCACATTGAGTCTTCAAAAAGTAGTTATTCAACATGAGGCACATTCCAAATAACATTTTGAATCAATTTTTCTACAGTCCAAAAAAATCCATTTTCTGATGAAAAACGATGACCCGTGACCTGTCGAAATTTCTCCAGATGGTCAGAAATGGAGATTTTTTAATGTTTAACTTTTTTGACTGTAAATGACTATTCCATGTAAATTTCCACTTTTGGAACAAAAATAAGTTTGTTTAGAGTCACTTTAATGCCTGAAATTGGTTGAAATAGAAGTTTCTGAATAGGAGAAAAAGTCTGTAATAATGGCAATTTTGGTCACATTGAGGCTTTAAAAAGTAGCTATTCAACATGAGGCACATTCCAAATGACATTTTGAATCAATTTTTCTACAGTCCAAAAAATCAATTTTCTGATGAAAAACGATGACCCGTGACCTGTCGAAATTTCTCCAGATGGTCAGAAATGGAAAATTTGTAATGTTTAATTTTGTGACTGCAAATGATTACTCCATGTAAATTATCACTTTTGGAACAAAAATAAGTGTGTTTAGAGTCACTTTAATGCCTGAAATTGGTCGAAATAGAAGCTTCTTAATAGGAGAAAATGCCTGTAAAAATGGCAATTTTGGTCACATTGAGGCTTTAAAAAGTAGTTATTCAACATGAGGCACAATCCAAATGACATTTTGAATCAATTTTTCTACAGTCCAAAAAATCAATTTTCTGATGAAAAACGATGACCCGTGACATGTCGAAATTTCTCCAGATGGTCAGCAATTGAAATTTTTTAATGTTTAATTTTTTGACTGCAAATTACTATTCCATGTAAATTATCACTTTTGGAACAAAAATAAGTGTGTTTAGAGTCCCTTTAATGCCTGAAATTGGTTGAAACAAAAGCTTCTGAATAGAAGAAAGAGTCTGTAATAATGGCAATTTTGGTCACATTGAGGCTTTAAAAAGTAGTCATTCAACATGAGGCACATTCCAAATGACATTTT
This sequence comes from Triturus cristatus, assembly GCF_964204655.1. Classification (NCBI taxonomy): domain Eukaryota; kingdom Metazoa; phylum Chordata; class Amphibia; order Caudata; family Salamandridae; genus Triturus; species Triturus cristatus. The sequence continues at coordinate 890,305,385 of NC_140593.1, forward strand.
GAATCAATTTTTCTACAGTCCAAAAAATAAATTTTCTGATGAAAAACGATGACCCGTGACATGTCGAAATTTCTCCAGATGGTCAGAAATGGAATTTTTTTCATGTTTAATTTTTTGACTGTAAATGACTATTCCATGTAAATTATCACTTTTGGAACAAAAATAAGTGTGTTTAGATTCACTTTAATGCCTGAAATTGGTCGAAATAGAAGCTTCTGAATAGGAGAAAAAGTCTGTAATAATGGCAATTTTGGTCACATTGAGGCTTTAAAATGTAGTTATTCAACAAGAGGCACAATCTTAATGACATTTTGAATCAATTTTTCTACAGTCCTAAAAATCAATTTTCTGATGAAAAACGATGACCCGTGACCTGTCGAAGTTTCTCCAGATGGTCAGAAATGGAAATTTTTTAATATTTAATTTTTTGACTGTAAATGACTATTCCATGTAAATTATCACTTTTGGAACAAAAATAAGTGTGTTTAGAGTCACTTTCATGCCTGAAATTGGTCGAAATAGAAGCTTCTGAATAGGAGAAAATGCATGTAAAAATGGCAATTTTGGTCACATTGAGGCTTTAAAATGTAGTTATTCAACAAGAGGCACAATCTTAATGACATTTTGAATCAATTTTTCTACAGTCCTAAAAATCAATTTTCTGATGAAAAACGATGACCCGTGACCTGTCGAAGTTTCTCCAGATGGTCAGAAATGGAAATTTTTTAATATTTAATTTTTTGACTGTAAATGACTATTCCATGTAAATTATCACTTTTGGAACAAAAATAAGTGTGTTTAGAGTCACTTTCATGCCTGAAATTGGTCGAAATAGAAGCTTCTGAATACGAGAAAATGCATGTAAAAATGGCAATTTTGGTCACATTGAGGCTTTAAAAAAGAGTTATTCAACATGAGGCACAATCCAAATGACATTTTGAATCAATTTTTCTACAGTCCAAAACATCAATTTTCTGATGATAAATGATGACCCGTGACCTGTCGAAATTTCCCCAGATGGTCAGAAATGGAAATTTTTTAATGTTTAATTTTTTGACTGTAAATGACTTTTCCATGTAAATTATCACTTATGGAAGAAAAATAAGTGTGTTTAGAGTCACTTTAATGCCTGAAATTGGTTGAAACAAAAGCTCTGAATAGGAGAAAAAGTCTGCAATAATGCCAACTTTGGTCACATTGAGGCTTTAAAAAGTAGTCATTCAACATGAGGCACATTCCAAATGACATTTTGAATCTATTTTTCTACAGTCCAAAAAATCAATTTTATTATGAAAAACGATGACCCGTGACCTGTCGAAATTTCTCCAGATGGTCAGAAATGGAAATTTTTTAATGTTTAATTTTTTGACTGTAAATGACTATTCCCTGTAAATTATCACTTATGGAAGAAAAATAAGAGTGTTTAGAGTCACTTTAATGCCTGAAATTGGTTGAAACAAAAGCTCTGAATAGGAGAAAAAGTCTGTAATAATGCCAATTTTGGTCACATTGAGGCTTTAAAAAGTAGTCATTCAACATGAGGCACATTCCAAATGACATTTTGAAACAATTTTTCTACAGTCCAAAAAATCAATTTTCTGATGAAAAACGATGACCCGTGACTTGTTGAAATTTCTCCAGATGGTCAGAAATGGAGTTTTTTTTTAATGTTTCATTTTTTGACTGCAAATGACTATTCCATGTAAATTATCACTTTTGGAACAAAATAAGTGTGTTTAGAGTCACTTTAATGCCTGAAATTGGTCGAAATAGAAGCTTCTGAATAGGAGAAAATGTCTGTAATAATGGCAATTTTGGTCACATTGAGGCTTTAAAAAGTAGTTATTCAACATGAGGACCATTCGAAACGACATTTTAAATCAATTTTTCTACAGTCCAAAAAATCAATTTTCTGATGAAAAACGATGACACGTGACCTGTCGAAATTTCTCCAGATGGTCAGAAATGGAAATTTTTTAATGTTTAATTTTTTGACTGCAAATGACTATTCCATGTGAATTATCAATTTTGGAACAAAAATAAGTGTGTTTAGAGTCACTTTAATGCCTGAAATTGGTCGAAATAGAAGCTTCTGAATAGGAGAAAATGCCTGTAAAAATTGAAATTTAGGTCACATTGAGGCTTTAAAAAGTAGTTATTCAACATGAGGCACAATCCAAATGACATTTTGAATCAATTTTTCTACAGTCCAAAAAATCAATTTTCTGATGAAAAACGATGACCCGTGACCTGTCAACATTTCTCCAGATGGTCAGAAATGGAGATTTTTTAATGTTTAATTTTTTGACTGCAAATGATTACTCCATGTAAATTATCACTTTTGGAACAAAAATAAGTGTGTTTAGAGTCACTTTAATGCCTGAAATTGGTCGAAATAGAAGCTTCTTAATAGGAGAAAATGCCTGTAAAAATGGCAATTTTGGTCACATTGAGGCTTTAAAAAGTAGTTATTCAACATGAGGCACAATCCAAATGACATTTTGAATCAATTTTTCTACAGTCCAAAAAATCAATTTTCTGATGAAAAACGATGACCCGTGACCTGTCGAAATTTCTCCAGATGGTCAGCAATTGAAATTTTTTAATGTTTAATTTTTTGACTGCAAATTACTATTCCATGTAAATTATCACTTTTGGAACAAAAATAAGTGTGTTTAGAGTCACTTTAATGCCTGAAATTGGTTGAAACAAAAGCTTCTGAATAGAAGAAAGAGTCTGTAATAATGGCAATTTTGGTCACATTGAGGCTTTAAAAAGTAGTCATTCAACATGAGGCACATTCCAAATGACATTTTGAATCAATTTTTCTACAGTCCAAAAAATAAATTTTCTGATGAAAAACGATGACCCGTGACCTGTCGAAATTTCTCCAGATGGTCAGAAATGGAGATTTTTTAATGTTTAACTTTTTTGACTGTAAATGACTATTCCATGTAAATTACCACTTTTGGAACAAAAATAAGTTTGTTTAGAGTCACTTTAATGCCTGAAATTGGTTGAAATAGAAGTTTCTGAATAGGAGAAAAAGTCTGTAATAATGGCAATTTTGGTCACATTGAGGCTTTAAAAAGTAGCTATTCAACATGAGGCACATTCCAAATGACATTTTGAATCAATTTTTCTACAGTCCAAAAAATCAATTTTCTGATGAAAAACGATGACCCGTGACCTGTCGAAATTTCTCCAGATGGTCAGAAATGGAAAATTTGTAATGTTTAATTTTGTGACTGCAAATGATTACTCCATGTAAATTATCACTTTTGGAACAAAAATAAGTGTGTTTAGAGTCACTTTAATGCCTGAAATTGGTCGAAATAGAAGCTTCTTAATAGGAGAAAATGCCTGTAAAAATGGCAATTTTGGTCACATTGAGGCTTTAAAAAGTAGTTATTCAACATGAGGCACAATCCAAATGACATTTTGAATCAATTTTTCTACAGTCCAAAAAATCAATTTTCTGATGAAAAACGATGACCCGTGACATGTCGAAATTTCTCCAGATGGTCAGCAATTGAAATTTTTTAATGTTTAATTTTTAGACTGCAAATTACTATTCCATGTAAATTATCACTTTTGGAACAAAAATAAGTGTGTTTAGAGTCACTTTAATGCCTGAAATTGGTTGAAACAAAAGCTTCTGAATAGAAGAAAGAGTCTGTAATAATGGCAATTTTGGTCACATTGAGGCTTTAAAAAGCAGTCATTCAACATGAGGCACATTCCAAATGACATTTTGAATCAATTTTTCTACAGTCCAAAAAATAAATTTTCTGATGAAAAACGATGACCCGTGACCTGTCGAAATTTCTCCAGATGGTCAGAAATGGAATTTTTTTCATGTTTAATTTTTTGACTGTAAATGACTATTCCATGTAAATTATCACTTTTGGAACAAAAATAAGTGTGTTTAGATTCACTTTAATGCCTGAAATTGGTCGAAATAGAAGCTTCTGAATAGGAGAAAAAGTCTGTAATAATGGCAATTTTGGTCACATTGAGGCTTTAAAATGTAGTTATTCAACAAGAGGCACAATCTTAATGACATTTTGAATCAATTTTTCTACAGTCCTAAAAATCAATTTTCTGATGAAAAACGATGACCCGTGACCTGTCGAAGTTTCTCCAGATGGTCAGAAATGGAAATTTTTTAATATTTAATTTTTTGACTGTAAATGACTATTCCATGTAAATTATCACTTTTGGAACAAAAATAAGTGTGTTTAGAGTCACTTTAATGCCTGAAATTGGTTGAAACAAAAGCTTCTGAATAGAAGAAAGAGTCTGTAATAATGGCAATTTTGGTCTCATTGAGGCTTTAAAAAGTAGTCATTCAACATGAGGCACATTCCAAATGACATTTTGAATCAATTTTTCTACAGTCCAAAAAATAAATTTTCTGATGAAAAACGATGACCCGTCACATGTCGAAATTTCTCCAGATGGTCAGAAATGGAATTTTTTTCATGTTTAATTTTTTGACTGTAAATGACTATTCCATGTAAATTATCACTTTTGGAACAAAAATAAGTGTGTTTAGATTCACTTTAATGCCTGAAATTGGTCGAAATAGAAGCTTCTGAATAGGAGAAAAAGTCTGTAATAATGGCAATTTTGGTCACATTGAGGCTTTAAAATGTAGTTATTCAACAAGAGGCACAATCTTAATGACATTTTGAATCAATTTTTCTACAGTCCTAAAAATCAATTTTCTGATGAAAAACGATGACCCGTGACCTGTCGAAGTTTCTCCAGATGGTCAGAAATGGAAATTTTTTAATATTTAATTTTTTGACTGTAAATGACTATTCCATGTAAATTATCACTTTTGGAACAAAAATAAGTGTGTTTAGAGTCACTTTCATGCCTGAAATTGGTCGAAATAGAAGCTTCTGAATAGGAGAAAATGCATGTAAAAATGGCAATTTTGGTCACATTGAGGCTTTAAAATGTAGTTATTCAACAAGAGGCACAATCTTAATGACATTTTGAATCAATTTTTCTACAGTCCTAAAAATCAATTTTCTGATGAAAAACGATGACCCGTGACCTGTCGAAGTTTCTCCAGATGGTCAGAAATGGAAATTTTTTAATATTTAATTTTTTGACTGTAAATGACTATTCCATGTAAATTATCACTTTTGGAACAAAAATAAGTGTGTTTAGAGTCACTTTCATGCCTGAAATTGGTCGAAATAGAAGCTTCTGAATAGGAGAAAATGCATGTAAAAATGGCAATTTTGGTCACATTGAGGCTTTAAAAAAGAGTTATTCAACATGAGGCACAATCCAAATGACATTTTGAATCAATTTTTCTACAGTCCAAAACATCAATTTTCTGATGATAAATGATGACCCGTGACCTGTCGAAATTTCCCCAGATGGTCAGAAATGGAAATTTTTTAATGTTTAATTTTTTGACTGTAAATGACTTTTCCATGTAAATTATCACTTATGGAAGAAAAATAAGTGTGTTTAGAGTCACTTTAATGCCTGAAATTGGTTGAAACAAAAGCTCTGAATAGGAGAAAAAGTCTGCAATAATGCCAACTTTGGTCACATTGAGGCTTTAAAAAGTAGTCATTCAACATGAGGCACATTCCAAATGACATTTTGAATCTATTTTTCTACAGTCCAAAAAATCAATTTTATTATGAAAAACGATGACCCGTGACCTGTCGAAATTTCTCCAGATGGTCAGAAATGGAAATTTTTTAATGTTTAATTTTTTGACTGTAAATGACTATTCCATGTAAATTATCACTTATGGAAGAAAAATAAGTGTGTTTAGAGTCACTTTAATGCCTGAAATTGGTTGAAACAAAAGCTGTGAATAGGAGAAAAAGTCTGTAATAATGCCAATTTTGGTCACATTGAGGCTTTAAAAAGTAGTCATTCAACATGAGGCACATTCCAAATGACATTTTGAAACAATTTTTCTACAGTCCAAAAAATCAATTTTCTGATGAAAAACGATGACCCGTGACTTGTTGAAATTTCTCCAGATGGTCAGAAATGGAGTTTTTTTTTAATGTTTCATTTTTTGACTGCAAATGACTATTCCATGTAAATTATCACTTTTGGAACAAAATAAGTGTGTTTAGAGTCACTTTAATGCCTGAAATTGGTCGAAATAGAAGCTTCTGAATAGGAGAAAATGTCTGTAATAATGGCAATTTTGGTCACATTGAGGCTTTAAAAAGTAGTTATTCAACATGAGGACCATTCGAAACGACATTTTAAATCAATTTTTCTACAGTCCAAAAAATCAATTTTCTGATGAAAAACGATGACACGTGACCTGTCGAAATTTCTCCAGATGGTCAGAAATGGAAATTTTTTAATGTTTAATTTTTTGACTGCAAATGACTATTCCATGTGAATTATCAATTTTGGAACAAAAATAAGTGTGTTTAGAGTCACTTTAATGCCTGAAATTGGTCGAAATAGAAGCTTCTGAATAGGAGAAAATGCCTGTAAAAATTGAAATTTAGGTCACATTGAGGCTTTAAAAAGTAGTTATTCAACATGAGGCACAATCCAAATGACATTTTGAATCAATTTTTCTACAGTCCAAAAAATCAATTTTCTGATGAAAAACGATGACCCGTGACCTGTCAAAATTTCTCCAGATGGTCAGAAATGGAGATTTTTTAATGTTTAATTTTTTGACTGCAAATGATTACTCCATGTAAATTATCACTTTTGGAACAAAAATAAGTGTGTTTAGAGTCACTTTAATGCCTGAAATTGGTCGAAATAGAAGCTTCTTAATAGGAGAAAATGCCTGTAAAAATGGCAATTTTGGTCACATTGAGGCTTTAAAAAGTAGTTATTCAACATGAGGCACAATCCAAATGACATTTTGAATCAATTTTTCTACAGTCCAAAAAATCAATTTTCTGATGAAAAACGATGACCCGTGACCTGTCGAAATTTCTCCAGATGGTCAGCAATTGAAATTTTTTAATGTTTAATTTTTTGACTGCAAATTACTATTCCATGTAAATTATCAGTTTTGGAACAAAAATAAGTGTGTTTAGAGTCACTTTAATGCCTGAAATTGGTTGAAACAAAAGCTTCTGAATAGAAGAAAGAGTCTGTAATAATGGCAATTTTGGTCACATTGAGGCTTTAAAAAGTAGTCATTCAACATGAGGCACATTCCAAATGACATTTTGAATCAATTTTTCTACAGTCCAAAAAATAAATTTTCTGATGAAAAACGATGACCCGTGACCTGTCGAAATTTCTCCAGATGGTCAGAAATGGAGATTTTTTAATGTTTAACTTTTTTGACTGTAAATGACTATTCCATGTAAATTACCACTTTTGGAACAAAAATAAGTTTGTTTAGAGTCACTTTAATGCCTGAAATTGGTTGAAATAGAAGTTTCTGAATAGGAGAAAAAGTCTGTAATAATGGCAATTTTGGTCACATTGAGGCTTTAAAAAGTAGCTATTCAACATGAGGCACATTCCAAATGACATTTTGAATCAATTTTTCTACAGTCCAAAAAATCAATTTTCTGATGAAAAACGATGACCCGTGACCTGTCGAAATTTCTCCAGATGGTCAGAAATGGAAAATTTGTAATGTTTAATTTTGTGACTGCAAATGATTACTCCATGTAAATTATCACTTTTGGAACAAAAATAAGTGTGTTTAGAGTCACTTTAATGCCTGAAATTGGTCGAAATAGAAGCTTCTTAATAGGAGAAAATGCCTGTAAAAATGGCAATTTTGGTCACATTGAGGCTTTAAAAAGTAGTTATTCAACATGAGGCACAATCCAAATGACATTTTGAATCAATTTTTCTACAGTCCAAAAAATCAATTTTCTGATGAAAAACGATGACCCGTGACATGTCGAAATTTCTCCAGATGGTCAGCAATTGAAATTTTTTAATGTTTAATTTTTTGACTGCAAATTACTATTCCATGTAAATTATCACTTTTGGAACAAAAATAAGTGTGTTTAGAGTCACTTTAATGCCTGAAATTGGTTGAAACAAAAGCTTCTGAATAGAAGAAAGAGTCTGTAATAATGGCAATTTTGGTCACATTGAGGCTTTAAAAAGTAGTCATTCAACATGAGGCACATTCCAAATGACATTTTGAATCAATTTTTCTACAGTCCAAAAAATAAATTTTCTGATGAAAAACGATGACCCGTGACATGTCGAAATTTCTCCAGATGGTCAGAAATGGAATTTTTTTCATGTTTAATTTTTTGACTGTAAATGACTATTCCATGTAAATTATCACTTTTGGAACAAAAATAAGTGTGTTTAGATTCACTTTAATGCCTGAAATTGGTCGAAATAGAAGCTTCTGAATAGGAGAAAAAGTCTGTAATAATGGCAATTTTGGTCACATTGAGGCTTTAAAATGTAGTTATTCAACAAGAGGCACAATCTTAATGACATTTTGAATCAATTTTTCTACAGTCCTAAAAATCAATTTTCTGATGAAAAACGATGACCTGTGACCTGTCGAAGTTTCTCCAGATGGTCAGAAATGGAAATTTTTTAATATTTAATTTTTTGACTGTAAATGACTATTCCATGTAAATTATCACTTTTGGAACAAAAATAAGTGTGTTTAGAGTCACTTTCATGCCTGAAATTGGTCGAAATAGAAGCTTCTGAATAGGAGAAAATGCATGTAAAAATGGCAATTTTGGTCACATTGAGGATTTAAAAAAGAGTTATTCAACATGAGGCACAATCCAAATGACATTTTGAATCAATTTTTCTACAGTCCAAAACATCAATTTTCTGATGATAAATGATGACCCGTGACCTGTCGAAATTTCTCCAGATGGTCAGAAATGGAAATTTTTTAATGTTTAATTTTTTGACTGTAAATGACTTTTCCATGTAAATTATCACTTATGGAAGAAAAATAAGTGTGTTTAGAGTCACTTTAATGCCTGAAATTGGTTGAAACAAAAGCTCTGAATAGGAGAAAAAGTCTGCAATAATGCCAACTTTGGTCACATTGAGGCTTTAAAAAGTAGTTATTCAACATGAGGCACATTCCAAATAACATTTTGAATCAATTTTTCTACAGTCCAAAAAAATCCATTTTCTGATGAAAAACGATGACCCGTGACCTGTCAAAATTTCTCCAGATGGTCAGAAATGGAAATTTTTTAATGTTTAATTTTTAGACTGTAAATGACTTTTCCATGTAAATTATCACTTATGGAAGAAAAATAAGTGTGTTTAGAGTCACTTTAATGCCTGAAATTGGTTGAAACAAAAGCTCTGAATAGGAGAAAAAGTCTGCAATAATGCCAACTTTGGTCACATTGAGGCTTTAAAAAGTAGTCATTCAACATGAGGCACATTCCAAATGACATTTTGAATCAATTTTTCTACAGTCCAAAAAATCAATTTTATTATGAAAAACGATGACCCGTGACCTGTCGAAATTTCTCCAGATGGTCAGAAATGGAAATTTTTTAATGTTTAATTTTTTGACTGTAAATGACTATTCCATGTAAATTATCACTTATGGAAGAAAAATAAGTGTGTTTAGAGTCACTTTAATGCCTGAAATTGGTTGAAACAAAAGCTCTGAATAGGAGAAAAAGTCTGTAATAATGCCAATTTTGGTCACATTGAGGCTTTAAAAAGTAGTCATTCAACATGAGGCACATTCCAAATGACATTTTGAAACAATTTTTCTACAGTCCAAAAAATCAATTTTCTGATGAAAAACGATGACCCGTGACGTGTTGAAATTTCTCCAGATGGTCAGAAATGGAGTTTTTTTTAATGTTTCATTTTTTGACTGCAAATGACTATTCCATGTAAATTATCACTTTTGGAACAAAATAAGTGTGTTTAGAGTCACTTTAATGCCTGAAATTGGTCGAAATAGAAGCTTCTGAATAGGAGAAAATGTCTGTAATAATGGCAATTTTGGTCACATTGAGGCTTTAAAAAGTAGTTATTCAACATGAGGACCATTCGAAACGACATTTTAAATCAATTTTTCTACAGTCCAAAAAATCAATTTTCTGATGAAAAACGATGACCCGTGACCTGTCGAAATTTCTCCAGATGGTCAGAAATGGAAATTTTTTAATGTTTAATTTTTTGACTGCAAATGACTATTCCATGTAAATTATCACTTTTGGAACAAAAGAAGTGTGTTTAGAGTCACTTTAATGCCTGAAATTGGTCGAAATAGAAGCTTCTGAATCAGAGAAAATGTCTGTAAAAATGGCAATTTAGGTCACATTGAGTCTTCAAAAAGTAGTTATTCAACATGAGGCACATTCCAAATAACATTTTGAATCAATTTTTCTACAGTCCAAAAAAATCCATTTTCTGATGAAAAACGATGACCCGTGACCTGTCGAAATTTCTCCAGATGGTCAGAAATGGAGATTTTTTAATGTTTAACTTTTTTGACTGTAAATGACTATTCCATGTAAATTACCACTTTTGGAACAAAAATAAGTTTGTTTAGAGTCACTTTAATGCCTGAAATTGGTTGAAATAGAAGTTTCTGAATAGGAGAAAAAGTCTGTAATAATGGCAATTTTGGTCACATTGAGGCTTTAAAAAGTAGCTATTCAACATGAGGCACATTCCAAATGACATTTTGAATCAATTTTTCTACAGTCCAAAAAATCAATTTTCTGATGAAAAACGATGACCCGTGACCTGTCGAAATTTCTCCAGATGGTCAGAAATGGAAAATTTGTAATGTTTAATTTTGTGACTGCAAATGATTACTCCATGTAAATTATCACTTTTGGAACAAAAATAAGTGTGTTTAGAGTCACTTTAATGCCTGAAATTGGTCGAAATAGAAGCTTCTTAATAGGAGAAAATGCCTGTAAAAATGGCAATTTTGGTCACATTGAGGCTTTAAAAAGTAGTTATTCAACATGAGGCACAATCCAAATGACATTTTGAATCAATTTTTCTACAGTCCAAAAAATCAATTTTCTGATGAAAAACGATGACCCGTGACATGTCGAAATTTCTCCAGATGGTCAGCAATTGAAATTTTTTAATGTTTAATTTTTTGACTGCAAATTACTATTCCATGTAAATTATCACTTTTGGAACAAAAATAAGTGTGTTTAGAGTCACTTTAATGCCTGAAATTGGTTGAAACAAAAGCTTCTGAATAGAAGAAAGAGTCTGTAATAATGGCAATTTTGGTCACATTGAGGCTTTAAAAAGTAGTCATTCAACATGAGGCACATTCCAAATGACATTTTGAATCAATTTTTCTACAGTCCAAAAAATAAATTTTCTGATGAAAAACGATGACCCGTGACATGTCGAAATTTCTCCAGATGGTCAGAAATGGAATTTTTTTCATGTTTAATTTTTTGACTGTAAATGACTATTCCATGTAAATTATCACTTTTGGAACAAAAATAAGTGTGTTTAGATTCACTTTAATGCCTGAAATTGGTCGAAATAGAAGCTTCTGAATAGGAGAAAAAGTCTGTAATAATGGCAATTTTGGTCACATTGAGGCTTTAAAATGTAGTTATTCAACAAGAGGCACAATCTTAATGACATTGTGAATCAATTTTTCTACAGTCCTAAAAATCAATTTTCTGATGAAAAACGATGACCCGTGACCTGTCGAAGTTTCTCCAGATGGTCAGAAATGGAAATTTTTTAATATTTAATTTTTTGACTGTAAATGACTATTCCATGTAAATTATCACTTTTGGAACAAAAATAAGTGTGTTTAGAGTCACTTTCATGCCTGAAATTGGTCGAAATAGAAGCTTCTGAATAGGAGAAAATGCATGTAAAAATGGCAATTTTGGTCACATTGAGGCTTTAAAAAAGAGTTATTCAACATGAGGCACAATCCAAATGACATTTTGAATCAATTTTTCTACAGTCCAAAAAATCAATTTTCTGATGAAAAACGATGACCCGTGACATGTCGAAATTTCTCCAGATGGTCAGAAATGGAAATTTTTTAATGTTTAATTTTTTGACTGCAAATGACTATTCCATGTAAATTATCACTTTTGGAAGAAAAATAAGTGTGTTTAGAGTCACTTTAATGCCTGAAATTGGTTGAAACAAAAGCTTCTGAATAGAAGAAAGAGTCTGTAATAATGGCAATTTTGGTCACATTGAGGCTTTAAAAAGTAGTCATTCAACATGAGGCACATTCCAAATGACATTTTGAATCAATTTTTCTACAGTCCAAAAAATAAATTTTCTGATGAAAAACGATGACCCGTGACATGTCGAAATTTCTCCAGATGCTCAGAAATGGAAATTTTTTAATGTTTAATTTTTTGACTGCAAATGACTATTCCATGTAAATTATCACTTTTGGAAGAAAAATAAGTGTGTTTAGAGTCACTTTAATGTCTGAAATTGGTCGAAATAGAAGCTTCTGAATAGGCAAAAAAGTCTGTAAAAATGGCAATTTTGGTCACATAGAGGCTTTAAAAAGTAGTTATTCAACATGAGGCACAATCCAAATGACATTTTGAATCAATTTTTCTACAGTTCAAAAAATCAATTGTCTGATGAAAAACAATGACCCGTGACCTGTCGAAATTTCTCCAGATCGTCAGAAGTGGACATTTTTTGATATTTAATTTTTTGACTGTAAATGACTATTCCATGTAAATTATCATTTTAGGAACAAAAATAAGTGTGTTTAGAGTAATTTTAATGACTGAAATTGGTCGAAAAAGAAACTTCTGAGTAGGAGAAAATGTCTGTAAAAATTGAAATTTAGGTCACATTGAGGCTTTAAAAAGTAGTTATTCAACATGAGGCACAATCCAAATGACATTTTGAATCAATTTTTCTACAGTCCAAAAAATCAATTTTCTGATGAAAAACGATGACCCGTGACCTGTCGAAATTTCTCCAGATGGTCAGAAATGGAAATTTTTTAATGTTTAATTTTTTGACTGCAAATGACTATTCCATGTAAATTATCACTTTTGGAACAAAATAAGTGTGTTTAGAGTCACTTTAATGCCTGAAATTGGTCGAAATAGAAGCTTCTGAATCAGAGAAAATGTCTGTAAAAATGGCAATTTAGGTCACATTGAGTCTTCAAAAAGTAGTTATTCAACATGAGGCACATTCCAAATAACATTTTGAATCAATTTTTCTACAGTCCAAAAAAATCCATTTTCTGATGAAAAACGATGACCCGTGACCTGTCAAAATTTCTCCAGATGGTCAGAAATGGAGATTTTTTAATGTTTAACTTTTTTGACTGTAAATGACTATTCCATGTAAATTACCACTTTTGGAACAAAAATAAGTGTGTTTAGAGTCACTTTAATGCCTGAAATTGGTTGAAATATAAGTTTCTGAATAGGAGAAAAAGTCTGTAATAATGGCAATTTTGGTCACATTGAGGCTTTAAAAAGTAGCTATTCAACATGAGGCACTTTCCAAATGACATTTTGAATCAATTTTTCTACAGTCCAAAAAATCAATTTTCTGATGAAAAACGATGACCCGTGACCTGTCGAAATTTCTCCAGATGGTCAGAAATGGAAAATTTGTAATGTTTAATTTTTTGACTGCAAATTATTACTCCATGTAAATTATCACTTTTGGAACAAAAATAAGTGTGTTTAGAGTCACGTTAATGCCTGAAATTGGTCGAAATAGAAGCTTCTTAATAGGAGAAAATGCCTGTAAAAATGGCAATTTTGGTCACATTGAGGCTTTAAAAAGTAGTTATTCAACATGAGGCACAATCCAAATGACATTTTGAATCAATTTTTCTACAGTCCAAAAAATCAATTTTCTGATGAAAAACGATGACCCGTGACCTGTCGAAATTTCTCCAGATGGTCAGCAATTGAAATTTTTTAATGTTTAATTTTTTGACTGCAAATTACTATTCCATGTAAATTATCACTTTTGGAACAAAAATAAGTGTGTTTAGAGTCACTTTAATGCCTGAAATTGGTTGAAACAAAAGCTTCTGAATAGGAGAAAAAGTCTGTAATAATGGCAAATTTGGTCACATTGAGGCTTTAAAATGTAGTTATTCAACAAGAGGCACAATCTTAATGACATTTTGAATCAATTTTTCTACAGTCCTAAAAATCAATTTTCTGATGAAAAACGATGACCCGTGACCTGTCGAAGTTTCTCCAGATGGTCAGAAATGGAAATTTTTTAATATTTAATTTTTTGACTGCAAATTATTACTCCATGTAAATTATCACTTTTGGAACAAAAATAAGTGTGTTTAGAGTCACTTTAATGCCTGAAATCGGTTGAAACAAAAGCTTCTGAATAGAAGAAAGAGTCTGTAATAATGGCAATTTTGGTCACATTGAGGCTTTAAAAAGTAGTCATTCAACATGAGGCACATTCCAAATGACATTTTGAATCCATTTTTCTACAGTCCAAAAAATAAATTTTCTGATGAAAAACGATGACCCGTGACATGTCGAAATTTCTCCAGATGGTCAGAAATGGAAATTTTTTCATGTTTAATTTTTTGACTGTAAATGACTATTCCATGTAAATTATCACTTTTGGAACAAAAATAAGTGTGTTTAGAGTCACTTTCATGCCTGAAATTGGTCGAAATAGAAGCTTCTGAATAGGAGAAAATGCATGTAAAAATGGCAATTTTGGTCACATTGAGGCTTTAAAAAAGAGTTATTCAACATGAGGCACAATCCAAATGACATTTTGAATCAATTTTTCTACAGTCCAAAACATCAATTTTCTGATGATAAATGATGACCCGTGACCTGTCGAAATTTCCCCAGATGGTCAGAAATGGAAATTTTTTAATGTTTAATTTTTTGACTGTAAATGACTTTTCCATGTAAATTATCACTTATGGAAGAAAAATAAGTGTGTTTACAGTCACTTTAATGCCTGAAATTGGTTGAAACAAAAGCTCTGAATAGGAGAAAAAGTCTGCAATAATGCCAACTTTGGTCACATTGAGGCTTTAAAAAGTAGTCATTCAACATGAGGCACATTCCAAATGACATTTTGAATCTATTTTTCTACAGTCCAAAAAATCAATTTTATTATGAAAAACGATGACCCGTGACCTGTCGAAATTTCTCCAGATGGTCAGAAATGGAAATTTTTTAATGTTTAATTTTTTGACTGTAAATGACTATTCCATGTAAATTATCACTTATGGAAGAAAAATAAGTGTGTTTAGAGTCACTTTAATGCCTGAAATTGGTTGAAACAAAAGCTCTGAATAGGAGAAAAAGTCTGTAATAATGCCAATTTTGGTCACATTGAGGCTTTAAAAAGTAGTCATTCAACATGAGGCACATTCCAAATGACATTTTGAAACAATTTTTCTACAGTCCAAAAAATCAATTTTCTGATGAAAAACGATGACCCGTGACTTGTTGAAATTTCTCCAGATGGTCAGAAATGGAGTTTTTTTTTAATGTTTCATCTTTTGACTGCAAATGACTATTCCATGTAAATTATCACTTTTGGAACAAAATAAGTGTGTTTAGAGTCACTTTAATGCCTGAAATTGGTCGAAATAGAAGCTTCTGAATAGGAGAAAATGTCTGTAATAATGGCAATTTTGGTCACATTGAGGCTTTAAAAAGTAGTTATTCAACATGAGGACCATTCGAAACGACATTTTAAATCAATTTTTCTACAGTCCAAAAAATCAATTTTCTGATGAAAAACGATGACACGTGACCTGTCGAAATTTCTCCAGATGGTCAGAAATGGAAATTTTTTAATGTTTAATTTTTTGACTGCAAATGACTATTCCATGTGAATTATCAATTTTGGAACAAAAATAAGTGTGTTTAGAGTCACTTTAATGCCTGAAATTGGTCGAAATAGAAGCTTCTGAATAGGAGAAAATGCCTGTAAAAATTGAAATTTAGGTCACATTGAGGCTTTAAAAAGTAGTTATTCAACATGAGGCACAATCCAAATGACATTTTGAATCAATTTTTCTACAGTCCAAAAAATCAATTTTCTGATGAAAAACGATGACCCGTGACCTGTCAAAATTTCTCCAGATGGTCAGAAATGGAGATTTTTTAATGTTTAATTTTTTGACTGCAAATGATTACTCCATGTAAATTATCACTTTTGGAACAAAAATACGTGTGTTTAGAGTCACTTTAATGCCTGAAATTGGTCGAAATAGAAGCTTCTTAATAGGAGAAAATGCCTGTAAAAATGGCAATTTTGGTCACATTGAGGCTTTAAAAAGTAGTTATTCAACATGAGGCACAATCCAAATGACATTTTGAATCAATTTTTCTACAGTCCAAAAAATCAATTTTCTGATGAAAAACGATGACCCGTGACCTGTCGAAATTTCTCCAGATGGTCAGCAATTGAAATTTTTTAATGTTTAATTTTTTGACTGCAAATTACTATTCCATGTAAATTATCACTTTTGGAACAAAAATAAGTGTGTTTAGAGTCACTTTAATGCCTGAAATTGGTTGAAACAAAAGCTTCTGAATAGAAGAAAGAGTCTGTAATAATGGCAATTTTGGTCACATTGAGGCTTTAAAAAGTAGTCATTCAACATGAGGCACATTCCAAATGACATTTTGAATCAATTTTTCTACAGTCCAAAAAATAAATTTTCTGATGAAAAACGATGACCCGTGACATGTCGAAATTTCTCCAGATGGTCAGAAATGGAAATTTTTTCATGTTTAATTTTTTGACTGTAAATGACTATTCCATGTAAATTATCACTTTTGGAACAAAAATAAGTGTGTTTAGATTCACTTTAATGCCTGAAATTGGTCGAAATAGAAGCTTCTGAATAGGAGAAAAAGTCTGTAATAATGGCAATTTTGGTCACATTGAGGCTTTAAAATGTAGTTATTCAACAAGAGGCACAATCTTAATGACATTTTGAATCAATTTTTCTACAGTCCTAAAAATCAATTTTCTGATGAAAAACGATGACCCGTGACCTGTCGAAGTTTCTCCAGATGGTCAGAAATGGAAATTTTTTAATATTTAATTTTTTGACTGTAAATGACTATTCCATGTAAATTATCACTTTTGGAACAAAAATAAGTGTGTTTAGAGTCACTTTAATGCCTGAAATTGGTTGAAACAAAAGCTCTGAATAGGAGAAAAAGTCTGCAATAATGCCAACTTTGGTCACATTGAGGCTTTAAAAAGTAGTCATTCAACATGAGGCACATTCCAAATGACATTTTGAATCAATTTTTCTACAGTCCAAAAAATCAATTTTATTATGAAAAACGATGACCCGTGACCTGTCGAAATTTCTCCAGATGGTCAGAAATGGAAATTTTTTAATGTTTAATTTTTTGACTGTAAATGACTATTCCATGTAAATTATCACTTATGGAAGAAAAATAAGTGTGTTTAGAGTCACTTTAATGCCTGAAATTGGTTGAAACAAAAGCTCTGAATAGGAGAAAAAGTCTGTAATAATGCCAATTTTGGTCACATTGAGGCTTTAAAAAGTAGTCATTCAACATGAGGCACATTCCAAATGACATTTTGAAACAATTTTTCTACAGTCCAAAAAATCAATTTTCTGATGAAAAACGATGACCAGTGACTTGTTGAAATTTCTCCAGATGGTCAGAAATGGAGTTTTTTTTAATGTTTCATTTTTTGACTGCAAATGACTATTCCATGTAAATTATCACTTTTGGAACAAAATAAGTGTGTTTAGAGTCACTTTAATGCCTGAAATTGGTCGAAATAGAAGCTTCTGAATCAGAGAAAATGTCTGTAAAAATGGCAATTTAGGTCACATTGAGTCTTCAAAAAGTAGTTATTCAACATGAGGCACATTCCAAATAACATTTTGAATCAATTTTTCTACAGTCCAAAAAAATCCATTTTCTGATGAAAAACGATGACCCGTGACCTGTCGAAATTTCTCCAGATGGTCAGAAATGGAGATTTTTTAATGTTTAACTTTTTTGACTGTAAATGACTATTCCATGTAAATTACCACTTTTGGAACAAAAATAAGTGTGTTTAGAGTCACTTTAATGCCTGAAATTGGTTGAAATAGAAGTTTCTGAATAGGAGAAAAAGTCTGCAATAATGCCAACTTTGGTCACATTGAGGCTTTAAAAAGTAGTCATTCAACATGAGGCACATTCCAAATGACATTTTGAATCAATTTTTCTACAGTCCAAAAAATCAATTTTATTATGAAAAACGATGACCCGTGACCTGTCGAAATTTCTCCAGATGGTCAGAAATGGAAATTTTTTAATGTTTAATTTTTTGACTGTAAATGACTATTCCATGTAAATTATCACTTATGGAAGAAAAATAAGTGTGTTTAGATTCACTTTAATGCCTGAAATTGGTCGAAATAGAAGCTTCTGAATAGGAGAAAAAGTCTGTAATAATGGCAATTTTGGTCACATTGAGGCTTTAAAATGTAGTTATTCAACAAGAGGCACAATCTTAATGACATTTTGAATCAATTTTTCTACAGTCCTAAAAATCAATTTTCTGATGAAAAACGATGACCCGTGACCTGTCGAAGTTTCTCCAGATGGTCAGAAATGGAAATTTTTTAATATTTAATTTTTTGACTGTAAATGACTATTCCATGTAAATTATCACTTTTGGAACAAAAATAAGTGTGTTTAGAGTCACTTTAATGCCTGAAATTGGTTGAAACAAAAGCTCTGAATAGGAGAAAAAGTCTGCAATAATGCCAACTTTGGTCACATTGAGGCTTTAAAAAGTAGTCATTCAACATGAGGCACATTCCAAATGACATTTTGAATCAATTTTTCTACAGTCCAAAAAATCAATTTTATTATGAAAAACGATGACCCGTGACCTGTCGAAATTTCTCCAGATGGTCAGAAATGGAAATTTTTTAATGTTTAATTTTTTGACTGTAAATGACTATTCCATGTAAATTATCACTTATGGAAGAAAAATAAGTGTGTTTAGAGTCACTTTAATGCCTGAAATTGGTTGAAACAAAAGCTCTGAATAGGAGAAAAAGTCTGTAATAATGCCAATTTTGGTCACATTGAGGCTTTAAAAAGTAGTCATTCAACATGAGGCACATTCCAAATGACATTTTGAAACAATTTTTCTACAGTCCAAAAAATCAATTTTCTGATGAAAAACGATGACCAGTGACTTGTTGAAATTTCTCCAGATGGTCAGAAATGGAGTTTTTTTTAATGTTTCATTTTTTGACTGCAAATGACTATTCCATGTAAATTATCACTTTTGGAACAAAATAAGTGTGTTTAGAGTCACTTTAATGCCTGAAATTGGTCGAAATAGAAGCTTCTGAATCAGAGAAAATGTCTGTAAAAATGGCAATTTAGGTCACATTGAGTCTTCAAAAAGTAGTTATTCAACATGAGGCACATTCCAAATAACATTTTGAATCAATTTTTCTACAGTCCAAAAAAATCCATTTTCTGATGAAAAACGATGACCCGTGACCTGTCGAAATTTCTCCAGATGGTCAGAAATGGAGATTTTTTAATGTTTAACTTTTTTGACTGTAAATGACTATTCCATGTAAATTACCACTTTTGGAACAAAAATAAGTGTGTTTAGAGTCACTTTAATGCCTGAAATTGGTTGAAATAGAAGTTTCTGAATAGGAGAAAAAGTCTGTAATAATGGCAATTTTGGTCACATTGAGGCTTTAAAAAGTAGCTATTCAACATGAGGCACATTCCAAATGACATTTTGAATCAATTTTTCTACAGTCCAAAAAATCAATTTTCTGATGAAAAACGATGACCCGTGACCTGTCGAAATTTCTCCAGATGGTCAGAAATGGAAAATTTGTAATGTTTAATTTTTTGACTGCAAATGATTACTCCATGTAAATTATCACTTTTGGAACAAAAATAAGTGTGTTTAGAGTCACTTTAATGCCTGAAATTGGTCGAAATAGAAGCTTCTTAATAGGAGAAAATGCCTGTAAAAATGGCAATTTTGGTCACATTGAGGCTTTAAAAAGTAGTTATTCAACATGAGGCACAATCCAAATGACATTTTGAATCAATTTTTCTACAGTCCAAAACATCAATTTTCTGATGAAAAACGATGACCCGTGACCTGTCGAAATTTCTCCAGATGGTCAGCAATTGAAATTTTTTAATGTTTAATTTTTTGACTGCAAATTACTATTCCATGTAAATTATCACTTTTGGAACAAAAATAAGTGTGTTTAGAGTCACTTTAATGCCTGAAATTGGTTGAAACAAAAGCTTCTGAATAGAAGAAAGAGTCTGTAATAATGGCAATTTTGGTCACATTGAGGCTTTAAAAAGTAGTCATTCAACATGAGGCACATTCCAAATGACATTTTGAATCAATTTTTCTACAGTCCAAAAAATAAATTTTCTGATGAAAAACGATGACCCGTGACATGTCGAAATTTCTCCAGATGGTCAGAAATGGAATTTTTTTCATGTTTAATTTTTGACTGTAAATGACTATTCCATGTAAATTATCACTTTTGGAACAAAAATAAGTGTGTTTAGATTCACTTTAATGCTTGAAATTGGTCGAAATAGAAGCTTCTGAATAGGAGAAAAAGTCTGTAATAATGGCAATTTTGGTCACATTGAGGCTTTAAAATGTAGTTATTCAACAAGAGGCACAATCTTAATGACATTTTGAATCAATTTTTCTACAGTCCTAAAAATCAATTTTCTGATGAAAAACGATGACCCGTGACCTGTCGAAGTTTCTCCAGATGGTCAGAAATGGAAATTTTTTAATATTTAATTTTTTGACTGTAAATGACTATTCCATGTAAATTATCACTTTTGGAACAAAAATAAGTGTGTTTAGAGTCACTTTCATGCCTGAAATTGGTCGAAATAGAAGCTTCTGAATAGGAGAAAATGCATGTAAAAATGGCAATTTTGGTCACATTGAGGCTTTAAAAAAGAGTTATTCAACATGAGGCACAATCCAAATGACATTTTGAATCAATTTTTCTACAGTCCAAAAAATCAATTTTCTGATGAAAAACGATGACCCGTGACATGTCGAAATTTCTCCAGATGGTCAGAAATGGAAATTTTTTAATGTTTAATTTTTTGTCTGCAAATGACTATTCCATGTAAATTATCACTTTTGGAAGAAAAATAAGTGTGTTTAGAGTCACTTTAATGCCTGAAATTGGTTGAAACAAAAGCTTCTGAATAGAAGAAAGAGTCTGTAATAATGGCAATTTTGGTCACATTGAGGCTTTAAAAAGTAGTCATTCAACATGAGGCACATTCCAAATGACATTTTGAATCAATTTTTCTACAGTCCAAAAAATAAATTTTCTGATGAAAAACGATGACCCGTGACATGTCGAAATTTCTCCAGATGCTCAGAAATGGAAATTTTTTAATGTTTAATTTTTTGACTGCAAATGACTATTCCATGTAAATTATCACTTTTGGAAGAAAAATAAGTGTGTTTAGAGTCACTTTAATGCCTGAAATTGGTCGAAATAGAAGCTTCTGAATAGGCAAAAAAGTCTGTAAAAATGGCAATTTTGGTCACATAGAGGCTTTAAAAAGTAGTTATTCAACATGAGGCACAATCCAAATGACATTTTGAATCAATTTTTCTACAGTCCAAAAAATCAATTGTCTGATGAAAAACAATGACCCGTGACCTGTCGAAATTTCTCCAGATCGTCAGAAGTGGACATTTTTTGATATTTAATTTTTTGACTGTAAATGACTATTCCATGTAAATTATCATTTTAGGAACAAAAATAAGTGTGTTTAGAGTAATTTTAATGACTGAAATTGGTCGAAAAAGAAACTTCTGAGTAGGAGAAAATGTCTGTAAAAATTGAAATTTAGGTCACATTGAGGCTTTAAAAAGTAGTTATTCAACATGAGGCACAATCCAAATGACATTTTGAATCAATTTTTCTACAGTCCAAAAAATCAATTTTCTGAAGAAAAACGATGACCCGTGACCTGTCGAAATTTCTCCAGATGGTCAGAAATGGAAATTTTTTAATGTTTAATTTTTTGACTGCAAATGACTATTCCATGTAAATTATCACTTTTGGAACAAAATAAGTGTGTTTAGAGTCACTTTAATGCCTGAAATTGGTCGAAATAGAAGCTTCTGAATCAGAGAAAATGTCTGTAAAAATGGCAATTTAGGTCACATTGAGTCTTCAAAAAGTAGTTATTCAACATGAGGCACATTCCAAATAACATTTTGAATCAATTTTTCTACAGTCCAAAAAAATCCATTTTCTGATGAAAAACGATGACCCGTGACCTGTCAAAATTTCTCCAGATGGTCAGAAATGGAGATTTTTTAATGTTTAACTTTTCTGACTGTAAATGACTATTCCATGTAAATTACCACTTTTGGAACAAAAATAAGTGTGTTTAGAGTCACTTTAATGCCTGAAATTGGTTGAAATAGAAGTTTCTGAATAGGAGAAAAAGTCTGTAATAATGGCAATTTTGGTCACATTGAGGCTTTAAAAAGTAGCTATTCAACATGAGGCACATTCCAAATGACATTTTGAATCAATTTTTCTACAGTCCAAAAAATCAATTTTCTGATGAAAAACGATGACCCGTGACCTGTCGAAATTTCTCCAGATGGTCAGAAATGGAAAATTTGTAATGTTTAATTTTTTGACTGCAAATGATTACTCCATGTAAATTATCACTTTTGGAACAAAAATAAGTGTGTTTAGAGTCACTTTAATGCCTGAAATTGGTCGAAATAGAAGCTTCTTAATAGGAGAAAATGCCTGTAAAAATGGCAATTTTGGTCACATTGAGGCTTTAAAAAGTAGTTATTCAACATGAGGCACAATCCAAATGACATTTTGAATCAATTTTTCTACAGTCCAAAACATCAATTTTCTGATGAAAAACGATGACCCGTGACCTGTCGAAATTTCTCCAGATGGTCAGCAATTGAAATTTTTTAATGTTTAATTTTTTGACTGCAAATTACTATTCCATGTAAATTATCACTTTTGGAACAAAAATAAGTGTGTTTAGAGTCACTTTAATGCCTGAAATTGGTTGAAACAAAAGCTTCTGAATAGAAGAAAGAGTCTGTAATAATGGCAATTTTGGTCACATTGAGGCTTTAAAAAGTAGTCATTCAACATGAGGCACATTCCAAATGACATTTTGAATCAATTTTTCTACAGTCCAAAAAATAAATTTTCTGATGAAAAACGATGACCCGTGACATGTCGAAATTTCTCCAGATGGTCAGAAATGGAAATTTTTTCATGTTTAATTTTTTGACTGTAAATGACTATTCCATGTAAATTATCACTTTTGGAACAAAAATAAGTGTGTTTAGATTCACTTTAATGCCTGAAATTGGTCGAAATAGAAGCTTCTGAATAGGAGAAAAAGTCTGTAATAATGGCAATTTTGGTCACATTGAGGCTTTAAAATGTAGTTATTCAACAAGAGGCACAATCTTAATGACATTTTGAATCAATTTTTCTACAGTCCTAAAAATCAATTTTCTGATGAAAAATGATGACCCGTGACCTGTCGAAGTTTCTCCAGATGGTCAGAAATGGAAATTTTTTAATATTTAATTTTTTGACTGTAAATGACTATTCCATGTAAATTATCACTTTTGGAACAAAAATAAGTGTGTTTAGAGTCACTTTCATGCCTGAAATTGGTCGAAATAGAAGCTTCTGAATAGGAGAAAATGCATGTAAAAATGGCAATTTTGGTCACATTGAGGCTTTAAAAAAGAGTTATTCAACATGAGGCACAATCCAAATGACATTTTGAATCAATTTTTCTACAGTCCAAAACATCAATTTTCTGATGATAAATGATGACCCGTGACCTGTCGAAATTTCCCCAGATGGTCAGAAATGGAAATTTTTTAATGTTTAATTTTTTGACTGTAAATGACTTTTCCATGTAAATTATCACTTATGGAAGAAAAATAAGTGTGTTTAGAGTCACTTTAATGCCTGAAATTGGTTGAAACAAAAGCTCTGAATAGGAGAAAAAGTCTGCAATAATGCCAACTTTGGTCACATTGAGGCTTTAAAAAGTAGTCATTCAACACGAGGCACATTCCAAATGACATTTTGAATCTATTTTTCTACAGTCCAAAAAATCAATTTTATTATGAAAAACGATGACCCGTGACCTGTCGAAATTTCTCCAGATGGTCAGAAATGGAAATTTTTTAATGTTTAATTTTTTGACTGTAAATGACTATTCCATGTAAATTATCACTTATGGAAGAAAAATAAGTGTGTTTAGAGTCATTTTAATGCCTGAAATTGGTTGAAACAAAAGCTCTGAATAGGAGAAAAAGTCTGTAATAATGCCAATTTTGGTCACATTGAGGCTTTAAAAAGTAGTCATTCAACATGAGGCACATTCCAAATGACATTTTGAAACAATTTTTCTACAGTCCAAAAAATCAATTTTCTGATGAAAAACGATGACCCGTGACTTGTTGAAATTTCTCCAGATGGTCAGAAATGGAGTTTTTTTTTAATGTTTCATTTTTTGACTGGTAATGACTATTCCATGTAAATTATCACTTTTGGAACAAAATAAGTGTGTTTAGAGTCACTTTAATGCCTGAAATTGGTCGAAATAGAAGCTTCTGAATAGGAGAAAATGTCTGTAATAATGGCAATTTTGGTCACATTGAGGCTTTAAAAAGTAGTTATTCAACATGAGGACCATTCGAAATGACATTTTAAATCAATTTTTCTACAGTCCAAAAAATCAATTTTCTGATGAAAAACGATGACCCGTGACCTGTCGAAATTTCTCCAGATGGTCAGAAATGGAAATTTTTTAATGTTTAATTTTTTGACTGCAAATGACTATTCCATGTGAATATCAATTTTGGAACAAAAATAAGTGTGTTTAGAGTCACTTTAATGCCTGAAATTGGTCGAAATAGAAGCTTCTGAATAGGAGAAAATGCCTGTAAAAATGGCAATTTTGGTCACATTGAGTCTTCAAAAAGTAGTTATTCAACATGAGGCACATTCCAAATAACATTTTGAATCAATTTTTCTACAGTCCAAAAAAATCCATTTTCTGATGAAAAACGATGACCCGTGACCTGTCAAAATTTCTCCAGATGGTCAGAAATGGAGATTTTTTAATGTTTAATTTTTTGACTGCAAATGATTACTCCATGTAAATTATCACTTTTGGAACAAAAATAAGTGTGTTTAGAGTCACTTTAATGCCTGAAATTGGTCGAAATAGAAGCTTCTTAATAGGAGAAAATGCCTGTAAAAATGGCAATTTTGGTCACATTGAGGCTTTAAAAAGTAGTTATTCAACATGAGGCACAATCCAAATGACATTTTGAATCAATTTTTCTACAGTCCAAAAAATCAATTTTCTGATGAAAAACGATGACCCGTGACCTGTCGAAATTTCTCCAGATGGTCAGCAATTGAAATTTTTTAATGTTTAATTTTTTGACTGCAAATTACTATTCCATGTAAATTATCACTTTTGGAACAAAAATAAGTGTGTTTAGAGTCACTTTAATGCCTGAAATTGGTTGAAACAAAAGCTTCTGAATAGGAGAAAAAGTCTGTAATAATGGCAAATTTGGTCACATTGAGGCTTTAAAATGTAGTTATTCAACAAGAGGCACAATCTTAATGACATTTTGAATCAATTTTTCTACAGTCCTAAAAATCAATTTTCTGATGAAAAACGATGACCCGTGACCTGTCGAAGTTTCTCCAGATGGTCAGAAATGGAAATTTTTTAATATTTAATTTTTTGACTGTAAATGACTATTCCATGTAAATTATCACTTTTGGAACAAAAATAAGTGTGTTTAGAGTCACTTTCATGCCTGAAATTGGTCGAAATAGAAGCTTCTGAATAGGAGAAAATGCATGTAAAAATGGCAATTTTGGTCACATTGAGGCTTTAAAAAAGAGTTGATCAACATGAGGCACAATCCAAATGACATTTTGAATCAATTTTTCTACAGTCCAAAACATCAATTTTCTGATGATAAATGATGACCCGTGACCTGTCGAAATTTCCCCAGATGGTCAGAAATGGAAATTTTTTAATGTTTAATTTTTTGACTGTAAATGACTTTTCCATGTAAATTATCACTTATGGAAGAAAAATAAGTGTGTTTAGAGTCACTTTAATGCCTGAAATTGGTTGAAACAAAAGCTCTGAATAGGAGAAAAAGTCTGCAATAATGCCAACTTTGGTCACATTGAGGCTTTAAAAAGTAGTCATTCAACACGAGGCACATTCCAAATGACATTTTGAATCTATTTTTCTACAGTCCAAAAAATCTATTTTATTATGAAAAACGATGACCCGTGACCTGTCGAAATTTCTCCAGATGGTCAGAAATGGAAATTTTTTAATGTTTAATTTTTTGACTGTAAATGACTATTCCATGTAAATTATCACTTATGGAAGAAAAATAAGTGTGTTTAGAGTCACTTTAATGCCTGAAATTGGTTGAAACAAAAGCTCTGAATAGGAGAAAAAGTCTGTAATAATGCCAATTTTGGTCACATTGAGGCTTTAAAAAGTAGTCATTCAACATGAGGCACATTCCAAATGACATTTTGAAACAATTTTTCTACAGTCCAAAAAATCAATTTTCTGATGAAAAACGATGACCCGTGACTTGTTGAAATTTCTCCAGATGGTCAGAAATGGAGTTTTTTTTTAATGTTTCATTTTTTGACTGGTAATGACTATTCCATGTAAATTATCACTTTTGGAACAAAATAAGTGTGTTTAGAGTCACTTTAATGCCTGAAATTGGTCGAAATAGAAGCTTCTGAATAGGAGAAAATGTCTGTAATAATGGCAATTTTGGTCACATTGAGGCTTTAAAAAGTAGTTATTCAACATGAGGACCATTCGAAACGACATTTTAAATCAATTTTTCTACAGTCCAAAAAATCAATTTTCTGATGAAAAACGATGACCCGTGACCTGTCGAAATTTCTCCAGATGGTCAGAAATGGAAATTTTTTAATGTTTAATTTTTTGACTGCAAATGACTATTCCATGTGAATATCAATTTTGGAACAAAAATAAGTGTGTTTAGAGTCACTTTAATGCCTGAAATTGGTCGAAATAGAAGCTTCTGAATAGGAGAAAATGCCTGTAAAAATGGCAATTTTGGTCACATTGATGCTTTAAAAAGTAGTTATTCAACATGAGGCACAATCCAAATGACATTTTGAATCAATTTTTCTACAGTCCAAAAAATCAATTTTCTGATGAAAAACGATGACCCGTGACCTGTCGAAATTTCTCCAGATGGTCAGAAATGGAAATTTTTTAATGTTTAATTTTTTGACTGCAAATGACTATTCCATGTAAATTATCACTTTTGGAAGAAAAATAAGTGTGTTTAGAGTCACTTTAATGCCTGAAATTGGTCGAAATAGAAGCTTCTGAGTAGGCAAAAAAGTCTGTAAAAATGGCAATTTTGGTCACATAGAGGCTTTAAAAAGTAGTTATTCAACATGAGGCACAATCCAAATGACATTTTGAATCAATTTTTCTACAGTCCAAAAAATCAATTGTCTGATGAAAAACGATGACCCGTGACCTGTCGAAATTTCTCCAGATCGTCAGAAGTGGACATTTTTTGATATTTAATTTTTTGACTGTAAATGACTATTCCATGTAAATTATCATTTTAGGAACAAAAATAAGTGTGTTTAGAGTAATTTTAATGACTGAAATTGGTCGAAAAAGAAACTTCTGAGTAGGCAAAAAAGTCTGTAAAAATGGCAATTTTGGTCACATAGAGGCTTTAAAAAGTAGTTATTCAACATGAGGCACAATCCAAATGACATTTTGAATCAATTTTTCTACAGTCCAAAAAATCAATTGTCTGATGAAAAACGATGACCCGTGACCTGTCGAAATTTCTCCAGATCGTCAGAAGTGGACATTTTTTGATATTTAATTTTTTGACTGTAAATGACTATTCCATGTAAATTATCATTTTAGGAACAAAAATAAGTGTGTTTAGAGTAATTTTAATGACTGAAATTGGTCGAAAAAGAAACTTCTGAGTAGGAGAAAATGTCTGTAAAAATTGAAATTTAGGTCACATTGAGGCTTTAAAAAGTAGTTATTCAACATGAGGCACAATCCAAATGACATTTTGAATCAATTTTTCTACAGTCCAAAAAATCAATTTTCTGATGAAAAACGATGACCCCGTGACCTGTCGAAATTTCTCCAGATGGTCAGAAATGGAAATTTTTTAATGTTTAATTTTTTGACTGCAAATGACTATTCCATGTAAATTATCACTTTTGGAACAAAATAAGTGTGTTTAGAGTCACTTTAATGCCTGAAATTGGTCGAAATAGAAGCTTCTGAATCAGAGAAAATGTCTGTAAAAATGGCAAGTTAGGTCACATTGAGTCTTCAAAAAGTAGTTATTCAACATGAGGCACATTCCAAATAACATTTTGAATCAATTTTTCTACAGTCCAAAAAAATCCATTTTCTGATGAAAAACGATGACCCGTGACCTGTCAAAATTTCTCCAGATGGTCAGAAATGGAGATTTTTTAATGTTTAATTTTTTGACTGCAAATGATTACTCCATGTAAATTATCACTTTTGGAACAAAAATAAGTGTGTTTAGAGTCACTTTAATGCCTGAAATTGGTCGAAATAGAAGCTTCTTAATAGGAGAAAATGCCTGTAAAAATGGCAATTTTGGTCACATTGAGGCTTTAAAAAGTAGTTATTCAACATGAGGCACAATCCAAATGACATTTTGAATCAATTTTTCTACAGTCCAAAAAATCAATTTTCTGATGAAAAACGATGACCCGTGACCTGTCGAAATTTCTCCAGATGGTCAGCAATTGAAATTTTTTAATGTTTAATTTTTTGACTGCAAATTACTATTCCATGTAAATTATCACTTTTGGAACAAAAATAAGTGTGTTTAGAGTCACTTTAATGCCTGAAATTGGTTGAAACAAAAGCTCTGAATAGGAGAAAAAGTCTGCAATAATGCCAACTTTGGTCACATTGAGGCTTTAAAAAGTAGTCATTCAACATGAGGCACATTCCAAATGACATTTTGAATCTATTTTTCTACAGTCCAAAAAATCAATTTTATTATGAAAAACGATGACCCGTGACCTGTCGAAGTTTCTCCAGATGGTCAGAAATGGAAATTTTTTAATATTTAATTTTTTGACTGTAAATGACTATTCCATGTAAATTATCACTTATGGAAGAAAAATAAGTGTGTTTAGAGTCACTTTAATGCCTGAAATTGGTTGAAACAAAAGCTCTGAATAGGAGAAAAAGTCTGTAATAATGCCAATTTTGGTCACATTGAGGCTTTAAACAGTAGTCATTCAACATGAGGCACATTCCAAATGACATTTTGAAACAATTTTTCTACAGTCCAAAAAATCAATTTTCTGATGAAAAACGATGACCCGTGACTTGTTGAAATTTCTCCAGATGGTCAGAAATGGAGTTTTTTTTTAATGTTTCATTTTTTGACTGCAAATGACTATTCCATGTAAATTATCACTTTTGGAACAAAATAAGTGTGTTTAGAGTCACTTTAATGCCTGAAATTGGTCGAAATAGAAGCTTCTGAATAGGAGAAAATGTCTGTAATAATGGCAATTTTGGTCACATTGATGCTTTAAAAAGTAGTTATTCAACATGAGGACCATTCGAAACGACATTTTAAATCAATTTTTCTACAGTCCAAAAAATCAATTTTCTGATGAAAAACGATGACCCGTGACCTGTCGAAATTTCTCCAGATGGTCAGAAATGGAAATTTTTAAATGTTTAATTTTTTGACTGCAAATGACTATTCCATGTGAATTATCAATTTTGGAACAAAAATAAGTGTGTTTAGAGTCACTTTAATGCCTGAAATTGGTCGAAATAGAAGCTTCTGAATAGGAGAAAATGCCTGTAAAAATGGCAATTTTGGTCACATAGAGGCTTTAAAAAGTAGTTATTCAACATGAGGCACAATCCAAATGACATTTTGAATCAATTTTTCTACAGTCCAAAAAATCAATTGTCTGATGAAAAACGATGACCCGTGACCTGTCGAAATTTCTCCAGATCGTCAGAAGTGGACATTTTTTGATATTTAATTTTTTGACTGTAAATGACTATTCCATGTAAATTATCATTTTAGGAACAAAAATAAGTGTGTTTAGAGTAATTTTAATGACTGAAATTGGTCGAAAAAGAAACTTCTGAGTAGGAGAAAATGTCTGTAAAAATTGAAATTTAGGTCACATTGAGGCTTTAAAAAGTAGTTATTCAACATGAGGCACAATCCAAATGACATTTTGAATCAATTTTTCTACAGTCCAAAAAATCAATTTTCTGATGAAAAACGATGACCCGTGACCTGTCAAAATTTCTCCAGATGGTCAGAAATGGAGATTTTTTAATGTTTAACTTTTTTGACTGTAAATGACTATTCCATGTAAATTACCACTTTTGGAACAAAAATAAGTGTGTTTAGAGTCACTTTAATGCCTGAAATTGGTTGAAATAGAAGTTTCTGAATAGGAGAAAAAGTCTGTAATAATGGCAATTTTGGTCACATTGAGGCTTTAAAAAGTAGCTATTCAACATGAGGCACATTCCAAATGACATTTTGAATCAATTTTTCTACAGTCCAAAAAATCAATTTTCTGATGAAAAACGATGACCCATGACCTGTCGAAATTTCTCCAGATGGTCAGAAATGGAAAATTTGTAATGTTTAATTTTTTGACTGCAAATGATTACTCCATGTAAATTATCACTTTTGGAACAAAAATAAGTGTGTTTAGAGTCACTTTAATGCCTGAAATTGGTCGAAATAGAAGCTTCTTAATAGGAGAAAATGCCTGTAAAAATGGCAATTTTGGTCACATTGAGGCTTTAAAAAGTAGTTATTCAACATGAGGCACAATCCAAATGACATTTTGAATCAATTTTTCTACAGTCCAAAAAATCAATTTTCTGATGAAAAACGATGACCCCGTGACCTGTCGAAATTTCTCCAGATGGTCAGCAATTGAAATTTTTTAATGTTTAATTTTTTGACTGCAAATTACTATTCCATGTAAATTATCACTTTTGGAACAAAAATAAGTGTGTTTAGAGTCACTTTAATGCCTGAAATTGGTTGAAACAAAAGCTTCTGAATAGAAGAAAGAGTCTGTAATAATGGCAATTTTGGTCACATTGAGGCTTTAAAAAGTAGTCATTCAACATGAGGCACATTCCAAATAAAATTTGGAATCAATTTTTCTACAGTCCAAAAAATAAATTTTCTGATGAAAAACGATGACCCGTGACATGTCGAAATTTCTCCAGATGGTCAGAAATGGAATTTTTTTCATGTTTAATTTTTTCACTGTAAATGACTTTTCCATGTAAATTATCACTTATGGAAGAAAAATAAGTGTGTTTAGAGTCACTTTAATGCCTGAAATTGGTTGAAACAAAAGCTCTGAATAGGAGAAAAAGTCTGCAATAATGCCAACTTTGGTCACATTGAGGCTTTAAAAAGTAGTCATTCAACACGAGGCACATTCCAAATGACATTTTGAATCTATTTTTCTACAGTCCAAAAAATCAATTTTATTATGAAAAACGATGACCCGTGACCTGTCGAAATTTCTCCAGATGGTCAGAAATGGAAATTTTTTAATGTTTAATTTTTTGACTGTAAATGACTATTCCATGTAAATTATCACTTATGGAAGAAAAATAAGTGTGTTTAGAGTCACTTTAATGCCTGAAATTGGTTGAAACAAAAGCTCTGAATAGGAGAAAAAGTCTGTAATAATGCCAATTTTGGTCACATTGAGGCTTTAAAAAGTAGTCATTCAACATGAGGCACATTCCAAATGACATTTTGAAACAATTTTTCTACAGTCCAAAAAATCAATTTTCTGATGAAAAACGATGACCCGTGACTTGTTGAAATTTCTCCAGATGGTCAGAAATGGAGTTTTTTTTTAATGTTTCATTTTTTGACTGGTAATGACTATTCCATGTAAATTATCACTTTTGGAACAAAATAAGTGTGTTTAGAGTCACTTTAATGCCTGAAATTGGTCGAAATAGAAGCTTCTGAATAGGAGAAAATGTCTGTAATAATGGCAATTTTGGTCACATTGAGGCTTTAAAAAGTAGTTATTCAACATGAGGACCATTCGAAACGACATTTTAAATCAATTTTTCTACAGTCCAAAAAATCAATTTTCTGATGAAAAACGATGACCCGTGACCTGTCGAAATTTCTCCAGATGGTCAGAAATGGAAATTTTTTAATGTTTAATTTTTTGACTGCAAATGACTATTCCATGTGAATATCAATTTTGGAACAAAAATAAGTGTGTTTAGAGTCACTTTAATGCCTGAAATTGGTCGAAATAGAAGCTTCTGAATAGGAGAAAATGCCTGTAAAAATGGCAATTTTGGTCACATTGATGCTTTAAAAAGTAGTTATTCAACATGAGGCACAATCCAAATGACATTTTGAATCAATTTTTCTACAGTCCAAAAAATCAATTTTCTGATGAAAAACGATGACCCGTGACCTGTCGAAATTTCTCCAGATGGTCAGAAATGGAAATTTTTTAATGTTTAATTTTTTGACTGCAAATGACTATTCCATGTAAATTATCACTTTTGGAAGAAAAATAAGTGTGTTTAGAGTCACTTTAATGCCTGAAATTGGTCGAAATAGAAGCTTCTGAGTAGGCAAAAAAGTCTGTAAAAATGGCAATTTTGGTCACATAGAGGCTTTAAAAAGTAGTTATTCAACATGAGGCACAATCCAAATGACATTTTGAATCAATTTTTCTACAGTCCAAAAAATCAATTGTCTGATGAAAAACGATGACCCGTGACCTGTCGAAATTTCTCCAGATCGTCAGAAGTGGACATTTTTTGATATTTAATTTTTTGACTGTAAATGACTATTCCATGTAAATTATCATTTTAGGAACAAAAATAAGTGTGTTTAGAGTAATTTTAATGACTGAAATTGGTCGAAAAAGAAACTTCTGAGTAGGAGAAAATGTCTGTAAAAATTGAAATTTAGGTCACATTGAGGCTTTAAAAAGTAGTTATTCAACATGAGGCACAATCCAAATGACATTTTGAATCAATTTTTCTACAGTCCAAAAAATCAATTTTCTGATGAAAAACGATGACCCCGTGACCTGTCGAAATTTCTCCAGATGGTCAGAAATGGAAATTTTTTAATGTTGAATTTTTTGACTGCAAATGACTATTCCATGTAAATTATCACTTTTGGAACAAAATAAGTGTGTTTAGAGTCACTTTAATGCCTGAAATTGGTCGAAATAGAAGCTTCTGAATCAGAGAAAATGTCTGTAAAAATGGCAAGTTAGGTCACATTGAGTCTTCAAAAAGTAGTTATTCAACATGAGGCACATTCCAAATAACATTTTGAATCAATTTTTCTACAGTCCAAAAAAATCCATTTTCTGATGAAAAACGATGACCCGTGACCTGTCAAAATTTCTCCAGATGGTCAGAAATGGAGATTTTTTAATGTTTAATTTTTTGACTGCAAATGATTACTCCATGTAAATTATCACTTTTGGAACAAAAATAAGTGTGTTTAGAGTCACTTTAATGCCTGAAATTGGTCGAAATAGAAGCTTCTTAATAGGAGAAAATGCCTGTAAAAATGGCAATTTTGGTCACATTGAGGCTTTAAAAAGTAGTTATTCAACATGAGGCACAATCCAAATGACATTTTGAATCAATTTTTCTACAGTCCAAAAAATCAATTTTCTGATGAAAAACGATGACCCGTGACCTGTCGAAGTTTCTCCAGATGGTCAGAAATGGAAATTTTTTAATATTTAATTTTTTGACTGTAAATGACTATTCCATGTAAATTATCACTTTTGGAACAAAAATAAGTGTGTTTAGAGTCACTTTCATGCCTGAAATTGGTCGAAATAGAAGCTTCTGAATAGGAGAAAATGCATGTAAAAATGGCAATTTTGGTCACATTGAGGCTTTAAAAAAGAGTTGATCAACATGAGGCACAATCCAAATGACATTTTGAATCAATTTTTCTACAGTCCAAAACATCAATTTTCTGATGATAAATGATGACCCGTGACCTGTCGAAATTTCCCCAGATGGTCAGAAATGGAAATTTTTTAATGTTTAATTTTTTGACTGTAAATGACTATTCCATGTAAATTATCACTTATGGAAGAAAAATAAGTGTGTTTAGAGTCACTTTAATGCCTGAAATTGGTTGAAACAAAAGCTCTGAATAGGAGAAAAAGTCTGCAATAATGCCAACTTTGGTCACATTGAGGCTTTAAAAAGTAGTCATTCAACATGAGGCACATTCCAAATGACATTTTGAATCTATTTTTCTACAGTCCAAAAAATCAATTTTATTATGAAAAACGATGACCCGTGACCTGTCGAAATTTCTCCAGATGGTCAGAAATGGAAATTTTTTAATGTTTAATTTTTTGACTGTAAATGACTATTCCATGTAAATTATCACTTATGGAAGAAAAATAAGTGTGTTTAGAGTCACTTTAATGCCTGAAATTGGTTGAAACAAAAGCTCTGAATAGGAGAAAAAGTCTGTAATAATGCCAATTTTGGTCACATTGAGGCTTTAAAAAGTAGTCATTCAACATGAGGCACATTCCAAATGACATTTTGAAACAATTTTTCTACAGTCCAAAAAATCAATTTTCTGATGAAAAACGATGACCCGTGACTTGTTGAAATTTCTCCAGATGGTCAGAAATGGAGTTTTTTTTTAATGTTTCATTTTTTGACTGCAAATGACTATTCCATGTAAATTATCACTTTTGGAACAAAATAAGTGTGTTTAGAGTCACTTTAATGCCTGAAATTGGTTGAAACAAAAGCTTCTGAATAGGAGAAAAAGTCTGTAATAATGGCAAATTTGGTCACATTGAGGCTTTAAAATGTAGTTATTCAACAAGAGGCACAATCTTAATGACATTTTGAATCAATTTTTCTACAGTCCTAAAAATCAATTTTCTGATGAAAAACGATGACCCGTGACCTGTCGAAGTTTCTCCAGATGGTCAGAAATGGAAATTTTTTAATATTTAATTTTTTGACTGTAAATGACTATTCCATGTAAATTATCACTTTTGGAACAAAAATAAGTGTGTTTAGAGTCACTTT
Organism: Triturus cristatus; assembly: GCF_964204655.1. Lineage (NCBI taxonomy): Eukaryota > Metazoa > Chordata > Amphibia > Caudata > Salamandridae > Triturus > Triturus cristatus. The sequence goes on from NC_140593.1 coordinate 890,340,622, forward strand.
CATGCCTGAAATTGGTCGAAATAGAAGCTTCTGAATAGGAGAAAATGCATGTAAAAATGGCAATTTTGGTCACATTGAGGCTTTAAAAAAGAGTTGATCAACATGAGGCACAATCCAAATGACATTTTGAATCAATTTTTCTACAGTCCAAAACATCAATTTTCTGATGATAAATGATGACCCGTGACCTGTCGAAATTTCCCCAGATGGTCAGAAATGGAAATTTTTTAATGTTTAATTTTTTGACTGTAAATGACTTTTCCATGTAAATTATCACTTATGGAAGAAAAATAAGTGTGTTTAGAGTCACTTTAATGCCTGAAATTGGTTGAAACAAAAGCTCTGAATAGGAGAAAAAGTCTGCAATAATGCCAACTTTGGTCACATTGAGGCTTTAAAAAGTAGTCATTCAACATGAGGCACATTCCAAATGACATTTTGAATCTATTTTTCTACAGTCCAAAAAATCAATTTTATTATGAAAAACGATGACCCGTGACCTGTCGAAATTTCTCCAGATGGTCAGAAATGGAAATTTTTTAATGTTTAATTTTTTGACTGTAAATGACTATTCCATGTAAATTATCACTTATGGAAGAAAAATAAGTGTGTTTAGAGTCACTTTAATGCCTGAAATTGGTTGAAACAAAAGCTCTGAATAGGAGAAAAAGTCTGTAATAATGCCAATTTTGGTCACATTGAGGCTTTAAAAAGTAGTCATTCAACATGAGGCACATTCCAAATGACATTTTGAAACAATTTTTCTACAGTCCAAAAAATCAATTTTCTGATGAAAAACGATGACCCGTGACTTGTTGAAATTTCTCCAGATGGTCAGAAATGGAGTTTTTTTTTAATGTTTCATTTTTTGACTGCAAATGACTATTCCATGTAAATTATCACTTTTGGAACAAAATAAGTGTGTTTAGAGTCACTTTAATGCCTGAAATTGGTCGAAATAGAAGCTTCTGAATAGGAGAAAATGTCTGTAATAATGGCAATTTTGGTCACATTGATGCTTTAAAAAGTAGTTATTCAACATGAGGACCATTCGAAACGACATTTTAAATCAATTTTTCTACAGTCCAAAAAATCAATTTTCTGATGAAAAACGATGACCCGTGACCTGTCGAAATTTCTCCAGATGGTCAGAAATGGAAATTTTTAAATGTTTAATTTTTTGACTGCAAATGACTATTCCATGTGAATTATCAATTTTGGAACAAAAATAAGTGTGTTTAGAGTCACTTTAATGCCTGAAATTGGTCGAAATAGAAGCTTCTGAATAGGAGAAAATGCCTGTAAAAATGGCAATTTTGGTCACATAGAGGCTTTAAAAAGTAGTTATTCAACATGAGGCACAATCCAAATGACATTTTGAATCAATTTTTCTACAGTCCAAAAAATCAATTGTCTGATGAAAAACGATGACCCGTGACCTGTCGAAATTTCTCCAGATCGTCAGAAGTGGACATTTTTTGATATTTAATTTTTTGACTGTAAATGACTATTCCATGTAAATTATCATTTTAGGAACAAAAATAAGTGTGTTTAGAGTAATTTTAATGACTGAAATTGGTCGAAAAAGAAACTTCTGAGTAGGAGAAAATGTCTGTAAAAATTGAAATTTAGGTCACATTGAGGCTTTAAAAAGTAGTTATTCAACATGAGGCACAATCCAAATGACATTTTGAATCAATTTTTCTACAGTCCAAAAAATCAATTTTCTGATGAAAAACGATGACCCGTGACCTGTCAAAATTTCTCCAGATGGTCAGAAATGGAGATTTTTTAATGTTTAACTTTTTTGACTGTAAATGACTATTCCATGTAAATTACCACTTTTGGAACAAAAATAAGTGTGTTTAGAGTCACTTTAATGCCTGAAATTGGTTGAAATAGAAGTTTCTGAATAGGAGAAAAAGTCTGTAATAATGGCAATTTTGGTCACATTGAGGCTTTAAAAAGTAGCTATTCAACATGAGGCACATTCCAAATGACATTTTGAATCAATTTTTCTACAGTCCAAAAAATCAATTTTCTGATGAAAAACGATGACCCATGACCTGTCGAAATTTCTCCAGATGGTCAGAAATGGAAAATTTGTAATGTTTAATTTTTTGACTGCAAATGATTACTCCATGTAAATTATCACTTTTGGAACAAAAATAAGTGTGTTTAGAGTCACTTTAATGCCTGAAATTGGTCGAAATAGAAGCTTCTTAATAGGAGAAAATGCCTGTAAAAATGGCAATTTTGGTCACATTGAGGCTTTAAAAAGTAGTTATTCAACATGAGGCACAATCCAAATGACATTTTGAATCAATTTTTCTACAGTCCAAAAAATCAATTTTCTGATGAAAAACGATGACCCCGTGACCTGTCGAAATTTCTCCAGATGGTCAGCAATTGAAATTTTTTAATGTTTAATTTTTTGACTGCAAATTACTATTCCATGTAAATTATCACTTTTGGAACAAAAATAAGTGTGTTTAGAGTCACTTTAATGCCTGAAATTGGTTGAAACAAAAGCTTCTGAATAGAAGAAAGAGTCTGTAATAATGGCAATTTTGGTCACATTGAGGCTGCAAAAAGTAGTCATTCAACATGAGGCACATTCCAAATGACATTTTGAATCAATTTTTCTACAGTCCAAAAAATAAATTTTCTGATGAAAAACGATGACCCGTGACATGTCGAAATTTCTCCAGATGGTCAGAAATGGAATTTTTTTCATGTTTAATTTTTTCACTGTAAATGACTATTCCATGTAAATTATCACTTTTGGAACAAAAATAAGTGTGTTTAGATTCACTTTAATGCCTGAAATTGGTCGAAATAGAAGCTTCTGAATAGGAGAAAAAGTCTGTAATAATGGCAATTTTGGTCACATTGAGGCTTTAAAATGTAGTTATTCAACAAGAGGCACAATCTTAATGACATTTTGAATCAATTTTTCTATAGTCCTAAAAATCAATTTTCTGATGAAAAACGATGACCCGTGACCTGTCGAAGTTTCTCCAGATGGTCAGAAATGGAAATTTTTTAATATTTAATTTTTTGACTGTAAATGACTATTCCATGTAAATTATCACTTTTGGAAAAAAAATAAGTGTGTTTAGAGTCACTTTCATGCCTGAAATTGGTCGAAATAGAAGCTTCTGAATAGGAGAAAATGCATGTAAAAATGGCAATTTTGGTCACATTGAGGCTTTAAAAAAGAGTTATTCAACATGAGGCACAATCCAAATGACATTTTGAATCAATTTTTCTACAGTCCAAAAAATCAATTTTCTGATGAAAAACGATGACCCGTGACCTGTCGAAATTTCTCCAGATGGTCAGAAATGGAAAATTTGTAATGTTTAATTTTTTGACTGCAAATGATTACTCCATGTAAATTATCACTTTTGGAACAAAAATAAGTGTGTTTAGAGTCACTTTAATGCCTGAAATTGGTCGAAATAGAAGCTTCTTAATAGGAGAAAATGCCTGTAAAAATGGCAATTTTGGTCACATTGAGGCTTTAAAAAGTAGTTATTCAACATGAGGCACAATCCAAATGACATTTTGAATCAATTTTTCTACAGTCCAAAAAATCAATTTTCTGATGAAAAACGATGACCCGTGACCTGTCGAAATTTCTCCAGATGGTCAGCAATTGAAATTTTTTAATGTTTAATTTTTTGACTGCAAATTACTATTCCATGTAAATTATCACTTTTGGAACAAAAATAAGTGTGTTTAGAGTCACTTTAATGCCTGAAATTGGTTGAAACAAAAGCTTCTGAATAGAAGAAAGAGTCTGTAATAATGGCAATTTTGGTCACATTGAGGCTTTAAAAAGTAGTCATTCAACATGAGGCACATTCCAAATGACATTTTGAATCAATTTTTCTACAGTCCAAAAAATAAATTTTCTGATGAAAAACGATGACCCGTGACATGTCGAAATTTCTCCAGATGGTCAGAAATGGAAATTTTTTAATGTTTAATTTTTTGACTGCAAATGACTATTCCATGTAAATTATCACTTTTGGAACAAAATAAGTGTGTTTAGAGTCACTTTAATGCCTGAAATTGGTCGAAATAGAAGCTTCTGAATCAGAGAAAATGTCTGTAAAAATGGCAATTTAGGTCACATTGAGTCTTCAAAAAGTAGTTATTCAACATGAGGCACATTCCAAATAACATTTTGAATCAATTTTTCTACAGTCCAAAAAAATCAATTTTCTGATGAAAAACGATGACCCGTGACCTGTCAAAATTTCTCCAGATGGTCAGAAATGGAAATTTTTTAATGTTTAATTTTTTGACTGTAAATGACTTTTCCATGTAAATTATCACTTATGGAAGAAAAATAAGTGTGTTTAGAGTCACTTTAATGCCTGAAATTGGTTGAAACAAAAGCTCTGAATAGGAGAAAAAGTCTGCAATAATGCCAACTTTGGTCACATTGAGGCTTTAAAAAGTAGTCATTCAACATGAGGCACATTCCAAATGACATTTTGAATCAATTTTTCTACAGTCCCAAAAATCAATTTTATTATGAAAAACGATGACCCGTGACCTGTCGAAATTTCTCCAGATGGTCAGAAATGGAAATTTTTTAATGTTTAATTTTTTGACTGTAAATGACTATTCCATGTAAATTATCACTTATGGAAGAAAAATAAGTGTGTTTAGAGTCACTTTAATGCCTGAAATTGGTCGAAATAGAAGCTTCTTAATAGGAGAAAATGCCTGTAAAAATGGCAATTTTGGTCACATTGAGGCTTTAAAAAGTAGTTATTCAACATGAGGCACAATCCAAATGACATTTTGAATCAATTTTTCTACAGTCCAAAATATCAATTTTCTGATGAAAAACGATGACCCGTGACCTGTCGAAATTTCTCCAGATGGTCAGCAATTGAAATTTTTTAATGTTTAATTTTTTGACTGCAAATTACTATTCCATGTAAATTATCACTTTTGGAACAAAAATAAGTGTGTTTAGAGTCACTTTAATGCCTGAAATTGGTTGAAACAAAAGCTTCTGAATAGAAGAAAGAGTCTGTAATAATGGCAATTTTGGTCACATTGAGGCTTTAAAAAGTAGTCATTCAACATGAGGCACATTCCAAATGACATTTTGAATCAATTTTTCTACAGTCCAAAAAATAAATTTTCTGATGAAAAACGATGACCCGTGACATGTCGAAATTTCTCCAGATGGTCAGAAATGGAATTTTTTTCATGTTTAATTTTTTGACTGTAAATGACTATTCCATGTAAATTATCACTTTTGGAACAAAAATAAGTGTGTTTAGATTCACTTTAATGCCTGAAATTGGTCGAAATAGAAGCTTCTGAATAGGAGAAAAAGTCTGTAATAATGGCAATTTTGGTCACATTGAGGCTTTAAAATGTAGTTATTCAACAAGAGGCACAATCTTAATGACATTTTGAATCAATTTTTCTACAGTCCTAAAAATCAATTTTCTGATGAAAAACGATGACCCGTGACCTGTCGAAGTTTCTCCAGATGGTCAGAAATGGAAATTTTTTAATATTTAATTTTTTGACTGTAAATGACTATTCCATGTAAATTAACACTTTTGGAACAAAAATAAGTGTGTTTAGAGTCACTTTCATGCCTGAAATTGGTCGAAATAGAAGCTTCTGAATAGGAGAAAATGCATGTAAAAATGGCAATTTTGGTCACATTGAGGCTTTAAAAAAGAGTTATTCAACATGAGGCACAATCCAAATGACATTTTGAATCAATTTTTCTACAGTCCAAAAAATCAATTTTCTGATGAAAAACGATGACCCGTGACCTGTCGAAATTTCTCCAGATGGTCAGAAATGGAAAATTTGTAATGTTTAATTTTTTGACTGCAAATGATTACTCCATGTAAATTATCACTTTTGGAACAAAAATAAGTGTGTTTAGAGTCACTTTAATGCCTGAAATTGGTCGAAATAGAAGCTTCTTAATAGGAGAAAATGCCTGTAAAAATGGCAATTTTGGTCACATTGAGGCTTTAAAAAGTAGTTATTCAACATGAGGCACAATCCAAATGATATTTTGAATCAATTTTTCTACAGTCCAAAAAAATCCATTTTCTGATGAAAAACGATGACCCGTGACCTGTCGAAATTTCTCCAGATGGTCAGAAATGGAGATTTTTTAATGTTTAACTTTTTTGACTGTAAATGACTATTCCATGTAAATTACCACTTTTGGAACAAAAATAAGTGTGTTTAGAGTCACTTTAATGCCTGAAATTGGTTGAAATAGAAGTTTCTGAATAGGAGAAAAAGTCTGTAATAATGGCAATTTTGGTCACATTGAGGCTTTAAAAAGTAGTTATTCAACATGAGGCACAATCCAAATGACATTTTGAATCAATTTTTCTACAGTCCAAAAAATCAATTTTCTGATGAAAAACGATGACCCGTGACCTGTCGAAGTTTCTCCAGATGGTCAGAAATGGAAATTTTTTAATATTTAATTTTTTGACTGTAAATGACTATTCCATGTAAATTATCACTTTTGGAACAAAAATAAGTGTGTTTAGAGTCACTTTCATGCCTGAAATTGGTCGAAATAGAAGCTTCTGAATAGGAGAAAATGCATGTAAAAATGGCAATTTTGGTCACATTGAGGCTTTAAAAAAGAGTTGATCAACATGAGGCACAATCCAAATGACATTTTGAATCAATTTTTCTACAGTCCAAAACATCAATTTTCTGATGATAAATGATGACCCGTGACCTGTCGAAATTTCCCCAGATGGTCAGAAATGGAAATTTTTTAATGTTTAATTTTTTGACTGTAAATGACTTTTCCATGTAAATTATCACTTATGGAAGAAAAATAAGTGTGTTTAGAGTCACTTTAATGCCTGAAATTGGTTGAAACAAAAGCTCTGAATAGGAGAAAAAGTCTGCAATAATGCCAACTTTGGTCACATTGAGGCTTTAAAAAGTAGTCATTCAACATGAGGCACATTCCAAATGACATTTTGAATCTATTTTTCTACAGTCCAAAAAATCAATTTTATTATGAAAAACGATGACCCGTGACCTGTCGAAATTTCTCCAGATGGTCAGAAATGGAAATTTTTTAATGTTTAATTTTTTGACTGTAAATGACTATTCCATGTAAATTATCACTTATGGAAGAAAAATAAGTGTGTTTAGAGTCACTTTAATGCCTGAAATTGGTTGAAACAAAAGCTCTGAATAGGAGAAAAAGTCTGTAATAATGCCAATTTTGGTCACATTGAGGCTTTAAAAAGTAGTCATTCAACATGAGGCACATTCCAAATGACATTTTGAAACAATTTTTCTACAGTCCAAAAAATCAATTTTCTGATGAAAAACGATGACCCGTGACTTGTTGAAATTTCTCCAGATGGTCAGAAATGGAGTTTTTTTTTAATGTTTCATTTTTTGACTGCAAATGACTATTCCATGTAAATTATCACTTTTGGAACAAAATAAGTGTGTTTAGAGTCACTTTAATGCCTGAAATTGGTTGAAACAAAAGCTTCTGAATAGGAGAAAAAGTCTGTAATAATGGCAAATTTGGTCACATTGAGGCTTTAAAATGTATTTATTCAACAAGAGGCACAATCTTAATGACATTTTGAATCAATTTTTCTACAGTCCTAAAAATCAATTTTCTGATGAAAAACGATGACCCGTGACCTGTCGAAGTTTCTCCAGATGGTCAGAAATGGAAATTTTTTAATATTTAATTTTTTGACTGTAAATGACTATTCCATGTAAATTATCACTTTTGGAACAAAAATAAGTGTGTTTAGAGTCACTTTCATGCCTGAAATTGGTCGAAATAGAAGCTTCTGAATAGGAGAAAATGCATGTAAAAATGGCAATTTTGGTCACATTGAGGCTTTAAAAAAGAGTTGATCAACATGAGGCACAATCCAAATGACATTTTGAATCAATTTTTCTACAGTCCAAAACATCAATTTTCTGATGATAAATGATGACCCGTGACCTGTCGAAATTTCCCCAGATGGTCAGAAATGGAAATTTTTTAATGTTTAATTTTTTGACTGTAAATGACTTTTCCATGTAAATTATCACTTATGGAAGAAAAATAAGTGTGTTTAGAGTCACTTTAATGCCTGAAATTGGTTGAAACAAAAGCTCTGAATAGGAGAAAAAGTCTGCAATAATGCCAACTTTGGTCACATTGAGGCTTTAAAAAGTAGTCATTCAACATGAGGCACATTCCAAATGACATTTTGAATCTATTTTTCTACAGTCCAAAAAATCAATTTTATTATGAAAAACGATGACCCGTGACCTGTCGAAATTTCTCCAGATGGTCAGAAATGGAAATTTTTTAATGTTTAATTTTTTGACTGTAAATGACTATTCCATGTAAATTATCACTTATGGAAGAAAAATAAGTGTGTTTAGAGTCACTTTAATGCCTGAAATTGGTTGAAACAAAAGCTCTGAATAGGAGAAAAAGTCTGTAATAATGCCAATTTTGGTCACATTGAGGCTTTAAAAAGTAGTCATTCAACATGAGGCACATTCCAAATGACATTTTGAAACAATTTTTCTACAGTCCAAAAAATCAATTTTCTGATGAAAAACGATGACCCGTGACTTGTTGAAATTTCTCCAGATGGTCAGAAATGGAGTTTTTTTTTAATGTTTCATTTTTTGACTGCAAATGACTATTCCATGTAAATTATCACTTTTGGAACAAAATAAGTGTGTTTAGAGTCACTTTAATGCCTGAAATTGGTCGAAATAGAAGCTTCTGAATAGGAGAAAATGTCTGTAATAATGGCAATTTTGGTCACATTGATGCTTTAAAAAGTAGTTATTCAACATGAGGACCATTCGAAACGACATTTTAAATCAATTTTTCTACAGTCCAAAAAATCAATTTTCTGATGAAAAACGATGACCCGTGACCTGTCGAAATTTCTCCAGATGGTCAGAAATGGAAATTTTTAAATGTTTAATTTTTTGACTGCAAATGACTATTCCATGTGAATTATCAATTTTGGAACAAAAATAAGTGTGTTTAGAGTCACTTTAATGCCTGAAATTGGTCGAAATAGAAGCTTCTGAATAGGAGAAAATGCCTGTAAAAATGGCAATTTTGGTCACATAGAGGCTTTAAAAAGTAGTTATTCAACATGAGGCACAATCCAAATGACATTTTGAATCAATTTTTCTACAGTCCAAAAAATCAATTGTCTGATGAAAAACGATGACCCGTGACCTGTCGAAATTTCTCCAGATCGTCAGAAGTGGACATTTTTTGATATTTAATTTTTTGACTGTAAATGACTATTCCATGTAAATTATCATTTTAGGAACAAAAATAAGTGTGTTTAGAGTAATTTTAATGACTGAAATTGGTCGAAAAAGAAACTTCTGAGTAGGAGAAAATGTCTGTAAAAATTGAAATTTAGGTCACATTGAGGCTTTAAAAAGTAGTTATTCAACATGAGGCACAATCCAAATGACATTTTGAATCAATTTTTCTACAGTCCAAAAAATCAATTTTCTGATGAAAAACGATGACCCGTGACCTGTCAAAATTTCTCCAGATGGTCAGAAATGGAGATTTTTTAATGTTTAACTTTTTTGACTGTAAATGACTATTCCATGTAAATTACCACTTTTGGAACAAAAATAAGTGTGTTTAGAGTCACTTTAATGCCTGAAATTGGTTGAAATAGAAGTTTCTGAATAGGAGAAAAAGTCTGTAATAATGGCAATTTTGGTCACATTGAGGCTTTAAAAAGTAGCTATTCAACATGAGGCACATTCCAAATGACATTTTGAATCAATTTTTCTACAGTCCAAAAAATCAATTTTCTGATGAAAAACGATGACCCATGACCTGTCGAAATTTCTCCAGATGGTCAGAAATGGAAAATTTGTAATGTTTAATTTTTTGACTGCAAATGATTACTCCATGTAAATTATCACTTTTGGAACAAAAATAAGTGTGTTTAGAGTCACTTTAATGCCTGAAATTGGTCGAAATAGAAGCTTCTTAATAGGAGAAAATGCCTGTAAAAATGGCAATTTTGGTCACATTGAGGCTTTAAAAAGTAGTTATTCAACATGAGGCACAATCCAAATGACATTTTGAATCAATTTTTCTACAGTCCAAAAAATCAATTTTCTGATGAAAAACGATGACCCCGTGACCTGTCGAAATTTCTCCAGATGGTCAGCAATTGAAATTTTTTAATGTTTAATTTTTTGACTGCAAATTACTATTCCATGTAAATTATCACTTTTGGAACAAAAATAAGTGTGTTTAGAGTCACTTTAATGCCTGAAATTGGTTGAAACAAAAGCTTCTGAATAGAAGAAAGAGTCTGTAATAATGGCAATTTTGGTCACATTGAGGCTGCAAAAAGTAGTCATTCAACATGAGGCACATTCCAAATGACATTTTGAATCAATTTTTCTACAGTCCAAAAAATAAATTTTCTGATGAAAAACGATGACCCGTGACATGTCGAAATTTCTCCAGATGGTCAGAAATGGAATTTTTTTCATGTTTAATTTTTTCACTGTAAATGACTATTCCATGTAAATTATCACTTTTGGAACAAAAATAAGTGTGTTTAGATTCACTTTAATGCCTGAAATTGGTCGAAATAGAAGCTTCTGAATAGGAGAAAAAGTCTGTAATAATGGCAATTTTGGTCACATTGAGGCTTTAAAATGTAGTTATTCAACAAGAGGCACAATCTTAATGACATTTTGAATCAATTTTTCTATAGTCCTAAAAATCAATTTTCTGATGAAAAACGATGACCCGTGACCTGTCGAAGTTTCTCCAGATGGTCAGAAATGGAAATTTTTTAATATTTAATTTTTTGACTGTAAATGACTATTCCATGTAAATTATCACTTTTGGAAAAAAAATAAGTGTGTTTAGAGTCACTTTCATGCCTGAAATTGGTCGAAATAGAAGCTTCTGAATAGGAGAAAATGCATGTAAAAATGGCAATTTTGGTCACATTGAGGCTTTAAAAAAGAGTTATTCAACATGAGGCACAATCCAAATGACATTTTGAATCAATTTTTCTACAGTCCAAAAAATCAATTTTCTGATGAAAAACGATGACCCGTGACCTGTCGAAATTTCTCCAGATGGTCAGAAATGGAAAATTTGTAATGTTTAATTTTTTGACTGCAAATGATTACTCCATGTAAATTATCACTTTTGGAACAAAAATAAGTGTGTTTAGAGTCACTTTAATGCCTGAAATTGGTCGAAATAGAAGCTTCTTAATAGGAGAAAATGCCTGTAAAAATGGCAATTTTGGTCACATTGAGGCTTTAAAAAGTAGTTATTCAACATGAGGCACAATCCAAATGACATTTTGAATCAATTTTTCTACAGTCCAAAAAATCAATTTTCTGATGAAAAACGATGACCCGTGACCTGTCGAAATTTCTCCAGATGGTCAGCAATTGAAATTTTTTAATGTTTAATTTTTTGACTGCAAATTACTATTCCATGTAAATTATCACTTTTGGAACAAAAATAAGTGTGTTTAGAGTCACTTTAATGCCTGAAATTGGTTGAAACAAAAGCTTCTGAATAGAAGAAAGAGTCTGTAATAATGGCAATTTTGGTCACATTGAGGCTTTAAAAAGTAGTCATTCAACATGAGGCACATTCCAAATGACATTTTGAATCAATTTTTCTACAGTCCAAAAAATAAATTTTCTGATGAAAAACGATGACCCGTGACATGTCGAAATTTCTCCAGATGGTCAGAAATGGAAATTTTTTAATGTTTAATTTTTTGACTGCAAATGACTATTCCATGTAAATTATCACTTTTGGAACAAAATAAGTGTGTTTAGAGTCACTTTAATGCCTGAAATTGGTCGAAATAGAAGCTTCTGAATCAGAGAAAATGTCTGTAAAAATGGCAATTTAGGTCACATTGAGTCTTCAAAAAGTAGTTATTCAACATGAGGCACATTCCAAATAACATTTTGAATCAATTTTTCTACAGTCCAAAAAAATCAATTTTCTGATGAAAAACGATGACCCGTGACCTGTCAAAATTTCTCCAGATGGTCAGAAATGGAAATTTTTTAATGTTTAATTTTTTGACTGTAAATGACTTTTCCATGTAAATTATCACTTATGGAAGAAAAATAAGTGTGTTTAGAGTCACTTTAATGCCTGAAATTGGTTGAAACAAAAGCTCTGAATAGGAGAAAAAGTCTGCAATAATGCCAACTTTGGTCACATTGAGGCTTTAAAAAGTAGTCATTCAACATGAGGCACATTCCAAATGACATTTTGAATCAATTTTTCTACAGTCCCAAAAATCAATTTTATTATGAAAAACGATGACCCGTGACCTGTCGAAATTTCTCCAGATGGTCAGAAATGGAAATTTTTTAATGTTTAATTTTTTGACTGTAAATGACTATTCCATGTAAATTATCACTTATGGAAGAAAAATAAGTGTGTTTAGAGTCACTTTAATGCCTGAAATTGGTCGAAATAGAAGCTTCTTAATAGGAGAAAATGCCTGTAAAAATGGCAATTTTGGTCACATTGAGGCTTTAAAAAGTAGTTATTCAACATGAGGCACAATCCAAATGACATTTTGAATCAATTTTTCTACAGTCCAAAATATCAATTTTCTGATGAAAAACGATGACCCGTGACCTGTCGAAATTTCTCCAGATGGTCAGCAATTGAAATTTTTTAATGTTTAATTTTTTGACTGCAAATTACTATTCCATGTAAATTATCACTTTTGGAACAAAAATAAGTGTGTTTAGAGTCACTTTAATGCCTGAAATTGGTTGAAACAAAAGCTTCTGAATAGAAGAAAGAGTCTGTAATAATGGCAATTTTGGTCACATTGAGGCTTTAAAAAGTAGTCATTCAACATGAGGCACATTCCAAATGACATTTTGAATCAATTTTTCTACAGTCCAAAAAATAAATTTTCTGATGAAAAACGATGACCCGTGACATGTCGAAATTTCTCCAGATGGTCAGAAATGGAATTTTTTTCATGTTTAATTTTTTGACTGTAAATGACTATTCCATGTAAATTATCACTTTTGGAACAAAAATAAGTGTGTTTAGATTCACTTTAATGCCTGAAATTGGTCGAAATAGAAGCTTCTGAATAGGAGAAAAAGTCTGTAATAATGGCAATTTTGGTCACATTGAGGCTTTAAAATGTAGTTATTCAACAAGAGGCACAATCTTAATGACATTTTGAATCAATTTTTCTACAGTCCTAAAAATCAATTTTCTGATGAAAAACGATGACCCGTGACCTGTCGAAGTTTCTCCAGATGGTCAGAAATGGAAATTTTTTAATATTTAATTTTTTGACTGTAAATGACTATTCCATGTAAATTAACACTTTTGGAACAAAAATAAGTGTGTTTAGAGTCACTTTCATGCCTGAAATTGGTCGAAATAGAAGCTTCTGAATAGGAGAAAATGCATGTAAAAATGGCAATTTTGGTCACATTGAGGCTTTAAAAAAGAGTTATTCAACATGAGGCACAATCCAAATGACATTTTGAATCAATTTTTCTACAGTCCAAAAAATCAATTTTCTGATGAAAAACGATGACCCGTGACCTGTCGAAATTTCTCCAGATGGTCAGAAATGGAAAATTTGTAATGTTTAATTTTTTGACTGCAAATGATTACTCCATGTAAATTATCACTTTTGGAACAAAAATAAGTGTGTTTAGAGTCACTTTAATGCCTGAAATTGGTCGAAATAGAAGCTTCTTAATAGGAGAAAATGCCTGTAAAAATGGCAATTTTGGTCACATTGAGGCTTTAAAAAGTAGTTATTCAACATGAGGCACAATCCAAATGATATTTTGAATCAATTTTTCTACAGTCCAAAAAAATCCATTTTCTGATGAAAAACGATGACCCGTGACCTGTCGAAATTTCTCCAGATGGTCAGAAATGGAGATTTTTTAATGTTTAACTTTTTTGACTGTAAATGACTATTCCATGTAAATTACCACTTTTGGAACAAAAATAAGTGTGTTTAGAGTCACTTTAATGCCTGAAATTGGTTGAAATAGAAGTTTCTGAATAGGAGAAAAAGTCTGTAATAATGGCAATTTTGGTCACATTGAGGCTTTAAAAAGTAGCTATTCAACATGAGGCACATTCCAAATGACATTTTGAATCAATTTTTCTACAGTCCAAAAAATCAATTTTCTGATGAAAAACGATGACCCGTGACCTGTCGAAATTTCTCCAGATGGTCAGAAATGGAAAATTTGTAACGTTTAATTTTTTGACTGCAAATGATTACTCCATGTAAATTATCACTTTTGGAACAAAAATAAGTGTGTTTAGAGTCACTTTAATGCCTGAAATTGGTCGAAATAGAAGCTTCTTAATAGGAGAAAATGCCTGTAAAAATGGCAATTTTGGTCACATTGAGGCTTTAAAAAGTAGTTATTCAACATGAGGCACAATCCAAATGACATTTTGAATCAATTTTTCTACAGTCCAAAAAATCAATTTTCTGATGAAAAACGATGACCCGTGACCTGTCGAAATTTCTCCAGATGGTCAGCAATTGAAATTTTTTAATGTTTAATTTTTTGACTGCAAATTACTATTCCATGTAAATTATCACTTTTGGAACAAAAATAAGTGTGTTTAGAGTCACTTTAATGCCTGAAATTGGTTGAAACAAAAGCTTCTGAATAGGAGAAAAAGTCTGTAATAATGGCAATTTTGGTCACATTGAGGCTTTAAAATGTAGTTATTCAACAAGAGGCACAATCTTAATGACATTTTGAATCAATTTTTCTACAGTCCTAAAAATCAATTTTCTGATGAAAAACGATGACCCGTGACCTGTCGAAGTTTCTCCAGATGGTCAGAAATGGAAATTTTTTAATATTTAATTTTTTGACTGTAAATGACTATTCCATGTAAATTATCACTTTTGGAACAAAAATAAGTGTGTTTAGAGTCACTTTCATGCCTGAAATTGGTCGAAATAGAAGCTTCTGAATAGGAGAAAATGCATGTAAAAATGGCAATTTTGGTCACATTGAGGCTTTAAAAAAGAGTTGATCAACATGAGGCACAATCCAAATGACATTTTGAATCAATTTTTCTACAGTCCAAAACATCAATTTTCTGATGATAAATGATGACCCGTGACCTGTCGAAATTTCCCCAGATGGTCAGAAATGGAAATTTTTTCATGTTTAATTTTTTGACTGTAAATGACTTTTCCATGTAAATTATCACTTATGGAAGAAAAATAAGTGTGTTTAGAGTCACTTTAATGCCTGAAATTGGTTGAAACAAAAGCTCTGAATAGGAGAAAAAGTCTGCAATAATGCCAACTTTGGTCACATTGAGGCTTTAAAAAGTAGTCATTCAACATGAGGCACATTCCAAATGACATTTTGAATCTATTTTTCTACAGTCCAAAAAATCAATTTTATTATGAAAAACGATGACCCGTGACCTGTCGAAATTTCTCCAGATGGTCAGAAATGGAAATTTTTTAATGTTTAATTTTTTGACTGTAAATGACTATTCCATGTAAATTATCACTTATGGAAGAAAAATAAGTGCGTTTAGAGTCACTTTAATGCCTGAAATTGGTTGAAACAAAAGCTCTGAATAGGAGAAAAAGTCTGTAATAATGCCAATTTTGGTCACATTGAGGCTTTAAAAAGTAGTCATTCAACATGAGGCACATTCCAAATGACATTTTGAAACAATTTTTCTACAGTCCAAAAAATCAATTTTCTGATGAAAAACGATGACCCGTGACTTGTTGAAATTTCTCCAGATGGTCAGAAATGGAGTTTTTTTTTAATGTTTCATTTTTTGACTGCAAATGACTATTCCATGTAAATTATCACTTTTGGAACAAAATAAGTGTGTTTAGAGTCACTTTCATGCCTGAAATTGGTCGAAATAGAAGCTTCTGAATAGGAGAAAATGCATGTAAAAATGGCAATTTTGGTCACATTGAGGCTTTAAAAAAGAGTTATTCAACATGAGGCACAATCCAAATGACATTTTGAATCAATTTTTCTACAGTCCAAAAAATCAATTTTCTGATGAAAAACGATGACCCATGACCTGTCGAAGTTTCTCCAGATGGTCAGAAATGGAAATTTTTTAATATTTAATTTTTTGACTGTAAATGACTATTCCATGTAAATTATCACTTTTGGAAAAAAAATAAGTGTGTTTAGAGTCACTTTCATGCCTGAAATTGGTCGAAATAGAAGCTTCTGAATAGGAGAAAATGCATGTAAAAATGGCAATTTTGGTCACATTGAGGCTTTAAAAAAGAGTTATTCAACATGAGGCACAATCCAAATGACATTTTGAATCAATTTTTCTACAGTCCAAAAAATCAATTTTCTGATGAAAAACGATGACCCGTGACCTGTCGAAATTTCTCCAGATGGTCAGAAATGGAAAATTTGTAATGTTAAATTTTTTGACTGCAAATGATTACTCCATGTAAATTATCACTTTTGGAACAAAAATAAGTGTGTTTAGAGTCACTTTAATGCCTGAAATTGGTCGAAATAGAAGCTTCTTAATAGGAGAAAATGCCTGTAAAAATGGCAATTTTGGTCACATTGAGGCTTTAAAAAGTAGTTATTCAACATGAGGCACAATCCAAATGACATTTTGAATCAATTTTTCTACAGTCCAAAAAATCAATTTTCTGATGAAAAACGATGACCCGTGACCTGTCGAAATTTCTCCAGATGGTCAGCAATTGAAATTTTTTAATGTTTAATTTTTTGACTGCAAATTACTATTCCATGTAAATTATCACTTTTGGAACAAAAATAAGTGTGTTTAGAGTCACTTTAATGCCTGAAATTGGTTGAAACAAAAGCTTCTGAATAGAAGAAAGAGTCTGTAATAATGGCAATTTTGGTCACATTGAGGCTTTAAAAAGTAGTCATTCAACATGAGGCACATTCCAAATGACATTTTGAATCAATTTTTCTACAGTCCAAAAAATAAATTTTCTGATGAAAAACGATGACCCGTGACATGTCGAAATTTCTCCAGATGGTCAGAAATGGAAATTTTTTAATGTTTAATTTTTTGACTGCAAATGACTATTCCATGTAAATTATCACTTTTGGAACAAAATAAGTGTGTTTAGAGTCACTTTAATGCCTGAAATTGGTCGAAATAGAAGCTTCTGAATCAGAGAAAATGTCTGTAAAAATGGCAATTTAGGTCACATTGAGTCTTCAAAAAGTAGTTATTCAACATGAGGCACATTCCAAATAACATTTTGAATCAATTTTTCTACAGTCCAAAAAAATCCATTTTCTGATGAAAAACGATGACCCGTGACCTGTCAAAATTTCTCCAGATGGTCAGAAATGGAAATTTTTTAATGTTTAATTTTTTGACTGTAAATGACTTTTCCATGTAAATTATCACTTATGGAAGAAAAATAAGTGTGTTTAGAGTCACTTTAATTCCTGAAATTGGTTGAAACAAAAGCTCTGAATAGGAGAAAAAGTCTGCAATAATGCCAACTTTGGTCACATTGAGGCTTTAAAAAGTAGTCATTCAACATGAGGCACATTCCAAATGACATTTTGAATCAATTTTTCTACAGTCCAAAAAATCAATTTTATTATGAAAAACGATGACCCGTGACCTGTCGAAATTTCTCCAGATGGTCAGAAATGGAAATTTTTTAATGTTTAATTTTTTGACTGTAAATGACTATTCCATGTAAATTATCACTTATGGAAGAAAAATAAGTGTGTTTAGAGTCACTTTAATGCCTGAAATTGGTCGAAATAGAAGCTTCTTAATAGGAGAAAATGCCTGTAAAAATGGCAATTTTGGTCACATTGAGGCTTTAAAAAGTAGTTATTCAACATGAGGCACAATCCAAATGACATTTTGAATCAATTTTTCTACAGTCCAAAATATCAATTTTCTGATGAAAAACGATGACCCGTGACCTGTCGAAATTTCTCCAGATGGTCAGCAATTGAAATTTTTTAATGTTTAATTTTTTGACTGCAAATTACTATTCCATGTAAATTATCACTTTTGGAACAAAAATAAGTGTGTTTAGAGTCACTTTAATGCCTGAAATTGGTTGAAACAAAAGCTTCTGAATAGAAGAAAGAGTCTGTAATAATGGCAATTTTGGTCACATTGAGGCTTTAAAAAGTAGTCATTCAACATGAGGCACATTCCAAATGACATTTTGAATCAATTTTTCTACAGTCCAAAAAATAAATTTTCTGATGAAAAACGATGACCCGTGACATGTCGAAATTTCTCCAGATGGTCAGAAATGGAATTTTTTTCATGTTTAATTTTTTGACTGTAAATGACTATTCCATGTAAATTATCACTTTTGGAACAAAAATAAGTGTGTTTAGATTCACTTTAATGCCTGAAATTGGTCGAAATAGAAGCTTCTGAATAGGAGAAAAAGTCTGTAATAATGGCAATTTTGGTCACATTGAGGCTTTAAAATGTAGTTATTCAACAAGAGGCACAATCTTAATGACATTTTGAATCAATTTTTCTACAGTCCTAAAAATCAATTTTCTGATGAAAAACGATGACCCGTGACCTGTCGAAGTTTCTCCAGATGGTCAGAAATGGAAATTTTTTAATATTTAATTTTTTGACTGTAAATGACTATTCCATGTAAATTAACACTTTTGGAACAAAAATAAGTGTGTTTAGAGTCACTTTCATGCCTGAAATTGGTCGAAATAGAAGCTTCTGAATAGGAGAAAATGCATGTAAAAATGGCAATTTTGGTCACATTGAGGCTTTAAAAAAGAGTTATTCAACATGAGGCACAATCCAAATGACATTTTGAATCAATTTTTCTACAGTCCAAAAAATCAATTTTCTGATGAAAAACGATGACCCGTGACCTGTCGAAATTTCTCCAGATGGTCAGAAATGGAAAATTTGTAATGTTTAATTTTTTGACTGCAAATGATTACTCCATGTAAATTATCACTTTTGGAACAAAAATAAGTGTGTTTAGAGTCACTTTAATGCCTGAAATTGGTCGAAATAGAAGCTTCTTAATAGGAGAAAATGCCTGTAAAAATGGCAATTTTGGTCACATTGAGGCTTTAAAAAGTAGTTATTCAACATGAGGCACAATCCAAATGACATTTTGAATCAATTTTTCTACAGTCCAAAAAAATCCATTTTCTGATGAAAAACGATGACCCGTGACCTGTCGAAATTTCTCCAGATGGTCAGAAATGGAGATTTTTTAATGTTTAACTTTTTTGACTGTAAATGACTATTCCATGTAAATTACCACTTTTGGAACAAAAATAAGTGTGTTTAGAGTCACTTTAATGCCTGAAATTGGTTGAAATAGAAGTTTCTGAATAGGAGAAAAAGTCTGTAATAATGGCAATTTTGGTCACATTGAGGCTTTAAAAAGTAGCTATTCAACATGAGGCACATTCCAAATTACATTTTGAATCAATTTTTCTACAGTCCAAAAAATCAATTTTCTGATGAAAAACGATGACCCGTGACCTGTCGAAATTTCTCCAGATGGTCAGAAATGGAAAATTTGTAATGTTTAATTTTTTGACTGCAAATGATTACTCCATGTAAATTATCACTTTTGGAACAAAAATAAGTGTGTTTAGAGTCACTTTAATGCCTGAAATTGGTCGAAATAGAAGCTTCTTAATAGGAGAAAATGCCTGTAAAAATGGCAATTTTGGTCACATTGAGGCTTTAAAAAGTAGTTATTCAACATGAGGCACAATCCAAATGACATTTTGAATCAATTTTTCTACAGTCCAAAATATCAATTTTCTGATGAAAAACGATGACCCGTGACCTGTCGAAATTTCTCCAGATGGTCAGCAATTGAAATTTTTTAATGTTTAATTTTTTGACTGCAAATTACTATTCCATGTAAATTATCACTTTTGGAACAAAAATAAGTGTGTTTAGAGTCACTTTAATGCCTGAAATTGGTTGAAACAAAAGCTTCTGAATAGAAGAAAGAGTCTGTAATAATGGCAATTTTGGTCACATTGAGGCTTTAAAAAGTAGTCATTCAACATGAGGCACATTCCAAATGACATTTTGAATCAATTTTTCTACAGTCCAAAAAATAAATTTTCTGATGAAAAACGATGACCCGTGACATGTCGAAATTTCTCCAGATGGTCAGAAATGGAATTTTTTTCATGTTTAATTTTTTGACTGTAAATGACTATTCCATGTAAATTATCACTTTTGGAACAAAAATAAGTGTGTTTAGATTCACTTTAATGCCTGAAATTGGTCGAAATAGAAGCTTCTGAATAGGAGAAAAAGTCTGTAATAATGGCAATTTTGGTCACATTGAGGCTTTAAAATGTAGTTATTCAACAAGAGGCACAATCTTAATGACATTTTGAATCAATTTTTCTACAGTCCTAAAAATCAATTTTCTGATGAAAAACGATGACCCGTGACCTGTCGAAGTTTCTCCAGATGGTCAGAAATGGAAATTTTTTAATATTTAATTTTTTGACTGTAAATGACTATTCCATGTAAATTATCACTTTTGGAACAAAAATAAGTGTGTTTAGAGTCACTTTCATGCCTGAAATTGGTTGAAATAGAAGCTTCTGAATAGGAGAAAATGCATGTAAAAATGGCAATTTTGGTCACATTGAGGCTTTAAAAAAGAGTTATTCAACATGAGGCACAATCCAAATGACATTTTGAATCAATTTTTCTACAGTCCAAAAAATCAATTTTCTGATGATAAATGATGACCCGTGACCTGTCGAAATTTCTCCAGATGGTCAGAAATGGACATTTTTTAATGTTTAATATTTTGACTGTAAATGACTTTTCCATGTAAATTATCACTTTTGGAACAAAAATAAGTGTGTTTAGATTCACTTTAATGCCTGAAATTGGTCGAAATAGAAGCTTCTGAATAGGAGAAAAAGTCTGTAATAATGGCAATTTTGGTCACATTGAGGCTTTAAAATGTAGTTATTCAACAAGAGGCACAATCTTAATGACATTTTGAATCAATTTTTCTACAGTCCTAAAAATCAATTTTCTGATGAAAAACGATGACCCGTGACCTGTCGAAGTTTCTCCAGATGGTCAGAAATGGAAATTTTTTAATATTTAATTTTTTGACTGTAAATGACTATTCCATGTAAATTATCACTTTTGGAACAAAAATAAGTGTGTTTAGAGTCACTTTCATGCCTGAAATTGGTTGAAATAGAAGCTTCTGAATAGGAGAAAATGCATGTAAAAATGGCAATTTTGGTCACATTGAGGCTTTAAAAAAGAGTTATTCAACATGAGGCACAATCCAAATGACATTTTGAATCAATTTTTCTACAGTCCAAAAAATCAATTTTCTGATGATAAATGATGACCCGTGACCTGTCGAAATTTCTCCAGATGGTCAGAAATGGACATTTTTTAATGTTTAATATTTTGACTGTAAATGACTTTTCCATGTAAATTATCACTTATGGAAGAAAAATAAGTGTGTTTAGAGTCACTTTAATGCCTGAAATTGGTTGAAACAAAAGCTCTGAATAGGAGAAAAAGTCTGCAATAATGCCAACTTTGGTCACATTGAGGCTTTAAAAAGTAGTCATTCAGCATGAGGCACATTCCAAATGACATTTTGAATCAATTTTTCTACAGTCCAAAAAATCAATTTTCTGATGAAAAACGATGACCCGTGACCTGTCGAAGTTTCTCCAGATGGTCAGAAATGGAAATTTTTTAATGTTTAATTTTTTGACTGTAAATGACTATTCCATGTAAATTATCACTTATGGAAGAAAAATAAGTGTGTTTAGAGTCACTTTAATGCCTGAAATTGGTTGAAACAAAAGCTCTGAATAGGAGAAAAAGTCTGTAATAATGCCAATTTTGGTCACATTGAGGCTTTAAAAAGTAGTCATTCAACATGAGGCACATTCCAAATGACATTTTGAATCAATTTTTCTACAGTCCAAAAAATCAATTTTCTGATGAAAAACGATGACCCGTGACCTGTCGAAATTTCTCCAGATGGTCAGAAATGGAAATTTTTTAATGTTTAATTTTTTACTGCAAATGACTATTCCATGTAAATTATCACTTTTGGAACAAAATAAGTGTGTTTAGAGTCACTTTAATGCCTGAAATTGGTCGAAATAGAAGTTTCTGAATCAGAGAAAATGTCTGTAAAAATGGCAATTTAGGTCACATTGAGTCTTCAAAAAGTAGTTATTCAACATGAGGCACATTCCAAATAACATTTTGAATCAATTTTTCTACAGTCCAAAAAAATCCATTTTCTGATGAAAAACGATGACCCGTGACCTGTCAAAATTTCTCCAGATGGTCAGAAATGGAAATTTTTTAATGTTTAATTTTTTGACTGTAAATGACTTTTCCATGTAAATTATCACTTATGGAAGAAAAATAAGTGTGTTTAGAGTCACTTTAATGCCTGAAATTGGTTGAAACAAAAGCTTCTGAATAGAAGAAAGAGTCTGTAATAATGGCAATTTTGGTCACATTGAGGCTTTAAAAAGTAGTCATTCAACATGAGGCACATTCCAAATGACATTTTGAATCAATTTTTCTACAGTCCAAAAAATAAATTTTCTGATGAAAAACGATGACCCGTGACATGTCGAAATTTCTCCAGATGGTCAGAAATGGAATTTTTTTCATGTTTAATTTTTTGACTGTAAATGACTATTCCATGTAAATTATCACTTTTGGAACAAAAATAAGTGTGTTTAGATTCACTTTAATGCCTGAAATTGGTTGAAATAGAAGCTTCTGAATAGGAGAAAAAGTCTGTAATAATGGCAATTTTGGTCACATTGAGGCTTTAAAATGTAGTTATTCAACAAGAGGCACAATCTTAATGACATTTTGAATCAATTTTTCTACAGTCCTAAAAATCAATTTTCTGATGAAAAACGATGACCCGTGACCTGTCGAAGTTTCTCCAGATGGTCAGAAATGGAAATTTTTTAATATTTAATTTTTTGACTGTAAATGACTATTCCATGTAAATTATCACTTTTGGAACAAAAATAAGTGTGTTTAGAGTCACTTTCATGCCTGAAATTGGTCGAAATAGAAGCTTCTGAATAGGAGAAAATGCATGTAAAAATGGCAATTTTGGTCACATTGAGGCTTTAAAAAAGAGTTATTCAACATGAGGCACAATCCAAATGACATTTTGAATCAATTTTTCTACAGTCCAAAAAATCAATTTTCTGATGAAAAACGATGACCCGTGACCTGTCGAAATTTCTCCAGATGGTCAGAAATGGAAAATTTGTAATGTTTAATTTTTTGACTGCAAATGATTACTCCATGTAAATTATCACTTTTGGAACAAAAATAAGTGTGTTTAGAGTCACTTTAATGCCTGAAATTGGTCGAAATAGAAGCTTCTTAATAGGAGAAAATGCCTGTAAAAATGGCAATTTTGGTCACATTGAGGCTTTAAAAAGTAGTTATTCAACATGAGGCACAATCCAAATGACATTTTGAATCAATTTTTCTACAGTCCAAAAAATCAATTTTCTGATGAAAAATGATGACCCGTGACCTGTCGAAATTTCTCCAGATGGTCAGCAATTGAAATTTTTTAATGTTTAATTTTTTGACTGCAAATTACTATTCCATGTAAATTATCACTTTTGGAACAAAAATAAGTGTGTTTAGAGTCACTTTAATGCCTGAAATTGGTTGAAACAAAAGCTCTGAATAGGAGAAAAAGTCTGCAATAATGCCAACTTTGGTCACATTGAGGCTTTAAAAAGTAGTCATTCAACATGAGGCACATTCCAAATGACATTTTGAATCAATTTTTCTACAGTCCAAAAAAATCCATTTTCTGATGAAAAACGATGACCCGTGACCTGTCAAAATTTCTCCAGATGGTCAGAAATGGAAATTTTTTAATGTTTAATTTTTTGACTGTAAATGACTTTTCCATGTAAATTATCACTTATGGAAGAAAAATAAGTGTGTTTAGAGTCACTTTAATGCCTGAAATTGGTTGAAACAAAAGCTCTGAATAGGAGAAAAAGTCTGCAATAATGCCAACTTTGGTCACATTGAGGCTTTAAAAAGTAGTCATTCAACATGAGGCACATTCCAAATGACATTTTGAATCAATTTTTCTACAGTCCAAAAAATCAATTTTATTATGAAAAACGATGACCCGTGACCTGTCGAAATTTCTCCAGATGGTCAGAAATGGAAATTTTTTAATGTTTAATTTTTTGACTGCAAATGACTATTCCATGTAAATTATCACTTTTGGAAGAAAAATAAGTGTGTTTAGAGTCACTTTAATGCCTGAAATTGGTCGAAATAGAAGCTTCTGAATAGGCAAAAAAGTCTGTAAAAATGGCAATTTTGGTCACATAGAGGCTTTAAAAAGTAGTTATTCAACATGAGGCACAATCCAAATGACATTTTGAATCAATTTTTCTACAGTCCAAAAAATCAATTGTCTGATGAAAAACGATGACCCGTGACCTGTCGAAATTTCTCCAGATCGTCAGAAGTGGACATTTTTTGATATTTAATTTTTTGACTGTAAATGACTATTCCATGTAAATTATCATTTTAGGAACAAAAATAAGTGTGTTTAGAGTAATTTTAATGACTGAAATTGGTCGAAAAAGAAACTTCTGAGTAGGAGAAAATGTCTGTAAAAATTGAAATTTAGGTCACATTGAGGCTTTAAAAAGTAGTTATTCAACATGAGGCACAATCCAAATGACATTTTGAATCAATTTTTCTACAGTCCAAAAAATCAATTTTCTGATGAAAAACGATGACCCATGACCTGTCGAAATTTCTCCAGATGGTCAGAAATGGAAATTTTTTAATGTTTAATTTTTTGACTGCAAATGACTATTCCATGTAAATTATCACTTTTGGAACAAAATAAGTGTGTTTAGAGTCACTTTAATGCCTGAAATTGGTCGAAATAGAAGCTTCTGAATCAGAGAAAATGTCTGTAAAAATGGCAATTTAGGTCACATTGAGTCTTCAAAAAGTAGTTATTCAACATGAGGCACATTCCAAATAACATTTTGAATCAATTTTTCTACAGTCCAAAAAAATCCATTTTCTGATGAAAAACGATGACCCGTGACCTGTCGAAATTTCTCCAGATGGTCAGAAATGGAGATTTTTTAATGTTTAACTTTTTTGACTGTAAATGACTATTCCATGTAAATTACCACTTTTGGAACAAAAATAAGTGTGTTTAGAGTCCCTTTAATGCCTGAAATTGGTTGAAATAGAAGTTTCTGAATAGGAGAAAAAGTCTGTAATAATGGCAATTTTGGTCACATTGAGGCTTTAAAAAGTAGCTATTCAACATGAGGCACATTCCAAATGACATTTTGAATCAATTTTTCTACAGTCCAAAAAATTAATTTTCTGATGAAAAACGATGACCCGTGACCTGTCGAAATTTCTCCAGATGGTCAGAAATGGAAAATTTGTAATGTTTAATTTTTTGACTGCAAATGATTACTCCATGTAAATTATCACTTTTGGAACAAAAATAAGTGTGTTTAGAGTCACTTTAATGCCTGAAATTGGTCGAAATAGAAGCTTCTTAATAGGAGAAAATGCCTGTAAAAATGGCAATTTTGGTCACATTGAGGCTTTAAAAAGTAATTATTCAACATGAGGCACAATCCAAATGACATTTTGAATCAATTTTTCTACAGTCCAAAAAATCAATTTTCTGATGAAAAACGATGACCCGTGACCTGTCGAAATTTCTCCAGATGGTCAGCAATCGAAATTTTTTAATGTTTAATTTTTTGACTGCAAATTACCATTCCATGTAAATTATCACTTTAGGAACAAAAATAAGTGTGTTTAGAGTCACTTTAATGCCTGAAATTGGTTGAAACAAAAGCTTCTGAATAGAAGAAAGAGTCTGTAATAATGGCAATTTTGGTCACATTGAGGCTTTAAAAAGTAGTCATTCAACATGAGGCACATTCCAAATGACATTTTGAATCAATTTTTCTACAGTCCAAAACATCAATTTTCTGATGATAAATGATGACCCGTGACCTGTCGAAATTTCCCCAGATGGTCAGAAATGTAAATTTTTTAATGTTTAATTTTTTGACTGCAAATTACTATTCCATGTAAATTATCACTTTTGGAACAAAAATAAGTGTGTTTAGAGTCACTTTAATGCCTGAAATTGGTTGAAACAAAAGCTTCTGAATAGAAGAAAGAGTCTGTAATAATGGCAATTTTGGTCACATTGAGGCTTTAAAAAGTAGTCATTCAACATGAGGCACATTCCAAATGACATTTTGAATCAATTTTTCTACAGTCCAAAAAATAAATTTTCTGATGAAAAACGATGACCCGTGACATGTCGAAATTTCTCCAGATGGTCAGAAATGGAAATTTTTTAATGTTTAATTTTTTGACTGCAAATGACTATTCCATGTAAATTATCACTTTTGGAACAAAATAAGTGTGTTTAGAGTCACTTTAATGCCTGAAATTGGTCGAAATAGAAGCTTCTGAATCAGAGAAAATGTCTGTAAAAATGGCAATTTAGGTCACATTGAGTCTTCAAAAAGTAGTTATTCAACATGAGGCACATTCCAAATAACATTTTGAATCAATTTTTCTACAGTCCAAAAAAATCCATTTTCTGATGAAAAACGATGACCCGTGACCTGTCAAAATTTCTCCAGATGGTCAGAAATGGAAATTTTTTAATGTTTAATTTTTTGACTGTAAATGACTTTTCCATGTAAATTATCACTTATGGAAGAAAAATAAGTGTGTTTAGAGTCACTTTAATGCCTGAAATTGGTTGAAACAAAAGCTCTGAATAGGAGAAAAAGTCTGCAATAATGCCAACTTTGGTCACATTGAGGCTTTAAAAAGTAGTCATTCAACATGAGGCACATTCCAAATGACATTTTGAATCAATTTTTCTACAGTCCAAAAAATCAATTTTATTATGAAAAACGATGACCCGTGACCTGTCGAAATTTCTCCAGATGGTCAGAAATGGAAATTTTTTAATGTTTAATTTTTTGACTGTAAATGACTATTCCATGTAAATTATCACTTATGGAAGAAAAATAAGTGTGTTTAGAGTCACTTTAATGCCTGAAATTGGTCGAAATAGAAGCTTCTTAATAGGAGAAAATGCCTGTAAAAAAGGCAATTTTGGTCACATTGAGGCTTTAAAAAGTAGTTATTCAACATGAGGCACAATCCAAATGACATTTTGAATCAATTTTTCTACAGTCCAAAATATCAATTTTCTGATGAAAAACGATGACCCGTGACCTGTCGAAATTTCTCCAGATGGTCAGCAATTGAAATTTTTTAATGTTTAATTTTTTGACTGCAAATTACTATTCCATGTAAATTATCACTTTTGGAACAAAAATAAGTGTGTTTAGAGTCACTTTAATGCCTGAAATTGGTTGAAACAAAAGCTTCTGAATAGAAGAAAGAGTCTGTAATAATGGCAATTTTGGTCACATTGAGGCTTTAAAAAGTAGTCATTCAACATGAGGCACATTCCAAATGACATTTTGAATCAATTTTTCTACAGTCCAAAAAATAAATTTTCTGATGAAAAACGATGACCCGTGACATGTCGAAATTTCTCCAGATGGTCAGAAATGGAATTTTTTTCATGTTTAATTTTTTGACTGTAAATGACTATTCCATGTAAATTATCACTTTTGGAACAAAAATAAGTGTGTTTAGATTCACTTTAATGCCTGAAATTGGTCGAAATAGAAGCTTCTGAATAGGAGAAAAAGTCTGTAATAATGGCAATTTTGGTCACATTGAGGCTTTAAAATGTAGTTATTCAACAAGAGGCACAATCTTAATGACATTTTGAATCAATTTTTCTACAGTCCAAAAAATCAATTTTCTGATGAAAAACGATGACCCGTGACCTGTCGAAGTTTCTCCAGATGGTCAGAAATGGAAATTTTTTAATATTTAATTTTTTGACTGTAAATGACTATTCCATGTAAATTAACACTTTTGGAACAAAAATAAGTGTGTTTAGAGTCACTTTCATGCCTGAAATTGGTCGAAATAGAAGCTTCTGAATAGGAGAAAATGCATGTAAAAATGGCAATTTTGGTCACATTGAGGCTTTAAAAAAGAGTTATTCAACATGAGGCACAATCCAAATGACATTTTGAATCAATTTTTCTACAGTCCAAAAAATCAATTTTCTGATGAAAAACGATGACCCGTGACCTGTCGAAATTTCTCCAGATGGTCAGAAATGGAAAATTTGTAATGTTTAATTTTTTGACTGCAAATGATTACTCCATGTAAATTATCACTTTTGGAACAAAAATAAGTGTGTTTAGAGTCACTTTAATGCCTGAAATTGGTCGAAATAGAAGCTTCTTAATAGGAGAAAATGCCTGTAAAAATGGCAATTTTGGTCACATTGAGGCTTTAAAAAGTAGTTATTCAACATGAGGCACAATCCAAATGACATTTTGAATCAATTTTTCTACAGTCCAAAAAAATCCATTTTCTGATGAAAAACGATGACCCGTGACCTGTCGAAATTTCTCCAGATGGTCAGAAATGGAGATTTTTTAATGTTTAACTTTTTTGACTGTAAATGACTATTCCATGTAAATTACCACTTTTGGAACAAAAATAAGTGTGTTTAGAGTCACTTTAATGCCTGAAATTGGTTGAAATAGAAGTTTCTGAATAGGAGAAAAAGTCTGTAATAATGGCAATTTTGGTCACATTGAGGCTTTAAAAAGTAGCTATTCAACATGAGGCACATTCCAAATGACATTTTGAATCAATTTTTCTACAGTCCAAAAAATCAATTTTCTGATGAAAAACGATGACCCGTGACCTGTCGAAATTTCTCCAGATGGTCAGAAATGGAAAATTTGTAATGTTTAATTTTTTGACTGCAAATGATTACTCCATGTAAATTATCACTTTTGGAACAAAAATAAGTGTGTTTAGAGTCACTTTAATGCCTGAAATTGGTCGAAATAGAAGCTTCTTAATAGGAGAAAATGCCTGTAAAAAAGGCAATTTTGGTCACATTGAGGCTTTAAAAAGTAGTTATTCAACATGAGGCACAATCCAAATGACATTTTGAATCAATTTTTCTACAGTCCAAAATATCAATTTTCTGATGAAAAACGATGACCCGTGACCTGTCGAAATTTCTCCAGATGGTCAGCAATTGAAATTTTTTAATGTTTAATTTTTTGACTGCAAATTACTATTCCATGTAAATTATCACTTTTGGAACAAAAATAAGTGTGTTTAGAGTCACTTTAATGCCTGAAATTGGTTGAAACAAAAGCTTCTGAATAGAAGAAAGAGTCTGTAATAATGGCAATTTTGGTCACATTGAGGCTTTAAAAAGTAGTCATTCAACATGAGGCACATTCCAAATGACATTTTGAATCAATTTTTCTACAGTCCAAAAAATAAATTTTCTGATGAAAAACGATGACCCGTGACATGTCGAAATTTCTCCAGATGGTCAGAAATGGAATTTTTTTCATGTTTAATTTTTTGACTGTAAATGACTATTCCATGTAAATTATCACTTTTGGAACAAAAATAAGTGTGTTTAGATTCACTTTAATGCCTGAAATTGGTCGAAATAGAAGCTTCTGAATAGGAGAAAAAGTCTGTAATAATGGCAATTTTGGTCACATTGAGGCTTTAAAATGTAGTTATTCAACAAGAGGCACAATCTTAATGACATTTTGAATCAATTTTTCTACAGTCCTAAAAATCAATTTTCTGATGAAAAACGATGACCCGTGACCTGTCGAAGTTTCTCCAGATGGTCAGAAATGGAAATTTTTTAATATTTAATTTTTTGACTGTAAATGACTATTCCATGTAAATTAACACTTTTGGAACAAAAATAAGTGTGTTTAGAGTCACTTTCATGCCTGAAATTGGTCGAAATAGAAGCTTCTGAATAGGAGAAAATGCATGTAAAAATGGCAATTTTGGTCACATTGAGGCTTTAAAAAAGAGTTATTCAACATGAGGCACAATCCAAATGACATTTTGAATCAATTTTTCTACAGTCCAAAAAATCAATTTTCTGATGAAAAACGATGACCCGTGACCTGTCGAAATTTCTCCAGATGGTCAGAAATGGAAAATTTGTAATGTTTAATTTTTTGACTGCAAATGATTACTCCATGTAAATTATCACTTTTGGAACAAAAATAAGTGTGTTTAGAGTCACTTTAATGCCTGAAATTGGTCGAAATAGAAGCTTCTTAATAGGAGAAAATGCCTGTAAAAATGGCAATTTTGGTCACATTGAGGCTTTAAAAAGTAGTTATTCAACATGAGGCACAATCCAAATGACATTTTGAATCAATTTTTCTACAGTCCAAAAAAATCCATTTTCTGATGAAAAACGATGACCCGTGACCTGTCGAAATTTCTCCAGATGGTCAGAAATGGAGATTTTTTAATGTTTAACTTTTTTGACTGTAAATGACTATTCCATGTAAATTACCACTTTTGGAACAAAAATAAGTGTGTTTAGAGTCACTTTAATGCCTGAAATTGGTTGAAATAGAAGTTTCTGAATAGGAGAAAAAGTCTGTAATAATGGCAATTTTGGTCACATTGAGGCTTTAAAAAGTAGCTATTCAACATGAGGCACATTCCAAATGACATTTTGAATCAATTTTTCTACAGTCCAAAAAATCTATTTTCTGATGAAAAACGATGACCCGTGACCTGTCGAAATTTCTCCAGATGGTCAGAAATGGAAAATTTGTAATGTTTAATTTTTTGACTGCAAATGATTACTCCATGTAAATTATCACTTTTGGAACAAAAATAAGTGTGTTTAGAGTCACTTTAATGCCTGAAATTGGTCGAAATAGAAGCTTCTTAATAGGAGAAAATGCCTGTAAAAATGGCAATTTTGGTCACATTGAGGCTTTAAAAAGTAGTTATTCAACATGAGGCACAATCCAAATGACATTTTGAATCAATTTTTCTACAGTCCAAAATATCAATTTTCTGATGAAAAACGATGACCCGTGACCTGTCGAAATTTCTCCAGATGGTCAGCAATTGAAATTTTTTAATGTTTAATTTTTTGACTGCAAATTACTATTCCATGTAAATTATCACTTTTGGAACAAAAATAAGTGTGTTTAGAGTCACTTTAATGCCTGAAATTGGTTGAAACAAAAGCTTCTGAATAGAAGAAAGAGTCTGTAATAATGGCAATTTTGGTCACATTGAGGCTTTAAAAAGTAGTCATTCAACATGAGGCACATTCCAAATGACATTTTGAATCAATTTTTCTACAGTCCAAAAAATAAATTTTCTGATGAAAAACGATGACCCGTGACATGTCGAAATTTCTCCAGATGGTCAGAAATGGAATTTTTTTCATGTTTAATTTTTTGACTGTAAATGACTATTCCATGTAAATTATCACTTTTGGAACAAAAATAAGTGTGTTTAGATTCACTTTAATGCCTGAAATTGGTCGAAATAGAAGCTTCTGAATAGGAGAAAAAGTCTGTAATAATGGCAATTTTGGTCACATTGAGGCTTTAAAATGTAGTTATTCAACAAGAGGCACAATCTTAATGACATTTTGAATCAATTTTTCTACAGTCCTAAAAATCAATTTTCTGATGAAAAACGATGACCCGTGACCTGTCGAAGTTTCTCCAGATGGTCAGAAATGGAAATTTTTTAATATTTAATTTTTTGACTGTAAATGACTATTCCATGTAAATTATCACTTTTGGAACAAAAATAAGTGTGTTTAGAGTCACTTTCATGCCTGAAATTGGTTGAAATAGAAGCTTCTGAATAGGAGAAAATGCATGTAAAAATGGCAATTTTGGTCACATTGAGGCTTTAAAAAAGAGTTATTCAACATGAGGCACAATCCAAATGACATTTTGAATCAATTTTTCTACAGTCCAAAAAATCAATTTTCTGATGATAAATGATGACCCGTGACCTGTCAAAATTTCTCCAGATGGTCAGAAATGGACATTTTTTAATGTTTAATATTTTGACTGTAAATGACTTTTCCATGTAAATTATCACTTATGGAAGAAAAATAAGTGTGTTTAGAGTCACTTTAATGCCTGAAATTGGTTGAAACAAAAGCTCTGAATAGGAGAAAAAGTCTGCAATAATGCCAACTTTGGTCACATTGAGGCTTTAAAAAGTAGTCATTCAGCATGAGGCACATTCCAAATGACATTTTGAATCAATTTTTCTACAGTCCAAAAAATCAATTTTCTGATGAAAAACGATGACCCGTGACCTGTCGAAGTTTCTCCAGATGGTCAGAAATGGAAATTTTTTAATGTTTAATTTTTTGACTGTAAATGACTATTCCATGTAAATTATCACTTATGGAAGAAAAATAAGTGTGTTTAGAGTCACTTTAATGCCTGAAATTGGTTGAAACAAAAGCTCTGAATAGGAGAAAAAGTCTGTAATAATGCCAATTTTGGTCACATTGAGGCTTTAAAAAGTAGTCATTCAACATGAGGCACATTCCAAATGACATTTTGAATCAATTTTTCTACAGTCCAAAAAATCAATTTTCTGATGAAAAACGATGACCCGTGACCTGTCGAAATTTCTCCAGATGGTCAGAAATGGAAATTTTTTAATGTTTAATTTTTTTACTGCAAATGACTATTCCATGTAAATTATCACTTTTGGAACAAAATAAGTGTGTTTAGAGTCACTTTAATGCCTGAAATTGGTCGAAATAGAAGTTTCTGAATCAGAGAAAATGTCTGTAAAAATGGCAATTTAGGTCACATTGAGTCTTCAAAAAGTAAATATTCAACATGAGGCACATTCCAAATAACATTTTGAATCAATTTTTCTACAGTCCAAAAAAATCAATTTTCTGATGAAAAACGATGACCCGTGACCTGTCGAAATTTCTCCAGATGGTCAGAAATGGAAATTTTTTAATGTTTAACTTTTTTGACTGCAAATGACTATTCCATGTAAATTATCAATTTTGGAACAAAAATAAGTGTGTTTAGAGTCACTTTAATGCCTGAAATTGGTCGAAATAGAAGCTTCTGAATAGGAGAAAATGTCTGTAATAATGGCAATTTTGGTCACATTGAGGCTTTAAAAAGTAGTTATTCAACATGAGGCAGGCACATTCGAGATGACATTTTGAATCAATTTTTCTACAGTCCAAAAAATCAATTTTCTGATGAAAAACGATGACCCGTGGCCTGTCGAAATTTCTCCAGATGGTCAGAAATGGAAATTTTTTAATGTTTAATTTTTTGACTGCAAATGACTATTCCATGTAAATTATCACTTTTGGAAGAAAAATAAGTGTGTTTAGAGTCACTTTAATGCCTGAAATTGGTCGAAATAGAAGCTTCTGAATAGGCAAAAAAGTCTGTAAAAATGGCAATTTTGGTCACATAGAGGCTTTAAAAAGTAGTTATTCAACATGAGGCACAATCCAAATGACATTTTGAATCAATTTTTCTACAGTCCAAAAAATCAATTGTCTGATGAAAAACGATGACCGGTGACCTGTCAAAATTTCTCCAGATCGTCAGAAGTGGAAATTTTTTAATATTTAATTTTTTGACTGTAAATGACTATTCCATGTAAATTATCATTTTAGGAACAAAAATAAGTGTGTTTAGAGTAATTTTAATGACTGAAATTGGTCGAAAAAGAAACTTCTGAGTAGGAGAAAATGTTTGTAAAAATGGCAATTTTGGTCACATTGAGGCTTCAAAAAGTAGTTACTCAACATGAGGCACATTCCAAATGACATTTTGAATCAATTTTTCTACAGTCCAAAAAATCAATTTTCTGATGAAAACCGATGACCCGTGACTTGTCGAAATTTCTCCAGATGGTCAGAAATTGAGTTTTATTTTTTAATGTTTCATTTTTTGACTGCAAATGACTATTCCATGTAAATTATCACTTTTTGAACAAAATAAGTGTGTTTAGAGTCACTTTAATGCCTTAAATTGGTCGAAATAGAAGCTTCTGAATAGGAGAAAATGTCTGTAATAATGGCAATTTTGGTCACATTGAGGCTTTAAAAAGTAGTTATTCAACATGAGCCACATTCGAAACGACATTTTAAATCAATTTTTCTACAGTCCAAAAAATCAATTTTCTGATGAAAAACGATGACCCGTGACCTGTCGAAATTTCTCCGGATGGTCAGAAATTGATTTTTTTTAATGTTTAAGTTTTTTGACTGCAAATGACTATTCCATGTGAATTATCACTTTTGGAACTAAAATAAGTGTGTTTAGAGTAATTTTAATGACTGAAATTGGTGGAAAAAGAAGCTTCTGAGTAGGAGAAAATGTCTGTAAAAATGGCAATTTTGGTCACATTGAGGCTTCAAAAAGTAGTTATTCAACATGAGGCACAATCCAAATGACATTTTGAATCAATTTTTATACAGTCCAAAAAATCTATTTTCTGATGAAAAACGATGACTCGTGACCTGTCGAAATGTCTCCAGATGGTCAGAAATGGAATTTTTTCATGTTTATCTTTTTTGACTGCAAATGACTATTTCATGTAAATTATCACTTTTGAAACAAAAATAAGTGTGTTTAGAGTCACTTTTATGCCTGAAATTGGATGAAATAGAAGTTTCTGAATAGGAGAAAAAGTCTGTACCCTATCACTCACCTTGCACACCTCCAGTGACTCATCCAGCACCATGTACTAATCTATTCACTGCGCCAAAACTGAAAAACTTAAAAGTTTATCCCAGGCACTCTCCTAGCAGTACTCTAATGATTCAGTCAGTACCCAGGTACTCATGCAGTGAACCATGCGTTAGCACATGGACTGCTTCAAACGTCTATCCACTATGCATGCAGGCCTCTAACCACCTACACACTTGTCTTTCACACCTTCAATACCTCAGTCAGTATTCATTCAGTTCCCGCAAACACCCTGTCACTCCCCTTACACTCCTCCAGTGATTTATTCAGCACCATCTAGTAATCCATTTACCGCGCCAAAACCCAAACACTTTTAAATTCACCCAGGCCCTCTCCTTGCAATACTCTAAACATTCAGTTAGTATCCAAGTACTAATGGAGTGAGGAAGGCATTAGCACATGGATTGATTCAAACGCCTATCCACTATGCATGGATGCCTCTAACCACCTACACAATTGTCTTTCACTATTTCAATTGACTAGTCAGTATATATATACTTCAATAAACACCCTGTCACTCACCTTGCACTCCTCCAGTGACTCATCCAGCACCATGTACTAATCTATTCACTGTGCCAAAACTGAAAAACTTAAAAGTTTCACCCAGGCACTCTCCTAGCAGTACTCTAATGATTCAGTCAGTACCCAGGTACTCATGCAGTGAACCATGCATTAGCACATGGACTGCTTCAAACGTCTATCCACTATGCATGCAGGCCTCTAACCACCTACACACTTGTCTTTCACACTTTCAATACCCCAGTCAGTATTCATACAGTTCCCGCGAACACCCTGTCACTCCCCTCCAGTGATTTATTCAGCACCATGTAGTAATCCATTTACTGCGCCAAAAACAAAACACTTATAAATTCACCCAGGCACTCTCCTTGCAATAATCTATACATTCAGTCAGTACCCAAGTACTAATGGAGTGAGGTAGGCCTTAGCACATGGATTGATTCAAATGCCTATCCACTATGCATGCAGGCCTCTAACCACCTACACACTTGTTTTTCACACCTTCAATACCCCAGTCAGTGTTTATACAGTTCCTTCAAACACCCTGTCACTCCCCTTACACTTCTCCAGTGACCCATTCAACACCATGGACTAATCCATTGACTGCACCAAAACCCAACCACTTATAAATTCATAGAGGCACTCTCCTTGTAGTACTCTAATGATTCAGTCAGTACCCAGGTACTTATGTAGTGAACCCGGCCTTAGCACATGGAGTACTTCAAACGTCTATCCACTATGCATGCAGGCCTCTAACCACCTACACAATTGTCTTTCACACCTTCCATTGCCCAGTCAGTATCTATAAACTCCAATAAACACCCTGTCTCTCCCCTTGCACATCTCCAGGGACTCATCCGGCACTATGTACTAATCTATTCACAGCGCCAAAACCCAAAAACGTAAAAGATTCACCCAGGCACCCTCCTTGCAGTACTCTAATGATATAGTCAGTACTCAGGTAGTCATGCAGTGACACAGGCCTTAGCCCATGGACTGTTTCAAATGTCTATCCACTATGCACGCAGGCCTGTAATCACCTACACACTTGTCTTTCACACCATCAATACCCCAGTCAGTATCCATACAGTTCTTGCAAACACCCTGTCACTCCCCTTGCACTCCTCCAGTGATTTATTCAGCACCATGTAGTAATCCAGTAACTGTGCCAAAAAACAAACACATAAATTCATTAAGGCACTCTCCTTGCAATACTCTAAACATTCAGTCAGTACCCAAGTACTAATGGAGTGAGGCAGTCCTTAGCACATGGATTGATTCAAATGCCTATCCACTATGCATGCAGGCCTCTAACCACCTACACACTTGTCTTTCACACCTTCAATACCCCAGTTAGTATTCTTACAGTTCCCGCAAACACCTTGTCACTTCCCTTACACTCCTCCAGTGACCCATTCAACATGATGTACTAATCCATTGACTGCACCAAAACCCAACCACTTAAAAATTCAGCGAGACACTCTCCTTGTAGTACTCTAATGATTCAGCCAGTACCCAGGTATTTATGTAGTGAACCCGGCCTTAGCACATGGAGTACTTCAAATGTCTATCCACTTTGCATGCAGGTCTCTAACCACCTACACAATTGTCTTTCACACCTTCAATTGCCCAGTCAGTATCTATAAACTCCAATAAACACCCTCTCACTCCCCTTGCACACCTCCAGTGACTCATCCGGCACCATGTACTAATCTATTCACTGCGCAAAAACCCAAACCCTTAAAAGATTCATTCAGGCACTCTCCTTGCATTAAGTCTCACAATCAATGGATGACAGGTCCCTGGTTGGTGATGGCGCTTACCCTATTCCAGTATATAATGGATCTAAGTGTTATAGGTGCTCAAAGGAAGAAGGGTCATCCACCCTTCCCAATTAGTAATCCCTAGAGATCACACATAATGTACAACAGAACCCGAGCACACCTATAAATTATACACTAATGTATTAACAACAAATACACAATAATTTCTTGATATTTCATATCATGTCTTTATTTTCTTTGGTCCAGCCAACATGTGTTTCGTCGCCCGGGAGTGCCCGCGACTTCCTCAGGGCTGGAAAAATAAATGAATACAAAATTCCCTTGTATTATATATGAACTCTGCACAAATTATGATCAAGTGAGATACTGGTGGAGCCCATAAGATAAAATCAAATAAAAATAGGTGAAAAGCATTCAGAACAATGGGTAACAGATTTAAATACAGGATTTGACGACAGAAGACCCACGTTGCTGAAAAAGAGTGATGTCAGTAAGTGTACGCCTCCATAAGATAAGAAACGTGAGTTGAAATTGAGTCACACCACAAATATTGGTGAGTAAAAATCAACAACAAATGTGAAAAGGGAATATGCGTCACCAACAAGACCGAGTGTGAAAAAGTCCCAATTACCGAGGTAAATAGTATAAACACATATCTACCTGGTGACCAGTTGAAATCCGTCCTGGCCACTTGGAGAAGAGATGTGATGAATCAATGCCACAAAATATAATGTCTGAAAAAAATGTATTGCATAAACTAAATGTTGTCCAATAACTCTATGTAGTAAATCACATTTTTGGACTGCATCTGCAGAATGCAACTGCAAAGGATTTTATGGATAAAGTGCATCAGAGAGATGATCATTTAGAATCTCAGTTGATTAATCTGATGGCATGTCAGCGTTGGACTAATGAATATTGGTACTGTCGTCATGGAGAACTGAAATGTATGCTGCCGAACTTAGGAACTCCTATATGGTTCCTTACACTAAGCTGTGCTGAGTATGCTTGGGATGATTTACTTGAATTTCTTCGAGAGGCAGGTTCCAATATAAAAAAAATGAATACAAGACACCTGGAGAATTGTGCTCTTTGGATCCTGTTAATGTATGCAGATATTTCAATCATAGATTTGAAGCTATGATGTCTTTCATCTGCAATAAAAAGAATCCTCCTCTTGGAGAAGTTTTGGATTTCTTTTGGAGAAAGGAGTATCAAGCAAGAGGTGCTCCTCATATACATATGTTGTTATGGATCAAGGACGCCCCCAAATTTGGAACAGATTCAGATGATACTGTTTTGTCTTTCACTGAAGAATATGCCACATGTACTGTACCCAATAGCAGAGAAGATAAAAACTTAAAACAACAAGTCTTACGATTCCAAAGCGATAGATGTGGAAAATACTTCGACGAAAGTACTATACCAAATGTCGTTTTGCATTTCCACGTCCTGTATTATCCAAAGGAAGAGTGAACAGTTTTATGTCAGCTATGCGACATACCATCACAAGAAAGTCTCCGAAAAATACATACAACTTAAGAAGAAGCGAAGAGTCAAAATACATAAATGATTACAATCCAGTTATTTTATCCATGTGGAACGCTAACATGGATATTCAGTATGTTGCGGACAATTCCATTGCTGTTGCTCGATATGTAACGTCCTACATTACTAAATCAGAAAAGATGGAATTGAAAGAAATGTGGGAAGAGATTTCTCACCAGAAGACTCTAAGTAAGAAATTATACAGTTTCAGTTTGAAGATGTTATCGCATCGTGAAATTGGAGCATATGAATGCTCAGATCGGTTATCATCTGCAAGTCTATACTCCAAAAGTAGAAGAATCATTTGGGTGAGTCTAGGTCTTGCAGCAATGCGAAATCGGGTACTGAAATCTGTTCAAGAAATTGAATATTTAGCAGAAAAAACCCCAGAAAGTACAGATATTTTGAAAACGAATATGTTGGACACATATTACCCAAACAGAAGTCATCATCTTGAGAACATGTGTCTCTATAAAGTGCTGCAAAACTACACTTTTAAACGGAATCCTACAGAGAACATCAATGATGGAAAATATGCAGTGATTGGTTCCGAAGGATGTTTGGTGAAACAAAGGAAAGGAAATTCAATTAATCACAGAAAAATGAGTTGCGACACTGCTGATAAAAGGGAATTTTACTATATAGCGCTTTTGCAAATGTTCAAACCGTGGCTTTCAGAATTGGAATTACTTGGAGATTTTCAGAGCTATGAAGATTCATTTAATTCTTGTAAAGATAGCATAAAATGCAATGCTTTTGCAAAATATGTGAAAATGTGAATGATGAAATTGATCAAGAAGCTACAATTGCAGCTGAGATTGCTAGAGACAGTTCTCAAGACAGTCAAAGTTCTGCTGCACTGAGTCAAGATCCACTAGGACAACCAATTGTTGAAAATGAAGCAGCAATTACCATGAATGAGGTGGAAACAGCAATGCACCAAGCTCAAGAAGGTGTAATGGAGATAGGAAACTTGGAAGAACAACTAAATGTGGAACAGAAACAAATATATCAGCAAGAGAAAGAACAGATTGACCATGGATTACTTCATGAAAAGAAAGAGTGCTCATGCACATCATTTCAACCTAAACGAATGTATGTGAGTGGTCAACCTGGTTCAGGAAAAAGTTTCTTAATTAAAGTAATTACAAGTTATCTGCAGAAAACAACTGGGTCGCATTTGTCTTGTGTTGTCACTGCTCCAACTGGGTTGGCAGCATATAACATTAAAGGAATTACTTTACATCGTTTACTAATGCTACCAGTAGAGCATGAGAACAAATTGGAATACCACAAGCTATCTGGAGAAGCTTGTTGTGAAGTTTCAAGAGTCCTGTAGAAAATTAAACTTCTCATTTTTGATGAGGTAAGCATGGACTCAAACTTAATACTTGCCTTTGTGCATTTAAGAATGCAGCAAATTCTTAAAACAGAGTATGATGTGTTATTTGGAGGAAAACACGTCATAGTTTTGGGAGATCTACCGCAACTGACTCCTGTAAAAGGACAACCAGTATTTAAAACACTTGCGCATGAAGACACCAGAAAGTCTCTGGGTAGTTTTGGAAACGTGAACATTTGGTCATATTTTGAATACAAAGAACTGACGAAAAATATGCGACAGGCAAATGATGCTGAATATGGAAGTATTCTTCAAGATATAAGAATTGGACTTCTGACAGAACATGGCAAACAAGCTTTGCAGAGTTGATTACTTTCCAATTTGTTTCCAAATGAAAATGTTGTTCCTGAGAAAATATACATGAAAATTGCCGAAAATAAATCTGTAATCTGCTTAATGCCAACACTGTGCGTGTGTTCTTTATTCAACGAAGAACTATTGAAACTGGAAAATGAATAAA
Source organism: Triturus cristatus (assembly GCF_964204655.1). NCBI lineage: Eukaryota > Metazoa > Chordata > Amphibia > Caudata > Salamandridae > Triturus > Triturus cristatus. The sequence goes on from NC_140593.1 coordinate 890,381,192, forward strand.
TTATAAAAATGGAAGCCATCGATAAAATAGAGCATGAAGGAATCAAAACTGGATTCTTTAGAAAAAAGATATCTAAAATGACTGGTTTAGAAAAGAATCTATATGCATGTATAAACTGTCGGGTAATTTTAAGGCGTAATTTGGATGTAGAAAAAGGTTTAGTTAATGGAGCAATGGGCAAAGTTGTGGATTTTGTTAATTATCAGAAAAAAGATGGAATTTAATTTTTTTAAATTAAATTTGATCAGATTGAAGAAGTTAAAGAAATTGGTCATTGTTCAGTTCGTGTTTTGCTTGTTAAAGATTTATATGTCCGTAGGAAACAATTTTCATTTTCTCTGGCATACGCAGTGACTATTCATATATCTCAAGGATTAAGTGTAGACAGTGCAGTTGTGAATATTGGATCTACTGTGTTTAAAGAGGGTATGGCATATGTTGCTTTGTCGCGAGTCAGAACATTATCTGGTTTGTTTTTGATTGATTTTGATGACACAAAGGTTACTGCAGATGCAAACTGTGTAAAAGAGTATAATATGTTAAGAAGAGCGTATGCTCCCAATTTAGGTCAATATCCTGTATTTGAAAAGTGTGTGGTTGTTCGAAAAAGAAGGTATGAGAATATCTGTACTGAAGGTGTAGAGAAGGGAGAAAAAGAAGATAATGTTGTCATTGCAAGCAAAAAAGAAAAAGGACACTGTTGAAGAGATTGTTGGTTGTCAGTTTGAAATAGTTCCGGTGTCAACTGCTATGCTAATGTAGTAGTCAATGTTGTTTTTTATCTTGAAGGTTTGCAACAACAAATTATGCAGAATCGGGAAAAAAGATTTTGTTCCTTGTTGCATTCTGTTTATGAAAAATTGAGAACTGATACAAGTAAAATACAAATTGTTTCTGATGTTCGTAATCTTTTGGATGTATGTTCTGGTTCTACACAATTTACGCAAAATATCCAACAAGATGCTGAGGAATTTTTTTAATGTATATGCTTACCGTTTTTGAAAATGAAGGTGTAGAAATAGAAAATATTTTTGGCCTTTGTTACTAATGGGAACATCATTGTGAAAATTGTATGTATACATCTAGCACTAATGTAGACACTGAAAGACTTCTATATATTTAACATTACCGGACTGTAAATCAGTGTCTTTCAATAAATTAGTTAAAGCTGCAAATCAAAACATGGAGTGTAGCCAATGTAAATCAGAAATATTATCAACATTATTTTTACAAAGATATGGACAATATGTAATTTTAATGATGCAACGTTGTACGGCTGATGGAAGAAAATTGGACACTTTAATAAAGCATTTTGTAGCAACACAACTATCAATATCAGGAAGGACTTTTGTAGCAATTGCAATAATTTTCCATGATGGTCCTTCCACAACATCTGGACATTACAGTGCCTATCTAAAATGTAAAAAAAGCTGGACACTTTGTAATGATGCCCAGTTGGTTTTCAAACAACGTTTTCCTAGTTAATTACCAAATTCCTACCTAATATTTTTAAAGCCAAAGTTTTAGGAAGATAATTCAGTCTCTGAGGAATTTATTATTATAATTTAATAGGATTACCATTGGACAATTTACATAAAAAACAGTGCAAAAATACCATTTGGCCTCAAGGAAAGGTATATGTTTGAATTATGGACTTGTTCTTACTCATTGACTCGGTGAAGACAACATTTACAGTTTTTATAAATTTAAGTTATAAAATTTTGTTAGCAGTAAGCATTTTATATATGTGTGATTTGTATTTTCTGGTATTTTACTGAGAACAGATTGTTGTTTTTTTTTTAAAACAATCTTTTTGATTGTTTTTTTTTGTCCGCTGTTATGTGATGAGTACTATTGAAATCACTATTTCTAGTGAAATTCAATATATTCTGAGAACAGCAAAAAAGGCAAACAAATTACTTTCTTTAAATTATGCTGTATTGTTAAAAATGTATTATTACATGTTATAACTATCTTATCTTTTCTTTCACAGATCCTAATTCTAAAATAAGCAATTTACCCCAATTGACATTACAAAAAACATCTGAAAAAAATGTGCACCATTTTTTATTTCTATTACTGTGAAGGTAAGTTTAACTAAGTATTAATATGCACAATGGGCAGATCTGCAAGAAGCTACAAAGTTTGAATACGTTTTTCAAAACACCCTGTTTATACCTATGTAGTTTTGGAATCTCTCTGTCATAGGACCTGCAAAAAAACAGATTTGAGTGGTTCATAATATTTCCCATTGTACCTATTGAAGGACCGCAATCATTTCAATCATTCTTCTTTGAGCATCTTTGCAAACAAAACTCTCTGCTTACCTCCTATCATTCACAAGCAATTTTCCAAACAGAAATATGTCACTTTGTGTAACATTGTTATAGCGCAAGACACTCTTTCATATTTACAAAGAGAGGAAAAGGCACTCTGTGTACCTTTTCTTCTCCATGTAAATACGACCTCATCATACACACCACTTTGCGTTGAAAGGGCGTTCTATAAGTGTTGCTGTGCGTGATTGCACAGAATACTCATAGAACAAGGCACATCTCCAGATTTATCAAAAATAAGAAATCTGGACATGTGTGTGAATGCTGCACCATTCTCCAATTGGTGTAGCAAGGCAGAACAAGGAGAATTGTTTTCATTTCTCCTCATTTTTTAACCTTCAATACATGCTAAAATGCTCAGCATACATTGAAGGAGAAAAATGCCTTTACTGATTGTTTTTGTGCAGGAAGGTGTGTCTTCCTGCACAAAAACAAACTCCACATGACACAGATATCCTTGCACCATGGTGCAAGGGTGTCTGTGTCACCACATGGCTGCAGTTTAAGCAGCCGTGTAGAGAGAAGCATAGACTTGCAACATATTTATGTACATATGTTGCATCCTTGTGCTTCGGAAGTACCACAGCACACTGCAGTTAAAGAGGTTACTGTGTGATGCTGCAGCACTTCCTCATAGTTCTGCACTTATACATTCACCATACACTACTAATGCATTTGTTCAGTCAATTATGCACTACACATACATTCATCTAAACTTTCACACACTATCATACAAATATAGCTCTTTTTTTAAACCAGAAAAGTTAGTTCTTACAATAACTTTTCTTTTCTTTTTTTTTCTTTTATATTCTTTTTTTTTTGTTCTCTGAACAATTTTTGAATTTTTTTGGTTTTTCTGGAAAAAAAGGAAAAAAACTGAACTGGAGTAACAAAACAATGAACTTCAGGGGAAAAAAAAAACTAACAATGATGGTTTTCTTGCATCCTGCAAATTAAGTCAGTAGATTGCTCTCTGTAGCATAGGACTGCATTACACTTCAAGCAGAGGACTTTGAGTGTGGCAAACTGAGGACGAATGTCCAGGTGTTGTTCCGATGGATCCACGCGAGAAGTACTTGGCTGTGATGTCTGTGAACGACCAGGAAGAACTCTCATTCTTCGGCACTCTTCACATGCCAGGTTTACTGGATGCATGGTTTTCAGATGATTTTTCATGCTGGCTGTACCACATGAGTACTTCTTTGCTTTATCGCCATGGGAGAACCCTCTTTGACATATTTTGCATGTCACTTTGTCTTGGATTGTCCCTCTGGAAAAGTAAAACATTTCAGATGAATATCTTTCTGGGCGTGGTGGTTTAACCAGAAATTCATCTTCAGAAGAATGTTCAGATGCTGGAGATGCCTGCTGCCCTGAAGCTATTGTTTTCCCAAAAAGTTGGAACTAAGTGTAAACTTAGCCAAAAAAAGTTCTTCTCAGCAGAGAGATGCTCCTCCAAAGAAGGCCTAAGAAGAATGATTGAAATGGGTGGGGTCTTTCAATAGTTAGAATAGGAAGTCTAATGAACCAATCAAATCATTTTTTTTCAGGTCACATAGGATCCGCGCACCCTGCGCATAGGCAGCACGCACCGAGCGCGAATTCATGAAATTGCATTTAAAAGTAAAATAGGTTGATTAAAAATAAAAATATATTAATTTTATGAGTAGCTTAGATTATGTCTTCCCTTAATATTTACATGAAATACATATATATATGTTTTTTGACAATTAAAATATTTTGTGGGATTCGCGCACCCACTGCGTCAAACACGTACATGACGTTTCGCAGAAGCGCGCAAGCGTCGCGTAACGTATTTCGTATGTGTTGGGTATGCGCCTGGAGTCGTGTACCGGTCACAAATCAATTGCGCATGAAAATACGCACCCAATGCAGACCGTACGCGGATCCTACACTACAATCGTAAAATGGCGACTATGTTCCGCGCAGGGATCGAGACAGGTACGCATTGGGTGTGCGACTCCCAAAAATAATTGAAAAAAAATAATAATAACAAAATATTAAAAATATAGTTTAAAAATATTTTTAAAAATTATTAAAAAATAGAGTTACAAAAATTACAAATATGTTTTAAAACAAATTCATTAAAAACATGTAATATTTATTAATTAAAAAAATATGTAACAAAAAAAACTTTTAAAAATGGTGACTAACAGTATAAAAACATACATAAAGCAGTTGATACACTGAAAAATAAAGATTTAGAAATCGTATGACATTCAATAAAAAACCATAGGTTAGAGATAAGTTTTAGATAGGAATTAGCATTTAAAAAACCTTTGAAATTCACTTAAAAAAACCATAGGTTTCAGGTATGTTATAGTTAGGAATTATCATTTAAAAAACCTTTGACATTCACTAAAAAAACCATAGGTTTCAGGCACGTTATAGTTAGGATTTAGCATTTAAAAAACCATAGAAATTCACTGAAAAAAACATAGGTTTTGGGGGCGTTATAGTTAGCTGGACATTTCCCTTGTACAAAACCATTGAAATTCCCCTGTTATAGTTAGTTCAGCTAACTACAACCCGTGCCCCCGCAATGCACTGCTGATGACGTCACATATTACATCACTTATGACATGGTCAGTGACATCACTGATGACATCTCAAATGACATCACTGATGACATCACTGATATGGAAACAGGGTCCTAACAATAACTATCTACTGGCGACCGCCAGTAGATAATATATATATATATATATATATATATATATATATATATATATATATATTCACTGAAAAAAACATAGGTTTCACACACGTTATAGTTACGAATTAGCATTTAAAAAACCTTGCAAATTCACTTAAAAAACCATAGGTTTCACACATGTTATAGTTAGCTGGACATTTCACTCGTGAAAAACCATCGAAATTCCCCCGTTATAGTTAGTGCAGGCAACTATAACTCACGTGACCGCAATCCTCTGCTGATGACGTCAGATATTACATAGGAGCCCCCGCTTGACGAATCCCCCCGAGACTTTCAGGGAAGGAGCGGAGAGGAGCGCCCCACCTAAAATTTCGCGAGGATTCGTCAATCGGCGCCAAAGTTATTCCAAATAGAATGTTGCAGATTTCCTATGGAAACACGATCCTAACTATAACTATCTACTGGTGACCGCCAGTAGATAATATATTCACTGAAAAAAACATAGGTTTCAGGCACGTTATAGCTAGGAATTAGCATTTAAAAAACCTTAGAAATTCACTGAAAAAACCATAGGTTTCAGGGGCGTTATAGTTAGCTGAACTTTTCACTCGTACAAAACCATAGAAATTCCCCCGTTATAGTTAGTTCAGCTAACTATAACTCGCGCGCCCGCAATGCACTGCTGATGACGTCACATATTACATCACTCATGACATGGTCAGTGACATCACTCATGACATCACTGATGACATCTCAAATGACATCGCTGATGACATCATCCAGTGAATGTGTGTTTTTCTTAAAATTAGATATGTTTTATATATGTATATCTCAAGGTCGATGGAAGAATAAATGGGTATATAAGTGTCTAAATGGATGATTTGTTTTTGAAAAATTGATTGTATAACTGACTGATTAAGTGTATCTTAGTGAATACATGGCTTAGTGAGTAATGTTTAAATATGTAAATATCTGTATCAGTCTCTCACTTTGTGTATAAGTGGCTGCATGGGTTGGTGAGTAACTACATGAGTGTCTATATAGGTTATAAGTTGGTTTTTTGAGTATCAGTATAAGTGTCTGATGTCTGTATGGTTCAGTGGGGGGTATTACGTAGTGCATAGGTGCATGAATGAGTGACTCACTGTTTGTATGTGTTGAAGACAGCATGTGTGTAGGACTGTATGGGTGGATGAGTGTGTGCATGGGTGTGTTAGTGAGTGAATGACTGTCTCAATAGTGTCTCTATGAGTAACTACATATGTTTTAAACGGATGTATGACGTTACAACGCATGCTATTACAACGCCTACCTTTACAATGCATTTTTTACAACGCAAACACTACTACAACGCTATACTTTACAACGAATACTTTTACAACGCCAAACTTATTAAAATACTTAAAAGTGCTGTTACAACGAAAACCATTACAACGCATACCATTACAACGCGAAAAAAATATTTTTTTAATAAAAAGTTCAATAAAATCTGGCACGGGATGCAGGGAAATTAGGGGTTTTAGGGTGGGGAAGTGTATTAAATTGTGTAGAAAAACTGTACGTAAATTAACTGAAATGCATTACAAAATTAATACTTGAGTATTAAAATTAATACTCGAGTATTAAAATTAATACTCCCATTTCCCCAAAAATTCCGTTTTCACACATTTCAAAGTTTTACACAAATAACGAAAAATTTAACAACAGTTCATACACATTTAAATCATGAATATATCAGAAAATAAGTAAACAGAGTAAAACAGAAGACACATACACATAGTCGCCATTTTATCCATCTCACTTCTAAAACTTGTCCTACAACACTTTCTATGAAAACAATAGTAAAAGACATGTTCCAAAATGGATGCCAAAACGGAGCAAATAAATGAAAACAATACATCTTTTAATGCTTTTTTAAATTATCATTTTCCACAGCAAAATAAAGTATACTAAAAAACACAACGAACGCTGTTTTTAAAAAAATTAATAGTGACACTGACTAAAACTTATAAATACCAGGAAGACACCATTTTGCAATCAGTTGATTATCAACTACCAGAGAGACCAGACGTAAAAACCTGACCCTCTGACACCTAGACTGTGACCTCCACTGAGAGAGCACTGCAATCGTTTGGAAAAGCATTGTTACTTTGCAACTACTAGTAAGTCACTAATATATTTTAACACCTTGTTTTGTCCTTAATCATGTTTTATTTCGATACAAAATATGTTTTAAAAATATTTATATTAATTTATAAAATGTACTGTTTCTAATTTTTTAACACTAAAGAAACTTTAATATATACCAACTTAAAACATCTACTTGTTTTTCCTAAAACAGAAAGTTGTTTTTCTATCATAAGCAAGATATTGTTTCCCTAATTTTCCTTCACCTCAACGTAATCGACTCACCTTTGCTATTGTGAAGGTAAATGATTTTTTTTTTTTGTTTGTAATTCTTTTAATTTTAAAATTATATTTTTAGCATTAGCAAAAGTGTTGTATGGTAAAGGGGTTAATATTATTTTTTTTGAACATTGACGCTGCATCATAAATGAAATTATGCGATGGTGCAGGGGTAACAATTACTAATATGACTGCAGTTAGGTACAGCATTTGAGAAAGCGTTTCATGGTACTGGGGTAACTATTACTGTTCTAAGTCCCAGAATGTGCAGCAGTAGGAAAATTGAGTGATGGTGTAGGGGTATCCATTACTACTCTAAGTTCATAATGTATTGAAAGTGTAGTATGTTTTGCTGTACCAATTATTATTCATACTCAAGTGTGATGCAGCACCATTGAAAATATGATATGTGATGTAGTTACAGTGAAATAAAATATCAGACTTACAATCAATTGGTCTCATTTTTTTTTTTAACCAACTTTGTCAAAGTTGCTTTAACAATTAATTTTTTTTTCATTTTCACAGACAATCGGTTGCAACTTTGTGGATTAAATCACTAAAACAAATAACTTAAACCTGCAGCCTGAAACCAAGAAAACAATCAGCTAAAGAAAAAGGTATTTTAAATTTACACTGTTATAAATTCCTCAATATAATAGTCATACCTTTTACTATTGTTACTCCAGGAAGGTGCAGAAGTAGGGTAAGTGTTGGATAGTGTAGGGGTACAATTTACTATTCTAACTCCAGGAAGGTGCAGCAGTAGGGAAAGTGTTGGATGGTGTAGGGGTACAATTTACTATTCTAACTCTAGGAAGGTGCAGCAGTAGGGAAAGTGTTGGATGGTGTAGGGGTGAAATTTACTATTCTAACTCCAGGATGGTGCAGCAGTAGGGAAAGTGTTGGATGGTGTAGGGGTACAATTTACTATTCTAACTCCAGGAAGGTGCAGCAGTAGGGAAAGTGTTGGATGGTGTAGGGGTGAAATTTACTATTCTAACTCCAGGATGGTGCAGCAGTAGGGAAAGTGTTGGATGGTGTAGGGGTACAATTTACTATTCTAACTCTAGGAAGGTGCAGCAATAGGGAAAGTGTTGGATGGTGTAGGGGTGAAATTTACTATTCTAACTCCAGGAAGGTGCAGCAGTAGGGAAAGTGTTGGATGGTAGAGGGGTACAATTTACTATTCTAACTCCAGGAAGGTGCAGCAGTAGGGAAAGTGTTGGATGGTGTAGGGGTGAAATTTACTATTCTAACTCCAGGATGGTGCAGCAGTAGGGAAAGTGTTGGATGGTGTAGGGGTTTAATTTACTATTCAAACTCCAGGAAGGTGCAGCAGTAGGGAAAGTGTTGGATGCTGTAGGGGTATAATTTACTATTCTAACTCCAGGAAGGTGCAGCAGTAGGGAAAATGTTGGATAGTGTAGGGGTACAATTTACTATTCTAACTCCAGGAAGGTGCAGCAGTAGGGAAAGTGTTATGTAGTAATAGTTAAATACAATGTCATAATTGCAAAAATGTAATCAAAATTTGCATTTGTCACCAACGTTCAGTATTTTTTTTTTTTGTTTTCATTTTTCCAGACTATTGTTTTCAACTTTGTTGTAAAATTCAGTCCAACACATAACTGAAAACTCCAGCCAGCAGGCCAATACCACAGCAGAAGCCTCACCAAGGAAAGGAATACCAAAAAAACAAGGTATTTGTAAACAACATTGTTTTAAAACCATCAATATGTTAGCCAAACCATTTACTTATTAATTTTAATAAAATCCCAAAATGCATAAAATAAGGGTTGTAGTTGGAAGAACTTATTTTTCTAACTCCAGGAAGGTGCAGCAGTAGGGAAAGTGTTGGATGTTGTAGGGGTGTAATTTACTATTCTAACTCCAGGTAGGTGCAGCAGTAGGGAAAGTGTTGGATGGTGTAGGGGTGAAATTTACTATTCTTACTCCAGGATGGTGCAGCAGTAGGGAAAGTGTAGGATGTTGTAGGGGTGCAATTTACTATTCTAACTCCAGGTAGGTGCAGCAGTAGGGAAAGTGTTGGATGGTGTAGGGGTTAATTTACTATTCTAACTCCAGGATGGTGCAGCAGTAGGGAAAGTGTTGGATGGTGTAGGGGTACAATTTACTATTCTAACTCCAGGAAGGTGCAGCAGTAGGGAAATTGTTGGATGGTATAGGGGTACAATTTACTATTCTAACTCCAGGAAGGTGCAGCAGTAGGGAAAGTGTTGGATGGTGTAGGGGTACAATTTACTATTCTAACTCCAGGAAGGTGCAGCAGTAGGGTAAGTGTTGGATGGTGTAGGGGTACAATTTACTATTCTAACTCCAGGAAGGTGCAGCAGTAGGGAAATTGTTGGATGGTATAGGGGTACAATTTACTATTCTAACTCCAGGAAGGTGCAGCAGTAGGGAAAGTGTTGGATGGTGTAGGGGTTTAATTTACTATTCTAACTCCAGGAAGGTGCAGCAGTAGGGAAAGTGTTGGATGGTGTAGGGGTACAATTTACTATTCTAACTCCAGGAAGGTGCAGCAGTAGGGAAAGTGTTGGATGTTGTAGGGGTGCAATTTACTATTCTAACTCCAGGTAGGTGCAGCAGTAGGGAAAGTGTTGGATGGTGTAGGGGTTTAATTTACTATTCTAACTCAAGGAAGGTGCAGCAGTAGGGAAAGTGTTGGATGGTGTAGGGGTGATATTTACTATTCTAACTCCAGGAAGGTGCAGCAGTAGGGAAAGTGTTGGATGGTGTAGGGGTACATTTACTATTCTAACTCCAGGAAGGTGCAGCAGTAGGGAAAGTGTTAGATGGTGTAGGGGTAACATTAGAGGTTTAGTATTTACTTTTACATCCTATTTTGTTTTTCTTCTCTTCTCTTTTGAGATAATGTCTAGTCTTGAAGCAGCTAAATACATTAAATCCAGGAAAGGAAAAAATGTATTAAACCATGGAGGATACATATATAGTAAGGAAAGAATATGTTTTCCTAGAAATCATTGGAGGTGTGTGCAATACTACACTACCCATTGCAGTGGCAGAGCGGTCACACTTGATAATTTAGTTGTGAAAACAACTGAACATAACCACTCTGCCTCTGCAATGGAGGTAGAAATAAGAGAAACTGTTAATGAAATGAAAGCTATTGCAAGCACCTCCAATGATTCTACAGGATCCATTTTAAGAGAGGTTGCACAGCATGTCCCCAGTCATGTTGCTAGTAACATGCCTATAATTCCTAATTTGAGACGAATTATTCAAAGACAAAAGCAGGCAAGTAACATCCAATTATCTACACCACATTCTTTTTCTGACATTAGAATTCCACATGATCTTTCTATTTCTTTTTCTGATGAACCTTTCCTTTTGCATGACAACCAAAACCCTCAGAAAAGAATTCTCATTTTTAGTACCCCACGTAACCTTGCAAAGTTAGAAAATAGTGAAATTTGGATGATGGATGGGACGTTTAAAAGTACACCCCATCCTTTCACTCAAATTTACACTATACATGCAAAAATTAACAATAATGTAATTCCCTTAGTATATAGTTTGCTACCTGATAAGACTTCTGCAACATACTCTGAACTTTTATCAGTTATTAAAAATAAAACTTCCCAAAGTCCTAGGAAAATAATAGTAGATTTTGAATTGAGCATGATCAATGTGATCAATAAAACGTACACGGATACCCAAATTCAGGGATGTTTTTTCCATTTTTCCCAGGCTTTTTGGCGTAAATTACAAAAAACATCCCTAGTTGCAGAATATTGTCGTGATAGCAAACTACAGTTTGAACTAAAAAAATTAACAGCTCTTTGTTTTGTTCCTCCCGATAGTGTGGACGAGTACTACACTGCTATTATAGAATCTGTTTATTATACAAGTAATGATGAGAAATTGGCACCCATCCTAAATTATTTCGAGGACACATGGATTGGGCACCTAAGCAGATCGGGTCGCAGGAGGAAGCCACGATTCCATGTGGAGTGGTGGAACTGCCACACGAGCTGTTTAGAGGGAGAAGCAAAAACAAACAATGCCATTGAGGGATGGCATAACTCCTTCAACCATACAATTGGCAAACCTCATCCAAACTTCTACTCTTTCTTGGAAACTTTGAAGAAGGAGCAAAGTTTTCAAGAAATGAGACTAGCCCAAACACTTGCAGGTAGTCTAAACCCACGAGTAACTGTCAAAACTAAGGAAATGTCTGAGAGACTATTGGCTATATTACAACAATTTTCGTTGTGTGTGGCTATAGACTACCTGGAAAATCTTTCTAACATTCTTTCTTTCTAAAACTAGTTTTGTACTTACTTTCTTGCTTTGCTTCCAATTTAAATATCCTTTAATTACAATTGGCACACAATGTTTTTCCCAAAATTTTTTCAAATTTAAAAGTCGGGTCTCCTAATTATTATTTTTTTTTTCCAATCTTCATTTTTTGCTAAACGACGAATGTTACCAAATCTACTTTTCCATAATATTCGACCAATTTTTCTAAAACCAAACACCAGTAAATAATTATCAGAAAACTTCATAAGTAACTACCACCCTTAAAATCCACAAAAAATCCAACTTCTCAAAATTTCAGAAGTCAATCCATTTTCCAAAATGCACATTGCTGCATAAACACCAAATTAATATCAATCTTTTTTATCAAAAATTACGAATACGCCATTTTTTTTCTTCTTAAAAATGAAGATATAAATCATTAGTATTGGTTCCGAAGTTATGTAATAAACTTTCGTAGCAGTAACTTAAATTAATTTTACAGTTACTTACATTTTTTAATGAACCAATACATTTTCGCGACCCGACATAGGCATACATTAATGACATAAATGTGGACATGTTTTAAAACATTTTCAACATCAATTAGTTATTCCGCAACCTCTCCTTATTCTTTTCTTACTATATATGTATCTTTATTAAAGGTTTTATCTATAAATAAAAGTGAAAATGTTTCCTACCTGGACGCAGATCAGCTTCCTGCTGCTTCCTCCTCCGATGCTCTTCAAAATGGCGCCTTTCGTCTACGTTCACGTCATGACGTCATCGCGCGCATCAATGTTAAAAAAGGACTATTTTATTTACTTTTTCTGTAAATAAATGTTTATACATGTAAATAAATTATGTATATTTTTTCTAATAAATGTACATTATGTAAAAAAAATCAATAAAACTTTAAAGTATTTTCTATGTTTGTTCTAATAAAGAAATATTTAATAAACCTTATTTGTTTAATGTATTTATTTTTTAAAATTGTTATTTAAACATGTAAAATGTTAATTTTTATTTGTAAATTTACTAAATATGTTCCTTACCTCGACTCTATTTTCTTTTTCCTTTCAAACTTGCTCTTTCTTCTCTTTCTGCTCCTTCTTTTCTTGTTCCGCGGGTTGTATATTCTTAAGCTGCCAAAATAAATGAAGGACAAATAAGCACATAGACTTCAATACAAAAGCGTGGGAATTTTTTTAAAGTAAGTTCTATTTTCTTAGTTCTATATTCTTTTGGTATAATTTCATGTTAAATACATTTTTAATAACTCTATTAATATTTCAAATATTTTGTTTATTTTTTTTAATTTTTTTTAACAATATTCATATTTAATATTTGAATACTCCAAAAGTACTCTTTCTTTTTTAAAATATTTTATTTCATTAATTACATTTTAAATAAGAAGGTTAAAAATACTCAAGTATTAATCATTCATAATACTTATTTTTTATTTTATTTTTTTTATTTATTTTTTTATACATAAAAATACTCTTCCATATTTAAAAAATACTCAAGTATTAATCTTTTATAATACTACTCATATATTTTAATTTTACATATTTATTTAATAATTTATACACAATAATTACTCTTTCATATTTTAAAAATATAGTTTTTAATATAAATAATAAAATATTAATTAATTATTTTTTATATACTCCAAAAGTACTTTCTTTTTTGAAATCTTTTATATTATTAATTACATTTTTTATAAGAAATAAAAAAATACTCAAGTATTAATCTCTCATAATACTACTCATTTATTATACTTTTTTTATTTATTTAATTAAACTTAAAAAATACTCTTTCATATTTTATAAATACTCAAGTATTAATCTTTTATTATACTACTCATATTTTTTAATTTTTATTAATTATTAAATAATTTATACTCAATAATTACTCTTTCATATTTTTCAAATATAGTATTTAATATAAATAATAAAATATTAATTAATTATTTTTCAAACATCATTTTTCAAATAAATAAAAAAAATTAAAAAATGCGTTGTAATGGTATATGCGTTGTAAAAGTACTTACCATATAAAAGCATGCGTTGTAAATGCATGCGTTGTAAAAGCTTTTGCGTTGTAAAAAATGCGTTGTAATAGCATTGCGTTGTAAAAGTTGCGTTGTAAAGGTTGTTTCCCGTTTTAAACTAGTATATGTGACTATTGGTGTATATAAGTGAGTATATGTGAGAGTGAGAGATTGAAAGAGTTCCTGTATGAATAAGTATGTGTTTCTATAAGTGATTGTTAAAAAGACTAAGTATGTGTAAGTTTCTGGAGAAGTAAGTGTGGTGGTGTGTGTATAACTGTATATGCAGGTAAACGGATGTTTGATTCTTTATTAGCATGAGTGACTATGTGTGTGAGTAACTTTATGGATGAGTGGCGTTGTGTAACAGGATGTATAGGTGTATGAGTACATATGATGAGTGAGTACATGTATGAGTGACTGTATAGGACTGCTGGTGAATGAGTGGATGTGGATGTGGATCTTACAATTACTGAATAGGTTGTTGTAACTGGTATTGGTATGTCCATTGTTTTGAAAATTTTAATTTCTATTTTTGAATGTGTGTATCAAAGGTTATATTAGGGGGAGAGGAGGTCTGCCACTCTATCACAAGGATGATGTAATCAGTGATGTCATCAGTGATGTCATGACTGATGTCACTGACCATGTCATGAGTGATGTAATATGTGACGTCATCAGCAGTGCATTGCGGGCGCGCGAGTTATAGTTAGCTGAACTAACTATAACGGGGGAATTTCTATGGTTTTGTACGAGTGAAAAGTCCAGCTAACTATAACGCCCCTGAAACCTATGGTATTTTCAGTGAATTTCTAAGTTTTTTTAAATGCTAATTCCTAGCTATAACGTGCCTGAAACCTATGTTTTTTTCAGTGAATTTCAAAGGTTTTTTAAATGCTAATTTCTAGCTATGCCTACAGAGATGGGACATGTGAAGAAAGAAGGAAAAACGCACAGAAAGAAGAAAAGGAAATGCAGAAAGAAGCAACAGAAGTCCTCAAAGACGAAGAAAAGTGCAGGAAGAAGTATAAAGTGCAGAAAGAACAAACAGAAGAGCAGAAACAAGCCTTGTTGCAAAATCATCCTGTGCCCTCAACTTTTTCAGACGGATACTGGTGGTAACTGAGTCTGACTAGCCAGTGCTATGTTAAAAGACACTCAGAATACAGTGAAAACACCTACATACACTAGGGCACACTATGTGTTGGGGTCCCCCTGTGATTAGCATGACCTCCTCTGTAAGCCCCTAGTATATAATAGGGCAGGGGATTAAACCTACCTCTTAAAATGCACCACAGGGCGTGTTTGAACACGTCACCTCATGCCCCATCCCCTCCCTTCCCCACTGTGTAAACACGCCCTGTAGCCGTTTTAAGTTGGGAGATTAAGTCCCCTTGAATCCTGAGGGTCCCTAGGGTCCAACTAGACCACTAGGTACCTCCAGTAAGCGCCACAGAGCTGCGTTGCAGAGAGGTGTAAAAAGTGGCATGGCCTGCACCACCTCTCTGCAACGCAGAGCAGTGGTGCTTACTGGAAGCACCTGGTGGGCTAGTTGGACCCCAGGGTCCCTCAGGATTGAAAGGGAATTATTTCCCCAACTTAAAAACGCGCCACAGGGCCTGTGGGCGTACTGAGTTGAGAGATTAAGTCCCCTTGAATCCTAAGGGTCCCTAGGGTCAAACTAGCCCACTAGGTACCTCCAGTAAGCGCCACAGAGCTGCGTTGCATGGAGGTGTAAAAAGGGGCATGGCCTCAGAACACCTGTCTGCAACGCAGCTCCTTGGCGCATACTGGAGTTACCTGTTGGGCTAGTTGGCCCTCAGGGACCCTCAGTATTGAAGGGGAATTAATTCCTCAACTTACAACTGGCCAGGGGGCGCGTTTGCAGAGTGCTGCAAGGAGGAGGCGTGGCCTCCGGCGCGATGCCGGTCTTTTATTTCAGGGGTGTGGAATTTTCCAAATAATCTAGTTGTCCAAGGGACAAAATGCCACTGAGATCTACATGTCCTGTAAAATCCACTTGTCCCACCTACCCCCGTTCCACATCAAACCTAAGGGCTCCGGCTGACAGAGAAACATTATTATATTTTTGCTTTATTAAAATCAGTAAACCATTGAATGCTGTGCAATAATAATGCTAAAGGAAAACTTGTCAAGCGATATTATCGCGTCCCTGCCCCCCTGCGCCCCCTCCCCTTAACCCTGACGGCAATTCTTTTATTTCTATTCCCCTTTTTTTCCATTTTTTTTGGCTGTGTATTTATTCCCACAAAATACGTACATTTCAAACCATACGTAATGTACTAATTTACCGTCACCCTTGTAAAAACGTATGGGTGGGATATAAAAGGTGTCAGCCAGCGTGCCTCCTGCCATTTCCCCCTCACTTTTGCAGCTGGCCAGACGTGAGCCCTACGTTCCTTGCGAATCGGTAAGTTGTATTGAAAAAGAAACAGCAACGTTGGGAGCTTCCTTTAATAATAAGAATCGTTTTTTCGCCAAATGTACCCTCTTTGCAACATTAATCAATTGTGTAATGTATATTTGTCGGTGTGTTTACGCAGTTATGGGCTGAAAGTTAATAGCTCACTATTCTATATTAGGACTTTAAGTTATAAATTGCAAGTCACCAACGGATGTCTCTTTTGAAAGCATTAATCTGCAGATCTGTTCCTATCCTATGCACTCTGTAATTGACTTCGTACATGTTCTTTGCAGCAGGCATATTAACCCTCTGCACTAACTTCACCGAGGTCACAACCTCAACTATACAAAACACGGATCTTTTCGTCAAATGTACCCTCTTTGCAACATTAATCAATTTTGTAATGTATATTTGTCGGTGTGTTTATGCAGTTCTGGGCTGAAAGTTAATAGTTCACTATTCTATATTAGGAATTTAAGTTATAAATTGCAAGTCACCAACGGATGTCTCTTTTGAAAGCATTAATCTGCAGATCTGTTTCCATCCTATGCACTCTGTAATCGACTTCGTACATGTTCTTTGCAGCAGGCATATTAACCCTCTGCACTAACTTCACCGAGGTCACAACCTCAACTATACAAAACACGGATCTCTTTCCAGGATGGTAATTCATCACACAAGTTTCCTACACATTTCTGTGAGGCCTGGTAATTGCCGGCGGAAAGAAACGCTGCAGCAGGTGCTTCGAAAGCTTTTAGTGCTGGCTGCGCCGTGTGCGACAATGTTTTTTTGCCCATAAGCCAAAGGAGTGAAAGTGTAGGAGTTACATGTCACCCATACTGGTAGGCAGTAGTTTAAGAGTGCTTGGTGTGGAGAAGCGCAAACGCAGAGTCGAAAAAGAAACAGCAAAGTTGGGAGCTTCCTTTAATAATAAGAATCGTTTTTTTGCCAAATGTACCCTCTTTGAAACATTAATCAATTTTGTAATGTATATTTGTCGGTGTGTTTATGCAGTTCTGGGCTGAAAGTTAATAGTTCACTATTCTATATTAGGACTTTAAGTTACAAATTGCAAGTCACCAACGGATGTCTCTTTTGAAAGCATTAATCTGCAGATCTGTTTCCATCTGCGGTATGAAGACTCCGGACCCGTGATGTTAAACCCGCGTTGCGATGGCAGCGCGTGAATCTGAATTCGTTGTAATGGGTGTTTCCCCCATGAAGCGGTGGTAGCGCAGCGCGCCTGCTTGCAATACGCTTTTTTGACGTCCTCATCTGAGGCGCCGAGGCGGGCCAGGCCTAGGCTTTTGTACTAATTAATCTACCCACGCACGGTTGCTAAAAATATAAATAAAAGAAAATCGCAGCACATCCGTCACAATATCACACAATTCAAGCAGGCAAAACTGCTTATTTTACCTGAATGCTTATTGCAAGCCTCGTGGCGGCCACGGACTACTGCTTGCAGAGGCTGAGTGACGTTTCACTCCCCCAGCCAATCACTGGCTAGAGCCCAGTCATGGGCTGCTAGCCAATCAGATGCCGCCAAAGGCTCTCTGCAAGCTTCGGATTGGCTGTGAGCCCCAGAGTGCCCACAGCCTGTTGTTTTAACGTGATTAAAACGTGATTAATGTCTACATGTCCGTCGGACATAAATAGACAATAAATCTTCTTGCCCGTCAATATAAACAACATGGTTCGGGCGTCGGGTGATATGATTCCCCCACCCCTGTTTCTCTCAAACATGGTTCGTGATATCACAGCAGAAGGCTTTTTCACATGGTAAAATCACCTTAGAACACACCACAATTCCTAAAATGAGTATGGTACCATCAACAAATGATTTATAATGTAACTAAAGTCTTAAAACCTTCTATTAACTGCAATGCTTTTTAATGAGGTGCTATCATGTATATTGGTCCCAAGATGGCTGCCAACACTTCTTGGATGAAGTACTGACAGCCAATCAGATCTCACGATGAGATGTGTGGTTAGGCTCCGCCCAGATATGTATATGATTTTACTTTTGATTTTCTCAGGAACTACTGAACAGATTGACACCATATATGCAAAAGGCACATGCCTGACCTGAGGACTACCTCTTTGCCAAATTTCAAGTAATTCTGTTCAGCCGTTCGGGCTGTACCTTGGACTAAAGGTCCCTATGGAAAATTGCATGGGGAAAACACGTTTTAGGACCCCCCTTTTTTCTCAGCCCCTGCTTGATGAATCCCCCCGAGACTTTCAGGGTAAGAGCGGAGAGGAGCGCCCCACCTATTTTGAAAATTTCGCGAGGATTCGACAACCGGCGCCAAAGTTATTCCAAATAGAATGTTGCGGATTTCCTATGGAAACACGGTCCTAACTATAACTATCTACTGGCGACCGCCAGTAGATAATATATATATATATATATATATATATATATATATATATATATATATATATATATATATATGAGCTCTCTTCGCTCACACGTTTCTCCAGGGAAAACAAGAACGAATGTGGACCTCGTTGAGTAGTTCAAAGATATTTTATTCCTCCTTGCCTGCCATTACGCGTTTCAGCCGTCAAAGCGGCCTTGATCACATGATCACATGGATGATTCGTCAAGCGGGGGCTGAGAAAAAAGGGGGGTCCCAAAACGCGCTTTCCCCATGCATTTTCCCATAGGACCTTTAGTCGAAGGTACAGCTCGAACGGCTGAACAGAATTACTTGACATTTGGCAAAGAGGTAGTCCTCAGGTCAGGCATGTGCCTTTTGCATATATGGTGTCAATCTGTTCAGTAGTTCCTGTGAAAATTGCAGCTAAAAGTACACATTCTTACACTCTTATAGAATCATTGATACAAGCACACACTCATCCATACAGTCACTCTCACAATCACACACTCTCACATCTACCCACTTATATACTCTTACACGCATATATACTGCCTTTCACATGTGTAGTTAGTCACAAATGTACCACTGAGATATACATTCAATCCCTAACACACCCATACATACACTCACTCAACCATACAGTCCATCACAGATGCACTCTTAAAACCATGCACCCATAGAATCACCCACTCACACATCTATGCATAGAGTCACACACACCCTACCCACACAACCACTCAGGAACCCATACAGATACTCAGACAAGCAATCAATAACTCATATAGACAATCATATAGCTATTCACAAAACCATGCAGCCACTTATACACCAACATACAGACACATACAGACATTTACACAGTTTAGTCAGTAGTCTGCAGTAAGATACATTTAATGACTCACTTATAGAGTCAGTTACGCACCACAGAAAATCATCCATATACACACTTGTACACCCACTTATTCTTCAACAGGCCTTTCCCTATATATATTAAACATATTAAAATTGTTCTGAAACACATACTCAATGGATGATGTCATCAGTGATGTCATCAGTGATGTCATTTGAGATGTCATCAGTGATGTCATGAGTGATGTCACTGACCATGTCATGAGTTATGTAATATGTGACGTCATCAGTAGTGGATTGCGGGCGCGCGAGTTATAGTTAGCTGAACTAACTATAACGGGGGAATTTCAATGGTTTTGTACGAGTGAAATGTCCAGCTAACTATAACATGTGTGAAACCTATGGTTTTTTCAGTGAATATATATATATTACCTACTGGCGGTCGCCAGTAGGTAGTTATAGTTAGGACCGTGTTCCCATAGGAAATCTCAAAATTCTATTTTGAATAACTTTGGCGCCGGTTGACGAATCCTCGCAAAATTTTCAAAACTAATGGGGCGTTCCGCTCAGCTCCTACCCTGAAAGTCTCGGGGTGATTCGTCAAGCGGGGGCTGAGAAAAAGGGGGGGTCCCAAAACACGTTTTCCCCATGGATTTTTCCATAGGGACTTTAATCACAGCTACAGCCCGAACGGCTGAACAGAATTACTTGAAATTTGGCAGAGAGGTAGCCATAAGGTCCATGAAGTGCCTTTTGCAGGTTTGGTGTAAATCTGTTCAGTATTTCCTGAGAAAATAGCATTTAAATCAATATATATATCTATACACGCGCAGCGTGCGCGCACTGAGCAAGCCCTGTGCGCGCACCCTGCCGTGCGCGAGCGCACATCTGATTGGTTGTTAGATGTCAGTAAACATTCGAATCGGTGGAAATCAGGAAGCGGCGGCCGCCATTTTGTCTCTCGCAGTCTGAGGCAGTAAAAAACTAAGGGGGAGAACGTGTAAAGGGGACAGAGTGGGGAGATATTGACCCACTAGGCATTGGCAGGGGGTCACAGTAGGACCTTGTAGGGCAAAAAAAAAGAATTATATTATTTAAAAAAATATCGCCGAGTGCGCGCACCCAGCGCGCACCCGAAAAAAACTTTTAACAAAAAAAAGAAAAAAAAATCACAGTAAAGTGTTTAGATATTAGGTGGCTCTAAAAAGAGCCCTTGTGTTCATTGAGTGCTTTTTTTGGTAGTACCTACAAGTAAGTACCGATGCAGAGTCTTAAGTTCAAGAGGAAGACTTTGTTGCCTTCATCAGTGAAGTGTACACCATCTCCTCTATAAATGTCTTGCATGTTGTAACGCAAGTTGTTGTGGTATATAGAACCCATACCATAGTCTCTGAGGAAAGCAGAAATAGATTTGTTGACGTGCTTCCTTGCTTTGTCAATCTGCGGACAATGTTGGTTGGACCAGTTCCACTTTTGCCTTTGGCATATATTAGAATATACAAAGGCAGTTTGTGGAAAAAGTGACATCAATTGCACAAAGGTGTCCTTAACAAGCATTTCCAGACCTACCCCAGTTAAAGTGCCTAGGTCATTTCCACCACAGTGCACAATAATAAGGTTAGGCTGTGGGAGATGTAGAAAGGTTTTCACCAAAGGCATTAATTGGTGCCACTTTAACCCTCTCTGACCAATCCATTTAATGTCTACATTTGGCAAAGCAAGGTCTCTCATCATACCTCTTTTTACTGCATACTTTTCACTCCAGAAGACATAGCTGTGACCTACAATCCACACTGTGAACATCTTCCAAGGAGATCTGGATGCAGTCAGGATGTGTCTTTCAGCAGAATGGCAATATGAAAAGAAAGACAGTTGAAAAAAGGAGGCATACATATTTTTTTTAACAAAAAGAACTGATTGGCTGATTCAAACTATTTTAAAGTTAAAACTAGGCTGTCTGTATACATTTTTAGAAGCATGTTTTGTATTGGTTATGAAAAATGTGTTGCAACTGAACATTACTTTGGATTTGCTGAGAGGTTTGACAGGTCAAGCACTCTTGCTCTTTGGTTTTGAAACATTGTGTGCTGAACTTTTGACCTCTCTGCACACACCAGTGTTCCATGACCTGTTGCTATGGCAGCAGGCAGAAGTCATGTTGGGGGAAGGGTTCAGTTGGAAAAGGGTTGAAAATGACAACCAATAAAAAAGTGTGATTCCATTTGAAAAAATGTGGGAAGGAATGTGATTTGGAGTTAACATGCATATGTGTGAAAAAAGAGAGGGAAACTGTGCCATTAACTGGTTCTGCTGAGAGGAGAGAGGTGTTCAGGTCAGAGATTCTGGTCTGATAAACTGCTGTGTGACTGCCACATTTCTTTCACAACTAACTAATTTTAAAGGTGAGTTATGAGTTTGAGAGGGGGTGTTTGTGGTTAATTTAGATATAAAAAAAAATTGTGATTATTTGTTTAAAGTTGTGATTTACATTTTGTGTTTTGGGAGATATTTAACTGTCTTGAATATGTAAAATATTATGGAGTATGTTTTCACCATAAGTTAAGGTGTACTGGTAACAATGAGGAATAATATTTTGTGCCTACTATCAAACCATGAGTTTGTGTGCAGAGAGGAATTGTTGACAGAGATTTAATTTGTGTTGCTGTTGAAAAGTAAGACTTGCACCTGAAAGAAAAGGAAAGCTTCTTTTTAATTGTGATGGTTAGGATTTAGCAGAAATCACTTTGAAAGAAATGAGAGGCAAATGCCAACACATTTGAAATTAGCATGGTAGATTTTCGTTCTACATTAAAAGTTGTGAATTACATTTTATGTTGTGGAAGATATGTATCTGTCTTGAACATGTTAGATATTTTGGAGTATGTCTTCCCCAGAATCAAAGGTGTGCTGAAACTATGCACTGTTACATACATCCCAGCAGTCTTCATGCATTTCTCTTGCACCAGACAAAAAACAGTCTCTGTGTGCTGTTTCAGATAGCACTGTGTAACGCAAACACATTCAACGTCACCAAGGCACATTTCCTTTGCTCTAGTGTAGTCACTCACCCAGATTGCACATGCTCATGGTATGAAGTAGCTGTTAGGACATGTGCTCTTTTCTGCCTCTGTGATCTACAAGGAAAATGTGTCAGGCTGTAACAGTAATTATCACTTGCTCTACCACAGTAGTAAATGTGCTTTGAAATTGCCAATAAAATTCTGTTTTCTGCTTAGAAGCACACCATGAGGCTGTGCGCGCACAGGAATTGTGGCCAGAGATGTAATTTGTGTTGCAGTTGTTCTGTAAAACATGCACTTGCAGGAAAGGGACAGCTTGTTTTCTTCAAATGTGGTGGTTAGCAGTCAGCAGAAATCACTAAATCGCAAATTAGAGGCAAAAGCTAAAACATTTGAAACCAACAGGGTAGATTTTCCTTTCAAAATAGCAAAGGCACAGGTAGTTGCCATATGTTCAAAACTGAAAATAACCCTTAGCACACATGCACTGTTACATACATCCCAGCAGTCTTCATGCAGTTTTGGAAGTCTCTTTGCTCATCTGTCTTGCACCAGACAATACACAGTCTCCAGACACACACTCTTGGCACACACGCAGCAGCTTCTCCAACACTCCCATGTGTAGTACTCAGCTCTGTGTGCTGTTTCAGATAGCACTGTGTAACGCAAACACATTCAACGTCACCAAGGCTCATTTCCTTTGCTCTAGTGTAGTCACTCACCCAGATTGCACATGCTCATGGTATGAAGTAGCTGTTAGGACATGTGTTCTTTTCTGCCTCTGTGATCTACAAGGAAAATGTGTCAGGCTGTAACAGTAATTATCACTTGCTCTACCACAGTAGTAAATGTGCTTTGAAATTGCAAATCAAATTCTGTTTTCTGCTTAGAAGCACACCATGAGGCTGTGTGCGCACAGGAATTGTGGCCAGAGATGTAATTTGTGTTGCAGTTGTTCTGTAAAACATGCACTTGCAGGAAAGGGACAGCTTGTTTTCTTCAAATGTGGTGGTTAGCAGTCAGCAGAAATCACTAAATCGCAAATGAGAGGCAAAAGCTAAAACATTTTAAACCAACAGTGTAGATTTTCCTTTCAAAATAGCAAAGGCACAGGTAGTTGCCATATGTTCAAAACTGAAAATACCCCTTAGCACACATGCACTGTTACATACATCCCAGTAGTCTTCATGCAGTTTTGGAAGTCTCTTTGCTCATCTGTCTTGCACCAGACAATACACAGTCTCCAGAAACACACTCTTGGCACACACGCAGCAGCTTCTCCAACACTCCCATGTGTAGTACTCAGCTCTGTGTGCTGTTTCAGATAGCACTGTGTAACGCAAACACATTCAACGTCACCAAGGCACATTTCCTTTGCTCTAGTGTAGTCACTCACCCAGATTGCACATGCTCATGGCATGAAGTAGCTGTTAGGACATGTGCTCTTTTCTGCCTCTGTGATCTACAAGGAAAATGTGTCAGGCTGTAACAGTAATTAACACTTGCTCTACCACAGTAGTAAATGTGCTTTGAAATTGCCAATCAAATTCTGTTTTCTGCTTAGAAGCACACCATGAGGCTGTGTGCGCACAGGAATTGTGGCCAGAGATGTAATTTGTGTTGCAGTTGTTCTGTAAAACATTTGTGTTGCAGTTGTTCTGTAAAACATGTACTTGCAGGAAAGGGACAGCTTGTTTTCTTCAAATGTGGTGGTTAGCAGTCAGCAGAAATCACTAAATCGCAAATGAGAGGCAAAAGCTAAAACATTTGAAACCAACAGGGTAGATTTTCCTTTCAAAATAGCAAAGGCACAGGTAGTTGCCATATGTTCAAAACTGAAAATAACCCTTAGCACACATGCACTGTTACATACATCCCAGCAGTCTTCATGCAGTTTTGGAAGTCTCTTTGCTCATCTGTCTTGCACCAGACAATACACAGTCTCCAGAAACACACTCTTGGCACACACGCAGCAGCTTCTCCAACACTCCCATGTGTAGTACTCAGCTCTGTGTGCTGTTTCAGATAGCACTGTGTAACGCAAACACATTCAACGTCACCAAGGCTCATTTCCTTTGCTCTAGTGTAGTCACTCACCCAGATTGCACATGCTCATGGTATGAAGTAGCTGTTAGGACATGTGCTCTTTTCTGCCTCTGTGATCTACAAGGAAAATGTGTCAGGCTGTAACAGTAATTATCACTTGCTCTACCACAGTAGTAAATGTGCTTTGAAATTGCAAATCAAATTCTGTTTTCTGCTTAGAAGCACACCATGAGGCTGTGTGCGCACAGGAATTGTGGCCAGAGATGTAATTTGTGTTGCAGTTGTTCTGTAAAACATGCACTTGCAGGAAAGGGACAGCTTGTTTTCTTCAAATGTGGTGGTTAGCAGTCAGCAGAAATCACTAAATCGCAAATGAGAGTCAAAAGCTAAAACATTTGAAACCAACAGGGTAGATTTTCCTTTCAAAATAGCAAAGGCACTGTTAGTTGCCATATGTTCAAAACTGAAAATAACCCTTAGCACACATGCACTGTTACATACATCCCAGCAGTCTTCATGCAGTTTTGGAAGTCTCTTTGCTCATCTGTCTTGCACCAGACAATACACAGTCTCCAGAAACACACTCTTGGCACACACGCAGCAGCTTCTCCAACACTCCCATGCGTAGTACTCAGCTCTGTGTGATGTTTCAGATAGCAGTGTGTAACGCAAACACATAAAAACATCATCAAGGCCTCATTTTCTTTGCTCTAGTCTAATCACTCACCCTGTAACACATGGTCATGGTCTCAAGGAGCTGTTAGGACATGTGCTGTTTTCTGCCTCTCTAAATGATAAGGAAAATGTGTCAAGCTGTAACAGTAATTTGGTACTATCCAGGAACACTGTTTTGTGCCTAAAAACACAGCAGAGTCTGTGTGCATACAGGAATTGTGGGCAGAGATTTAATTTGTGAAGTTGTTGTTCTGAAAGAATTGCAGTCCCAGGAAAGGGGCAGCCTGTGTTATGTGCCTAAAATGACGGCATGAGTCTGTGTGCGCACAGGAATTGTGGGCAGAGATTTAATTTATGAAGTTGTTGTTCAGTAAGAATTGCAGTCCCAGGAAAGGGGCAGCCTGTGTTATGTGCCTAAAATGACGGCATGAGTCTGTGTGCGCACAGGAATTGTGGGCAGAGATTTAATTTGTGAAGTTCTTGTTCAGTAAGAATTGCAGTCCCAGGAAAGGGGCAGCCTGTTTTCTTTACTCAAATTATCCCTTAGCACACATGCACTGTTACATACATCCCTGCAGTCTTCATGCAGTTCTGGAAGTCTCCTTGCTCATCTCTCTTGCATCAGAGAATACACAGTCTCCAGAAACACACTCTTGGCACACACGCAGCAGCTTCTCCAACACTCCCATGCATAGTACTCAGCTCTGTGTGATGTTTCAGATAGCAGTGTGTAATGCAAACACATAAAAACATCATCAAGGCCTCATTTTCTTTGCTCTAGTCTAATCACTCACCCAGGTTGCACATGCTCATGGTATGAAGTAGCTGTTAGGAAATGTGCTCTTTTCTGCCTCTCTAAATGATAAGGAAAATGTGTCAGGCTGTAACAGTAATTTGGTACTATCCAGGAACACTGTTTTGTGCCTAAAATCACAGCATGAGTCTGTGTGTATACAGGAATTGTGGGCAGAGATTTAATTTGTGAAGTTGTTGTTCTGAAAGAATTGCAGTCCCAGGAAAGGGGCAGCCTGTGTTATGTGCCTAAAATGACGGCATGAGTCTGTGTGCGCACAGGAATTGTGGGCAGAGATTTAATTTGTGAAGTTGTTGTTCTGAAAGAATTGCAGTCCCAGGAAAGGGGCAGCCTGTTTTCTAAACTCAAATTATCCCTTAGCACACATGCACTGTTACATACATCCCTGCAGTCTTCATGCAGTTCTGGAAATCTCCTTGCTCATCTCTCTTGCACCAGAGAATACACAGTCTCCAGAAACACACTCTTGGCACACATGCAGCAGCTTCTCCAACACTCCCATGCGTAGTACTCAGCTCTGTGTGATGTTTCAGATAGCAGTGTGTAACGCAAACACATAAAAACATCATCAAGGCCTCATTTTCTTTGCTCTAGTCTAATCACTCACCCAGGTTGCACATGCTCATGGTATGAAGTAGCTGTTAGGAAATGTGCTCTTTTCTGTCTCTGTAAACTATAAGGAAAATGTGTCAGGCTGTAACAGCAATTATCACTTGCTCTACCACAGTAGTAAATGTGCATTTAAATTGCCAATCAAATATTGTTTTCTGCCTAGAATCACACCATGAGGCTGTGTGCGCACAGGAATTGTGGGCAGAGATTTAAAGTGTGTTGCAGTTGTTCTGAAAGACTTGCACTTGCAGGAAAGGGGCAGCTTGTTTTTTTCAACTGTGGTGGTTAGCACTCTGCACAAATCAGTAAATCACAAATGAGAGGCAAATGGTAAAACATTTGAAATTAATGAAAAGCTTAAAAAATATTTTAATGAATTATAATTACAAAAAGGAATTTTTTTTAAGTTTCTTGCAGGTATTGCTGAGCAACAGTGAAAAAATAAAAAAATGCCTTTAAGGACATGAAAGAGGAAAGAAAAGCAACAACAAGTATATCTGGACAAAACTGGGAAAAAAAAAATAGGAGGAAAAGCTTGTGATGGAAAAAAGAAAAACTCTACTGGTAAGAAAACTAAAGTTTTCTTTAAAAATATCTTCAAAAAAACAGAAAATGGCAAAAATAAATGTAAAACAAACAGTGTTTTATGTACAAAGCAACAACAGAGTCAACAGCAAAAAACAAAAGCTAATGTACAATCAGAAGTAAGTAAAACTGATTTAACACGAAAATTAGATTTTAAAAACATTCGTCGAAAAATGTTTCAGAGAAGAGTGATGTTAAATTTGCTAAAGGATGTGAAAAAATATAAGAAAACATCAAAATTTATTAAGAAATTTTTTTTTATAGAAAATATTGTAAGTAAGGCTTTGGAAATAAAAAGAAAACGTTTTATTCTAATTTTGAATAGGATGCGTAGATTAGATAAATTAGTCAATGCAATGAAGTCACAAAGCAAAAGGAAAAGAGAAGTGAAAAAAAGTAACTTTTGTAAAGTGTTCTTGGGAGAATGGAAGCACAGTTCAAGTACTGAACCATTTTTTAATGAAGTGAGTTATCTTCAAAGTAATAGTTTGTTGCATGCAGTTGACACCAATGGTAGAGCATATGAAGTTAAGGATGGTTGTGTGATGGAAAAAGAGAAAATGGTCCCAAGAAATGAGGAAGAAGTAATGGCTGCGGAGGCTATGGGGAGACGTCCAAAAGCCCCAGTTACACTTGGAACTGTAGTAGTATTTGTACTGTGCGTCAGGAATCTATTGATAAATTACGTGACTTTCTAAGAGAATATAGTAAAAAGAGTGTAAAACAGAAGATGAAGGTGCTTCAAACACTAGATCCATGCAGAGTGAGAGAGAATACTGGTTTGCAAGGACATTCTCTGGCTTGTCTTTCTAGAAAAGTGTGTAAAAGTGTTTTTCATCATTTTAGGATGCTGGCTGTTCATCATACTGAAATGAGAAAGTTTGTGAGAACATTGTATTTTGCTAAAAGTCCAGCAGTAAAGTTAAATGAGTTAAATAATGCTCAGTTCCGTGGATCTGTATCAGATGTAGTGAAGGTTACAGATGAGATTCAGTTTTGTTACTTTGGTCCAGAACAAGAAAGTGCAGAAAAGGACAAAGTTAATGAGGAAAATGAGGAACAGAATGTAGAACTCATTATTACTAAAAATTTTGAGGATGAAATGACAAAATTTACTATCATCTCTAATGAAAGACCAAAGATTACTTGTATTTGTTGCCGCAGAAGCCATTATAAAATTCAAACAAGGAATGTTGATCTGTATAAAAAAAGTGAAAATGAAGATAATTATAAGTGGAAGGATTTTGCAACATATATATTTCTGGAAAATTGTTTTGAATTGGGTGAAGATCAGCGTATTTGTAAATACTGTTATAATAAGTTAGAAGAAAATAGAATGCCGACCAGAGCTGTACATAATAATTTAGAATTGGATGCTATTCCTGCCGAACTTTCTGATTTAAATACATATGAGTCTATACTCATTCAATGTGTTCATCCGTTCCAGACCATAGTACGTATGGAGCCCAAAACTGGTAAATTACCTCCTTCAGATTTACTGAGAGGTTTAAAAGGAAGAGTGGTGTATTTGCCATTGGATTTGAAAAAAAATATAGAAACTATTGATGCAGATACTTTGGAAACTGAACCATTAGTTATTCTGGTTAATGGTGTACCTACAAAGAATAAGAAGATTTGGCAGGAGCTGGTAGATGTACGGAAAGTACAAAGAGCAAATTTATATTTGAAAAGGAATAATAAATGGTATGAATCAATTTATATAGATGAAGAAGAAGAAGATTTACAAGAAGACACAGAAACACCAACTGGACAAATTGAAAAAGTGGACAAGTCAAAAGAAGAAGAAATTTATGAACATTTTAGCATACATCCTCTTCATTCAAAAGAAGTTATGGGAGACACTATTGATCTGTTTCAGATGAAGAAAGCAAAAGGAACTCCCGTGAGTGTATGGGAGAAGAGCTTGGAAGCTCGATGTTTTCCTCAGCTGTTTCCTATAGGAAAAGGTGGACGATACGATGAACGCCCAGAACAGATTCCAGCTTCTGAGTATCGGACTACAAGACTATATGCTGAAGATTCAAGATTTCGTCAAAGTATTCCTTATTTGTTTCATCTTTTATTTGAAAGCGACTTGTCTGCATTATCTTATGCAGTAAATCACATTTTAAAAAGTGGAGTACATCTACATAATGTGTCTGCTAAGGATTTTATGGAGAAAGTGCAGCACCGAAATGATCATTTGGAAACACAATGATCAATCTGATGGCTTGTCAGCGTGGGACAAATGAATATTGGTACCGACGCCATGGAGAATTAAAATGCATGTTACGGAATTTAGGAACTCCTACATGGTTCGTAACCCTAAGCTGTGCCGAGTACGCTTGGGATGATTTATTGGATTTTCTACGAGAGGCAAATTCAAACATTAAAAACATTGAATACAAGACAGCAGGAGAACTGTGCTCATTGGATCCGGTTAATGTTTGCAGATATTTCAATCATAGATTTGAGGCTATGATGTCCTTCATCTGCAATAAAAAAAATCCACCTCTTGGAGAAGTAGTGGATTTCTTTTGGAGAAAAGAGTACCAAGCAAGAGGTGCTCCTCATATTCATCTGCTGTTGTGGATCAAGGATGCCCCAAAATTTGGAACAGATGCTGATGAAGCAGTGTTAGCTTTCATTGAAGAATATGCAACATGTGCTATACCTAAAAGCACAGAAGAGAAAAAGTTAAAAGAGCAAGTTTTACGTTTCCAAAGTCATCGGTGTGGAAAATACTGTCGACGGAAGTACAAGACCAAAGATAAATTCTACACAAAGTGTCGATTTGGATTTCCTAGACCTGTTCTTTCAAAAGGAAGAGTCAACAGTTTTATGTCAGCTGTGCGACATACTATAACCAGAAAATCTCCCAAAAATACATACAACCTAAGAAGAAAAGAAGAGTCAAAATTTATAAATGACTACAACCCAGTCATTTTAACCATGTGGAATGCTAACATGGATATTCAGTATGTAGCAGACAATTCTATTGCTGTTGCTCGGTATGTCACATCTTACATCACTAAATCTGAGAAAACAGAATTGAAGGAAATGTGGGAAGAGATTTCTCACGAGAAGACTGTCAGTAAGAAGCTGTACAGTTTCAGTTTAAAGATGTTATCGCATCGAGAAATTGGATCCTACGAATGCTCAGATAGGTTATCATCTGCAAGTCTTTA